>NC_092333.1:317460000-318935000 GCF_046630445.1 Rutidosis leptorrhynchoides | reverse complement strand
GTAGTTGCTTGATTGGGCCATTTTCTTTTGTTGCCACCCGACTTATCATCGGCTTTAGGTGCCGGCACTTCAATTTCGTCCACCGATTCGATCAATTGGCGGGCCATCTTCAAAGCCTGTTGATGATTAGCGGGTTTGGATGACATTACCCCGTGTTTGATTCTCTTAGGGAGACCATCCATGTAAAGTTCAACTCGTAGGGATTCGGGAGTCACGAGGTTTGGACACATTAAGGCTATCTCGGCAAACCATTGGTTATAAGCCTTGAGGTCATTTCCTACCGCCTTTAAACTTCTTAGCTCGCTTTCGAGCCTTTGGGTCTCTTCGCACGGAAAGTATTCAGTGATCATCTTTTCTTTTAAATCGGCCCAAAAGAGAGCGTGGGCTTCATCGGTACCCACCGATTGTACATACGTATTCCACCATGTGACAGCGATACTGGCGAAAGTGTGAGTGGAGTATTTGACCTTATCTTGGTCCCGACAACCGCTTATGCTAAAGGCTGCTTCTTTTTGTTCGAACCATCGGGTGAGAGCAACCGGTCCCCCGGTTCCATCGAAAGTGTGAGGCTTGCACCCCATAAAGTTCTTGTAGGAGCACCCTTCGTTTGAATTACCGGTTCCATGATTGTTGTTGTTGTGGTTGTTGTTAATGTTGTTGGAGGAGTGACCGGCCATAGCCGCATCCACGGCGGTGGCTATCATTCGTTGTAGAGCTTGTTCGGAAGTCTCATTACGTGTGCCTCAGCGAGGAGGCATTGTTCCTTCAAATCACAAGAATATCGTTGATTAGTATTCTTAATAATACTAACCGTGATATGGAATAAGGATAGAGAGAAAATTTTCCTTGACTCGCCTTAAATTCTTTATGTCATATTGTCGGAACGTTCATATGAGTCACCATAATATAATCCCGGAAGTTATATTACCCTGATTCATATGTGCATTCGACATTATTTCATATAGTCAAGGTGGCGTGTGAAATGTCCCGTTCATATTGATTATAAACGTTCCATATTAATTGATTTTGTTGCGAGGTTTTGACATCTATATGAGACGTTTTTCAAAGACTGCATTCGTTTTTAAAACAAACCATAACCTTTATTTTATCGACAAGGTTAAAAGGACACCACCTAGATTATCCAAAAATGATAATCTAAAAATATCACACTTACACACTACCAATACATATTGGTTTATAATATTAATATGTTACAACAAAGTAAATCTCGAATGCAGTTTTAAACAATATTATACAAGCATGCTGACACCAAATCTTGTCCATATTTTAGCAAGCAACAACGAAAGCTCTTAATAATCACCTAAGAATAAACATGCTTTAAACGTCCACAAAAATGTTGGTGAGTTATAGGTTTAACCTATATATTTATCAAATCGTAATAATAGACCACAAGATTTCATATTTCAATATACATCCCATACATAGAGATAAAAATCATTCATATGGTGAACACCTGGTAACCGACATTAACAAGATACATATAAGAATATCCCCTATCATTCCGGGAAATCCTTCGGACATGATAAAAATGAATTCGAAGTACTAAAGCATCCGGTACTTTGGATGGGGTTCTTTAGGCCCAATAGATCTATCTTTAGGATTCACGTCAATTAGTAGATCGGTTTACTAATTCTTAGGTTACCAAGCAAAAAGGGGCAAATTCGGCTTCAATCATTCACCCATATAATGTAGTTTCATTTACTTGTGTCTATTTCGTAAAACATATATAAAATTGCATGTATTCTCATCCCAAAATATTAGATTTTAAAAGTGGGACTATAACTCACTTTTACAAATTTTTACTTCGTCTGGAAGTAAGACTTGGCCACTGGTCGATTCACGAACCTATAACAAATATGTACATATATATCAAAGTATGTTCAAAATATATTTACAACATTTTTATTACATTTTAATGATTTGAGTTTATTAAGTCAGCTGTCCAAGTTAGTAACCTACAACTAATTGTCCACAGTTAGATGTACAGAAATAAAGCAATATATATTATCTTGAATCAATCCATGACCCAGTGTATACACGTCTCAGGCTAGATCACAACTCAAAGTATATATATTTTTGGAATCAACCTCAACCCTGTATAGCTAACTCAAACATTACTGCATATAGAGTGTCTATGGTTGTTCCAAATAATATATATACATGGGTCGATATGATATGTCAAAACATTTGCATACGTGTCTATGGTATACCAAGATTACATAATATATTAGAATACATGTATAATACAATATAAGTTAGCTAGGATATGATTTGTATAGATTTATTACAAATTTCACGTAGCTACAACAAGCAAAATTATCCAATCTTATTTTACCCATAACTTCTTCGTTTTAAATCCGTTTTGAGTGATTCAAGTTGCTATGGTTTCATATTGAACTTAAGTTTATGAATCTAAACAGAAAATGTATAAGTTTATAGTCGGAAATACAGATTACAAGTCATTTTTGTAAAGGTAGTCAATTCAGTCAAAAGAACGACGTATTGATGACCATTTTGAAAAACATGCTTTCACTTTGAGTTTAACCATGATTTTTGGATATAGTTTCATGTTCGTAAGAAAAATGATTTTCCCAGAAGAACAACTTTTAAATCAAAGTTTTTCATATTTTTTAATTAACTAACCCAAAACAGCCCGCGATGTTACTACGACGTCGTATATCCGGTTTTACGGTGTTTTTCGTGTTTTCAGGTTTTAAAACATTAAGTTAGAATATCATATAGATATAGAACATGTGTTTAGTTGATTTTAAAAGTCAAATTAGAAGGATTAACTTTTGTTTGCGAACAAGTTTAGAATTAACTAAACTATGTTCTAGTGATTACAAGCTTAAACCTTCGAATAAGGTAGTTTTATATATATGAACCGAATGATGTTATGATCATCATTACTACCTCAGGTTTTGTGGATAAACCTACTGGAAATGAGAAAAATAGATCTAGCTTCAAAGGATCCTTGGATGGCTTGAAAGTTCTTGAAGTAGAATCATGACATGAAAACAAGTTCAAGTAAGATTTCCACTCGAAATAAGATTGTTAAAGTTATAGAAATTGAATCAAAGTTTGAATATGAGTATTACCTTGTATTATAAAGATATCTTACTGTAAATAAGAAAGATTTCTTTAGGTTGGATGATCACTCAAAGTGGATTTGCAAGATTGGAAGTAAGCTAGCAAACTTGGAAGTGTTGTTGGTGTGTTCTTGAGTAGTTGTTTTATAACTTGGTTTATGTATGGATTTATGAACTAGATTGAGCTAGATTTTGAAGAATATGATGAAGAACACTTAGAACAATGGAAGAACACTTGAGAGAGATTAATTTGATTCAAGAAAATTGCAAAGTGAATGTGTTTAGAGTGCTTCTACTTCTCGTGAATATGGGATGGCCATATAGGCTCCATTAGTTTGTAATTTTGTGAGATATTTCATGCTAGATGTTAAATGATGGTTCCCACATGGTTAGGTGACTCACATGGGCTGCTAAGAGTTGATTATTGGAGTGTATATACCAATAGTACATACCTTTAGAAGCTAGGTATTGTACGAGTACGAATACGGGTGCATATGAGTAGAATTATTGATGAAAATGAACGAGGATGTAATTGTAAGCATTTTTGTTAAGTAGAAGTACTTTGATAAGTGTCTTGAAGTCTTTCAAAAGTGTATGAATACATATTAAAACACTACATGTATATACATTTTAACTGAGTCGTTAAGTCATCGTTAGTCGTTACATGTAAGTGTTGTTTTGAAACCTTTAGGTTAACGATCTTGTTAAATATTGTTAACCCATTGTTTATTATATCTAATGAGATGTTATATTATTACATTATCATGATATTATGATATATTAATATATATCTTAATATGATATATATATATATATATATATATATATATATATATATATATATATAAATGTCGTTACAACGATAATCGTTACATATATGACTCATTTCGAAATCCTTAAGTTAGTAGTCTTGTTTTTACATATGTAGTTCATTGTTAATACACTTAATGATATGTTTACTTATCATTTAACATGTATATATATATATATATATATATATATATATATATATATATAGTGTAACAATATCCTAATATGATTCATATGTATTTAGTAAGACGTTGTTATAACGATAATCGTTATATATATCGTTTCGAGTTTCTTAAATCAATAAACTCATTTTTAAGTATCACCCATTGTTAATATACATAGTGAGATACTTACTTATCATAATATCATGTTAACTATATATATATATATATATATATATATATATATATATATATATATATATATATATATATATATATCCATATATCCATATATATGTCATCATATAGTTTTTACAAGTTTTAACGTTCGTGAATCACTGGTCAACTTGGGTGGTCAATTGTCTATATGAAACCTATTTCAATTAATCAAGTCTTAACAAGTTTGATTGCTTAACTGTTTGAAACACTTAATCATGTAAATAACAATTTCATTTAATATATATAAACATGGAAAAGTTCGGGTCACTACAGCGTGTCAATCAAATTAAACAACATGAGATTAAGATGAAATAAGAGTAGATATGAGTAGAAACGTTCGAGTATAAATGCATAAGTAGTCAAGTAATTCCTACTTCAAGTCTATATGCCGGTTGTAGTCTAGATTCACTAATATACCCTATGACTCAGGGTTGACACCAATGAACTCTAAATCCCTACAACCAACGATCTGATACCATATGTAACTACAGATGGGGTAGAAACCCACTCAATGCCTTTCCAGCTAACCGCTTGGTGACCACTGAGCGTACCTCAGACACTGATTTTACGGCCCGCATTTCTGCTAAACTGCCAACCCTCCTACAAAGGGACCGCAAGGGGTAAGAGCCAATGCTTCATCACAGGTTACACTGTGAGAACCCCCTCTACGATTAACCCGCCAAAAAGCATAGTCCGTTTGGGTGCCCGGCGTGACAGCCGGCGCGCGTGACTACCTTTACGGCTAAGGTTAAACCAGCTCTGATACCATCTGTAGCGACCCGATAAAATCGTCATTGACGGCGTCGTCTACTTAGGTCCCGTTACGTGGTCATAAGTCTTTAAAATAACGTTTGACCAAAATATGTCACATTTATTTCAAATGTAAAGATTGTTTCAAAGTTAATAAGAATAGTTCAACCATTAGTTACGTCACAAAGTTATAAATACAAATGAAACCTATGCGACACAGTTTAAAATAAAGTCAAAAGACGCTCCATGTATGCATATATACTCAACATCCAATGCAAGTATCAAAATAATGAGGGGAAGCATGTATCACATATCGTTCCAAGACCTGAGAAAAACATAGAAATCTGTCAACGAAAACTTTGGTGAAATCATAGGTTTAAGTAAGTAAGTAAGTTGAACCACAAGTTTAGTATAAGTCGATTATTCCAATCGTTTGAATTCCATAAATATTGTTGTTTACCGAGCACCCAATTATCAAAGCCTAACTGTATCATTTACCTCAGTATAAAAGTGTTAGAACATACACCGTAACAGAATATATTTCATTCGCTTAACGGTAGCGAACCGTCCGAATGAGGGTTAGTTAAACCCGTATGGATCCACACAACATAGTCTCGCTTACACCATCTGAAATGTCCCGTTCATATTGATTATAAATGTTCCATATTAATTGATTTCGTCGCGAGGTTTTGACCTCTATATGAGACGTTTTTCAAAGACTGCATTCATTTTTAAAACAACCATAACCTTTATTTTATCGATAAAGGTTTAAAAAGCATTACGTAGATTATCAAATAATGATAATCTAAAAAATACCGTTTACACACGACCATTACATAATGGTTTACAATAAGAATATATTACATCAAAAATAAGTTTCTTGAATGCAGTTTTTACATAATATCATACAAGCATGGACTCCAAATCTTGTCCTTATTTTAGTATGCAACAGCGGAAGCTCTTAATAATCACCTGAGAATAAACATGCTTAAATGTCAACAAAAATGTTGGTGAGTTATAGGTTTAACCTATATATTATCAAATCATAATAATAGACCACAAGATTTCATATTTCAATATACATCCCATACATAGAGATAAAATTCATTCAGATGGTGAACACCTGGTAATCGACATTAACAAGATGCATATAGAATATCCCCATCATTCCGGGACACCCATCGGACATGATAATTTCGAAGTACTAAAGCATTCCATATTCCAAAATGGGGCTTGTTGGGCCCGATAGATCTATCTTTAGGATTCACGTCAATTTGGGGGTCTGTTCCCAAATTCTTAGGCTACCAAGCTAAAAAGGGGCATATTCGGCTTCGATCATTCACCCATATAATGTAGTTTCATTTACTTGTGTCTATTTTGTAAAACATTTATAAAATTGCATGTATTCTCATCCCAAAATATTAGATTTTAAAAGTGGGACTATAACTCACTTTCACATATTTTTACATCGTCGGAAAGTAAGATTTGGCCACTGGTCGATTCACGAACCTATAACAAATATGTACATATATATCAAAGTATGTCAAAATATATTTACAACATTTTTAATACGTTTTAATGTTTTACATTTATTAAGTCAGCTGTCCTCGGTAGTAACCTACAACTAGTTATCCACAATTAGATGTACAGAAATAAATCGATATATATATTATCTTGAATCAATCCACGACCCAGTGTATATACGTCTCAGGCTAGATCACAACTCAAAGTGTATATATTTTTGGAATCAACCTCAACCCTGTATAGCTAACTCCAACATTACTGCATATAGAGTGTCTATGGTTGTTCCAAATAATATATATATACATGGGTCGATATGATATGTCAAAACATTTGCATACGTGTCTATGGTATCCTAAGATTACATAATATATTAGAATACATCTATAATACAATATAAGTTAGCTAGGATATGATTTGTATAGAATTGTTACAATATTTCCCGTAGCTACAACAATCAAATATATCCAATCTTGTTTTACCCATAACTTCTTCGTTTTAAATCCGTTTTGAGTGAATCAAATTGCTATGGTTTCATATTGAACTCTATTTTATGAATCTAAACAGAAAAGGTATAGGTTTATAGTCGAAAATATACATTACAAGTCGTTTTTGTAAGAGGTAGTCATTTCAGTCGAAAGAACGACGTCTTGATGACCATTTTGAAAAACATACTTCCACTTTGAGTTTAACCATGATTTTTGGATATAGTTTCATGTTCATAAGAAAAATCATTTTCCCAGAAGAACAACTATTAAATCAAAGTTTATCATAGTTTTTAATTATCAAGCCCAAAACAGCCCGCGGTGTTACTACGACGGCGTATGTCCGGTTTTACGGTGTTTTTCGTGTTTCCAGGTTTTAAATCATTAAGTTAGCATATCATATAGATATAGAACATGTGTTTAGTTGATTTTAAAAGTCAAGTTAGAAGGATTAACTTTATTTGCGAAAAAGTTTAGAATTAACTAAACTATGTTCTAGTGATTACAAGTTTAAATCTTCGAATAAGATAGCTTTATATGTATGAATCGAATGATGTTATGAACATCATTACTACCTTAATTTTAGTAGGTAAACCTACTGGAAATGAGAAAAATAGATCTAGCTTGAAAGGATCCTTAGATGGCTTGAAAGTTCTTGAAGCAGAATCATGACACGAAAACAAGTTCAAGTAAGATTTCCACTCTAAATAAGATTGTTATCGTTATAGAAATTGAATCAAAGTTTGAATATGAGTATTACCTTGTATTATAAAGATATCTTACTGTAAATAAGAAATATTTCTTGAGGTTGGATGATCACTTTACAAGATTGGAAGTAAGCTAGCAAACTCGGAAGTATTCTTGATTTTATGAAACTAGAACTTATAGAATTTATGAAGAACACTTAGAACTTGAAGATAGAACTTGAGAGAGATCAATTAGATGAAGAAAATTAAAGAATGAAAGTGTTTGTTGGTGTTTTTGGTCGTTGGTATATGGATTAGATATAAAGGATGTGTAATTTTGTTTACTTGTAAATAAGTCATGAATGATTACTAATATTTTTGTAATTTTATGAGATATTTCATATAGTTGCCAAATGATGGTTCCCACATATTTTAGGTGACTCACATGGGCTACTAAGAGCTGATCATTGAACTGTATATACCAATAGTACATACATCTAAAAGCTGTGTATTGTACGAGTACGAATACGGGTGCATACGAGTAGAATTGTTGATGAAACTGAACGAGGATGTAATTGTAAGCATTTTTGTTAATTAGAAGTATTTTTATAAGTGTCTTGAAGTCTTTCAAAAGTGTATGAATACATATTAAAACACTACATGTATATACATTTTAACTGAGTCGTTAAATCATCGTTAGTCGTTACATGTAAATGTTGTTTTGAAACCTTTGGGTTAACGATCTTGTTAAATGTTGTTAACCCATTGTTTATTATATCTAAAGATATGTTAAATTATTACATTATCATGATATTATGATATATTAATATATCATAGTATGATATATATATATATATATATATATATATATATATATATATATATATATATATATATATATATATATATATATATATATATATATATATACAGTTAAATGTTGTTACAATGATAATCGTTACATATATGTCTCGTTTCGAAATCATTAAGTTAGTAGTCTTGTTTTTACATATGTAGTTCATTGTTAATACACTTAATGACATGTTTACTTATCATAATACCATGTTAACTATATATATATATCCATATATATGACATCATATAGTTTTTACAAGTTTTAACGTTCGTGAATCACCGGTCAACTTGGGTGGTCAATTGTCTATATAAAACCTATTTCAATTAATCAAGTCTTAACAAGTTTGATTGCTTAACATGCTGGAAACACTTAATCATATAAATATCAATTTCATTTAATATATATAAACATGGAAAATTTCGGGTCACTACAGTACCTACCCGTTAAATAAATTTCTTCCCGAAATTTTAAGCAGTTGGAGGTGTTGACGTATCTTCTGGAAATAAGTGCGGGTATTTCTTTTTCATCTGATCTTCTCATTCCCAGGTGAACTCGGTTCCTCTATAAGCATTCCATCGAACCTTAACAATTGGTATCTTGTTTTGCTTAAGTCTTTTAACCTCACAATCCAGTATTTCGACGGGTTCTTCGATGAATTGAAGTTTTTCGTTGATTTGGATTTCATCTAACAAAATAGTGAGATCTTCTTTAGCAAAACATTTCTTCAAATTCGAGACGTGAAGAGTGTTATGTACAGCCGCGAGTTGTTGAGGTAACTCAAGTCGGTAAGCTACTGGTCCGACACGATCAATAATCTTGAATGGTCCAATATACCTTGAATTTAATTTCCCTCGTTTACCAAATCGAACAACGCCTTTCTAAGGTGTAACTTTAAGCATGACCATCTCTCCAATTACAAATTCTATATCTTTTCTTTTAATGTCAGCGTAGCTCTTTTGTCGACTTTGGGCGGTTTTCAACCGTTGTTGAATTTGGATGATCTTCTCGATAGTTTCTTGTATTATCTCCGGACCCGTAATCTGTCTATCCCCCACTTCACTCCAACAAATCGGAGACCTGCACTTTCTACCATAAAGTGCTTCAAACAGCGCCATCTCAATACTTGAATGGTAGCTGTTGTTGTAGGAAAATTCTGCTAACGGAAGGTGTGATGACCCGGGAATTTCGGACCAAATTTAAACTTAATCTTTGTATGATTTCGACACGATAAGTAAAGTCTGTAATGAAAAGTCTCAGTATTTTTTGAACTATTTACAGGTATAACATTCGACCTTTGACTGTGCCGACGATTCACGAACTTTTGGTTGTAAATAATTAAATGTATATATATATATGTGTATATGTATATGTATATATACAAACAAAAGTATATATATAATAAATGGAATTAATATGACACATTATAAATCATTTGAATTGAAAATATAAAGTACTATACAAAATAACTAAAACTGTTATTAGAACAAAACTGTATATAGATATATAAAATATAAATATTGAATAGTTAAGTACGTTAATGTATAAAATAAATATTACATAGTTAACAAAATGTAAGATTAATATAATGTAATTACAAGTTTAAATATAATTGATATAGTAATATTTTCATCAATGTTAATATAACTAGTATTATTATTATTATTATTATTATTATTATTATTATTATTATTATAAATATCATTAATAACATTATTATTGTCAATTTCACTAAAAATTATTTTGATTTATTATTACTCTCATCATTATTATTATACTTATTATTTTTAGGTATTATTTTGATCATTTATATTATTATTATTATTATTAATTCTATTATTAAGTATCCTACTAAAATTTACAATAATAATGGATTTTAATAATAAATTTATATTAGTAATGTATGTTATAGAATTTAATATAATACCCCGTATATATAAGTAATACAGAGGTACACCGTATATATATGAAAAACACTAATATACTCAGTATACAAATACAGATATAATATACTGATAAATACAATTATATATTTTATAAATACATATACAAGATATATAGATATAATACGGATGTATATACATAAATGAAAACAAATAAATGTGTATTATGTTTCCTATCAAAATCCTACAAGTTTAAAAATTCGTTATCTGTCCTTAATGTGATAACAAACCAGATCGAATTAACAGATAACACCAAAACTGATTATCAATCAATTTCTTCTTTTTATTTTTTTTATATATATTTCTGTACTAGGTGATTAAGCATGTCGACCAAGTTGTGATACAAAACAAACGAGGCCAGCGATAATTGATACGATACAATCTTACATTATCTATTACGAATCACAGAAATCCTTAACAACTCCCATTCGATTAAATTAAAACAGAAAAACAAGAAAACAAGTCGTTTATCTCTGTTCTTTTACTTTTTGGTTAAATATCAATTTCAAATGAATTTACAAGATGTATTAATGCTATTACGTTAGAAATCTGCTAAACAATCTTTCTGTAAACTTTCACACTTCAATTTTCCTTATTGAGTTCGAATTTGAAGGTCAAAGATTTATTTTCAAAAAGTCAACCCGAGTGTTCATCAAGAAATTCGAATTCATTGTGATGTTTCAATTCAAATTAACGAATCCAGTAGTTTCTAAAAGTGATTTGAAACATATTTCGTATTATAACTTTTATCTATAACACTCTAAATTTTGAAATCAAATTTTTTTTTTTGTATCCTTCGAACAGCAGGTAATTATATTTATTTTATTTTCGCTTTTAATTTATTCAAGGAATGATATAGGATGATTATATATCGATTAAGGGTCCTAAAATTATATTGCAATTCGTTAGAAGTTGATTTAAACTGGTTTTGTGATGTGGAAATTGAAGAAGATGAAGAGGAGTTTTGGAAACAGATAGATAACGTATATATATATATTTATTACGGGATAATAATCAGATAAGTAGCACTGGAAAAATGGTTAAGGGAGGTGATGGGTAGCAAGTGGTCTCGGGTTCGAGCCTAGCTCGAGGCATTTCTTTATATGAAGGGTTTTATTTTTGAGAGGTAGTCTTCTAACCATTTTTATTATTATTATTATTATTATTATTATTATTATTATTATTATTATTATTATTATTATTATTATTATTATTATTATTATTATTATTATTATTATTATTATTATTATTATTATTAATGTTATTGTTATTATTAATTGTTGTTATTATTACTAGTATTAATATTATTGATATTGTTATTGTTATATGTACTAGTTATTATATATTATTACTAACATGATTATAATTACAATTATTATTATCATTAATGTTATTACTAATATTATTATCGCTATCAAATATAATTACTAGTATTATTATTATTATTGATTGGTATTATGGTATTATTAATTAGTATCACTATTATTAACAATAACATAATTAATAAGATGATTAACCTTAATATAGTTATATTATCATCTGTAGTATTATTATTAAGTAATATTATTCATAATACTATCAAGTAGCATTAGTATAAATAATGTTAACACTATTATCATTAAGTTCATCATTTTAAGAATTATTATCATTATTATGATTATCATTTATCATTTTATAAATATTAAAACCCTTATTATTAACATAAGTATATTATTATTTTTAATAATATTATAGAGCTATGATTATTATTATTATTATTAACATTTATCATTTCATTTTTTGCTATTAAGTATTATCATTATTAATAAAATTATTATTATTATTAGTAAATCATTATTATCTAAATTATTATTTTAACAAATAAATCTTTTGTACATTATATATATACTTATTGTATATACTAGAATTGTATTAATAATTCACATACAAACTAATAAAATTTCATAAATACAATACTAATCACAAATATATGTATATAGATATATTAATATCACCAATTGTATAAATGTTAATCATTATAAATATATATACATAAAATCGATATAAAATATAATTTAAGACATAATATAAGTATACGTTTTAAAATGGAATTTAGAATAAATTCTACAAAACTATAAATATATAAATAATACATAATAATAAATGAAATTTTGTGATTTACATTATGCGTATTAATAAATACATGATTGATATAGGTTCGTGAATCCGAGGCCAACCCTACACTTGATAAATGACGTCATATGTATTTTTACTACAAAATACATTAGGTGAGTTTCATTTGCCTTTTTACCCTTTACATTTTTGGGCTGAGAATACATGCGCAACTTTTATAACTCTTTTACGAAATAGACACAAGTACCTTAACTGCATTCTATGATAGAATTATCTGGGATTGGGGTTGATTATTATGACACGCATTAGCCCCCGATTTCCGTTAGAGCGTATTAGCTCCCGAGCCGGGTGGATGGTTTATTATTTATGACATTTTGGCACCGGTTGTCCTATATTTTATAAACATGTGTTCAGCCGTGGGGTGTAAAGACCGGCACAGAGGTTCTATATTTTGAAGGCATATGTATTCAGCCGTGGGATGAAAGACCGGCACAGATGGTTACTATTATATTTTGAATCCTCACCAGGTGTTCTTCATATGAAAGATATTTTTTGTGCAGTTGGAATGGGACTTCTGCATGTTTTATAATATTTAAAATCTTGTGGTCTATTAAAATGATAGAAATGAAATGATTGTAAAAAACTGATGAACTCACCAATCTTTTGGTTGACACTTGAAAGCATGTTTATTCTCAGGATTGAAAGAAATCTTCCGCTGTGCATTAGCTCATTTTAAGGATATTACTTGGAGTCATTCATGACATATTTCAAAGGACGTTGCATTCGAGTCGTTGAAGTTCATTAGAGATTATTATTAAGTAAATGACGGATTAGGTCATTTATAGTTGGATATTATGAAATGGTATGCATACCTGTCAACTTTCGATGTAATGAAAGTTTGTCTTTTAAAAACGAATGCAATGTTTGTAAAATGTATCATTTAGAGGTCAAGTACCTCGCAATGAAATCAACTATTATGAATCGTTTATAATCGATATGGACTTCGTCCTGATGGATTAAGACGGGTCTTCACAGTTGGTATCAGAGCGGTGGTCTTAGCGAACCAGGTCTTGCATTAGTGTGTCTAACTAGGAGTTGTTAGGATGCATTAGTGAGTCTGGACTTCGAATTAGTAGTTGTTAGGTTATATTAATAAGTCTGGACTTGAACCTGGTCTGCATGTCAAAAAGTTTTGCTTATCATTTGGTGTCGAAAATTATCTGCTTATCATTCTTAGTCTAGACACGTCTTGCTGCATTGATTGCATGAATAGTGTATAGACAAAATTCATATCTTATCATATCTACTAATCTATATCTTAGCGTATCTGTCACTGTAGACTTTATCTGACACGTTTCCTTAAGTTTCTCTGTAATTCACGGGATCTTTGGAAGTATGTATAGATATTCTATATATATAATTAGAATATCATTCGGCATTCGAAAATCATTTCATATCAAAACCCTTTAACTGATCGTGAGAGATGAATCCTACACCTAGCTTGGATTCCATTAGTTCCGGAAGCGATTTCGAGATGTATATTGAAGCAGACTCCGAAGTCAATGAACCAGAAGTGTCTCAACCATTTAGTTATTTTTCTTTTTGGAGGAGATGGGGGTGGGTCCGAGACTTACTCACTCGATGGAGAAATGAAGAAGACGAGCCCTACCGCGAACCAAACTTACCTCCTAGCATCGGAGAAAATGATGTACTCACCAGTGAACCTATGCGCAACACTGTATTCACCCTTCTTGCTAAAGTTTTCCACCTCGAAGGTCGCATTACTGCAATTTCAGAAAATATTCAACCTCTACTTCCGAATCCCAATCGAAGGGGAATGGTAGAAGAAGTTAGGGAACTTCGAATTGATAATCAAGATCTATCAAATCAGATGAGTGGATGGATAGAAATGATAGAGGGTAGAATAGAAACCCTGACAAGAATGGTGCGTGATCTACAAGCTATACTTATTACACCAACATCATCACCAACCTCAGAACCAACAACACTTGTAGCACCGACATCAACAATATCACCATCAGCAGCACCAACAGCATAACCAGTACCAACCACAACCACATCATCACATGTCTCAACCTCGCAGTCTATACCTCAAGCATAATCATCGTTCTACGAATCGTTCTACATAAACTATATTCGTCCTTCATGGCGATTATATAATCCCTAATGTTTAGAGATTATGTACTCTAGTTCTAGCAGTAAATCTGATGAGTTTAATATCACATTGACTCATTAAATCCATGATTACGTCTGAAGAAAATATATATGAATATATGTTTTCATAAAGATGGTAATTAAAAGTTTTATTGTACAAACTATTAATAGTGAAAATATTTTAACGGGTAGGTAATACTCGAGGAATATTTAGATTCCACATTAATAAGTTACACTGTACATTCTTCGAATCTGATTCAACGGTCATTTACTATCCTATTTATATCTACCGATATACGAATCCGTTCACCACAGAATAACCATTTTCATTCAATTTCATATTTGGATTTTGATTTATCAGAATCCAACAAGTGGCATAATGAAGAAAACATTGGACAATAATAAAACTTGTTAGAAACAAATAAATTAACTATGAGAAAATTTTGTTAAGAATCCACCCTAACTGTTCCTAGCTAACTGATCCCAGCTAACTGATTACATTTTATTTATCGCAATTTAATTATCGCAATTTTATTTATCGTCATTTAATTTCTGTTATTTACTTTACGCATTTTATTTATTGTCATTTAATTTCTGTTATTTATTTTTACGCACTTTAAATATCGGGACACGTATACAAGGTTTTGACATATCATATCGACACATCTATATATATTATTTGGAATAACCATAGACACTCTATATGCAGTAATGATCAAATTCTCTATACAGGGTTGAGGTTTTTTCTATAATAATATATATACTTTGAGTTGTGATCGAGTCTGAGACATGTACACGGGTCACGATACATATTAATTAATTCGAATATTATATATTAAATTATATATGAATTATTGGACTGTCAACCGTGGACTATCGACTATGGACTAATAACATTGGATAATTAAAATGAATTAAAATATTGATCATAACATATGAAACTAAACAATTCTTCAAGTTTGCCACTCGATTTCATCTCAAACCTCATTTGTATCTTGACGATTACGATCCACGTTCAAACCTTTCATGATTCTTGAAAACATCTCAAACGAGAGGATAAACCAACCACACTTCATCTATGGGAGAAAAGATTGATGCATTTAGTTATGCATCTGAAAAACTCTCGGAAACTGAGTAAACATTTAACACGTAGTTCTGCTAATTCCTTTAGTGTTATTATTACCCAAAATAACTTGGTAATTCCTTTCAAAGTAGCAAATTTTGTTACAGCTCCAGCAAATCAACTTCGACTTTTCGCTCGAAACAACCTTATTATCACCTTGATTTATATGTATGCTCTTTTATTGTTACCGGGGAACCTTTTATATTCCACCATATACAGTCAGCGTTTAATCATCTAAAAACACAATTCTCTTAAAATCACCTCGGATCGATAACCAAAGATTCAGATATGGTAACAGTAAATGTAGAGGAATCGACAATCAGTACTTGGAAAACTCACAGCATATCTACATCAACAGTTATATGTATAACATTTATCTCTTAGAATAATGACTTTCCATTATGAAAAGCACCCAGTCTACGAATCAATACTTCAAATTTTGAGGAAGCTGAATGAAGCACCAGAAACCGTAGACAACCGTAAACGACCTTAACCGTCAAAAGTTTGATGATAAAGAATGGAGTATTGGAAACACTCAATAGAAAATTTAGTACCGAAAAGAGGATTATTCGAAACTATGAAGGAAGCCGTGGACATATCACAAAGAATAAGTTTGACTTCAAAGAATCCAAATGATTCAATGCCTGCTGAGGTCTTTAGCGAATATCTTGCTCCTTACTCTAAACCCTTGCAGACAATAGTTTCCATCATCCTCTGATCTTAGATATTCAAAGATATTATCCTATATTTCATTACAAATATCCTCCATATTTCTGAAGATATTTTCATAACTATTTTTATCTGAAATCAATAATCTCTTCGTGCTATCAGTGTTACATCATATAGAAACTGTTAGTTTCTATATTCTGTAAACTTTCGAGCTTAAACTATGAATGCTTTATAAGTAGTGTTGGGAACTGATGCATGAGTTAATATAATATAATGACACTTGATCAACATGATTATATTATAGTAATTCATGCTGAGTTTCTAATGGAACGTGATGATTCACAGAACATACCGTCATCATGTGCCATTTACACGACTCTTACATTCTACCCAATCTATAAACATATCAAAAACATATTTTTCTTGATAGTCCTATTTTTCCTTGAATTCTGGTAATTTGACAAGTCAAATTGTGCTATTACCGTTTCTTTCTTAGGACGTTAAAAATGTTCATTCTGAAACTTATATCTACGAATTCTGCCATTACAAGAATTGCCCAATTGCAAGAAGAAGAAACGAAGGGACAAAGTTCTGAAATAGAAATTTGGAGTATAAATCGCAGCAAATAAAAGAAAGCATTAACTGTGAATGACAATGATTATAGAGGACAGAAACAGGTACTCCAAAATATAAGAGAAAATATAAAGCTCAATAACAACACGGAGGTTTCAAACCGTGGATATTAATACGAATAGCAATATAAAGACACGGTAGAATTAAGAATAGTATCCCCCCAAGGTAATAGTAGAAGTAAACAGATTTTTCTGGTGGAAGATTGAAAAGAAGGATGACAGAAATGATAATTAGGGAAATATCAAGGATTAGAACTGAATTAAACATTTTTATAATCTTTTGGATGTACGAACTAAGAAAGAAAGTATAGGAATGGTGAGAATAATGGAACGGAAGAGTTTAATTTATAATGGAAATATCAGACAGAGTAATCGAGATAGATCACCGTATTTAATTATAGAGATCTTAATTTTCTTATTCGCCGAAGAATCAAATATTTTAAATTTCGAAGATTTTCTTTAAATCCCTTGAATTCCGGAAATCAACCCTGTCTGACGAAACTTTACTTTTCTCATTTCACTCTTTTGTGGTAGCTTCACTCGTACATTTCGAGTAATCGAATTGTTTCATTCATATTACTTAAGGACGATAAAACTCTACTTATCAACTCATATTCGTCATGAAAACATTTTTTATTGTTAGCCATGACCACCTCACTCAAATTTCGGGACGAAATTTCTTTAACGGGTAGGTACTGTGATGACCCAGGAATTTCTGACCAAATTTAAACTTAATCTTTGTATGATTTCGACACGATAAGTAAAGTCTGTAATGAAAAGTCTCAGTATTTTTTGAACTATTTACAGGTATAACATTCGACCTTTGACTGTGCCGACAATTCACGAACTTTTGGTTGTAAATAATTAAATGTATATATATATATATATGTGTATATGTATATGTATATATACAAACAAAAGTATATATATAATAAATGGAATTAATATGACACATTATAAATCATTTGAATTGAAAATATAAAGTACTATACAAAATAACTAAAACTGTTATTAGAACAAAACTGTATATAGATATATAAAATATAAATATTGAATAGTCAAGTACGTTAATGTATAAAATAAATATTACATAGTTAACAAAATGTAAGATTAATATAATGTAATTACAAGTTTAAATATAATTGATATAGTAATATTTTCATCAATGTTAATATAACTAGTATTATTATTATTATTATAAATATCATTAATAATATTATTATTGTCAATTTCACTAAAAATTATTATGATTTATTATTACTCTCATCATTATTATTATACTTATTATTTTTAGGTATTATTTTGATCATTTATATTATTGTTATTATTATTAATTCTATTATTAAGTATCCTACTAAAATTTACAATAATAATCGATTTTAATAATAAATTTATATTAGTAATGTATGTTATAGAATTTAATATAATACCCCGTATATATAAGTAATACAGAGGTACACCGTATATATATGAAAAACACTAATATACTCAGTATACAAATACAGATATAATATACTGATAAATACAATTATATATTTTATAAATACATATACAAGATATATAGATATAATACGGATGTATATACATAAATGAAAACAAATAAATGTGTATTATGTTTCCTATCAAAATCCTACTAGTTTAAAAATTCGTTATCTGTCCTTAATGTGATAACAAACCAGATCGAATTAACAGATAACACCAAAACTGATTATCAATCAATTTCTTCTTTTTATTTTTTTATATATATTTCTGTACTAGGTGATTAAGCCTGTCGACCAAGTTGTGATACAAAACAAACGAGGCCAGCGATAATTGATATGATACAATCTTACATTATCTATTACGAATCACAGAAATCCTTAACAACTCCCATTCGATTAAATTAAAATAGAAAAACAAGAAAACAAGTCGTTTATCTCTGTTCTTTTACTTTTTGGTCAAATATCAATTTCAAACGAATTTACAAGATGTATTAATGCTATTACGTTAGAAATCTGCTAAACAATCTTTCTGTAAACTTTCACACTTCAATTTTCCTTATTGAGTTCGAATTTGAAGGTCAAAGATTTATTTTCAAAAAGTCAACCCGAGTGTTCATCAAGAAATTCGGATTCGTTGTGATGTTTCAATTCAAATTAACGAATCCAGTAGTTTCTAAAAGTGATTTGAAACATATTTCGTATTATAACTTTTATCTATAACACTCTAAATTTCGAAATCATTTTTTATTTTTTTTTTGTATCCTTCGAACAGCAGGTAATTATATTTATTTTATTTTCACTTTTAATTTATTCAAGGAATGATATAGGATGATTGTATATCGATTAAGGGTCCTAAAATTATATTGCAATTCGTTAGAAGTTGATTTAAACTGGGTTTGTGATGTGGAAATTGAAGAAGATGAAGAGGAGTTTTGGAAACAGATAGATAACGTATATATATATTTATTACGGGATAATAATCAGATAAGTAGCACTGGAAAAATGGTTAAGGGAGGTGATGGGTAGCAAGTGGTCTCGGGTTCGAGCCTGGCTCGAGGCATTTCTTTTTATGAAGGGTTTTATTTTTGAGAGGTAGTCTTCTAACCATTTTTATTATTATTATTATTATTATTATTATTATTATTATTATTATTATTATTATTATTATTATTATTATTATTATTATTATTATTATTATTATTATTATTGTTATTGTTATTGTTATTATTATTATTAATAGTATTAATATTATTGATATTGTTATTGTTATATGTACTAGTTATTATTTATTATTACTAACATGATTATAATTACAATTATTATTATCATTAATGTTATTACTAATATTATTATCGCTATCAAATATAATTACTAGTATTATTATTATTATTGATTGGTATTATGGTATTATTAATTAGTATCACTATTATTAACAATAACATGATTAATAAGATGATTAACCTTAATATAGTTATATTATCATCTGTAGTATTATTATTAAGTAATATTATTCATAATACTATCAAGTAGCATTAGTATAAATAATGTTAACACTATTATCATCAAGTTCATCATTTTAAGAATTATTATCATTATTATGATTATCATTTATCATTTTATAAATATTAGAACCCTTATTATTAACATAAGTATATTATTATTATTAATAATATTATAGAGCTATGATTATTATTATCATTAACATTTATCATTTCATTTTTTGCTATTAAGTATTATCATTATTAATAAAATTATTATTATTATTAGTAAATCATTATTATCTAAATTATTATTTTAACAAATAAATCTTTTGTACAATATATATATACTTATGGTATATACTAGAATTGTATTAATAATTCACATACAAACTAATAAAATTTCATAAATACAATACTAATCACAAATATATGTATATAGATATATTAATATCACCAATTGTATAAATGTTAATCATTATAAATATATATACATAAAATCGATATATATAAAATATAATTTAAGACATAATATAAGTATACGTTTTAAAATGGAAATTAGAATAAATTCTACAAAACTATAAATATATAAATAATACATATTAATAAATGAAATTTTGTGATTTACATTATGCGTATTAATAAATACACGATTGATATAGGTTCGTGAATCCGAGGCCAACCCTACACTTGATAAATGACGTCATATGTATTTTTACTACAAAATACATTAGGTGAGTTTCATTTGCCTTTTTACCCTTTACATTTTTGGGCTGAGAATACAAGCGCAACTTTTATAACTGTTTTACGAAATAGACACAAGTACCTTAACTGCATTCTATGATAGAATTATCTGGGATTGGGGTTGATTATTATGACACGCATTAGCCCCCGGTTTCCGTTAGAGAGTATGAGCTCCCGAGCGGGGTGGATGGTTTATTATTTATGACATTTTGGCACCGGTTGTCCTATATTTTATAAACATGTGTTCAGCCATGGGGTGTAAAGACCGGCACAGAGGTTCTATATTTTGAAGGCACATGTATTCAGCCGTGGGGTGAAAGACCGGCACAGATGGTTACTATGATATTTTGAATCCTCACCAGGTGTTCTTCATATGAAAGATATTTTTTGTGCAGTTGGAATGGGACTTCTGCATGTTTTATAATATTTAAAATCTTGTGGTCTATTAAAATTATGAAAATGAAATGATTGCTAAAAACTGATGAACTCACCAATCTTTTGGTTGACACTTGAAAGCATGTTTATTCTCAGGATTGAAAGAAATCTTCCGCTGTGCATTAGCTCATTTTAAGGATATTACTTGGAGTCATTCATGACATATTTCAAAAGACGTTGCATTCGAGTCGTTGAAGTTCATTAGAAATTATTATTAAGTAAATGACAGATTAGGTCATTTATAGTTGGATATTATGAAATGGTATGCATACCTGTCAACTTTCGATGTAATGAAAGTTTGTCTTTTAAAAACGAATGCAATGTTTGTAAAATGTATCATTTAGAGGTCAAGTACCTCGCGATGAAATCAACTATTATGAATCGTTTATAATCGATATGGACTTCGTCCGGATGGATTAGGACGGGTCTTCACAGAAGGTATCGATCCCAACTGTTTCCGAAATCAATAACACATGCTCGTAGCACGTCTTCAAGCGTTTGTATCGTCCTTTCGCTCTGCCCATCAGTTTGTGGATGATAGGCAGTACTCATGTCTAGACGAGTTCCTAATGCTTGTTGTAATGTCTTCCAGAATCTTAAAATAAATCTGCCATCCCTATCAGAGATAATAGAGATTGGTATTCCATGTCTGGAGATGACTTCCTTCAAATACAGTCGTGCTAACTTCTCCATCTTGTCATCTTCTCTTATTGGCAGGAAGTGTGCTGATTTAGTGAGACGATCAACTATTACCCAAATAGTATCAAAACCACTTGCAGTCCTTGGTAATTTAGTGATGAAATCCATGGTAATGTTTTCCCATTTCCATTTCGAGATTTCGGGTTGTTGAAGTAGACCTGATGGTTTCTGATGCTCGGCTTTCATACCTGGCCACCAAAAATGTTTCTTGAGATCTTTGTACATCTTCCCCGTTCCAGGATGTATTGAGTATCTGGTTTTATGAGCTTCTCTAAGTACCATTTCTCTCATATCTCAAAATTTTGTTACCCAAATCCTTTCAGCCCTATACCGGGTTCCGTCTGCCCAAATATTAAGATGCTTCTTCGATCCTTTGGGTATTTCATCCTTTAAATTTCCCTCTTTTAAAACTCCTTGTTGCGCCTCCTTTATTTGAGTAGTAAGGTTAGTGTGAATCATTATATTCATAGCTTTTACTCGAATAGGTTCTCTGTCCTTTCTACTCAAGGCGTCGGTTACCACATTTGCCTTTCCTGGGTGGTAACGAATCTCAAAGTCATAATCATTCAGCAATTCAATCCACCTGCGCTGCCTCATGTTCAGTTGTTTCTGATTAAATATGTGTTGAAGACTTTTGTGGTCGGTATATATAATACTTTTAACCCCATATAATTAATGCCTCCAAGTATTTAATGCAAAAACAACCGCGTCTAATTCCAAATCATGCGTCGTATAATTCTGCTTGTGAATCTTCAATTGTCTACGCGCATAAGCAATTACCTTCGTTCGTTGCATTAATACACAACTGAGACCTTGCTTTGAGGCATCACAATATATCACAAAATCATCATTCCCTTCAAGTAATGACAATATAGGTGCCGTAGTTAACTTTTCTTCAATAATTGAAACGCTTTTTCTTGTTCATCCTTCCATTCAAATTTCTTCCCTTTATGCGTTAATGCAGTCAAGGGTTTTGCTATTTTGAAAAAATCTTGGATGAACCTTCTGTAGTAACCAGCTAGTCCTAAAAATTGGCGTATGTGTTTCGGAGTTTTTGTGGTTTCCCACTTTTCAACGGTTTCAATCTTTGATGGATCCACCTGAATACTGTAGTGACCCGAACTTTTCCATGTTTATATATATTAATTGAGATTGATGTTTACATGATTAAATGTTTCCAACATGTTAAGCAATCAAACTTGTTAAGACTTGATTAATTGAAATATGTTTCATATAGACAATTGACCACCCAAGTTGACCGGTGATTCACGAACGTTAAAACTTGTAAAAAACTATATGATGACATATATATGGTTATATATATAGTTAACATGATATTATGATAAGTAAACATATCATTAATTATATTAACAATGAACTACATATGTAAAAACAAGACTACTAACTTAATGATTTTGAAACGAGACATATATGTAACGTTTATCGTTGTAACGACATTTAATGTATATATATCATATTAAGAGATATTCGTACATCATAATATCATGATAATATAATAATTTAAAATCTCTTTTGATATTATAAACATTGGGTTAACAATATTTAACAAGATCGTTAACCTAAAGGTTTCAAAACAACACTTACATGTAACGACTAACGATGACTTAACGACTCAGTTAAAATGTATATACATGTAGTGTTTTAATATGTATTTATACACTTTTGAAAGACTTCAATACACTTATCAAAATACTTCTACTTAACAAAAATGCTTACAATTACATTCTCGTTCAGTTTCATCAACAATTCTACTCGTATGCACCCGTATTCGTACTCGTACAATACACAGCTTTTAGATGTATGTACTATTGGTATATACACTCCAATGATCAGCTCTTAGCAGACCATGTGAGTCACCTAACACATGTGGGAACCATCATTTGGCAACTAGCATGAAATATCTCATAAGATTACAAAAATATGAGTAATCATTCATGACTTATTTACATGAAAACAAAATTACATATCCTTTATATCTAATCCATACACCAACGACCAAAAACACCTACAAACACTTTCATTCTTCAATTTTCTTCATCTAATTGAACTCTCTCAAGTTCTATCTTCAAGTTCTAAGTGTTCTTCATAAATTCCAAAAGTTCTAGTTTCATAAAATCAAGAATACTTTCAAGTTTGCTAGCTCACTTCCAATCTTGTAAGGTGATCATCCAACCTCAAGAAATCTTTGTTTCTTACAGTAGGTTATCATTCTAATACAAGGTAATAATCATATTCAAACTTTGGTTCAATTTCTATAACTATAACAATCTTATTTCAAGTGATGATCTTACTTGAACTTGTTTTCGTGTCATGATTTTGCTTCAAGAACTTTGAGCCATCCAAGGATCCATTGAAGCTAGATCCATTTTTCTCTTTTCCAGTAGGTTCATCCAAGGAACTTAAGGTAGTAATGATGTTCATAACATCATTCGATTCATACATATAAAGCTATCTTATTCGAAGGTTTAAACTTGTAATCACTAGAACATAGTTTAGTTAATTCTAAACTTGTTCGCAAACAAAAGTTAATCCTTCTAACTTGACTTTTAAAATCAACTAAACACATGTTCTATATCTATATGATATGCTAACTTAATGATTTAAAACCTGGAAACACGAAAAACACCGTAAAACCGGATTTACGCCGTCGTAGTAACACCGCGGGCTGTTTTGGGTTAGTTAATTAAAAACTATGATAAAATTTGATTTAAAAGTTGTTATTCTGAGAAAATGATTTTTATTATGAAAATGAAACTATATCCAAAAATTATGGTTAAACTCAAAGTGGAAGTATGTTTTCTAAAATGGTCATCTAGACGTCGTTCTTTCGACTGAAATGACTACCTTTACAAAAACGACTTGTAACTTATTTTTCCGACTAGAAACCTATACTTTTTTTGTTTAGATTCATAAAATAGAGTTCAATATGAAACCATAGCAATTTGATTCACTCAAAACGGATTTAAAATGAAGAAGTTATGGGTAAAACAAGATTGGATAATTTTTCTCATTTTAGCTACGTGAAAATTGGTAACAAATCTATTCCAACCATAACTTAATCAACTTGTATTATATATTATGTAATCTTGAGATACCATAGACACGTATACAATGTTTCGACCTATCATGTCGACACATCTATATATATTTCGGAACAACCATAGACACTCTATATGTGAATGTTGGAGTTAGCTATACAGGGTTGAGGTTGATTCCAAAATATATATAGTTTGAGTTGTGATCAATACTGAGATACGTATACACTGGGTCGTGGATTGATTCAAGATAATATTTATCGATTTATTTCTGTACATCTAACTGTGGACAACTAGTTGTAGGTTACTAACGAGGACAGCTGACTTAATAAACTTAAAACATCAAAATATATTAAAAGTGTTGTAAATATATTTTGAACATACTTTGATATATATGTATATATTGTTATAGGTTCGTGAATCAACCAGTGGCCAAGTCTTACTTCCCGACGAAGTAAAAATCTGTGAAAGTGAGTTATAGTCCCACTTTTAAAATCTAATATTTTTGGGATGAGAATACATGCAGGTTTTATAAATGATTTACAAAATAGACACAAGTACGTGAAACTACATTCTATGGTTGAATTATCGAAATCGAATATGCCCCTTTTTATTAAGTCTGGTAATCTAAGAATTAGGGAACAGACACCCTAATTGACGCGAATCCTAAAGATAGATCTATTGGGCCTAACAAACCCCATCCAAAGTACCGGATGCTTTAGTACTTCGAAATTTATATCATATCCGAAGGGTGTCCCGGAATGATGGGGATATTCTTATATATGCATCTTGTTATTGTCGGTTACCAGGTGTTCACCATATGAATGATTTTTATCTCTATGTATGGGATGTGTATTGAAATATGAAATCTTGTGGTCTATTGTTACGATTTGATATATATAGGTTAAACCTATAACTCACCAACATTTTTGTTGATGTTTAAAGCATGTTTATTCTCAGGTGAATATTAAGAGCTTCCGCTGTTGCATACTAAAATAAGGACAAGATTTGGAGTCCATGTTTGTATGATATTGTGTAAAAACTGCATTCAAGAAACTGATTTCGATGTAACATATTTGTATTGTAAACCATTATGTAATGGTCGTGTGTAAACAGGATATTTTAGATTATCATTATTTGATAATCTACGTAAAGCTTTTTAAACCTTTATTTATGAAATAAAGGTTATGGTTTGTTTTAAAAATGAATGCAGTCTTTGAAAAACGTCTCATATAGAGGTCAAAACCTCGCAACGAAATCAATTAATATGGAACGTTTTTAATCAATAAGAACGGGACATTTCAGTTGGTATCAGAGCGTTGGTCTTAGAGAACCAGAATTTTTCATTAGTGTGTCTTATCGAGTTTGTTAGGATGCATTAGTGAGTCTGGACTTCGACCGTGTTTACTTGAAAAATGATTGCTTAACAAATTTTGTTGGAAACTATATATTTTTAACATGTGAATATTATGTGATATATTAATCTCTTAACGCGTTTGATATTATGTGATAGATGTCTACCTCTAGAACAAGTCCCATTGACTCACCTAATAATAATGAAGAGTCAAATGTAAATTGGAATGATTCGTGGACTGATTCACAAGTTCCCGAAGAGGAACCGGAAGAAGAGTCGGAACCGGAAGAAGAATCGGAACCGGAAGAAGAATCGGAACCGGATGAAGAAATAGAACCGGTGGGGGAAATAATAAAACGGTTAAGTAAAAGAAAATCCTCAACCAACCGACCAAAGTTAATTATGGTCAATGGTGTTTCCGCCAAGGAAGCAAAATATTGGGAGGATTACCAATTCTCCGATGAATCGGATTCCGACGCGAATTCCGATGATGTTATAGAAATTACCCCAACTGAATTTAAAAAGGCAAAAGAAAATAATAAGGGAAAGGGCATAAAAATAGAGAAATCTAATTCCAACCCCGATGAACTTTATATGTATCGTCAACCCCCGAAGTCCTTAAGTTGTAACAATGACCCGGGAACCTCTAAACCACCAGGTTTTTCTAAACCAATGTGGACAACGACGGCTCGTATTAGGGGAACATCATATATCCCTAGAAACTTGGCAAAACGAACCAAAACCGAAGAAGAAGAAACGAGCGAGTCGGAATAAGATAGTTGTATTCGTGTGGTGTAATATATGTAATATAGTGTTCGTATGCTTTATGATATATGTAAAAATTGCTTGTATTAATAAGTATTTTTTTATGAATCTAACTCTTGTCTATTTTACAGTTTAAAAACACAAAATGGATAGACAACCCAATATTTTAAGAGACCTACCCGGAGACATGATTGATGAAATCTTGTCTAGAGTCGGCCAGAATTCTTCGGCACAACTATTTAAGGCGAGATCAGTTTGTAAGACATTCGAAGAACGTTCCAAGAATGTCTTGGTTTATAAGAGACTTTCGTTTGAAAGATGGGGGATATCACATTGGGAAACCCATAAGTTACGATGTGTTTACTTTGACGCATATATTGCGGGGAACCCAAATGCTATTTTACGCAACGGGTTAAGAAATTATTTTGACTCAATATATCCGAATATTGGACTTCGTGATTTAGAAAAAGCGGCTAACATGCAACATAAAGAAGCATGTTATGCTTACGGATTAGTAATGTTCGCTTCTCACCAAAGTGAGAACAAGAACATCGGGCTACAACTATTAAACAAAACGTTTCCACAAGTGACGGAGTCGGTAATTGGGGTAAGAAATGAGGTTTTTAGATTATTACGGGACTGTTGGACATTACGTAACCCTCGTCCCTTTGATGACGTTACAACACGCTGTCTTATCAACGGCCATAACGGTTATGTTGCACAAGACCAAGGATGGGAAGTAGTCCTAGTAAAACCAGAATGCATGACTTGTTTCTGGACGTATGAATTACGTGTCTTTATTGCCTTTGCTGAACGACTTGTGTACTAGCTAGAATTGTCTTCACAACTATCTTGTATCAAAGTTATTGTGTGCTATATTTCATGCTTTATGTAAAATAAGCGGTATTGTAAGTTTGTAAAATATTGTATAAAAGTTTGAACGCGAAATATTATTATAATCAGTTTTTCATATAGAATTGTAGTAGTTGAATTGTATATTAGCTACTAAGTATGAACTTAACGGGTAGGTACTACCCGAATTTAAACTTATAAAACGCTAATATGAAGAAAAAGCTTTTATAAATGAGTTCATATTATGCTACGAAATACTATTAACTACTCTTAATATTCTGTATGATTAACTTGTTCCATTTAACTATTTTGAAGGAAATGGCACCGACTACTCGACACACCGTGAATATGAATGAAGAGGAATTCCGTACTTTTCTAGCTTCAAACATAGCCGCAGTACAGGCTGCGCTACATACCAACAATAACCTTGGATCTAGCAGTACAGGAAATCGTGTAGGATGCACCTACAAAGAATTCACTGCCTGCAAACCTTTGGAATTTGATGGAACCGAAGGACCGATCGGATTGAAACGGTGGACCGAGAAGGTTGAATCGGTGTTTGCCATAAGTAAGTGTACGGAAGAGGACAAAGTGAAGTACGCTACGCATACCTTCACAGGTTCTGCGTTAACATGGTGGAATACCTATCTAGAGCAAGTGGGACAAGATGATGCGTACGCACTACCGTGGTCAGCATTCAAGCACTTGATGAACGAGAAGTACCGTCCCAGAACCGAGGTCAATAAGCTCAAGACAGAACTTAGAGGGTTACGAACCCAAGGATTTGATATTACCACGTACGAAAGACGATTCACAGAATTGTGCCTATTGTGTCCGGGAGCATTCGAAGATGAGGAAGAGAAGATCGACGCGTTTGTGAAAGGATTACCGGAAAGAATCCAAGAAGATATAAGTTCACACGAGCCCGCCTCCATACAACAGGCATGTAGAATGGCTCACAAACTAGTGAACCAGATTGAAGAAAGAATTAAAGAACAGACTGCTGAAGAGGCCAATGTGAAGCAAGTCAAAAGAAAGTGGGAGGAAAACGGTGATAAGAATCACCAATACAACAACAACAGCAATTACAACAATAATCGCAACAATTATCCCAACAATCGCAACATCAATCGCAACTACAACAAACGGCCCAACAACAACAACAACAACAGCAACTACAACAATCATCCCAACAACAATAATAACCGCAACAACAACAACAATCAGAAGCAGCTATGCCAAAGGTGTGAAAAGAATCACTCGGGGTTCTGCACCAAATTTTGCAACAAGTGTAAAAGAAATGGTCATAGCGCGGCGAAGTGTGAGGTCTACGGACCAGGGGTTAATAGAACGAAAGGAACAAATGGTGTCGGAACGAGTAATGGCGGAGCAAGTAGTGTCGGAGCAAGTTATGCCAATGTAGTTTGTTATAAATGTGGAAAACCAGGCCACATTATTAGAAATTGCCCGAACCAGGAGAACACGAATGGACAAGGCCGTGGAAGAGTTTTCAATATTAATGCGGTAGAGGCACAGGAAGACCCGGAGCTTGTTACGGGTACGTTTCTTATTGACAATAAATCTGCTTACGTTTTATTTGATTCGGGTGCGGATAGAAGCTATATGAGTAGAGATTTTTGTGCTAAATTAAGTTGTCCATTGACGCCTTTGGATAGTAAATTTTTACTCGAATTAGCAAATGGTAAATTAATTTCAGCAGATAATATATGTCGGAATCGAGAAATTAAACTGGTTAACGAAACATTTAAGATTGATTTGATACCAGTAGAGTTAGGGAGTTTTGATGTGATAATCGGTATGGACTGGTTGAAAGAAGTGAAAGCGGAGATCGTTTGTTACAAAAATGCAATTCGCATTATACGAGAAAAAGGAAAACCCTTAATGGTGTACGGAGAAAAGGGCAACACGAAGCTACATCTTATTAGTAATTTGAAGGCACAAAAACTAATAAGAAAAGGTTGCTATGCTGTTCTAGCACACGTCGAGAAAGTACAAACTGAAGAAAAGAGCATCAATGATGTTCCCGTCGCAAAAGAATTTCCTGATGTATTTCCGAAAGAATTACCGGGATTACCCCCACATCGATCCGTTGAATTTCAAATAGATCTTGTACCAGGAGCTGCACCAATAGCTCGTGCTCCTTACAGACTCGCACCCAGCGAGATGAAAGAACTGCAAAGCCAATTACAAGAACTTTTAGAGCGTGGTTTCATTCGACCAAGCACATCACCGTGGGGAGCTCCTGTTTTGTTTGTCAAGAAGAAAGATGGTACATTCAGGTTGTGTATCGACTACCGAGAGTTGAACAAACTTACCATCAAGAACCGCTACCCACTACCGAGAATCGACGACTTATTTGATCAACTACAAGGCTCGTCTGTTTATTCAAAGATTGACTTACGTTCCGGGTATCATCAAATGCGGGTGAAAGAAGATGATATTCCAAAGACTGCTTTCAGAACACGTTACGGTCATTACGAGTTTATGGTCATGCCGTTTGGTTTAACTAATGCACCAGCTGTGTTCATGGACCTTATGAACCGAGTGTGTGGACCATACCTTGACAAGTTTGTCATTGTTTTCATTGATGACATACTTATTTACTCAAAGAATGACCAAGAACACGGTGAACATTTGAGAAAGGTGTTAGAAGTATTAAGGAAGGAAGAATTGTACGCTAAGTTTTCAAAGTGTGCATTTTGGTTGGAAGAAGTTCAATTCCTCGGTCACATAGTGAACAAAGAAGGTATTAAGGTGGATCCGGCAAAGATAGAAACTGTTGAAAAGTGGGAAACCCCGAAAACTCCGAAACACATACGCCAGTTTTTAGGACTAGCTGGTTACTACAGAAGGTTCATCCAAGACTTTTCCAGAATAGCAAAACCCTTGACTGCATTAACGCATAAAGGGAAGAAATTTGAATGGAATGATGAACAAGAGAAAGCGTTTCAGTTATTGAAGAAAAAGCTAACTACGGCACCTATATTGTCATTGCCTGAAGGGAATGATGATTTTGTGATTTATTGTGATGCATCAAAGCAAGGTCTCGGTTGTGTATTAATGCAACGAACGAAGGTGATTGCTTATGCGTCTAGACAATTGAAGATTCACGAACAAAATTATACGACGCATGATTTGGAATTAGGCGCGGTTGTTTTTGCATTAAAGACTTGGAGGCACTACTTATATGGGGTCAAAAGTATTATATATACCGACCACAAAAGTCTTCAACACATATTTAATCAGAAACAACTGAATATGAGGCAGCGTAGGTGGATTGAATTATTGAATGATTACGATTTTGAGATTCGTTACCACCCGGGGAAGGCAAATGTGGTAGCCGATGCCTTGAGCAGGAAGGATAGAGAACCCATTCGAGTAAAATCTATGAATATAATGATTCATAATAACATTACTACTCAAATAAAGGAGGCGCAACAAGGAGTTTTAAAAGAGGGAAATTTAAAGGATGAAATACCCAAAGGATCGGAGAAGCATCTTAATATTCGGGAAGACGGAACCAGGTATAGGGCTGAAAGGATTTGGGTACCAAAATTTGGAGATATGAGAGAAATGGTACTTAGAGAAGCTCATAAAACCAGATACTCAATACATCCTGGAACGGGGAAGATGTACAAGGATCTCAAGAAACATTTTTGGTGGCCGGGTATGAAAGCCGATGTTGCTAAATACGTAGGAGAATGTTTGACGTGTTCTAAGGTCAAAGCTGAGCATCAAAAACCATCAGGTCTACTTCAACAACCCGAAATCCCGGAATGGAAATGGGAAAACATTACCATGGATTTCATCACTAAATTGCCAAGGACTGCAAGTGGTTTTGATACTATTTGGGTAATAGTTGACCGACTCACCAAATCAGCACACTTCTTGCCAATAAGAGAAGATGACAAGATGGAGAAGTTAGCACGACTGTATTTGAAGGAAGTCATCTCCAGACATGGAATACCAATCTCTATTATCTCTGATAGGGATGGCAGATTTATTTCAAGATTCTGGCAGACATTACAGCAAGCATTAGGAACTCGTCTAGACATGAGTACTGCCTATCATCCACAAACTGATGGGCAGAGCGAAAGGACGATACAAACGCTTGAAGACATGCTACGAGCATGTGTTATTGATTTCGGAAACAGTTGGGATCGACATCTACCGTTAGCAGAATTTTCCTACAACAACAGCTACCATTCAAGCATTGAGATGGCGCCGTTTGAAGCACTTTATGGTAGAAAGTGCAGGTCTCCGATTTGTTGGAGTGAAGTGGGGGATAGACAGATTACGGGTCCGGAGATTATACAAGAAACTACCGAGAAGATCATCCAAATTCAACAACGGTTGAAAACCGCCCAAAGTCGACAAAAGAGCTACGCTGACATTAAAAGAAAAGATATAGAATTTGAAATTGGAGAGATGGTCATGCTTAAAGTTGCACCTTGGAAAGGCGTTGTTCGATTTGGTAAACGAGGGAAATTAAATCCAAGGTATATTGGACCATTCAAGATTATTGATCGTGTCGGACCAGTAGCTTACCGACTAGAGTTACCTCAACAACTCGCGGCTGTACATAACACTTTCCACGTCTCGAATTTAAAGAAATGTTTTGCTAAAGAAGATCTCACTATTCCGTTAGATGAAATCCAAATCAACGAAAAACTTCAATTCATCGAAGAACCCGTCGAAATAATGGATCGTGAGGTTAAAAGACTTAAGCAAAACAAGATACCAATTGTTAAGGTTCGATGGAATGCTCGTAGAGGACCCGAGTTCACCTGGGAGCGTGAAGATCAGATGAAGAAGAAATACCCGCATCTATTTCCAGAAGATTCGTCAACACCTTCAACAGCTTAAAATTTCGGGACGAAATTTATTTAACGGGTAGGTACTGTAGTGACCCGAACTTTTCCATGTTTATATATATTAATTGAGATTGATGTTTACATGATTAAATGTTTCCAACATGTTAAGCAATCAAACTTGTTAAGACTTGATTAATTGAAATATGTTTCATATAGACAATTGACCACCCAAGTTGACCGGTGATTCACGAACGTTAAAACTTGTAAAAAACTATATGATGACATATATATGGTTATATATATAGTTAACATGATATTATGATAAGTAAACATATCATTAATTATATTAACAATGAACTACATATGTAAAAACAAGACTACTAACTTAATGATTTTGAAACGAGACATATATGTAACGTTTATCGTTGTAACGACATTTAATGTATATATATCATATTAAGAGATATTCGTACATCATAATATCATGATAATATAATAATTTAAAATCTCTTTTGATATTATAAACATTGGGTTAACAATATTTAACAAGATCGTTAACCTAAAGGTTTCAAAACAACACTTACATGTAACGACTAACGATGACTTAACGACTCAGTTAAAATGTATATACATGTAGTGTTTTAATATGTATTTATACACTTTTGAAAGACTTCAATACACTTATCAAAATACTTCTACTTAACAAAAATGCTTACAATTACATTCTCGTTCAGTTTCATCAACAATTCTACTCGTATGCACCCGTATTCGTACTCGTACAATACACAGCTTTTAGATGTATGTACTATTGGTATATACACTCCAATGATCAGCTCTTAGCAGACCATGTGAGTCACCTAACACATGTGGGAACCATCATTTGGCAACTAGCATGAAATATCTCATAAGATTACAAAAATATGAGTAATCATTCATGACTTATTTACATGAAAACAAAATTACATATCCTTTATATCTAATCCATACACCAACGACCAAAAACACCTACAAACACTTTCATTCTTCAATTTTCTTCATCTAATTGAACTCTCTCAAGTTCTATCTTCAAGTTCTAAGTGTTCTTCATAAATTCCAAAAGTTCTAGTTTCATAAAATCAAGAATACTTTCAAGTTTGCTAGCTCACTTCCAATCTTGTAAGGTGATCATCCAACCTCAAGAAATCTTTGTTTCTTACAGTAGGTTATCATTCTAATACAAGGTAATAATCATATTCAAACTTTGGTTCAATTTCTATAACTATAACAATCTTATTTCAAGTGATGATCTTACTTGAACTTGTTTTCGTGTCATGATTTTGCTTCAAGAACTTTGAGCCATCCAAGGATCCATTGAAGCTAGATCCATTTTTCTCTTTTCCAGTAGGTTCATCCAAGGAACTTAAGGTAGTAATGATGTTCATAACATCATTCGATTCATACATATAAAGCTATCTTATTCGAAGGTTTAAACTTGTAATCACTAGAACATAGTTTAGTTAATTCTAAACTTGTTCGCAAACAAAAGTTAATCCTTCTAACTTGACTTTTAAAATCAACTAAACACATGTTCTATATCTATATGATATGCTAACTTAATGATTTAAAACCTGGAAACACGAAAAACACCGTAAAACCGGATTTACGCCGTCGTAGTAACACCGCGGGCTGTTTTGGGTTAGTTAATTAAAAACTATGATAAAATTTGATTTAAAAGTTGTTATTCTGAGAAAATGATTTTTATTATGAAAATGAAACTATATCCAAAAATTATGGTTAAACTCAAAGTGGAAGTATGTTTTCTAAAATGGTCATCTAGACGTCGTTCTTTCGACTGAAATGACTACCTTTACAAAAACGACTTGTAACTTATTTTTCCGACTAGAAACCTATACTTTTTTTGTTTAGATTCATAAAATAGAGTTCAATATGAAACCATAGCAATTTGATTCACTCAAAACGGATTTAAAATGAAGAAGTTATGGGTAAAACAAGATTGGATAATTTTTCTCATTTTAGCTACGTGAAAATTGGTAACAAATCTATTCCAACCATAACTTAATCAACTTGTATTATATATTATGTAATCTTGAGATACCATAGACACGTATACAATGTTTCGACCTATCATGTCGACACATCTATATATATTTCGGAACAACCATAGACACTCTATATGTGAATGTTGGAGTTAGCTATACAGGGTTGAGGTTGATTCCAAAATATATATAGTTTGAGTTGTGATCAATACTGAGATACGTATACACTGGGTCGTGGATTGATTCAAGATAATATTTATCGATTTATTTCTGTACATCTAACTGTGGACAACTAGTTGTAGGTTACTAACGAGGACAGCTGACTTAATAAACTTAAAACATCAAAATATATTAAAAGTGTTGTAAATATATTTTGAACATACTTTGATATATATGTATATATTGTTATAGGTTCGTGAATCAACCAGTGGCCAAGTCTTACTTCCCGACGAAGTAAAAATCTGTGAAAGTGAGTTATAGTCCCACTTTTAAAATCTAATATTTTTGGGATGAGAATACATGCAGGTTTTATAAATGATTTACAAAATAGACACAAGTACGTGAAACTACATTCTATGGTTGAATTATCGAAATCGAATATGCCCCTTTTTATTAAGTCTGGTAATCTAAGAATTAGGGAACAGACACCCTAATTGACGCGAATCCTAAAGATAGATCTATTGGGCCTAACAAACCCCATCCAAAGTACCGGATGCTTTAGTACTTCGAAATTTATATCATATCCGAAGGGTGTCCCGGAATGATGGGGATATTCTTATATATGCATCTTGTTATTGTCGGTTACCAGGTGTTCACCATATGAATGATTTTTATCTCTATGTATGGGATGTGTATTGAAATATGAAATCTTGTGGTCTATTGTTACGATTTGATATATATAGGTTAAACCTATAACTCACCAACATTTTTGTTGATGTTTAAAGCATGTTTATTCTCAGGTGAATATTAAGAGCTTCCGCTGTTGCATACTAAAATAAGGACAAGATTTGGAGTCCATGTTTGTATGATATTGTGTAAAAACTGCATTCAAGAAACTGATTTCGATGTAACATATTTGTATTGTAAACCATTATGTAATGGTCGTGTGTAAACAGGATATTTTAGATTATCATTATTTGATAATCTACGTAAAGCTTTTTAAACCTTTATTTATGAAATAAAGGTTATGGTTTGTTTTAAAAATGAATGCAGTCTTTGAAAAACGTCTCATATAGAGGTCAAAACCTCGCAACGAAATCAATTAATATGGAACGTTTTTAATCAATAAGAACGGGACATTTCAAATACCTTCTTTATTCACTATATGACCGAGGAATTGAACTTCTTCTAACCAAAATGCACACTTTGAAAACTTATCGTACAGTTTTTCTTTTCTTAGCAACTCTAGCACTTTTCTCAAATGTTCTTCGTGCTCTTGATCATTCTTCGAGTAAATAAGTATGTCATCGATGAAGACAATGACAAACTTGTCAATATATGGCCCACACACTCGGTTCATGAGGTCCATGAACACAGCTGGTGCGTTAGTCAATCCAAACGGCGTAACCATAAACTCGTAATGACCGTAACGCGTCCTAAAAGCAGTCTTCAAAATGTCATCCTCCTTCACCCGCATTTGTTGATACCCAGAATGTAAATCAATCTTCGAATAAACCGACGAGCCTTGTAGTTGATCAAATAAATCGTCGATTCTCAGTAATGGGTAACGGTTCTTGATGGTAAGTTTGTTCAACTCTCGGTAGTCGATACACAACCTGAATGTACCATCTTTCTTCTTGACAAACAGAACAGGAGCTCCCCATGGTGATGTACTTGGTCGAATGAAACCATGCTCTAAAAGTTCCTGTAATTGACTTTGTAATTCTTTCATTTCGCTGGGTGCGAGTCTGTATGGAGCACGAGCTATTGGTGCAGCTCCTGGTACAAGGTCTATTTGAAATTCAACGGATCGATGTGGGGGTGATCCTGGTAATTCTTTTAAAAATACATCGGGAAATTCTTTTGCGATGGGAACATCACTGATGTTCTTTTCTTCAGGTTTAACTTCCTTGATGTGTGCTAGAATGACGTAACAACCTTTTCTTATTAGTTTCTGCGTCTTCAAACTACTAATAAGATTTAATTTTGCGTTGTTCTTTTCTCCGTACACCATTAAAGGTTTTCCTTTTTCATGCACAATGTGAATCGCATTTTTGTAACAAACGACCTCTGCTCTCACCTTTTTCAACCAGTCCATACCAATTATTACATCAAAACTCCCTAACTCGACTGGTATTAAATCAATTTTAAACGTTTCATCCCACCAGTTTAATTTCTCTATCCCGACATATATTATCTGCTAAAATTAATTTACCGTTTGCTAATTTGAGTAAAAATTTACTATCCAAAGGCGTCAATGGGCAACTTAATTTAGTACAAAAATCTTTACTCATATAGCTTCTATCCACACCCGAATGAAATAAAACATAAGCATATTTATTATCAATAAGAAATGTACCCGTAACAAGCTCCGGGTCTTCCTGCGCTTCTGCCGTATTAATATTGAAAACTCTTCCGCGGCCCTATCCATTAGTATTCCCTTGATTCAGGCAATTACTTCTAGTGTGGCCCGTTTTTCCACATCCATAACAAACAAAGGCAGAATTACTTGTTTCGCCACTATTTGTTCCTTTAGTTCTGTTAAACTTTGGTCCGTAGACCTCACACTTTTTCGCACCATGGCCAGTGAAATGCCCCGTCCTAATCCATCTGGACGAAGTCATCAACATTTGATCCCAGAGCGATGATTGACTCCAAGTAATGTCCTTAAAATGAGCAAATGCACAGCGGAAGATTTCTTTCACACCTGAGAATAAACATGATTTCAAGTGTCAACCAAAATGTTGGTGAGTTCATAGGTTTATCATAAAATAATAAAATTCATCATTTTGATAGACCACAAGATTTAAATGTTGCATGGTACAAATAGGCCCGAATCCTATACCCACCTGTAATGTACATGCTATATCTTTTAAATACAGTACACCTTTCTCGTGTACGAAATCATCTTTCATAACTCTTAGTAACCGTACACATATCTCGTGCACAAAAATAACATACACATAATTTGTGTATAAAATCATTCTCTCGATACATAACATTCATATCAATTTGTGGCAATTATCATGTCCACATAATTCAATGGTGGCAATTATCATATCCACATAATTTAACGGTGGCAATTATCATGTCCACATAATTCAACGGTGGCAATTATCATGTCCACATAATTTAATAATAATCCGCAGAACTTCTGTCTGCATAATAATTCATTCGAGGAATGTTTTGCTTGTGTCTATCTCGTCAAACATTTATAAAAGTATTTCATGTATTCGTAGTTCAAAATGTATTTCAAAAGCATTTAATAAAGCAGTTGTAAAAGTAGCGCATGTATTCTCAGTCCCAAAAATGTAAAGAGTAAAAGGGAATCAAATGAACTCACCTAATGTATTTTGTAGTAAAAATACATATGACTATATTGAACAATGCAGGGTTGGTCTTGAATTCACGAACCTAAATCAAGTATGTATATTAACACATATAATCACATAATTCCTTCTATATATATATATATATATATATATATATATATATATATATATATATATATATATATATATATATATATATATATATATATATTAAATGTTGTAGTTATATAATTATATATCTTTATTTATTTTCCAGTTATATTTTATATACAGTTATTTTGTAAAATAATCAATATTCATACATATAGTTATACTAGTACATATATATCTATATACTTAGTATTATATTGTTAAATTAAAAATTTGTTATATGTAAATATTTATGTAAATAATGTTATTATGTTTAATATGTAATGTATATGTATTATTAATGTAGTTATAGTATATGTAGTTAGTATATTTATATATATCAAACGTTTATTTGTTAAAATGATAATTTTGAAAATAATTATTTACTAATAATAATAACTTTATTAATAATGATAATGTCAATAATAAAAATGATATTGTTAATAATGATACTTATGTTAATAATAATAATAATTGCAATAATAATATTAATAATCATAAAACTACCTTTAAAAGAAAAAGCTTCCAAACAGAAAATAAATTGTCTCCGCCCAGGCTCGAACCCGCAACCTCTCATTCTACCCAAACACACCCAACCGTCCCCCTGTTGATACTTTTCTGTGTTAATTTGCATCTTAAATTATTTAACCTATATTTCTGCTGTCTTCATAATACAACATCCACCTATATCTTCATCATGGTATTACTCTTCGTACACATATGATGGCTTCTTGGGCCAACGAATAAACACAGCCCACCTATATTTAATACGATCCAACTATAACGCAATTAAATAAACCCATCTATCTAACTTAAATCTCGGCCCAATAGTAATTACTTAATATAATTCGGCCCATCTGTCTATTGTAAAAAAAAAAATATAAAACGCCGCTGCCTGGTTTCGAACCTAGGACCTCTCGCTTGGAAACCACACTCCTTACCACCCCTCTGCCATTTCCTTTCTGTTATAGTTCATACCTTAAATTTATTTATCCTATACTATATTCGTTTTCTTCTTCATCGTTATCATCATCATTATTTATCATACGCGTATCATACTCATCATGATCATCAAACATATTCTTCAATCTCCTCTCGTCATCTTCATCATCATCATCATAAAATATATCATACTCATCTTAATGATCATCATTATCACATGATTATCATCATCATCAAACATCACCGTCATCATCATTCACGTTTCCTTAGCATCATATTCCTCATCTTACATCCTTCATTATTACACGTATTATTCGACCCCATCAGAGACGACCCAATATGTTTTGATTTAAATTTTGAAATAGTATTGTTGAGCTGTCCCTATCTAAATCATATTTATCATTAACTAATCCCACTATCACTCATCATCATAGTTTGATTATATTCTTTGCTTAATAAACTAATGTCCCTACATGCAACTTGTCGTCCATAATGAAAAAGTGACCCACTAAAGCAAATCAATCATGGAAGTTAAAAGACGAGTGATTGATAAATGTTAGTTGAATTATTGGGTTGTTTTAAGGAGCACGGTTAATATCTAAAACTGAATGAGAAGAGAGAAAAATAGGTGGTGGTTTGTGGTACACGTCTGAAACAGAAAAAAAATATAGATGTAGTAAACATATATCGCCGTAGATGGAAAGTGAATTTCGAATGGTAGAAGAAATAGAGAGAATCTGGTTTCGTGGGTTCAATGGTGGGTTCAGCTGCAAATAGGAAACAATAAGCATGTAATACTTACAGTAGAATACCTTGTCGAATGTTGGGTTGTGTTTGCGTGTTAACTGATCAAACCACAATGGTAATTAGCTGTAGCCAGCAGCCCATATGGATAGTTGGTTCGTGATTGTATTGGTGGCGATATATAGGCTGCCACAGCAACAATGATTAAAGGAAACAGAAGCGTAGCAACACATAATAGCGATTTAATTCGGGTTGAAATACAGCAGTTAAACAGATGGTATAGTTTTGGTTGATTGGGTCTGTTTGCAAGTAATGGAAACAGATAAGGGACTGCAGCAGCAGTGACTTATCTAAATATGTTTCACGATTTTTGGTTTAGGTCGTTTAGAATAGAAAAGAAGAATATATAGTAGTAGTTTAGCATCGGTTACATAGGTGGTGGTCTCACAAGATGATCATGGTGGTGAAAATACAAATGGTTTCGAATCCAATCAAAGGTTTGATGGGTTTGAGTTTATAAATATCGGTTATGTGTTCTTTTCTTCTTATCTGTTTTCTCTCCTTCGAATGGTAGCCATCCAAGTGGTTTATATGATTAATTGAATGATGGTAGCAAAAAGTAAAAGATCTCAATTTGACTTGTAGGGTTCCCAGTAGTCACGAGCAGAATAGGAATAGATAAAGGGGAAAATAGATGATAATGAAATAACCATAGTTTTACACGTATATATCTATATAGTTATACTTTATAATTGATCTTAATAAATATTTTAATAAAACTTTCATTACTTTAAATAATAATAATAAATAAAAATAAGAATAATACCATAGTTATAGTAATAATGATAATAGTAATAGTAATATCCTTAACGATAAAAATAATAATATTTATAAATTTTATAACAATAGTATTATAATTAATAATAATAATACTATAACAATTTTATATATAATCGATTCGTATCTATAGGTTTTATATTTAAAATAATATTAAAAATACTAGTATTGTTATTACATTGAAAGTAATATCAACATTATTATAACAAGTATATTTATAATTAAATTGAATATATCTGTATTACATATTACTGTTTATGTAATATGACTATATAATATACATCATATAATACTTATGTTGAATATTAAATTTTAACATATTTTACATATAATAATAATAATATAGGAATTATATATTTACATATCATTTTATTTTAATTATAACTTAATTATTTTATATCCTATTTTGCATATTAAATTCTAATGTTTAAATTATATTTTATAAGTTTATAATTGTTACATGTACATACACATATATATATATATTCATGTCAAATTATAAAATGATTCGTGAATCGTCGGAAGTTGGTTGAGGTTGAATAAAATTATGTAAACTGTTCCAAGAATTTTGAGATTTAAGTTAACAGACTTTGCTTATCGTCTTGGAAAATATATAAAGATTAAGTTTAAATTTGGTCGGTATTCCCGGGTCGTCACAGTACCTACCCATTAAAGAAATTTCGTCCCGAAATTTGAGTGAGGTGGTCATGGTTAACAATAAAAATGTTTTCATGACAAATATGAGTTGATAAATAAAGTTTTATCATCATTGAGTAATATGGATAAAACAATTCGATTACTCGAAGCGTACGAGTGAAGCTATCACAAAAGATTGAAATAAGAAAAGTAAAAATTCGTCTTAACTTTTTGACAGAGTCAGGTTGAATTTCGGAATTTAAGGGATTTAAAGAAAATCTCCGAAATCTAAAAGATTTAATTCTTCGGCGAATAAGAGAATTAAGATCTCTATAATTAAATACGGTGATCTGCCTCGATTACTACGTCTGATTTTCCATTATAAATTTACCTTTTCCGTTCCATTAGTTTTCACCATTTCTATACTCAATTCTCAAATTCAAAAGATTTATGAAAATGCTTAACCCTGTTCTGATCCTTGTTCTTATTCTAACTATCGTAATGATCGTTCTTCTTTTTCGACTCCCACCTGAAGAATCTGTTTATTTCTATTATGCTCTAGGGATTATTGTATTTATAATCCTCCCGTGTCTTTATATTGCCATACGTACTGGTATCCACGGTTTGTAATTTCGGTGTTGTCATTGGACTTTATATTTTCTCTTATATTTTGAATTTCCTTGCCTTTTTATTATCCTCTCGACCTTTAGTAAAGCGAGCAACGGTCCAGAATTCATAGATATGAATTTCGAAATGAACATAGTTAATGTTCTAAGAAAGAAATGGTAATAGCACGATCTTGATTCGTCAAATTACCAGAATATCTGGGAAAAATAGAACTATCAAGAAAATATATTCTTGATATGTTTATATATCAGATAAAATGTAAGAGTCGTGTAACATGGCACATGATGACGTTATAATCTGTGAATCATCATGTCCCATTTAGAAACTCAGCATGACTTAATGTAATATAATCACGTTGATCAAGTGTCATTATATTATACTAACTCATGCATCAGTTCCCAACATTACTTCAATAACATTCTTATTTTAAGCTTGAAAGTTTACAGAATATAGAAACTAACAATTTCTATATGATGTAACACTGATAGCACTAAGAGATTAGTGATTTCAGATAAGAATAGTTATGAAAATATCTTCAGGAATATGGAGGATATTTATAATGAAAGATACGATAATATCTTTGAATATTTAAGAGCATAGGATGATGGGGTATATTGTCTGCAAGGGTTTTGAGTAAGGAGCAAGATATTCGCTAAAGACTTCAGCAGACATTGAATCATGTAGATTCTTTGAAGTCAAACTTATTCTTTGTGATTTGTCCACGGCTTCTTTCATAGTTTCACATAATCCGCCTTTTGGTACTAAATTTTCTATTGAGTGCTTCCAATACTCCATTCTTTATCATCAAACTTTCGACGATTAAGGTCGTTTACGATTGCCTACAGTTTCTGCTGCTTCATTCAGCTTTTTCAAAGTTCAATGTATTGAGTTGTAGGCTGAGTGCTTTTCAAAATTTTAGAATTGAAGATCGTAATTCTAGGAGATAATTGTTATATGTATACATATAACTGTTGATGTAGACATGCTGCGAGATTTCAAAATACTGATTGCTAATCCCTGGTAATTGGTATGGCAATTTTCGTTACAAGATACGGATGAGTATATGATAGGGTTTCAATGAACATAATGATTCTTCGGATGGTCAGAGATCAATGAAATTGCTGGTAAATTTACGGCTAAGGTCATGAAATATAAACGATTCTCAGGTAACGATGACGAAAGGTAACTTATATAATCAAGATTATAATAAGGCTAATCCGAATGAAAGTCGAAGTTGATTTGCTGAAGCTGTGACAAAATTGACTACTTTGAAGAGGGATTGTAAAGTTATTTTCGGTAATAACAATGCCCAAAGGAGCTAGCACAGATACTTGTTAAACGTTTACTCAGGTTCCGAGAGTTTTCAAGTGCATAAGTATATGCATCAATCTCTTGTTACGTAGATGAAGTACTGTTGGTTCATCCTCTCGATTGAGGTGTTTTCAAGAATTACGAAAGGTTTGAACGCAGATTGTAATCGTTAAGATACAAATGAGGTTTAAGATGAAATCAAGTGGCAAACTTGAAGAATTGTTTAGTTTCATATGTTATAGTCAATATTTTAATTCATTTTAATTGTCCAATGTTATTAGTCCACAGTCGGTAGTTCACAGTTGACAGTCCAATAATTCATATTCATATATAATTTAATATATAATATTCGAATTAATTAATACGTATCGTGACCCGTGTACATGTCTCAGACTCGATCACAACTCAAAATATATATATTATTATGGAATCAACCTCAACCCTGTATAGAGAACTCGATCATTACTGCATATAGAGTGTCTATAGAGATTCAAAAAAATATATATAGATGCGTCGATATGATATGTCAAAACCTTGTATACGTGTCCCGATATTTAAAGTGCGTAAAATAAATAACAGAAATTAAATGATGATAAATTAAATTACGAGAATATAAATCGCGATAAATAAATTGCGATAATTAAATTTCGATAAATAAAATGTAATACTGAATTAACAGTTAGCTAGGAACAGTTAGCTAGGATTTTGTTAGCATGGATTCTTAACAAAATTTCTCATAGTTAATTTGTTTGTTTCTAACAAATTTTATTTTGTCAAATGTTTTCTTCATTATGCCACTTGTTGAATTCTGATAAATCAAAATCCAAATATGAAATTGAATGAAAATAATTATTCTGTGGTGAATGGTTACGTATATCTGTGGATGTAAGTAGGATAGTAAATGACTGTTGAATCAGATTTGAAGAATGTACAGTGTAACTTATTAATGCGAAATCTAAATATTCCTCGGGTATTACCTACCCGTTAAAATATTTTCACCATTAACAGTTTGTACAATGAAGATTTTAATTACAATCTTTATGAAAACATATATACATATATATTTTCTTCAGACGTAATCATGGATTTAATGAGTCAATGTGATATTAAACTCATCAGATTTATGGCTAGAACTAGAGTACATAATCTCTAAAACATTAAAGATTACATAACCATCATGAAGGACGAAAGATAGTTTATGTAGAACGATTCGTAGAACGACTATTATGCTTGAGGTATAGATTGCGATGTTGAGACGTGTGACGATGTTGTTGTTGTTGGTACTGGTTATGCTGCTAGTGCTGCTGATGGTGGTACAGTTGCTATCGGTGCTACAAGTGTTGTTGGTGCTGAGGTTGGTGATGATGTTGATGTAGTAAGTATAGCTTGTAGATCACGCACCATTCTTGTCAGGGTTTCTATCCTACCCTCTATCATTTCTATCCATCCACTCATCAGATTCGATAGATCTTGATTATCAATTCGAAGTTCCCTAACTTCTTCTAATATTCCCCTTCGATTGGTATTCGGAAGTAGAGGTTGAATATTTTCTGAGATTGTAGTAATACGATCTTCGAGGTGGAAAACTTTAGCAAGAAGGGTGAATACAGTGTTGCGCATAGGTTCACCGGTGAGTACATCGTTTTCTCCGATGTTAGGAGGTAAGTTTGGTTCGCGGTAGGGCTCGCCTTCTTCATTTCTCCATCGAGTGAGTAAGTCTCGGACCCACCCCCATCTCCTGCAGAAAGAAAAATAACTAAATGGTTGAGGCACTTCTGGTTCATTGACTTCGGAGTCTGCTTCAATATACATCTCGAAATCGCTTCCGGAACTAATGGAATCCAAGCTAGGTGTAGGATCCATCTCTCACGATTAGTTAAAGGGTTTTGATATGAAATGATTTTTGAATATCGAATGATATTCTAATTATATATAGAATATCTATACATACTTCCAAAGATCCCGTGAATTACGGAGAAAATTAAGGAAACGTGTCAGATAAAGTCTACAGTGACAGATACGCTAAGATATGGATTATTAGATATGCTAAGATATGAATTTTTGTCTATACACTATTCATGCAGTCAATGCAGTAAAACGTGTCTAGACTAAGAATAATTAGCAGGTAATTTCCTAAGGATGATAAGCAGATGATTTTCGACAAAAACGATAAGCAAAACTTTTGACATGCAGAAGCGGTCAAAGTCCAGACTCACTAATGCATCCTAACGACTATCAGTTAGACACACTAATGCAAGACCTGGTTCACTAAGACCATCGCTCTGATACCAACTGAAATGCCCCGTCCTAATCCATCTGGACGAAGTCATCAACATTTGATCCTAGAGCGATGATTGACTCCAAGTAATGTCCTTAAAATGAGCAAATGCACAGCGGAAGATTTCTTTCACACCTGAGAATAAACATGATTTCAAGTGTCAACCAAAAGGTTGGTGAGTTCATAGGTTTATCATAAAATAATAAAATTTATCATTTTGATAGACCACAAGATTTAAATGTTGCATGGTACAAATGGGCCCGAATCCTATACCCACCTGTAATGTACATGCTATATCTTTTAAATACAGTACACCTTTCTCGTGTACGAAATCATCTTTCATAACTCTTAGTAACCGTACACATATCTCGTGCACAAAAATAACATACACATAATTTGTGTATAAAATCATTCTCTCGATACATAACATTCATATCAATTTGTGGCAATTATCATGTCCACATAATTCAATGGTGGCAATTATCATATCCACATAATTTAACGGTGGCAATTATCATGTCCACATAATTCAACGGTGGCAATTATCATGTCCACATAATTTAATAATAATCCGCAGAACTTCTGTCTGCATAATAATTCATTCGAGGAATGTTTTGCTTGTGTCTATCTCGTCAAACATTTATAAAAGCATTTCATGTATTCGTAGTTCAAAATGTATTTCAAAAGCATTTAATAAAGCAGTTGTAAAAGTAGCGCATGTATTCTCAGTCCCAAAAATGTAAAGAGTAAAAGGGAATCAAATGAACTCACCTAATGTATTTTGTAGTAAAAATTCATATGACTATATTGAACAATGCAGGGTTGGTCTTGAATTCACGAACCTAAATCAAGTATGTATATTAACACATATAATCACATAATTCCTTCTATATATATATATATATATATATATATATATATATATATATATATATATATATATATATATATATATATATATATTAAATGTTGTAGTTATATAATTATATATCTTTATTTATATTCCAGTTATATTTTATATACAGTTATTTTGTAAAATAATCAATATTCATACATATAGTTATACTAGTACATATATATCTATATACTTAGTATTATATTGTTAAATTAAAAATTTGTTATATGTAAATATTTATGTAAATAATGTTATTATGTTTAATATGTAATGTATATGTATTATTAATGTAGTTATAGTATATGTAGTTAGTATATTTATATATATCAAACGTTTATTTGTTAAAATGATAATTTTGAAAATAATTATTTACTAATAATAATAACTTTATTAATAATGATAATGTCAATAATAAAAATGATATTGTTAATAATGATACTTATGTTAATAATAATAATAATTGTAATAATAATATTAATAATCATAACACTACCTTTAAAAGAAAAAGCTTCCAAACAGAAAATAAATTGTCTCCGCCCAGGCTCGAACCCGCAACCTCTCATTCTACCCAAACACACCCAACCGTCCCCATGTTGATACTTTTCTGTGTTAATTTGCATCTTAAATTATTTAACCTATATTTCTGCTGTCTTCATAATACAACATCCACCTATATCTTCATCATGGTATTACTCTTCGTACACATATGATGGCTTCTTGGGCCAACGAATAAACACAGCCCACCTATATTTAATACGATCCAACTATAACGCAATTAAATAAACCCATCTATCTAACTTAAATCTCGGCCCAATAGTAATTACTTAATATAATTCGGCCCATCTGTCTATTGTAAAAAAAAATATAAAATGCCACTGCCTGGTTTCGAACCTAGGACCTCTCGCTTGGAAACCACACTCCTTACCACCCCTCTGCCATTTCCTTTCTGTTATAGTTCATACCTTAAATTTATTTATCCTATACTGTATTCGTTTTCTTCTTCATCGTTATCATCATCATTATTTATCATACGCGTATCATACTCATCATGATCATCAAACATATTCTTCAATCTCCTCTCGTCATCTTCATCATCATCATCATAAAATCTATCATACTCATCTTAATGATCATCATTATCACATGATTATCATCATCATCAAACATCACCGTCATCATCATTCACGTTTCCTTAGCATCATATTCGTCGTCTTACATCCTTCATTATTACACGTATTATTCGACCCCATCAGAGATGACCCAATATGTTTTGATTTAAATTTTGAAATAGTATTGTTGAGCTGTCCCTATCTAAATCATATTTATCATTAACTAATCCCACTATCACTCATCATCATAGTTTGATTATATTCTTTGCTTAATAAACTAATGTCCCTACATGCAACTTGTCGTCCATAATGAAAAAGTGACCCACTAAAGCAAATCAATCATGGAAGTTAAAAGACGAGTGATTGATAAATGTTAGTTGAATTATTGGGTTGTTTTAAGGAGCACGGTTAATATCTAAAACCGAATGAGAAGAGAGAAAAATAGGTGGTGGTTTGTGGTACACGTCTGAAACAGAAAAAAAATATAGATGTAGTAAACATATATCGCCGTAGATGGACAGTGAATTTCGAATGGTAGAAGAAATAGAGAGAATCTGGTTTCGTGGGTTCAATGGTGGGTTCAGCTGCAAATAGGAAACAATAAGCATGTAATACTTACAGTAGAATACCTTGTCGAATGTTGGGTTGTGTTTGCGTGTTAACTGATCAAACCACAATGGTAATTAGCTGTAGCCAGCAGCCCATATTGATAGTTGGTTCGTGATTATATTGGTGGCGATATATAGGCTGCCACAGCAGCAATGATTAAAGGAAACAGAAGCGTAGCAACACATAATAGCGATTTAATTCGGATTGAAATACAGCAGTTAAACAGATGGTATAGTTTTGGTTGATTGGGTCTGTTTGCAAGTAATGGAAACAGATAAGGGACTGCAGCAGCAGTGACTTATCTAAATAGGTTTCACGATTTTTGGTTTAGGTCGTTTAGAATAGAAAAGAAGAATATATAGTAGTAGTTTAGCATCGGTTACATAGGTGGTGGTCTCACAAGATGATCATGGTGGTGAAAATACAAATGGTTTCGAATCCAATCAAAGGTTTGATGGGTTTGATTATACTATTTATATGATTTAATAATTCCGACTTGATAAGAAATGAATTTTAATAAGTCTTGAACCTCCGGAAATAGTTTTACACAAGCTTTTGGTCACCCTTTTATTCCGACGATTCACGAACGTCATAACTTGATTTAATTGTTTAATTGTTTAATTATTGTGTATATATGGATTTATATATATTTAACTTGAAAATATGATAATTAAATATCTCATTAATTATATTAACAAAGTATTATATATATATTTTCATACTATTAATTTAAAGAGTTTTTGAACAATATATATGTTGCTATTTAAATGACGTAATTAACTTATGTTAAAATGTATTTACATATAATGTATTACGAGTGTAAATACATCCTTACAAGTATTAAATACACTTTATAATATACCAATACATATAAAGGATAGCTATACTCGTATTTCCATTCAATTTCCTCAAGAATTCTACCGCATCCATACGGTATTTTTACCCGTATTATACACAGCTTCTAGAAGTATTTACTATTGGTATATACCAATAGAAATCTGCAATTATTTATGTAATATGTCATCCATGACCTAATCAATTTAATATTTCATCCATAACTTAATACATTTTAACTTATACTAGATATTTTTACTAAAAACCAAATTTTCAAGCCTATAAATAAGCACCATTTCTAACTCATTTTTACACATTCATTTTCCAAATTTTACTTCCAATTTTCACACACACTTGCAAGAACTCTCTCAACTTTTATTCTACTACTTCTTTCCAGCAAATTTACATTCTAAACTTGAGGTAAAAACTCTACTTCAACCCTTGTTCAATTCATATGTCTATAGCTATCTATATAAGAGTTTATAAACTAGAACATAGTTTAGTTAATTCTAAACTTATTCGCAAACAAAGTTAATCCTTCTAACTTGACTTTTAAAAAAAAACTTAACACATGTTTTATATCTATATGATATACTAACTTAATGATTTAAAACTTGGAAACACGAAGAACACCGTAAAACCGGGCATACGCCTCGTAGTAAAACCGGGGGCTGTTTTGGGTTGAATAATTAAAAACCATCATAATCTCTGATTTAAAAGTTGTTCTTCTGGAAAAATGATATTTCATATGAACATGATGAAATGTCCCGTTCTTATTGATTAAAAATGTTCCATATTAATTGATTTCGTTGCGAGGTTTTGACCTCTATATGAGACGTTTTTCAAAGACTGCATTCATTTTAAAACAAACCATAACCTTTATTTCATCAATAAAGGTTTAAAAAGCTTTACGTAGATTATCAAATAATGATAATCTAAAATATCCTGTTTACACACGACCTTTACATAATGGTTTACAATACAAATATGTTACAACAAAATAAGTTTCTTGAATGCAGTTTTTACACAATATCATACAAGCATGGACTCCAAATCTCGTCCTTATTTAAGTATGCGACAGCGGAAGCTCTTAATAATCACCTGAGAATAAACATGCTTAAAACGTCAACAAAAATGTGTTGGGATTTAACAAGTTCCATTATACTTAAAACCATTTAAGAATCAAGAAAGCGGAAGCATGTTAATTACCAATTTAAGACTTGTTAAACTTTAAACAATTAAAGTTAAATCCCAATTAGGATCAAGTTGTGATATATACTTACAAACTACAAGCAAGTAAAGAGATTATACCTACTCCAAGCTTGTTAGTAAATGATGAAGATGATGATGATGAATGGAGCTCCAAAAGTGTGAAACCTCAAGTTGTTATACCCCAAACTTTGCACCAACACCCTAGCTTTTGGTTAGGATTTATTAGACACTTAAAATGAACTTGCAAAACTTGAAAATGAACTCCCTTTGAGCCTTGAAAGCCCACGGCAGCAGCACCTTCTTGGAGCAGATTTTTTTTTGCTTGATGTGTTTATTTTGCAAGTGTAAGTCTCTAGGAGTCAAGATGCTTGCATGTATATGGAAAAGAGAAGTGTCTTTTACCAAGAAGGAATCAAAGAGCATGTGTACTCTAACTCCCATGTCACTCCCATTATATTTTATAAAGAATAGTTTTTATAAAATTTGAATTTTATAAAACTAGTTTTATAAAACTTCCATATTATTATATACATTTTATTATATAAAACCAATTTATATATATAAAATGTAACATAAATAAATTAATTATTTAACCTATAAATAATTAAATCCATAATATATAAATTATTCCATAATTTATATAATACACATCAAGTAATATTTAAGAAAACCATTTTTCTTAAAGTTCAAGTGTCGCGTATTTGATCAATGAACCAATCGTTAAAATCAAATACAAATAAGGTGTCGGTAAGTTTGTTATTGGGTATGACCCGACTTGGATCATAACACGTCAGCCACATTAATTTAATATGTCTCTCGGGCATACGAAATACCTTCAATCTCCCACTTGCACGAGAAACATAAGAAATTAATGCAAGTGATGGATACAGCCTAACACACCGTCCATCACCACTAATATGTTATGACTTTGTGCCATTCAATAACATCATCCCTTTCGAGTTCCCATCTCGAATATGATTAGGTGAATCTTTCATTATTTCCTTTCGTCCTAGACGTCATGTTAAATCCAAGAGATACAGAGTGATCACTCTCTTATAGATTTAACTTTTCAGGCCTTAGACATCTTACTCTCAACAAATAAGAGGGACAAATTCCATCTTGACTACATATGTCCTAGATATACACTTTGTAATATACCTGAGTTCTTCCTTATGTACTACCATGTTTCAGAATAGCGAAGAAAAGAATCAAGGCACAGTACTAGGTGAATATCCGAACCCAATATGTATCTCAGGTCAGAGGATACAATGATATTCGCCTTTACTCAAGATTACATGTGATCAACCACAAAGGCTCTATACAGTAATTCTTGAGAGCGGGTCTTCCAATATTTGTTTCCCACAAATATCTATGAACCTTGGTTGCAACCTTGCCCCACATTCAACCTATGAATGTATACCAATCCGAGTTCATAATAGTCTAAACCTCACACTTGTTCCCACAAATGTGATCAACTACGGAATTTAGAATAATAGTTTATTCATGGATGAAATATGCTAAATTGGAACATGACTCATAATTAAATTAATACCATAATTATATTAATGAGTTTGAACTAATTCGTTCCATTACAATACATAAAGTAGATCAATTCCAATCACTAGAATATCGAAGCCCTAACGCACAAACATGTCCCTCATGTTTTGGCCCATGTAAAAGCTTCGTGAGTGGATCCGCAACATTATGATCTGTGTGAACTTTGTGAATACATATCTTTCCCTTTTCAACCTCATCCCTGATGTAGTTGAATCTCCGCTCAATGTGACGAGTCTTTTGATGAGCACGAGGTTCCTTGATTTGAGCAATCGCACCCTCGTTGTCACAAAAGATCTCAAGAGGGTCCTGAATGGAAGGGACCACTCCTAAGTCGTCGATGAATTTCTTCATCCATGCAGCTTCCTGAGCTGCCAGTGAGGCGGCAATGTACTCCGACTCTGTAGTGGATAACGCAACAACCTCCTGTTTCGAACTCTTCCAAGAGACCGCACCACCATTTAACATGAAGACATAACCGGATTGTGATCGAGAGTCATCTCGATCAGTTTGGAAACTCGCGTCCACGTAACCTTTTACGGCGAGTTCCTCCTCACCAGACCCATATATTAGAAACATATCCTTAGTTCTCCTAAGGTATTTCAATATACTTTTAACAGCAATCCAATGACTGTTTCCTGGGTTATTCTGGTATCTACTTGTCAAGCTTAGAGCGCATGACACATCCGGTCTAGTACATATCATCGCATACATGATAGACCCAATGGCAGATGCGTATGGGACTTTCTTCATTCTCTCTTGTTCATCTTTCGTGGTAGGACACTGAGATGAATTGAGAACGGTTCCTCTTTGAATAGGTACCAAACCTCCCTTAGAGTTTTCCATCTTGAACCTTTTCAAGATTTTATCAATGTATGTACTTTGACTTAAACCTATCAATCTCTTGGATCTATTCCTATAGATCCCTATCCCCAATATGTATTGTGCATCTCCAAGATCCTTAATGGAGAAGCAACTCTTTAGCCAAGTTTTGACTCCTTGCATTGTGGTAATATCATTCCCAAATAATAATATATCATCCACATATAGTACAAGGAACATGATAGTGCTCCCACTAGCTTTCTTATATACACAAGCTTCATCACCATTTTTAATGAAGCCAAATTTCTCGGCTTCCTCATTAAAACGATGATTCCACATTCTAGATGCTTGTTTCAATCCGTAGATTGACTTCTTTAACTTGCATACCTTTTTAGGATATTTTGGATCAACAAAACCTTCAGGCTGGACCATATAGACATCTTCCATAAGATATCCATTTAGGAAAGCGGTTTTGACATCCATTTGCCATATTTCATAGTCATAGTGAGCAGCAATGGCAAATAATATCCTAATAGACTTTAGCATTGCTACTGGCGAGAAAGTTTCATCATAATCAACCCCTTGAGTTTGAGTGAAACCTTTTGCTACAAGTCTAGCTTTGTATGTATCCAAGTTTCCATGTATGTCAGTTTTCTTCTTGAAAAGCCATTTGCAATCAACTAGCTTGGAGCTAGGAGGTTGCACAACAAGTTCCCAAACTTGGTTTTCATACATGGATTGCATCTCGGCGTTCATGGCTTCCTGCCATTTATCTTTATCAATTCTTGATAAAGCATCTTTGTAGTTTGTCGGTTCATCCAAATCAACCGTATAGCAACCTTTCACGAGAAACCCATATCTCTCGGGAGGATTACTAATCCTACTAGATCTTCGAACGTCTTGTGTACCTTGATCATCCACTTGATCATTTTCAACATCCTCATGTTGAGTACTAGTGCCAACCAATTGTGTATCATCGGCTTGATCTTGTACCTCTACAAGATCTATCTTCCTTTCACCATCACCTTCCATAAGGAATTTGGTTTCAAGGAATTCCGCTTTCCGAGCAACAAATACGGTTTGCTCGGATGGATCATAGAAGTAATATCCCATGTCATCTTTGGGATATCCTATGAAGATACACTTTGTGGATCGAGCATGTAGCTTATTTGCTACATAACGCTTAGGATAAGCTTCACATCCCCATACTTTCAAGTATGAAAGAGAAGGAGGTTTTCCAAACCACATCTCATGAGGAGTTCGTTCCACTTTCTTGGTTGGGGCCATATTTAAAATACGAGCCGCGGAGCTTAGACAATAACCCCAAAATGATAGAGGCAACGAGCTTCTTGCCATCATAGATCGAACCATATCCATTAGGGTTCGGTTTCTCCTTTCGGAAACTCCATTAAGTTGGGGTGTTCCGGGTGGAGTAAGTTGTGAGATAATCCCACAACTCCTAAGATGATCTTGGAAGGCATCGCTTAGGTATTCACCTCCTCTATCGGTACGTAGTACCTTAATTGTCTTATTGAGTTGATTTTGTACTTCGTTTTGATATTCTTTGAATGCTTCAAACGTTTCGTCCTTGTGTCTTAATAAGTAGACATATCCGAAACGACTAAAGTCATCAATGAAAGTAACAAAGTATCTTTCACCTTTCCTAGTCATGGGTTTAAAGGGTCCACATACATCCGAATGTATTAATCCCAATAAATCTTTAGCCCTTTCATAGGTCCCTTTGAAAGGTGCTTTAGTCATCTTGCCTTGTAAACAAGATTCACATACTTCAAACGAATCCATTTCATTTGATTTCAAAAGTCCATTCTTTTGAAGTGTATGTATTCGGTTCTTGTTTATGTGACCAAGGCGACAATGCCATAAGTAGGAATCACTCAAATCCCTTTTGAGTTTCTTGGTGCTTGTATGGTACATTGAGCTACTAGATGATGTGTCATCATGAACCAATTCATAAATTCCATTTGAAGGCGAAGCCTTGAAATAGAATACATTATCTTTAGAAACATGAATATCATCATCAATAAAATTAACAACGTAACCACATTGTTTTAAGCGAGAAATAGAAATAATGTTTCTACACAAATCCGGAGCATACAAAACATTTTCTAAAATAAGTTCCAATCCGCTTGGAAGCTTCAAAATAAAATCTCCTTGAGCTTTAACATGCACCTTTGCACCATTGCCCATATAGAGACTTGATGTTCCCGCCTTATGATCACTTCTTTTGAACCCCTGCAAAGAATTGCAAATATGAGTTCCACATCCAGTGTCTAATACCCATGTATTAGAAGAAGTAATACTTAGCTCTATATATACCATATATATATTACCTGAGGTTTGCCCTGCATTCCTCTTGTCCTTCAACTCCTTAAGGTAGACCGGACAGTTTCGTTTCCAATGACCCATCTCACCGCAACCGAAACATGGGTCTTCCTTGGGGTTTGCCTTCTCGGTGACCTTTTGCTTCTTGGCCTTGTTGATGGTTGGGGTAACCATCTTCCCCTTCCCTTTGCCTTGATAGGCGGGTCCTTTTCTCTTAGCCACCTTTGGCTTAGAGGTGTTACCCTTGGACCCACCTTGATCGATTGCTAACACGGGTAAAGCCCTTTTACCCATGCTAGTTTCCGCCGTTCTAAGCATACCGTGAAGCTCACCTATGCTCTTATCCATCCCATTCATATTGTAATTAATTACAAATTGATCAAACCTTTTTGATAGGGAATTAAGGATAAGATCGGTGGCTAACTCATTTGATATGTTTAGGTTAAGACGGTTAGCACGATCAATAAGGCTCTTCATTTTGAGGACATAAGAGGAGACGGATTGGGTGTCATCCATACGACATGCATGTAGCGCTCGAACCGTTTCGAAGCGCTCGACACGTGCTTGTTGAAGGAACATCTCCTTCAATTGCGTAATCATGTCATATGCACTATGATGTTCGAAATCCTTTTGGAGTTCGGGAATCATAGTCCCAAGCATTAGACAAGCGACTTGCACCGAATCGGCGCAATACTTGTCATAATAAGCCATGCCCTCTATATCTTCCTCATCCGGTTGGTCGGGAATAGGGTCCTCCAACACATACGCTTTGTCCTCAAGTTTGAGGACAATCCTAAGATTACGGAACCAATCCATAAAGTTCGTATGGTTGAGTTTGTCTTTCTCGAGGAGAGACCTTAATGATAGGTTGTTTAGGTTAAGTGGTGCATTTTGCATGTTGTTGTTATTTGCGGCCATCTACAAAATTTAACAAAGTCCTTTTAAGTATCGATTTTAAATTTAATAAACAATACCCTTTTATTTTTAATTGTTTTATTAAATCTTAGAATCCAACGGTAAATCAAATTTCGCTTAGGTGACCTTTATCCCGTTATTTGATTTAGCTAGGTAGTCATTTATGTGACAATTGCAATCCTTTTGCAACTTCTAAGTTATGGGATCATGCAATCCTTTTGCATGGCATATTTATCCCATCAACGCCTATTTGTTCATCATGCTTCGGTGACCCTAAGTTCATGATTCCCAAATCAAGTCGTCCTACTTGTGTAAACATGTAGACTTAACATACAAGTGGTTAGGTGACCTTTATCCCACATGTATGCGAAGTGCACCTTATTCATATTAGTTCGCTCATGACGGTTAGGTGACCTTTATCCCATCAAGAGTTTCCTAATACGTCTAAGTGTTTCCACAAAAGGATGGCGTTTAACTTGTTTACCTTGTTTTAGTTAAGGGATTTTAAGTTTTCATAAATTCTAGTTTAAGAAAACATTTGCCATACACCAACATGCATTTGGTGTATAGTTCATTATGAAAAGCCAATTTCATGTCTATAAACCATTTTATATATATATGATCCTAATCATGATCTTAATAACCGTTTATTAATGTCCTTTTAGCCATTTTTAATTTAACCATTTAAATTGACGTTTTGCATGTCGTTAATAATGTCAATTTTAACCAATTTAAATTGCCATTTTAGATTGTTGTTAACTTGTGTGATTAACTTGTAGCATACAAACATACAATCCACATAATCATACAAAACAACCACGCATGCAAAATCATATGTTCACAATCAAGCCATTTTTGGTAGACATTTGTTTAGCCGAAAACAAATGCCACCGGTTAAGGGTAATTACACAAAGTAGGAGATTTCAAATCTCCCACTTAACCTTGCATCCAAATGCTTCTTCATGTGTTCTTCAAGTCTTCATCATTCTTCATCATTTTACAAAATATATCCTAATACATTTTGTCTAAAAAATGAAATTACAACCTAATCTATTTTACATACCAAATATAAAATAAATTACATAACCAAATGAATTATTACATGCCAAATGAATAAATATTATTACAAACCAATTGAATAAATATCAATCAACCATGCATGCAACCAAACACAAGGTCAAGGCTTAGATTGTGAACATCATCAACATAAGTGATAGGCAATACAGAATCACAAGTGATTGGAAACACAGAATCACAAGTGATCTGCAACACAGAATCACAAGTGATCGGCAACACAGAATCACAAGTGATCGGCAACACAGAATCACAAGTGATTGGCAGTACAGAATCACAAGTGATTTGCAGTACAGAATCACAAGTGATTTGCAGTACAGAATGCAGAATCACAAGTGATTTTGGCCAAAATGACAACCACCCAAAACCGAAAATTTTACATTCTACTTCATGCATGTTCATAGAATGCAAAATTATAGTGGGTTTAATAACCATCTCGAAGCATATTTCAACAACTTCGGCTCTAGATACCATTGTTGGGATTTAACAAGTTCCATTATACTTAAAACCATTTAAGAATCAAGAAAGCGGAAGCATGTTAATTACCAATTTAAGACTTGTTAAACTTTAAACAATTAAAGTTAAATCCCAATTAGGATCAAGTTGTGATATATACTTACAAACTACAAGCAAGTAAAGAGATTATACCTACTCCAAGCTTGTTAGTAAATGATGAAGATGATGATGATGAATGGAGCTCCAAAAGTGTGAAACCTCAAGTTGTTATACCCCAAACTTTGCACCAACACCCTAGCTTTTGGTTAGGATTTATTAGACACTTAAAATGAACTTGCAAAACTTGAAAATGAACTCCCTTTGAGCCTTGAAAGCCCACGGCAGCAGCACCTTCTTGGAGCAGATTTTTTTTTGCTTGATGTGTTTATTTTGCAAGTGTAAGTCTCTAGGAGTCAAGATGCTTGCATGTATATGGAAAAGAGAAGTGTCTTTTACCAAGAAGGAATCAAAGAGCATGTGTACTCTAACTCCCATGTCACTCCCATTATATTTTATAAAGAATAGTTTTTATAAAATTTGAATTTTATAAAACTAGTTTTATAAAACTTCCATATTATTATATACATTTTATTATATAAAACCAATTTATATATATAAAATGTAACATAAATAAATTAATTATTTAACCTATAAATAATTAAATCCATAATATATAAATTATTCCATAATTTATATAATACACATCAAGTAATATTTAAGAAAACCATTTTTCTTAAAGTTCAAGTGTCGCGTATTTGATCAATGAACCAATCGTTAAAATCAAATACAAATAAGGTGTCGGTAAGTTTGTTATTGGGTATGACCCGACTTGGATCATAACACGTCAGCCACATTAATTTAATATGTCTCTCGGGCATACGAAATACCTTCAAAATGTTGGTGAGTTATAGGTTTAACCTATATATATCAAATCATAATAATAGACCACAAGATTTCATATTTCAATACACATCCCATACATAGAGATAAAAATCATTCATATGGTGAACACCTGGTAACTGACATTAACAAGATGCATGTATAAGAATATCCCCATCATTCCGGGACACCCTTCGGATATGATATAAATTTCGAAGTACTAAAGCATCCGGTACTTTGGATGGGGCTTGTTGGGCCCGATAGATCTATCTTTAGGATTCGCGTCAATTAGGGTGTCTGTTCCCTAATTCTTAGATTACCAGACTTAATAAAAAGGGGCATATTCGATTTCGATAATTCAACCATAGAATGTAGTTTCACGTACTTGTGTCTATTTTGTAAATCATTTATAAAACCTGCATGTATTCTCATCCCAAAAATATTAGATTTTAAAAGTGGGACTATAACTCACTTTCACAGATTTTTTACTTCGTCGGGAAGTAAGACTTGGCCACTGGTTGATTCACGAACCTATAACAATATATACATATATATCAAAGTATGTTCAAAATATATTTACAACACTTTTAATATATTTTGATGTTTTAAGTTTATTAAGTCAGCTGTCCTCGTTAGTAACCTACAACTAGTTGTCCACAGTTAGATGTACAGAAATAAATCGATAAATATTATCTTGAATCAATCCACGACCCAGTGTATACGTATCTCAGTATTGATCACAACTCAAACTATATATATTTTGGAATCAACCTCAACCCTGTATAGCTAACTCCAACATTCACATATAGAGTGTCTATGGTTGTTCTGAAATATATATAGATGTGTCGACATGATAGGTCGAAACATTGTATACGTGTCTATGGTATCTCAAGATTACATAATATACAATACAAGTTGATTAAGTTATGGTTGGAATAGATTTGTTACCAATTTTGACGTAGCTAAAATGAGAAAAATTATCCAATCTTGTTTTACCCATAACTTCTTCATTTTAAATCCGTTTTGAGTGAATAAAATTGCTATGGTTTCATATTAAACTCTATTTTATGAATCTAAACAGAAAAAGTATAGGTTTATAGTCAGAAAAATAAGTTACAATTCATTTTTGTAAAGGTAGTCATTTCAGTCGAAAGAACGACGTCTAGATGACCATTTTAGAAAACATACTTCCACTTTGAGTTTAACCATAATTTTTGGATATAGTTTCATGTTCATAATAAAAATCATTTTCTCAGAATAACAACTTTTAAATCAAAGTTTATCATAGTTTTTAATTAACTAACCCAAAACAGCCCGCGGTGTTACTACGACGGCGTAAATCCGGTTTTACGGTGTTTTTCGTGTTTCCAGGTTTTAAATCATTAAGTTAGCATATCATATAGATATAGAACATGTGTTTAGTTGATTTTAAAAGTCAAGTTAGAAGGATTAACTTTTGTTTGCGAACAAGTTTAGAATTAACTAAACTATGTTCTAGTGATTACAAGTTTAAACCTTCGAATAAGATAGCTTTATATGTATGAATCGAATGATGTTATGAACATCATTACTACCTTAAGTTCCTTGGATAAACCTACTGGAAAAGAGAAAAATGGATCTAGCTTCAATGGATCCTTGGATGGCTCGAAGTTCTTGAAGCAGAATCATGACACGAAAACAAGTTCAAGTAAGATCATCACTTGAAATAAGATTGTTATAGTTATAGAAATTGAATCAAAGTTTGAATATGATTATTACCTTGTATTAGAATGATAACCTACTGTAAGAAACAAAGATTTCTTGAGGTTGGATGATCACCTTACAAGATTGGAAGTGAGCTAGCAAACTTGAAAGTATTCTTGATTTTATGAAACTAGAACTTTTGGAATTTATGAAGAACACTTAGAACTTGAAGATAGAACTTGAGAGAGATCAATTAGATGAAGAAAATTGAAGAATGAAAGTGTTTGTAGGTGTTTTTGGTCGTTGGTGTATGGATTAGATATAAAGGATATGTTATTTTGTTTTCATGTAAATAAGTCATGAATGATTACTCATATTTTTGTAATTTTATGAGATATTTCATGCTAGTTTCTAAATGATGGTTCCCACATGTGTTAGGTGACTCACATGGGCTGCTAAGAGCTGATCATTGGAGTGTATATACCAATAGTACATACATCTAAAAGCTGTGTATTGTACGAGTACGAATACGGGTGCATACGAGTAGAATTGTTGATGAAACTGAACGAGGATGTAATTGTAAGCATTTTTGTTAAGTAGAAGTATTTTGATAAGTCTATTGAAGTCTTTCAAAAGTGTATAAATACATATTAAAACACTACATGTATATACATTTTAACTGAGTCGTTAAGTCATCGTTAGTCGTTACATGTAAGTGTTGTTTTGAAACCTTTAGGATAACGATCTTGTTAAATGTTGTTAACCCAATGTTTATAATATCAAATGAGATTTTAAATTATTATATTATCATGATATTATCATGTATGAATATCTCTTAATATGATATATATACATTAAATGTCTTTACAACGATAATCGTTACATATATGTCTCGTTTAAAAATCATTAAGTTAGTAGTCTTGTTTTTACATATGTAGTTCATTGTTAATATACTTAATTATATGTTTACTTATCATAGTATCATGTTAACTATATATATATCCATATATATGTCATCATATAGTTTTTACAAGTTTTAACGTTCGTGAATCACCGGTCAACTTGGGTGGTCAATTGTCTATATGAAACATATTTCAATTAATCAAGTCTTAACAAGTTTGATTGCTTAACATGTTGGAAACATTTAATCATATAAATATCAATCTCAATTAATATATATAAACATGGAAAAGTTCGGGTCGCTACAATACCTACCCGTTAAATAAATTTCGTCCCGAAATTTTAAGCTGTTGAAGGTGTTGACGAATCTTCTGGAAATAGATGCGGGTATTTCTTCTTCATCTGATCTTCACGCTCCCAGGTGAACTCAGGTCCTCTACGACCATTCCATTGAACCTTAACAATTGGTATCTTGTTTTGCTTAAGTCTTTTAACCTCACGATCCATTATTTCGACGGGTTCTTCGATGAATTGAAGTTTTTCGTTGATTTGGATTTCATCTAACGGAATAGTGAGATCTTCTTTAGAAAAACATTTCTTCAAATTCGAGACGTGGAAAGTGTTATGTACAGCCGCGAGTTGTTGAGGTAACTCAAGTCGGTAAGCTACTGGTCCGACACGATCAATAATCTTGAATGGTCCAATATACCTTGGATTTAATTTCCCTCGTTTACCAAATCGAACAACGCCTTTCCAAGGTGCAACTCTAAGCATGACCATCTCTCCAATTTCAAATTCTATATCTTTTCTTTTAATGTCAGCGTAGCTCTTTTGTCGACTTTGGGCGGTTTTCAACCGTTGTTGAATTTGGATGATCTTCTCGGTAGTTTCTTGTATAATCTCCGGACCCGTAATCTGTCTATCCCCCACTTCACTCCAACAAATCGGAGACCTGCACTTTCTACCATAAAGTGCTTCAAACGGCGCCATCTTAATGCTTGAATGGTAGCTGTTGTTGTAGGAAAATTCTGCTAATCGTAGATGTCGATCCCAACTGTTTCCGAAATCAATAACACATGCTCGTAGCATGTCTTCAAGCGTTTGTATCGTCCTTTCGCTCTGCCCATCAGTTTGTGGATGATAGGCAGTACTCATGTCTAGACGAGTTCCTAATGCTTGCTGTAATGTCTGCCAGAATCTTGAAATAAATCTGCCATCCCTATCAGAGATAATAGAGATTGGTATTCCATGTCTGGAGACGACTTCCTTCAAATACATGAAATGTCCCGTTCTTATTGATTAAAAACGTTCCATATTAATTGATTTCGTTGCGAGGTTTTGACCTCTATATGAGACGTTTTTCAAAGACTGCATTCATCTTAAAACAAACCATAACCTTTATTTCATCAATAAAGGTTTAAAAAGCTTTACGTAGATTATCAAATAATGATAATCTAAATTATCCTGTTTACACACGACCATTACATAATGGTTTACAATACAAATATGTTACAACAAAATAAGTTTCTTGAATGCAGTTTTTACACAATATCATACAAGCATGGACTCCAAATCTCGTCCTTATTTAAGTATGCGACAGCGGAAGCTCTTAATAATCACCTGAGAATAAATATGCTTAAAACGTCAACAAAAATGTTGGTGAGTTATAGGTTTAACCTATATATATCAAATCATAATAATAGACCACAAGATTTCATATTTCAATACACATCCCATACATAGAGATAAAAATCATTCATATGGTGAACACCTGGTAACCGACATTAACAAGATGCATATATAAGAATATCCCCATCATTCCGGGACACCCTTCGGATATGATATAAATTTCGAAGTACTAAAGCATCCGGTACTTTGGATGGGGCTTGTTGGGCCCGATAGATCTATCTTTAGGATTCGCATCAATTAGGGTGTCTGTTCCCTAATTCTTAGATTACCAGACTTAATATAAAGGGGCATATTCGATTTCGATAATTCAACCATAGAATGTAGTTTCACGTACTTGTGTCTATTTTGTAAATCATTTATAAAACCTGCATGTATTCTCATCCCAAAAATATTAGATTTTAAAAGTGGGACTGTAACTCACTTTTACAGATTTTTTACTTCGTTGGAAAGTAAGACTTGGCCACTGGTTGATTCACGAACCTATAACAATATATACATATATATCAAAGTATGTTCAAAATATATTTACAACACTTTTAATATATTTTGATGTTTTAAGTTTATTAAGTCAGCTGTCCTCGTTAGTAACCTACAACTAGTTGTCCACAATTAGATGTACAGAAATAAATCGATAAATATTATCTTGAATCAATCCACGACCCAGTGTATACGTATCTCAGTATTGATCACAACTCAAACTATATATATTTTGGAATCAACCTCAACCCTGTATAGCTAACTCCAACATTCACATATAGAGTGTCTATGGTTGTTCCGAAATATATATAGATGTGTCGACATGATAGGTCGAAACATTGTATACGTGTCTATGGTATCTCAAGATTACATAATATACAATACAAGTTGATTAAGTTATGGTTGGAATAGATTTGTTACCAATTTTCACGTAGCTAAAATGAGAAAAATTATCCAATCTTGTTTTACCCATAACTTCTTCATTTTAAATTCGTTTTGAGTAAATCCAATTGCTATGGTTTCATATTGAACTCTATTTTATGAATCTAAACAGAAAAAGTATAGGTTTATAGTCGGAAAAATAAGTTACAAGTCGTTTTTGTAAAGGTAGTCATTTCAATCGAAAGAACGACGTCTAGATGACCATTTTAGAAAACATACTTCCACTTTGAGTTTAACCATAATTTTTGGATATAGTTTCATGTTCATAATAAAAATCATCTTCTCAGAATAACAACTTTTAAATCAAAGTTTATCATAGTTTTTAATTAACTAACCCAAAACAGCCCGCGATGTTACTACGACGGCGTAAATCCGGTTTTACGGTGTTTTTCGTGTTTCCAGGTTTTAAATCATTAAGTTAGCATATCATATAGATATAGAACATGTGTTTAGTTGATTTTAAAAGTCAAGTTAGAAGGATTAACTTTTGTTTGCGAACAAGTTTAAAATTAACTAAACTATGTTCTAGTGATTACAAGTTTAAACCTTCGAATAAGATAGCTTTATATGTATGAATCGAATGATGTTATGAACATCATTACTACCTTAAGTTCCTTGGATAAACCTACCGGAAAAGACAAAAATGGATCTAGCTTCAACGGATCCTTGGATGGCTCGAAGTTCTTGAAGCAGAATCATGACACGAAAACAAGTTCAAGTAAGATCATCACTTGAAATAAGATTGTTATAGTTATAGAAATTGAACCAAAGTTTGAATATGATTATTACCTTGTATTAGAATGATAACTTACTATAATAAATAAAGATTTCTTGAGGTTGGATGATCACCTTACAAGATTGGAAGTGAGCTAGCAAACTTGAAAGTATTCTTGATTTTATGTAACTAGAACTTGTAAAATATATGAAGAACACTTAGAACTTGAAGATAGAACTTGAGAGAGATCAATTAGATGAAGAAAATTGAAGAATGAAAGTGTTTGTAGGTGTTTTTGGTCGTTGGTGTATGGATTAGATATAAAGGATATGTAATTTTGTTTTCATGTAAATAAGTCATGAATGATTACTCATATTTTTGTAATTTTATGAGATATTTCATGCTAGTTGCCAAATGATGGTTCCCACATGTGTTAGGTGACTCACATGGGCTGCTAAGAGCTGATCATTGGAGTGTATATACCAATAGTACATACATCTAAAAGCTGTGTATTGTACGAGTACGAATACGGGTGCATACGAGTAGAATTGTTGATGAAACTGAACGAGGATGTAATTGTAAGCATTTTTGTTAAGTAGAAGTATTTTGATAAGTGTCTTGAAGTCTTTCAAAAGTGTATGAATACATATTAAAACACTACATGTATATACATTTTAACTGAGTCGTTAAGTCATCGTTAGTCGTTACATGTAAATGTTGTTTTGAAACCTTTAGGTTAACGATCTTGTTGAATGTTGTTAACCCATTGTTTATTATAACAAATGAGATGTTAAATTATTATATTATCATGATATTATGATATATAATATATCTTAGTATGATGTATATACAGTTAAATGTCGTTACAACGATAATCGTTACATATATGTCTCGTTTCGAAATCATTAAGTTAGTAGTCTTATTTTTACATATGTATTTCATTGTTAATACACTTAAAAATATATTTACTTATCATTTAACATAATTAACCAAGTGTATCAATATCTTAATATGATTCATATGTACCTAGTAAGACGTTGTTATAACGATAATCGTTATATATATATATATATCGTTTTCGAGTTTCTTAAATTAATATTCTCATTTTTATGTATATAACTCATTGTTAAAATACCTAATGAGATACATACTTATAATAAAAACATGTTAACTATATATATAACCATATATATGTCATTGTATAATTTTTACAAGTTTTAACGTTCGTGAATCACCGGTCAACTTGGGTGGTCAATTGTCTATATGAAACATATTTCAATTAATCAAGTCTTAACAAGTTTGATTGCTTAACATGTTGGAAACATTTAATCATGTAAATATCAATCTCAATTAATATATATAAACATGGAAAAGTTCGGGTCACTACAGTACCTACCCGTTAAATAAATTTCGTCCCGAAATTTTAAGCTGTTGAAGGTGTTGACGAATATTCTGTAAATAGATGCGGGTATTTCTTCTTCATCTGATCTTCACGCTCCCAGGTGAACTCGGGTCCTCTACGAGCATTCCATTAAACCTTAACAATTGGTATCTTGTTTTGCTTAAGTCTTTTAACCTCACGATCCATTATTTCGACGGGTTCTTCGATGAATTGAAGTTTTTCGTTGATTTGGATTTCATCTAACGGAATAGTGAGATCTTCTTTAGCAAAACATTTCTTCAAATTCGAGACGTGGAAAGTGTTATGTACAGTCTCGAGTTGTTGAGGTAACTCAAGTCGGTAAGCTACTGGTCCGACACGATCAATAATCTTGAATGGTCCAATATACCTTGGATTTAATTTCCCTCGTTTACCAAATCGAACAACGCCTTTCCAAGGTGCAACTTTAAGCATGACCATCTCTCCAATTTCAAATTCTATATCTTTTCTTTTAATGTCAGCGTAGCTCTTTTGTCGACTTTGGGCGGTTTTCAACCGTTGTTGAATTTGGATGATCTTCTCGGTAGTTTCTTGTATAATCTCCGGACCCGTAATCTGTCTATCCCCCACTTCACTCCAACAAATCGGAGACCTGCACTCTCTACCATAAAGTGCTTCAAACGGCGCCATCTCAATGCTTGAATGGTAGCTGTTGTTGTAGGAAAATTCTGCTAACGGTAGATGTCGATCCCAACTGTTTCCGAAATCAATAACACATGCTCATAGCATGTCTTCAAGCGTTTGTATCGTCCTTTCGCTCTGCCCATCAGTTTGTGGATGATAGGCAGTACTCATGTCTAGACGAGTTCCTAATGCTTGCTGTAATGTCTGCCAGAATCTTGAAATAAATCTGCCATCCCTATCAGAGATAATAGAGATTGGTATTCCATGTCTGGAGACGACTTCCTTCAAATACAGTCGTGCTAACTTCTCCATCTTGTCATCTTCTCTTATTGGCAGGAAGTGTGCTGATTTGGTGAGACGATCAACTATTACCCAAATAGTATCAAAACCACTTGCAGTCCTTGGCAATTTAGTGATGAAATCCATGGTAATGTTTTCCCATTTCCATTCCGGGATTTCGGGTTGTTGAAGTAGACCTGATGGTTTCTGATGCTCAGCTTTGACCTTAGAACACGTCAAACATTCTCCTACGTATTTAGCAACATCGTCTTTCATACCCGGCCACCAAAAATGTTTCTTGAGATCCTTGTACATCTTCCCCGTTCCAGGATGTATTGAGTATCTGGTTTTATGAGCTTCTCTAAGTACCATTTCTCTCATATCTCCAAATTTTGGTACCCAAATCCTTTCAGCCCTATACCGGGTTCCGTCTTCCTGAATATTAAGATGCTTCTCCGATCCTTTGGGTATTTCATCCTTTAAATTTCCCTCTTTTAAAACTCCTTGTTGCGCCTCCTTTATTTGAGTAGTAAGGTTATTATGAATCATTATATTCATAGATTTTACTTGAATGGGTTCTCTGTCCTTCCTGCTCAAGGCATCGGCTACCACATTTGCCTTCCCCGGGTGGTAACGAATCTCAAAGTCGTAATCATTCAACAATTCAATCCACCTACGCTGCCTCATATTCAGTTGTTTCTGATTAAATATGTGTTGAAGACTTTTGTGGTCGGTATATATAATACTTTTGACCCCATATAAGTAGTGCCTCCAAGTCTTTAATGCAAAAACAACCGCTCCTAATTCCAAATCATGCGTCGTATAATTTTGTTCGTGAATCTTCAATTGTCTAGACGCATAAGCAATCACCTTCGTTCGTTGCATTAATACACAACCGAGACCTTGCTTTGATGCGTCACAATAAATCACAAAATCATCATTCCCTTCAGGCAATGACAATATAGGTGCCGTAGTTAGCTTTTTCTTCAATAACTGAAACGCTTTCTCTTGTTCATCATTCCATTCAAATTTCTTCCCTTTATGCGTTAATGCAGTCAAGGGTTTTGCTATTCTGGAAAAATCTTGGATGAACCTTCTGTAGTAACCAGCTAGTCCTAAAAACTGGCGTATGTGTTTCGGAGTTTTCGGGATTTCCCACTTTTCAACAGTTTCTATCTTTACCGGATCCACCTTAATACCTTCTTTGTTCACTATGTGACCGAGGAATTGAACTTCTTCCAACCAAAATGCACACTTTGAAAACTTAGCGTACAATTCTTCCTTCCTCAATACTTCTAACACCTTTCTCAAATGTTCACCTTGTTCTTGGTCATTCTTTGAGTAAATAAGTATGTCATCAATGAAAACAATGACAAACTTGTCAAGGTATGGTCCACACACTCGGTTCATAAGGTCCATGAACACAGCTGGTGCATTAGTTAAACCAAACGGCATGACCATAAACTCGTAATGACCGTAACGTGTTCTGAAAGCAGTCTTTGGAATATCAACTTCTTTCACCCGCATTTGATGATACCCGGAACGTAAGTCAATCTTTGAATAAACAGACGAGCCTTGTAGTTGATCAAATAAGTCGTCGATTCTCGGTAGTGGGTAGCGGTTCTTGATGGTAAGTTTGTTCAACTCTCGGTAGTCGATACACAACCTGAATGTACCATCTTTCTTCTTGACAAACAAAACAGGAGCTCCCCACGGTGATGTGCTTGGTCGAATGAAACCACGCTCTAAAAGTTCTTGTAATTGGCTTTGCAGTTCTTTCATCTCGCTGGGTGCGAGTCTGTAAGGAGCACGAGCTATTGGTGCAGCTCCTGGTACAAGATCTATTTGAAATTCAACGGATCGATGTGGGGGTAATCCCGGTAATTCTTTCGAAAATACATCGGGAAATTCTTTTGCGACGGGAACATCATTGATGCTCTTTTCTTCAGTTTGTACTTTCTCGACGTGTGCTAGAACAGCATAGCAACCTTTTCTTATTAGTTTTTGTGCCTTCAAATTACTAATAAGATGTAGCTTTGTGTTGCCCTTTTCTCCGTACACCATTAAGGGTTTTCCTTTTTCTCGTATAATGCGAATTGCATTTTTGTAACAGACGATCTCTGCTTTCACTCCTTTCAACCAGTCCATACCGATTATCACATCAAAACTCCCTAACTCTACTGGTATCAAATCAATCTTAAATGTTTCGCTAACCAGTTTAATTTCTCGATTCCGACATATATTATCTGCTGAAATTAATTTACCATTTGCTAATTCGAGTAAAAATTTACTATCCAAAGGCGTCAATGGACAACTTAATCTATCACAAAAATCTCTACTCATATAGCTTCTATTCGCACCCGAATCAAATAAAACGTAAGCAGATTTATTGTCAATAAGAAACGTACCCGTAACAAGCTCCGGGTCTTCCTGTGCCTCTGCCGCATTAATATTGAAAACTCTTCCGCGGCCTTGTCCATTCGTGTTCTCCTGGTTCGGGCAATTTCTAATAATGTGGCCCGGTTTTCCACATTTATAACAAACTACATTGGCATAACTTGCTCCGACACTACTTGCTCCGCCATTACTCGTTCTGACACCATTTGTTCCTTTCGTTCTATTAACCCCTGGTCCGTAGACCTCACACTTCTCCGCGCTATGACCATTTCTTTTACACTTGTTGCAAAATTTGGTGCAGAACCCCGAGTGATACTTTTCACACCTTTGGCATAGCTGCTTCTGATTGTTGTTGTTGTTGTTGCGGTTATTATTGTTGTTGGGATGATTGTTGTAGTTGCTGTTGTTGTTGTTGTTGTTGTTGGGTCGTTTGTTGTAGTTGCGATTGATGTTGCGATTGTTGGGATAATTGTTGCGATTATTGTTGTAATTGCTGTTGTTGTTGTATTGGTGATTCTTATCACCGTTTTCCTCCCACTTTCTTTTGACTTGCTTCACATTGGCCTCTTCAGCAGTCCGTTCTTTAATTCTTTCTTCAATCTGGTTCACTAGTTTGTGAGCCATTCTACATGCCTGTTGTATAGAGGCGGGCTCGTGTGAACTTATATCTTCTTGGATTCTTTCCGGTAATCCTTTCACAAACGCGTCGATCTTCTCTTCCTCATCTTCGAATGCTCCCGGACACAATAGGCACAATTCTGTGAATCATCTTTCGTACGTGGTAATATCAAATCCTTGGGTTCGTAACCCTCTAAGTTCTGTCTTGAGCTTATTGACCTCGGTTCTGGGACGGAACTTCTCGTTCATCAAGTGCTTGAATGCTGACCACGGTAGTGCGTACGCATCATCTTGTCCCACTTACTCTAGATAGGTATTCCACCATGTTAACGCAGAACCTGTGAAGGTATGCGTAGCGTACTTCACTTTGTCCTCTTCAGTACACTTACTTATGGCAAACACCGATTCGACCTTCTCGGTCCACCGTTTCAATCCGATCGGTCCTTCGGTTCCATCAAATTCCAAAGGTTTGCAGGCAGTAAATTCTTTGTAGGTGCATCCTACACGATTTCCTGTACTGCTAGATCCAAGGTTATTGTTGGTATGTAGCGCAGCCTGTACTGCGGCTATGTTTGAAGCTAGAAAAGTATAGAATTCCTCTTCATTCATATTCACGGTGTGTCGAGTAGTCGGTGCCATTTCCTTCAAAATATTCAAATGGAACAAGTTAATCATACAGAATATTAAGAGTAGTTAATAGTATTTCGTAGCATAATATGAACTCATTTATAAAAGCTTTTTCTTCATATTAGCGTTTTATAAGTTTAAATTCGGGTAGTACCTACCCGTTAAGTTCATACTTAGTAGCTAATATACAATTCAACTACTACAATTCTATATGAAAAACTGATTATAATAATATTTCGCGTTCAAACTTTTACACAATATTTTACAAACTTACAATACCGCTTATTTTACATATAGCATGAAATATAGCACACAATAAATTTGATACAAAATGATTGTGAAGATAATTCTAGCTAGTACACAAGTCGTTCAGCAAAGGCAATAAAGACACGTAATTCATACGTCCAGAAACAAGTCATGCATTCTGGTTTTACTAGGATTACTTCCCATCCTTGGTCTTGTGGAACATAACCGTTATGGCCGTTGATAAGACAGCGTGTAGTAACGTCGTCAAAGGGACGACGGTTACATAATGTCCAACAGTCCCGTAACAATCTAAAAACCTCATTTCTTACCCCAATTACCGACTCCGTCACTTGTGGGAACGTTTTGTTTAATAGTTGTAGCCCGATGTTCTTGTTCTCACTTTGGTGAGAAGCGAACATTACTAATCCGTAAGCATAACATGCTTCTTTATGTTGCATGTTAGCCGCTTTTTCTAAATCACGAAGTCCAATATTCGGATATATTGAGTCAAAATAATTTCTTAACCCATTGCGTAAAATAGCATTTGGGTTCCCCGCAATATATGCGTCAAAGTAAACACATCGTAACTTATGGATTTCCCAATGTGATATCCCCCATCTTTCGAACGAAAGCCTTTTATAAACCAAGGCATTCTTGGAACGTTCTTCGAATGTCTTACAAACTGATCTCGCCTTAAATAGTTGTGCCGAAGAATTCTGACCGACTCTAGACAAGATTTCATCAATCATGTCTCCGGGTAGGTCTCTTAAAATATTGGGTTGTCTATCCATTTTGTGTTTTTATACTGTAAAATAGACAAGAGTTAGATTCATAAAAAAATACTTATTAATACAAGCAATTTTTACATATATCATAAAGCATAAGCACACTATATTACATATATTACACCACACGAATACAACTATCTTATTCCGACTCGCTTGTTTCTTCTTCTTCGGTTTTGGTTCGTTTTGCCAGGTTTCTAGGGATATATGATGTTCCCCTAATATGATCCGTCGTTTTCCACATTGGTTTAGAAAAACCTGGTGGTTTAGAGGTTCCCGGGTCATTGTTACAACTTAAGGATTTCGAGGGTTGACGATACATATAAAGTTCATCGGGGTTGGAATTAGATTTCTCTATTTTTATGCCCTTTCCCTTATTATTTTCTTTTGCCTTTTTAAATTCAGTTGGGGTAATTTCTATAACATCATCGGAATTCTCGTCGGAATCCGATTCATCGGAGAATTGGTAATCCTCCCAATATTTTGATTCCTTGGTGGAAACACCATTGACCATAATTAACCTTGGTCGGTTGGTTGAGGATTTTCTTTTACTTAACCGTTTTATTATTTCCCCCACCGGTTCTATTTCTTCATCCGGTTCCGATTCTTCTTCCGGTTCCGATTCTTCTTCCGGTTCCGACTCTTCTTCCGGTTCCTCTTCGGGAACTTGTGAATCAGTCCACGAATCATTCCAATTTACATTTGACTCTTCATTATTATTAGGTGAGTCAATGGGACTTGTTCTAGAGGTAGACATCTATCACATAATATCAAACGCGTTAAGAGATTAATATATCACATAATATTAACATGTTAAAAATATATAGTTTCCAACAAAATTTGTTAAGCAATAATTTTTCAAGTAAACACGGTCGAAGTCCAGACTCACTAATGCATCCTAACAAACTCGATAAGACACACTAATGCAAAATTCTGGTTCTCTAAGACCAACGCTCGGATACCAACTGAAATGTCTCGTTCTTATTGATTAAAAACGTTCCATATTAATTGATTTCGTTGCGAGGTTTTGACCTCTATATGAGACGTTTTTCAAAGACTGCATTCATTTTAAAACAAACCATAACCTTTATTTCATCAATAAAGGTTTAAAAAGCTTTACGTAGATTATCAAATAATGATAATCTAAATTATCCTGTTTACACACGACCATTACATAATGGTTTACAATACAAATATGTTACAACAAAATAAGTTTCTTGAATGCAGTTTTTACACAATATCATACAAGCATGGACTCCAAATCTCGTCCTTATTTAAGTATGCGACAGCGGAAGCTCTTAATAATCACCTGAGAATAAACATGCTTAAAACCTCAACAAAAATGTTGGTGAGTTATAGGTTTAACCTATATATATCAAATCATAATAATAGACCACAAGATTTCATATTTCAATACACATCCCATACATAGAGATAAAAATCATTCATATGGTGAACACCTGGTAACCGACATTAACAAGATGCATATATAAGAATATCCCCATCATTCCGGGACACCCTTCGGATATGATATAAATTTCGAAGTACTAAAGCATCCGGTACTTTGGATGGGGCTTGTTGGGCCCGATAGATCTATCTTTAGGATTCGCGTCAATTAGGGTGTCTGTTCCCTAATTCTTAGATTACCAGACTTAATATAAAGGGGCATATTCGATTTCGATAATTCAACCATAGAATGTAGTTTCACGTACTTGTGTCTATTTTGTAAATCATTTATAAAACCTGCATGTATTCTCATCCCAAAAATATTAGATTTTAAAAGTGGGACTATAACTCACTTTCACAGATTTTTTACTTCGTTGGGAAGTAAGACTTGGCCACTGGTTGATTCACGAACCTATAACAATATATACATATATATCAAAGTATGTTCAAAATATATTTACAACACTTTTAATATATTTTGATGTTTTAAGTTTATTAAGTCAGCTGTCCTCGTTAGTAACCTACAACTAGTTGTCCACAATTAGATGTACAGAAATAAATCGATAAATATTATCTTGAATCAATCCACGACCCAGTGTATACGTATCTCAGTATTGATCACAACTCAAACTATATATATTTTGGAATCAACCTCAACCCTGTATAGCTAACTCCAACATTCACATATAGAGTGTCTATGGTTGTTCCGAAATATATATAGATGTGTCGACATGATAGGTCGAAACATTGTATACGTGTCTATGGTATCTCAAGATTACATAATATACAATACAAGTTGATTAAGTTATGGTTGGAATAGATTTGTTACCAATTTTCACGTAGCTAAAATGAGAAAAATTATCCAATCTTGTTTTACCCATAACTTCTTCATTTTAAATTCGTTTTGAGTGAATCCAATTGCTATGGTTTCATATTGAACTCTATTTTATGAATCTAAACAGAAAAAGTATAGGTTTATAGTCGGAAAAATAAGTTACAAGTCGTTTTTGTAAAGGTAGTCATTTCAATCGAAAGAACGACGTCTAGATGACCATTTTAGAAAACATACTTCCACTTTGAGTTTAACCATAATTTTTGGATATAGTTTCATGTTCATAATAAAAATCATCTTCTCAGAATAACAAATTTTAAATCAAAGTTTATCATAGTTTTTAATTAACTAATCCAAAACAGCCCGCGGTGTTACTACGACGGCGTAAATCCGGTTTTACGGTGTTTTTCGTGTTTCCAGGTTTTAAATCATTAAGTTAGCATATCATATAGATATAGAACATGTGTTTAGTTGATTTTAAAAGTCAAGTTAGAAGGATTAACTTTTGTTTGCGAACAAGTTTAAAATTAACTAAACTATGTTCTAGTGATTACAAGTTTAAACCTTCGAATAAGATAGCTTTATATGTATGAATTGAATGATGTTATGAACATCATTACTACCTTAAGTTCCTTGGATAAACCTACTGGAAAAGAGAAAAATGGATCCAGCTTCAATGGATCCTTGGATGGCTCGAAGTTCTTGAAGCAGAATCATGACACGAAAACAAGTTCAAGTAAGATCATCACTTGAAATAAGATTGTTATAGTTATAGAAATTGAACCAAAGTTTGAATATGATTATTACCTTGTATTAGAATGATAACTTACTATAAGAAACAAAGATTTCTTGAGGTTGGATGATCACCTTACAAGATTGGAAGTGAGCTAGCAAACTTGAAAGTATTCTTGATTTTATGTAACTAGAACTTGTAAAATATATGAAGAACACTTAGAACTTGAAGATAGAACTTGAGAGAGATCAATTAGATGAAGAAAATTGAAGAATGAAAGTGTTTGTAGGTGTTTTTGGTCGTTGGTGTATGGATTAGATATAAAGGATATGTAATTTTGTTTTCATGTAAATAAGTCATGAATGATTACTCATATTTTTGTAATTTTATGAGATATTTCATGCTAGTTGCCAAATGATGGTTCCCACATGTGTTAGGTGACTCACATGGGCTGCTAAGAGCTGATCATTGGAGTGTATATACCAATATTACATACATCTAAAAGCTGTGTATTGTACGAGTACGAATACGGGTGCATACGAGTAGAATTGTTGATGAAACTGAACGAGGATGTAATTGTAAGCATTTTTGTTAAGTAGAAGTATTTTGATAAGTGTCTTGAAGTCTTTCAAAAGTGTATGAATACATATTAAAACACTACATGTATATACATTTTAACTGAGTCGTTAAGTCATCGTTAGTCGTTACATGTAAATGTTGTTTTGAAACCTTTAGGTTAACGATCTTGTTGAATGTTGTTAACCCATTGTTTATTATAACAAATGAGATGTTAAATTATTATATTATCATGATATTATGATATATAATATATCTTAGTATGATGTATATACAGTTAAATGTCGTTACAACGATAATCGTTACATATATGTCTCGTTTCGAAATCATTAAGTTAGTAGTCTTATTTTTACATATGTATTTCATTGTTAATACACTTAATAATATATTTACTTATCATTTAACATAATTAACCAAGTGTATCAATATCTTAATATGATTCATATGTACCTAGTAAGACGTTGTTATAACGATAATCGTTATATATATCGTTTTCGAGTTTCTTAAATTAATAGTCTCATTTTTATGTATATAACTCATTGTTAAAATACCTAATGAGATACATACTTATAATAAAAACATGTTAACTATATATATAACCATATATATGTCATTGTATAGTTTTTACAAGTTTTAACGTTCGTGAATCACCGGTCAACTTGGGTGGTCAATTGTCTATATGAAACATATTTCAATTAATCAAGTCTTAACAAGTTTGATTGCTTAACATGTTGGAAACATTTAATCATGTAAATATCAATCTCAATTAATATATATAAACATGGAAAAGTTCGGGTCACTACAATACAGTCGTGCTAACTTCTCCATCTTGTCATCTTCTCTTATTGGCAGGAAGTGTGCTGATTTGGTGAGACGATCAACTATTACCCAAATAGTATTAAAACCACTTGCAGTCCTTGGCAATTTAGTGATGAAATCCATGGTAATGTTTTCCCATTTCCATTCCGGGATTTCGGGTTGTTGAAGTAGACCTGATGGTTTCTTATGCTCAGCTTTGACCTTAGAACACGTCAAACATTCTCCTACGTATTTAGCAACATCGGCTTTCATACCCGGCCACCAAAAATGTTTCTTGAGATCCTTGTACATCTTCCCCGTTCCAGGATGTATTGAGTATCTGGTTTTATGAGCTTCTCTAAGTACCATTTCTCTCATATCTCCAAATTTTGGTACCCAAATCCTTTCAGCCCTATACCGGGTTCCGTCTTCCCGAATATTAAGATGCTTCTCCGATCCTTTGGGTATTTCATCCTTTAAATTTCCCTCTTTTAAAACTCCTTGTTGCGCCTCCTTTATTTGAGTAGTAAGGTTATTATGAATCATTATATTCATAGATTTTACTCGAATGGGTTCTCTGTCCTTCCTGCTCAAGGCATCGGCTACCACATTTGCCTTCCCCGGGTGGTAACGAATCTCAAAGTCGTAATCATTCAACAATTCAATCCACCTACGCTGCCTCATATTCAGTTGTTTCTGATTAAATATGTGTTGAAGACTTTTGTGGTCGGTATATATAATACTTTTGACCCCATATAAGTAGTGCCTCCAAGTCTTTAATGCAAAAACAACCGCGCCTAATTCCAAATCATGCGTCGTATAATTTTGTTCGTGAATCTTCAATTGTCTAGACGCATAAGCAATCACCTTCGTTTGTTGCATTAATACACAACCTAGACCTTGCTTTGATGAGTCACAATAAATCACAAAATCATCATTCCCTTCAGGCAATGACAATATAGGTGCCGTAGTTAGCTTTTTCTTCAATAACTGAAACGCTTTCTCTTGTTCATTATTCCATTCAAATTTCTTCCCTTTATGCGTTAATGCAGTCAAGGGTTTTGCTATTCTGGAAAAGTCTTGGATGAACCTTCTGTAGTAACCAGCTAGTCCTAAAAACTGGCGTATGTGTTTCGGAGTTTTCGGGGTTTCCCACTTTTCAACAGTTTCTATCTTTGCCGAATCCACCTTAATACCTTCTTTGTTCACTATGTGACTGAGGAATTGAACTTCTTCCAACCAAAATGCACACTTTGAAAACTTAGCGTACAATTCTTCCTTCCTCAATACTTCTAACACCTTTCTCAAATGTTCACCGTGTTCTTGGTCATTCTTTGAGTAAATAAGTATGTCATCAATGAAAACAATGACAAACTTGTCAAGGTATGGTCCACACACTCGGTTCATAAGGTCCATGAACACAGCTGGTGCATTAGTTAAACCAAACGGCATGACCATAAACTCGTAATGACCGTAACGTGTTCTGAAAGCAGTCTTTGGAATATCATCTTCTTTCACCCGCATTTGATGATACCCGGAACGTAAGTCAATCTTTGAATAAACAGACGAGCCTTTTAGTTGATCAAATAAGTCGTCGATTCTCGGTAGTGGGTAGCGGTTCTTGATGGTAAGTTTGTTCAACTCTCGGTAGTCGATACACAACCTGAATGTACCATATTTCTTCTTGACAAACAAAACAGGAGCTCCCCACGGTGATGTGCTTGGTCGAATGAAACCACGCTCTAAAAGTTCTTGTAATTGGCTTTGCAGTTCTTTCATCTCGCTGGGTGCGAGTCTGTAAGGAGCACGAGCTATTGGTGCAGCTCCTGGTACAAGATCTATTTGAAATTCAACGGATCGATGTGGGGTAATCCCGGTAATTCTTTCGGAAATACATCAGGAAATTCTTTTGCAATGGGAACATCATTGATGCTCTTTTCTTCAGTTTGTACTTTCTCGACGTGTGCTAGAACAGCATAGCAACCTTTTCTTATTAGTTTTTGTGCCTTCAAATTACTAATAAGATGTAGCTTCGTGTTGCCCTTTTCTCCGTACACCATTAAGGGTTTTCCTTTTTCTCGTATAATGCGAATTGCATTTTTGTAACAGACGATCTCTGCTTTCACTTCTTTCAACCAGTCCATACCGATTATCACATCAAAACTCCCTAACTCTACTGGTATCAAATCAATCTTAAATGTTTCGCTAACCAGTTTAATTTCTCGATTCCGACATATATTATCTGCTGAAATTAATTTACCATTTGCTAATTCGAGTAAAAATTTACTATCCAAAGGCGTCAATGGACAACTTAATTTAGCACAAAAATCTCTACTCATATAGCTTCTATCCGCACCCGAATCAAATAAAACGTAAGCAGATTTATTGTCAATAAGAAACGTACCCGTAACAAGCTCCGGGTCTTCTTGTGCCTCTGCCGCATTAATATTGAAAACTCTTCCGCGGCCTTGTCCATTCGTGTTCTCCTGGTTCGGGCAATTTCTAATAATGTGGCCCGGTTTTCCACATTTATAACAAACTACATTGGCATAACTTGCTCCGACACTACTTGCTCCACCATTACTCGTTCCGACACCATTTGTTCCTTTCGTTCTATTAACCCCTAGTCCGTAGACCTCACACTTCGCCGTGCTATGACCATTTCTTTTACACTTGTTGCAAAATTTGGTGCAGAACCCCGAATGATACTTTTCACACCTTTGGCATAGCTGCTTCATATTGTTGTTGTTATTGCGGTTATTATTGTTGTTGGGATGATTGTTGTAGTTGCTGTTGTTGTTGTTGTTGTTGTTGTTGTTGTTGTTGTTGTTGTTGGGCCGTTTGTTGTAGTTGCGATTGATGTTGCGATTGTTGGGATAATTGTTGCAATTATTGTTGTAATTGCTGTTGTTGTTGTATTGGTGATTCTTATCACCGTTTTCCTCCCACTTTCTTTTGACTTGCTTCACATTGGCCTCTTCAGCAGTCTGTTCTTTAATTCTTTCTTCAATATGGTTCACTAGTTTGTGAGCCATTCTACATGCCTGTTGTATGGAGGCGGGCTCGTGTGAACTTATATCTTCTTGGATTCTTTCCGGTAATCCTTTCACAAACGCGTCGATCTTCTCTTCCTCATCTTCGAATGCTCCCGGACACGATAGGCACAATTCTGTGAATCGTCTTTCGTACGTGGTAATATCAAATCCTTGGGTTCGTAACCCTCTAAGTTCTGTCTTGAGCTTATTGACCTCGGTTCTGGGACGGTACTTCTCGTTCATCAAGTGCTTGAATGCTGACCACGGTAGTGCGTACGCATCGTCTTGTCCCACTTGCTCTAGATAGGTATTCCACCATGTTAACGCAGAACCTGTGAAGGTATGCGTAGCGTACTTCACATTGTCCTCTTCAGTACACTTACTTATGGCAAACACCGATTCGACCTTCTCGGTCCACCGTTTCAATCCGATCGGTCCTTCGGTTCCATCAAATTCCAAAGGTTTGCAGGCAGTGAATTCTTTATAGGTGCATCCTACACGATTTCCTGTACTGCTAGATCCAAGGTTATTGTTGGTATGTAGCGCAGCCTGTACTGCGGCTATGTTTGAAGCTAGAAAAGTACGAAATTCCTCTTCATTCATATTCACGGTGTGTCGAGTAGTCGGTGCCATTTCCTTCAAAATAGTCAAATGGAACAAGTTAATCATACAGAATATTAAGAGTAGTTAATAGTATTTCGTAGCATAATATGAACTCATTTATAAAAGCTTTTTCTTCATATTAGCATTTTATAAGTTTAAATTCGGGTAGTACCTACCCGTTAAGTTCATACTTAGTAGCTAATATACAATTCAACTACTACAATTCTATATGAAAAACTGATTATAATAATATTTCGCGTTCAAACTTTTACACAATATTTTACAAACTTACAATACCGCTTATTTTACATATAGCATGAAATATAGCACACAATAAATTTGATACAAGATGGTTGTGAAGATAATTCTGGCTAGTACACAAGTCGTTCAGCAAAGGCAATAAAGACACGTAATTCATACGTCCAGAAACAAGTCATGCATTCTGGTTTTACTAGGATTACTTCCCATCCTTGGTCTTGTGGAACATAACCGTTATGGCCGTTGATAAGACAGCGTATTGTAACGTCGTCAAAGGGACGAGGGTTACGTAATGTTCAACAGTCCCGTAACAATCTAAAAACCTCATTTCTTACCCCAATTACCGACTCCGTCACTTGTGGGAACGTTTTGTTTAATAGTTGTAGCCCGATGTTCTTGTTCTCACTTTGGTGAGAAGCGAACATTACTAATCCGTAAGCATAACATGCTTCTTTATGTTGCATGTTAGCTGCTTTTTCTAAATCACGAAGTCCAATATTCGGATATATTGAGTCAAAATAATTTCTTAACCCATTGCGTAAAATAGCACTTGGGTTCCCCGCAATATATGCGTCAAAGTAAACACATCGTAACTTATGAATTTCCCAATGTGATATCCCCCATCTTTCGAACGAAAGCCTTTTATAAACCAAGGCATTCTTGGAACGTTCTTCGAATGTCTTACAAACTGATCTCGCCTTAAATAGTTGTGCCGAAGAATTCTGACCGACTCTAGACAAGATTTCATCAATCATGTCTCCGGGTAGATCTCTTAAAATATTGGGTTGTCTATCCATTTTGTGTTTTTATACTGTAAAATAGACAAAAGTTAGATTCATAAAAAAAATACTTATTAATACAAGCAATTTTTACATATATCATAAAGCATAAGCACACTATATTACATATATTACACCACACGAATACAACTATCTTATTCCGACTCGCTTGTTTCTTCTTCTTCGGTTTTGGTTCGTTTTGCCAAGTTTCTAGGGATATATGATGTTCCCCTAATACGAGCCGTCGTTATCCACATTGGTTTAGAAAAACCTGGTGGTTTAGAGGTTCCCGGGTCATTGTTACAACTTAAGGACTTCGGGGGTTGACGATACATATAAAGTTCATCGGGGTTGGAATTAGATTTCTCTATTTTTATGCCCTTTCCCTTATTATTTTCTTTTGCCTTTTTAAATTCAGTTGGGGTAATTTCTATAACATCATCGGAATTCTCGTCGGAATCCGATTCATCGGAGAATTGGTAATCCTCCCAATATTTTGCTTCCTTAGCGGAAACACCATTGACCATAATTAACCTTGGTCGGTTGGTTGAGGATTTTCTTTTACTTAACCGTTTTATTATTTCCCCCACCGGTTCTATTTCTTCATCCGGTTCCGATTCTTCTTCCGGTTCCGATTCTTCTTCCGGTTCCGACTCTTCTTCCGGTTCCTCTTCGGGAACTTGTGAATCAGTCCACGAATCATTCCAATTTACATTTGACTCTTCATTATTATTAGGTGAGTCAATAGGACTTGTTCTAGAGGTAGACATCTATCACATAATACCAAACGCGTTAAGAGATTAATATATCACATAATATTCACATGTTAAAAATATATAGTTTCCAACAAAATTTGTTAAGCAATCATTTTTCAAGTAAACACGATCGAAGTCCAGACTCACTAATGCATCCTAACAAACTCGATAAGACACACTAATGGAAAATTCTGGTTCTCTAAGACCAACGCTCGGATACCAACTGAAATGTCCCGTTCTTATTGATTAAAAACGTTCCATATTAATTGATTTCGTTGCGAGGTTTTGACCTCTATATGAGACGTTTTTCAAAGACTGCATTCATTTTAAAACAAACCATAACCTTTATTTCATCAATAAAGGTTTAAAAAGCTTTACGTAGATTATCAAATAATGATAATCTAAAATATCTTGTTTACACACGACCATTACATAATGGTTTACAATACAAATATGTTACAACAAAATAAGTTTCTTGAATGCAGTTTTTACACAATATCATACAAGCATGGACTCCAAATCTCGTCCTTATTTAAGTATGCGACAGCGGAAGCTCTTAATAATCACCTGAGAATAAACATGCTTAAAACGTCAACAAAAATGTTGGTGAGTTATAGGTTTAACCTATATATATCAAATCATAATAATAGACCACAAGATTTCATATTTCAATACACATCCCATACATAGAGATAAAAATCATTCATATGGTGAACACCTGGTAACCGACATTAACAAGATGCATATATAAGAATATCCCCATCATTCCGGGACACCCTTCGGATATGATATAAATTTCGAAGTACTAAAGCATCCGGTACTTTGGATGGGGCTTGTTGGGCTCGATAGATCTATCTTTAGGATTCGCGTCAATTAGGGTGTCTGTTCCCTAATTCTTAGATTACCAGACTTAATAAAAAGGGGCATATTCGATTTCGATAATTCAACCATAGAATGTAGTTTCACGTACTTGTGTCTATTTTGTAAATCATTTATAAAACCTGCATGTATTCTCATCCCAAAAATATTAGATTTTAAAAGTGGGACTATAACTCACTTTCACAGATTTTTTACTTCGTCAGGAAGTAAGACTTGGCCACTGGTTGATTCACGAACCTATAACAATATATACATATATATCAAAGTATGTTCAAAATATATTTACAACACTTTTAATATATTTTGATGTTTTAAGTTTATTAAGTCAGCTGTCCTCGTTAGTAACCTACAACTAGTTGTCCACAGTTAGATGTACAGAAATAAATCGATAAATATTATCTTGAATCAATCCACGACCCAGTGTATACGTATCTCAGTATTGATCACAACTCAAACTATATATATTTTGGAATCAACCTCAACCCTGTATAGCTAACTCTAACATTCACATATAGAGTGTCTATGGTTGTTCCGAAATATATATAGATGTGTCGACATGATAGGTCGAAACATTGTATACGTGTCTATGGTATCTCAAGATTACATAATATACAATACAAGTTGATTAAGTTATGGTTGGAATAGATTTGTTACCAATTTTGACGTAGCTAAAATGAGAAAAATTATCCAATCTTGTTTTACCCATAACTTCTTCATTTTAAATCCGTTTTGAGTGAATAAAATTGCTATGGTTTCATATTGAACTCTATTTTATGAATCTAAACAGAAAAAGTATAGGTTTATAGTCAGAAAAATAAGTTACAATTCGTTTTTGTAAAGGTAGTCATTTCAGTCGAAAGAACGACGTCTAGATGACCATTTTAGAAAACATACTTCCACTTTGAGTTTAACCATAATTTTTGGATATAGTTTCATGTTCATAATAAAAATCATTTTCTCAGAATAACAACTTTTAAATCAAAGTTTATCATAGTTTTTAATTAACTAACCCAAAACAGCCCGCGGTGTTACTACGACGGCGTAAATCCGGTTTTACGGTGTTTTTCGTGTTTCCAGGTTTTAAATCATTAAGTTAGCATATCATATAGATATATAACATGTGTTTAGTTGATTTTAAAAGTCAAGTTAGAAGGATTAACTTTTGTTTGCGAACAAGTTTAGAATTAACTAAACTATGTTCTAGTGATTACAAGTTTAAACCTTCGAATAAGATAGCTTTATATGTATGAATCGAATGATGTTATGAACATCATTACTACCTTAAGTTCCTTGGATAAACCTACTGGAAAAGAGAAAAATGGATCTAGCTTCAATGGATCCTTGGATGGCTCGAAGTTCTTGAAGCAGAATCATGACACGAAAACAAGTTCAAGTAAGATCATCACTTGAAATAAGATTGTTATAGTTATAGAAATTGAATCAAAGTTTGAATATGATTATTACCTTGTATTAGAATGATAACCTACTGTAAGAAACAAAGATTTCTTGAGGTTGGATGATCACCTTACAAGATTGGAAGTGAGCTAGCAAACTTGAAAGTATTCTTGATTTTATGAAACTAGAACTTTTGGAATTTATGAAGAACACTTAGAACTTGAAGATAGAACTTGAGAGAGATCAATTAGATGAAGAAAATTGAAGAATGAAAGTGTTTGTAGGTGTTTTTGGTCGTTGGTGTATGGATTAGATATAAAGGATATGTTATTTTGTTTTCATGTAAATAAGTCATGAATGATTACTCATATTTTTGTAATTTTATGAGATATTTCATGCTAGTTTCCAAATGATGGTTCCCACATGTGTTAGGTGACTCACATGGGCTGCTAAGAGCTGATCATTGGAGTGTATATACCAATAGTACATACATCTAAAAGCTGTGTATTGTACGAGTACGAATACGGGTGCATACGAGTAGAATTGTTGATGAAACTGAACGAGGATGTAATTGTAAGCATTTTTGTTAAGTAGAAGTATTTTGATAAGTGTATTGAAGTCTTTCAAAAGTGTATAAATACATATTAAAACACTACATGTATATACATTTTAACTGAGTCGTTAAGTCATCGTTAGTTGTTACATGTAAGTGTTGTTTTGTAACCTTTAGGTTAACGATCTTGTTAAATGTTGTTAACCCAATGTTTATAATATCAAATGAGATTTTAAATTATTATATTATCATGATATTATCATGTATGAATATCTCTTAATATGATATATATACATTAAATGTCTTTACAACGATAATCGTTACATATATGTCTCGTTTAAAAATCATTAAGTTAGTAGTCTTGTTTTTACATATGTAGTTCATTGTTAATATACTTAATGATATGTTTACTTATCATAGTATCATGTTAACTATATATATATATATATATATATATATATATATATATATATATATATATATATATATATATATATATATATATCCATATATATGTCATCATATAGTTTTTACAAGTTTTAACGTTCGTGAATCACCGGTCAACTTGTGTGGTCAATTGTCTATATGAAACATATTTCAATTAATCAAGTCTTAACAAGTTTGATTGCTTAACATGTTGGAAACATTTAATCATGTAAATATCAATCTCAATTAATATATATAAACATGGAAAAGTTCGGGTCACTACACATGATACTATATCCAAAAATCATGATTAAACTCAAAATTGAAGTATGTCTTTCAAAATGGTCATCAAGATGTCATTCTTTCGACGGAAATGACTACCTCTTTCAAATATGGATTATAATTTGTAACTCCGACTATAAACCACCACTTTTTCAGTTTAGTTTCACAAATTACAGTTCGTTAAGAATCCATAGCAATTTGATTCACTCAAAATGGATTTATAACGAAGAAATTATGGGCAAAACAATATTGGTTAGAAATGGATAATTTGATTACGGGATTAATTCATTAAAATCTATATTAACCATATCCTAGCTAACTTTTCTTTTATTATACATGTTGAAAGGACCCGTTCATATACATTATAAACGATTCACAATAGTTGATTACATCGTAAGGTATTTGACTTCTATATGATGCATTTTATAAACATTGCATTCGTTTCTAAAAGACAAACTTTCTTTACCACGAAAGTTGACAGGCATGCATACCGTGTTATAATATCCATCTATAAATGATCTAATCTGTCATTTACTTAATCATAATCTTTACTGAACTTAACGACTTGAATGCAACGTCTTTTGAAATATGCCATGAATGACTCCAAGTAATATCTTTAAAATGAGTAAATGCACAGCGGAAGATTTCTTTAACACCTGAGAATAAACATTCTTTAAAGTGTCAACCAAAAGGTTGGTGAGTTCATTAGTTAATCATAATCATTCGTTTCCATCATTTTAATAGACCACAAGAATTTCATTTCCAGTTCTCATAAATATACGTCTCATGCATAGAGACAAAAATCATTCATATGGTGAACACCTAGTAACCGACATTAACAAGATGCATATAAGAATATCCCCTATCATTCCGAGAAATCCTTCGGACATGATAAAAATAACATCGAAGTACTAAAGCATCCGCAACCATGGATGGGGTTCGTTAAGCCCAATAGATCTATCTTTAGGATTCGCGTCAATTAGTAGATCGGTTTATTAATTCTTAGGTTACCAAGCAAAAGGGGCATATTCGACTTCGATCATTCACCCATATAATGTTGTTTCAATTACTTGTGTCTATTTCGTAAAACATTTATAAAAATTTCGCATGTATTCTCATCCCAAAAATATAAAGGGTAAATTGGCAAATGAAACTCACCTATTGTGTTTCGTAGTAAAAATACATATAACGTCATTGAACAAGTGCAAGGTTGGCCTCGGATTCACGAACCTATATTAATTATATATTTTTATATGTTGGTCAATATTTGTCTATCAATTTAGGTCAAGTCATAGTGTACCACAATCCTAATGCTCGAGACTAATATGCAAAGGTCAACAAAAGTCAATTTGACTCAAAATGATTTCCAAAATTTATACATGATTATTATATAACTTGAATATCGTCGTTTATATATTTAATATTTTTATAAGTCATTTGTGAATAAAATTTATATTTAAAATTTGTATATGATAAAGATATACTTTTATATATCTTAAGTAAATAAATTTATAAAGTTCATTTAATATAATGATAGGTATTATTAATGTAAATATATTACGTATAATAAAATATCTTTGTATTACATATTTATTTGATAAAATAACATTGATAATAATAATAAGTAAAAGTTGTATTATTTTGTAATAATAATTATTATTATTCTATTAATAAAAATATCAATATTTATATTTACTAAAAGTGATATTATGATAAAACGATAATTCTAATTATGATAACTTTAGTATTTACGATACTGTTTAATATTAACTTTAAAATAATAATTTTATTTAAAATGATAAAAATAATGATATTTTATAATAACAATGACATTTCTATTAAAAATGATAATTTTAGTAAAAAAGATAGTTTTAATATTAATAATACTTTTAATAATAATACAATGATAAAAATAACCAGAACGATAATTTTATCTAATTCAATATTTTAATTTCATCATGATACTCATACTCATTATTTCCTAATTGATTTGTTTAATATCTTTTAGTCGTCTTTTATATCGTATTCATAAAAATGATAATAATATTAGTCACAATAGTTAGATGATACTAATATCAATTTTTAATGATAATAATAGTAATAATAATTATTATTATAATAACATTAATGATAATACTAATAACTATTTTAATGATAATAATAATAAAAATAATAATAATAATGATAATATTAATAATGATAATAATAATAATAATAACAATAAAAATTCTTTTAATAGTTATACTTATTTTAAAAATGATAATATTAATAATCATAATAATAATAATAATAATTAATAGATAAAAAAGTAACGACGATAATAATGACGATAGTAATAATCATTTTTAATAATAATATCAAAAATTCAATTGATTATAACTTCCAATCCGTTCACTGAAACCATTCGATATGTAAAGGAAAAGTTCTTAATTTTTCGCAAGCTTCCCAAAGACATGCATATCTTATACCTTATCTCAACCGCATAGGTAACTAATTTAAGATTTAACATAACCTATCTTAGGGCAATATCAAAAGTACAAGCATGCATAATCCTATATATTCGAGCACTAGTCAGGGATACACTATTAATATATAAAAATTAATTTACGAGTACTCACGTATCAATATTGAGATTCAATATTGCAGAAAAGGTACGTAGACGCAACGGAGATGATAAGTACTAGATTGACCTCACGATCATACCCGTGAACCATACCCATCACCTCTATAGCTATAACCCATAATTTCCTTAGCCCTATCCCACTCGAGAAACTCATTTTGAAATCAAGCGAGCAAAACCTCGTCGTAGTATTTTATGTATAATACTAATAATATCGCTCCTAATAATACTAATAATAATAATAATAAAATTAATATTTATAATCTTAATAATAATAATAATAATAATAATAAAAATAATAATAATAATAATAATAATAATAATAATATTAATAATTATAAATATAAATATAGAGAGATTGAGAGATGTGAAGTAACAAATGAATCAGGAACCGAGTACGATCGAGTCTTTATGCATTATTGCCCACCTAACACCCCATCCAATCGCATGGGGTTTGTAAGTTATAACCATGCGATTGCATGGATAAAGAATTGTGGCCACAATCGATTTTTCTAACCTGCTGACACACAAGTTTTAGTTTAATTAATTTATAATATATTTAATCATTATAATTAATTAAATATTATATTATATTTACGTGCTTAGTAAAAATGTAATTTTTGTTCAAATGACTCGTACGTTGTCACTCGACTCATGTACTACTTTCTATTTTTCGAGCGCACTTTTGTACGTTTAGAAAACTAGCCTTTTACGTTACGCAACGTGTACCCTTATTAATAATTTGACTTACTTGTCAATAAATCACTTTAATAAAAATGTAACTTATAAAATTAAGCGTTGTGGTCATTTGCTTCTATAAATCAGTGACTCGTTGTATATCAAAATATATTATTTTAAATCAGGACGTTTTATGACTAAGTTAAAATATATATATATATTTTTATTATAAATTTGTACAATATATATATGTTTGAAATATTTATCTAATGATATAGTATTTAGTCTTTCAAAACCAATTACATTTCAAAGTCCGTTTTATATAATTTAACTCGTTTTATATAATAGTAGTTATTTTACCAAATAATGTTTTAAATACGAAAACTAACTAGTTGATTTATCAAAGGACGCGAGTTAATCATAGTAAAGTACACCTTTGAAATTTAAACAGAAATGATTACTAACTTTTGACTAACTCTCGTTAATTATATTTTTGTAAATTACTTCTACCAGATATTCCGAATCCCGTTAAAAAAAGAAAGGTTTTCTAAATCAAAGTGGACCTCTTAATAGAGACTCGTAATCATAATTCAATGTAACTGTTAAATCACTCATTTGATAACATCTTCTAATTCCATCGATAACTATTTGAATATATATTTTCAAACAATCACGTTTATGTAAAGTATTATACGGTTAATACTTTGTTGATGTTTTCAAGTTATAATATTTACACATAACCATATCTAATCATATTCGTTCATATAATGGTTCGTAAATCATTGGAATTTGGTCGAGGTTAAATGAGTGTATGAACACAGTTTAAAATTCTTGAGGTTCAACTTACAAACTTTGCTTATCGTGTCGGGAATATATAAAGATTAAAGTTTAAATTTGGTCGGAAATTTCCGGGTTGTCACAGTACCAACCCGTTAAATAAATTTCGTCTCGAAATTTGATTGGGATGGTCATGGCTGGCAATAAGTATGTTTTCATGACGCATATAAGCTGAAGATTAGGGTTTTATCATTATTGAGTAATATAGATAAAACCATTTGATTTTGTGAAGACTACGAGTGAAGCTATTACCAAAAGAGTGAAATGAGAAAGGTAAAGTTTCGTCATATCTTATGACATAGACAGGTTAATTTTCTAAGTTCAAGAGATTTGGAGAAAATCTTCGTAATAGGATCTGATTAAGGAAATTTAGGATCCGCTTTAAATGCGATCATCCATTTTGATTTGCTCTGTCAGAGATTTTCCTATAAATTCACCTCCTCCGTTTCCTTACTACTCACACCTTCTATTCTTTCCCCCTCAACTCTTATTTTAAAGTATTCATCAATATGCTCCATCCAGTTCTGATTCTCGATATATTCCTAACCTTCATATCGGTCATTCTTCTTTTCCATCTACCACCGAAAGAATCTATTTACTTCTACTATACACTTGGTTTTATAGTGTTTTTAGTTCTCCCGTGTCTTTATATTGCTATATGTATTGATATATACGGTTTATAATTTCTGGGTGGTTGTTGGGTTTTATATCTTCTCTTATATTTTGATGTCCCTGCTTCTGTCTCCCATAATCATTGTCATCTCCAGTTAATGCTTTCTTCTATTTGCTGCAATTTATACCCCAATTTCTGTTTCGGAGCTTTGTCCTTTCGTTTCTTCTTCTTGCGAGTAAGTACCACTTATAATGGTCCATAATTCGCAGATATGAATTTCGGAATGAACATTGTTAATGTTCTAAGAAGGAAACTGTAATGGCACGATCTTGACTTGTCAAATTACTAGAATACCTCGAAAAAGATCGAATCATCAAGAAAATATTTTCTTGATATTTTTTAGAGATTAAGAAGAATACAAGAGTCGTGTAACATGGCACATGATGACGGTATGATCTGTTAATCATCATGTTTCATTAGAAACTCAGCATGACTTACTTTAATATAGTTACGTTGATCAAGTATCATTATATTATACTAACTCATGCTTCAGCTCCCAACACTATTTCAAAAATATTCCTATTTTAAACTCGAATGTTTCAGAATTTAGAAACTAAAATAGTTTCTTTTATGATGTAACACAGATAACACGAGAAGATAAATGATTTTAGATAAGAATAATTATGGAAATATCTTCAGAAATATGGAGGATATTTATAATGAAAGATACGATGATATCTTAGAATTTCTAATATCAGAGGATGATGACGGATATTGTTCGCAGGGGTTTAGAGTCAGGAGTAAGGTATTTGTTAATGACTTCAGTAGATACTGAATCATTTAGATTCTTTGAAGGCAGGTTCAGTCTTTGTGATTTGTCCACAGCCTCCTTCATACTTTTCTCAATCCATTTTCCAGTTCCAAAACTTCTCTTTTTCTGCGCTTTGCCAACACACTAATCTTTATCATCATCAAACTTTTACTGTTAAAGTCGTTTATAGTTTTTGTTGCTTCATCAGCATTTTTCTATTTTCGGAGAACCAATTCATAGTTCGGAGTATTTTTCAGAAACTTCACATTCAAATTAAGTCCAGAAGATAGACGTTATACATACACATATAACTGTTGTCGTAGACATGCTGTGAGATTTCAAAGTACTAATTGCTGATTCCCGATGATTCGTATGGCAATTCTCGTTACAAGATGCGAATGAGTACATGATGGGGTTTCGGTAAATATAATGATTCTTCGGAAGGTCAAAGATCAGTGAAGTTGTGAATAAGTTTATTGCTAATGTGGGGGAACATGAAAGGTTCTCCGGTAATAAAAGGATAATCATATATATCAAGATTATGATAAGGCTACTCCAAATGAAAAATCGAAGTTGTCTTGCTGGAGCTGTGATAGAATTTGCTACTTTGAAAAGAAATTGCAAAGTTATTTTTGCTAATAAATGCCAAAGGATCTGACACAGATATCTGTTGAACTATGACTTTGGTTTCGAGAGCTTTTTAAGTACATAACTGTGGGTACTATGTGGTTGGATCATCATCTTGATTGCTCATTAATTGACGTGTCTTCAGAAATTTTCGAAGGGTTTGAACACCGATTGTAATTGTTAATATACATTTGATGTTCTAACACAGTTTTGAAGTATGAGTATAGCTTCGAAAGATGTAGGAATCTAAAAGTGATGGTATCGGTTATATCTCGAATTAAATTCTGAGGTTTCAAAATCAGAATATGTAATTGATTTTGAATGAGTATGGTTGTTTTGATTTCTATGAAAGAATGTATATTATTGTGAAAGTAGGGAGTATAGTTGATAATTTGCTTAATCAGATTCGAAGAATGTAACATATTAATTGTGAATATATATATATATATATATATATATATATATATATATATATATATATATATATATATATATATATATATATATATATATATATATATATATATATATATATCTCGGGTATTACCTACCCGTTTAAAAAATTTCACAATTAATATTTTATACAAAAGAATTTTATCACAGTGTTTATGAAAATATATATGTATATATTCTCTTCAGATATAACATAGATTTTAATGAGTTAATACTAAATTAAACTCATTCGATTTACGGTTGGAACTAGAATTGAATAATCCCTTGAAGGCTTTAGAGATTACATAAGTATTTCTTCAATAATATTGAAATTATGAATCAATACTTCATTATTTGTTGAGGCGTGATGTTGGTTTTCATTAAATTCTTGTGAACTTCGCAAAGTACGAATGATGTTATCTGAAAAGTTTCGGGTACATCGATGATGAAGGTGTAAAATCAAATATATACTTGATTTATTATGAATTGGAATTTGTTGAATTGAGACAGAGATTGTAGTTAATGATGGTTAAGTTGCGGGCGAAGGACGTACATTATTGCATATTTGTAGTATGAATTAACCGAGTAGTTAAGATTCACACACAATAGCTTAGCACGAAAAGATTTATTTTTATTTCAAAAAATATATATTTAAAATATACATATAATTTCTTCAGAGGGAATGAGTTAATTCATCATAACTCGTTGATACAATATACGCGTTATTGATTCGTAATGATGTCCACAGTGATTCTTGAACTGACGGATTTTGTGATGTTATAGGTGTTGTTGATTCTGATGCTGACTGCACTTGACGATGCTGGTGACGCTGACGGTACTGATGATGCTGTTGGTAAAACAAGTTTAGCTTTTTAACCACACACCATTTTTTGTCAGGGTTTCTACTCTTCCTTCTATCATTTTGGTTCGCTTAACTGATTTATGGTTAGGGTTAGATTAGATAATCTCTAAGACTTTAGAGATTACATAATCGTCGCGGAATGTTTCTCCAATGAAGTTATGAATTAATACTTCGTCAGTTATTGTTGTTGGTACTCCTTGGTATCCATGGTTACGTATGACGTTGATGCTCATGGGACAGATTGTGAAGTTGAGGTTTACAATGCGGTTGTGGTTGGAGGTGGTAATGGTACTGTTGGCGTTGATGATGGTGGTACTGGTTATGCTGCTGGTGCTACTGCTGGTGTATGTAATCTTTGCACCATATTCTCCAAAGCCACTACCCGAGCGCGAAGCTTGTTGACTTCTTCTATTACACCGAGGTGATTGTCGGTTCGGACGAGCGGATAAATAAAATCTAAAATTTGATGTAATTAATAATCGTGACGAGATACTCTGGAAATGAGAGAGAAAATGGTGTTTCGGACAGGTTCGCCGGTAAGTGCTTCAGGTTCTTCGTCAAGATGGCAATGTGGTGGATGGAAATGATCGTCTTCTTCTTGTCTTCAATGATTGAGGAGGCTACGAACCCATCCCTAACTCATCCAGAATAGGTGATGACTGATTGGTTAATCCATTCGGGTCACACTGCTTTCGGAGCTTGAGTGAGATTCCATTTCGGAATTCGAGTGACTTGAACTGATGACAAATTCCATTTCGTACGATTGGATAAAGGATTTTTCGATATAAAATGATTTTTCGGCTATCGGGTGATATTCTATTTACATAGGATATCTATATATATATAGATCAAAAGATTTCATAGATTACAGAGGAATTTGCGGGATATGTCAGGCAAAATTTAAAGTAACAAATACGATAAGATATGATTTAGCAGATATGCTAAGATATGAATTTTGTTTATACACTACTCATGCAATTAATGTAGCAAGACGTGTCTAGACTAATAATGATAAGCAGGTAATTTCCTAAGGATGATAAGCAGATGATTTCCGACTAGAAATGATAAGCAAAATTTTTGACATGCAGACACGGTCGAAGTCCAGACTTACTAATGCATCCTAACGACTTATCAGTTAGACACACTAATGCAGACATGGTTCGCTAAGACCACCGCTATGATACCAACTGAAAGGACCCATTCATATACATTATAAACGATTCACAATAGTTGATTACATCGCGAGGTATTTGACCTCTATATGATACATTTTACAAACATTGCATTCGTTTCTAAAAGACAAACTTTCTTTACCACGAAAGTTGACAAGCATGCATACCATTTCATAATATCCATCTATAAATGATCTAATCTGTCATTTACTTAATCATAATCTTTACTGAACTCAATGACTTGAATGCAACGTATTTTGAAATATGCCATGAATTACTCCAAGTAATATCTTTAAAATGAGTAAATGCACAGCGGAAGATTTCTTTAACACCTGAGAATAAACATGCTTTAAAGTGTCAACCAAAAGGTTGGTGAGTTCATTAGTTTATCATAATCATTCGTTTCCATCATTTTAATATACCACAAGAATTTCATTTCCAGTTCTCATAAATATACGTCCCATGCATAGAGACAAAAATCATTCATATGGTGAACACCTGGTAACCGACATTAACAAGATGCATATAAGAATATCCCCTATCATTCCGGGAAATCCTTCGGACATGATAAAAACAACATCGAAGTACTAAAGCATCCGCAACCATGGATGGGGTTCGTTAATCCCAATAGATCTATCTTTAGGATTCACGCCAATTAGTAGATCGGTTTACTAATTCTTAGGTTACCAAGCAAAAGGGGCATATTCGGCTTCGATCATTCACCCATATAATGTAGTTTCAATTACTTGTGTCTATTTCGTAAAACAATTATAAAAATTTCGCATGTATTCTCAGCCCAAAAATATAAAGGGTAAAAAGGCAAATGAAACTCACCTATTGTATTTCGTAGTAAAAATACATATAACGTCATTGAACAAGTGCAAGGTTGGCCTCGAATTCACGAACCTATATTAATTATATATTTTTTATATGTTGGTCAATATTTGTCTATCAATTTAGGTCAAGTCATAGTGTACCACAATCCTAATGCTCGAGACTAATATGCAAAGGTCAACAAAAGTCAATTTGACTCAAAATGATTTCCAAAATATATAAATGATTATTATATAACCTGAATATCGTCATTTATATATTTAATATTTTTATAAGTCATTTTTTAATAAAATTTATATTTAAAATTTGTATATGATAAAGATATACTTTTATATATCTTAAGTAAATAAATTTATAAAGTTCATTTAATATAATGATAGGTATTATTAATGTAAATATATTACGTATAATAAAATATCTTTGTATTACATATTTATTTAATAAAATAACATTGATAATAATAATAAGTAAAAGTTGTATTATTTTGTAATAATAATAATTATTATTCTATTAATAAAAATATCAATATTTATATTTATTAAAAGTGATATTATGATAAAACGATAATTCTAATTATGATAACTTTAGTATTTACGATACTTTTTAATATTAACTTTAAAATAATAATTTTATTTAAAATGATAAAAATAATGATATTTTATAATAAAAATGACATTTTTATTAAAAATGATAATTTTAGTAAAAAAGATAGTTTTAATATTAATAATACTTTTAATAATAATACAATGATAAAAATAATCAGAACAATAATTTTATCTAATTCAACATTTTAATTTCATCATGATACTCATACTCATTATTTCCTAATTGATTTGTTTAATATCTTTTAGTCGTCTTTTATATCGTATTCATAAAAATGATAATAATATTAGTCATAATAGTTAGATGATACTAATATCAATTTTTAATGATAATAATACTAATAATAATAATTATTATAATAACATTAATGATAATACTAATAACTATTTTAATGATAATAATAATAAAATTAATAATAATAATGATAATATTAATAATGATAACAATAATAATAATAATAACAATAAAAATTCTTTTAATAGTTATACTTATTTTAAAAATGATAATATTAATAATCATAATAATAATAATAATTAATAGATAAAATTAGTAACGACGATAATAATGACGATAGTAATAATCATTTTTAATAATAATATCAAAAATTCAATTGATTATAACTTCTAATCCGTTCATCGAAACCATTCGATATATAAAGAAAAAGTTCTTAATTTTTTGCTAGCTTCCCAAAGACATGCATATCTTATACCTTATCTCAACCGCATAGGTAACTAATTTAAGATTTAACATAACCTATCTAAGGGCAATATCAAAAGTACAAGCATGCATAGTCCTATATACTCGAGCACTAGTCAGGGATACATAATTAATATATAAAAATTAATATACGAGTACTCACGTATCAATATTGAGATTCAATATTGCAGAAAAGGTACGTAGACGCAACAGAGACGATAAGTACTAGATTGACCTCACGAGCATACCCATGAACCATACCCATCACCTCCATGTCTATAACCCATAATTTCCTTAGCCCTATCCCACTCGAGAAACTCATTTTGAAATCATGCGAGCAGAACCTCGTCGTAGTATTTTATGTATAATACTAATAATATCGCTCCTAATAATACTAATAATAATAGTAATAATAAAATTAATATTTAAAATCTTAATATTAATAATAATAATAATAATAATAATAATAATAATAATAATAATAATAATAATAATAATAATAATAATAATAATAATTATAAATATAAATATAGAGAGATTGAGAGATGTGAAGTAACAAATGAATCAGGAACCGAATACGATCGAGTCTTTATGAATTTTTGCCCACTTAACACCCCATGCAATCGCATTGGGTTTGTAAGTTATAATCGCATGGATAAAGAATTGTGGCCACAATCGATTTTTCTAACCTGCTGACACGCACGTTTTAGTTTAATTAATTTATAATATATTTAATCATTATAATTAATTAAATATTATATTTTATTTACGTGCATAGTAAAAATGTAATTTTTGTTCAAATGACTCGTACGTTGTCACTCGACTCATGTACCACTTTCTGTTTTTCGAGCGCACTTTCGTACGTTAGAAAACTAGCCTTTTACGTTACGCGACATGTACCCTTATTAATACTTTGACTTACTTGTCAATAAATCACTTTAATAAAAATGTAGCTTATAAAATTGAGCGTTGTGGTCATTTGCTTCTATAAATCAGTGACTCGTTGTATATCAAAATATATTATTTTAAATCAGGACGTTTTATGACTAAGTTAAAATATATATATATTTTTATTATAAATTTGTACAATATATATATGTTTGAAATATTTATCTAATGATATAGTATTTAGTCTTTCAAAACCAATTACATTTCAAAGTCCGTTTTATATAATTTAACTCGTTTTATATAATAGTAGTTATTTTACCAAATAATGTTTTTAATACGAAAACTAACTAGTTGATTTATCAAAGGACGCGAGTTAATCATAGTAAAGTACACCTTTGAAATTTAAACGGAAATGATTACTAACTTTTGACTAACTCTCGTTAATGATATTTTTGTAAATTACTTCTACCAGATATTCCGAATGCCGTTAAAAAAAGAAAGGTTTTCTAAATCAAAGTGGACCTCTTAATAGAGACTCGTAATCAAAATTCAATGTAACTGTTAAATCACTCATTTGATAACATCTTCTAATTCCATCGATAACTATTTGAATATATATTTTGAAACAATCACGTTTATGTAAAGTATTATACGATTAATACTTTGTTGATGTTTTCAAGTTATAATATTTACACATAACCATATCTAATCATATTCGTTCATATAATGGTTCGTAAATCATTGGAATTTGGTCGAGGTTAAATGAGTGTATGAACACAGTTTAAAATTCTTGAGATTCAACTTACAAACTTTTCTTATCGTGTCGGGAATATATAAAGATTAAAGTTTAAATTTGGTAGGAAATTTCCGGGTTGTCACACATGTATTCTAACATGTCATGGTTACACAATACGGTGGATAAATCAAAAGACACCACATACACAATACGTGTAACTACAATAGCGGTATTGTGGGTCATGATTGAGTCTTATACAACATGTGAATACTATGTACTACTAATTGTGGACTATTAATTGTGGACTACTAACGTTGGACTGCTAATTTGACAAGTTAAACAATCACACGTGATTGAAAATATAAACTTAAACAATCACATGTGATTGAAAGTATGAACTTAAACAATCACACGTGATTGAAAATATGAACTTATACAATCACACGTGATTGAAAGTATGAACTTAAACAATCACATGTGATTGACGATATGATATGAACTTGCTATATTAATTTTGTTCACATGTATTATTATCTGAATCGTTATTATTGTTATAGGTTCGTGAATCCAAGGACGACGGCCATATTTTTAATAAGTTGAAAACTTATTATTAATATACTTTTAGTACCGTGAGTATATAGTCCCATTTTTAAACTCTAAAAATATTTTGGGATGAGAATACATGCATTTTATGTTTTACGCCATGGACACAAGTACTTCAAATATATTCTACGTTGAGTTATACCACATTGCATATCTTCCCTAATAGCTTGGTAACTAATATTACATATTGTAAGAACATGTAAGCGCGAATCCTATTGATAGATCTATCGGGTTTGACAACCCCCACCGGGCTAGTCGCTCTATTATCGTAAACGGTTGCATAGTACTTCGTTTTTACTACACTTGGTACAGTGTAGGGAGATTTCATAATAAAGGGAATATGCTATATTAATGGTTAAGTATGGTTACCGAAGCGCTCAACAACTTATAGAATACTTTTATACACTTGCTAGTGTACATATATTTATAACTATGAAATCTTGTGGTCTATATTTATATCGATGCTAAACCTATATATCTCACCAACCTTTGTGTTGACTGTTTAAGCATGTTTATTCTTAGGTCCTTAAGAAAGTCTTCCGCTGTTGCATAACCTGAGTAAGTTGTGCATGGAGTCTCATGCTTTTAATTAAATGAAGTCTTGCATTCAATAAAACCTTTGTCAAGTATCATATTTGACTATTATGTCAAGTGTGTAGTATTTGAAAACCGATTTATTATGAGGGTTATTCCTTAAATAATCGCCCAATTATTTAAAACATGCATTATGTATAATAATGGTGTGCTTTTTATGAAACGAATGCAATATTTTCTAAAACGTATCATATAGAGGTCAAATACCTCGATATAGGACCAATGAATAACGTACTGTGTTTATAGTAATATGGACGGGTCGTTTTAGTTGGCATCAGTACAGGGGTCTTAGCGAACCAGGTCTTGCATTAGTGTGTCTAACTGATAGATGTTAGGATGCATTAGTGAGTCTGGACTTCGACAGTGTCTGCATGTCAATAGTTTTGCTTATTGTAGCAACCCGACAAAATTGTCATTGACGACGCAGTCTACTTAGGTCCCGTTACGTGGTCATAAGTCTTTAAAATAACGTTTGACCAAAATATGTCGCATTTATTTCAAATGTAAAGATTGTTTCAAAGTTAACAAGAATAGTTCAACCATTAGTTACGTCATAAAGTTATAAGTACAAATGAAACCTATGCGACACAGTTTAAAATAAAGTCAAAAGACGCTCCATGTATGCATATATACTCGACATCCAATGCAAGTATCAAAATAATGAGCGGAAGCATGTATCACATATCGTTCAAAGACCTGAGAATAACATAGAAATCTGTCAACGAAAACGTTGGTGAAATCATAGGTTTAAGAAGTTTAGTATAAGTCGATTATTCCAATCGTTTGAATTCCATAAATATTGTTGTTTACCGAGCACCCAATTATCAAAGCTTAACTGTATCATTTACCTCAGCATAAAAGTGTTAGAACATACACCGTAACAGAATATATTTCATTTGCTTAACGGTACCGAACCGTCCGAATGAGGGTTAGTCAAACCCGTATGGATCCACACAACATAGTCTCACTTACACCATCAGGTGTAACTAATGATAACTGAATTGAGAGTATTTGTTAAAACTCGTCTGTATCTTTGTATTCGTATTTGTGTTTAAAGTATAAAAGTATGAAAAGTATATATACATATGAAATGTATATAAGTATGTAATGCATATGTTTCTCAGCCCACGATTTAAAAGTATAAAAGTTGTTGAAAAGGTGGGACTATGATCTCACCGTAGTTTTAGAGACCCGTCCTAATCCATCTGGACAAATACATTACATTTGGTTACATCGCGAGGTACTTGACCTCTATATGATACATTTTACAAACATTGCATTTGAAATGTCCCGTTCTTATTGATTAAAAACGTTCCATATTAATTGATTTCGTTGCGAGGTTTTGACCTCTATATGAGACGTTTTTGAAAGACTGCATTCATTTTTAAAACAAACCATAACCTTTATTTCATAAATAAAGGTTTAAAAAGCTTTACGTAGATTATCAAATAATGATAATCTAAAATATCCTGTTTACACACGACCATTACATAATGGTTTACAATACAAATATGTTACATCGAAATCAGTTTCTTGAATGCAGTTTTTACACAATATCATACAAACATGGACTCCAAATCTTGTTCTTATTTTAGTATGCAACAGCGGAAGCTCTTAGTATTCACCTGAGAATAAACATGCATTAAACGTCAACAAAAATGTTGGTGAGTTATAGGTTTAACCTATATATATCAAATCGTAACAATAGACCACAAGATTTCATATTTCAATACACATCCCATACATAGAGATAAAAATCATTCATATGGTGAACACCTGGTAACCGACATTAACAAGATGCATATATAAGAATATCCCCATCATTCCGAGACACCCTTCGGATATGATATAAATTTCGAAGTACTAAAGCATCCGGTACTTTGGATGGGGTTTGTTAGGCCCAATAGATCTATCTTTAGGATTCACGTCAATTAGGGTGTCTGTTCCCTAATTCTTAGATTACCAGACTTAATAAAAAGGGGCATATTCGATTTCGATAATTCAACCATAGAATGTAGTTTCACGTACTTGTGTCTATTTTGTAAATCATTTATAAAACCTGCATGTATTCTCATCCCAAAAATATTAGATTTTAAAAGTGGGACTATAACTCACTTTCACAGATTTTTACTTCGTCGGGAAGTAAGACTTGGCCACTGGTTGATTCACAAACCTATAACAATATATACATATATATCAAAGTATGTTCAAAATATATTTACAAAACTTTTAATACATTTTGATGTTTTAAGTTTATTAAGTCAGCTGTCCTCGTGAATAACCTACAACTAGTTGTCCACAGTTAGATGTATAGAAATAAATCGATAAATATTATCTTGAATCAATCCACGACTCAGTGTATACGTATCTCAGTATTGATCACAACTCAAACTATATATATTTTGGAATCAACCTCAACCCTGTATAGCTAACTCCAAAATTCACATATAGAGTGTCTATGGTTGTTCCGCAATATATATATAGATGGGTCGACATGATAGGTCGAAACATTGTATACGTGTCTATGGTATCTCAAGATTACATAATATACAATATAAGTTGATTAGGTTATGCTTGGAATAGATTTATTACTAACTTTCACGTAGGTAAAATGAGTAGTTTTTATCAATCTTGTTTTACTCGCCATTTCTTCGTTTCTAATCCGTTTTGAGTGATTCCAGTGGCCACGGTTTCGTATTGAACTTAACTTTATGAATCTAAACAGAAAATGAATAAGTTTATGGTCGGAAATACAAGTTACAAGTCATTTTTGAAAGAGGTAGTCATTTCCATCGAAAGAACGACATCTTGATGACCATTTTGAAAAACATACTTTCACTTTGAGTTTAACCATGATTTTTGGATATAGTTTCATGTTCATAAGAAAAATCATTTTTCCAGAAGTATAGCTTTTAAATCAAAGTTCTTCTTAGCTTTTAATTATCTTGGAACAGCCCCCGGTTTTACTACGACGGCGTATATCCAGTTTTATGGTGTTTATCGTGTTTCCGGGTTTTAAATCATTAAGTTAGCATATCATATAGATATAGAACATGTGTTTAGTTGATTTTAAAAGTCTAGTTGGAAGGATTAACTTTTTTGCGAACAAGTTTAGAATTAACTAAACTATGTTCTAGTGATTACAAGTTTATAACGTTGAATAAGACAGCTTTTTATGTATGAATCGAATGATGTTATGAACATCATTACTACCTCAAGTTCCTTGGATAAACCTACTGAAAATGAGAAAAATGGATCTAGCTTCAAAGGATCCTTGGATGGCTTGAAAGTTCTTGAAGCAGAATCATGACACGAAAACAATTTCAAGTAAGATTTCCACTCGAAATAAGATTGTTATAGTTATAGAAATTGAATTAAAGTTTGAATATGATTATTACCTTGTATTAGAAAGATAACCTACTGTAAGTAACAAAGGTTTCTTGATCTTGGATGATTACTTGGAATGGATTTATAAAACTTGGAAGTAAACTTGCAATCTTGGAAGTATTCTTGATTTTATGAAACTAGAACTTTTGGAATTTATGAAGAACACTTAGAACTTGAAGATAGAACTTGAGAGAGATCAATTAGATGAAGAAAATTGATGAATGAAAGTGTTTTTAGGTGTTTTTGGTCGTTGGTGTATGGATTAGATATAAAGGATATGTAATTTTGTTTTCATGTAAATATGTCATGAATGATTACTCATATTTTTGTAATTTTATGAGATATTTCATGCTAGTTGCCAAATGATGGTTCCCACATGTGTTAGGTGACTCACATGGGCTGCTAAGAGCTGATCATTGGAGTGTATATACCAATAGTACATACATCTAAAAGTTGTGTATTGTACGAGTACGAATACGGGTGCATACGAGTAGAATTGTTGATGAAACTGAACGAGGATGTAATTGTAAGCATTTTTGTTAAGTAGAAGTATTTTGATAAGTGTCTTGAAGTCTTTCAAAAGTGTATGAATACATATTAAAACACTACATGTATATACATTTTAACTGAGTCGTTAAGTCATCGTTAGTCGTTACATGTAAGTGTTGTTTTGAAACCTTTAGGTTAACGATCTTGTTAAATGTTGTTAACCCAATGTTTATAATATCAAAAGATATTTTAAATTATTATATTATCATGATATTATAATGTACGAATATCTCTTAATATGATATATATACATTAAATGTCGTTACAACGATAATTGTTACATATATGTCTCGTTTCAAAATCATTAAGTTAGTAGTCTTGTTTTTACATATGTAGTTCATTGTTAATCTACTTAATGATATGTTTACTTATCATAATATCATGTTAACTATATATATAACCATATATATGTCATCATATAGTTTTTACAAGTTTTAACGTTCGTGAATCACCGGTCAACTTGGGTGGTCAATTGTCTATATGAAACCTATTTCAATTAATCAAGTCTGCACAAGTTTGATTGCTTAACATGTTGGAAACACTTAATCATATAAATAACAATTTCATTTAATATATATAAACATGGAAAAGTTCGGGTCACTATAGTACCTACCCGTTAAATAAATTGCGTCCCGAAATTTTAAGCAGTTGGAGGTGTTGACGTATCTTCTGGAAATAAGTGCGGGTATTTCTTCTTTATCTGATCTTCTCGTTCCCAGGTGAACTCGGGTCCTCTACGAGCATTCCATCGAACCTTAACAATTGGTATCTTGTTTTGCTTAAGTCTTTTAACCTCACGATCCATTATTTCGACGGGTTCTTCGATAAATTGAAGTTTTTCGTTGATTTGGATTTCATCTAACGGAATAGTGAGATTTTCTTTAGCAAAACATTTCTTCAAATTCGAGATGTGGAAAGTGTTATGTACAGCCGCGAGTTGTTGAGGTAACTCAAGTCGGTAAGCTACTGGTCCGACACGATCAATAATCTTGAATGGTCCAATATACCTTGGATTTAATTTCCCTCGTTTACCAAATCGAACAACGCCTTCCCAAGGTGCAACTTTAAGCATGACCATCTCTCCAATTTCAAATTCTATATCTTTTCTTTTAATGTCAGCGTAGCTCTTTTGTCGACTTTGGACGGTTTTCAACCGTTGTTGAATTTGGATGATCTTCTTGATAGTTTCTTGTATTATCTCCGGACCCGTAATCTGTCTATCCCCCACTTCACTCCAACAAATCGGAGACCTGCACTTTCTACCATAAAGTGCTTCAAACGGCGCCATCTCAATGCTTGAATGGTAGCTGTTGTTGTAGGAAAATTCTGCTAACGGTAGATGTCGATCCCAACTGTTTCCGAAATCAATAACATATGCTCGTAGCATGTATTCAAGCGTTTGTATCATCCTTTCGCTCTGCCCATCAGTTTGTGGATGATAGGCAGTACTCATGTCTATACGAGTTCCTAATGCTTGCTGTAATGTCTGCCAGAATCTTGAAATAAATCTGCCATCCCTATCAAAGATAATAGAGATTGTTATTCCATGTCTGGAGATGACTTCCTTCAAATACAGTCGTGCTAACTTCTCCATCTTGTCATCTTCTCTTTTTGGTAGGAAGTGTGCTGATTTGGTGAGACGATCAACTATTACCCAAATAGTATCAAAACCACTTGCAGTCCTTGGCAATTTAGTGATGAAATCCATGGTAATGTTTTCCCATTTCCATTCCGGGATTTCGGGTTGTTGAAGTAGACCTGATGGTTTCTGATGCTCAGCTTTGACCTTAGAACACGTCAAACATTCTCCTACGTATTTAGCAACATCGACTTTCGTACCCGGCCACCAAAAATGTTTCTTGAGATCCTTGTACATCTTCCCCGTTCCAGGATGTATTGAGTATCTGGTTTTATGAGCTTCTCTAAGTACCATGTCTCTCATATCTCCAAATTTTAGTACCCAAATCCTTTCAGCCCTATACCGAGTTACGTCTTCCTGAATATTAAGATGCTTCTCCGATCCTTTGGGTATTTCATCCTTTAAATTTCCCTCTTTTAAAACTCCTTGTTGTGCCTCCTTTATTTGAGTAGTAAGGTTATTGTGAATCATTATATTCATAGATTTTACTCGAATGGGTTCTCTGTCCTTCCTGCTCAAGGCGTCGGCTACCACATTTGCCTTCCCCGAGTGGTAACGAATCTCAAATTCGTAATCATTCAACAATTCAATCCACCTACGCTGCCTCATATTCAGTTGTTTCTGATTAAATATGTGTTGAAGACTTTTGAGGTCGGTATATATAATACTTTTGACCCCATATAAGTAGTGCCTCCAAGTCTTTAATGCAAAAACAACTGCGCCTAATTCCAAATCATGTGTCGTATAATTTTGTTCGTGAATCTTCAATTGTCTAGACGCATAAGCAATCACCTTTGTTCGTTACATTAATACACAACCGAGACCTTGCTTTGATGCATCACAATAAATCACAAAATCATCATTCCCTTCAGGCAATGACAATATAGGTGCCGTAGTTAGCTTTTTCTTCAATAACTGGAACGCTTTCTCTTGTTCATCCTTCCATTCAAATTTCTTCCCTTTATGCGTTAATGCAGTCAAGGGTTTTGCTATTATGGAAAAGTCTTGGATGAACCTTCTGTAGTAACCAGCTAGTCCTAAAAACTGGCGTATGTGTTTCGGAGTTTTTGGTATTTCCCACTTTTTAACAGTTTCTATCTTTGCCGGATCCACCTTAATACCTTCTTTGTTCACTATGTGACCGAGGAATTGAACTTCTTCCAACCAAAATGCACACTTTGAAAACTTAGCGTACAATTCTTCCTTCCTCAATACTTCTAACACCTTTCTCAAATGTTCACCGTGTTCTTGGTCATTCTTTGAGTAAATAAGTATGTCATCAATGAAAACAATGACAAACTTGTCAAGGTATGGTCCACACACTCGGTTCATAAGGTCCATGAACACAGCTGGTGCGTTAGTCAATCCAAACGGCATAACCATAAACTCGTAATGACCATAACGCGTCCTAAAAGCAGTCTTTGGAATATCATCTTCTTTCACCCGCATTTGATGATACCCGGAACATAAGTCAATCTTTGAATAAACAGACGAGGCTTGTAGTTGATCAAATAAGTCATCGATTCTCGGTAGTGGGTAGCGGTTCTTGATGGTAAGTTTGTTCAACTCTCGGTAGTCGATACACAACCTGAATGTACCATCTTTCTTCTTGACAAACCAAATAGGAGCTCCCCACGGTGATGTGCTTGGTCGAATGAAACCACGTTCTAAAAGTTCTTGTAATTGACTTTGCAGTTCTTTCATCTCGCTGGGTGCGAGTCTGTAAGGAGCACGAGCTATTGGTGTAGCTCCTGGTACAAGATCTATTTGAAATTCAACGGATCGATGTGGGGGTAATCCCGGTAATTCTTTCGGAAATACATCGGGAAATTCTTTTGCGACGGGAACATCATTGATGCTCTTTTCTTCAGTTTGTACTTTCTGGACGTGTGCTAGAACAGCATAGCAACCTTTTCTTATTAGTTTTTGTGCCTTCAAATTAATAATAAGATGTAGCTTCGTGTTGCCCTTTTCTCCGTACACCATTAAGGGTTTTCCTTTTTCTCGTATAATGCGAATTGCATTTTTGTAACAAACGATCTCTGCTTTCACTTCTTTCAACCAGTCCATACCGATTATCACATCAAAACTCCCTAACTCTACTGGTATCAAGTCAATCTTAAATGTTTCGCTAACCAGTTTAATTTCTCGATTCCGACATATATTATCTGCTGAAATTATTTTACCATTTGCTAATTCGAGTAAAAATTTACTATCCAAAGGTGTCAATGGGCAACTTAATTTAGCACAAAAATCTCTACTCATATAGCTTCTATCCGCACCCGAATCAAATAAAACGTAAGCAGATTTATTGTCAATAAGAAACGTACCCGTAACAAGCTCCGGGTCTTCCTGTGCCTCTGCCGCATTAATATTGAAAACTCTTCCGCGGACTTGTCCATTCGTGTTCTCCTGGTTCGGGCAATTTCTAATAATGTGGCCCGGTTTTCCACATTTATAACAAACTACATTGGCATAACTTGCTCCAACACTACTTGCTCCGCCATTACTCGTTCCGACACCATTTGTTCCTTTCATTCTGTTAACCCCTGGTCCGTAGACCTCACACTTCGCCGCGCTATGACCATTTCTTTTACACTTGTTGCAAAATTTGGTGCAGAACCCCGAGTGATACTTTTCACACCTTTGGCATAGCTGCTTCTGATTGTTTCTGTTGTTGCGGTTATTATTGTTGTTGGGATGATTATTGTAGTTGCTGTTGTTGTTGTTGTTGTTGTTGTTGTTATTGTTGGGCCGTTTGTTGTAGTTGCGATTGTTGGGATAGTTGTTGCGATTATTGTTGTAATTGCTGTTGTTGTTGTATTGGTGATTCTTATCACCATTTTTCTCCCACTTTCTTTTGACTTGCTTCACATTGGCCTCTTCAGCAGTCTGTTCTTTAATTCTTTCTTCAATCTGGTTCACTAGTTTGTGAGCCATTCTACATGCCTGTTGTATGGAGGCGGGCTCGTGTGAACTTATATCTTCTTGGATTCTTTCCGGTAATCCTTTCACAAACGCGTCGATCTTCTCTTCCTCATCTTCGAACGCTCCCGGACACAATAAGCACAATTCTGTGAATCGTCTTTCGTACGTGGTAATATCAAATCCTTGGGTTTGTAACCCTCTAAGTTCTGTCTTGAGCTTATTGACCTTGGTTCTGGGACGGTACTTCTCGTTCATCAAGTGCTTGAATGCTGACCACGATAGTGCGTAAGCATCATCTTGTCCCACTTGCTCTAGATAGGTATTCCACCATGTTAACGCAGAACCTGTGAAGGTATGCGTAGCGTACTTCACTTTGTCCTCTTCAGTACACTTACTTATGGCAAACACCGATTCGACCTTCTCGGTCCACCGTTTTAATCCGATCGGTCCTTCGGTTCCATCAAATTCCAAAGGTTTGCAGGCAGTGAATTCTTTGTAGGTGCATCCTACACGATTTCCTGTACTGCTAGATCCAAGGTTATTGTTGGTATGTAGCGCAGCCTGTACTGTGGCTATGTTTGAAGCAAGAAAGGCACGAAATTCCTCTTCACTCATATTCAAGGTGTGTCGAGTAGTCTATGCCATTTCCTTCAAAATAGTCAAATGAAACGAGTTAATCATATAGAATATCAAGAGTAGTCAATAGTATTTCGTAGCGTAATATGAACTTATTTATAAAAGCTCTTTCTTCATATTAGCATTTTATACTCTTTAATTCGGGTAGTACCTACCCGTTAAGTTCATACTTAGTAGCTAACATACCATTTCAACTACTACAATTCTATATGAAAAACTAATCACAAAAAAAAAAAAAAAAAAATTTCATATTCAAACCTTTATACAATAACTTGCAAACTTACAATACCGCTATTTTACATATAGCATGAAATATAGCACATAAAACTTTGATACAAAGTAGTTGCGAAGATAATTCTAGTTAATAAATAAGGCGTTCAGCAAAGGCAACAAAGACACGTAATTCATACGTCCAGAAACAAGTCATGCATTCTGGTTTTACTAATACCACTTCCCATCCTTGGTCTTGCGGAACGTAACCGTTGTAACCGATAGTATGACAACGTGTTGTAACGTCGTCAAAAGGGCGAAGGTTACGTAATGACCAACAGTCTCGTAATAACCTAAAAACCTCATTTCTTACCCCAATTATCGAATTCGTCACTTGTGGAAACGTTTTGTTTAATAGTTGTAGCCCGATGTTCTTTTTCTCACTTTGGTGAGAAGCGAACATTACTAACCCATAAGCATAACATGCTTCTTTATGTTGCATGTTAGCCGTTTTTTCTAAATCATGAAGTCCTATATTCGGATACATTGAGTCAAAATAATTTCTTAACCCGTTGCGTAAAATAGCATTTGGGTTCCCCGCAATATATGCGTCAAAGTAAACACATCGTAACTTATGGGTTTCCCAATGTGATATCCCCCATCTTTCAAACGAAAGCCTTTTATAAACCAAGGCATTCTTGGAACGTTCTTCGAATGTCTTACAAACTGATTTTGCCATAAATAGTTGTGCCGAGAAATTCTGACCGACTCTAGACAAGATTTCATCAATCATGTCTCCAGGTAAGTCTTCTAAAATATTGGGTTGTCTATCCATTTTGTGTTTTTATACTGTAAAATAGACAAGAGTTAGATTCATAAAAGATACTTATTAATACAAGCAATTTTTACATATATCGTAAAGCATAAGCACACTATATTACATATATTACACCACACAAATACAACTATCTTATTCCGACTCACTCGTTTCTTCTTTTTCGAACTTGGTTCTTTTTGCTAAGTTTTTAGGGATATATGATGTTCCCCTAATACGAGCCGTCGTTTTCCACATTGGTCTAGAAAAACCTGGTGGTTTAGAGGTTCCCGGGTTATTGTTACAACTTAAGAAATACGGGTGTTGACGATACATATAAAGTTCATCGGGGTTAGAATCAGATTTCTCTATTTTTATGCCCTTTCCCTTATTGTTCTCTTTTGCCTTTTTAAATTCAGTTGGGGTAATTTCTATAACATCATCGGAATCCTCGTCGGGATCCGATTCATCGGAGAATTGGTAATCCTCCCAATATTTTGCTTCCTTGGCGGAAACACCGTTGACCATAATTAACTTTGGTCGGTTGGTTGAGGATTTTCTTCTACTTAACTGTTTTATTATTTCCCCCACTGGTTCTTCTTCCGGTTCCGATTCTTCTTCCGGTTCCGATTCTTCTTCCGGTTCCGACTCTTCTTGCGGTTCCTCTTCGGGAACTTGTGAATCAGTCCACGAATCATTCCAATTTACATTTGACTCTTCATTATTATTAGGTGAGTCAATGGGACTAGTTCTAGAGGTAGACATCTATCACATAATATCAAACACGTTAAGAGATTAATATATCACATAATATTCACATGTTAAAAATATATAGTTTCCAACAAAATTTGTTAAGCAATTTTTTTTTTCAAGTAAACACGGTCGAAGTCCAGACTCACTAATGCAAAATTCTGGTTCTCTAAGACCAACGCTCTCATACCAACTGAAATGTCCCGTTTTTATTGATTAAAAACGTTCCATATTAATTGATTTCGTTGCGAGGTTTTGACCTCTATATGAGACATTTTTCAAAGACTGCATTCATTTTTAAAACAAACCATAACCTTTATTTCATAAATAAAGGTTTAAAAAGCTTTACGTAGATTATCAAATAATGATAATCTAAAATATTCTGTTTACACACGACCATTACATAATGGTTTACAATACAAATATGTTACATCGAAATTAGTTTCTTGAATGCAGTTTTTACACAATATCATACAAACATGGACTCCAAATCTTGTCCTTATTTTAGTATGCAACAGCGGAAGCTCTTAGTATTCACCTGAGAATAAACATGCTTTAAACGTCAACAAAAATGTTGGTGAGTTATAGGTTTAACCTATATATATCAAATCGTAACAATAGACCACAAGATTTCATATTTCAATACACATCCCATACATAGAGATAAAAATCATTCATATGGTGAACACCTGGTAACCGACATTAACAAGATGCATATATAAGAATATCTCCATCATTCCGGGACACCCTTCGGATATGATATAAATTTCGAAGTACTAAAGCATCCGGTACTTTGGATGGGGTTTGTTAGGCCCAATAGATCTATCTTTAGGATTCGCATCAATTAGGGTGTCTGTTCCCTAATTCTTAGATTACCAGACTTAATAAAAAGGGGCATATTCGATTTCGATAATTCAACCATAGAATGTAGTTTCACGTACTTGTGTCTATTTTGTAAATCATTTATAAAACCTGCATGTATTCTCATCCCAAAAATATTAGATTTTAAAAGTGGGACTATAACTCACTTTCACAGATTTTTACTTCGTCGGGAAGTAAGATTTAACACCCCGTCAAAAATCCCTTTAACGGAATGTTAACTCTGGTCCCAGTGCTTGGCTTGACTTCTACGTAACAGCAATATTCTACAGCGGAAACAATTAATACCTGAGAATAAAACACGCAAAACGGATCAACAACAATGTTGAGTGAATCTACAGGTTTTAGGTAAACAATACAGTATGTTTAAGAAATACATTTCGAAAACAGTTATTAGTGGAAGACCACCAAGGTTCAATGTTAAAAGTTAGACAACTCCGTGTCTCATTTCAAAAGTTTGTTGACACTACCATGTCAAGTTTCAATCATTTGTAGACAATACCATGTCAAGTTTCAAATATTCGTACACAATACCATGTCAAGTTTTATCTCATTTGTTCATAAATCACAGTTTTAAATAACGTTGTATAGTATCTGAAAAACAGTTATCAGAAATATAGTTTAGTTTCCTTGACCACGAGATTTTACAAGTACAACTCCAAGTTGCGAAACGTTTGCATAATCTATGAGCACCTGAATACTAGCAATGACCCGAGTATAGAATCCACTATACCCGCCTTTACCTCATAAAAATGTTATACACTTGTACGAATGTATTATGTTCAAAGTAAATGCACCACAGTTTTTATAGCGGGTGAGGTTGTCAACCTAACGGATCCGTCCATCTAAATTGTGCCTACACCGATGGTATTTAAAGTATTCAAGCTAGAGGCTTTGTGTACAAACTCAATATGCAGATATAGTACTCGTGTCAATACAAAAAGCATTTGATAATGTAAGTATAAGAGCGTGTATTCACATCCCTGAAAACATGTAAAAAGCGGGACTGTAGACTCACCTTTGAATAAATCTCGGATTGAAAAGTGGACAATTTACTTGTACGGTTTATAGCCGAGTAATGCAACCTAAGTATATGTATTTAGGTTGGTCAATAAATATGTCTTAAACAAGTGTGGTTTCATAGTATAAGTTGTCTTATTGCTCGAATCGACGCGTTTCAAAGTAGAAGTCAACATACAGTCAACTAATTCATGCAAGTCAAACAAAGTCAACCAAAGTCAAACCGAAAGTCAAACTTGGTCAAAGTAGTCAACTAAAGTCAACATCAGTAGATTCATGTCAAATGTTGGTCAACATATCAAACCTAAGTCAAACAACACGTTTTAGATCATAATTGGTCAATTTCACAATTTCAGTTTATCGTTGTGCACAAATTTCATGTACATGTAGCAAACTTAGCATATTATCTCATAGTACAAAATTCAAGTAAACATGGAAAACTCCAGATCATAAGTATACTCAAAATCTATTCCAAAAAGTCCGGCCAGGGTCTCATACGATAATTAAAAGTCAGGAATCAGAAGGGGTACATTTGGGGTTCACCAAGTCAGTTTCTGACCGCGCACTGATTTGGTTTTAGCTATAACCGGAGTTAAGAACTTGAAATCGATACAAGACCAGTGGCCATAGTTCACAAACAAGTTAAACTAACACATATCAAAAATCGAGCAATTTTGGTTCAGCCAATTTGTACAGCTTATTCATGCAAATTGAACATTCAGTTTTTCAGCTCAAATCAGAATTTACATAAAGTATGGCCCTATTGTGCCCAATGTATAAGGTTTCAGAGATTGACATAAACTAACAATAAATCACATATTATGTTAAAATTCATATTCCAGAAGCTTACTTGCTCATTCAATAAACATAATCCACAAAGTATAAAACAGAGAGCAATTTACAGATTCGATTTTAGTTTCGCTAGTCACATTCGCACGCGATTAGCCGAAGATCTAGATACAATTAGCCTATGATATCTATATGAAAGATGAAGTAGTTTTTGTGTAGATTTCAAATATGCAAATATTTAATCACAGAAGCTAACACATTTTATCATACAAGGTCGTTTTCATGCAAGTGCTGTATAAAACTACTTTTACACTAATTCAAGCATATCTCGGGTTTTACATAAGCAAACGACATGATATCCTAGTGTAAACTGAGTGTTTTTAAATTACCTATCCAATGGTATAAATTTCACAATCCAATTCGTGGTCTATCAAACCCAGATTTCTGATCAATCACAAAAACACAACGTTAATTTCAATTGGCCATAACTTGATCATCCGGAAATGAAATCAAGCGAATCCAAAGCCTAAAATCAATAGTTTTTCGCAAGGAATCTTATTATAATATAATATCATACAATTGAAAAATTAAAATTACTGTACACATCAAATACAAATTCGGTTTTCGCTTAAAACAATCAAGACGAGCAATTTAGCGCATCTAGTATTCATCAAACATCAAGACTTGAGCAATAGACAACCTAATCCATGAAACCTTAATAACAATCTGATTTTAGAGATTAGAGTTTATGTGTTTATACCTTTGATCACAAAATCGTTTATACAAACGCGTAGAGAACGATGCAAGCAACAATATTGATCAAAGAAGCAAAAACAAGAGATCAAAACTTGATGGAGAATTGTAGGGATGAAGGTATGGGATTATTTGGTGTGTATGGGGCTGCAATCATGGAGCAAGAATGATAGAAAAAAGAATGGGACATGTTCTCTTGTTACTTAGAAATTAAGAGAATATAGTTAGTGTCCTAAACAATCAAAAGTCAACAAACATGGGCCTAAACTAATAGTCAACATGCATTGGCTACTCATGGGACCAAGGATGATGAGGTATGAGGTCATGGACATGTGGCCTCGGGCTCGGGTCTCGGGCTCGTTTTGTGTAAAAGCTCGTTCACGCGTGGTTCGTTTCGAGTGCCATTAACCGTACCGAATCTCCAGAACGTTAACTAGTCGTTGAAACAAAATCACCGTGTTTAATTCATTAAGTAAATAATAAATTAAATTTCTTTCATAAGTTCAATAATTATTAAGAATAATTATTCTATCGTTTTTCTGAGTTCCGTTAACTGAAAAGTTTTCTAGGCGATTAACTTTAATCGTATCATTTCTAGTTTAATTCGTCAACCGAATTAAGTTCACTAATTAATATAACATATTAATTCAAGTAATCCACTAAGGATCAAGTACGCATTTAATTACTTTAAATACGAAAAAGTTTCACGTAGCCACTGTTAACTATTCTGGAAAAAAAAATTGGCGTATGAAAATTGTATGATTTAACTAACGATCGTCAAGTATTTAACGGAAGTTTTAACGGAAAAACTCGGGTTGTTACATTACCCACCTGTTATTGAAAATTTCATCCCGAAATTTGGATGATGACAGTTATTGATGAAAATAAAATATTTTCGTATCATTAGAAATCCACGTTTCAACGTGAGCTTGAATTCTATAACTAAGTTTGCAAATAAAGTTTATACTGGGCTTGAATAGTTTGTCTTTTCAGACGTAAGCCTTCATACATTCTTTTAATAAAAGAATTTGGTCATATACGAGTGTTTCATCAAATAATATGATAAGATTAAATAATCTTTCGAGATCTCTATACGGATGGACTTCTAAGGTCCGTTCGGTTTCGTAATGAATACGAGTTAAGTGTATAGAATTTCTTATCATCAAGAATATGAATGAAATGATTCGGTTACGTGTAAAAATACGACTGAATATGTCACTAACGGATGTATTGAAGTAATAGTTGTCCGCCTTGACTTTTCGATGTAATCACTATTGAATCTCCTAAATTTAAGGGATTTGAATATAATCGTTTGAAATCTGTGAGATTTGGATCCGGTAATTAAGGAAATTAGAATCCTTTTCTTTTTGATTTAATACGATTATCTTAATCGGCTGACGCGTTGCTATGGTAAAAAGTTTTGATATAAATTAATCATCTCTGCGTCTTTATTTTCTCAACCTCAATCTTCTTACTTTCAAAATTCTATTTTCGAAAATTTTGTGAAGATGCTTCATCCGCTCTTAATTTTCGTTACTATTTTGACTGTGTATACAGTCATTCTTCTTTTTAGTCTACCACCAGAAGAATCTCTGTTCTTCTATAATGCTCTAGGGGTGACAGTATTTTTAATTCTACCACTCCTCTGTTTTTCAATACTTATTGATATAAATGGTTTATGATCTTCCATGTTTGTTGTCTTTTATATTCTGACCTATTTTTCGAAGACTCATGCTTTTTATCCAAGAAGATCTTCAACTTGTTCTTCTATACATGGTCAAATAATACGGATCAATGGCTGGTGATAATGCAGAAACATTCGCTGTTCATCGTCATAGTATCCGTTTTCACCTTGTTTTCTCTTCTCAACTTTAAATCAAGCAAGTAATGGTCTAGCATTCGTAGGTATGGAGTTTCTAATGATCATAATATACAAAGTAGAAAGGAAAGGTAATAGCACAATTTAATTTGTCAAATTACCAGAATATCCGAAAAAGACCGAATCATCAAGAAATATATTTCCTTGATATGTTTAGAAGTTAAATAGAATGAAAGAGTTATGTAACATGGTTCATGATGATTGTAAGGTCTGTGAATCATCATCTTCCATTAGAAATTCAGCATGACTTCGGAGCAAGATATTCTCTAAAGATGTCATCGGATCCAGAATTACCTGGATTCTTTGAATATAGGGTTTGGTCCTTGTATTTGTCCTTGGTCTCCTTCATGGTTAGCTCAATCCGTTTTTCAGTTCCAAATCTGAGCCTTTTTCAATACGTTATTCTTTATCATCAAACTTTTGGCCATTAAGACCATCTATAGCTTTTGCTGCTTCGTCAGCATTCTCAAGGTTAACGAATCTGAATCGTTGGTTATCAATCCGAGATGGTTTCAAGAGATTTTATTTTTAGATGATTAAACACTGATTGTAATCGTTAACGGATCTAATGGTTGACGAATAGGCGTTGTTGATTTCAAAAGTAATGAATGATAATTTCGATGGTTTGATGTGATAATTCATCATAGAATACAAATGAATATAATTCATGAATGTAGTGATCTTTAGGAAGATAACACTTGCTAAAGCTTTACTTAGATTCCGATACGTCAAAATCAGAATATGTAGTAGTTGTTCTTTAGTGAACGGATACACATATCTTGTGAGTGCAATTAGTATAGTTACTCATTATTGAATCAGAATTTGAAGAATGTATAATGTAACATATTAATGTGAGATATAAATATTTCTCGGGTTTTACCTACCCGTTAAATATTTTTTCAATTTACAGTTTGTACAGAAGAGTTTTTAATTACAATCTTTATGAAGATATATATTCGTATATATTCTTCAGATGTAATCATGGATTTAATGAGTTAATATAATATTAAACTCATTTGATTTACGGTTGAAGATAATCTCCAAAACCTTAGAGATTTCATAATTGTCGCGAAATATTTCGCTAATGAAGTTATGAATCAATACTTCATCGTTCATTGTTTATTGATATACCTCGGTATATGATATTGATGCTCGTGAAGTTCTTGTGAAATTTACAAGGCACGAATAATGTTTTCTAGAAAGTTTCGAGTACATCGAAAATAGAAGTGAAAAATCAAACATGTATTTGAATAATACACTTAGTTTATTATGAAATGGAGTTTATTGTGCTGAAGCAGTGATTAATGATTGTTAAGTCATTAACGAAGGATGTACATCATAGCATATTAGTGATATGATGTAACCAAGTAGTACATACTAGTTAAGATTCACACGTAATAGTTTAGTACGAAAAGATTTATTATTGTTCCAAACCATATATATATATAAAGTATACATATATAATTTTTTTTCCAGGAAGAATGAGTCAATACATCTTAACTCACAATTACTAATATTCCTTGGTATCTATGGGGTGTATGATGGTGATATCCGAAGTACCGAGTGTGATGTTGAGGTGTGGGATGCGAATGTTGTTGTTGGTGAAGCTGATGCTGTTGGTGGTGATGTTGATGGTACTGGTGGTGCTGGTTATGCTGCTGGTGCTGCTGATGCTCTTAGATTTCACACCATATTCTCCAGAGCCACTACTCGAGCGCGAAGCTCGTTGACTTCTTCTACTATTCCGGGATAATTGGCGGTTCGGACAAGTGCATGAATAAGATCTAGAATTCTGGATATTAGATATTCGTGACTGGATATCCTGAAAATGAGGGTGAAAATGGTGTTCGGATTGGTTCGCCGGTAAGTGCTTCAGGTTCTTCACCAAGAGGTGAATTCGGTTGGTGGAAGGGATCGCCTTCTTCTCGTCTCCATTGATTAAGTCGACTACGAACCCACCCCCAATTCATCCAGAAAATATGATGGCTAATAGGTTCGTTCGTTCCGGTTACACTGTCCATGGAGCTCGAGGAATCAGATGAGAAATCCATATTATGTGTTTGGAATAGGGTTTGATATGAATTGAGTGTTGGATGCTATGTTTGTCTCCTGGAATACGTGTATATAGCAAAAAGATTTTCGTAATTTACGGAGGAAATTTAGAAAATATATCAGACAAAATCTAATATAATAAGTATGATAGCGACAGGATTAGCCTATATGTAATTGGTACAATAATTGCAGTAAGATGTCGGTGGATCAAAAATGATAAGCAGTGAGAAGTAGTGATCGGTCGCGACTAGTGGTGAGAGGCGGCGTTGAGTAGTAGTAACCAACGATAAATAGCAAGGAGTAGTGGTATAAGATGATGAGTATGTCCAGGCAGTGTCTTCATAGTGCCAAGTAGAAATCAGGGGTGACGGACAGTGTCGGGTAGTGATGAATTGTGACGTGATTACACGCTCCTTATAGGTTATAATAACAATTAAATCGTATGGTGTAAATTTATACTCATATTTGAAATTAAACGGTTTATGTTCTAAACGGTATTTATCCAAGTAACCTACTTGACTCGCTCCCAATTCCTTATTTTGCGATGTCAGAACTTCTATATGAGTTACCGTAATGTAATCCCGGTCATTACATTACGCTATCTCACATTTCCATTCGACATAACTCCATAAGTTCAAGATGGCGTAATCAACTTAATTTAGTTAAATCTCATGGCGCGTATACGTATGTGATTCGTAGTATAACGTTTAGTTCAAGTCCATATCATATGGGTATAGGGTGTATATGTACGTGATGTAATGTGTAGCCCTACATGTCGTATTGTGAAGCAAATAGTGCATGTATGGTGTATAAAAGTCATCCAAGACACACGGCTATAGACTAGACTTCACTAATGCGCTCTACGGTTAGACACACTAATGTATCCTAGTTCCCTATAGCCAAAGCTCTGATACCATCTTTAACACCCCGTCAAAAATCCCTTTAACGGAATGTTAACTATGGTCCCAGTGCTTGGCTTGACTTCTACGTAACAGCAATATTCTACAGCGGAAACAATTAATACCTGAGAATAAAACACGCAAAACGGATCAACAACAATATTGAGTGAATCTACAGGTTTTAGGTAAACAATACAGTATGTTTAAGAAATACATTTCGAAAACGGTTATTAGTGGAAGACCACCAAGGTTCAATGTTAAAAGTTAGACAACTCCGTGTCCCATTTCAAAAGTGTGTTGACACTACCATGTCAAGTTTCAATCATTTGTAGACAATACCATGTCAAGTTTCAAATATTCGTAGACAATACCATGTCAAGTTTGATCTCATTTGTTCGTAAATCATAGTTTTAAATAACGTTGTATAGTATCTGAAAAACAGTTATCAGAAATATAGTTTAGTTTTCTTGACCACGAGATTTTACAAGTACAACTCCAAGTTGCGAAACGTTTGCATAATCTATGAGCACCTGAATACTAGCAATGACCCGAGTACATGTAGCAATTTCACAATTTCAGTTTATCGTTGTGCACAAAGTTCATGTACATGTAGCAAACTTAGCATATTATCTCATAGTACAAAATTCAAGTAAACATGGAAAACTCCAGATCATAAGTATACTCAAAATCGATTCCAAAAAGTCCAGCCAGGGTCTCATACGATAATTAAAAGTCAGGAATCAGAAGGGGTACATTTGGGGTTCACCAAGTCAGTTTCTGACCGCGCACTGATTTGGTTTTAGCTATAACCGGAGTTAGGAACATGCAATCGATACAAGACCAGTGGCCATAGTTCAAAAACAAGTTAAACTAACACATATCAAAAATCAAGCAATTTTGGTGTAGCCAATTTGTACAGCTTATTCATGCAAATTGAACATTCAGTTTTTCAGCTCAAATCAGAATTTACATAAAGTATGGCCCTATTGTGCCCAATGTATAAGGTTTCAGAGATTGACATAAACTAACAATAAGTCACATATTATGTTAAAATTCATAATCCAGAAGCTTACATGCTCATTCAATAAACACAATCCACAGAGTATAAAACAGAGAGCAATTTACAGATTCGATTCTAGTTTCGCTAGTCACATTCGCACGCGATTAGCCGAAGATCTAGATACAATTAGCCTATGATATCTATATGAAAGATGAAGTAATTTTTGTGTAGATTTCAAATATGCAAAGCTTTAATCACAGAAGCTAATACATTTTATCATACAAGGTCGTTTTCATGCAAGTACTGTATAAAACTACTTTTACACTAATTCAAGCATATCTCGGGTTTTACATAAGCAAACGACATGATATCCTAGTGTAAACTGAGTGTTTTTAAACTACCTATCCAATGGTATAAATTTCGCAATCCAATTCGTGGTCTATCAAACCCAGATTTCTGATCAATCACAAAAACACAACGTTAATTTCAATTGGCCATAACTTGATCATCCGGAAATGAAATCAAGCGAATCCAAAGCCTAAAATCAATAGTTTTTCGCAAGGAATCTAATTATAATATAATAGCATACAATTGAAAAATTAAAATTAATGTACACATCAAATACAAATTCGGTTTTCACATAAAACAATCAAGACGAGCAATTTAGCGCATCTAGTATTCATCAAACATCAAGACTTGAGCAATAGACAACCTAATCCATGAAACCTTAATAACAATCTGATTTTAGAGATTAGAGTTTATGTGTTTATACCTTTGATCACAAAATCGTTTATACAAACGCGTAGAGAACGATGCAAGCAACAATATTGATCAAAGAAGCAAAAACAAGAGATCAAAACTTGATGGAGAATTGTAGGGATGAAGGTATGGGATTATTTGGTGTGTATGGGGCTGCAATTATGGAGCAAGAATGATAGAAAAAAGAATGGGACATGTTCTCTTGTTACTTAGAAATTAAGAGAATATAGTTAGTGTCCTAAACAACCAAAAGTCAACAAACATGGGCCTAAACTAATAGTCAACATGCATTGGCTACTCATGGGACCAAGAATGATGAGGTATGAGGTCATGGACATGTGGCCTCGGGCTCGGGTCTCGGGCTCGTTTTGTGTAAGAGCTCGTTCGCGCGTGGTTCGTTTCGAGTGCCATTAACCGTACCGAATCTCCAAAACGTTAACTAGTCGTTGAAACAAAATCACCGTGTTTAATTCATTAAGTAAATAATAAATTAAATTTCTTTCATAAGTTCAATAATTATTAAGAATAATTATTCTATCATTTTTCTGAGTTCCGTTAACTGAAAAGTTTTCTAGGCGATTAACTTTAATCGTATCGTTTCTAGTTTAATTCGTCAACCAAATTAAGTTCACTAATTAATATAACATATCAATTCAAGTAATCCACTAAGGATCAAGTACGCATTTAATTACTTTAAATACAAAAAGGTTTCACGTAGCCACTGTTAACTATTCTGGAAAAAAAAAATTGGCGTATGAAAATTGTATGATTTAACTAACGATCGTCAAGTATTTAACGGAAAAACTCGGGTTGTTACATAAGACTTGGCCACTGGTTGATTCACAAACCTATAACAATATATACATATATATCAAAGTATGTTCAAAATATATTTACAAAACTTTTAATACATTTTGATGTTTTAAGTTTATTAAGTCAGCTGTCCTCGTTAGTAACCTACAACTAGTTGTCCACAGTTAGATGTACAGAAATAAATCGATAAATATTATCTTGAATCAATCCACGACCCAGTGTATACGTATCTCAGTATTGGTCACAACTCAAACTATATATATATTTTGGAATCAACCTCAACCCTGTATAGCTAACTCCAACATTCACATATAGAGTGTCTATGGTTGTTCCGCAATATATATATATATAGATGGGTCGACATGATAGGTCGAAACATTGTATACGTGTCTATGGTATCTCAAGATTACATAATATACAATATAAGTTGATTAGGTTATGGTTGGAATAGATTTATTACTAACTTTCACGTAGGTAAAATGAGTAGTTTTTATCAATCTTGTTTTACTCGCCATTTCTTCGTTTCTAATCCGTTTTGAGTGATTCCAGTGGCCACGATTTCGTATTGAACTTAACTTTATGAATCTAAACAGAAAAAGTATAAGTTTATAGTCGGAAATACAAGTTACAAGTCGTTTTTGAAAGAGGTAGTCATTTCCGTCGAAAGAACGACATCTTGATGACCATTTTGAAAAACATACTTTCACTTTGAGTTTAACCATGATTTTTGAATATAGTTTCATGTTCATAAGAAAAATCATTTTTCCAGAAGTATAGCTTTTAAATCAAAGTTCTTCTTAGCTTTTAATTATCCCAACCAAAACAGCCCCCGATTTTACTACGACGGCGTATATCCAGTTTTATGGTGTTTATCGTGTTTCCGGGTTTTAAATCATTAAGTTAGCATATCATATAGATATAGAACATGTGTTTAGTTGATTTTAAAAGTCTAGTTAGAAGGATTAACTTTATTTGCGAACAAGTTTAGAATTAACTAAACTATGTTCTAGTGATTACAAGTTTATAACGTTGAATAAGACAGCTTTTTATGTATGAATCGAATGATGTTATGAACATCATTACTACCTCAAGTTCCTTGGATAAACCTACTGGAAATGAGAAAAATGGATCTAGCATCAAAGGATCCTTGGATGGCTTGAAAGTTCTTGAAGCAGAATCATGACACGAAAACAATTTCAAGTAAGATTTTCACTCGAAATAAGATTGTTATAGTTCTAGAAATTGAATTAAAGTTTGAATATGATTATTACCTTGTATTAGAAAGATAACCTACTGTAAGTAACAAAGGTTTCTTGATCTTGGATGATTACTTGGAATGGATTTAGAAAACTTGGAAGTAAACTTGCAATCTTGGAAGTATTCTTGATTTTATGAAACTAGAACTTTTGGAATTTATGAAGAACACTTAGAACTTGAAGATAGAACTTGAGAGAGATCAATTAGATGAAGAAAATTAAAGAATGAAAGTGTTTGTAGGTGTTTTTGGTCATTGGTGTATGGATTAGATATAAAGGATATGTAATTTTGTTTTCATGTAAATAAGTCATGAATGATTACTCATATTTTTGTAATTTTATGAGATATTTCATGCTAGTTTCCAAATGATGGTTCCCACAAGTGTTAGGTGACTCACATGGGCTGCTAAGAGCTGATCATTGGAGTGTATATACCAATAGTACATACATCTAAAAGTTGTTTATTGTACGAGTACGAATACGGGTGCATACGAGTAGAATTGTTGATGAAACTGAACGAGGATGTAATTGTAAGCATTTTTGTTAAGTAGAAGTATTTTGATAAGTGTCTTGAAGACTTTCAAATGTGTATGAATACATATTAAAACACTACATGTATATACATTTTAACTGAGTCGTTAAGTCATCGTTAGTCGTTACATGTAAGTGTTGTTTTGAAACCTTTAGGTTAACGATCTTGTTAAATGTTGTTAACCCAATGTTTATAATATCAAAAGAGATTTTAAATTATTATATTATCATGATATTATGATGTACAAATATCTCTTAATATGATATATATACATTAAATGTCGTTACAACGATAATCGTTACATATATGTCTCGTTTCAAAATCATTAAGTTAGTAGTCTTGTTTTTACATATGTAGTTCATTGTTAATCTACTTAATGATATGTTTACTTATCATAATATCATGTTAACTATATATATAACCTTATATATGTCATCATATAGTTTTTACAAGTTTTAACGTTCGTGAATCACCGGTCAACTTGGGTGGTCAATTGTCTATATGAAACCTATTTCAATTAATCAAGTCTGCACAAGTTTGATTGCTTAACATGTTAGAAACACTTAATCATGTAATTAACAATTTCATTTAATATATATAAACATGGAAAAGTTTGGGTCACTACAGCATTCGTTTTTAAAAGAAAAACTTTTTATATTATAAAAGAAAAACTGAAATTGTGAAATATGATATTTTATATATAATTACTTATGATTTGATTTTATATATTTCAGGACCACCCGTAAACAACACGAGAAGATTAATCATAAGACCTCATGATTGTACGCAACACGTCATTTGACAACATGGTACCATGGGTCGAGATTAATTCTGATCAATACAAATACGATGGGGTCTTTATTTATTTTATTTAAGCAACTAATTGTGGACCACTAACATCAGACTGCTAACTACGGACTAAGAAAATATTAAAAGTATATATATATATGTAACGATTACTTAAAAAGAAAATATGTTGATATATTATATATATGGTTAGGTTCGTGATATCTATCGGAGACCAAGTCAAATTAAATACCTTCAAGGCAAAAGTGAGTTTCATTTGCTCCCTTTTTAATTGCTTTTGCAATATATATTTTTGGGCTGAGAATACATGCGCTGCTTTTATACATGTTTACAAAATAGACACAAGTACTTAAAAATATATTCTACGTTGAGTTGTACCACTGGCATATTTTCTTGTAGCTTGGTAACTACTATTTACATGGGTATTGTAAATGCGAATCCTATTGATAGATCTATCGGGCCTGACAACCCCAACCGGACTGGACGACCAGTATTCAACGGTTGCACAGTACTTCGTTTTGGTGACTACACTTGGTACGGTGTAGTGAGATTTCATAATAAAGGGAATATGCGACGTTGATTAAATGTTAAGTATGGTTACCAAGTGCTCAACCACTTAGAATGTTTTACATACACTTGCGAGTGTATTATGTTTATGATTATGAAATCTTGTGGTCTATTAACATATTGAAATGATTGTTATGATAAACCTATGAACTCACCAACCTTTTGGTTGACACTTTAAAGCATGTTTATTCTCAGGTACGTATTAAGTCTTTAGTTGTGCATTTGCTCAATATAAGGACATTACTTGGAGCCGATCATCGCAATGGGACCAAATGTTGATGACTTCGTCCAGGTGGATTAGGACGGTCCTTTCAGTTGGTATCAGAGCGGTGGTCGTAGCGAACCAGGTCTTGCATTAGTGTGTCTAACTAATAGTTGTTAGGATGCATTAATGAGTCTGGACTTCGATCGTGTCTACATGTCAAAAGTTTTGCTTATCATTTCTAGTCGAAAATCATCTGCTTATCATCGTTAGGAAATTATCTGTTTATCATTCATAAGTCTAGACACGTTTTACTGCATTTACTGCATTGATAGTGTATAGACGAATTCTTATCTTAGCATATCTGTTATTGCGAACTTTGACTGATATCTTTTCAAAGATTCTCCGTAATTTACGGGATTTTGGTATTATATATACATATGTAAATTATGTATGGAAGAGTACCAAATCTAACTCCTATAATCTATTCCATACCAAAAATTCATTTTCCCCATTATACAAGATGGATTCCGCAACTAGTTCGAATTCTTCAGATTCCGACAGTTATGCCGATATGAATTTCCATTCGGGCTCCGAAAGCAGCGTCACCGGAATGGATCAACCAATTTCCCATCATCTATTCTGGATGAATTGGGGATGGGTTCGTAATATACTAAATCACTGGAGACAAGAAGAAGGTGATCCATTCCATCCACCAAATTGCCCTCTTGGCGATGAACCTGAAGCACTTACCGGCGAACCTATTCGAAACACCATTTTCTCTCTTATTTCTAGAGTATCTCGTCACGATTATATACTATCCCATATTACAAATCTTGTTCATTCGCTCGCTCCAACGGCCAATCATCCCGGTGTACTAGCAGAAGTTAACGAACTTCGCGCTCGCGTGACGGCTTTGGAGAACATGGTGCAAAGGTTGCAAACACCGGCAGCAGCACCAGCAGCATAATCAGCACCACCATCAATACCATCATCACCACTAACAAACAACATCCGCATCACACGTCTCGACATCATAATCTATCCCACAAACATCAACATCATACGCACCATTGATACTAAGGAGTACCAACAATAATGAACGATGAAGTATTGATCCATAACTTCATTGATATTCTGCAAAGAATATGTGGTTTCAAAAAGTTTTAGAGATTTCTTATTCTAGCTCAAACCGAAAAGCAAATGAGATTAATATCATATTAACTCATTAAATTCATGATTTCATCTGAAGAAAATATATATGTATATATGTTTTCATAAAGATTGTAATTAAAAGTTCTTTTGTACAAAATATTAATGGTGAAATTTTTTTTTTTAACGGGTAGGTAATACCCGAGGAATAATTAGATTTCATCTTAATAAGTTACATTGTACATTCGTCGAAGCTGATTCAACAGTCATTTACTATCCTACTTACAACCACCGATATACGTATCCGTTCACAGCAGAATAACCATTTTCATTCAATTTCATATTTGGATTTTGACTTCCCAGAATTCAACAAGTGGCATATGAAGAAAACATATGACAAAATAAAATCTGTTAGAAACAAACAAATTAACTATGAAAATTTTTGTTAAGAATCCACGCTAACTGTTCCAGCTAACTGTTCCTAGCTAACTGATTACATTTTATTTATCGCAGTTTATTTATCGCAATTTAATTATCGCACTTTTATTTATCGTCATTTAATTTCTGTAATTATTTTACGCACTTTAAATATCGGGACACGTATACAATGTTTTGACATATCATATCGACGCATCTATATATATTATTTGGAATCACCATAGACACTCTATATGCAGTAATGATCGAGTTCTCTATACAGGGTTTAGGTTGATTCTACAATAATATATATAGTTTGAGTTGTGATCGAGTCTGAGACGTATACGGGTCACGACACGTATTAATTAATTCGTATATTATATATTAAACTATATATAAATTATTGGACTGTTACTGTGGACTATCGACTGTGGACTAATGACATTGGACAATTAAAATGAATTAAAATATTGATTATAACATAGGAAACTAAACATTTCTTCAAGATTGCCACTTGATTTCATCTTAAACCTCATTGTATCTCGACGATTACAATCAGCGTTCAAATCTATCATGATTCTTAAAAACAACTCAACCGAGAGGATAAACCAACCGCACTTCATCTACAGAAGAAAAGATTGATGCATATAGTTATGCACCTGAAAAACCCTCGAAAACTGAGTAAACGTTTGACACGTATCTGTTCTAGTTCCTTTGACATTGTTATTACCGAAGATCGTTTTGCAATCCCTTTCCAAAGTAGCTAATTTTGTCACAGCTCCAGCAAGTCAACTTCGACTTTTCATCCGAAACAACTTTATTATAACCGCGATATATATGCGTACTCTTTATTGTTACTGGGGAACCTTTTATATTCCACAATATTACCATCAGCGATTAATCATTCTAAAAACACAATTCTCCTAAAACTACCTCAGTTTGATAACCAATGACCCAGATCAGTTAACTTTTAAAATGCTAACGAAGCAGCATGTTGTAGATGATCTTAATGGCCAAAAGTTTGATGATAAAGAAAGGAGTGTTAGGAACGCTCGATAGAAAATTTAGTACCGAAAAGCGGATTATGCGAAACTATGAAGAAAGCCGTGGACAAATCACAAAGAATAAGTTTGCCTTCAAAGAATCCAAATGATTCTGTGCCTGCTGAAATCGTTAGCAAACATCTTATTTCTCATTCTAAACCTTCACAGACAAATCTTCTTCATCATCCATTGATATTAGAAATTCTAAGATATTCTCGTATGTTCTATTATAAATATCCTCCATATTTCTGGCGATATTTTCACAACTATTCTTATCTGAGATCATTTATCTCTCCGTAATATCTGCAACATAAAAGAAACTGTGTTAGTTTCTAAATTCTGAAACCTTCAAGTTTAAAATATGAATATTTTGAAGTAGTGTTGGGAACTGAAGCATGGATTAGTATAATATAATGACACTTGATCAACGTCATTATATTACAGTAAGTCATGCTCAGTTTCTAATAAAGCATGATGATTCACAGTACCGTCATCATGTGCCATTTACACGACTCTTACATTCTATCTAATCTCTAAACATATCAAGAGAATATTTTTCTGGATGACTCGGTCATCTCCAGGGTATTCTGGTAATTTAACAAATCAAAATCTTTCTATTACCATTTTCTTCTTAGAGCATTAGCTATGTTCATTCTGAATTTCATATCTACGAATTCCGGACCATTACTCGCTTGACTCGAAGTCGGGAAGAGAAAACGAAAGCATGAAGCTCCGAAAAATAAGGAAGAATATAAACTCCGATTATAACCCCGAAATTACAAATCGTGTATATCGATGCAGATAGTAATATAGAGACACGAGAGAATTAGAAACACTATAAACACAAGAGTATAATAGAAGTAAATAGATTCTTCTGGTGGTAGATGAAAAAGAAGAATGACAGATATAAAAGTTAGGAGTATATCAAGAATCGGGACTGGATGGAGCATATTGATGAATGCTTTTGAAGGTATTTCATATGCCCGAGAGACATATTAAATTAAATGTGGCTAATATGTTATGATCCAAGTCGGGTCATACCCAATAACAAACTTACCGACACCTTATATGTATTTTATTTTAACGATTGGTTCGTTTAAATAAATACGCGACACTTGAATTTAGAAAATAGGTTTTCTAAAATGTTAATCACTTGAGATAAATTATTTGGATAATTTATATATAATTATTTATGGGTTTAAATAATTAGTATGTGTTATATTTTATAAAAGGCTTGTAAAATATAAAAAAAAAAAAAAAAAAAAAAAAAAAAAAAAAAAAAACTAGTATCAAATACAAGGATTTTAAGCTAGCTTTTATAAAATTTATGTATTGACAAAATTGCCCATGGTGGTGGACGTTTTTGGTGGTCTTCTAGGCCACCCATACTTGTCTTTCTTGGTACTAGTTAACACATAGAACAAGGGAGCATGCTTGGCACAAAAGACCAAGGGAATGTCTTGTTAAAAATACATATCAAGTGAGAAAAACAAAAATGCACATAATAACACTTTGAAAGAAAAAAAAAATTCTGCCATATACTCCTCTAAAAAGCCGTAGGTTTTGAGGGAAGAACAAGGGTGTTCTTAAGTGTTTACAAGTGGATATTCAAGTATCATAAAAATCCTAACCACAAGGAGGTGTTGGCAACAAGTTTGGGGTATTACAAGCTTGAGGTTTCAAGTTAGAAACTTACATATTCATCTTCATCTTCATCATCTACATAGCTTCTTCACCCTCATAGATTTGAGGAGGTAATAACCTTAATCTAGCTCTTTTACATTTAAGCATATGTTCTTGACTTTACCTATTTTGGAATTCAAGTTTAAATGGTTAAACACATAAAAAAATTGGTTTAATAAAATGCTTCCGCTTTAACTTTGATTCATACTTGGTTATGAAACTTACATATATATATTTATTGAATTCCCTCAATGGTATCTAGAGCCGAGGTCATAGAAATATGCTTCTTGTTTTTTTTTGGCTAGAAAACCCATTTTCTTTACAAACTAGAAACATGCATGAAACTAGTATGTAAAAAAATTTTGGGTTTTGGTGGGGGTGATGTTAGGGCCGAAAGTTTAGGGTTCCAAAAGTGGGTTTGGGACTTTAAATTTTGGCCAAATTTGTTGTTAGATGTTGTTCACAATCAAGCCTTGACCTTATGTATGTTTGGTTGCATATTCATGGTTGTTATGATCATTCATTTGGTTTGTAATAATTTGTGATTATTTCATTATTTTGGTGATGTAATTTATTCTATTTTGGTGATGTAATTTATTCTATTTTGGCATGTAAAAATAGAGTAGGTTGTATTTTCCTTTTACTAAAAAAAAAAAAAAAAAAAAAAAAATGTATTAGGTTATATATTTTTTTGTAAAAAGAAATGAAGATCCAAGATGATAAATGAAGAACACAAAGATGGAGCATATGGATACAAGAGCTAGTGGGAGATTGGTAAATCTCTTACTATTGTGTTTACCCTTAACCGGTAACACTTGTTTTCGGCTAAACAAGTGTTTACCACCTTGACTTGATTGTGGACAATTTTGTTTTGCATGCGTGGTTGTTTTAATTCTTGTATGATTGTGGATTGTGCATGTTATAAGTACAAGTTAACAACAAGCAAAATGTAAATTTAAAAGGTTAAATTAACAACAAGCAAAACGACAATTTAAAAGGTTAAATTGAAAAACGACAAAACGATAATTTAAACGGTTAAATTGAAATGACTATATAGTCACTAATAAATGGTTATAATGACAAGATGACAATGCATATAAAATGGTTTATACAAGTTTAAATTGGACATAAAACTTGGCATGAAAAATGGATTTTCAAATGGACCACACACTAAATGCATGTTAGTGTATGGAAATTGTGTTTTCTTAAACTAGAATTTAGGAAAACTTAAAATCCCTTATTAACAAGGTAAACAAGTTAAACGCCATCCTTTTGTGTGACACTTAAGAGTGTTAAGGAACTCATGATGGGATAAAGGTCACCTAACCGTCATGAGTGAACTAATATGAATAAGGTACACTTCGCATATATGTGGGATAAAGGTCACCTAACCACTTGTATGTTAAGTCTACATGTTTACACAAGTAGGACGACTTGATTTGGGAATCATGAACTTAGGGTCACCGAAGCATGAGGAACAAATAGGCGTTGATGGGATTAATATGCCATGCAAAAGGATTGCATGATCCCATAACTTAGAAGTTGCAAAAGGATTGCAATTGTCATTATGACTACCTAGCTAAATCAAATGACGGGATAAAGGTCACCTAACCGAAATTTGATTTACCGTTGGATTCTAATATTTAATAAAACAAATTAAAAGGGTATTGTTTATTAAAATAGAAATCGATACTTAAAATGAACTTTGATTGAATTTTGTAGATGGCCGCTAATAACAACAACAACATGAACAACGCACCACTCAACTTTAACAACCTATCGTTACGGTCTCTCCTCGAGAAAGACAAACTCAACCATACAAATTTTATGGATTGGTTCCGCAATCTTCGGATTGTCCTCAAACAAGAGGATAAAATGTATGTGCTTGAGGACCCCATTCCCGATCAACCGGATGAGAATGATGTGGAGGCAATGGCTTCTTACGATAAGTATTGCCACGACTCCCTTCAAGTCTCATGCTTAATGCTTGGGACTATGATACCCGAACTCCAAAAGGATTTCGAGCATCATAGCGCTTACGACATGATAACACAATTGAAGGAGATGTTTCTCCAACAAGCACGTGTTGAGCGTTTCGAAACGGTTCGGGCGCTTCATGCTTGTCGTATGGACGATACCCAATCGGTTTCATCTTATGTACTTAAGATGAAAAGCCTTATCGATCGTGCTAACCGTCTAAACCTTAACATATCTAATGAGTTAGCCACCGATCTTATCCTTAACTCCCTATCAAAGAGGTTTGATCAATTTGTAATAAATTACAATATGAATGGGATGGATAAGAGCATAGGTGAGCTTCACGGTATGCTAAGAACGGCGGAAACAAGCATGGGTAAAAGGGCTTTACCCGTATTAGCAATCGATCAAGGTGGGTCTAAAGGAAACACCTCTAAGCCTAAGGCGGCTAAGAGGAAAGGACCCGCCTATCAAGGCAAAGGGAAGGGGAAGATGGTTACCCCAACCATCAACAAGGCCAAGAAGCAAAAGGTCACCGAGAAGGCAAACCCCAAGGAAGACCCATGTTTCGGTTGCGGTGAAATGGGTCACTGGAAACGAAACTGTCCGGTCTATCTTAAGGAGTTGAAGGACAAGAGGGATGCAGGGCAAACCTCAGGTAATATATATATGGTATATATAGAGCTTAGTATTACTTCTTCTAATACATGGGTATTAGACACGGGATGTGGAACTCATATTTGCAATTCTTTGCAGGGGTTCAAAAGAAGTGATCATATGGCGGGAACAACAAGTCTCTATATGGGCAATGGTGCAAAGGTGCATGTTAAAGCTCAAGGAGATTTCGTTTTGAAGCTTCCAAGTGGATTGGAACTTATTTTAGAAAATGTTTTGTATGCTCCGGATTTGTGTAGAAACATTATTTCTATTTCTCGCCTAAAACAATGTGGTTACAATGTTAATTTTATTGATGATGATATTCATGTTTCTAAAGATAATGTATTCTATTTCAAGGCTTTGCCTTCAAATGGAATTTATGAATTGGTTCATGATGACGCATCATCGAGCTCTATATACCATACTAGCACCAAGAAACTCAAAAGGGATTTGAGTGAGTCCTATTTATGGCATTGTCGCCTTGGCCATATAAACAAGAATCGAATGCATACACTTCAAAAGAATGGACTTTTGAAGTCAAATGAGATAGACTCATTCGATGTATGTGAATCTTGTTTACAAGGCAAGATGACTAAAGCACCTTTCAAAGGGACTTATGAAAGGGCTAAAGATTTATTGGGATTAATACATTCGGATGTATGTGGACCCTTTAAACCCATGACTAGGAATGGTGAAAGATACTTTGTTACTTTCATTGATGACTTTAGTCGTTTCGGATATGTCTACTTATTAAGACACAAGGACGAAACGTTTGAAGCATTCAAGGAATACCAAAACGAAGTACAAAATCAACTCAATAAGACAATTAAGGTACTTCGTACCGATAGAGGAGGTGAATACCTAAGCGATGCCTTCCAAGATCATCTTAGGAGTTGTGGGATTATCTCACAACTTACTCCACCCGGAACACCCCAACTTAATGGAGTTTCCGAAAGGAGGAACCGAACCCTAATGGATATGGTTCGATCTATGATGGCAAGAAGCTCGTTACCTCTATCATTCTGGGGTTATTGTCTATGCTCTGCGGCTCGTATTTTAAATATGGCCCCAACCAAGAAAGTGGAACGAACTCCTCATGAGATGTGGTTTGGAAAACCTCCTTCTCTTTCATACTTGAAAGTATGGGGATGTGATGCTTATCCTAAGCGCCATGTAGCTAATAAGTTACATGCTCGATCCACAAAGTGTATCTTCATAGGATACCCCAAGGATGATATGGGATACTATTTCTATGATCCGACCGAGCAAACTGTATTTGTTGCTCGAAAGGCGGAATTCCTTGAAACCAAATTCCTAATGGAAGGTAATGGTGAAAGGAAAGTAGATCTTGTAGAGGTACAAGATCAAGTTGATGATACACAAATGGTTGACACTAGCACTCAACAAGAGGATGTTGAAAATGATCAATTGGATGATCAAAGTACACAAGACATTCGAAGATCTAGTAGGACTAGTAATCCTCCTGAGAGATATGGTTTTCTCGTGGATGGTTGCTATACGGTTGATTTGGATGAACCGACAAACTACGAAGATGCTTTATCAAGGATTGATAGAGACAAATGGCAGGAAGCCATGGACGCCGAGATGCAATCCATGTATGAAAACCAAGTTTGGGAGCTTGTTGTGCAACCTCCTAGCTCTAAGCCAGTTGATTGCAAATGGATTTTCAAGAAGAAAACCGACATACATGGAAACTTGGATACATACAAAGCTAGACTTGTAGCAAAAGGTTTCACTCAAACTCAAGGGGTTGACTATGATGAAACTTTCTCGCCTGTGGCAATGCTAAAGTCTATCAGGATATTATTTGCCATTGCTGCTCACTATGACTATGAAATATGGCAAATGGATGTCAAAACCGCTTTCCTAAATGGATATCTTGAGGAAGATGTCTATATGGTACAGCCCGAAGGTTTTGTTGATCCAGAACATCCTGAAAAGGTATGCAAGTTAAAGAAATCAATCTACGGATTGAAACAAGCATCTAGAATGTGGAATCATCGTTTTAATGAGGAGGCAAAGAAATTTGGCTTCATTAAAAATGGTGATGAAGCTTGTGTATACAAGAAAGCTAGTGGGAGCTCTATAATGTTCCTTGTGCTATATGTGGATGATATATTATTATTTGGGAATGATACTACCACAATGCAAGAAGTCAAAACTTGGCTAATGAGTTGCTTCTCTATTAAGGATCTTGGAGAAGCACAATACATATTGGGGATTGGGATCTATAGGAATAGATCCAAGAGATTAATAAGTTTAAGTCAAAGTACATACATTGATAAAATCTTGAAAAGGTTCAAGATGGAAAGCTCTAAGAAAGGTTTGGTACCTATTCAAAGAGGAACCGTTCTCAGTTCATCTCAGTGTCCTACCACGAAAGATGAACAAGAGAAAATGAAGAAAGTCCCATACGCATCTGCTATTGGGTCTATCATGTATGCAATGATATGTACTAGACCGGATGTGTCATACGCTCTAAGCATGACAAGTAGATACCAGAATAACCCAGGAAACAGTCATTGGATTGCTGTCAAAAGTATATTGAAATACCTTAGGAGGACTAAGGATATGTTTCTAATATATGGGTCTGGTGAGGAGGAACTCGCTGTAAAAGGTTACGTGGACGCGAGCTTCCAAACTGATCGAGATGATTCTCGATCACAATCCGGTTATGTCTTCATATTAAATGGTGGTGCGGTCTCTTGGAAGAGTTCGAAACAGGATGTTGTTGCGTTATCCACTACAGAGTCGGAGTACATTGCAGCCTCACTGGCAGCTCAGGAAGCTGCATGGATGAAGAAATTCATCGACGACTTAGGAGTGGTCCCTTCCATTCAGGACCCTCTTGAGATCTTTTGTGACAACGAGGGTGCGATTGCTCAAATCAAGGAACCTCGTGCTCATCAAAAGACTCGTCACATTGAGCGGAGATTCAACTACATTAGGGATGAGGTTGAAAAGGGAAAGATATGTATTCTCAAAGTTCACACAGATCAAAATGTTGCGGATCCTCTCACGAAGCTTTTACATGGGCCAAAACATGAGGGACATGTTTGTGCGTTAGGGCTTCGATATTCTAGTGATTGGGCATGATCTATTTTATGTATTGTAACGGAACGAACTAGTTCAAACTCATTAATATAATTATGGTATTAATTTAATTATGAGTCATGTTCCAATTTTGCATATTTTATCCATGAATAAACTATTATTCTAAATTCCGTAGTTGATCACATTTGTGGGAACAAGTGTGAGGTCTAGACTATTATGAACTTGGATTGGTTAACATTCAAAGGGTGAATGTGGGGCAAGGTTGCAACCAAGGTTCATAGATATTTGTGGGACACAAATATTGGAAGACCCGCTCTCAAGATTTACTATATGGAGCCTTTGTGGTTGATCACATGTAATCTTGAGTAAAGGAGAATATCATTATATCCTCTGACCTGAGACACATATTGGGTTCAGATATTCACCGAATATTGTGCCTTGATTCCTTTCTTCGCTATTCTGAAAAGGTAGCTCATAAGGGAGGCTTCAGGTATGGTACAAGGTGTAGTGTCTAGGACGTATGTAGTCAAGATGGAATTTGTTCCTCTTATTCGTTGAGAGTCAGATGTCTAAGGCCTGATAAAGTTAAATCTATAAGAGAGTGGTCACTCTGTATCTCTTGGATTTAACATGACATCTAACCACAAAAGGATATATATTGAAAGATTCACCTAATCATATTCGAGATGGGAACTCGAAAGGGATGATGTTATTGAATGGCACTAAGTCATAACATATTGGGGGTGATGGACGGTCGTTAGGTGGTATCCGTCACTTGCATTAATTTCTTATGTCTCTCGTGCAAGTGGGAGATTGAAGGTATTTCATATGCCCGAGAGACATATTAAATTAAATGTGGCTAATATGTTATGATCCAAGTCGGGTCATACCCAATAACAAACTTACCGACACCTTATATGTATTTTATTTTAACGATTGGTTCGTTTAAATAAATACGCGACACTTGAATTTAGAAAATAGGTTTTCTAAAATGTTAATCACTTGAGATAAATTATTTGGATAATTTATATATAATTATTTATGGGTTTAAATAATTAGTATGTGTTATATTTTATAAAAGGCTTGTAAAATATAAAAAAAAAAAAAAAAAAAAAAAAAAAAAAAAAAAAAAAAAAAAAAAACTAGTATCAAATACAAGGATTTTAAGCTAGCTTTTATAAAATTTATGTATTGACAAAATTGCCCATGGTGGTGGACGTTTTTGGTGGTCTTCTAGGCCACCCATACTTGTCTTTCTTGGTACTAGTTAACACATAGAACAAGGGAGCATGCTTGGCACAAAAGACCAAGGGAATGTCTTGTTAAAAATACATATCAAGTGAGAAAAACAAAAATGCACATAATAACACTTTGAAAGAAAAAAAAAATTCTGGCATATACTCCTCTAAAAAGCCGTAGGTTTTGAGGGAAGAACAAGGGTGTTCTTAAGTGTTTACAAGTGGATATTCAAGTATCATAAAAATCCTAACCACAAGGAGGTGTTGGCAACAAGTTTGGGGTATTACAAGCTTGAGGTTTCAAGTTAGAAACTTACATATTCATCTTCATCTTCATCATCTACATAGCTTCTTCACCCTCATAGATTTGAGGAGGTAATAACCTTAATCTAGCTCTTTTACATTTAAGCATATGTTCTTGACTTTACCTATTTTGGAATTCAAGTTTAAATGGTTAAACACATAAAAAAATTGGTTTAATAAAATGCTTCCGCTTTAACTTTGATTCATACTTGGTTATGAAACTTACATATATATATTTATTGAATTCCCTCAGCTTTAAAGTAAGAATCAAGGGAGAAAGAATAGAAGGTGTGAGTCGTGGAAAATAAGGAAACGAAGGGGTGAATTTATAGTGAAATATCCGACAGAGCAATCGAAACAGATTATTGCATATAATCAAAGAAGATCCTAATTTCCTTAATCACCAAAGAACCAAATCTTATTACGTAAGATTCTCTTTAAATCCCTTAAATCCCGAAAATCAATCATAACTACGTCATCGGTTAAGACGAATATATTTTACTCATCTCACTCTTTTACGATAGTCTCATTTATATTCTTCGTATAATCGAATCGTTTTATCTACATTACTCAATGATGATAAAACTCCATTATCACCTTATATTTGTCATGAAAACCTTCTTATTGTTATCCATAACAACCTCTATCAAATTTCGGGGACGAAATTTCTTTAACGGGTAGGTACTGTAATGACCCGGAATTTTCCGACCAAATTATACTTATGAGATTAATATTTACATAAATTAAACCATACCAACATGATAAGCAATCCAAATTGTTGAGACTTGTGTTTTTGAAAAGAGTTTTACACAACGTTTGACCGTCCAATATGACCGATGATATCACGAACTATATAACATACGATAATTATACGTTTGTGTATATATATGTATTTATATATATTTAACATGATTTAAGGATGGTTTAACATCTCATTGTGTACTAATGACAATGAGTTATAAGTATATTTTGAAACTACTAACTTAAGTTTTCAAAACGATAACTATACGTAACATTCTTTGATATACATGTATCGTATATATAATGTATTTAATCACTTTTTAAGGACTTAAATACATAAAACAATATAAGTATATTCAAAAAAGATAGCTATATTTGAATTCTCGTTCCGTTTCCTCAAGATTTCTATACGTATATCTAGGGTATATGTAACCGTATCATACCCAGCTTCTATACGTATTTACTATTGGTATATACACATCAAATCAACATCTTAATCAACATTATTACTGCCCTAGATATGAGGTAACTAGGATTTATCAAGTAGTATGAATTATTAGTAAGAAAACAAAATTAGGAATCCTTTTCTTTCTTTATAAACTAAAAACGTTTTTATAAATGAACACCATTTCTTCACTCCATTTTCTCATATCTACACCCTCATTTATCTCTCAAAATACTCCTAACTTCATACTTGATCATCTCCAAGCATTTTCCCCATCATTTAGCTTCAATTACAAGCCTTAAACACCATAAGAAAACTCTTTCAAGAACATATCAAAATAACCACCCATTTGAAGAAGTTTACTTCCAACCTTTTGATCTAACTCCACCACTCTTTGATTCCAAGATTATTTCTTATCTTTTGCAGTAACTTTGTACAAGTAACTTGAGGTAGTAACCTTGTTCATAATCTTATTCAATTCATATTCATATAGCTATCTTATTTTGTGGTATAAAATTTTAACAACAAGAACATGGTTTGAATGATTTCAAACTTGTTCGCAAACTAAATAGATCCTTCTAACTTGACATTTAAAACACTTCAAGACCTGTAATATATCATAATGATATGCTAACCTAACAAAATATAACTTGGTTTTACAAAGAACATCTTAAAAACTGAATCTACGTCGTCAGAGTGCAACCGGGGGCTGTTTTGGGTTGGATAATTAAAAACCATCTTGAACTTTGAATTGGAAGTTCATGTTCTGGAAAAATGATATTTCTTATGAATATGTTAACACATAAAAATTTCATGGTTTAACTCAAAGTGTAAGTATTTTTAGAAAAATGATCATTAAATGTTGTTTTTATGATGGAAAATGATCGCTTTCATAAGTTTCACCAACGTTTAACCTATAACCTATGATTTCGAATACAAACTAAGGTATTTTCAGTTCATATTCTTAAAATTTGACTCGATCCAAGGAAGTGGCAAGTTGAACCAACAAAAACGGAGTTGTAATGAAGAAACTACGACTAAAACAAGATTGGGTATCCGAAGCTAGTTTAGCTACGAAAATATTTGGAGAAAAAGTAAATTAATCATATCTTTTCTAATTAATATGATATTTTATATATAATTACTTATGATTTGATTTTATATATTTCAGGACCACCCGTAAACAACACGAGAAGATTAATCATAAGACCTCATGATTGTACGCAATACGTCATTTGACAACATGGTACCATGGGTCGAGATTAATTCTGATCAATACAAATACGATGGGGTCTTTATTTATTTTATTTAAGCAACTAATTGTGGACCACTAACATCGGACTGCTAACTACGGACTAAGAAAATATTAAAAGTATATATATATGTAACGATTACTTAAAAAGAAAATATGTTGATATATTATATATATGGTTAGGTTCGTGATATCTATCGGAGACCAAGTCAAATTAAATACCTTCAAGGCAAAAGTGAGTTTCATTTGCTCCCTTTTTAATTGCTTTTGCAATATATATTTTTGGGCTGAGAATAATGCGCTGCTTTTATACATGTTTACAAAATAGACACAAGTACTTAAAAATATATTCTACGTTGAGTTATACCACTGGCATATTTTCTTGTAGCTTGGTAACTACTATTTACATGGGTATTGTAAACGCGAATCCTGTTGATAGATCTATCGGGCCTGACAACCCCAACCGGACTGGACGACCAGTATTCAACGGTTGCACAGTACTTCGTTTTGGTGACTACACTTGGTACGGTGTAGTGAGATTTCATAATAAAGGAAATATGCGACGTTGATTAAATGTTAAGTATGGTTACCAAGTGCTCAACCACTTAGAATGTTTTACATACACTTGCGAGTGTATTATGTTTATGATTATGAAATCTTGTGGTCTATTAACATATTGAAATGATTGTTATGATAAACCTATGAACTCACCAACCTTTTGGTTGACACTTTAAAGCATGTTTATTCTCAGGTACGAATTAAGTCTTTCGCTGTGCATTTGCTCAATATAAGGACATTACTTGGAGCCGATCATCGCAATGGGACCAAATGTTGATGACTTCGTCCAGGTGGATTAGGACGGTCCTTTCAGCTTATGGCTCAAGAAAAAGCTTTAAAGCAAGCTGATAAGAAGATTGCGCATCTAAAGAAGGAAAACGCAACACTAATGAAAGATTTTGGATCTTCTCAAACCGCACTTCAATCCGCGGAAGCTCAAGTGACCACACTGACTACCGCACTTGAGTCCTAGCCGCAAGCTGAAGCTACAGATGAGCAATTTAAACAACTCGTCGCATATCTTCCCACCCTTAGCCATAAGATAATGGATTCCAAACCTGTATCGCAGAAATTCCAAGAGTACCTTAATGCGGCTAAACTCTTTGAACGTTGCGAATTTCTGTCGATAATTGAAAAAGCTTATGGGATTGGTCCACCGTATCCAGAGGTCATCGACAATGAAGTATGCGATATAGAGGTTGCGAAGTAGATTTATGATGAAACCAGTAAAGGCATCGAGTGTATTGACATTCCGGCGCTTTCTGCGCTTTGCCAAGAGGAAAATGTTACCATGCAAGATATTATGGAACTTAATTTGTAATGATGTAGTTAATCCGCAATAATGATTGCGTGTATTTTTGTTTGTAACACTTGACCGCAGTCATGCGGTTTTTTAATAGAAAATGTTCATATTAGTTGCAACTTTTAATTTTTATAGCGCTTTAAGTACTTTTTAATATTCATAACCACTAGCATTGTCCTTTGCATGTTCACTGTTTATTATTGTGCACATAATAAACAATTACTTTATGCGAAACAACCTGTATGCGCGTGCTAATCTGCACATTATGAATCTTCTAAGTCCGCCGAAACGATCCTTAGGCATATAAATTTGTGTTTTTTGCGAAGCATCCAAGTACGGCTAAATCTAATACTTTGGGCAAAATTTCCAATATTTACCTTTTCGCATACACATTCCATATGTTTATTACCAAACACTAAGTGGGCTTTTCCATCACTTATTCAATTTTGAACTTTGTATCCTCATGTTGCTACTGATTTATAATTTTCGCACAAATGTTCGCACAAAGGTTAAAATTATGGAATTCGTTATATCATACAACGTTTTAGAAAATTAAAATTATATGTACTCTTAATAGGTTTCAAGTTTTTAAATTACCATTTGTTGATGAAACGTGGGATAAAGTCTAAAGGTTATTTAAACGTATAAAATCATCTTAATGTAAAACGTTGATTACTTAACTTGCCACTATCCGATATCTAACTTATCTACATTCTAAATTCTTACCTTCACATTAAATAAAATGAAAATGAAAATAGTTATCTTGACAAAATCACGAGAAAATATTGTAAAGCATGAATTTGAAATCAAACAAGAATCTCCACTAACCTTTGTCTAGTTCTCATTAATTAACACTTTTGTTCTTACATGTAATTTACTTTATCAATTATTCCGAATACCTTTAAAAAGGCAAGGTTTTCTAAAACATAGTGGACCTCTCAACAGGGACTTATAGTCACATCGTAATGTATCTAATAATTCAATCATTTGATATTATCTTTTACTTCCGTCGATAATTATATTGAAACAATTTCGTTCATGTAAAGTATATTTTATCTAATACTGTGTTAACGTTCTCAAGTCATATAATAGACTTCATAACTTATTTTCATATCAATCAAACCGTTTAATGTTTTATTAATATTTCTAAATTTAATATTATATATATATATATATATATATATATATATATATATATATATATATATATATTCATATATCTATTTACACATAATTGTTCGTGAATCATCGAGAGCAGTCGAAGGGTAAATGAATACATGAACACAGTTCAAAGTTTTTGAGATTTCAACATTACGGACTTTGCTTATCGTGTCGAAAACATATAAAGATTAAGTTTAAATTTAGTCAGAAATTTCCGGGTTGTCACATTACCTACCCGTTAAAAAAATTTCGTCCCGAAATTTGATTGGGATGGTCATGGCAGACAATAAGTATGTTTTCATGACTCATACTAGTTGAAATTTAGAGTTTTATCATCAGTGAGTAGTTTGGATAAAACAATTCGTTTATGTGAAGAGTACGAGTGAAGTTATCACAAAAGAGTGAATTTTTTAAATGTAGATTCGTCATATCTTTTGACGTAGATAGGATTGATTTCCGAATTTCAATGGATTTAGAGAAAATCTTCGTAATAAGATTTGGTTCTTCGATAATTAAGGAAATTAGGATCTTCTTTGGTTAAATGCGATAATCTGTTTTGATTGTTCTGTTGGATATTTCACTATAAATCCACCCCCTTCGTTTTCTTATTTCCACAGCTCACACCTTCTATTCTTTCTCCCTCAATTCATACTTTAAAGCATTTGTCAATATGCTCCATCCAGTTCTGCTTCTTGATATATTCCTAACTTTCATATCTGTCATTCTTCTTTTTTATTTGCCACCAGAAGAATCTATTTACTTCTACTATACTCTTGGTTTTATAGTGTTCTTAGTTCTCCCGTGTCTTTATATTGCTATATGCATCGATATATACGGTTTGTAATTTCTGGTTTGTTGTTCGGTTTTGTATCTTCCCTTATATTTCGATGTCCCTGCTTCTATCTCCTATAATCATTGTCATCCACAGTTAATACTCTCTCCTATTTGCTGCAGTTTATACTCCCATTTTTATTTCGGAGCTTCATTCTTTTGTTTTCTCTTCCCGACTTTAAATCAAGCGAATAATGTCCAGAATTCGTAGATATGAATTTCAGAATTATCATAATATACCATTTAGAAAGAAAAGGTAATAGCACGATTTGATTTGTCAAATTACCAGAATATCCGAAAAAGACTGAATCATCAATAAAATATTTTCTTGATATTTTTAGAGGTTAAATAGAATACCAGAGTCGTGTAACATGGCACATGATGATGGTATGGTCTGTGAATCGTCATGTCCCATTAGAAACTCAGCATGACTTACTGTAATATAATCACGTTGATCAAGTGTCATTATATTATACTAACTCATGCTTCAATTCCCAACACTACTTCAAAAACATTCATATTTTAAACTCGAAGGTTTCATAATTTAGAAACTAAATAGTTTTCTTTATGATTCATTGCAGATAACGCGAAGAGATAAATGATTTCAGATAAGAATAGTTATGAAGATATCCTCAGAAACATCGAGGATATTTATAATGAAAGATACGATGATATCTTTAGAATTTCTAACATTGATGGATGATGAATAAGATTTGTTTGTAAAGGTTTAGAGTCAGAAGTAATGTATTTACTAAAGACTTCAGTAGACACGGAATCATTTGGATTCTTTGAAGGTAGGTTCAGTTTTTTTTTTTTTTGTGATTTATCCACAGCCCCATTCATGATTTGCTCAATCTGTTTTTCAGTTCTAAACCTTCTCTTTTTCTGAGCTTTGCCAACACATTATTCTTTATCATCAAACTTTTGACTGTTAAGGTCGTCTTCCGTTTCTGCTGCTTCATTCAGCTTTTCTAAAAATTCGGAGAACTAAATCGTAGATTGGGTTGTTTTTCAGAAACTTCACATTCAAAGTATATAAGTCTAGGAGATAGACGTTATATGTACACATATAACTGTTGGCGTAGACATGCTGCAAGATTTCAAAATACTGATTGCTGATTCCCAATAATTTTCATGACAATTCTCGTTACAAGATGCGAATGAGTAAATGATGGGCTTTCGATAAATATAATGATTTTTTAGAAAGTCAAAGATCAGTGAAGTTGTTGGTAAGTTTATTGCTAATGTGATGAGATATAAAAGGTTCTCCGGTAACGATGACGAAAGGGCAACGTCTATATCGAGGTTATAATAAGACTGTTTCAACTGAAAAGTCGAAGTTGACTTGCTGGAGATGAGATATAAAAGGTTCTCTGGTAACGATGACGAAAGGGTAACGTCTATATCGAGGTTATAATAAGACTGTTTCAACTGAAAAGTTGAAGTTGACTTGCTGGAGCTGTGACAAAACTGGCTAATTTGAAAAGAAATTGCAAAGTTATTTTTGCTAATAAATGCCAAAGGGTCTGACACGGATATATTTTAAAATATGACTTTGGTTTCGAGGGTTTTTCAGGTACAAGACTGTGGGTAATATGTGGTTGGATCATCATCTGGATTGTTCATTATTTGAAGTGTCTTCAGGAATTTCGAAGGGTTTGAACACAGATTGTAATCGTTAATATACATATAATGTTCTAGGATTTTGAATGATACAAATATTTTCTTGGTTCTATGAATAGAAATGATGTTTTAGCATAGTTTTGAAGTCAAAGTATAGCTTTGAAAGATGTAATTAGATTTTGAATGAGTATGGTTGTTTTGATTTCAAATAAAGAATGTATATTATTGTGGAAGTAGTAAGTATAGTTGATGATTTGCTGAATCAGAATCAAGGATTGTAACATATTAATTGTGAATTTATATATCTCTCGGGTATTACCTACCCGTTAAAAGTTTCACAAGTAATATCTTGTACAAGAGAATTTTTATTACAGTCCTTATGAAAATATATATGTATATTTTCTTCAGATGTAATACAGATTTATTGAGTTAATATAATATTAAACTCATTTGATTTTCGACTGAAATTGGAAATGGATAATCTTTAAAACATTAAAGATTACATAATTTTCGCGGAGTGTTTCACTAATGTAATTAGTACTTCATTATCGATACTAATTGATATTCCTCGGTGAAGGATGTTGATGCTCGTGGAATTCTCGTTAACTTCGTAAGATACGATGATGTTTTCTAGGGAATTTCGAGCATATCGAAAATAAAAGTGTAAAATCAAACTTATAATTGAATAATACACTTCGTTTATTATGAAATGAAATTTGTCGAGTTGAAAGGGATATTGTAGCTAACGATGGTTAAGTTATTAACGAAGGATGTACATCATAGCATATTAGTAATATGAATTTACCGAGTAGTATCTACCCTTATTAATTCATTCATAATAGCTTAATATGAAAAGATATATTATGGTTTCCAAAATTTATATATATAAGTTATACATATAATTTCTTCAGTGGAAATGAGTTCATAACTCGTTGATATGACCTACTTGTTGTTGGTTAGTGATGTTGTTCGTAGTGATTATAGATCTGATTGAACTTGTGATGTTATAGGTGCTACTGGTGCTGACGTTGTTGACGGCACTGACGGTGCTGGTAATGCTGATGGTACTGCTGATGCTGCTGGTAAAACAAGTCTAGTTTGTAAATCGTGCACCATTCCAGTCAGGGTGTCATTTCATCATTTTGCTCACTCATTTGGTTTACAATTAGTACTAGAATAAATAATTTCTAAAACTTTTAGAAATTACATATTCTCTGCAGAATATTCCCTCGATGAAGTTATGAATCAATACTTCATCGTTTGGTGTTGTTGGTACTCCTTAGTATTTACGGTGCGTATGATGTTCGAGGTATAGATTGTGATGTTGAGGTGTGGGATGTGGATGTTGTTGTTGGTGGTGGTAATGGTACTATTGGTGTTGCAGATGGTGGTACCGTTGTTGCCGATGCTGCTGCTGGTGCTTGTAACCTTTGCACCATATTTTCCAAAGTCACTACTCGAGCGCGAAGCTCGTTGACTTCTTCTGTTACACCGGGATGATTGGTGGTTCAGACGAGTGGGTGAATAAGGTCTAGAATGTGAGATAGTATATAATCGTGCCGAGATACTCTGGAAATGAGAGAGAACATGGTGTCTCTTGATGGAATTCAACATAACAACAAATTCATATGTGTATATAATCACAAAACCGATTTCATGAATATTAAGACAAGCGGAAGCATTATGTTATTTATAAACAAGTGTATATGTTAAACCCTTTTAAGTGAATTCCATTATGTGTTATCAAGCCTTGAACATATACTTACAAACTAAAAGAGGGAATAAGAATTTACCTCCTCAATATAGATTGAGGGCTGAAAATGGACAGCAGAATGTGGATGAAGATGATGCGAAAATGGAGCTTCAAAGCAATGAAACCTCAAGAGATTATACCCCAAACTTATGACCAACACCCTAGCCTATAGTTAGGATTTAATTAGACACTTAATGTGAGCTTGAAAATCAAACTTGGAACCTCCTTTGATGTATAAAACCTCACGGTTTTGGACAGCAGCAGGATGCTGAAATCAGTTATTTTTTTTCAAGCTTTGAAACACTAGTTACACTTGAGAGAATAAGTCTAGCTTTGGTCCAAGAGTTCCCCATGCTTATATGGACTTTTTATGTTCTTAAAAGTAACAATACCATGGCATGCCTATGAGTCTTGGAGACCCAAAATCTGCCACCATATATTTTATATAATAATGTCTTTACATATATATAAACTTGATATATATATATATATATATATATAAAACATGTATATTTTTATGTTACTTTCATATTTTATAAACCTTTTATAAAATATAACACAATATAATCATTTAAAACTTATAAACAATTATATATAAATTATCCAAATAATTTATCTCAACTGATAACATTTTAGAAAACCGATTTTTCTAAAATCCAAGTGTCGCGTATTTACTTAATGATTTAATCGTTAAGCTTGAATACGTTTAGGGTGTCGGTAAGCTTGTTATTGGGTATGACCCAACTTGGATCATAACATATTAGCCACATTAAATTAATATGCCTCTCGGGCATATGAAAAACCTTCAATCTCCCACTTGCACGAGAGACATAAGAAATTAATGCAAGTGATGGATACCACCTAACGACCGTCCATCACCCCCAATATGTTATGACTTTGTGCCATTCAATAACATCATCCTTTTCGAGTTCCCATCTCGAATATCAATAGGTGAATCTTTTCATTATGTCCTTTCGTCCTAGATGTCATGTTAAACCCAAGAGACACAGAATGATCACTCTCTTTTAGATTTAACTTTATCAGGCCTTAGACATCTGACTCTCAACGAATAAGAGGGACAAATTCCATCTTGACTACATACGTCCTAAATATGTACCTTGCATTATGCCTGAGCTCTTCCTTGTGAACTACCATATTTCAGAATAGCGAAGGAAAGAATCAAGGCACGATACTTGGTAAATATCCGAACCCAATATGTATCTCAGATCAGAGGATACAATGATATTCGCCTTTACTCAAGATTACATGTGATCAACCACAAAGGCTCCATTTAGTAAATCTTGAGGGCGGGTCTTTCAATATTTGTATCCCACAAATATCTATGAACCTTGGTTGCAACCTTGCCCTACATTCATCCCGTGAATGTATACCAATCCAAGTTCATAATAGTCTAAACCTCACACTTGTTCCCACAAATGTGTTCGACTACGAAATTTAGAATAATTACTTATTCATGGATAAAATATGCAAAATAGGAACTTGACTCAAAATAAATTAATACCATAATTATATTGATGAGTTTGAACAATTTCGTTCCGTTACAATACTTAAAACATATCACAACCAATCACTAGAATATCGAAGCCCTAATGCGCTAACATGCCCTTGATGTTTCGCACCATGTAAGAGCTTCGTGAGTGGATCCGCTATATTAAGATCTGTGTGAACTTTGCGAATACATATCTTTCCCTTTTCAACTTCATCCCTTATGTAGTTGAATCTCCGCTCAATGTGACGGGTCTTTTGGTGAGCACGAGGTTCCTTGATTTGAGCAATCGCACCCTCGTTGTCACAAAAGATCTCAAGAGGGTCCTGAATGGAAGGGACTACTCCTAAGTCGTCGATGAATTTCTTCATCCATGCAGCTTCCTGAGCTGCCAATGAGGCGGCAATGTACTCCGACTCTGTAGTGGATAATGCAACAACATCCTGTTTTGAACTCTTCCAAGAGACTGCACCTCCATTTAATGTGAAGACATAACCGGATTGTGATCGAGAATCATCACGATCAGTTTGGAAACTCGCGTCCACGTAACCTCTTACAGCGAGTTCCTCCTCACCAGACCCATATATTAGAAACATATCCTTAGTCCTCCTAAGGTATTTCAATATACTTTTAACAGTAATCCAATGACTGTTTCCTGGGTTATTCTGGTATCTGCTTGTCAGGCTAAGAGCGCATGACACATCCGGTCTAGTGCATATCATTGCATACATGATTGACCCAATGGCAGACGCATATGGGACTCTCTTCATTTTCTCTTGTTCATCTTTCGTGGTGGGGCACTGAGATGAACTAAGGAGCGTTCCTCTTTGAATAGGTACCAAACCTTTCTTAGAGTTTTCCATCTTGAACCTTTTCAAGATCTTTTCAATGTATGCACTTTGATTCAAACCTATCAATTTCTTGGATCTATCCCTGTAGATCCTAATCCCCAAAATGTATTGTGCTTCTTCAAGATCCTTAATGGAGAAGCAGCTTTTTAGCCAAGTTTTAACACCTTGCATTGTCGGAATATCGTTTCCAAATAACAATATATCATCCACATATAATACAAGGAACATGATAGTGCTCCCACTAGCTTTCTTGTATACACAAGCTTCATCACCATTTTTAATGAAGCCAAACTTCTTGGCTTCCTCATTAAAATGATGATTCCACATTCTAGATGCTTGTTTCAATCCGTAGATTGACTTCTTTAACTTACATACTTTGTTAGGATGTTTCGGATCGACAAAACCTTCAGGCTGAACCATATAGACATCTTCCTCAAGATATCCATTTAGGAAAGTGGTCTTGACATCCATTTGCCATATTTCATAATCATAATGAGCAGCAATGGCAAATAATATCCTAATAGACTTTAGCATTGCCACAGGCGAAAAGGTTTCATCATAGTCAACCCCTTGAGTTTGAGTGAAACCTTTTGCTACAAGTCTAGCTTTATATGTATTTAAGTTTCCATGCATGTCGGTTTTCATCTTGAAAATCCATTTACAATCAACTAACTTGGAGTTAGCAGGTTGTACAACTAGTTCCCAAACTTGGTTGTCATACATGGATTGCATCTCAGCGTTCATGGCTTCCTGCCATTTATCTTTATCAATCCTTGATAAAGCATCTTGGTAGTTTGTTGGTTCGTCCAAATCAACCACATAGCAACCATCCATGAGAAACCCATATCTCTCAGGAGGATTACTAATCCTACCAGATCTGCGAATGTCTTGTATACTTTGATCATCCATTTGATCATTCTCAACATTTTCATGTTGAGTGCTAGTGTTAACCAATTGTGTATCATCTACTTGATCTTGAACCTCTTCAAGATCTATCTTCCTTTCACTATTTCCTTCCAATAGGAATTTAGTTTCAAGAAATTCAGCCTTTCGAGCAACAAATACATTTTGCTCGGTTGGATCATAGAAATAGTATCCCATATCATCCTTGGGATATCCTATGAAGATACACTTCGTGGATCGAGCATTCAACTTATTAGGGACATAACGCTTAGGATAAGCTTCACATCCCCATACCTTTAAGTATGATAGAGATGGAGGTTTTCCAAACCACATCTCATGAGGAGTTCGTTCCACTTTCTTGGTTGGGGCCATATTTAAAATACGAGCCGCGGAGCATAGACAATAACCCCAAAATGATAGAGGTAACGTGCTTCTAGCCATCATAGATCGAACCATATCCATTAGGGTTCGGTTCCTCCTTTCGGAAACTCCATTAGGTTGGGGTGTTCCAGGTGGAGTAAGTTGTGAGATAATCCCACAACTCCTAAGATGATCTTGGAAAGCATCGCTTAGGTATTCACCTCCTCTATCGGTATGAAGTACCTTAATTGTCTTATTGAGTTGATTTTGTACTTCGTTTTGATATTCTTTGAATGCTTCAAAAGTTTCGTCCTTGTGTCTTAATAAGTAGACATATCCGAAACGACTAAAGTCATCAATGAAAGTAACAAAGTATCTTTCACCATTCCTAGTCATGGGCTTAAAGGGTCCACATACATCCGAATGTATTAATCCCAATAAGTCTTTAGCCCTTTCATAGGTCCCTTTGAAAGGTGCTTTAGTCATCTTGCCTTGTAAACAAGATTCACATACATCAAACGAATCCATTTCATTTGATTTCAAAAGTCCATTCTTTTGAAGTGTATGCATTCGGTTCTTGTTTATATGACCAAGGCGACAATGCCATAAGTAGGAATCACTCAAATCCCTTTTGAGTTTCTTGGTGCTAGTATGGTATATTGAGCTACTAGATGATGCCTCATCATGAACCAATTCATAAATTCCATTTGAAGGCGTAGCCTTAAAATAGAATACATTATCTAAATAAATGTGGATATCATCGTTAACAAAATTAAGATTAAAACCACATTGTTTCAAACGGGAAACGGAAATAATGTTTCGACATAAATCGGGTGCATACAAAACATCATTCAAAATAAGTTCCAAACCACTTGGAAGTTTTAACACAAAGTCTCCTTGAGCCTTCACTTGCACTTTGGCTCCATTACCCATAAAGAGACTTGATGTTCCCGCTTGCTTGCTACTTCTTTTGAACCCCTGCAATGAATTGCAAATGTGAGTTCCGCATCCAGTGTCCAATACTCATGTATTAGAAGAAGTAATACTAAGCTCTATATATACCATATATATATATTACCTGAGGATTGCCCCGCATCCCTCTTTTCCTTCAACTCCTTAAGGTAGACCGGGCAGTTTCGTTTCCAGTGACCCATTTCACCGCAACCGAAACATGGGTCTTCCTTGGGGTTTGCTTGTCCGGCAACCTTTTGTTTCTTATTCTTGTTTTTGGTTGGGGTAGCCATCTTTCCCTTTCCCTTGCCTTGATGAGCGGGTCCTTTCCTCTTAGCCGCCTTAGGCTTAGAGGTGTTGTTACCTTTAGACCCACCATCATTGATCATTAGCACGGGTGAAGCCCTTTTACCCATGCTAGTTTCGGCCGTCCTTAACATGCCATGAAGTTCACCAATGGTCTTATCCATCCCATTCATATTGTAATTAATTACAAATTGGTCAAACCTCTTTGACAAGGAGTTTAGGATAAGATCGGTGGCTAGCTCATTGGATATGTTGAGATTTAGACGGTTAGCGCGATTAATGAGGCTTTTCATTTTGAGGACATAAGAGGATACGGATTGGGTGTCATCCATACGACATGCATGTAACGCTCGAACCGTTTCGAAGCGCTCGACACGTGCTTGTTGAAGGAACATCTCCTTCAATTGCGTAATCATGTCATATGCACTATGATGTTCGAAATCCTTTTGGAGTTCGGGTATCATAGTCCCAAGCATTAGGCAAGCGACTTGCACCGAATCGGCGCAATACTTATCCCAATAAGCCATGCCTTCCGTATCATCCTCGTCGGGTTGATCGGGAATGGGGTCTTCCAACACATACGCCTTATCCTCAAGTTTGAGGACAATCCTAAGATTGCGGAACCAATCCATAAAGTTCGTATGGTTGAGTTTGTCTTTCTCGAGGAGAGACCTTAACGATAGGTTGTTCAAGTTAATAGGTGCGTTTTGCATGTTGTTGTTGTTGGCGGCCATCTACAAAATTTAACAAAGTTCATTTAAGTATCGATTTTAAATTTAATAAACAATACCCTTTTAAATTTTAATTGACTTATTAAATATTAGAATCCAACGGTAAATCAAATTTCGGTTAGGTGACCTTTATCCCGTTATTTGATTTAGCTAGGTAGTCATTTATATGACAATTGCAATCCTTTTGCAACTTCTAAATTATGGGATCATGCAATCCTTTTGCATGGCATATTTATCCCATCAACGCCTATTTGTTCCTCATGCTTCGGTGACCCTAAGTTCATGATTCCCAAATCAAGTCGTCCTACTTGTGTAAACATGTAAAATTAACATACAAGTGGTTAGGTGACCTTTATCCCACAAGCATGCGAATTTTACCTTAGCTATATTAGTTAGCTCATAACGGTTAGGTGACCTTTATCCTGTTATGAGTTCCCTACTATGTTTAAGTGTCCCACAAAAGGATGGCGTTAAACTTGTTTGCCTTGTTTTAGTTTTAAAGGGATTTTCGACTTTCTTTATTCTAGTTTAAGAAAACATATATGCCATACACCAACATGCATTTAGTGTATGGTTTATTTGAAATCCATTTTCAAGTCTAGTAATTTTAGCCAATTACTTGATATAAACCATTTTATATATATGATCCTTATCATGTTCTTAATAAACGTTTTTAATTTAACCATTTAAATTGACGTTTTGCATGTCGTTAATAATTTTAACCAATTAAATTGTAGTTGTGCTTGTTGTTAACTTGTGTGATAACTTGTTGTAGTAACATACACAATCCACAATCATACAAGAAATAAAACAACCACGCATGCAAACAAATGTGTTCACAATCAAGCAGATTTGGTAGACATTTGTTTAGCCAAAAACAAATGTCACCGGTTAAGGGTTATAACACTAAGTAGGAGATTTCAAAATCTCCCACTTAATCTTGCATCCAAATGCATCTTCCAAGTCTTCATCTTGTATCTTCATTTTTACAAAAAAAAAATATCCTAATACATTTTGTCTAAAAATGAAATTACAACCTAATCTATTTTACATACCAAATATAAAATAAATTACATAACCAAATGAATGAATATTACAACCAAATGAATGAATTAATTATTACATACCAAATGAATAATACAAATCATTCAAACACACATGCATTCAATCACAAGGTCTTGGCTATGATTGTGAACAACAACATATGAACAAAATATGAACCAAATGGCAAACCAAAACCATATTTGGAGCCCCAAACAATTCGGCACATAGATTAACCCACCCAAAACCAATAATATTTGCATTCTATTTTCATGCATGTACATAAAATGCAAAGCTATGGTGAGTTCAAAAAACCATCTCGAAGCATATTTCAAGACTTCGGCTCTAGATACCATTGATGGAATTCAACATAACAATAAATTCATATGTGTATATAATCACAAAACCGATTTCATGAATATTAAGACAAGCGGAAGCATTATGTTATTTATAAACAAGTGTATATGTTAAACCCTTTTAAGTGAATTCCATTATGTGTTATCAAGACTTGAACATATACTTACAAACTAAAAGAGGGAATAAGAATTTACCTCCTCAATATAGATTGAGGGCTGAAAATGGACAGCAGAATGTGGATGAAGATGATGCGAAAATGGAGCTTCAAAGCAATGAAACCTCAAGAGATTATACCCCAAACTTATGACCAACACCCTAGCCTTTAGTTAGGATTTAATTAGACACTTAATGTGAGCTTGAAAATCAAACTTGGAACCTCCTTTGATGTATAAAACCTCACGGTTTTGGACAGCAGCATGATGCTGAAATCAGTTTTTTTTTCAAGCTTTGAAACACTAGTTACACTTGAGAGAATAAGTCTAGCTTTGGTCCAAGAGTTCCCCATGCTTATATGGACTTTTTATGTTCTTAAAAGTAACAATACCATGGCATGCCTATGAGTCTTGGAGACCCAAAATCTACCACCATATATTTTATATAATAATGTCTTTACATATATATCAACTTGATATACATATATATATATATATATATATATATATATATATATATATATATATATATATATATATATATATATATATATATATAAAACATGTATATTTTTATGTTACTTTCATATTTTATAAACCTTTTATAAAATATAACACAATATAATAATTTAAAACTTATAAACAATTATATATAAATTATCCAAATAATTTATCTCAAGTGATAACATTTTAGAAAACCGATTTTTCTAAAATCCAAGTGTCGCGTATTTACTTAATGATTTAATCGTTAAGCTTGAATACGTTTAGGGTGTCGGTAAGCTTGTTATTGGGTATAACCCGACTTGGATCATAACATATTAGCCACATTAAATTAATATGCCTCTCGGGCATACGAAAAACCTTCAGTATGACCTAGGGTCGTTCACTTAAGAAGTCAACAGAATTGAACCTTTCATTATAGATGATGGTTGATTGGTTGATCCATTCCGATCACACTGCTTTCGGAACTCGAGCGAAACTCCATGTCGGAATCCGAGGAACTTGAACTAGTGGCGAATTCCATTTCGTACGATTGAATAAAGGATTTGTCGATATGAAATGATTTTCGACTATTGGATGATATTCTAATTATGTAGGATATCTTTATATATAGAGCAAGAGATTTCGTAGATTACGGAGGAATTTACGGAATATGTTAGGCAAAGTTTACGGTAACAGATACGCTAAAATATGAATTAGCAGATACGCTAAGATATGAATTTTGTCTATACACTATTCATGCAATCAATGCAGTAAGATGTGTCTAGACTAAGAATGATAAGTAGGTAATTTCCTAAGGATGATAAGCAGATGATTTTCGACTAGAAATGATAAGCAAAACTTTTAACATGCAGACACGGTCGAAGTCCAGACTCACTAAGGCATCCTAATAACTATCAGTTAGACACACTAATGCAAGACCTGGTTCGCTAAGACCACCACTCTGATACCACATGAGACGACCCGTCCTAATCCATAAGAACGAATTCAATAACATATGATTACATCGCGAGGTATTTGACCTCTATATGATACATTTTACAAACATTGCATTCGTTTTTAAAAGACAAACTTTCTTTACATCGAAAGTTGACTGGATGCATACCATTTCATAATACATCCAGCTAAAATTAGCCTAATAATAATTTTGATGAACTCAATGACTCGAATGCAACGTCTTTCAAAATATGCCATGAATGACTCCAAGTAATATCCTTAAAATGAGCTAATGCACAGCGGAAGATTTCTTTAATACCTGAGAATAAACATGCTTTAAAGTGTCAACCAACAGGTTGGTGAGTTCATTAGTTTATCATATCGATCATTTCCATAATTTTAATAAACCACAAGATTTCCTTTATTCAATAATCATACACTCGCAAGTGTTTAAAAATCATTCATATGGATTGAACACCTGTCAACAGACATTAACATCATGCATATAGAATATCTCCAAAACAGAAATCCATCTGTATAATATAAACTCAAAGTACTAAAGCATACCATTTTCCAGTATGGGGGGTGTTAGTGCCCGTAGATCTACCTTTAGGATTCGCGTCAATTAGGGTGTCTGTTCCCTAATTCTTAGGCTACCAAGCTAAAAGGGGTGATATTCGATTCGATAATCCAACCATAGAATGTAGTTTAGATTACTTGTGTCTATTTCGTAAAACATTTATAAAAGCAGCGCATGTATTCTCAGTCCCAAAAATATATATTGCAAAAGCATTTAAAAAGGGAGCAAATGAAACTCACAATACTGTATTTCGTAGTAAAAATACATATGACGTCATCGAACAAGTGTAAGGTTGGCCTCGGATTGACGAACCTATATTAATTATATATATTTATATGTTGGTCAATATCTGTCTAACAATTTAGTTTAAGTCGTAGTGTATCACCATCCTAATACTCGAGACTGATATGCAAAGTCAACAAAAATCAACTTGACTCAAAATGACTTTCAAAATCTATACGTGATTATCATATAATTTAAATATAGTCGTTTTAAATATATTTAACAGATTTTATTATAGTAAAATACTATAAATCGTTTATTAATAAATAGGAATATATATTAAAATTTATATATAATAAAAATATACTTTTATATATCTTAAGTAATAAAATTTATAAAGTTCACTTAATATCATAAAAGTATAGTGGTATGTATTAATAACGTAATTATATTTCATGAGGTAAATTATCTTTGTATCACATATTCAATTGATAAATTAATATTGATAATAATCATAATAAGTAAAAGTGGTATTATTTTGTAGTAATAATAATTATTATGATTCTACTAATAATAATAACAATGTTTATATTTACTAATGATGATATTAATTATAATAAAATGATAATTCTAATAATGATAATTTTAATAATAACGATACTTTTTAACATTAACTTCTAATAATAATATTTTATATAAAATATTAATTCTAATTAAAATGATAATTTTTAAAAATAATACTAAAATGATAATAATGATATTTTATAATAACAATGATATTTCTATTAAAAATGATAATTTTAATAAAAATAATAGTTTTAATATTAATGATACTTTTAATAACAATAATAACGATAAAAATAATGAAAACGATATTTTTCTCTTAAATCAATACCTTACAATATTTTAATTTCATCGTGATACTTATACTCATTATTTCCTAATCAATTTGTTTAATAGCTTTTAGTTCTCTTTTATATTGCATTTATAATAATGGTAATAATATTAATCATAATAATTAGATGATACTAATATTAGTTTTTATGAAAATGATACTAATTATAATAATACTAATGATAATACTAATAACTACTATAATAATAATAATAATAATAATAATAATAATAATAATAATAATAATAATAATAATAATAATAATAATAATAATAATCATAATAATCATAATAATCATAATACTAACCTTAGTGATAATAAGGATAGGATTAATAATAATAATAATTTTTAATGATAATACTTATATTAATAACAATAATGATAATAATAATAATTATTAGATAATAATAATAATAACGACGATAATAACGATGATAGTAATAATAATAATCATTTTAATAACAATACTAAAATTCAATTGGTTGTATCTTTTAATCCGTTCATCGAAATCACACGAGTTCTAAATGAAAAGTTCCTAATTATTCGCCAGCTTTCCAACGACATGCATATAATATACCTTATCTCAGTAGCATATGTATCTAATTCATGATCTATCGTAAACTATATAACGACAATATTAATTATACAAGCATGCATAATCCTATATACTCAAGCACTAGTCAGGGATACACTATTAATATAAAAAAAATAAGATATAAATACTCGCGTATCAATATTGTGATTCAATATTGCAGGAAAGTACATAGACGCAACGGAGATGATAAACACTAGGTTGACCTCACGAGCATACCCCTGAACCATACCCATAACCTCCATAGCTATAACCCATAATTTCCTTAGCTCTCTCTCCCCCTCGCAAAACCCGTTTGAAATAACTCGCCCATAACTTCGTCGTAGTATTTTATGTATATGCTTAATAATAATAATACCATAAGATAATAATCTTTAATAATAATAATAAAAATAAATAAATTAAATAAATATTTACAGAGTATAAGATTAGAGAGATAGAGAATTTGATATATGAAATGAAACTAGATCACGTCATTTATATAGACCCATTCCTGGACCCCATGCCTCCGTAATTGCGGGCTTAAATTTTACATCTTATATGAATTAAAAAAAACGTGGCTTGTGGTTGTTTATATAATATTTAATATAATTTATTTAATTTATATAATTATTTAAATATTATATTATATTCGCGTGCATGGTTAACTTGTAATTTTTGTTCCGATGAATTGTTCGTTGAAGCTCGACTTATCTCCCGTTTTCGGTTTCTCGAACACATTTTTGTACGCTTAGAAAACTGGTACTTTACGTTTTGCGATACGTACCTTTGTCAATATTTAGACTTAAATTATTGATAAACTATTTTACTCGAAGTATAACTTATTCATTTGAGTGTTTTGGTCATTTTCTTCTTTAAATCAAAGTCTCGTTATTTATTAAAGTACAATTAATTCAAAACGTTTTATATTTAGGTTAATATTAAATTTTGTAAAATATATGTATATATCATCATTTAAAATATAAATTTGCACACATAATATAATTTTTGTTTTTCAAAGCTAAATATCTATAAGAATCGTTTTAAAAGGTTAAAATTATGGAATTCGTTATATCATACAACGTTTTAGAAAAGTAAAATTATATGTACTCTTAATAAGTTTCAAGTTTTTAAATTACCATTTATTGATGAAACATGGGATAAAGTCCAAAGGTTATTTAAATGTATAAAATTATCTAAATGTAAAACGTTGATTACTTAACTTGCCACTATCCGACATCTAACTTATCTACATTCTACATTCTACATTCTTACATTCACATTAAATAAAATGAAAATGAAAATAGTTATCTTGACAAAATCACGAGAAAATATTGTAAATAATGAATTTGAAATCAAACAGGAATCTCCACTAACCTTTGTCTAGTTCTCGTTAATTGACACTTTTGTTCTTACATGTAATTTGATTTATCAATTATTCCGAATACCGTTAAAAAAGGCAAGGTTTTATAAATCATAGTGGACCTCTCAACAGAGACTTATAGTCACATCGTAATGTATCTAATAATTCAATCATTTGATATTATCTTTTACTTCCGTCGATAATTATATTGAAACAATTTCGTTCATGTAAAGTATATTTTATCTAATACTGTGTTAACGTTCTCAAGTCATATAATAGACTTCATAACTTATTTTCATATCAATCAAACCGTTTAATGTTTTATTAATATTTCTCAATTTAATATTCACATATATATATATATATATATATATATATATATATATATATATATATATATATATATATATATATATATATATATATATATATATATATATATATATTCATATATATCTATTTACACATATTTGTTCGTGAATCATCGAGAGCAGTCTAAGAGTAAATGAATACATGAACACAGTTCAAAGTTTTTAAGATTTCAACATTACAGACTTTGCTTATCGTGTCGGAAACATATAAAGATTAAGTTTAAATTTAGTCAGAAATTTCCGGGTTGTCACAATGACGAAGTGATAACGGGTACGTTTCTTGTTAACAACTTCTATGCTACTGTTTTATTCGATTCTGGTGCTGATAGAAGTTATGTGTCTACTGAATTTTGTGCCTTATTCACTGAAAAACCACAAGCCTTAGAAATTAAGAGTCTTGTAGAAGTAGCAAATGGTAAGGTTATGAAAGTAGACAACGTGTATAAAAACTGTGATCTGATTCTACTAGACAAACACTTTAAGATCAACCTATTACCAGTCGAGTTAGGAAGCTTTGATGTAGTTGTAGGGATGGATTGGTTACGTCCATTAAGAGCTGCAATCATGTGCTATGAGAAAACCATTAACATCCCTCTAGAGAATGGTGAAACCCTAATTGTTCCAAGGGAGGTGAGGGGATCTAAACTTAATATTATCTCTTGTATCAAAACCCATAAGTATCTAATGAAGGGATATCAAGCCATCTTGGCTCATGTTAAAGAAGTCGAATCGGAAGAGAAACAGATTGAAGATGTGCCGGTGGTTAGAGACTTTCCCGAAGTATTTCTTGAAGAACTCCTTGGTCTCCCTCCCCGACGACAGGTTGAGTTTCAAATTGATATAATTCCCGGTGATGCACCTTTTGCAAAGGCACCATACCGATTAGCTCCATCTGAGATGAAGGAATTATACAACCAACTCCAAGAACTTTTGGAAAAAGGTTTCATTCGCCCTAGCCCATCTCCGTTGGGTGCACCCGTTCTTTTCGTTAAGAATAAAGATGGAATGTTGGGAATGTGTATTGATTACCGAGAACTCAACAAGCTCACCATCAAGAATCGTTATCCAATCCCGCATATTGATGACCTGTTTGACCAATTGCAAGGGTCAAGCATCTATTCGAAGATTGATCTTAGGTCGAGTTATCATCAACAGAGGGTCAAGGAAGCTGATGTTTCTAAGACTGCTTTCCGAACTCGTTATAGACACTATGATTTTCTTGTCTTGCCTTTTGGTTTAACTGATACTCCTGCTGTATTAATGGATCTTATGAACCGTGTATGCAAACCATATCTTGACCAATTCATGATCGTTTTTATAGATGATATCTTAATCTATTCCAATAGCGAGAAAGAGCATGAGCAACACCTACGATTGATTCTAGAACTCTTAAAGAAGGAACAATTGTATGCCAAGTTTTCCAAGTGTGAATTTTGTCTGCGAACCATACAATTTCTCGGACATGTAGTTGATGGTTAAGGAATACATGTCGATCAGGCGAAAATCACTGCTATTTAGAACTGGGAAGTGCCTAAGAGTGCAAAACATATTCGCCAATTTTTTGGGACTTGCTGGTTATTATCGAAGGTTTATCAAAGACTTTTCTATTCTAGCCAAACATCTCCCCAAGCTAACTCACAAGGGGAAGAAGTTTGAGTAGTTTGAAGAACAGGAATCTACTTTTAAGGTTCTAAAGGATAAATTAACCACAACCCCGATTCTATCATTACCTGATGGCACTGACAATTTTGTAATCTATTTTGATGCCTCAAACCAAGGTTTCGGATGTATTTTGATGCAACGTAACTAATGGTGTATCCTATCGTATACACATATAAAAGGCATAATGGTTGCATAAAAGTAGCATCAGGAAGGCTGGAAACAACAGTTTTGTGGAGTTGTCCGTCCAGCGTTCTCCGCTGTACAGGCTGCTCCGTCATGCGTAAGCCCTGAAGGCCGCCTAGCGCGTAAGCCCTGGCCTGAGAATGCCACCTTCAGCATAAATTTCGGATCACGAATAACAGAACGTATCATCATCTGACACGTGTCCCCGAACAATCTGGTGGATCTGACACTATAAATAGACCCCTTGGGTCATCATTTTACACAGTTCAGACATTCTGACAACTTTGAGAGCTGAGACTTCACTTCTCTTTCTCTTTCTACTTTCTCTCACTAGAAGTCATCCGGCTAGCATTTTTACGTTCTACGGACGACAGATTGATTAATCCACCCCACAAGTTTCTACACTTGTGAACCGGGTCTGCAGGGATTATTTCCCAAGGGTAAAAATCAATCGGCAACACTCCGCCCTCCTAAAGCTAGATTACTTCCAGTATCTTGTTGACACACTAAGCCTTACCTCATAAGGAAATAGGTGTTAACAATGGCGCCATCCGTGGGACTCGAACCCATGACCACGTGGTATCCCCTTCTTAAGCTCAGCAAAATTACCCTTGCCTTCCTCCGCCCTCCGGAGAAGCTCAGCAGATTTTTCCCTCTCTGCACTCAGCTGCTTCTCCAGCTCGCTTACTTTCACCTGCTCCTCTTCAAGTCTTTTCTTCTCAGCATCCCTTTCCCCTTGCAGAACAACAGCGACATCTTGAGCACTTTTTAGCTCAACTTCTCTAGCCTTTATTATTTTCTGAGCATCACTCAAGGCACGCTCAGCATCAGCAGCTCTCTTACGAGCATTTGCACCTTCAGTTATATCTTTACGGGCTATAGCAAGAATAGACTCCTGATGCTTCTGCAGTTGCAGCACAGAGTCCAGATGATTGGTTATGTAGTGACCCGAACTTTTCCATGTTTATATATATTAATTGAGATTGATATTTACATGATTAAATGTTTCCAACATGTTAAGCAATCAAACTTGTTAAGACTTGATTAATTGAAATATATTTCATATAGACAATTGACCACCCAAGTTGACCGGCGATTCACGAACGTTAAAACTTGTAAAAACGACATGATGATATATATATGGATATACATATGGTTAACATGAGATTATGATAAGTAAGTATCTCCATAAGTATATTAACAATGAGTTAAATACATATAAACAAGACTACTAACTTAAGGATTTCGAAACGAGACATATATGTAACGATTATCGTTGTAACGACATTTAAATGTATATATATCATATTAAGATATATTAATATATCATAATATCATGATAATATAATAATTTAACATCTCATTAGATATAATAAACAATGGGTTAACAACATTAATTGAGATCGTTAACTTAAAGGTTTCAAAACAACACTTACATGTAACGACTAACGATGACTTAACGACTCAGTTAAAATGTATATACATGTAGTGTATTTAGATGTATTAAAATACTTTTGGAAGACTTCAAGACATATATCAAAACACTCATACTTAATGAAAATGGTTACAGTTACTTTCCCATTCTTTTCTTTCATCAAGAATTCTAGTCGTATTCTTACCCGTATTATACACAGTTTCAAAACGTACTTACTATAGGTATATACCAATAGGAACTAGCATGGGATTTCACTCTTGATTATGTCATGTATGACTAATCAATTTTAACTACTACCATGAGCTAGTCAACTAACTAGAACTCCTTTTAACCCCACTCACCACTCACCAATTACCACTCATCATTCACTCCATTTCACTTTCAATTCTCTTTCTAATTCTCTCTCAACACACACACTATTATGAACGTATTTTTCCAGTAGTTAATCATCATCTTCATCAAAAATCACTTCAAGAATCAAGCTATAATCATCATAGGAAGAACACTTCAAGAACACTTCAAAAATCCCTTCAAGTTTACTAATTTACTTCCAAGCTTTCTAATCCATTCCAAGTAATCATCTAAGATCAAGAAACCTTTGTTATATACAGTAGGTTATCTTTCTTATTCAAGGTAATATTCATATTCAAACTTTGATTCAATTTCTATAACTATAAACTATCTTAATTCGAGTAAAAATCTTACTTGAACTTGTTTTTGTGTCATGATCCTACTTCAAGAACTTTCAAGCCATCCAAGATCCTTTGAAGCTAGATCATTTCTTGTCACTTCCAGTAGGTTTAACTACTAAACTTGAGGTAGTAATGATGTTCATAACATCATTCGATTCATATATATAAAACTATCTTATTCGAAGGTTTAAACTCGTAATCACTAGAACATAGTTTAGTTAATTCTAAACTTGTTCTCAAACAAAAGTTAATCCTTCTAACTTGACTTTTAAAATTAACTAAACACATGTTATATATCTATATGATATGCTAACTTAATGATTTAAAACCTGGAAACACGAAAAACACCGTAAAACCGGATTTACGCCGTCGTAGTAACACCGCGGGCTGTTTTGGGTTTGTTAATTAAAAACTATGATAAACTTTGATTTAAAAGTTGTTATTCTGAGAAAATTATTTTTATTATGAACATGAAACTATATCCAAAAATTATGGTTAAACTCAAAGTGGAAGTATGTTTTCTAAAATGGTCATCTAGACGTCGTTCTTTCGACTGAAATGACTACCTTTACAAAAACGACTTGTAACTTATTTTTCCGACTATAAACCTATACTTTTTCTGTTTAGATTCATAAAATAGAGTTCAATATGAAACCATAGCAATTTGATTCACTCAAAACGGATTTAAAATGAAGAAGTTATGGGTAAAACAAGATTGGATAATTTTTCTCATTTTAGCTACGTGAAAATTGGTAACAAATCTATTCCAACCATAACTTAATCAACTTGTATTGTATATTATGTAATCTTGAGATACCATAGACACGTATACAATGTTTTGACCTATCATGTCGACACATCTATATATATTTCGGAACAACCATAGACACTTTATATGTGAATGTTGGAGTTAGCTATACAGGGTTGAGGTTGATTCCAAAATATATATAGTTTGAGTTGTGATCAATACTGAGATACGTATACACTGGGTCGTGGATTGATTCAAGATAATATTTATCGATTTATTTCTGTACATCTAACTGTGGACAACTAGTTGTAGGTTACTAACGAGGACAGCTGACTTGATAAACTTAAAACATCAAAATATATTAAAAGTGTTGTAAATATATTTTGAACATACTTTAATATACATGTATATATTGTTATAGGTTCGTGAATCAACAGTGGCCAAGTCTTACTTCTCGACGAAGTAAAAATCTGTGAAAGTGAGTTATAGTCCCACTTTTAAAATCTAATATTTTTGGGATGAGAATACATGCAGGTTTTATAAATGATTTACAAAATAGACACAAGTACGTGAAACTACATTCTATGGTTGAATTATCGAAATCGAATATGCCCCTTTTTATTAAGTCTGGTAATCTAAGAATTAGGGAACAGACACCCTAATTGACGCGAATCCTAAAGATAGATCTATTGGGCCTAACAAACCCCATCCAAAGTATCGGATGCTTTAGTACTTCGAAATTTATATCATATTCGAAGGGTGTCCTGGAATGATGGGGATATTCTTATATATGCATCTTGTTAATGTCGGTTACCAGGTGTTCACCATATGAATGATTTTTATCTCTATGTATGGGATGTATATTGAAATATGAAATCTTGTGGTCTATTGTTACAATTTGATATATATAGGTTAAACCTATAACTCACCAACATTTTTGTTGACGTTTAAAGCATGTTTATTCTCAGGTGAATACTAAGAGCTTCCGCTGTTGCATACTAAAATAAGGACAAGATTTGGAGTCCATGTTTGTATGATACTGTGTAAAAACTGCATTCAAGAAACTGATTTCGATGTAACATATTTGTATTGTAAACCATTATGTAATGGTCGTGTGTAAACAGGATATTTTAGATTATCATTATTTGAAAATCTACGTAAAGCTTTTTAAACCTTTATTTATGAAATAAAGGTTATGGTTTGTTTTAAAAATGAATGCAGTCTTTGAAAAACGTCTCATATAGAGGTCAAAACCTCGCAACGAAATCAATTAATATGGAACGTTTTTAATCAATAAGAACGGGACATTTCAGGTTAGCAGTACATGAGCTGCCATAGTTGATTCCCTGAGTTGATTAGAGCAGAGAGCGGTGAATTGGGGTTTCAGCTCAGGGATAACACAACCCTGTACAAGAAAAAATTTTATGAGTAATTTCAGGCAACTCACATCAATAAATTACAAGCATATACATGCAGATGGTCTTATCATTCATACTTGAAGAAGATTTGCAAATTCTTTATCCTTAGTAGCAGGGTTTGCAATGATGGCCTGCAATGCCCTCACATGAGCAGGAAGAGTTGGCTCTTGAACATTGGAGGATGTGATAGCTGGGTTAGTGATATTAGGAGGAGGAGAATGATAAGCAGAGTTGCCTTCCAGCCTATCTTCATGAAATTCAAATTTCTAGAATGGAGTAAAGTTTGGATCAGGAGTTTTCAGGCCCTTCTCTCCTTCACTTTCAAGATTTTCCTCCGGCACCCGTTCACCGCCCTCCGTAGCCTTCCCTTGGCTATCATCCGACTCTGCTAAAATCACTAACAAGAACAAATTAGCATTATGAACAAACATAACGGTCGTAAGCAAAAACATGTGCATTTTCAAGAAAGCGCAGAATGGACATACTTCTCCTGCGTTTCTGCTTTTTGCCCTCCTCTGTACTTTTCGCCCTTTTAGAGCCTATGCTCTTCTTTCTTGTCTTTTGGGTTGGAGGAGGAGTGGGGTTAGTTTCACCCGTGATATCAACTGAACCTGATGTTTGTTGATCGGCGGTGGTGGTGTCATCCGCTGTCCGTTCAGTGTCTGTTTGTTCAGACCTGGACTCACTATCATAGCAGCTAACAATTACTCCTTCCCCCTTTTCAGCAGCAATGGCATCATCAGCAGTTTTAGCCTCAGCTGCAGCTCTTTCTGCCTCTAGCTCTTCAGCAGTTTTGTCATGAGCAGTGACCTCCACGTCATCATCAAGATCAACGGATAAGAGAGCAGAACGAACCTGCATCACGAAGTTGGCTGCAAAAACATAAACAGCAATATAAGCAAATGTGACAAACAATAGACATGCATTTATATACAGTAGGATGATCATATCCCATCCTACCCTGGTTTTTCTCACGGAGTACTGGCACAGAATTGCTCGGCCATTCTTGACTCACTTTGCACAGCACAAGAATTCCCTCATACCTTTCGTATGATCTGGGCGGAAGGCGGAGCACTTTCAAGCTATTTACTATCCGCTGCTCTGCGGGAGAAATCTTAACACCCTTTCCCACACCAGCATCAATAGCACCCCATTCCCGGACAATGGAGTACTCCTCCGGAATAACAGTCTCATCAACAAAGAAAAATGGACTTTTCCAGTCCTTCAAATTTGAAACTCTATTCGTACCAACAAAATGATTATTTTTCTTACTATCAATAGTAAGCCAGCAGTCACTAATTGTACGAATTCTAAACAAAGAGATAAAAACTTTAATGTGAGGCTTTATATTAATAGCATTGCAGCACATTTCAAAAAGGATAATTTTTTGAAGGCCATGGGGATGCATTTGACTAAGGCATGCCTTGTAATATCTAAGAAGGCGAAGGGGAAACTTAGTAAGAGGAACACGGAGGTTGTCGTGTGTAATTTGTAAGGCGTATAAAGTAATTTTCCCCTCAGGAGGGTTGTCAGCAGTTTGTCTGTTGGTGGGAAGAACAGGGTTGTATTGATTGAGATGGCGGAAGGCAATCTTTAAGCCATCTAAATATTCACTTGTCAATGATGAAGCCATCGTGCTAACTTCTGGAATGTCAGCGGTATTTGACGAAGAAGGCTTTGCATGTTCTTGGCCAGTACTTGGAGTAGAAGCCATGATAATACAGTAAAAGATACCAACAAGAAGAAAATAGCAGTAAGATGGAGTGTACTGACCTTGGAAAACGGTAAACCTTAAAAAGTTGAAGATTGAAGAAGGCGATGAAGATTTGGGGGAGAAATGTGCTTTTTAGATCTTGGCAAAAGTAAAAAAGTGATGGTAAAAGGGTTATGACGGTTTTTATATGGGTTCATCGGTGCAATTTTTATGGCCATGATTGAGATACGTGTATCGGTGAGTTTAAACGTAGGGTACGAAATAACACTTTTTACAGCTGGAGGCGCGTGGAGGATCTCAGCCGTAAAAAAGTAATCATAACAGCGTCAGTAAAATTCGTCTGCATTTAATGCCTAAAATGTTATCCCCGATGCAAGTGGGCAATGAACAGGCTGGTTTGGCATGCGTTATTAAAAGTTTAACAACTTAATCATTTTTCAAATGCTTAAGTCATTAAACTGGGGGGGACTTAATGGTGTATCCTATCGTATACACACATAAAAGGCATAATGGTTGCATAAAAGTAGCGTCAGGAAGGCTGGAAACAACAGTTTTGTGGAGTTGTCCATCCAGCATTCTCCGCTGTACAGGCTGCTCCGTCATGCCTAAGCCCTGAAGGCCGCCTAGCGCGTAAGTGCTGGCCGGAGAACGCCACCTTCAGCATAAATTTCGAATCACGAATAACAGAACGTATCATCATCTGACACGTGTCCCCGAACAATCTGGTGGATCTGACACTATAAATAGACCCCTTGGGTCGTCATTTTACACAATTCAGACATTCTGACAACTTTGAGAGCTGAGACTTCACTTCTCTTTCTCTCTCTACTTTCTCTCACTAGAAGTCATCCGGCTAGCATTTTTACGCTCTACGGACGACAGATTGATTAAGCCACCCCACAAGTTTCTACACTTGTGAACCGGGTCTGCAGGGATTATTTCCCAAGGGTAAAAATCAATCGGCAACACTCCGCCCTCCTAAAGCTAGATTACTTCCAGTATCTTGTTGACACACTAAGCCTTACCTCATAAGGAAATAGGTGTTAACAGTAACAAATTTATAGCCTACGCATTTAGACAACTGAAGAAACATGAAAAGAACTACACCACACATGACTTGGAATTAGGAGTTGTGGTATTCGCATTAAAGATGTGGAAACATTACCTCTATGAGATAAAATTCACGGTGTTTACCCATCATAAAAGTATTCAACATATCTTTGACCAGAAGCGACTGAACATGAGAGAAAGGCGTTGGGTTGAGTTATTAAATGACTATGACTGCGAGCTTAAGTATCACCCTGGTAAGGCAAATGTAGTTGCTGATGCCCTTAGTAGAAAGGATCATGTCAAACCGATTCGAGACCGAGCTTTAAATATGGTTATTCGTACGAATCTTACATCTCAAATCCGTGAAGCATAACTTCAGGCATTGGAGGAAGAAAATGTCCAACTTGAGGGACTTAAAGGTCTTGAAAATCAACTTGAACTTAAGGGAAACGGAACAAGGTATTTCAATAACCGAATAAGGGTCCCAATCTTCGGAAACCTTCGAGAACTAGTCTTGGATGAAGCCTATAAGACTAGGTATTCTATTCACCCAGGTTCTAGTAAAATGTATCACAATGTGAAAGAGTTTTATTGGTAGCCTAATTTGAAATCTGATATTGCTGATTATGTGAGCAAGTGTCTTACTTGTTTGAGAGTTAAGGCTGAGCATCAAAAGCCGTCTGGTTTACTTCAACAGCCGAATATTCCGCAGTGGAAGTGGAAATGTATCACTATGGACTTTATTACTAAATTGCCCAAGACTTCTAGTGGTAATGATACTATTTGGGTCATAGTGGATCGTCTTACTAAATCTGCACACTTCTTATCAATCAAAGAAACTGACAAAATGGAGAAATTGTCACAACTTTACATCAAAGAGATTGTCACACGTCATGGAGTCCCTATCTCTATCATATCTGATTGTGACCGTTGATTCACTTTTAGATTCTGGAAGACTTTACAATATGCTCTTCGAACTCAACTCGACATGAATACTGATTATCATCCGCAAACAGATGGTCAAAGTGAACGAACCATTCAAACGTTGGAAGATATGGTTCGTGCTTGTATTATCGATTTCGGCAAAGGTTGGGATAGACACTTTCCTTTAGCTGAATTTTCTTACAACAACAGCTATCACTCAATTATTAAGGTTGCACCTTTTGAGGCCTTATACAGACAGAAATGTAGATCCCCACTGTGCTGGGATGAACTAGAGGATAGACAGTTAACTGGTCCTAAAATCATACATGAAACTACAGAAAAGATCGTTCAGATTAAGAAACGATTAGTAACTACCCGCAGCCAACAGAAGAGCTATGCTGATAATCATCGGAAAGATTTAGAATTTCAAGTTGGTGATAAAGTCATGTTGAAAGTATCCCTTTGGAAAGGTGTCGTTCGTTTTGGTAAACGAAGCAAACTAAGTCCGTGTTTTGTTGGACTTTTCAAGATTACTGAAAGAATTGGTCCCGTGGCAAATCGAGTAGAACTACCTGCTGAACTTAGTAACGTACACGATGTATTTCATGTCTCGAATTTGAAAAAGTGTCTTGCTAATGACACACTCGTTATTCCTTTGGTTGATATCCCCATTGATGATAAAATGCATTTCGTCGGAAAGTTTGGGGTTCTTCCACAAGTGCTGAGTGTGGTAGAGTAGCAGGCACGTAGACCAGTGATATAGGTGGAGTAGAAGGTACATAAACCGGTGATGCGGGTGGAGTAGCAGGTGCATAGACCGGTGAGTTGATGGATCCTTGGGATTCGGAATCGGAGATGATGATCAGGTTACGGCGAGACATCCTAAAAGAAAAGAAAGAAAGAAGATTAAGTAGGTTCTAAGGAAGATGTAAAAGCACGAATAAGATGTAAAGGAAATGTGCTAAAAAACTAAAACAAGAAAGGTTATAGACCTACGGATTGCAAAGGCACCCTACCTAACACATAAGGCACACATAATATGCAACCCTGGTTCTCTATAACAACCTGGCTCTGATACCAATCTGTCACACCCCCAAATAGGGTCGGGGGTAAATATGACATTTCAATATCACAACACAAGTATATAAAACGAGAATGACTCTAAATGAGACGTTTTTATTAAAAAACCAATGTATTCAAAGCAGCAAAAATAAATTGTTATTAGAACTGATAAACCAAAAATGTAAATGAAATTTTTTTAATGCATAATAAAAATAATGAATGCGGGACTCCATAACAGCCAAATCCAAGTAGCAAATAATCTCTATCAACCTTCACCTGAGACAAAACATGCTTAAAGTGTCAACCAAAAATGGTTGAGTGCACAACATAGGTTTATAATCATTTTAGACCACAAGATTTAGTTATAAAGTTTTATGTATAGACATCGTTCAAAAGTAAGTGTTGAAGTTATGATATTGAGACTAAACATAAGTTACCTTAACTCTTTGTTCGTTCGTGTCGTTGAATCATTAATATGTATCCATTAACCAACGGTCAACTAGATAGAGACGTCGCTCTTAATAGGCCTACTCATATTAACGATATCATGGCAGGGATTTAACATGAAACATAGCATGGCAACACAGTTAAACAGTTTTGAGTACTTGTGTCTAAGCGTAAAACAGTTTTAAAGGCAAGCATGTGTCTCACCCCAAAGTTTAAAATAAATATATAAAGAAAGATAAAAAGTGGGGCTATGAGGTTCACCTTAGAAGCAAGTAAGTTATTCCACGAATAGAAGAATGAACAGAGTAAGTGACCGGAGATCTCAACCTAGAGATATAAAGTTTGGTTAGTTATTGTCTAACAGACAAAAAGTATGTTTATTAATATAGCAACTATATTAACAGTGACGGTTCACGAGAAAAGTTCTTATTTCTCGAAAGTTTCTATTTTCATAAAATTACTATTTATGGAAAGCTTCCTCTTATAGTAAGTTTCTAGTTTTAGAAAGTTTGGGTTATAATCCTTCACAAAGATGTTGTACAACTTTACTCAAACTTCGTTGCTATCAAGTAAGTCAGGAATGACCAGATGTAACTGGGGGCCCATGACTCTTGATCAGAAACTAAGTCATGACATTCGAGATCCACAAGCTTGTCCCATAAATGGCAACCTAGACGTCATCCCTTTGACCGTAAGTAGCGGTAAAGTTCGTATAAGTTGTACGTTTATCCTTTGATTATAACCTTCACTGGCCCAAGGAAAAGTGTTTAAGGGAAGTGTTTTTTGAGATTCATGTTAGTGCAAAGTGTTTAAGAGAGTAACAACAAGATTACTGGAGATTATATATACTTTCCGAGGAGTTAACAATTGGTTAACCTTGCTGATTCATGGAATCACCCCACACTAGAGTCTTGCTTGTCCTCAAGTAAATCCGACTCGAAAATAAATCTTCTACCAAGTAATAACATCTTCAAACGTGTATGTTGAATCAAACGAACATAAACCAATCAAGCAACTAGTGTGGGTACAGTTTTGGAGGAAAATATCAACCATGACTCCCACTTGCATTCCCAAAACAATACTTTCCCAAACCTTAAGCAATATGTAATGAATAAAGTAACCAAAGATAGTCTCGAATAGCGTACCATAATAATGAGGTAGAGAATCTCGAACCATAACATAACAATTCAGATTACACAGTGAGGGTTCCCTGTTACTGATGACCTCTAAACTGTGGCTAGCTAAATTGACTGACTTAAAGACTCAAACTGTGAAATAGAGTTCTCTGAAATCAAGTGCCAACGTTCACTGGACACGATCAACCCCTATATCGAATAATACGCAAATTAATTCAATTTCCTTGGTCCAGATAATGCTCAATTTGCCCAACCCAAATAACCACCTGAGAAATTATAACTGACTCCAATTCGCGTCACCAAATTAGACAATTACAACCAATCAGGAGATAAAGAATTAAACAACTGAAAATATATGCAACAGACTCCAAAGAGTGTTCACTCAATTAGACAACCACATATATCAACCAATTTGCATAAAAGTATCAACAAGAATTTTCATGTGTTCAAGCCATCGGTCATCATACATACGATAATTAATCATAAAAATATATCCAACATAATATTTAGCCTAAGTGAACATAATTAATTTAGCTCAAGATCATAATATAAATTGAACACAAACCCAAATAATTAATGAATAAATAAATCATCATCCATATAGACATGAATAATAAAATTAAAATAGCAATAACATATGTTCATAAACAATCATCAAAAATAGTACGGAGTATGAGTTAAATAAATATACCCAAAAGTGAGTGATAAAAATCAAAACAATATTTGACCTTGTTTTATTATTGTGATCGTCACCAACACAATCAAGCGACCCTTCTTGATCCTTGTTACTTCACACGTGGACCCCACAAATAACCTACTTGATTTCTTTTCTCCTTCACGTGACAAAGCCACAAAAATCCCACAAGATGTGGGTTCCACGACTGCACACAAGAACCAAAAACCTTCTTTTTTTATTTCTCCTTTTTCTTGTTATCTTTTCGTTGACTAGAGTAAACTCCAAGGTGAGGCCCTCGGCTGCACACCCCCAAGAAAAAAACTCACGCAGCAGCTCCCGTCTTTTTCGATCCCCCGGTGCCCTTTCTTTAATTTATGATCATAATAATATAATAGGTTAGGCCTAATGAAAGCCCAAGATCACAAGTCCATCTATTAATTAACTCAAGCCACCAATAACACTTACACTCAACAAATCCAATTTGCAGCCCAAAATCATTCTAGTCACCTTCTTTGTTGTCCAGATAAAAATTTGACTTTTTTCTGCATTCTGTCCAGCCACGTTTCTGTATCTATCTCGCAGCTCGTTCCGAATCTCAGAAACATATATATACAAAATTTGTAGTTCTTTGAATTACAAACTTCTGGCAATTTGAATCACCTTAATCGAAGATCGTATGAGTAAGTTATGACCGTTTTCGTGTAGGTGCGAATATTTTGTTAAACCACAAAATTCTCACACACTTTCATCATTCTTTAACCATACTAACAATAAGCCTTCAAAAATGCGCACCAAATAAACTCTAAAAACACACGTAATGAATCCAACTCTTATAGAGATTAACCATGATAATAATGTTGTGTCAAAAACACTCCGAAAACCACTAAAACTCATTCTGAATCACTTATTGATGTCAAAACACAAATCTTCATAAATGCTACCAAAATTTAACTAAACCGCATCCAAACAGACCAAAATGCGACCGATATTGCTAAGATAAACATAGTTGAAATATGCAATATCAGACCGGGAGTGAGATATGGCATAAAGAAAACGTTCGCCCTCCAACACACGTAGGAAAAAGCCACTCGGGTGTTAGAACATATCTTTCATTAGAGTCGTCGTGTCCCGAAGAGATGCAACTAAAACATTTGAAAATGTGTCTAGAACCCGTAGGACTTTGGTGGAATCCCAGCAACAACCGACTTCATCGGTGGCTCAGATTGCTGTAACAAGCACAAAAGCGAGTATAACACCACAAATCGCCCCTCTAGGATTGCTTGGAAGTCCTGTTGAAAGGACCCGTTCATATACATTATAAACGATTCACAATAGTTGATTACATCGCGAGGTATTTGACCTCTATATGATACATTTTACAAACATTGCATTCGTTTTTAAAAGACAAACTTTCTTTACAACGAAATTTGACGGCATGCACACCATTTCATAATACATCCAACTATAATTGACATAATAATAATCTTGATGAACTCAATGACTCGAATGCAACGTCTTTAAAAATATGCCATGAATGACTCCAAGTAATATCCTTAAAATGAGCTAATGCACAGCGAAAGATTTCTTTAATACCTGAGAATAAACATGCTTTAAAGTGTCAACCAAAAGGTTGGTGAGTTCATAGGTTTATCATAACAATCATTTTAATATATTAATAGACCACAAGATTTCCGTTTATAAATATATGTACACTCGCAAGTGTATAAAAGTATTCTATAAGTTGTAGGCACCCGGTAGCAAGCCTTAACGTTCATGTTTTACCCTCTGAAATACACCAGATCAGGTGTGCTTAAAATAACCTCGAAGTACTAAAGCATCCCATAGTCAGGATGGGTTTGTCAGGCCCAATAGATCTATCTTTAGGATTCGGCCTACCGTACATAGACAAGTAGTTTAATGTTACCAAGCTAAGGGTATATTTCTGGTTTAAACCCACGTAGAATTAGTTTTAGTACTTGTTCCTATTTCGTAAAACATTTTTAAAAACAGCGCATGTATTCTCAGTCCCAAAAATATATATAAAAGGGAGCAAATGAAACTCACCATACTGTATTTCGTAGTAAAAATACATATAACGTCATTTAACAAGTGCAAGGTTGGCCTCGGATTCATGAACCTATATTAATTATATATATTTATATGTTGGTCAATATTTGTCTAACAATTTTTGGTCAAGTCATAGTGTACCACAATCCTAATGCTCGAGACTAATATGCAAAAGTCAAAAAAAGTCAACTTGACCCAAAATGACTTCTAAAATTTATACGTGTTTATTTTATAACTTAACTATAGTCGTTTTATATATTTAAATATATTTATTAAATTTTATAATAATAAAAGTCATTTATTAATAAAAATTTATATTAACGTTTATATATGATAAAATATACTTTTATATATCTTAAGTAGTAAAATTTATAAAATTCACTTAATATCGTAAAACTACAGTGGTAAGAATTATTAATGTAATTATATTACGCGTGGTGAAAAATATCTTTGTATCCCCTATTTATTTGATAAAATAATATTGATCATAATAATAATAAGTAAAAGTTGTATTATTTTGTAATAATAATTATTATTATTCTATAAAAAATAACAATATTTATATTTACTAAAAATGGTATTATGATAAAATGATAATACTAACATAATAGTAATAATGATATTTTATAATAACAATGATATTTTTATTAAAATAATAACGACGATAGTAATAATAATCATTTTAACAATAATACTAAAATTCAGTTGACTATAACTTCTAATCCGTTCATCGAAACCATTCGATATCTAAATGAAAAGTTCTTAATTTTTCGCTAGCTTTCCAATGACATGCATATCATATATCCTATCTCAGTAGCATATGTATCAAATTCAGGATTCAACAAACCTATCTAAGGATAATATCGAATGTACAAGCATGCATAATCCTATATACTCGAGCACTAGTCAGGGATACACTATTGATATATAAGAGTTAAGTTATGAGTGCTCACGTATCAATATTGAGATTCAATATTGCAGGAAAGTACGTAGACGCAACGGAGATGATAAACACTAGATTGACCTCACGAGCATACCCATGAACCATACCCATCACCTCCATAGCTATAACCCATAATTTCCTTAGCTTCGACTCATTCAAAAAACTATTTTGAAATCACTCGGACATCACTCCGTCGTAATATTTTATGTATACTAATAATATCTTGAAATAATACAGAGCATATATATATATATATATATATATATATATATATATATATATATATATATATATATATATATATATATATATATATATATATATATATATATATATATATATATATATATATAAACCGATTGAGAGAGTTTAGAGAAATATATTTTCAAGTTTCTATGAAATAATGAAACCTATTGAATTCTATTTATAATAGATTTTTGAATTATTAAAGTGAATTATTAAAGTATGAATTATTAAAGTGAATTATTAAAGTATGAATTATTAAAGTGAATTATTAAAGTATGAATTATTAAAGTGAATTATTAAAGTTAAAGTAAAGTAAAAGTAAAGTAGAGGTAAAGTTAAAGTATAGTAAAAGTATAAAAACTATGTATGTATAATACGCGTATAAATATATAATATTAATTTAAATCGTTATATATATTTAATGAAATAAAATATAAATATCATTATATTTATTATACTGGTTAAGTAATGAGTTGTCAAAAGTGATTCTAGATATTTATAAAAGTTGTATACGTTTTAATAATAAAGTTCTTTTTAAACTGAAAACGTTTTTGTACATTTGAAAATAGATTAATAGAATATTATGGAAACTAATTCTCCACTAGCTTTTGTCTAACTTTCGTAAATGACACTTTTTTTATTATTTATAAATAGCTTTACAAATTATTCCGAATATCGTTAAGAGGAATAGATTTTCTCAAATCATAGTGGACCTCTCAATAGAGACTTGTAATCATAATTCAATGTTTCTGATAATTCAATCATTTAATATATTTTTTTAATTTCGTCGATAATCATATTGAAACAAATATGTTCATATAAAGCATTATACGTTTAAATACTTTGTTGACATTTTCAATTTATAACATATACACATATACATACATATTCATATATGTTCATTTAATGGTTCGTGAATCATTGGAATTTGGTCGAGGTTTAAATGAATGTATAAACATAGTTTAAAATCCTTGAGATTTAACTTAACAAACATTGCTTATCATGTCAGAATAATATAAAGATAAAGTTTAAATTTAGTCAGAAATTTTCGGGTCGTCACAGTACCTACCCGTTAAAGAAATTTCGTCCCCGAAATTTGATAGAGGTCGTTATGGCTAACAATGAGAATGTTATTATGACGTAACGATTATGAAGTTTTATCATGTCTAAGAAGTATGGATAAAATAATTCGATTACTCGAAGTGTATGAGGGAAGTTATCGTAAATGAAGGAAATAAGATTATAGTGATTCATCATATCTTTTGACGTCATCACAATTGATCTCCGAATTTAAAGAAAATCTTTGTAATCTATGTTGGATTTGATGCTTCGATGATTAAGGAGATTATGATTCTCTTCGAATTAATACGATAATCCATCTTGATTTCTCTGTCGGGTATTTCACTATAAATCCACCTCCTTCGTTTCCTTACAACTCACACCTTCTATTCTTTCTCCCTCAACTCATATTTTAAAGTATTTGTCAATATACTTCATCCAGTACTGATTCTCGATATACTCCTCACTTTCTTATCTGTCATTCTTCTTTTTCATCTGCCTCCGGAAGAATCTATTTACTTCTACTATACTCTCGGTTTTATAGTGTTTTTAGTTCTTCCGTGTCTTTATATTGCTATATGCATCGATATATACGGTTTATAATTTTTGGGTGGTTATTGGGTTTTATATCTTCCCTTATATTTCAAAGCCCCTGCTTTTGTCTTCTATAATCATTGACATCCATAGTTAATGCTCCCTTCTATTTGCTGCGATTTATACTCCAATTTCTATTTTAGAGTTTTGTCCTTTCGTTTCTTCTTCTTGCGATTAAGCAACGTTTGTAATGGTTCAGTATTCGCAGATATGAATTTCAAAATGAACATAGTTAATGTTCTAAGAAGGAAATGGTAATGGCACGATCTTGATTTGTTAATTTACCAGAATACCCTGAAAAGACCGAATCATCAAGAAAATATATTCTTGATATTTTTAGAGATTAAATAGAATACAAGAGTCGTGTAACATGGAACATGATGACGGCCTGGTCTGTGAATCGTCATGTCCCATTAGAAACTCAGCATGACTTACTGTAATATAATCACGTTGATCAAGTGTCATTATATTATACTAACTCATGCTTCAGTTCCCAACACTACTTCAAAACATTCATAATTTAAACTCGGAAGTTAATAGAATATAGAAACTAATAGTTTCTTATATGATGTAACACTGATAGCGCAAAGAGATAAATGACTTCAGATAAGATTAGTTGTGAAAATATCTTCAGAAATATCGCGGATATTTATAATGAAAGATATGATAATATCTTAGAATTTCTAATATTGATGGATGATGATGAAGATTTGTCTGTAAAGGTTTAGAATAAAGAGTAAGGTATTCGTTAATGACTTTAGCAGGCACTGAATCATTTGGATTCTTTGAAGGCAGATTTAGTCTTTGTGATTTGTCCACAGCCTCCTTCATAGTCTGTTCAATCCGTTTTCCAGTTCGAAACCTTCTCTTTTTCTCAGCTTTACCACCTTACTATTCTTTGTCATCAAACTTTTTACTGTTAAGATCGTTTACAGTTTTTGATGCTTCGTCAGCATTTCAATAACTAGTTTGCAGTTCAAAATATTTTTCAGAACTTCACATTCAAAGTATGTAAGTCCAGGAGATAGACGTTTTACGTACACATATAACTGTTGGCGTAGACATGCTGCGAGATTTCAAAATACTGGTTACTGTTTTCTGATGATTCGTATGACAATTCTCGTTACAAGATGCGAATGAGTAAATGATGTGATTTCAATAAATATAATGATTTTTTGAAAAGTCAAAGATAATTGAAGTTGTTGGTAAGTTTATTGCTAAGGTGGCAAGTTATGAAAGGTCCCCAATAACGATGACGAAAGGGCAACGTATCTATCGAGGTTATAATAAGACTAGTCCGACTGAAAAGTCGAAGTTGACTTGCTGGAGCTGTGACAAAACTGTCTACTTTGAAAAGGAATTGAAAAGTCATTTTAGCTAATAAATGCCAAAGGGTTTGATACGGATACGCGTCAAACTATGACTTTGGCTTCGAGAGCTTTTTAGGTACATAAATATGGGTAATATACGGTTGGATCATCATCTCGATTGTTCATTGTTTGAAGTGTCTTCGAAAACTTCGGAGAGTTTGAACACAGTTTGTAATCGTTAATATACATATGATGTTCTAACACAGTTTTGAAGTCAAAGTATAGCTTTGAAAGATGTAGGAATCTAAGAGTGATGTCTTCTATTAAATCATGACTTGGATTTTGATTTGTCAAAATTAGAATGCGTAATCAAATTTGGGTGAGAATGGTTGTTTTGATTACTATACAAGAATGTATATTGTTGTGAGATTTTGGGAGTATAGTTGATGATTTGCTTAATCAGATTCGAAAAATGTAACATATTAATTGTGAATTTATATATCTCTCGGGTATTACCTACCCGTTCAAAAAAAATTTCACAATTAATATTTTGTACAACAGAATTTTATCACAGTCTTTATGAAAATATATATGTGCATATTTTCTTCAGATGTAACATAGATTTAATGAGTTAATATTAAATTAAACTCATTTGATTTACGGTTGAAACTAGAACTGGATAATCTCTAAAGACTTTAGAAATTACATAACTTTTACGGAGTATTTATTCAATAAATTTGAAATTATGAATTAATACTTCGTTATTTGTTGGTGTTTGTAACCCTTGCACCATATTCTCTATATCCACTACTCGAGCGCGAAGCGCGTTGACTTCTTCTATTACACCGGGGTGATTGTCGGTTCGGACGAGCGAATAAATAAAATCTAGAATTTGATGTAGTATATAATCGTGACGAGATACTCTGGAAATGAGAGAGAAAATGGTGTTTCGGACCGGTTCGCCGGTAAGTGCTTCAGGTTCATCGCCAAGAGGGCAATGTGGTGGATGGAAGAGATCACCTTCTTCTTGTCTCCAATTATTGAGGAGGCTACGAACCTATCCCCAATTCATCCAGAATAGATGATGGCTAATTGGTTGATCCATTCCGGTCACACTGCTTTCGGAGCTTGAGTGGGATTCCATATTGGAATTCGAGGGACTTGAACTAATGATGAATTCCATTTCGTTCGATTGAATAAAGGATTTTTTGATATGAAATGATTTTTCGGCTATCGGGTGGTATTCTAATTACATAGAATATCAATATATATAGCACAAAATATTTCGTAGATTACGGAGGAATTTACGGGATATGTCAGGCAAAGTTTACAGTAACAGATACGCTAAGATATGGATTAGCAGATACGCTAATATATGAATTTTGCCTATACACTATTCATCCAATCAATGCAGTAAGACGTGTCTAGACTAAGAATGATAAGCAGGCAATTTCCGACAGAAATGATAAGCAAAACTTTTGACATGCAGACACGGTCGAAGTCCAGGCTCACTAATGCATCCTAACGACTATCAGTTAGACACACTAATGCAGACCTGGTTCGTTAGGACCACCGCTCTGATACCAACTGAAAGGACCCGTTCATATACATTATAAACGATTCACAATAGTTGATTACATCGCGAGGTATTTGACCTCTATATGATACATTTTACAAACATTGCATTCGTTTTTAAAAGACAAACTTTCTTTACAACGAAAGTTGACGGCATGCACACCATTTCATAATACATCCAACTATAATTGACATAATAATAATCTTGATGAACTCAATGACTCGAATGCAACGTCTTTCAAAATATGCCATGAATGACTCCAAGTAATATCCTTAAAATGAGCTAATGCACAGCGGAAGATTTCTTTAATACCTGAGAATAAACATGCTTTAAAGTGTCAACCAAAAGGTTGGTGAGTTCATAGGTTTATCATAACAATCATTTCAATATATTAATAGACCACAAGATTTCCGTTTATAAATATATGTACACTCGCAAGTGTATAAAAGTATTCTATAAGTTGTAGGCACCCGGTAACAAGCCTTAACGTTCATGTTTTACCCTCTGAAATACACCAGATCAGGTGTGCTTAAAATAACCTCGAAGTACTAAAGCATCCCATAGTCAGGATGGGTTTGTCAGGCCCAATAGATCTATCTTTAGGATTCGCGGCTACCGTACATAGACAAGTAGTTTAATGTTACCAAGCTATGGGTATATTTCTGGTTTAAACCCACGTAGAATTAGTTTTACTACTTGTGCCTATTTCATAAAACATTTATAAAAACAGCGCATGTATTCTCAGTCCCAAAAATATATATAAAAGGGAGCAAATGAAACTCACCATACTGTATTTCGTAGTAAAAATACATATAACGTCATTTAACAAGTACAAGGTTGGCCTCGGATTCACGAACCTATATTAATTATATATATTTATATGTTGGTCAATATTTGTCTAACAATTTTTGGTCAAGTCATAGTGTACCACAATCCTAATGCTCGAGACTAATATGCAAAAGTCAAAAAAGTCAACTTGACCCAAAATGACTTCTAAAATTTATACGTGTTCATTTTATAACTTAACTATAGTCGTTTTATATATTTAAATATATTTATTAAATTTTATAATAATAAAAGTCATTTATTAATAAAAATTTATATTAACGTTTATATATGATAAAATATACTTTTATATATCTTAAGTAGTAAAATTTATAAAGTTCACTTAATATCGTAAAACTACAGTGGTAAGAATTATTAATGTAATTATATTACGCGTGGTGAAAAATATCTTTGTATCCCCTATTTATTTGATAAAATAATATTGATCATAATAATAATAAGTAAAAGTTGTATTATTTTGTAATAATAATTATTATTATTCTATAAAAAAATAACAATATTTATATTTACTAAAAATGGTATTATGATAAAATGATAATACTAACATAATAGTAATAATGATATTTTATAATAACAATGATATTTCTATTAAAATAATAACGACGATAGTAATAATAATCATTTTAACAATAATACTAAAATTCAGTTGACTATAACTTCTAATCCGTTCATCGAAACCATTCGATATCTAAATGAAAAGTTCTTAATTTTTTGCTAGCTTTCCAATGACATGCATATCATATACCCTATCTCAGTAGCATATGTATCTAATTCAGGATTCAACAAACCTATCTAAGGACAATATCGAATGTACAAGCATGCATAATCCTATATACTCGAGCACTAGTCAGGGATACACTATTGATATATAAAAGTTAAGCTATGAGTGCTCACGTATCAATATTGAGATTCAATATTGCAGGAAAGTACGTAGACGCAACGAAGATGATAAACACTAGATTGACCTCACAAACATACCCATGAACCATACCCATCACCTCCATAGCTATAACCCATAATTTCCTTAGCCTCGACTCATTCAAAAAACTATTTTGAAATCACTCGGACATCACTCCGTCGTAATATTTTATGTATACTAATAATATCTTGAAATAATACAGAGCAAATATATATATATATATATATATATATATATATATATATATATATATATATATATATATATATATATATATATATATATATATATATATATATATATATATATATATATATATATATATATATATAAAAATCGATTGAGAGAGTTTAGAGAAATATATTTTCAAGTTTCTATGAAATAATGAAACCTATTGAATTCTATTTATAATAGATTTTTGAATTATTAAAGTGAATTATTAAAGTATGAATTATTAAAGTATGAATTATTAAAGTGAATTATTAAAGTATGAATTATTAAAGTGAATGATTAAAGTATGAATTATTAAAGTGAATTATTAAAGTTAAAGTAAAGTAAAAGTAAAGTAAAGGTAAAGTTAAAGTATAGTAAAAGTATAAAAACTATGTATGTATAATACGCGTATAAATATATATAATATTAATTTAAATCGTTATATATATTTAATGAAATAAAATATAAATATCGTTATATTTATTATACTGGTTAAGTAATGAGCTGTCAAAAGTGATTCTAGATATTTATAAAAGTTGTATGCGTTTTAATAATAAAGTTCTTTTTAAACTGAAAACGTTTTTGTACGTTTGAAAATAGATTAATAGAATATTATGGAAACCAATTCTCCACTACCTTTTGTCTAACTTTCATAAATGACACTTTTTATTTTTATTTATAAATAGCTTTACAAATTATTCTGAATATCGTTAAGAGGAATAGATTTTCTCAAATCATAGTGGACCTCTCAACAGAGACTTGTAATCATAATTCAATGTTTCTGATAATTCAATCACTTAATATATATTTTTTAATTTCGTCGATAATCATATTGAAACAAATACGTTCATATAAAGCATTATACGTTTAAATACTTTGTTGACATTTTCAATTTATAACATATACACATATTATATATTCATTTATGTTCATTTAATGGTTCGTGAATCATTGGAATTTGGTCGAGGTTTAAATGAATGTATAAACATAGTTTAAAATCCTTGAGATTTAACTTAACAAACATTGCTTATCGTGTCAGAATAATATAAAGATAAAGTTTAAATTTAGTCGGAAATTTCCGGGTCGTCACACCCGTTTCTACAGGCCCTACGATTATGCCTTCGGACTCAACTGTGGTGACAATTGAGGTTCTTCGTGAAACTCATGATGATTTCACCTACTGCACATGGCTAGTGGCTAGATATTAACATTGCTCTATCACCACCAACCAATCCTGTTACTACACCAGTTCCTCCTTCACCTCCATCAATCAATTATCAACAAAGGGAAGCTGAATTTCATGCGCATCTAGTGTCAGTCACTCTACACCAAATGATTTCATTCGACAGGCCATCCTTGGTTTACTCAACACGATGAATAACCCACCTGATTATCCACCTGTACTGGAGAAACCTTTTTACTACACTGACCAACCGACTTCCTTAAGGAGACATGATGACCCCGATGCCCGTGGTCATGATGTGTACAGAACGGACGGGTTATTTTTGCGGTGTTGTTAGGTCGCTATGTCTATTAAGTGATGAACATAGATGAGTGGTTTTAAATTTATAATTGTGGGGCCTAAATCTACTACTCCTTCCTATAGGTGAGCAAGAGAAGTATGTGATGGAATTCAACATAACAACAAATTCATATGTGTATATAATCACAAAACCGATTTCATGAATATTAAGACAAGCGGAAGCATTATGTTATTTATAAACAAGTGTATATGTTAAACCCTTTTAAGTGAATTCCATTATGTGTTATCAAGCCTTGAACATATACTTACAAACTAAAAGAGGGAATAAGAATTTACCTCCTCAATATAGATTGAGGGCTGAAAATGGACAGCAGAATGTGGATGAAGATGATGCGAAAATGGAGCTTCAAAGCAATGAAACCTCAAGAGATTATACCCAAACTTATGACCAACACCCTAGCCTTTAGTTAGGATTTAATTAGACACTTAATGTGAGCTTGAAAATCAAACTTGGAACCTCCTTTGATGTATAAAACCTCACGGTTTTGGACAGCAGCAGGATGCTGAAATCAGTTTTTTTTTCAAGCTTTGAAACACTAGTTACACTTGAGAGAATAAGTCTAGCTTTGGTCCAAGAGTTCCCCATGCTTATATGGACTTTTTATGTTCTTAAAAGTAACAATACCATGGCATGCCTATGAGTCTTGGAGACCCAAAATCTGCCACCATATATTTTATATAATAATGTCTTTACATATATATAAACTTGATATATATATATATATATAAAACATGTATATTTTTATGTTACTTTCATATTTTATAAACCTTTTATAAAATATAACACAATATAATCATTTAAAACTTATAAACAATTATATATAAATTATCCAAATAATTTATCTCAAGTGATAACATTTTAGAAAACCGATTTTTCTAAAATCCAAGTGTCGCGTATTTACTTAATGATTTAATCGTTAAGCTTGAATACGTTTAGGGTGTCGGTAAGCTTGTTATTGGGTATGACCCGACTTGGATCATAACATATTAGCCACATTAAATTAATATGCCTCTCGGGCATACGAAAAACCTTCAATCTCCCACTTGCATGAGAGACATAAGAAATTAATGCAAGTGATGGATACCACCTAACGACCGTCCATCACCCCCAATATGTTATGACTTTGTGCCATTCAATAACATCATCCTTTTCGAGTTCCCATCTCGAATATGAATAGGTGAATCTTTTCATTATGTCCTTTCATCCTAGATGTCATGTTAAACCCAAGAGACACAGAATGATCACTCTCTTTTAGATTTAACTTTATCAGGCCTTAGACATCTGACTCTCAATGAATAAGAGGGACAAATTCCATCTTGACTACATACGTCCTAAATATGTACCTTGCATTATGCCTGAGCTCTTCCTTGTGAACTACCATATTTCAGAATAGCGAAGGAAAGAATCAAGGCACGATACTTGGTAAATATCCGAACCCAATATGTATCTCAGGTCAGAGGATACAATGATATTCGCCTTTACTCAAGATTACATGTGATCAACCACAAAGGCTCCATTTAGTAAATCTTGGGGGCGGGTCTTTCAATATTTGTATCCCACAAATATCTATGAACCTTGGTTGCAACCTTGCCCTACATTCATCCCGTGAATGTATACCAATCCAAGTTCATAATAGTCTAAACCTCACACTTGTTCCCACAAATGTGATCGACTACGAAATTTAGAATAATTACTTATTCATGGATAAAATATGCAAAATAGGAACTTGACTCAAAATAAATTAATACCATAATTATATTGATGATTTTGAACAATTTCGTTCCGTTACAATACTTAAAACAGATCACAACCAATCACTAGAATATCGAAGCCCTAATGCGCTAACATGCCCTTGATGTTTCGCACCATGTAAGAGCTTCGTGAGTGGATCCGCTATATTAAGATCTGTGTGAACTTTGCGAATACATATCTTTCGCTTTTCAACTTCATCCCTTATGTAGTTGAATCTCCGCTCAATGTGACGGGTCTTTTGGTGAGCACGAGGTTCCTTGATTTGAGCAATCGCACCCTCGTTGTCACAAAAGATCTCAAGAGGGTCCTGAATGGAAGGGACTACTCCTAAGTCGTCGATGAATTTCTTCATCCATGCAGCTTCCTGAGCTGCCAATAAGGCGGCAATGTACTCCGACTCTGTAGTGGATAATGCAACAACATCCTGTTTTGAACTCTTCCAAGAGACTGCACCTCCATTTAATGTGAAGACATAACCGGATTGTGATCGAGAATCATCATGATAAGTTTGGAAACTCGCGTCCACGTAACCTCTTACAGCGAGTTCCTCCTCACCAGACCCATATATTAGAAACATATCCTTAGTCCTCCTAAGGTATTTCAATATACTTTTAACAGCAATCCAATGACTGTTTCCTGGGTTATTCTGGTATCTGCTTGTCAGGCTAAGAGCGCATGACACATCCGGTCTAGTGCATATCATTGCATACATGATTGACCCAATGGCAGACGCATATGGGACTTTCTTCATTTTCTCTTGTTCATCTTTCGTGGTGGGGCACTGAGATGAACTAAGGAGCGTTCCTCTTTGAATAGGTACCAAACCTTTCTTAGAGTTTTCCATCTTGAACCTTTTCAAGATCTTTTCAATGTATGCACTTTGATTCAAACCTATCAATTTCTTGGATCTATCCCTGTAGATCCTAATCCCCAAAATGTATTGTGCTTCTTCAAGATCCTTAATGGAGAAGCAGCTTTTTAGCCAAGTTTTAACACCTTGCATTGTCGGAATATCGTTTCCAAATAACAATATATCATCCACATATAATACAAGGAACATGATAGTGCTCCCACTAGCTTTCTTGTATACACAAGCTTCATCACCATTTTTAATGAAGCCAAACTTTTTGGCTTCCTCATTAAAATGATGATTCCACATTCTAGATGCTTGTTTCAATCCGTAGATTGACTTCTTTAACTTACATACTTTGTTAGGATGTTTCGGATCGACAAAACCTTCAGGCTGAACCATATAGACATCTTCCTCAAGATATCCATTTAGGAAAGCGGTCTTGACATCCATTTGCCATATTTCATAATCATAATGAGCAGCAATGGCAAATAATATCCTAATAGACTTTAGCATTGCCACAGGCGAAAAGATTTCATCATAGTCAACCCCTTGAGTTTGAGTGAAACCTTTTGCTACAAGTCTAGCTTTATATGTATTTAAGTTTCCATGCATGTCGGTTTTCATCTTGAAAATCCATTTACAATCAACTAACTTGGAGTTAGCAGGTTGTACAACTAGTTCCCAAACTTGGTTGTCATACATGGATTGCATCTCAGCGTTCATGGCTTCCTGCCATTTATCTTTATCAATCCTTGATAAAGCATCTTGGTAGTTTGTTGGTTCGTCCAAATCAACCACATAGCAACCATCCATGAGAAACCCATATCTCTCAGGAGGATTACTAATCCTACCAGATCTGCGAATGTCTTGTATACTTTGATCATCCATTTGATCATTCTCAACATTTTAATGTTGAGTGCTAGTGTTAACCAATTGTGTATCATCTACTTGATCTTGAACCTCTTCAAGATCTATCTTCCTTTCACTATTTCCTTCCAATAGGAATTTAGTTTCAAGGAATTCAGCCTTTCGAGCAACAAATACATTTTGCTCGGTTGGATCATATGTCATAACCCGTCCTTAACCATAAGAACGTGTTAGATAACGTATGATTTCATTGCGAGGTATTGACCTCTATATGCGACATTTTTAAAAGAAAAACTGCATATATTATACATTACAAACCATAACCTTTATTTTTGATACAAGCTTTAGACAATAAAAAGATGATTATCGTTTAGCGATAATCTTCGACTTACAAACTTTACAAATGATGATAACAACACGATTTCTAGCATATTTTACAACACAAATCCTTGGGTATGCAGTTTTATTTTTGACACATATATGCGTACGCAAGATCCTGCTCAAATTCAACATAATGCAGCGGAAGCTTCTAATTATCACCTGAGAATAGACATGCTTAAAACGTCAACATAAAGTTAGTGAGATATAGGTTTAATGCCGGCAGCAATATATATATATATATATATATAGACCACAAGATTTCATATATAAACATTTTCATAAAAATATTCTAAGTGGTTGAGCACTTGGTAACCATACTTAACATTTAATCACGTCGCATATTCCCTTTAATATGAAATCTTACTACACTGTACCAAGTGTAGTCACGAAACGAAGTACTGTGCAACCGTTGAATACTGGTCGTCCAGTCCGGTTGGGGTTGTCAGGCCAGATAGATCTATCAACAGGATTCGCGTTTACAATACCGCTGTAAATATTAGTTACCAAGCTACAGGGAAGTATGCCAGTGGTACAACTCAATGTAGAATATATTTTTCAGTTACTTGTGTCCATAACGTAAAACATAAAATACATGTATTCTCATCCCGAAATATTTAGAGTTTAAAAGTGGGACTATATACTCACTTTTGTCTTGAAGATATGTAATTTCGACTTGGTCTCCGATTGATATCACGAACCTATCCATATATAATATATCAATACCTTTTCTTTTTAAACAATCGTCACATATATATACTTTTAATACTTTTAATACTTTTAATAATTCCTTAGTCCGTAGTTAGCAGTCCGATGTTAGTAATTCAATTTTAAATTGTTCATTTTTAGGTGTTTAATAAACCCCCAACGAAATAAATAAAACCCCCATCGTATATGTATTGGTCGAGATTAATCTTGACCCACGGTACCGGTGTTGTCAAATGATGTGTTGCGTACATAAAGTACCGGTGTTGTCAAATGACGTGTTGCGTACAATCATGGGAATCTTATGATTAATCTTCTCGTATTGTTTACGGGTGATCCTGAACCATATAAAATTAAATTATGAGTACATATATACGAAATATCATGTTATTTTAAAAATATGTGATTTATTTAATTTTCTCCAATTATTTTCGTAGCTAAACTAGTCTTAGATATCCGATCTCGTTTTGGTCATAGTTTCTTCGTTACAACTCCGTTTTCGTTGGTTCAACTTGCCACTTCCTTGGATCGAGTCCCTATTTAAGAATATGAACTGTAAATACCTTAGTTTGTATTCAAAATCACAGGTCATAGGTCAAACTTTAGTGAAACTTATGAAGTTAATCATTTTTGTTACAAAAATATCATTTAATGACCATTTTTCTAAAAATACTTATACTTTGAATTAAATCATGAAATTTTTATGTGTTAACATATTCATAAGAAATATCATTTTTCCAGAATATAAACCTCCAATTCAAAGTTCAAGATGGTTTTTAATTATCCAACCCAAAACAGCCCCCGGTTACACTCCGACGTCGTAAATTCAGTTTTTAAGGTGTTCTTTGAAAAACCAAGTTATACCTTGTTAAATTAGCATATATTTATGTTATATTATAGGTCTTGAAGTATTTTAAAAGTTAAGTTAGAAGGATCTATTTAGTTTGCAAACAAGTTTGAAAACATTCAAACTATGTTCTTGTTGTTAAAATTTTATACCACAAAATAAGATAGCTATATATATGAATCGAATAAGGTTATGAACAAAGTTACTACCTCAAGTTACTTGGACAAGATTGCTGTAAAAGAGGAGTAAGAACTTAGAACCAAAAGGGTGATGGAATTGGATGAAAGATTGGAAGTAAGTTTGTGTTCTTGGAAGGATTCTTGAAGTATTTTTGTAAGAGTTTTCTTATGGTGATTAAGTGATGTTTTTATGGCTAGATCTTCATGGATATTAGTTGAATGGTTATGGAGTTTAAGGCTCTTAAAAATGTGTGTGTTTTTAGCTAGAGGTTTGAGGTAAAAATGAATCAAAAATTGAAAATGGATGGAGTATAAATGGTGGTGTAAAAGGTGTATAAGTTTGTAATTTTGTGAAAACATCTTTTAATCATGTGAAATTGTCATACTAGATAACAAAAGTAGTTACCTTATACATAAGGCATTGAACAAGGGCTGGTTGGTGGTGATTTGATGTGTATATACCAATAGTAAATACGTATAGAAGCTAGGTATGATACGAGTACATGTACTCTAGATATACGTATAGAAATTTTGTGAAAAATGCAATGAGAATTCAAATATAGCTATCTTTTGTGAATACACTTATATTGTTTTATGTGTTTAAGTCCTTAAAAAGTGGTTAAATACATTACTTATACGATATATGTATAAACATTATAGATTATAAGTATTTATGTCAATTAACGTTACGTATGGTTATCGTTTTGAAAACTTAAGTTAGTAGTTTCAAAATATACTTATAACTTATTGTTATTAATACAAAATGAGATATTAAAACATTCTTAGGTCATGTTAAATATGTATATATACATATATATACACAAACGTATAATTACCATATGTTATATAGTTCGTGATATCATCGGTCAAACTAGACGGTCAAACGTTGTGTAAAACTCTTTTCGAAGGCATAAGTCTCAACAATTTGGATTGCTTATCATGTTGGTAAGGTTTAATTTATGTAAATATTAATCTTATAAGTATAGAACGATCGAAAAAGTGCGGGTCATTACATCATAGAAATAGTATCCCATATCATCCTTGGGATATCCTATGAAGATACACTTCGTGGATCGAGCATTCAACTTATTAGGGACATAACGCTTAGGATAAGCTTCACATCCCCATACCTTTAAGTATGATAGAGATGGAGGTTTTCCAAACCACATCTCATGAGGAGTTCGTTCCACTTTCTTGGTTGGGGCCATATTTAAAATACGAGCAGCAGAGCATAGACAATAACCCCAAAATGATAGAGGTAACGTGCTTCTAGCCATCATAGATCGAACCATATCCATTAGGGTTCGGTTCCTCCTTTCGGAAACTCCATTAAGTTGGGGTGTTCCAGGTGGAGTAAGTTGTGAGATAATCCCACAACTCCTAAGATGATCTTGGAAAGCATCGCTTAGGTATTCACATCCTCTATTGGTACGAAGTACCTTAATTGTCTTATTGAGTTGATTTTGTACTTCGTTTTGATATTCTTTGAATGCTTCAAAAGTTTCGTCCTTGTGTCTTAATAAGTAGACATATCCGAAACGACTAAAGTCATCAATGAAAGTAACAAAGTATCTTTCACCATTCCTAGTCATGGGCTTAAAGGGTCCACATACATCCGAATGTATTAATCCCAATAAGTCTTTAGCCCTTTCATAGGTCCCTTTGAAAGGTGCTTTAGTCATCTTGCCTTGTAAACAAGATTCACATACATCAAACGAATCCATTTCATTTGATTTCAAAAGTCCATTCTTTTGAAGTTTATGCATTCGGTTCTTGTTTATATGACCAAGGCGACAATGCCATAAGTAGGAATCACTCAAATCCCTTTTGAGTTTCTTGGTGCTAGTATTGTATATTGAGCTACTAGATGATGCATCATCATGAACCAATTCATAAATTCCATTTGAAGGCGTAGCCTTAAAATAGAATACATTATCTAAATAAACGTGGATATCATCGTTAACAAAATTAAGATTAAAACCACATTGTTTCAAACGGGAAACGGAAATAATGTTTCGACATAAATCGGGTGCATACAAAACATCATTCAAAATAAGTTCCAAACCACTTGGAAGTTTTAACACAAAGTCTCCTTGAGCCTTCACTTGCACTTTGGCTCCATTACCCATAAAGAGACTTGATGTTCCCTCTTGCTTGCTACTTCTTTTGAACCCCTGCAATGAATTGCAAATGTGAGTTCCACATCCAGTGTCCAATACCCATGTATTAGAAGAAGTAATACTAAGCTCTATATATACCATATATATATTACCTGAGGATTGCCCCGCATCCCTCTTTTCCTTCAACTCCTTAAGGTAGACCGGGCAGTTTCGTTTCCAGTGACCCATTTCACCGCAACCGAAACATGGGTCTTCCTTGGGGTTTGCTTGTCCGGCAACCTTTTGTTTCTTATTCTTGTTTTTGGTTGGGGTAGCCATCTTTCCCTTTCCCTTGCCTTGATGAGCGGGTCCTTTCCTCTTAGCCGCCTTAGGCTTAGAGGTGTTGTTACCTTTAGACCCACCATCATTGATCATTAGCACGGGTGAAGCCCTTTTACCCATGCTAGTTTCGGCCGTCCTTAACATGCCATGAAGTTCACCAATGGTCTTATCCATCCCATTCATATTGTAATTAATTACAAATTGGTCAAACCTCTTTGACAAGGAGTTTAGGATAAGATCGGTGGCTAGCTCATTGGATATGTTGAGATTGAGACGGTTAGCGCGATCAATGAGGCTTTTCATTTTGAGGACATAAGAGGATACGGATTGGGTGTCATCCATACGACATGCATGTAACGCTCGAACCGTTTCGAAGTGCTCGACACATGCTTGTTGAAGGAACATCTCCTTCAATTGCGTAATCATGTCATATGCACTATGATGTTCGAAATCCTTTTGGAGTTCGGGTATCATAGTCCCAAGCATTAGGCAAGCGACTTGCATTTGGCGCAATACTTATCCCAATAAGCCATGCCTTCCGTATCATCCTCGTCGGGTTGATCGGGAATGGGGTCTTCCAACACATACGCCTTATCCTCAAGTTTGAGGACAATCCTAAGATTGCAGAACCAATCCATAAAGTTCGTATGGTTGAGTTTGTCTTTCTCGAGGAGAGACCTTAACGATAGGTTGTTCAAGTTAATAGGTGCGTTTTGCATGTTGTTGTTGTTGGCGGCCATCTACAAAATTTAACAAAGTTCATTTAAGTATCGATTTTAAATTTAATAAACAATACTCTTTTAAATTTTAATTGACTTATTAAATATTAGAATCCAACGGTAAATCAAATTTCGGTTAGGTGACCTTTATCCCGTTATTTGATTTAGCTAGGTAGTCATTTATATGACAATTGCAATCCTTTTGCAACTTCTAAATTATGGGATCATGCAATCCTTTTGCATGGCATATTTATCCCATCAACGCCTATTTGTTCCTCATGCTTCGGTGACCCTAAGTTCATGATTCCCAAATCAAGTCGTCCTACTTGTGTAAACATGTAAAATTAACATACAAGTGGTTAGGTGACCTTTATCCCACAAGCATGCGAATTTTACCTTAACTATATTAGTTAGCTCATAACGGTTAGGTGACCTTTATCCCGTTATGAGTTCCCTACTATGTTTAAGTGTCCCACAAAAGGATGGCGTTAAACTTGTTTGCCTTGTTTTAGTTTTAAAGGGATTTTCGGCTTTCTTTATTCTAGTTTAAGAAAACATATATGCCATACACCAACATGCATTTAGTGTATGGTTTATTTGAAATCCATTTTCAAGTCTAGTAATTTTAGCCAATTACTTGATATAAACCATTTTATATATATGATCCATATCATGTTCTTAATAACCATTTTTAATTTAACCATTTAAATTGACGTTTTGCATGTCGTTAATAATTTTAACCAATTAAATTGTAGTTGTGCTTGTTGTTAACTTGTGTGATAACTTGTTGTAGTAACATACACAATCCACAATCATACAAGAAATAAAACAACCACGCATGCAAACAAATGTGTTCACAATCAAGCCGATTTGGTAGACATTTGTTTAGCCGAAAACAAATGTCACCGGTTAAGGGTTATAACACTAAGTAGGAGATTTCAAAATCTCCCACTTAATCTTGCATCCAAATGCATCTTCCAAGTCTTCATCTTGTATCTTCATTTTTACAAAAAATATATCCTAATACATTTTGTCTAAAAATGAAATTACAACCTAATCTATTTTACATACCAAATATAAAATAAATTACATAACCAAATGAATGAATATTACAACCAAATGAATGAATTAATTATTACATACCAAATGAATAATACAAATCATTCAAACACACATGCATTCAATCACAAGGTCTTGGCTATGATTGTGAACAACAACATATGAACAAAATATGAACCAAATGGCAAACCAAAACCATATTTGGAGCCCCAAACAATTCGGCACATAGATTAACCCACCCAAAACCAATAATATTTGCATTCTATTTTCATGCATGTACATAAAATGCAAAGTTATGGTGAGTTCAAAAAACCATCTCGAAGCATATTTCAAGACTTCGGCTCTAGATACCATTGATGGAATTCAACATAACAACAAATTCATATGTGTATATAATCACAAAACCGATTTCATGAATATTAAGACAAGCGGAAGCATTATGTTATTTATAAACAAGTGTATATGTTAAACCCTTTTAAGTGAATTCCATTATGTGTTATCAAGCCTTGAACATATACTTACAAACTAAAAGTGGGAATAAGAATTTACCTCCTCAATATAGATTGAGGGCTGAAAATGGACAGCAGAATGTGGATGAAGATGATGCGAAAATGGAGCTTCAAAGCAATGAAACCTCAAGAGATTATACCCCAAACTTATGACCAACACCCTAGCCTTTAGTTAGGATTTAATTAGACACTTAATGTGAGCTTGAAAATCAAACTTGGAACCTCCTTTGATGTATAAAACCTCACGGTTTTGGACAGCAGCAGGATGCTGAAATCAGTTTTTTTTTCAAGCTTTGAAACACTAGTTACACTTGAGAGAATAAGTCTAGCTTTGGTCCAAGAGTTCCCCATGCTTATATGGACTTTTTATGTTTTTAAAAGTAACAATACCATGGCATGCCTATGAGTCTTGGAGACCCAAAATCTGCCACCATATATTTTATATAATAATGTCTTTACATATATATAAACTTGATATATATATATATAAAACATGTATATTTTTATGTTACTTTCATATTTTATAAACCTTTTATAAAATATAACACAATATAATCATTTAAAACTTATAAACAATTATATATAAATTATCCAAATAATTTATCTCAAGTGATAACATTTTAGAAAACCGATTTTTCTAAAATCCAAGTGTCGCGTATTTACTTAATGATTTAATCGTTAAGCTTGAATACGTTTAGGGTGTCGGTAAGCTTGTTATTGGGTATGACCCGACTTGGATCATAACATATTAGCCACATTAAATTAATATGCCTCTCGGGCATACGAAAAACCTTCAGTATGACCTAGGGTCGTTCACTTAAGAAGTCAACAGAATTGAAACTTTCATTATAGTGTATTCCTAGTATTATTGTAAGGAGTAGTTGGGATATATTTTGGCTTTCTAAATCTTGATTAATAAGTATAGAGATATATAAATGAATAAAGCAGTAAAGTATAAAATTTGTATTTTAGATAAGGTTAAAGCTAGTGCATGCAATTGCTTTTGTTAGTACGATGTTGGATATATGTAATGTCGGTTCATGGGTATTTTATGACCAGTTACCAGCTATACTATCCTAAATGGCCCTGTCAAAGGCATGTCACTGGATAATACAGATAGGCTTAAAGATTCTAAATAGACAGCAACACCACATACCCTCGATGCCAGAGCAACACGACTACATGAATACACTAGACGGCTCATCAATAGGAGCGACCCCGTAAGGTGGTGTATTAACGATCCTTATGGTCTAAACTTTCTTGAGCATAGCTAGAATAAAAGGCTTATCGTAATCGAGAGACGTGATATATTCTGATGCTTTCATTAATGATTGGTAAAAGATCAGTTAGGTTCTTATTTAAAGAAAGTTAACCATGATGAATACCATGTCCAGATTTACAAGCTAGTGTAAAATCCATGAACACGTCCGGTTATCCTAACGGTCCAATCCTTTATGAGTCACACAAACAGTTCTTGGATTAACTAAAGAATCCCTCAAGTGAAGTGCAATGCCAGAGACTGCATTATGGTGTAAATGTACATTATCCACACTAAAACCATTTCCATGGCCATACATAGCAGAGGCATAGAGTACTAGAACAGGTGTGCCTCCTCATATACATGCGATGTTTAAATGCTGCTGACTATAGTGACTTAGCCTGAGGCCAACTGTGTTCTCCAAGAGTCAATATGAGTTTCCATTTACAAAAGATCGCCTACCAAAATCCATAGTGTCGGTTGACATACTACAACTAGTGTGCCTCCGTCAAGCGCACTATGTATCTGGCAGAGTATTCTTACCAAAAGGGTGAAAACATATTGTGTACTCTGAATCAGGGATCGTGGCTTCCTAATAACAGAGCCTATGGGTTCTATTAGTTGGAAAAGGGATTGAGTTTAGTCATAATTGAAGAACATCGTAACAGTATCACATTACACATTCATTATTTCAACATCGTAACTAACTACGACATAACATACACTAAAAGATAAATAATCGCTAATCGTGGCAACTATCATGTATTAATAGAATAATGAAAGACATTATAAAAGAGAGTATAAAAAGATAAGAGTATCGTAGATTGATCGAGCTCTAAAAGTACAACAGTGACAACTTCAGACGCACCTCCAATCGTTTACAGACTCCGTTTAACTCCTACTCTAGGTAATTATTGCTAATCGATAATTGTTATTGTTAACACCTATTTCCTTATGAGGTAAGGCTTAGTGCATCAACAAGATACTAGAAGTTATCTAGCTTTAGGAGGGCGGAATGTTGCAGATTGATTTTTACCCTTGGGAAATTATCCCTGCAGACCCGATTCACAAGTGTAGAAACTTGTGGGGTGGCTTACTCAATCTGTCGTCCGTAGAGCGTAAAAGTGCTAGCCTGATGACTTCTAGTGAGAGAAAGTAGAAAGAGAAAGAGAAGTGAAGTCTCAGCTCTCAAAATTGTCAGAATGTCTGAACTGTGTAAAATGACGACCCAAGGGGTCTATTTATAGTGTTAGATCCACCAGATTGCTTGGGAACACGTGTCAGATGATGATACATTCTGTTACTTGTGATCCGAAATTTACGCTGAAGGTGGCGTTCTCCGGCCAGGGCTTACGCGCTAGGCGGCCTTCAGGGCTTACGCATGACGGAGCAGCCTGTACAACGGAGAACGCTGGATGGATAACTCTACAAAACTGTTGTTTCCAGCCTTCCTGACGCTACTTTTATGCAACCATTATGCCTTTTATGCATGTATACGATAGGATACACCATTAAGTCCTCCCAGTTTAATGACTTAAGCATTTGAAAAATGTTTAAGTTATTAAACTTTTGATAATGCATGCCAAACTAGCCTGCTCATTGCCCACTTGCATCGGGGAAAACATTACAGGCATTAAATGTAGATGAATTTTACTGACGCTGTTATGATTAATTTTGCACGGTTGAGATCCTCCACGCGCCTCCAGCTGTAAAAAGTGTTATTTCGTACCCCACGTTCAAACTCACCCGTACACGTGTCTTAATCGTGGCCATAAAAATTGCATCGATGAACTCCTATATAAACCATCATAACCCTTTTACCCTCACTTTTTTACCTTTGCCAAGATCTGAAAAGCATATTTCTCCCCAAATCTTCATCGCATTCTTCAATTTTCAACTTTTTAAGGTTTAGCATATTTCCAAGGTCAGTTATACTTCATCCTTCTGCTATTTTCTTCTTATTGATATATTTTACTGTATTATCATGGCTTCTACTCCAAGTACTGGCCAAGAACATGCAAAGCCTTCTTCGTCAAATACCGTTGACATTCCAGAACTTAGCATGATGGCGTCATCATTGACAAGTGAATACTTAGATGGGTTAAAGATTGCCTTCCGCCATCTTAATCAATACAACCCTGTTCTTCCCACCAACAAACAAACTGCTGACAACCCTCCTGACGGAAAAATTACTTTATACGCTTTACAAATTACTCACGGCAACCTCCGTGTTCCCCTTACTAACTTTCTTCTTTGTCTTCTTAGATATTATAAGGCCTGTCTTAGTCTGATGCATCCCCATGGCCTTCAAAAAATCATTCTTTTTGAAATGTACTGCAATGCTATTAATATAAAGCCTCGTATTAAAGTTTTTATCTCCTTGTTTAGAATTCGCATAATTAGTGACTGCTGGCTTACGATTGATAGTAAGCGAAATACTCATTTTGTTGGTACAAATACAGTTTCAAATTTGAAGGACTGGAAAAGTCCATTTTTCTTTGTTGATGAGACTGTTATTCCGTAGGAGTACTCTGTTGTCCGGGAATGGGGTGCTATTGATGCCGGTGTAGGAAAGGGTGTGAAGATTTCTGCCGCAGAGCAGCGGATAGTAAATAGCTTGAAAGAGCTCCGCCTTCCGCCCAGATCATACGAAAGGTATGAGAGAATTCTTGTGCTATGCAAAGTGAGTCAAGAATGGCCGAGAACTTCTGTGCTAGTACTTCGTGAGAAAAACCAGGGTAGGATGTGATATGATCATCCTATTATATATATAAATGTGTTTCTACTGCTTGTCATGTTTGCTTATATTGCTGTTCATGTTCAATTTTTGCAGCCAACTCCGTGATGCAGGTTCGTTTTGCTCTTTTATCCGTTGATCTTGATGATGACGTGGAGGTCACTGCTCGTGACAAAACGGCTGAAGAGCTAGAGGCGAAGAGAGCTGCAGCTAAGGCTAAAGTTGTTGCTGATGCTGTTGCTGCTGAAAAGGGGAAAGAAATCGTTGTTAGCAGCTCGGACAGTGAATCTGGATCTGAGCAGCAGACATCTGGTTCGGTTGATATCACGGGTGAAACAAACCCCACCCCCCCTCCAACCCAAAAGACAAGGAAGAAGAGCATAGGCTCTAAGAGGGTAAAAAGTACAGAGGGGGGCCAAAAGCAGAAACGCAGAAGAAGTATGTCCATTCTGCTCTTTCTTGATAATGCACATGTTTTTTGCTTATAACTGTTATGTTTGTTCATAATGCTAATTTATTCTTGTTAGTGATTTTAGCAGAATCTGATGATAGCCAAGGGAAGGCTACTGAGGGTGGTGAACGGGTGTCGGAGAAAAATCGTGAGAGTGAAGGAGATAAAACACTAAAAACTCTGGACTACAACTTCACTCCCTTTAATGAATCTGAGTTTGAACAGAGGGTGGAGGACGATGCCTCTATTGTTCTCCTCCTCTCAACACTGGCAACCCTGCTGTCACATCATCAAATGTGCAAGTGCCACAAGTTCCTGCTCATGTTAGTACTTTGCAGGCACTCATTGATTATCATGCTACTAAGAGCAAAGGTTTTGCAACTGCTCTTCTGGTATTAACGATTAAATCATCTGTATGCCTGTACCTGCAATTTATTTACGTAATCTTGCAATATTTAATCATAATATTTTGCTGTTGCAGGGTTGTGCTATCCCTGAGTTGAAACCTCATTTAAACGCTCTCCGTTCTGAATAACTCATGGAATCAACTGCTGCTACTCACTTGCTACTAACCAATCAGCTGGAGTCCATCCTGCAACTGCAGGAATATCAGGAGTCTATTCTTGCTTTAGCCCGTAAAGATATAGCTGACGGTGCAAATACTCGTAAGAGAGCTGCTGATGCTGAGCGTGCCTTGAGTGATGCTCAGAAAATAATAAAAGCTAAGGAGACTGAGCTAAAAAATGCTCAAGATGCTGCTACTGCCCTACAAGAGGAGAAAGACAAGTTGGTGGATGCTGAAAAGAAAAGGGTTGATGAAGATCAGTTGAAGATTGCTGAGTTGGAAAAGCAGCTATCTGCAGAAAGGGAAAAGTCTGCTGTGTAGTGACCCGAACTTTTCCATGTTTATATATATTAATTGAGATTGATATTTACATGATTAAATGTTTCCAACATGTTAAGCAATCAAACTTGTTAAGACTTGATTAATTGAAATATGTTTCATATAGACAATTGACCACCCAAGTTGACCGGCGATTCACGAACGTTAAAACTTGTAAAAACGACATGACGATATATATATATGGATATACATATGGCTAACATGAGATTATGATAAGTAAGTATCTCCATAAGTATATTAACAATGAGTTATATACATATAAACAAGACTACTAACTTAAGGATTTCGAAACAAGACATATATGTAACGATTATCGTTGTAACGACATTTAAATGTATATATATCATATTAAGATATATTAATATATCATAATATCATGATAATATAATAATTTAACATCTCATTAGATATAATAAACAATGGGTTAAAAACATTAATTGAGATCGTTAACTTAAAGGTTTCAAAACAACACTTACATGTAACGACTAACGATGACTTAACGACTCAGTTAAAATGTATATACATGTAGTGTTTTAATATGTATTTATACACTTTTGAAAGACTTAAATACACTTATCAAAATACTTTTACTTAACAAAAATGCTTACAATTACATCTTCGTTCAGTTTCATCAACAATTCTACTCGTATGCACCCGTATTCGTACTCGTACAATACACAGCTTTTAGATGTATGTACTATTAGTATATACACTCCAATGATCAGCTCTTAGCAGCCCATGTGAGTCACCTAACACATGTGGGAACCATCATTTGGCAACTAGCATGAAATATCTCATAAAATTACAAAAATATGAGTAATCATTCATGACTTATTTACATGAAAACAAAATTACATATCCTTTATATCTAATCCATACACCAACGACCAAAAACACCTACAAACACTTTCATTCTTCAATTTTCTTCATCTAATTGATCTCTCTCAAGTTCTATCTTCAAGTTCTAAGTGTTCTTCATATATTCTACAAGTTCTAGTTACATAAAATCAAGAATACTTTCAAGTTTGCTAGCTCACTTCCAATCTTGTAAGGAGATCATCCAACCTCAAGAAATCTTTGTTTCTTACAGTAGGTTATCATTCTAATACAAGGTAATAATCATATTCAAACTTTGGTTCAATTTCTATAACTATAACAATCTTATTTCAAGTGATGATCTTACTTGAACTTGTTTTCGTGTCATGATTCTGCTTCAAGAACTTCGAGCCATCCAAGGATCCGTTGAAGCTAGATCCATTTTTCTCTTTTCCAGTAGGTTTATCCAAGGAACTTAAGGTAGTAATGATGTTCATAACATCATTCGATTCATACATATAAAGCTATCTTATTCGAAGGTTTAAACTTGTAATCACTAGAACATAGTTTAGTTAATTCTAAACTTGTTCGCAAGCAAAAGTTAATCCTTCTAACTTGACTTTTTAAAATCAACTAAACACATGTTCTATATCTATATGATATGCTAACTTAATGATTTAAAACCTGGAAACACGAAAAACACCGTAAAACCGGATTTACGCCGTCGTAGTAACACCGGGGGCTGTTTTGGGTTAGTTAATTAAAAACTATGATAAACTTTGATTTAAAAGTTGTTATTCTAAGAAAATGATTTTTATTATGAACATGAAACTATATCCAAAAATTATGGTTAAACTCAAAGTGGAACTATGTTTTCTAAAATGGTCATCTAGACGTCGTTTTTTCGACTGAAATGACTACCTTTACAAAAACGACTTGTAACTTATTTTTCAGACTATAAACCTATACTTTTTCTATTTAGATTCATAAAATAGAGTTCAATATGAAACCATAGCAATTTGATTCACTCAAAACGGATTTAAAATGAAGAAGTTATGGGTAAAACAAGATTTGGATAATTTTTCTCATTTTAGCTACGTGAAAATTGGTAACAAATCTATTCCAACCATAACTTAATCAACTTGTATTGTATATTATGTAATCTTGAGATACCATAGACACGTATACAATGTTTCAACCTATCATGTCGACACATCTATATATATTTCGGAACAACCATAGACACTCTATATGTGAATGCTGGAGTTAGCTATACATGGTTGAGGTTGATTCCAAAATATATATAGTTTGAGTTGTGATCAATACTGAGATACGTATACACTGGGTCGTGGATTGATTCAAGATAATATTTATCGATTTATTTCTGTACATCTAACTGTGGACAACTAGTTGTAGGTTACTAACGAGGACAGCTGACTTAATAAACTTAAAACATCAAAATATATTAAAAGTGTTGTAAATATATTTTGAACATACTTTGATATATATGTATATATTGTTATAGGTTCGTGAATCAACCAGTGGCCAAGTCTTACTTCCCGACGAAGTAAAAATCTGTGAAAGTGAGTTATAGTCCCACTTTTAAAATCTAATATTTTTGGGATGAGAATACATGCAGGTTTTATAAATGATTTACAAAATAGACACAAGTACGTGAAACTACATTCTATGGTGGAATTATCGAAATCGAATATGCCCCTTTTTATTAAGTCTGGTAATCTAAGAATTAGGGAACAGACACCCTAATTGACGCGAATCCTAAAGATAGATCTATTGGGCCTAACAAACCCCATCCAAAGTACCGGATGCTTTAGTACTTCGAAATTTATATCATATCCGAAGGGTGTCCCGGAATGATGGGGATATTCTTAAATATGCATCTTGTTAATGTCGGTTACCAGGTGTTCACCATATGAATGATTTTTATCTCTATGTATGGGATGTGTATTGAAATATCAAATCTCGTGGTCTATTGTTACGATTTGATATATATAGGTTAAACCTATAACTCACCAACATTTTTGTTGACGTTTTAAGCATGTTTATTCTCAGGTGATTATTAAGAGCTTCCGCTGTCGCATACTTAAATAAGGACGAGATTTGGAGTCTATGCTTGTATGATATTGTGTAAAAACTGCATTCAAGAAACTTATTTTGTTGTAACATATTTGTATTGTAAACCATTATGTAATGGTCGTGTGTAAACAGGATATTTTAGATTATCATTATTTGATAATCTACGTAAAGCTTTTTAAACCTTTATTGATGAAATAAAGGTTATGGTTTGTTTTAAAATGAATGCAGTCTTTGAAAAAAACGTCTCATATAGAGGTCAAAACCTCGCAACGAAATCAATTAATATGGAACGTTTTTAATCAATAAGAACGGGACATTTCAGTTGGTATCCGAGCGTTGGTCTTAGAGAACCAGAATTTTGCATTAGTGTGTCTTATCGAGTTTGTTAGGATGCATTAGTGAGTCTGGACTTCGACCGTGTTTACTTGAAAAATGATTGCTTAACAAATTTTGTTGGAAACTATATATTTTTAACATGTGAATATTATGTGATATATTAATCTCTTAACGCGTTTGATATTATGTGATAGATGTCTACCTCTAGAACAAGTCCCATTGACTCACCTAATAATAATGAAGAGTTAAATGTAAATTGGAATGATTCGTGGACTGATTCACAAGTTCCCGAAGAGGAACCGGAAGAAGAGTCGGAACCGGAAGAAGAATCGGAACCGGAAGAAGAATCGGAACCGAAAGAAGAATCGGAACCGGATGAAGAAATAGAACCGGTGGGGGAAATAATAAAACGGTTAAGTAAAAGAAAATCCTCAACCAACCGACCAAGGTTAATTATGGTCAATGGTGTTTCCGCCAAGGAAGCAAAATATTGGGAGGATTACCAATTCTCCGATGAATCGGATTCTGACGAGAATTCCGATGATGTTATAGAAATTACCCCAACTGAATTTAAAAAGGCAAAAGAAAATAATAAGGGAAAGGGCATAAAAATAGAGAAATCTAATTCCAACCCCGATGAACTTTATATGTATCGTCAACCCCCGAAGTCCTTAAGTTGTAACAATGACCCGGGAACCTCTAAACCACCAGGTTTTTCTAAACCAATGTGGATAACGACGGCTCGTATTAGGGGAACATCATATATCCCTAGAAACTTGGCAAAACGAACCAAAACCGAAGAAGTAGAAACAAGCGAGTCGGAATAAGATAGTTGTATTCGTGTGGTGTAATATAAGTAATATAGTGTGCTTATGCTTTATGATATATGTAAAAATTGCTTGTATTAATAAGTATTTTTTTTTTATGAATCTAACTCTTGTCTATTTTACAGTATAAAAACACAAAATGGATAGACAACCCAATATTTTAAGAGACCTACCCGGAGACATGATTGATGAAATCTTGTCTAGAGTCGGTCAGAATTCTTCGGCACAACTATTTAAGGCGAGATCAGTTTGTAAGACATTCGAAGAACGTTCCAAGAATGCCTTGGTTTATAAAAGGCTTTCGTTCGAAAGATGGGGGATATCACATTGGGAAATCCATAAGTTACGATGTGTTTACTTTGACGCATATATTGCGGGGAATCTGTAAGACCCGAATATTTATTTTGTATACTTGTTTATAAAAGACATATGAGATCGGGCTTCGTTTAATATTTATATGGAATTAATATGCAAAGGAATCTGGTTCAGCTGTGTTGCGCGCCGCGCAGGGTTGGGGCGCGCCGCGCCGATTGCTGCTGACAGAACCCTCTTTATTTTTAATTGCTTTAATGAGGGGTAAAAGGGTAAAATCACATGGGGCCGGATTTGTGAGGCTTATGAGCTAGTTTGGATCAGTTTTGGATCCCATTCACATCCACTCATCATCTTCATCCATTCTTAGAGAGAGAGAGAGAGAGAGAGAGAGAGGCTTAGAGAGAGATTTGAGGTTTTGGTGAAGAAGAAGCTCGAATCGTTCAAAGTCTCGGGTTTTAAAGTTGTTCCTTTCGTTCCTAGCTACGTTGTGGTGGTATTGGTAAGCTCAAACTCCGAATTTCATTTATTTGATTTGATATTCAAGTTAGGGTTTTGAGTTAAATTGTTGTGTAACCCTTTTAGGTGATGAAATGGGTTTATGGTGACTAGTTATTCTTGTCACTTGGCGGGTTTTGGGTTGGATGACGATTTGGAACCCATTTAGGGTATTATGGTTGACTAATTGTGACTTTGGGTCAAATTAGGGTTCGGTGGTAATTATGACCCAATTGGCGATTTAATGATGTTTATAAACTTAAAATGGATTAAGTTGAAGTATAGAACCGAGTTAAATGTGTTTAGGTGTCAAAACTTGTAAAGGATGAGATTTTGACCTTTATGGGTCAAAATTAGGGTTTAAGTGTCAAAATGGGTATGACACGTGTTTAACACTTGAGTTCGAGTTTAATTGACATATTGGGACCATTCTCACTTGTGTTAGTGATTATGGGTTAGTTTGGGCACGGTTTGTGCTTGGAAGTGCATTTGGGTCGAAATTGCACTAATGGTTGAATTGGGTTGAATTGTGAATCCACTCTAAGTGTATTGTTGTAATTGTGATAATGGAATAGGTACTTTCCATTGGCGAGTTGCGGATTACTTGGAAGCACTCTTCAAGACTTCAAGGTGAGTGATATTATCCTATGTACATATGTATGTGTAGGATGGGTGCGGGTCGGGTGGAGTGATTCTCGGCTATAGAGGTCACTTCACATGTAGGTGGACTTGATGGACTTTTGTATAAGTCCAATTGGCACGGTTGTGCGTTTGGTTGACCATCTTTGGCGAAGTACACGTTCGTGTGTACATTATCACACGTGATTGTGATTTGGATGTTGTAGCCCCGATGTGGTGGATTTTATAATCCCGTGACCGTGGGTTTGAGTTGGAGATGTGAATCGCGTGTGGTTTCGGATTCACGATGACGCGTGTGGTTTCGGTCATCTTATCAAATGAATCTCGTGTAGTTCGGATTCATGGTGACTCGTGTAGTTCGGTCATCTTATTGAGGTAGTAATCTCGTGTGGTTTCGGATTACTAAGGCTCGTGTAGTTCGGCCAACCTCGATGTTGTGAAGATAGTAATCTCGTGTGGTTTCGGATTACTAAGGCTCGTGTAGTTTGGCCAATCTTCATTGTGGTACTTGGTTCTCGGTATTGGGTTAAGGTGTTAACATTGTTCGTTTATATTGTTATATATTAATGTATTGTTGTGTTGTAGCTAACCCTCCGGGTGTAGCTATTTGGCGTTGTTCACATCGTCGTTGGTGAACTTATATTGTTGTTGTATCTTTAGCTCGTTGCTTAGAGATCGTACGGTATGCTTAGTGTAGTGCTTTATATATGGATGCCTCGGTATGCGGTAATTGTTGTTTTGTGGCGTGTCCATTTTATACATATATATGTATGTAGTATATTATCATTCACTAAGCGTTAGCTTACCCTCTCGTTGTTGACTCTTTTTATAGATTGCATGCGGATGGTGGCTCGGGTAAGCGCGAGGATTAGAGGACTTGCATAATTTGCGTAGAAGGCTTGCTTTTGGATTTATTAGGATTGGGTAGCGTATCCCCAATCGCCATGCTCGGCTTTGTTTTGTATTAAAAGTCGTATGGTCGAAAATTGTATTTTGGTACTTAAGGGGTAATTTGGGTCAATGTGGGCCCCGCTTCGTAAACATAATTTTATTAATAGAACGTGCTAGTTTTTATATATGGAACATGGGGTTAAAAGAGTTACGCCTAAATATGTCAGGAACTAGTCAAACATTTTCGCATTTAAGGACTTTCCGGACAGTCAGGTTTGGCGCGCCGCGCAGCCTATATGGCGCGCCGCGCCAGGTGGCAGTTCAGCAATTTTTTTTTTTGTTGGTAATTTTACACGGTTTAATCGCGGGTTGGTTTGGGTTGTTACAAGTGGTATCAGAGCATGGTCTAAGGGATTTAGGTGACTTGAGATAGGTGCCTAGACTTAGACTTGTGTGTGCTTAAATTGTTGCGGGACTTGTAGGATTATAGGTCGGAATGGGTTTGGTTAGTGCCTTGGCTATAGGTTGACTAACGTTTATATTAGTAATGCGGATATTATTAATATGTTGTTGTGTTGTGATAATAATTCTCGCGTGTCTTGTACCGCGTAGAATTTTGGTTGTGTTTGTGTATATCATCGAGCGAGACGGTCGTTGTACTAACGAGTCGATGCGGCATGTGTGCGTAATAAGAACTTGCAAACCTTATTACGGGTGCAAATCGTGTCTAACAAGTGATGTACGATGAGTGTTTAGCAAGATGGGGCTGTGTCGTGCGTACGGTTTTACACGTTCGTGGACTAATCGTTTTGCATTCTTTAGAATGGCGACGCGAAACGAGATCGAGACGAATGACGAGGAGTTTAATACTAGAGTTGCGGCCGCCGTTGCGGAGCAAATGGGTGCGTTAGAAGAAAGAATGGAAAGGAGGTATTCCGAACTTCAAAGTAGTGGTGAAATGGAGCGTTATCTTAAGAGCTTCATGAGGACTAAACCCCCGATGTATGACGGAAAGCCGGATCCTTTGGTAAGCACAACTTGGATTTCGGACGTCGAAGGGTGTTTCTGTACTATTGATTGCCCGCCCGAGAGAAAGACGAGACTCGCTACGAGTTTGTTGCGGGGTAGGGCAAGGGATTGGTTGGATGGTAAGATTGATCTTGTCGGTGGCGAGACGTTTATGGCTTTATCGTGGGACGACTTTAAGGAGGAATTCTTCGAGGAGTTCCGAACTTCGGCCGATTTGTGGGAATTGCGTAATGAGTTGCGAAATTTGCGACAAGGATCTATGGATTTGAGTACTCTCAAGACGACCTTTATGGCGAAGGCTCGTTTTTGTCCGGAGTATTTGGGGAATGATCGTTTGTTGATGGGAGATTTCTATCGGACCTTGAATGATGACTTGAAGAGTAAAATTAGCCGGGGTCAAGCGAAATCGTTTTCGGAATTATTCGACTTGGCTAGAGGTTTCGAGTCGTATTCACGATCGAAAAAGGGTGAACCTTTAAGTGAGCGAAGGGTCGTTTCTTATGGTGCTCCGAGTAAGAGGGCTAAGGGTCCGAGTGTGAGCACGGGTGGTACGCGAGCGGGTATGTCGGATTCTAGTGCGGCTAGATGTTACAATTGTGGCGTGAGGGGTCACAAGTCTTGGGAATGTTCGGTACCAAAGGGTGATGGTATGGTGTGCTTCAATTGCCAAAAAGAAGGACATCGTAAGTCGGAATGTCCCAAGTTAGCGGGGACGGGTGCGGCCAGGAGACGTTAAGGTACGTTTAATTTTGATAAATATGTCTTTTGATTATTTATTAAATGCCGTTTGAGTTTGAGTTGCGTGCCTTTGTTGTGCATGTTATGCTATGGGTGACGTTCCTAATGGAAGTACCCTATGTTGATGTTTGATTGACGGGCGAAGGGCGTAAGACTTGGTGCAACCAAGCATTCCTTGGTATTTGGGAAACGTTTCTACCAAGCCACGGAAATGGTTTTGGTGTTTGGTTGTTAAGCGCGTGTTCGCTTTAATGTTGAAGTGACGAATCATGAGGTTCGTCGGTTGGTGGGAACCCTTGAGATCAAGTGTTTTAAATCTCGATGTGTGTTGGTAATGGAGTCTTTATGACGCGACATTAGGTGCCTCTTTTATACCTACTAGCGTGGTGTTCGACTCCGATTGTGTTGCGGTACACTTTTCGTACAAAGTGTTTAAGGGTTGGTTAAAATCCTTCGTGTGCTCAAGGTTGGAGCAAGATGTGGTAATGGGTCGTGTGAGCCCAAATTGTTGGTAAAGTCTACCTGTGGTAGCATTGTACGGTTGTACGAGTCGTGGATATGGAACGTGGTTCTAAGTGGGGGAGTTACACTCCCGCATGAGGAAGTTTTAGTGTGAGATTTCGGATGATGCTTTTGGTAGATCCGGAAAGTGTTGTCGAGACCTGGTTGGGTCGATTTGTGGTAGAGTACAATTTTGGATAGATTGTACTTATGATTTTGGATTTGAATTATCACCAAGGTGGTAATGTGGTAAATCTCGTTGAGGGATAATGGGCGTGTTTGGCGAGCAAGGTGAAATCCTCCGGTTGAGGGAGGTGTGTGTCGGGTTCTCTTGAGGAGAATTATTGTTTGGTACCTATGTTTGGTATAGGTGGTTCTTGCTCGATTATGGTATGGTTGTTTGATGAAGCATGATCTTTAGGGTCCGCTGACTTCATCATGGGAATACGTGATTGGTGGAGCATGACCTTCGGGGTCCGCTGACTTCATCATGAGCGTGGTGTTATATCGGTGAAGCATGATCTTCGGGTCCGCTGACTTCATCCGGTGTTGTGATTGGTGGAGCATGACCTTCGGGGTCCGCTGACTTCATCAAGGGAGTAGTGTTATGTCGGTATGGTGTAACACTATCGGGAAATGCGAGTACCGGTGGGAAATGCGAGTACCATTCCTATGTTGAGATTGTGAATCGCGTGTGGTTTCGGATTCACGATGACGCGTGTAGTTCGGTCATCTTATCAAAATGAATCTCGTGTAGTTCGGATTCATGGTGACTCGTGTAGTTCGGTCATCTTATTGAGGTAGTAATCTCGTGTGGTTTCGGATTACTAAGGCTCGTGTAGTTCGGCCAACCTCGATGTTGTGGAAGTGAATCTCGTGTAGTTCGGATTCACAAATGACTCGTGTGGTTTCGGTCATTGTATTGAGGAGTGAGTCTCGTGTAGTTCGGATTCACAAATGACTCGTGTAGTTCGGTCATTCCTCTGGGATAGTGACTCTCGTGTAGTTCGGATTCACTATGGCGCGTGTAGTTCGGTCATTCCCGATTGTGTTGTGGTGAAGGTAGTGAGTCGCGTGTAGTTCGGATTCACTAAGGCGCGTGTGTTTTCGGCCAGCCTTCGTGTTGTGTGATCTGTCGGTTGTTTTATACACCGATGGTGGGGTCGTGAGGACCATGTGGTGAGATTAGTGATGCGATAGCCGTGTTTCGCTCACATGTTGGTTACGGGTGTGACGATGGTTGATTTCGTACACCTTGGGATTTGCGTTTCCATAGTCGTTTGGGCGCCATCGGTTTTTAACCGTTGGATTATGATGTTACGGTAGTTGCGTATTGGTCGTATTGCGCACTACAAGGGATGTCTATTGAGTGGTGTTATCCGTAAGGATTCGTTTGGATCGGTCTTCATCGGTTCGGGTTGTTGACCTTAGGTTGGGACTTGGGTGCTTTTAGCATTGTACTCGGTAATAGTACGCTAAGGGATTTATATCTCGATACGAGATTGGTTGAGTTTTCCCGATGTTAGGGAAGGAGCATGGTTTTAGTGCTCGGATTGTGGATTTGAGAAAATCGCGGATGACGATTTTAGTGTTAAAGGTGCTTCAATGAGAATAGTTGCCTAGGAAAGTCGGGTTGGAACTTATGTTTAGGACCGTAAGTGGGGTCCGTTTGGTTAAGTGACGAGGATCACGAGGACGTGATCGAGTTTAAGTGGGGGAGAGTTGTAAGACCCGAATATTTATTTTGTATACTTGTTTATAAAAGACATATGAGATCGGGCTTCGTTTAATATTTATATGGAATTAATATGCAAAGGAATCTGGTTCAGCTGTGTTGCGCGCCGCGCAGGGTTGGGGCGCGCCGCGCCGATTGCTGCTGACAGAACCCTCTTTATTTTTAATTGCTTTAATGAGGGGTAAAAGGGTAAAATCACATGGGGCCGGATTTGTGAGGCTTATGAGCTAGTTTGGATCAGTTTTGGATCCCATTCACATCCACTCATCATCTTCATCCATTCTTAGAGAGAGAGAGGCTTAGAGAGAGATTTGAGGTTTTGGTGAAGAAGAAGCTCGAATCGTTCAAAGTCTCGGGTTTTAAAGTTGTTCCTTTCGTTCCTAGCTACGTTGTGGTGGTATTGGTAAGCTCAAACTCCGAATTTCATTTATTTGATTTGATATTCAAGTTAGGGTTTTGAGTTAAATTGTTGTGTAACCCTTTTAGGTGATGAAATGGGTTTATGGTGACTAGTTATTCTTGTCACTTGGCGGGTTTTGGGTTGGATGACGATTTGGCCTTGATTAGGCTTTGGTTTGGAGTTTAATCACTAGGTATAGTGATTATTGAAGTATTGGAACCCATTTAGGGTATTATGGTTGACTAATTGTGACTTTGGGTCAAATTAGGGTTCGGTGGTAATTATGACCCAATTGGCGATTTAATGATGTTTATAAACTTAAAATGGATTAAGTTGAAGTATAGAACCGAGTTAAATGTGTTTAGGTGTCAAAACTTGTAAAGGATGAGATTTTGACCTTTATGGGTCAAAATTAGGGTTTAAGTGTCAAAATGGGTATGACACGTGTTTAACACTTGAGTTCGAGTTTAATTGACATATTGGGACCATTCTCACTTGTGTTAGTGATTATGGGTTAGTTTGGGCACGGTTTGTGCTTGGAAGTGCATTTGGGTCGAAATTGCACTAATGGTTGAATTGGGTTGAATTGTGAATCCACTCTAAGTGTATTGTTGTAATTGTGATAATGGAATAGGTACTTTCCATTGGCGAGTTGCGGATTACTTGGAAGCACTCTTCAAGACTTCAAGGTGAGTGATATTATCCTATGTACATATGTATGTGTAGGATGGGTGCGGGTCGGGTGGAGTGATTCTCGGCTATAGAGCTCACTTCACATGTAGGTGGACTTGATGGACTTTTGTATAAGTCCAATTGGCACGGTTGTGCATTTGGTTGACCATCTTTGGCGAAGTACACGTTCGTGTGTACATTATCACACGTGATTGTGATTTGGATGTTGTAGCCCCGATGTGGTGGATTTTATAATCCCGTGACCGTGGGTTTGAGTTGGAGATGTGAATCGCGTGTGGTTTCGGATTCACGATGACGCGTGTGGTTTCGGTCATCTTATCAAATGAATCTCGTGTAGTTCGGATTCATGGTGACTCGTGTAGTTCGGTCATCTTATTGAGGTAGTAATCTCGTGTGGTTTCGGATTACTAAGGCTCGTGTAGTTCGGCCAACCTCGATGTTGTGAAGATAGTAATCTCGTGTGGTTTCGGATTACTAAGGCTCGTGTAGTTCGGCCAATCTTCATTGTGGTACTTGGTTCTCGGTATTGGGTTAAGGTGTTAACCTTGTTCGTTTATATTGTTATATATTAATGTATTGTTGTGTTGTAGCTAACCCTCCGGGTGTAGCTATTTGGCGTTGTTCACATCGTCGTTGGTGAACTTATATTGTTGTTGTATCTTTAGCTCGTTGCTTAGAGATCGTACGGTATGCTTAGTGTAGTGCTTTATATATGGATGCCTCGGTATGCGGTAATTGTTGTTTTGTGGCGTGTCCATTTTATACATATATATGTATGTAGTATATTATCATTCACTAAGCGTTAGCTTACCCTCTCGTTGTTGACTCTTTTTATAGATTGCATGCGGATGGTGGCTCGGGTAAGCGCGAGGATTAGAGGACTTGCATAATTTGCGTAGAAGGCTTGCTTTTGGATTTATTAGGATTGGGTAGCGTATCCCCAATCGCCATGCTCGGCTTTGTTTTGTATTAAAAGTCGTATGGTCGAAAATTGTATTTTGGTACTTAAGGGGTAATTTGGGTCAATGTGGGCCCCGCTTCGTAAACATAATTTTATTAATAGAACGTGCTAGTTTTTATATATGGAACATGGGGTTAAAAGCGTTACGCCTAAATATGTCGGGAACTAGTCAAACATTTTCGCATTTAAGGACTTTCCGGACAGTCAGGTTTGGCGCGCCGCGCAGCCTATATGGCGCGCCGCGCCAGGTGGCAGTTCAGCAATTTTTTTTTTGTTGGTAATTTTACACGGTTTAATCGCGGGTTGGTTTGGGTTGTTACAGAATCCAAATGCTATTTTACGCAATGGGTTAAGAAATTATTTTGACTCAATATATCCGAATATTGGACTTCGTGATTTAGAAAAAGCGGCTAACATGCAACATAAAGAAGCATGTTATGCTTACGGATTAGTAATGTTCTGAAATGTCCCGTTCTTATTGATTAAAAACGTTCCATATTAATTGATTTCGTTGCGAGGTTTTGACCTCTATATGAGACGTTTTTCAAAGACTGCATTCATTTTTAAACAAACCATAACCTTTATTTCATCAATAAAGGTTTAAAAAGCTTTACGTAGATTATCAAATAATGATAATCTAAAATATCCTGTTTACACACGACCATTACATAATGGTTTACAATACAAATATGTTACAACAAAATAAGTTTCTTGAATGCAGTTTTTACACAATATCATACAAGCATGGACTCCAAATCTTGTCCTTATTTAAGTATGCGACAGCGGAAGCTCTTAATAATCACCTGAGAATAAACATGCTTAAAACGTCAACAAAAATGTTGGTGAGTTATAGGTTTAACCTATATATATCAAATCGTAACAATAGACCACAAGATTTCATATTTCAATACACATCCCATACATAGAGATAAAAATCATTCATATGGTGAACACCTGGTAACCGAAAATAACAAGATGCATATATAAGAATATCCCCATCATTCCGGGACACCCTTCGGATATGATATAAATTTCGAAGTACTAAAGCATCCGGTACTTTGGATGGGGTTTGTTAGGCCCAATAGATCTATCTTTAGGATTCGCGTCAATTAGGGTGTCTGTTCCCTAATTCTTAGATTACCAGACTTAATAAAAAGGGGCATATTCGATTTCGATAATTCAACCATAGAATGTAGTTTCACGTACTTGTGTCTATTTTGTAAATCATTTATAAAACCTGCATGTATTCTCATCCCAAAAATATTAGATTTTAAAAGTGGGACTATAACTCACTTTCACAGATTTTTACTTCGTCGGGAAGTAAGACTTGGCCACTGGTTGATTCACGAACCTATAACAATATATACATATATATCAAAGTATGTTCAAAATATATTTACAACACTTTTAATATATTTTGATGTTTTAAGTTTATTAAGTCAGCTGTCCTCGTTAGTAACCTACAACTAGTTGTCCACAGTTAGATGTACAGAAATAAATCGATAAATATTATCTTGAATCAATCCACGACCCAGTGTATACGTATCTCAGTATTGATCACAACTCAAACTATATATATTTTGGAATCAACCTCAACCCTGTATAGCTAACTCCAACATTCACATATAGAGTGTCTATGGTTGTTCCGAAATATATATAGATGTGTCGACATGATAGGTCGAAACATTGTATACGTGTCTATGGTATCTCAAGATTACATAATATATAATACAAGTTGATTAAGTTATGGTTGGAATAGATTTGTTACCAATTTTCACGTAGCTAAAATGAGAAAAATTATCCAATCTTGTTTTACCCATAACTTCTTCATTTTAAATCCGTTTTGAGTGAATCAAATTGCTATGGTTTCATATTGAACTCTATTTTATGAATCTAAACAAAAAAAGTATAGGTTTCTAGTCGGAAAAATAAGTTACAAGTCGTTTTTGTAAAGGTAGTCATTTCAGTCGAAAGAACGACGTCTAGATGACCATTTTAGAAAACATACTTCCACTTTGAGTTTAACCATAATTTTTGGATATAGTTTCATGTTCATAATAAAAATCATTTTCTCAGAATAACAACTTTTAAATCAAAGTTTATCATAGTTTTTAATTAACTAACCCAAAACAGCCCGCGGTGTTACTACGACGGCGTAAATCCGGTTTTACGGTGTTTTTCGTGTTTCCAGGTTTTAAATCATTAAGTTAGCATATCATATAGATATAGAACATGTGTTTAGTTGATTTTAAAAGTCAAGTTAGAAGGATTAACTTTTGTTTGCGAACAAGTTTAGAATTAACTAAACTATGTTCTAGTGATTACAAGTTTAAACCTTCGAATAAGATAGCTTTATATGTATGAATCGAATGATGTTATGAACATCATTACTACCTTAAGTTCCTTGGATGAACCTACTGGAAAAGAGAAAAATGGATCTAGCTTCAATGGATCCTTGGATGGCTCAAAGTTCTTGAAGCAAAATCATGACACGAAAACAAGTTCAAGTAAGATCATCACTTGAAATAAGATTGTTATAGTTATAGAAATTGAACCAAAGTTTGAATATGATTATTACCTTGTATTAGAATGATAACCTACTGTAAGAAACAAAGATTTCTTGAGGTTGGATGATCACCTTACAAGATTGGAAGTGAGCTAGCAAACTTGAAAGTATTCTTGATTTTATGAAACTAGAACTTTTGGAATTTATGAAGAACACTTAGAACTTGAAGATAGAACTTGAGAGAGTTCAATTAGATGAAGAAAATTGAAGAATGAAAGTGTTTGTAGGTGTTTTTGGTCGTTGGTGTATGGATTAGATATAAAGGATATGTAATTTTGTTTTCATGTAAATAAGTCATGAATGATTACTCATATTTTTGTAATCTTATGAGATATTTCATGCTAGTTGCCAAATGATGGTTCCCACATGTGTTAGGTGACTCACATGGGCTGCTAAGAGCTGATCATTGGAGTGTATATACCAATAGTACATACATCTAAAAGCTGTGTATTGTACGAGTACGAATACGGGTGCATACGAGTAGAATTGTTGATGAAACTGAACGAGAATGTAATTGTAAGCATTTTTGTTAAGTAGAAGTATTTTGATAAGTGTATTGAAGTCTTTCAAAAGTGTATAAATACATATTAAAACACTACATGTATATACATTTTAACTGAGTCGTTAAGTCATCGTTAGTCGTTACATGTAAGTGTTGTTTTGAAACCTTTAGGTTAACGATCTTGTTAAATGTTGTTAACCCAATGTTTATAATAACAAAAGATATTTTAAATTATTATATTATCATGATATTATGATGTACGAATATCTCTTAATATGATATATATACATTAAATGTCGTTACAACGATAAACGTTATATATATGTCTCGTTTCAAAATCATTAAGTTAGTAGTCTTGTTTTTACATATGTAGTTCATTGTTAATATAATTAATGATATGTTTACTTATCATAATATCATGTTAACTATATATATAACCATATATATGTCATCATATAGTTTTTTTACAAGTTTTAACGTTCGTGAATCACCGGTCAACTTGGGTGGTCAATTGTCTATATGAAACCTATTTCAATTAATCAAGTCTTAACAAGTTTGATTGCTTAACATGTTGGAAACATTTAATCATGTAAACATCAATCTCAATTAATATATATAAACATGGAAAAGTTCGGGTCACTACAGTACCTACCCGTTAAATAAATTTCGTCCCGAAATTTTAAGCTGTTGAAGGTGTTGACGAATCTTCTGGAAATAGATGCGGGTATTTCTTCTTCATCTGATCTTCACGCTCCCAGGTGAACTCGGGTCCTCTACGAGCATTCCATCGAACCTTAACAATTGGTATCTTGTTTTGCTTAAGTCTTTTAACCTCACGATCCATTATTTCGACGGGTTCTTCGATGAATTGGAGTTTTTCGTTGATTTGGATTTCATCTAACGGAATAGTGAGATCTTCTTTAGCAAAACATTTCTTCAAATTCGAGACGTGGAAAGTGTTATGTACAGCCGCGAGTTGTTGAGGTAACTCAAGTCGGTAAGCTACTGGTCCGACACGATCAATAATCTTGAATGGTCCAATATACCTTGGATTTAATTTCCCTCGTTTACCAAATCGAACAACGCCTTTCCAAGGTGAAACTTTAAGCATGACCATCTCTCCAATTTCAAATTCTATATCTTTTCTTTTAATGTCAGCGTAGCTCTTTTGTCGACTTTGGGCGGTTTTCAACCGTTGTTGAATTTGGATGATCTTCTCGGTAGTTTCTTGTATAATCTCCGGACCCGTAATCTGTCTATCCCCCACCTCACTCCAACAAATCGGAGACCTGCACTTTCTACCATAAAGTGCTTCAAACGGCGCCATCTCAATGCTTGAATGGTAGCTGTTGTTGTAGGAAAATTCTGCTAACGGTAGATGTCGATCCCAACTGTTTCCGAAATCAATAACACATGCTCGTAGCATGTCTTCAAGCGTTTGTATCGTCCTTTCGCTCTGCCCATCAGTTTGTGGATGATAGGCAGTACTCATGTCTAGACGAGTTCCTAATGCTTGCTGTAATGTCTGCCAGAATCTTGAAATAAATCTGCCATCCCTATCAGAGATAATAGAGATTGGTATTCCATGTCTGGAGACGACTTCCTTCAAATACAGTTGTGCTAACTTCTCCATCTTGTCATCTTCTCTTATTGGTAGGAAGTGTGCTGATTTGGTGAGACGATCAACTATTACCCAAATAGTATCAAAACCACTTGCAGTCCTTGGTAATTTAGTGATGAAATCCATGGTAATGTTTTCCCATTTCCATTCCGGGATTTCGGGTTGTTGAAGTAGACCTGATGGTTTCTGATGCTCAGCTTTGACCTTAGAACACGTCAAACATTCTCCTACGTATTTAGCAACATCGGCTTTCATACCCGGCCACCAAAAATGTTTCTTGAGATCCTTGTACATCTTCCCCGTTCCAGGATGTATTGAGTATCTGGTTTTATGAGCTTCTCTAAGTACCATTTCTCTCATATCTCCAAATTTTGGTACCCAAATCCTTTCAGCCCTATACCGGGTTCCGTCTTCCCGAATATTAAGATGCTTCTCCGATCCTTTGGGTATTTCATCCTTTAAATTTCCCTCTTTTAAAACTCCTTGTTGCGCTTCCTTTATTTGAGTAGTAATGTTATTATGAATCATTATATTCATAGATTTTACTCGAATGGGTTCTCTATCCTTCCTGCTCAAGGCATCGGCTACCACATTTGCCTTCCCCGGGTGGTAACGAATCTCAAAATCATAATCATTCAATAATTCAATCCACCTACGCTGCCTCATATTCAGTTGTTTCTGATTAAATATGTGTTGAAGACTTTTGTGGTCGGTATATATAATACTTTTGACCCCATATAAGTAGTGCCTCAAAGTCTTTAATGCAAAAACAACCGCGCCTAATTCCAAATCATGCGTCGTATAATTTTGTTCGTGAATCTTCAATTGTCTAGACGCATAAGCAATCACCTTCGTTCATTGCATTAATACACAACCGAGACCTTGCTTTGATGCGTCACAATAAATCACAAAATCATCATTCCCTTCAGGCAATGACAATATAGGTGCCGTAGTTAGCTTTTTCGTCAATAACTGAAACGCTTTCTCTTGTTCATCATTCCATTCAAATTTCTTCCCTTTATGCGTTAATGCAGTCAAGGGTTTTGCTATTCTGGAAAAGTCTTGGATGAACCTTCTGTAGTAACCAGCTAGTCCTAAAAACTGCCGTATGTGTTTCGGAGTTTTCGGGGTTTCCCACTTTTCAACAGTTTCTATCTTTGCCGGATCCACCTTAATACCTTCTTTGTTCACTATGTGACCGAGGAATTGAACTTCTTCCAACCAAAATGCACACTTTGAAAACTTAGCGTACAATTCTTCCTTCCTCAATACTTCTAACACCTTTCTCAAATGTTCACCGTGTTCTTGGTCATTCTTTGAGTAAATAAGTATGTCATCAATGAAAACAATGACAAACTTGTCAAGGTATGGTCCACACACTCGGTTCATAAGGTCCATGAACACAGCTGGTGCATTAGTTAAACCAAACGGCATGACCATAAACTCGTAATGACCGTAACGTGTTCTGAAAGCAGTCTTTGGAATATCATCTTCTTTCACCCGCATTTGATGATACCCGGAACGTAAGTCAATCTTTGAATAAACAGACGAGCCTTGTAGTTGATCAAATAAGTCGTCGATTCTCGGTAGTGGGTAGCGGTTCTTGATGGTAAGTTTGTTCAACTCTCGGTAGTCGATACACAACCTGAATGTACCATCTTTCTTCTTGACAAACAAAACAGGAGCTCCCCACGGTGATGTGCTTGGTCGAATGAAACCACGCTCTAAAAGTTCTTGTAATTGGCTTTGCAGTTCTTTCATCTCGCTGGGTGCGAGTCTGTAAGGAGCACGAGCTATTGGTGCAGCTCCTGGTACCAGATCTATTTGAAATTCAACGGATCGATGTGGGGGTAATCCCGGTAATTCTTTCGGAAATACATCGGGAAATTCTTTTGCAATGGGAACATCATTGATGCTCTTTTCTTCAGTTTGTACTTTCTCGACGTGTGCTAGAACAGCATAGCAACCTTTTCTTATTAGTTTTTGTGCCTTCAAATTACTAATAAGATGTAGCTTCGTGTTGCCCTTTTCTCCGTACACCATTAAGGGTTTTCCTTTTTCTCGTATAATGCGAATTGCATTTTTGTAACAAACGATCTCCGCTTTCACTTCTTTCAACCAGTCCATACCGATTATCACATCAAAACTCCCTAACTCTACTGGTATCAAATCAATCTTAAATGTTTCGCTAACCAGTTTAATTTCTCGATTCCGACATATATTATCTGCTGAAATTAATTTACCATTTGCTAATTCGAGTAAAAATTTACTATCCAAAGGCGTCAATGGACAACTTAATTTAGCACAAAAATCTCTACTCATATAGCTTCTATCCGCACCCGAATCAAATAAAACGTAAGCAGATTTATTGTCAATAAGAAACGTACCCGTAACAAGCTCCGGGTCTTCCTGTGCCTCTACCGCATTAATATTGAAAACTCTTCCACGGCCTTGTCCATTCGTGTTCTCCTGGTTTGGGCAATTTCTAATAATGTGGCCTGGTTTTCCACATTTATAACAAACTACACTGGCATAACTTGCTCCGACACTACTTGCTCCGCCATTACTCGTTCCGACACCATTTGTTCCTTTCGTTCTATTAACCCCTGGTCCGTAGACCTCACACTTCGCCGCGCTATGACCATTTCTTTTACACTTGTTGCAAAATTTGGTGCAGAACCCCGAGTGATTCTTTTCACACCTTTGGCATAGTTGCTTCTGATTGTTGTTGTTGTTGCGGTTATTATTGTTGTTGGGATGATTGTTGTAGTTGCTGTTGTTGTTGTTGTTGTTGTTGTTGTTGTTGTTGGGCCGTTTGTTGTAGTTGCGATTGATGTTGCGATTGTTGGGATAATTGTTGCGATTATTGTTGTAATTGCTGTTGTTGTTGTATTGGTGATTCTTATCACCGTTTTCCTCCCACTTTCTTTTGACTTGCTTTACATTGGCCTCTTCAGCAGTCTGTTCTTTAATTCTTTCTTCAATTTGGTTCACTAGTTTGTGAGCCATTCTACATGCCTGTTGTATGGAGGCGGGCTCGTGTGAACTTATATCTTCTTGGATTCTTTCCGGTAATCCTTTCACAAACGCGTCGATCTTCTCTTCCTCATCTTCGAATGCTCCCGGACACAATAGGCACAATTCTGTGAATCGTCTTTCGTACGTGGTAATATCAAATCCTTGGGTTCGTAACCCTCTAAGTTCTGTCTTGAGCTTATTGACCTCGGTTCTGGGACGGTACTTCTCGTTCATCAAGTGCTTGAATGCTGACCACGGTAGTGCGTACGCATCATCTTGTCCCACTTGCTCTAGATAGGTATTCCACCATGTTAACGCAGAACCTGTGAAGGTATGCGTAGCGTACTTCACTTTGTCCTCTTCAGTACACTTACTTATGGCAAACACCGATTCAACCTTCTCGGTCCACCGTTTCAATCCGATCGGTCCTTCGGTTCCATCAAATTCCAAAGGTTTGCAGGCAGTGAATTCTTTGTAGGTGCATCCTACACGATTTCCTGTACTGCTAGATCCAAGGTTATTGTTGGTATGTAGCGCAGCCTGTACTGCGGCTATGTTTGAAGCTAGAAAAGTACGGAATTCCTCTTCATTCATATTCACGGTGTGTCGAGTAGTCGGTGCCATTTCCTTCAAAATAGTTAAATGGAACAAGTTAATCATACAGAATATTAAGAGTAGTTAATAGTATTTCGTAGCATAATATGAACTCATTTATAAAAGCTTTTTCTTCATATTAGCGTTTTATAAGTTTAAATTCGGGTAGTACCTACCCGTTAAGTTCATACTTAGTAGCTAATATACAATTCAACTACTACAATTCTATATGAAAAACTGATTATAATAATATTTCGCGTTCAAACTTTTATACAATATTTTACAAACTTACAATACCGCTTATTTTACATAAAGCATGAAATATAGCACACAATAACTTTGATACAAGATAGTTGTGAAGACAATTCTAGCTAGTACACAAGTCGTTCAGCAAAGGCAATAAAGACACGTAATTCATACGTCCAGAAACAAGTCATGCATTCTGGTTTTACTAGGACTACTTCCCATCCTTGGTCTTGTGCAACATAACCGTTATGGCCGTTGATAAGACAGCGTGTTGTAACGTCATCAAAGGGACGAGGGTTACGTAATGTCCAACAGTCCCGTAATAATCTAAAAACCTCATTTCTTACCCCAATTACCGACTCCGTCACTTGTGGAAACGTTTTGTTTAATAGTTGTAGCCCGATGTTCTTGTTCTCACTTTGGTGAGAAGCGAACATTACTAATCCGTAAGCATAACATGCTTCTTTATGTTGCATGTTAGCCGCTTTTTCTAAATCACGAAGTCCAATATTCGGATATATTGAGTCAAAATAATTTCTTAACCCGTTGCGTAAAATAGCATTTGGGTTCCCCGCAATATATGCGTCAAAGTAAACACATCGTAACTTATGGGTTTCCCAATGTGATATCCCCCATCTTTCAAACGAAAGTCTCTTATAAACCAAGACATTCTTGGAACGTTCTTCGAATGTCTTACAAACTGATCTCGCCTTAAATAGTTGTGCCGAAGAATTCTGGCCGACTCTAGACAAGATTTCATCAATCATGTCTCCGGGTAGGTCTCTTAAAATATTGGGTTGTCTATCCATTTTGTGTTTTTAAACTGTAAAATAGACAAGAGTTAGATTCATAAAAAAATACTTATTAATACAAACAATTTTTACATATATCATAAAGCATAAGAACACTATATTCCATATATTACACCACACGAATACAACTATCTTATTCCGACTCGCTCGTTTCTTCTTCTTCGGTTTTGGTTCGTTTTGCCAAGTTTCTAGGGATATATGATGTTCCCCTAATACGAGCCGTCGTTGTCCACATTGGTTTAGAAAAACCTGGTGGTTTAGAGGTTCCCGGGTCATTGTTACAACTTAAGGACTTCGGGGGTTGACGATACATATAAAGTTCATCGGGGTTGGAATTAGATTTCTCTATTTTTATGCCCTTTCCCTTATTATTTTCTTTTGCCTTTTTAAATTCAGTTGGGGTAATTTCTATAACATCATCGGAATTCTAGTCGGAATCCGATTCATCGGAGAATTGGTAATCCTCCCAATATTTTGCTTCCTTGGCGGAAACACCATTGACCATAATTAACTTTGGTCGGTTGGTTGAGGATTTTCTTTTACTTAACCGTTTTATTATTTCCCCCACCGGTTCTATTTCTTCATCCGGTTCCGATTCTTCTTCCGGTTCCGATTCTTCTTCCGGTTCCGATTCTTCTTCCGGTTCCGACTCTTCTTCCGGTTCCTCTTCGGGAACTTGTGAATCAGTCCACAAATCATTCCAATTTACATTTGACTCTTCATTATTATTAGGTGAGTCAATGGGACTTGTTCTAGAGGTAGACATCTATCACATAATATCAAACACGTTAAGAGATTAATATATCACATAATATTCATATGTTAAAAATATATAGTTTCCAACAAAAATGTTAAGCAATCATTTTTAAAGAAAACACGGTCGAAGTCCAGACTCACTAATGCATCCTAACAAACTCGATAAGACACACTAATGCAAATTTTCTGGTTCTCTAAGACCAACGCTCGGATACCAACTGAAATGTCCCGTTCTTATTGATTAAAAACGTTCCATATTAATTGATTTCGTTGCGAGGTTTTGACCTCTATATGAGACGTTTTTCAAAGACTGCATTCATTTTTAAACAAACCATAACCTTTATTTCATCAATAAAGGTTTAAAAAGCTTTACGTAGATTATCAAATAATGATAATCTAAAATATCCTGTTTACACACGACCATTACATAATGGTTTACAATACAAATATGTTACAACAAAATAAGTTTCTTGAATGCAGTTTTTACACAATATCATACAAGCATGGACTCCAAATCTTGTCCTTATTTAAGTATGCGACAGCGGAAGCTCTTAATAATCACCTGAGAATAAACATGCTTAAAACGTCAACAAAAATGTTGGTGAGTTATAGGTTTAACCTATATATATCAAATCGTAACAATAGACCACAAGATTTCATATTTCAATACACATCCCATACATAGAGATAAAAATCATTCATATGGTGAACACCTGGTAACCGACAATAACAAGATGCATATATAAGAATATCCCCATCATTCCGGGACACCCTTCGGATATGATATAAATTTCGAAGTACTAAAGCATCCGGTACTTTGGATGGGGTTTGTTAGGCCCAATAGATCTATCTTTAGGATTCGCGTCAATTAGGGTGTCTGTTCCCTAATTCTTAGATTACCAGACTTAATAAAAAGGGGCATATTCGATTTCGATAATTCAACCATAGAATGTAGTTTCACGTACTTGTGTCTATTTTGTAAATCATTTATAAAACCTGCATGTATTCTCATCCCAAAAATATTAGATTTTAAAAGTGGGACTATAACTCACTTTCACAGATTTTTACTTCGTCGGGAAGTAAGACTTGGCCACTGGTTGATTCACGAACCTATAACAATATATACATATATATCAAAGTATGTTCAAAATATATTTACAACACTTTTAATATATTTTGATGTTTTAAGTTTATTAAGTCAGCTGTCCTCGTTAGTAACCTACAACTAGTTGTCCACAGTTAGATGTACAGAAATAAATCGATAAATATTATCTTGAATCAATCCACGACCCAGTGTATACGTATCTCAGTATTGATCACAACTCAAACTATATATATTTTGGAATCAACCTCAACCCTGTATAGCTAACTCCAACATTCACATATAGAGTGTCTATGGTTGTTCCGAAATATATATAGATGTGTCGACATGATAGGTCGAAACATTGTATACGTGTCTATGGTATCTCAAGATTACATAATATATAATACAAGTTGATTAAGTTATGGTTGGAATAGATTTGTTACCAATTTTCACGTAGCTAAAATGAGAAAAATTATCCAATCTTGTTTTACCCATAACTTCTTCATTTTAAATCCGTTTTGAGTGAATCAAATTGCTATGGTTTCATATTGAACTCTATTTTATGAATCTAAACAAAAAAAGTATAGGTTTCTAGTCGGAAAAATAAGTTACAAGTCGTTTTTGTAAAGGTAGTCATTTCAGTCGAAAGAACGACGTCTAGATGACCATTTTAGAAAACATACTTCCACTTTGAGTTTAACCATAATTTTTGGATATAGTTTCATGTTCATAATAAAAATCATTTTCTCAGAATAACAACTTTTAAATCAAAGTTTATCATAGTTTTTAATTAACTAACCCAAAACAGCCCGCGGTGTTACTACGACGGCGTAAATCCGGTTTTACGGTGTTTTTCGTGTTTCCAGGTTTTAAATCATTAAGTTAGCATATCATATAGATATAGAACATGTGTTTAGTTGATTTTAAAAGTCAAGTTAGAAGGATTAACTTTTGTTTGCGAACAAGTTTAGAATTAACTAAACTATGTTCTAGTGATTACAAGTTTAAACCTTCGAATAAGATAGCTTTATATGTATGAATCGAATGATGTTATGAACATCATTACTACCTTAAGTTCCTTGGATGAACCTACTGGAAAAGAGAAAAATGGATCTAGCTTCAATGGATCCTTGGATGGCTCAAAGTTCTTGAAGCAAAATCATGACACGAAAACAAGTTCAAGTAAGATCATCACTTGAAATAAGATTGTTATAGTTATAGAAATTGAACCAAAGTTTGAATATGATTATTACCTTGTATTAGAATGATAACCTACTGTAAGAAACAAAGATTTCTTGAGGTTGGATGATCACCTTACAAGATTGGAAGTGAGCTAGCAAACTTGAAAGTATTCTTGATTTTATGAAACTAGAACTTTTGGAATTTATGAAGAACACTTAGAACTTGAAGATAGAACTTGAGAGAGTTCAATTAGATGAAGAAAATTGAAGAATGAAAGTGTTTGTAGGTGTTTTTGGTCGTTGGTGTATGGATTAGATATAAAGGATATGTAATTTTGTTTTCATGTAAATAAGTCATGAATGATTACTCATATTTTTGTAATCTTATGAGATATTTCATGCTAGTTGCCAAATGATGGTTCCCACATGTGTTAGGTGACTCACATGGGCTGCTAAGAGCTGATCATTGGAGTGTATATACCAATAGTACATACATCTAAAAGCTGTGTATTGTACGAGTACGAATACGGGTGCATACGAGTAGAATTGTTGATGAAACTGAACGAGAATGTAATTGTAAGCATTTTTGTTAAGTAGAAGTATTTTGATAAGTGTATTGAAGTCTTTCAAAAGTGTATAAATACATATTAAAACACTACATGTATATACATTTTAACTGAGTCGTTAAGTCATCGTTAGTCGTTACATGTAAGTGTTGTTTTGAAACCTTTAGGTTAACGATCTTGTTAAATGTTGTTAACCCAATGTTTATAATAACAAAAGATATTTTAAATTATTATATTATCATGATATTATGATGTACGAATATCTCTTAATATGACATATATACATTAAATGTCGTTACAACGATAAACGTTATATATATGTCTCGTTTCAAAATCATTAAGTTAGTAGTCTTGTTTTTACATATGTAGTTTATTGTTAATATAATTAATGATATGTTTACTTATCATAATATCATGTTAACTATATATATAACCATATATATGTCATCATATAGTTTTTTTACAAGTTTTAACGTTCGTGAATCACCGGTCAACTTGGGTGGTCAATTGTCTATATGAAACCTATTTCAATTAATCAAGTCTTAACAAGTTTGATTGCTTAACATGTTGGAAACATTTAATCATGTAAACATCAATCTCAATTAATATATATAAACATGGAAAAGTTCGGGTCACTACATGTTCGCTTCTCACCAAAGTGAGAACAAGAACATCGGCCTACAACTATTAAACAAAACGTTCCCACAAGTGACAGAGTCGGTAATTGGGGTAAGAAATGAGGTTTTTAGATTGTTACGGGACTGTTGGACATTACATAACCCTCGTCCCTTTGACGACGTTACAACACGCTGTCTTATCAACGGCCATAACGGTTATGTTCCACAAGACCAAGGATGGGAAGTAGTCCTAGTAAAACCAGAATGCATGACTTGTTTCTGGACGTATGAATTACGTGTCTTTATTGCCTTTGCTGAACGACTTGTGTACTAGCTAGAATTATCTTCACAACTATCTTGTATCAAAGTTATTGTGTGCTATATTTCATGCTTTATGTAAAATAAGCGGTATTGTAAGTTTGTAAAATATTGTATAAAAGTTTGAACGCAAAATATTATTATAATCAGTTTTTCATATAGAATTGTAGTAGTTGAATTGTATATTAGCTACTAAGTATGAACTTAACGGGTAGGTACTACCCGAATTTAAACTTATAAAACGCTAATATGAAGAAAAAGCTTTTATAAATGAGTTCATATTATGCTACGAAATACTATTAACTACTCTTAACATTCTGTATGATTAACTTGTTCCATTTGACTATTTTGAAGGAAATGGCACCTACTACTCGACACACCGTGAATATGAATGAAGAGGAATTCCGTACTTTTCTAGCTTCAAACATAGCCGCAGTACAGGCTGCGCTACATACCAACAATAACCTTGGATCTAGCAGTACAGGAAATCGTGTAGGATGCACCTACAAAGAATTCACTGCCTGCAAACCTTTGGAATTTGATGGAACCGAAGGACCGATCGGATTGAAACGGTGGACCGAGAAGGTCGAATCGGTGTTTGCCATAAGTAAGTGTACTGAAGAGGACAAAGTGAAGTACGCTACGCATACCTTCACAGGTTCTGCGTTAACATGGTGGAATACCTATCTAGAGCAAGTGGGACAAGACGATGCGTACGCACTACCGTGGTCAGCATTCAAGCACTTGATGAACGAGAAGTACCGTCCCAGAACCGAGGTCAATAAGCTCAAGACAGAACTTAGAGGGTTACGAACCCAAGGATTTGATACTACCACGTACGAAAGACGATTCACAGAATTGTGCCTATTGTGTCCGGGAGCATTCGAAGATGAGGAAGAGAAGATCGACGCATTTGTGAAAGGATTACCGGAAAGAATCCAAGAAGATATAAGTTCACACGAGCCCGCCTCCATACAACAGGCATGTAGAATGGCTCACAAACTAGTGAACCAAATTGAAGAAAGAATTAAAGAACAGACTGCTGAAGAGGCCAATGTGAAGCAAGTCAAAAGAAAGTGGGAGGAAAACGGTGATAAGAATCACCAATACAACAACAACAGCAATTACAACAATAATCGCAACAATTATCCCAACAATCGCAACATCAATCGCAACTACCACAAACGGCCCAACAACAACAACAACAACAACAACAACAACAACAACAACAACAGCAACTACAACAATCATCCCAACAACAATAATAACCGCAACAACAACAACAATCAGAAGCAGCTATGCCAAAGGTGTGAAAAGTATCACTCGGGGTTCTGCACCAAATTTTGCAACAAGTGTAAAAGAAATGGTCATAGCGCGGCGAAGTGTGAGGTCTACGGACCAGGGGTTAATAGAACGAAAGGAACAAATGGTGTCGGAACGAGTAATGGCGGAGCAAGTAGTGTCGGAGCAAGTTATGCCAATGTAGTTTGTTATAAATGTGGAAAACCGGGCCACATTATTAGAAATTGCCCAAACCAGGAGAACACGAATGGACAAGGCCGCGGAAGAGTTTTCAATATTAATGCGGCAGAGGCACAGGAAGACCCGGAGCTTGTTACGGGTACGTTTCTTATTGACAATAAATCTGCTTACGTTTTATTTGATTCGGGTGCCGATAGAAGCTATATGAGTAGAGATTTTTGTGCTAAATTAAGTTGTCCATTGACGCCTTTGGATAGTAAATTTTTACTCAAATTAGCAAATGGTAAATTAATTTCAGCAGATAATATATGTCGGAATCGAGAAATTAAACTGGTTAGCGAAACATTTAAGATTGATTTGATACCAGTAGAGTTAGGGAGTTTTGATGTGATAATCGGTATGGACTGGTTGAAAGAAGTGAAAGCAGAGATCGTTTGTTACAAAAATGCAATTCGCATTATACAAGAAAAAGGAAAACCCTTAATGGTGTACGGAGAAAAGGGCAACACGAAGCTACATCTTATTAGTAATTTGAAGGCACAAAAACTAATAAGAAAAGGTTTCTATGCTATTCTAGCACACGTCGAGAAAGTACAAACTGAAGAAAAGAGCATCAATGAAGTTCCCATTGCAAAAGAATTTCCCGATGTATTTCCGAAAGAATTACCGGGATTACCCCCACATCGATCCGTTGAATTTCAAATAGATCTTGTACCAGGAGCTGCACCAATAGCTCGTGCTCCTTACAGACTCGCACCCAGTGAGATGAAAGAACTGCAAAGCCAATTACAAGAACTTTTAAAGCGTGGTTTCATTCGACCAAGCACATCATCGTGGGGAGCTCCTGTTTTGTTTGTCAAGAAGAAAGATGGTACATTCAGGTTGTGTATCGACTACCGAGAGTTGAACAAACTTACCATCAAGAACCGCTACCCACTACCGAGAATCGACGACTTATTTGATCAACTACAAGGCTCGTCTGTTTATTCAAAGATTGACTTACGTTCCGGGTATCATCAAATGCGGGTGAAAGAAGATGATATTCCAAAGACTGCTTTCAGAACACGTTACGGTCATTACGAGTTTATAGTCATGCCGTTTGGTTTAACTAATGCACCAGCTGTGTTCATGGACCTTATGAACCGAGTGTGTGGACCATACCTTGACATGTTTGTCATTGTTTTCATTGATGACATACTTATTTACTCAAAGAATGACCAAGAACACGGTGAACATTTGAGAAAGGTGTTAGAAGTATTGAGGAAGGAAGAATTGTACGCTAAGTTTTCAAAGTGTGCATTTTGGTTGGAAGAAGTTCAATTCCTCGGTCACATAGTGAACAAAGAAGGTATTAAGGTGGATCCGACAAAGATAGAAACTGTTGAAAAGTGGGAAACCCCGAAAACTCCGAAACACATACGCCAGTTTTTAGGACTAGCTGGTTACTACAGAAGGTTCATCCAAGACTTTTCCAGAATAGCAAAACCCTTGACTGCATTAACGCATAAAGGGAAGAAATTTGAATGGAATGATGAACAAGAGAAAGCATTTCAGTTATTGAAGAAAAAGCTAACTACGGCACCTATATTGTCATTGCCTGAAGGGAATGATGATTTTGTGGTTTATTGTGACGCATCAAAGCAAGGTCTCGGTTGTGTATTAATGCAACGAACGAAGGTGATTGCTTATGCGTCTAGACAATTGAAGATTCACGAACAAAATTATACGACGCATGATTTGGAATTAGGCGCGGTTGTTTTTGCATTAAAGACTTGGAGGCACTACTTATATGGGGTCAAAAGTATTATATATACCGACCACAAAAGTCTTCAACACATATTTAATCAGAAACAACTGAATATGAGGCAGCGTAGGTGGATTGAATTATTGAATGATTACGACTTTGAGATTCGTTACCACCCGGGGAAGGCAAATGTGGTAGCCGATGCCTTGAGCAGGAAGGACAGAGAACCCATTCGAGTAAAATCTATGAATATAATGATTCATAATAACATTACTACTCAAATAAAGGAGGCGCAACAAGGAGTTTTAAAAGAGGGAAATTTAAAGGATGAAATACCCAAAGGATCGGAGAAGCATCTTAATATTCGAGAAGACGGAACCCGGTATAGAGCTGAAAGGATTTGGGTACCAAAATTTGGAGATATGAGAGAAATGGTACTTAGAGAAGCTCATAAAACCAGATACTCAATACATCCTGGAACGGGGAAGATGTACAAGGATCTCAAGAAACATTTTTGGTGGCCGGGTATGAAAGCCGATGTTGCTAAATACGTAGGAGAATGTTTGACGTGTTCTAAGGTCAAAGCTGAGCATCAGAAACCATCAGGTCTACTTCAACAACCCGAAATCCCGGAATGGAAATGGGAAAACATTACCATGGATTTCATCACTAAATTGCCAAGGACTGCAAGTGGTTTTGATACTATTTGGGTAATAGTTGATCGTCTCACCAAATCAGCACACTTCCTGCCAATAAGAGAAGATGACAAGATGGAGAAGTTAGCACGACTGTATTTGAAGGAAGTCGTTGTAGTGACCCGAACTTTTCCATGTTTATATATATTAATTGAGATTGATATTTACATGATTAAATGTTTCCAACATGTTAAGCAATCAAATTGTTAAGACTTGATTAATTGAAATATGTTTCATATAGACAATTGACCACCCAAGTTGACCGGTGATTCACGAACGTTAAAACTTGTAAAAACTATATGATGACATATATATGGATATATATATAGTTAACATGATACTATGATAAGTAAACATATCATTAAGTATATTAACAATGAACTACATATGTAAAAACAAGACTACTAACTTAATGATTTTTAAACGAGACATATATGTAACGATTATCGTTGTAAAGACATTTAATGTATATATATATCATATTAAGAGATATTCATACATGATAATATCATGATAATATAATAATTTAAAATCTCATTTGATATTATAAACATTGGGTTAACAACATTTAACAAGATCGTTAACCTAAAAGTTTCAAAACAACACTTACATGTAACGACTAACGATGACTTAACGACTCAGTTAAAATGTATATACATGTAGTGTTTTAATATGTATTTATACACTTTTGAAAGACTTCAATACACTTATCAAAATACTTCTACTTAACAAAAATGCTTACAATTACATCCTCGTTCAGTTTCATCAACAATTCTACTCGTATGCACCCGTATTCGTACTCGTACAATACACAGCTTTTAGATGTATGTACTATTGGTATATACACTCCAATGATCAGCTCTTAGCAGCCCATGTGAGTCACCTAACACATGTGGGAACCATCATTTGGCAACTAGCATGAAATATCTCATAAAATTACAAAAATATGAGTAATCATTCATGACTTATTTACATGAAAACAAAATAACATATCCTTTATATCTAATCCATACACCAACGACCAAAAACACCTACAAACACTTTCATTCTTCAATTTTCTTCATCTAATTGATCTCTCTCAAGTTCTATCTTCAAGTTCTAAGTGTTCTTCATAAATTCCAAAAGTTCTAGTTTCATAAAATCAAGAATACTTTCAAGTTTGCTAGCTCACTTCCAATCTTGTAAGGTGATCATCCAACCTCAAGAAATCTTTGTTTCTTACAGTAGGTTATCATTCTAATACAAGGTAATAATCATATTCAAACTTTGGTTCAATTTCTATAACTATAACAATCTTATTTTAAGTGATGATCTTACTTGAACTTGTTTTCGTGTCATGATTCTGCTTCAAGAACTTCGAGCCATCCAAGGATCCATTGAATCTAGATCCATTTTTCTCTTTTCCAGTAGGTTTATCCAAGGAACTTAAGGTAGTAATGATGTTCATAACATCATTCGATTCATACATATAAAGCTATCTTATTCGAAGGTTTAAACTTGTAATCACTAGAACATAGTTTAGTTAATTCTAAACTTGTTCGCAAACAAAAGTTAATCCTTCTAACTTGACTTTTAAAATCAACTAAACACATGTTCTATATCTATATGATATGCTAACTTAATGATTTAAAACCTGGAAACACGAAAAACACCGTAAAACCGGATTTACGCCGTCGTAGTAACACCGCGGGCTGTTTTGGGTTAGTTAATTAAAAACTATGATAAACTTTGATTTAAAAGTTGTTATTCTGAGAAAATTATTTTTATTATGAACATGAAACTATATCCAAAAATTATGGTTAAACTCAAAGTGGAAGTATGTTTTCTAAAATGGTCATCTAGACGTCGTTCTTTCGACTGAAATGACTACCTTTACAAGAACGACTTGTAACTTATTTTTCCGACTATAAACCTATACTTTTTCTGTTTAGATTCATAAAATAGAGTTCAATATGAAACCATAGCAATTTGATTAACTCAAAACGGATTTAAAATGAAGAAGTTATGGGTAAAACAAGATTGGATAATTTTTCTCATTTTAGCTACGTGAAAATTGGTAACAAATCTATTCCAACCATAACTTAATCAACTTGTATTGTATATTATGTAATCTTGAGATACCATAGACACGTATACAATGTTTCGACCTATCATGTCGACACATCTATATATATTTCGGAACAACCATAGACACTCTATATGTGAATGTTGGAGTTAGCTATACAGGGTTGAGGTTGATTCCAAAATATATTTAGTTTGAGTTGTGATCAATACTGAGATACGTATACACTGGGTCGTGGATTGATTCAAGATAATATTTATCGATTTATTTCTGTACATCTAACTGTGGACAACTAGTTGTAGGTTACTAACGAGGACAGCTGACTTAATAAACTTAAAACATCAAAATATATTAAAAGTGTTGTAAATATATTTTGAACATACTTTGATATATATGTATATATTGTTATAGGTTCGTGAATCAACCAGTGGCCAAGTCTTACTTCTCGACGAAGTAAAAATCTGTGAAAGTGAGTTATAGTCCCACTTTTAAAATCTAATATTTTTGGGATGAGAATACATGCAGGTTTTATAAATGATTTACAAAATAGACACAAGTACGTGAAACTACATTCTATGGTTGAATTATCGAAATCGAATATGCCCCTTGTTATTAAGTCTGGTAATCTAAGAATTAGGGAACAGACACCCTATTTGACGCGAATCCTAAAGATAGATCTATTGGGCTTAACAAACCCCATCCAAAGTACCGGATGCTTTAGTACTTCGAAATTTATATCATATCCGAAGGGTGTCCCGGAATGATGGGGATATTCTTGTATATGCATTTTGTTAATGTCGGTTACCAGGTGTTCACCATATGAATGATTTTTATCTCTATGTATGGGATGTGTATTGAAATATGAAATCTTGTGGTCTATTATTATGATTTGATATATATAGGTTAAACCTATAACTCACCAACATTTTTGTTGACGTTTTAAGCATGTTTATTCTCAGGTGATTATTAAGAGCTTCCGCTGTCGCATACTTAAATAAGGACAAGATTTGGAGTCCATGCTTGTATGATATTGTGTAAAAACTGCATTCAAGAAACTTATTTTGTTGTAACATATTTGTATTGTAAACCATTATGTAATGATCGTGTGTAAACAAGATATTTTAGATTATCATTATTTGATAATCTACGTAAAGCTTTTTAAACCTTTATTGATGAAATAAAGGTTATGGTTTGTTTAAAAATGAATGCAGTCTTTGAAAAACGTCTCATATAGAGGTCAAAACCTCGCAACGAAATCAATTAATATGGAACGTTTTTAATCAATAAGAACGGGACATTTCAGTTGGTATCCGAGCGATGGTCTTAGAGAACCAGAATTTTGCATTAGTGTGTCTTATCTAGTTTGTTAGGATGCATTAGTGAGTCTGGACTTCGACCGTGTTTACTTGAAAAATGATTGCTTAACAAATTTTGTTGGAAACTATATATTTTTAACATGTGAATATTATGTGATATATTAATCTCTTAACGCGTTTGATATTATGTGATAGATGTCTACCTCTAGAACAAGTCCCATTGACTCACCTAATAATAATGAAGAGTCAAATGTAAATTGGAATGATTCGTGGACTGATTCACAAGTTCCCGAAGAGGAACCGGAAGAAGAGTCGGAACCGGAAGAAGAATCGGAACCGGAAGAAGAATCGGAACCGGATGAAGAAATAGAACCGGTGGGGGAAATAATAAAACGGTTATGTAAAAGAAAATCCTCAACCAACTGACCAAGGTTAATTATGGTCAATGGTGTTTCCGCCAAGGAAGCAAAATATTGGGAGGATTACCAATTCTCCGATGAATCAGATTCCGACGAGAATTCCGATGATGTTATAGAAATTACCCCAACTGAATTTAAAAAGGCAAAAGAAAATAATAAGGGAAAGGGCATAAAAATAGAGAAATCTAATTCCAACCCCGATGAACTGTATATGTATCGTCAACCCCCGAAGTCCTTAAGTTGTAACAATGACCTGGGAACCTCTAAACCACCAGGTTTTTCTAAACCAATGTGGATAACGACGGCTCGTATTAGGGGAACATCATATATCCCTAGAAACTTGGCAAAACGAACAAAAATCGAAGAAGAAGAAACGAACGAGTCGGAATAAGATAGTTGTATTCGTGTGGTGTAATATATGTAATATAGTGTTCTTATGCTTTATGATATATGTAAAAATTGCTTGTATTAATAAGTATTTTTTTTATGAATCTAACTCTTGTCTATTTTACAGTTTAAAAACACAAAATGGATAGACAGCCCAATATTTTAAGAGACCTACCCGGAGACATGATTGATGAAATCTTGTCTAGAGTCGGCCAGAATTCCTCGGCACAACTATTTAAGGCGAGATCAGTTTGTAAGACATTCGAAGAACGTTCCAAGAATGTCTTGGTTTATAAGAGACTTTCGTTTGAAAGATGGGGGATATCACATTGGAAAACCCATAAGTTACGATGTGTTTACTTTGACGCATATATTGCGGGGAACCCAAATGCTATTTTACGCAACGGGTTAAGAAATTATTTTGACTCAATATATCCGAATATTGGACTTCGTGATTTAGAAAAAGCGGCTAACATGCAACATAAAGAAGCATGTTATGCTTACGGATTAGTAATGTTCGCTTCTCACCAGAGTGAGAACAAGAACATCGGGCTACAACTATTAAACAAAACATTTCCACAAGTGACGGAGTCGGTAATTGGGGTAAGAAATGAGGTTTTTAGATTGTTACGGGACTGTTGGACATTACGTAACCCTCGTCCCTTTGACGACGTTACAACGCGCTGTCTTATCAACGGCCATAACGGTTATGTTGCACAAGACCAAGGATGGGAAGTAGTCCTAGTAAAACCAGAATGCATGACTTGTTTCTGGACGTATGAATTACGTGTCTTTATTGCCTTTGTGTGCTATATTTCATGCTTTATGTAAAATAAGCGGTATTGTAAGTTTGTAAAATATTGTATAAAAGTTTGAACGCGAAATATTATTATAATCAGTTTTTCATATAGAATTGTAGTAGTTGAATTGTATATTAGCTACTAAGTATGAACTTAACGGGTAGGTACTACCCGAATTTAAACTTATAAAACGCTAATATGAAGAAAAAGCTTTTATAAATGAGTTCATATTATGCTACGAAATACTATTAACTACTCTTAATATTCTGTATGATTAACTTGTTCCATTTAACTATTTTGAAGGAAATGGCACCGACTACTCGACACACCGTGAATATGAATGAAGAGGAATTCCGTACTTTTCTAGCTTCAAACATAGCCGCAGTACAGGCTGCGCTACATACCAACAATAACCTTGGATCTAGCAGTACAGGAAATCGTGTAGGATGCACCTACAAAGAATTCACTGCCTGCAAACCTTTGGAATTTGATGGAACCGAAGGACCGATCGGATTGAAACGGTGGACCGAGAAGGTCGAATCGGTGTTTGCCATAAGTAAGTGTACTGAAGAGGACAAAGTGAAGTACGCTACGCATACCTTCACAGGTTCTGCGTTAACATGGTGGAATACCTATCTAGAGCAAGTGGGACAAGACGATGCGTACGCACTACCGTGGTCAGCATTCAAGCACTTGATGAACGAGAAGTACCGTCCCAGAACCGAGGTCAATAAGCTCAAGACAGAACTTAGAGGGTTACGAACCCAAGGATTTGATATTACCACGTACGAAAGACGATTCACAGAATTGTGCCTATTGTGTCCGGGAGCATTCGAAGATGAGGAAGAGAAGATCGACGCGTTTGTGAAAGGATTACCGGAAAGAATCCAAGAAGATATAAGTTCACACGAGCCCGCCTCCATACAACAGGCATGTAGAATGGCTCACAAACTAGTGAACCAGATTGAAGAAAGAATTAAAGAACAGACTGCTGAAGAGGCCAATGTGAAGCAAGTCAAAAGAAAGTGGGAGGAAAATGGTGATAAGAATCACCAATACAACAACAACAACAATCGCAACATCAATCGCAACTACAACAAACGGCTCAACAACAACAACAACAACAACAACAACAGCAACTACAACAATCATCCCAACAACTATAATAACCGCAACAACAACAACAATCAGAAATAGCTATGCCAAAGGTGTGAAAAGTATCACTCGGGGTTCTGCACCAAATTTTGCAACAAGTGTAAAAGAAATGGTCATAGCGCGGCGAAGTGTGAGGTCTACGGACCAGGGGTTAATAGAACAAAAGGAACAAATGGTGTCGGAACGAGTAATGGCGGAGCAAGTAGTGTCGGAGCAAGCTATGCCAATGTAGTTTGTTATAAATGTGGAAAACCGGGCCACATTATTAGAAATTGCCCGAACCAGGAGAACACGAATGGACAAGGCCGCGGAAGAGTTTTCAATATTAATGCGGCAGAGGCACAGGAAGACCCGGAGCTTGTTACGGGTACGTTTCTTATTGACAATAAATCTGCTTACGTTTTATTTGATTCGGGTGCGGATAGAAGCTATATGAGTAGAGATTTTTGTGCTAAATTAAGTTGTCCATTGACGCCTTTGGATAGTAAATTTTTACTCGAATTAGCAAATGGTAAATTAATTTCAGCAGATAATATATGTCGGAATCGAGAAATTAAACTGGTTAGCGAAACATTTAAGATTGATTTGATACCAGTAGAGTTAGGGAGTTTTGATGTGATAATCGGTATGGACTGGTTGAAAGAAGTGAAAGCAGAGATCGTTTGTTACAAAAATGCAATTCGCATTATACGAGAAAAAGGAAAACCCTTAATGGTGTACGGAGAAAAGGGCAACACGAAGCTACATCTTATTAGTAATTTGAAGGCACAAAAACTAATAAGAAAAGGTTGCTATGCTGTTCTAGCACACGTCGAGAAAGTACAAACTGAAGAAAAGAGCATCAATGATGTTCCCGTCGCAAAAGAATTTCCCGATGTATTTCCGAAAGAATTACCGGGATTACCCCCACATCGATCCGTTGAATTTCAAATAGATCTTGTACCAGGAGCTGCACCAATAGCTCGTGCTCCTTACAGACTCGCACCCAGTGAGATGAAAGAACTGCAAAGCCAATTACAAGAACTTTTAGAGCGAGGTTTCATTCGACCAAGCACATCACCTTGGGGAGCTCCTGTTTTGTTTGTCAAGAAGAAAGATGGTACATTCAGGTTGTGTATCGACTACCGAGAGTTGAACAAACTTACCATCAAGAATCGCTACCCACTACCGAGAATCGACGACTTATTTGATCAACTACAAGGCTCGTCTGTTTATTCAAAGATTGACTTACGTTCCGGGTATCATCAAATGCGGGTGAAAGAAGATGATATTCCAAAGACTGCTTTCAGACCACGTTACGGTCATTACGAGTTTATGGTCATGCCGTTTGGTTTAACTAATGCACCAGCTGTGTTCATGGACCTTATGAACCGAGTGTGTGGACCATACCTTGACAAGTTTGTCATTGTTTTCATTGATGACATACTTATTTACTCAAAGAATGGCCAAGAACACGGTGAACATTTGAGAAAGGTGTTAGAAGTATTGAGGAAGGAAGAATTGTACGCTAAGTTTTCAAAGTGTGCATTTTGGTTGGAAGAAGTTCAATTCCTCGGTCACATAGTGAACAAAGAAGGTATTAAGGTGGATCCGGCAAAGATAGAAACTGTTGAAAAGTGGGAAACCCCGAAAACTCCGAAACACATACGCCAGTTTTTAGGACTAGCTGGTTACTACAGAAGGTTCATCCAATACTTTTCCAGAATAGCAAAACCCTTGACTGCATTAACGCATAAAGGGAAGAAATTTGAATGGAATGATGAACAAGAGAAAGCGTTTCAGTTATTGAAGAAAAAGCTAACTACGGCACCTATATTGTCATTGCCTGAAGGGAATGATGATTTTGTGATTTATTGTGATGCATCAAAGCAAGATCTCGGTTGTGTATTAATGCAACGAACGAAGGTGATTGCTTATGCGTCTAGACAATTGAAGATTCACGAACAAAATTATACGACGCATGATTTGGAATTAGGCGCGGTTGTTTTTGCATTAAAGACTTGGAGGCACTACTTATATGGGGTCAAAAGTATTATATATACCGACCACAAAAGTCTTCAACACATATTTAATCAGAAACAACTGAATATGAGGCAGCGTAGGTGGATTGAATTGTTGAATGATTACGACTTTGAGATTCGTTACCACCCGGGGAAGGCAAATGTGGTAGCCGATGCCTTGAGCAGGAAGGACAGAGAACCCATTCGAGTAAAATCTATGAATATAATGATTCATAATAACATTACTACTCAAATAAAGGAGGCGCAACAAGGAGTTTTAAAAGAGGGAAATTTAAAGGATGAAATACCCAAAGGATCGGAGAAGCATCTTAATATTCGGGAAGACGGAACCCGGTATAGGGCTGAAAGGATTTGGGTACCAAAATTTGGAGATATGAGAGAAATGGTACTTAGAGAAGCTCATAAAACCAGATACTCAATACATCCTGGAACGGGGAAGATGTACAAGGATCTCAAGAAACATTTTTGGTGGCCGGGTATGAAAGCCGATGTTGCTAAATACGTAGGAGAATGTTTGACGTGTTCTAAGGTCAAAGCTGAGCATCAGAAACCATCAGGTCTACTTCAACAACCCGAAATCCCGGAATGGAAATGGGAAAACATTACCATGGATTTCATCACTAAATTGCCAAGGACTGCAAGTGGTTTTGATACTATTTGGGTAATAGTTGATCGTCTCACCAAATCAGCACACTTCCTACCAATAAGAGAAGATGACAAGATGGGGAAGTTAGCACGACTGTATTTGAAGGAAGTCGTCTCCAGACATGGAATACCAATCTCTATTATCTCTGATAGGGATGGCAGATTTATTTCAAGATTCTGGCAGACATTACAGCAAGCATTAGGAACTCGTCTAGACATGAGTACTGCCTATCATCCACAAACTGATGGGCAGAGCGAAAGGACGATACAAACGCTTGAAGACATGCTACGAGCATGTGTTATTGATTTTGGAAACAGTTGGGATCGACATCTACCGTTAGCAGAATTTTCCTACAACAACAGCTACCATTCAAGCATTGAGATGGCGCCGTTTGAAGCACTTTATGGTAGAAAGTGCAGGTCTCCGATTTGTTGGAGTGAGGTGGGGGATAGACAGATTACGGGTCCGGAGATTATACAAGAAACTACCGAGAAGATCATCCAAATTCAACAACGGTTGAAAACTGCCCAAAGTCGACAAAAGAGCTACGCTGACATTAAAAGAAAAGATATAGAATTTGAAATTGGAGAGATGGTCATGCTTAAAGTTGCACCTTGGAAAGGCGTTGTTCGATTTGGTAAACGAGGGAAATTAAATCCAAGGTATATTGGACCATTCAAGATTATTGATCGTGTCGGACCAGTAGCTTACCGACTTGAGTTACCTCAACAACTCGCGGCTGTACATAACACTTTCCACGTCTCGAATTTGAAGAAATGTTTTGCTAAAGAAGATCTCACTATTCCGTTAGATGAAATCCAAATCAACGAAAAACTTCAATTCATCGAAGAACCCGTCGAAATAATGGATCGTGAGGTTAAAAGACTTAAGCAAAACAAGATACCAATTGTTAAGGTTCGATGGAATGCTCGTAGAGGACCCGAGTTCACCTGGGAGCGTGAAGATCAGATGAAGAAGAAATACCCGCATCTATTTCCAGAAGATTCATCAACACCTTCAACAGCTTAAAATTTCGGGACGAAATTTATTTAACTGGTAGGTACTGTAGTGACCCGAACTTTTCCATGTTTATATATATTAATTGAGATTGAAATTTACATGATTAAATGTTTCCAACATGTTAAGCAATCAAACTTGTTAAGACTTGATTAATTGAAATATGTTTCATATAGACAATTGACCACCCAAGTTGACCGGTGATTCACGAACGTTAAAACTTGTAAAAACTATATGATGACATATATATGGATATATATATAGTTAAAATGATACTATGATAAGTAAACATATCATTAAGTATATTAACAATGAACTACATATGTAAAAACAAGACTACTAACTTAATGATTTTTAAACGAGACATATATGTAACGATTATCGTTGTAAAGACATTTAATGTATATATATCATATTAAGAGATATTCATACATGATAATATCATGATAATATAATAATTTAAAATCTCATTTGATATTATAAACATTGGGTTAACAACATTTAACAAGATCGTTAACCTAAAAGTTTCAAAACAACACTTACATGTAACGACTAACGATGACTTAACGACTCAGTTAAAATGTATATACATGTAGTATTTTAATATGTATTTATACACTTTTGAAAGACTTCAATACACTTATCAAAATACTTCTACTTAACAAAAATGCTTACAATTACATCCTCGTTCAGTTTCATCAACAATTCTACTCGTATGCACCCGTATTCGTACTCGTACAATACACAGCTTTTAGATGTATGTACTATTGGTATATACACTCCAATGATCAGCTCTTAGCAGCCCATCTGAGTCACCTAACACATGTGGGAACCATCATTTGGCAACTAGCATGAAATATCTAATAAAATTACAAAAATATGAGTAATCATTCATGACTTATTTACATGAAAACAAAATAACATATCCTTTATATCTAATCCATACACCAACGACCAAAAACACCTACAAACACTTTCATTCTTCAATTTTCTTCATCTAATTGATCTCTCTCAAGTTCTATCTTCAAGTTCTAAGTGTTCTTCATAAATTCCAAAAGTTCTAGTTTCATAAAATCAAGAATACTTTCAAGTTTGCTAGCTCACTTCCAATCTTGTAAGGTGATCATCCAACCTCAAGAAATCTTTGTTTCTTACAGTAGGTTATCATTCTAATACAAGGTAATAATCATATTCAAACTTTGGTTCAATTTCTATAACTATAACAATCTTATTTTAAGTGATGATCTTACTTGAACTTGTTTTCGTGTCATGATTCTGCTTCAAGAACTTCGAGCCATCCAAGGATCCATTGAAGCTAGATCCATTTTTCTCTTTTCCAGTAGGTTTATCCAAGGAACTTAAGGTAGTAATGATGTTCATAACATCATTCGATTCATACATATAAAGCTATCTTATTCGAAGGTTTAAACTTGTAATCACTAGAACATAGTTTAGTTAATTCTAAACTTGTTCGCAAACAAAAGTTAATCCTTCTAACTTGACTTTTAAAATCAACTAAACACATGTTCTATATCTATATGATATGCTAACTTAATGATTTAAAACCTGGAAACACGAAAAACACCGTAAAACCGGATTTACGCCGTCGTAGTAACACCGCGGGCTGTTTTGGGTTAGTTAATTAAAAACTATGATAAACTTTGATTTAAAAGTTGTTATTCTGAGAAAATTATTTTTATTATGAACATGAAACTATATCCAAAAATTATGGTTAAACTCAAAGTGGAAGTATGTTTTCTAAAATGGTCATCTAGACGTCGTTCTTTCGACTGAAATGACTACCTTTACAAGAACGACTTGTAACTTATTTTTCCGACTATAAACCTATACTTTTTCTATTTAGATTCATAAAATAGAGTTCAATATGAAACCATAGCAATTTGATTCACTCAAAACGGATTTAAAATGAAGAAGTTATGGGTAAAACAAGATTGGATAATTTTTCTCATTTTAGCTACGTGAAAATTGGTAACAAATCTATTCCAACCATAACTTAATCAACTTGTATTGTATATTATGTAATCTTGAGATACCATAGACACGTATACAATGTTTCGACCTATCATGTCGACACATCTATATATATTTCGGAACAACCATAGACACTCTATATGTGAATGTTGGAGTTAGCTATACAGGGTTGAGGTTGATTCCAAAATATATTTAGTTTGAGTTGTGATCAATACTGAGATACGTATACACTGGGTCGTGGATTGATTCAAGATAATATTTATCGATTTATTTCTGTACATCTAACTGTGGACAACTAGTTGTAGGTTACTAACGAGGACAGCTGACTTAATAAACTTAAAACATCAAAATATATTAAAAGTGTTGTAAATATATTTTGAACATACTTTGATATATATGTATATATTGTTATAGGTTCGTGAATCAACCAGTGGCCAAGTCTTACTTCCCGACGAAGTAAAAATCTGTGAAAGTGAGTTATAGTCCCACTTTTAAAATCTAATATTTTTGGGATGAGAATACATGCAGGTTTTATAAATGATTTACAAAATAGACACAAGTACGTGAAACTACATTCTATGGTTGAATTATCGAAATCGAATATGCCCCTTGTTATTAAGTCTGGTAATCTAAGAATTAGGGAACAGACACCCTATTTGACGCGAATCCTAAAGATAGATCTATTGGGCTTAACAAACCCCATCCAAAGTACCGGATGCTTTAGTACTTCGAAATTTATATCATATCCGAAGGGTGTCCCGGAATGATGGGGATATTCTTATATATGCATTTTGTTAATGTCGGTTACCAGGTGTTCACCATATGAATGATTTTTATCTCTATGTATGGGATGTGTATTGAAATATGAAATCTTGTGGTCTATTATTATGATTTGATATATATAGGTTAAACCTATAACTCACCAACATTTTTGTTGACGTTTTAAGCATGTTTATTCTCAGGTGATTATTAAGAGCTTCCGCTGTCGCATACTTAAATAAGGACAAGATTTGGAGTCCATGCTTGTATGATATTGTGTAAAAACTGCATACAAGAAACTTATTTTGTTGTAACATATTTGTATTGTAAACCATTATGTAATGGTCGTGTGTAAACAGGATATTTTAGATTATCATTATTTGATAATCTACGTAAAGCTTTTTAAACCTTTATTGATGAAATAAAGGTTATGGTTTGTTTAAAAATGAATGCAGTCTTTGAAAAACGTCTCATATAGAGGTCAAAACCTCGCAACGAAATCAATTAATATGGAACGTTTTTAATCAATAAGAACGGGACATTTCAGTCCTCTCCAGACATGGAATACCAATCTCTATTATCTCTGATAGGGATGGCAGATTTATTTCAAGATTCTGGCTGACATTACAGCAAGCATTAGGAACTCGTCTAGACATGAGTACTGCCTATCATCCATAAACTGATGGGCAGAGTGAAAGGACAATACAAACGCTTGAAGACATGCTACGAGCATGTGTTATTGATTTCGGAAACAGTTGGGATCGACATCTACCGTTAGCAGAATTTTCCTACAACAACAGCTACCATTCAAGCATTGAGATGGCGCCGTTTGAAGCACTTTATGGTAGAAAGTGCAGGTCTCCGATTTATTGGAGTGAAGTGGGGGATAGACAGATTACGGGTCCGGAGATTATACAAGAAACTACCGAGAAGATCATCCAAATTCAACAACGGTTGAAAACCGCCCAAAGTCGACAAAAGAGCTATGCTGACATTAAAAGAAAAGATATAGAATTTAAAATTGGAGAGATGGTCATGCTTAAAGTTGCACCTTGGAAAGGCGTTGTTCGATTTGGTAAACGAGGGAAATTAAATCCAAGGTATATTGGACCATTCAAGATTATTGATCGTGTCGGACCAGTAGCTTACCGACTTGAGTTACCTCAACAACTCGCGGCTGTACATAACACTTTCCACGTCTCGAATTTGAAGAAATGTTTTGCTTAAGAAGATCTCACTATTTCGTTAGATGAAATCCAAATCAACGAAAAACTCCAATTCATCGAAGAACCCGTCGAAATAATGGATCGTGAGGTTAAAAGACTTAAGCAAAACAAGATACCAATTGTTAAGGTTCGATGGAATGCTCGTAGAGGACCCGAGTTCACCTGGGAGCGTGAAGATCAGATGAAGAAGAAATACCCGCATCTATTTCCAGAAGATTCGTCAACACCTTCAACAGCTTAAAATTTCGGGACAAAATTTATTTAACGGGTAGGTACTGTAGTGACCCGAACTTTTCCATGTTTATATATATTAATTGAGATTGATATTTACATGATTAAATGTTTCCAACATGTTAAGCAATCAAACTTGTTAAGACTTGATTAATTGAAATATGTTTCATATAGACAATTGACCACCCAAGTTGACCGGCGATTCACGAACGTTAAAACTTGTAAAAACGACATGACGATATATATATGGATATACATATGGCTAACATGAGATTATGATAAGTAAGTATCTCCATAAGTATATTAACAATGAGTTATATACATATAAACAAGACTACTAACTTAAGGATTTCAAAACGAGACATATATGTAACGATTATCGTTGTAACGACATTTAAATGTATATATATCATATTAAGATATATTAATATATCATAATATCATGATAATATAATAATTTAACATCTCATTAGATATAATAAACAATGGGTTAAAAACATTAATTGAGATCGTTAACTTAAAGGTTTCAAAACAACACTTACATGTAACGACTAACGATGACTTAACGACTCAGTTAAAATGTATATACATGTAGTGTTTTAATATGTATTTATACACTTTTGAAAGACTTAAATACACTTATCAAAATACTTCTACTTAAAAAAAATGCTTACAATTACATCCTCGTTCAGTTTCATCAACAATTCTACTCGTATGCACCCGTATTCGTACTCGTACAATACACAGCTTTTAGATGTATGTACTATTAGTATATACACTCCAATGATCAGCTCTTAGCAGCCCATGTGAGTCACCTAACACATGTGGGAACCATCATTTGGCAACTAGCATGAAATATCTCATAAAATTACAAAAATATGAGTAATCATTCATGACTTATTTACATGAAAACAAAATTACATATCCTTTATATCTAATCCATACACCAACGACCAAAAACACCTACAAACACTTTCATTCTTCAATTTTCTTCATCTAATTGATCTCTCTCAAGTTCTATCTTCAAGTTCTAAGTGTTCTTCATATATTCTACAAGTTCTAGTTACATAAAATCAAGAATACTTTCAAGTTTGCTAGCTCACTTCCAATCTTGTAAGGAGATCATCCAACCTCAAGAAATCTTTGTTTTTTACAGTAGGTTATCATTCTAATACAAGGTAATAATCATATTCAAACTTTGGTTCAATTTCTATAACTATAACAATCTTATTTCAAGTGATGATCTTACTTGAACTTGTTTTCGTGTCATGATTCTGCTTCAAGAACTTCGAGCCATCCAAGGATCCGTTGAAGCTTGTGACGACCCGGGAATTTCCGACCAAATTTAAACTTTATTCTTATATAATTTCGACACAATAAGCAAAGTCTGTAAAGTTGAGTCTCGAAAATTTTGAAACTATGTTCATATATTCAAATTACCCTTTTGACTATTTTCGACGATTCATGAACAACTATTTATAAAAAGGTATGTATATATTTAAATAAATATATATATGATTTGAAATATAATTTATGATGTAACTGTTAGAAATTAATTATGTAAAAATAATAAATATTAATTAAAACATATTTATATATAAATAATATATATTTAGGAGCTATTTATTAATTTTCACACTTAACATATTTTACTTGGGATTGAGAGCTAATAATTTAAATTAATTTTTTTTCTGAAACAATTAATGATCAATTTTATACTATAATGACTGAAATAGATAAATATAATTAATGTAAAAAAATTTGAATCTTTACGAAGACTGTTATTCGCTACTTATTTACAACGGAGAACGGAACACTTCCTCTTTAGTAACCGTGGGCAGCATATAGCCAAAGAAATCCTTAAAACCTTACGTTTTCTAAATGGGTGTTATTATATTAGTGGTATCATTAATATATTATTACTTTATTATATCATATCATATAATATAATATAACGGAGCTGGTAAAGAATTTGATGGTTGATTGTCTCATTTCCACAAAAAGCCATATGCTTGATAGCTGTATCATAACAACTATATTCGATTATATGTAGAATAGATATGTTTGCCAGTTGTATCACTATTCTAAGTTGACAAATATTATTCACATTGTTAATATAATATATATATATACTATCTTAGGCATACAAAACACATATTGATTATCCTTTATCTCTAATACCACTCAAATATATACTCTCATCGATCCATGTACTTCTGCTTTTGTTTGGAGCTACCTTAGCACCACCTTCCATTCAAGGTTTGTTGATTGATCGAAAACTACAACACCTTTAATCACCATGACTATTCTAAATTATTGTTACTATCTTCGGTTTACTAACACCTCTACAACACCTGAATTACTCTCCACCATAAGCATCAACCACTCTCGCCCACCATCCACCAAACCCACCACAACCGTTACCAAGAACAACCCTACACCTCTCTCTCACTCCCTGAATCTCTCTCTCTTTTCTTCTATGTAATTCACAACTAACCACCACTCACTGCCGTCGACCTCTGTTCCTGTTCCGCTTATTATATATCATTGTACGAGCTGTTATGCTGCAGCTGTAAATGTCACCCAAAATCACCACTTCATCACACCACCACTCGCCACCCGATAACCATCGCTGCTGCTACGTGTTTAATATTATTATTATTTTTATTTTTTTTCTGCTTGATGTTTCCAACCACCGTTACCCTTAAATTCCTGCTGTTGCGATATTTGTTTTCTGTTGCAAATCGAACTATCCTTTGCTGCTACTGTACGAATTGTTTCTGGTTCAGCGGAGTAACATGATGTATAATAAAGATGATGAGTACGTGGTGGAGCAAAGACGATAATGTTGGTGATGATGTTAATTGATGATGATGACAAATGAGGATGATTCGTGATTATGAAAAAGAAAAAAAAAGACTAGTTAGCCTAAGAAAGTGACGAGCATAATACACTAATGGATAATTATAATGTAAATTGCAAAAGTTAAGGAAAGAACCACTATTATTCGGTGTAGGCTAGTAAAAGTAGGGCTCATGATGATGTGGCAAAGTACACCTCTAAATTTTGTTACTTTATGTCTCTATAATTAGAGATCCTAAATTAGATATCGGGAAAAACGATTGAACGGGCTGGAAGTATAACGGGTAACTCGAGGTGTAGGGCCTGCGTGTCTAATCTATCTTTTGATACAAAAGTTCGTAATGGGAATGTAGTAAATGAAGGGCCGTCGGTTAATATTATTTGTGAGTAACTTGATGATGATGAAACATGATATGATGATGTTATCGGGTTAGCGAGAGGTCTCGGGTTCGAGTCCCGGCTCGGGCGATTTATTATTTTTAAGCTTTAAAGGTAGTTTTCATAATCATTATTATTATTATTATTATTATTATTATTATTATTATTATCATTATTATCATTATTATTATTATTATTATTATTATTTTTATTTCCATTATTATTATTAATTATAACAAACAAATATTATTTATATAAAAATATAATTACTACGTATATCATAATCATATTATATACTATTATATTTTAATACATTATATTATATATAAAACATTAATGTATAACATTTATAACATATTTACAATATTAATATATTTTACTAAATGATATTACATAATAGTTTTACTAAATTAACCAAAGAGTATTTGCTATATAGTTAAATAATAAATTATAATAAGTTAATACTAAAAATACTTAAATATAACATATAACTTATTAAATATAACAAGTATAATATATAAAACTTGTTTTACTATTTTACACATTTATTATATGTGTTAATATTATTTGATATATCAATAATTGATATAGGTTCGTGAAACTGAGGTCAACCTTATACTTGTTCAATGACGTCATATGTATTTTTACTACAAAATACAGTATGGTGAGTTTCATTTGCTCCCTTTTTAATTGCTTTTGCAATATATATTTTTGGGCTGAGAATACATGCGCTGCTTTTATAAATGTTTACAAAATAGACACAAGTACTTAAAAATATATTCTACGTTGAGTTGTACCACTGGCATATTTCCCTGTAGTTTGGTAACTACTATTTACATGGGTATTGTAAACGCGAATCCTGTTGATAGATCTATCGGGCCTGACAACCCCAACCGGACTGGACGACCAGTATTCAACGGTTGCACAGTACTTCGTTTCGGTGACTACACTTGGTACGGTGTAGTGAGATTTCATAATAAAGGGAATATGCGACGTGATTAAATGTTAAGTATGGTTACCAAGTGCTCAACCACTTAGAATGCTTTACATACACTTGCGAGTGTATTATGTTTATGATTATGAAATCTTGTAGTCTATTAATATATTGAAATGATTGTTATGATAAACCTATGAACTCGCCAACTTTTTGGTTGACAATTTTAAGCATGTTTATTCTCAGGTACAAATTAAGTCTTCCGCTGTGCATTTGCTCATTTTAAGGACATTATTTGGAGTCGATCATCGCAATGGGACCAAATGTTGAAGATTTCGTCCAGGTGGATAAGGACGGGTCTTTACAGGTGGTATCAGAGCGTTGGTCCTAGCGAACCAGGTCTTGCATTAGTGTGTCTAACTGATAGTTGTTAGGATACATTAGCGAGTCTGGACTTCGACCTTAGCTGCATATTATAAGAATTGTTTATCATTCCTAGTGGAAAGTTACCTGCTTATCATTCCTAAGTCTAGACACGACTTCCTACACTTATTTGATAGATAGTGTACAGATAAATTCATATCTTAGCGTATCTGCTAATTCATATCTTAGCGTATATGTTACCGTAGACTTTATCTAACATGTTTCTTTAAATCCCTTCGTAATCTACGGGATCTTCTGTACTATATATAGATATTCTATGTAATTAGGATATCATCCGATATCCGAAATTCATTTCATACCAAAAACTCTTTATTTAACTGAGCAAAATGGAACTCATCACTAGTTCAAGCCCCTTGGATTCCGATATTGAGTCCCACTCAAGCTCCGAAAGCAGTATGACCGGAATGGACCAACCAATTCATCGGATGAGTTCGTAGTCGACTTAACCAATGGAGACGCGAAGAAGGCGATCCCTTCCACCAACCGAATTCACCTCTTGGCAAAGAACCTGAAGCACATACCGGCGAACCAGTCCGAAACACCATTTTCACCCTCATTTCTCGAATATCTCGCCATGATTATATACTGTCTCAAATTCAAAGCCTTATTCACTCGCTCGTTTCTACCGACAATCATCCCGGAGTAATATGTCAACGAGCTTCGCACCCGAGTTGTAGTCTTGAAAAATATGGTGCAAAACTTACCAGCTTCAGCAACATTACCGGCACCAACAGTACCACCAACAACCCAAGTTTCAACATCACATGCCTAAACATCTCTTTCTGTACCTCGAGCATAATTTTCGTTCTACGTATCGTTCTACACCGACTATCTTTGTTCTACATATCGTTCTATATCAATTACCTTTGTTCTACATGACGATTATGTAATCTTTAATGTTTTAGAGATTATGTACTCTAATTTTAGCTGTAAAGCAAATGAGTTTAATATCTTATTGACTCATTAAATCCATGATTACATCTGAAGAAAATATATATGCAAGTATATTTTCATAAAAGATTGTAATTAAAATTCTTTTGTACCAACTGTTAATGATGAAAATATTTTAACGGGTAGGTAATACCCGAAGAATATTGGAGTTTCACATTAATAAGTTACACTGTACATTCTTTGAATCTGATTCAACAGTCATTTACTATCCTACTTACATTCATCAATATACAGATCCGTTCACCACAGAATAACCATTTTCATTCAATTTCATATTCGGATTTTGACCTATCAAAATTCAACAAGTGGCATAATGAAGAAAACATTGGACAAAAATAAAATTTGTTAGAAACAAATGAATTAACTAATTGAAATATTGTTAAGAATCCACGCTAACTGTTCCTAGCTAACTGTTTACATTTTATTTAACGCAATTTAATTATCGCAATTTACATTCTCGCAATTTACATTCTCGCAATTTTATTTATCGTCATTTAATTTCTGTATTTATTTTCCGCACTTTAAATAACGGGACACGTATACAAGGTTTCGACATATCATATTGACCCATCTATATATATATTTCGGAACAACCATAGACACTCTATATGTGAATGTTGGAGTTGGCTATACAGGGTTGAGATTGATTCCAAAATATATATATGGTTTGAGTTGTGATCAATACTGAGACCGGTACACGGGTCACGATACGTATTAATTAATTCGAGTATTATATATTAAATTATATATGAATATATTGGACAATTGGACAATTGGACTATTGGACTGCTAACTTTGGACAATTAAAATGAATTAAAATATTGATTATAACATATGAAACTAAACAATTCTTCAAGTTTGCCACTTGATTTCATCTTAAACCTCATTTGAATCTTGACGACTCCAATTCATGTTCAAATCTTTCATGATTTTTGAAAACACCTCGATCGAGAGGATGAACCAGCTGCACTTCATCTACGGAAGAAAAGATTGATGCATATAGTTATGCACCTAAAAAACTCTCGGCAACTGAGTAAAAGTTTAACACGTAGCTGTGTTATTTCCTTAGTGTTATTATTACCCAAAATAACTTGGTAATCCCTTTCAAAGTAGCAAAATTTTGTCACAGCTCCAGCAAGACAACTTCGACCTTTCGTTCAAAACAATCTTATCACAACCCTGATATATACACGTGCTCTTTTATTGTTACCGGGGAACCTTTTATATTTCACCATATTACCATCAGCGTTTAATCATCTAAAAACACAATTCTATTGAAAACACTTCGGATTGCTAACCAGTGAAATCAGATATGGCTGCATTAAATGCAGAGGAAACAGTAAAATTATAAATGGCCTAATGGCCAAGGGTTTGATTATAAAGAAGGAAGTGTTAGGAACGCTCGATAGAAAAAATTTAGTACTGAAAATCGGATTGAGCTAGCCATGAAGGAGACCAAGGACCAATACAAGGACCAAACTCTATATTCAAAGAATCCAAGTAATTCTGGATCCGATGAAATCTTTAGAGAATATCTTGTTCCGAAGTCATGTTAAAATTTTTCGGAAAATCTTTCTTCATCAACCTTCGAACTTAGAAACTCCAAAATATCATCATAAATATCTTCGATATTTCTGAGGATATTTTCATAAATATTCTTGCCCGAAATTATCTACCTCTTCGTGTTTTCTGTATTCCATTATATTGGAAACTTCTGTAAAATCTGAGTATGAATTATGAATGAATTGTGGAGAAGTGTTGGGAATTGAAGCATGGGTTAGTATAATATAATGACATTTGGCCAACGTGATTATATTACAGTAAGTCATGCTGAGTTTCTAATGGAACGTGATGATTTACAGATCATAACGTCATCATGTGCCATGTTACATAACTCTTTCATTCCGCTTAACTTCTAAACATATCAAGAAAATGTATTCTTGATGGTTCTATCTTCCGTGATGTTGATAAATTTGAAAATCAAATTGTGCTATCACATTCATTCCTGCTTAGAACATTATAATCATTCGAAACTCTATATCTACAAATTCTGGACCATTATTCGCTTAACTTGAAGTCGGGAAGAGAAAACAAAAGCATAGAACTTCGAAATATAAGGGATAATATAAAGCCCGATAACAACACATAAATTACAAACTGTGTATATCAATTTTTATCGCAACATAAAGACACGGGAGAATTAAAAACACTATAACCCCAAGGGCGAAGTAGAAGAAAGCAGATTCCTCTGGTGGGAGTTGGAATATAAGAATGATTGTTGCGATAGTCAGAATGAGGTTGAGAGCCAGAGTTGGATTAAGCATCTTCACAATCATTGAAAGTATGGATCAAGGAAGGAGGTATTGGAGTGGTGAAAATAATAAGAACGGAGGAGATAAATTTATAGTGGAAATATCAGACAGAGCAATCAAGGCAGATCATCGCATTTAATTAAAGAGATCCTAATTTCCTCATTTACCGAAGAATCATATCTTTTAGATTTCGAAGATTTTCTTTAAATCTCATGAATTTCGGAAATCAACCGTGACTACGTCAAAAGTTAAGACGAACCTTAATTTTATCATTTCGTTCTTTTGTAATAGCTTCACTCATACTCATCGAGTAATCGAATTGATTTATCCATATTACTCAATGATGATATAACTCTATTTATCAGCTCGTATTTGTCATGAAAACATTTTTATTGTTAGCCATGACCACCTCACTCAAATTTCGGGACGAAATTTCTTTAACGGGTAGGTACTGTGACGACCCGGGAATTTCCGACCAAATTTAAACTTTATTCTTATATAATTTCGACACGATAAGCAAAGTCTGTAAAGTTGAGTCTCGAAAATTTTGAAACTATGTTCATATATTCAAATTACCCTTTTGACTATTTTCGACGATTCATGAACAACTATTTATAAAAAGGTATGTATATATTTAAATAAATATATATATGATTTGAAATATAATTTATGATGTAACTGTTAGAAATTAATTATGTAAAAATAATAAATATTAATTAAAACATATTTATATATAAATAATGTATATTTAGGAGCTATTTATTAATTTTCACACTTAACATATTTTACTTGGGATTGAGAGCTAATAATTTAAATTAATTTTTTTTTCTGAAACAATTAATGATCAATTTTATACTATAATGACTGAAATAGATAAATATAATTAATGTAAAAAAATTTGAATCTTTACGAAGACTGTTATTCGCTACTTATTTACAACGGAGAACGGAACACTTCCTCTTTAGTAACCGTGGGCAGCATATAGCCAAAGAAATCCTTAAAACCTTACGTTTTCTAAATGGGTGTTATTATATTAGTGGTATCATTAATATATTATTACTTTATTATATCATATCATATAATATAATATAACGGAGCTGGTAAAGAATTTGATGGTTGATTGTCTCATTTCCACAAAAAGCCATATGCTTGATAGCTGTATCATAACAACTATATTCGATTATATGTAGAATAGATATGTTTGCCAGTTGTATCACTATTCTAAGTTGGCAAATATTATTCACATTGTTAATATAATATATATATATATACTATCTTAGGCATACAAAACACATATTGATTATCTTTTATCTCTAATACCACTCAAATATATACTCTCATCGATCCATGTACTTCTGCTTTTGTTTGGAGCTACCTTAGCACCACCTTCCATTCAAGGTTTGTTGATTGATCGAAAACTACAACACCTTTAATCACCATGACCATTCTAAATTATTGTTACTATCTTCGGTTTACTAACACCTCTACAACACCTAAATTACTCTCCACCATAAGCATCAACCACTCTCGCCCACCATCCACCAAACCCACCACAACCGTTACCAAGAACAACCCTACACCTCTCTCTCACTCCCTGAATCTCTCTCTCTTTTCTTCTATGTAATTCACAACTAACCACCACTCACTGCCGTCGACCTCTGTTCCTGTTCCGCTTATTATATATCATTGTACGAGCTGTTATGCTGCAGCTGTAAATGTCACCCAAAATCACCACTTCATCACACCACCACTCGCCACCCGATAACCATCGCTGCTGCTACGTGTTTAATATTATTATTATTTTTATTTTTTTTCTGCTTGATGTTTCCAACCACCGTTACCCTTAAATTCCTGCTGTTGCGATATTTGTTTTCTGTTGCAAATAGAACTATCCTTTGCTGCTACTGTACGAATTGTTTCTGGTTCAGCGGAGTAACATGATGTATAATAAAGATGATGAGTACGTGGTGGAGCAAAGACGATAATGTTGGTGATGATGTTAATTGATGATGATGACATATGAGGATGATTCGTGATTATGAAAAAAAAAAAAAAGACTAGTTAGCCTAAGAAAGTGACGAACATAATACACTAATGGATAATTATAATGTAAATTGCAAAAGTTAAGGAAAGAACCACTATTATTCGGTGTAGGCTAGTAAAAGTAGGGCTCATGATGATGTGGCAAAGTACACCTCTAAATTTTGTTACTTTATGTCTCTATAATTAGAGATCCTAAATTAGATATCGGGAAAAACGATTGAACGGGCTGGAAGTATAACGGGTAACTCGAGGTGTAGGGCCTGCGTGTCTAATCTATCTTTTGATACAAAAGTTCGTAATGGGAATGTAGTAAATGAAGGGCCGTCGGTTAATATTATTTGTGAGTAACTTGATGATGATGAAACATGATATGATGATGTTATCGGGTTAGCGAGAGGTCTCGGGTTCGAGTCCCGGCTCGGGCGATTTATTATTTTTAAGCTTTAAAGGTAGTTTTCATAATCATTATTATTATTATTATTATTATTATTATTATTATTATTATTATTATCATTATTATCATTATTATTATTATTATTATTATTATTTTTATTTCCATTATTATTATTAATTATAACAAACAAATATTATTTATATAAAAATATAATTACTACGTATATCATAATCATATTATATACTATTATATTTTAATACATTATATTATATATAAAACATTAATGTATAACATTTATAACATATTTACAATATTAATATATTTTACTAAATGATATTACATAATAGTTTTACTAAATTAACCAAAGAGTATTTGCTATATAGTTAAATAATAAATTATAATAAGTTAATACTAAAAATACTTAAATATAACATATAACTTATTAAATATAACAAGTATAATATATAAAACTTGTTTTACTATTTTACACATTTATTATATGTGTTAATATTATTTGATATATCAATAATTGATATAGGTTCGTGAAACTGAGGTCAACCTTATACTTGTTCAATGACGTCATATGTATTTTTACTACAAAATACAGTATGGTGAGTTTCATTTGCTCCCTTTTTAATTGCTTTTGCAATATATATTTTTGGGCTGAGAATACATGCGCTGCTTTTATAAATGTTTACAAAATAGACACAAGTACTTAAAAATATATTCTACGTTGAGTTGTACCACTGGCATATTTCCCTGTAGTTTGGTAACTACTATTTACATGGGTATTGTAAACGCGAATCCTGTTGATAGATCTATCGGGCCTGACAACCCCAACCGGACTGGACGACCAGTATTCAACGGTTGCACAGTACTTCGTTTCGGTGACTACACTTGGTACGGTGTAGTGAGATTTCATAATAAAGGGAATATGCGACGTGATTAAATGTTAAGTATGGTTACCAAGTGCTCAACCACTTAGAATGCTTTACATACACTTGCGAGTGTATTATGTTTATGATTATGAAATCTTGTGGTCTATTAATATATTGAAATGATTGTTATGATAAACCTATGAACTCACCAACCTTTTGGTTGACACTTTTAAGCATGTTTATTCTCAGGTACAAATTAAGTCTTCCGCTGTGCATTTGCTCATTTTAAGGACATTATTTGGAGTCGATCATCGCAATGGGACCAAATGTTGAAGATTTCGTCCAGGTGGATAAGGACGGGTCTTTACAAAGCTAGATCCATTTTTCTCTTTTCCAGTAGGTTTATCCAAGGAACTTAAGGTAGTAATGATGTTCATAACATCATTCGATTCATACATATAAAGCTATCTTATTCGAAGGTTTAAACTTGTAATCACTAGAACATAGTTTAGTTAATTCTAAACTTGTTCGCAAACAAAAGTTAATCCTTCTAACTTGACTTTTAAAATCAACTAAACACATGTTCTATATCTATATGATATGCTAACTTAATGATTTAAAACCTGGAAACACGAAAAACACCGTAAAACCGGATTTACGCCGTCGTAGTAACACCGGGGGCTGTTTTGGGTTAGTTAATTAAAAACTATGATAAACTTTGATTTAAAAGTTGTTATTCTAAGAAAATGATTTTTATTATGAACATGAAACTATATCCAAAAATTATGGTTAAACTCAAAGTGGAAGTATGTTTTCTAAAATGGTCATCTAGACGTCGTTTTTTCGACTGAAATGACTACCTTTACAAAAACGACTTGTAACTTATTTTTCAGACTATAAACCTATACTTTTTCTATTTAGATTCATAAAATAGAGTTCAATATGAAACCATAGCAATTTGATTCACTCAAAACGGATTTAAAATGAAGAAGTTATGGGTAAAACAAGATTGGATAATTTTTCTCATTTTAGCTACGTGAAAATTGGTAACAAATCTATTCCAACCATAACTTAATCAACTTGTATTGTATATTATGTAATCTTGAGATACCATAGACACGTATACAATGTTTCGACCTATCATGTCGACACATCTATATATATTTCGGAACAACCATAGACACTCTATATGTGAATGTTGGAGTTAGCTATACAGGGTTGAGGTTGATTCCAAAATATATATAGTTTGAGTTGTGATCAATACTGAGATACGTATACACTGGGTCGTGGATTGATTCAAGATAATATTTATCGATTTATTTCTGTACATCTAACTGTGGACAACTAGTTGTAGGTTACTAACGAGGACAGCTGACTTAATAAACTTAAAACATCAAAATATATTAAAAGTGTTGTAAATATATTTTGAACATACTTTGATATATATGTATATATTGTTATAGGTTCGTGAATCAACCAGTGGCCAAGTCTTACTTCCCGACGAAGTAAAAATCTGTGAAAGTGAGTTATAGTCCCACTTTTAAAATCTAATATTTTTGGGATGAGAATACATGCAGGTTTTATAAATGATTTACAAAATAGACACAAGTACGTGAAACTACATTCTATGGTGGAATTATCGAAATCGAATATGCCCCTTTTTATTAAGTCTGGTAATCTAAGAATTAGGGAACAGACACCCTAATTGACGCGAATCCTAAAGATAGATCTATTGGGCCTAACAAACCCCATCCAAAGTACCGGATGCTTTAGTACTTCGAAATTTATATCATATCCGAAGGGTGTCCCGGAATGATGGGGATATTCTTAAATATGCATCTTGTTAATGTCGGTTACCAGGTGTTCACCATATGAATGATTTTTATCTCTATGTATGGGATGTGTATTGAAATATCAAATCTTGTGGTCTATTGTTACGATTTGATATATATAGGTTAAACCTATAACTCACCAACATTTTTGTTGACGTTTTAAGCATGTTTATTCTCAGGTGATTATTAAGAGCTTCCGATGTCGCATACTTAAATAAGGACGAGATTTGGAGTCTATGCTTGTATGATATTGTGTAAAAACTGCATTCAAGAAACTTATTTTGTTGTAACATATTTGTATTGTAAACCATTATGTAATGGTCGTGTGTAAACAGGATATTTTAGATTATCATTATTTGATAATCTACGTAAAGCTTTTTAAACCTTTATTGATGAAATAAAGGTTATGGTTTGTTTTAAAATGAATGCAGTCTTTGAAAAAAACGTCTCATATAGAGGTCAAAATCTCGCAACGAAATCAATTAATATGGAACGTTTTTAATCAATAAGAACGGGACATTTCATGCTGGGCTTCTCCAGAGGGCGGAGAAGGGTGAGAGCAATTTTGCCAAGCTTAAGAAGGGTATACCGGGTTTGATAGCGAAGGTGCTTCGATCCAGTCTTGTAGGGAATTCCTACAATGATTATGTTGATGCTATACGCACCCATGCTATTGCTGATGTGACAGGCAAATTAACCAGACGCCTTGCTCCAAACACATCTCTCCCCGCTGCTATTACGAATCTGATGCCTCCTGGAACCCTGGAGAAGGTTGATGAAACTAGAGACAGATTGATTAATCTGAAGATAGATGTTTATGATGAAGTATGCAGCAGAGAGGAGTCCTCTGCTTAGGATGTGCTCAATGTTAAATTATCATAAATTTCTAACCATTTGATGAGCAACCATTTGTAATAAAATTGATAACTTAAATGCCACAAATATACGCTTATTGTAGTGATTATGCCTTGCTTGTGTGCTTGCACCAAATACTATAATGTTTGTTATGTATAATGCATCTGCTATGCACGAAGCATATCATAAAATTTTATGCACAACTGTGTATTGTACAACTAAACAAAGCATATTTAAGGTAATTTGTTTTTGAACGTTGTACACTGTTAACTTCTGTCAAAGGAATAACACATGCAAAATTGAAATCCCACTTTACAAATTTTATGCCTTCACACAATTAATAGGATATTTTAAAGTATGTTACACGCCTTCCACCATCACATTGATGAGGAATAGTTATGGAGTGTTCTTTGAAGAGTGATTATAAAATAATCTTTTCGCCTTACGCCTTCCGTCATAAAGTATATGAGGAAGAACTTTTTGAAATATTACATAAATATTAATTATAAGTTAGTGACTTGTCCGTCATACGCCTTCCGTCATAAAGTATATGAGGAAGAATTGCTGAATATTTTTGCCTTCATATAAAATACAGAACTTCGTTCTGTGAAGTAAGTTTTTTATAATGTTTGTCATGACAAGTATCTGATTTTTATATCATGCCTCGGTGCGTTCTAGTAAAACTTAAATGTTTTCTAGCCGATCCCTTGTGCCTTTTGCTGGCCGGCACAAAAGCTTCGGCCATCGGAGGTATAAAAATACACTCCTTCTGTGGGCAGGATATAAATGCAATGTTCTACATTTGTCACGGGTAGCACTTTGTTTAAGAAAAATATAAAATTTATTGATCAGTACTGAGCAATACATAAACGATTGATGACGAATTTAGGTGGATCAAGCCCAATTAGTACATCATGAATGTTTAGTGTATGCTTATTGCGAATACATGCACTGTAAAAATGACCACAATGGTCTACAGTAAATTGATACATGTTGCTCTTCAGAAAATGCTAACAAACTGTGTTTATTGAAATGATAAATTCTGCTCTTGATAAAAAATGCTAACAAATTGCTTCTTCACACGCCGAGCGCTCAGCACTGTTCGGCCCAAACACTTGATTATGGAATGAAAAACTCCTGAACCTCATCTTCCATGAACAACCGATTTCTCCTCCTCTGATTCATATTGCCTTCTGGTGGTGCCACATACTGTGAGTGTATGGCAGCTACTCCGTTAGGAGTTGGGAATCTGATCTCTGCATGGGCCGTTGATGTTATCGCTCCAAACTTTGCTAACGCTGCCCGACCAAAAAGGACATTGAATCGTGAATTACAATCCAAGATAGTGAAATCGATTGTTTCGGTTCTTAATAGTGGAAATGTTCCCAAAACGACCTCCAAATGAACTCTTCCCATTGCATTCACTGGCGCACCTGTTAGCCCTGAAACCTTCAAACTCGTCCGCCTAGCTCTTACCTGCACATGCCTTGGAAAAGCCTTGAAACAATGCCAATAAATGATATCAGCCTCACTGCCTGTATCTGTGTAAATATGGCTGATGAACTTATTTGCAATTTCTGCTGAAATGACCACTGGCTGAATGGACAAAGCCCAATTTTGAATTGGTTGAAAAATAATTGGAGCATATCTCCAGCTATCAACATTGTTATCCGACTGATCACCGTCCTCATAGTGACTTCCATTCAACCACACCATTTTGATTACAACATCTGGAGTTGACTCACGCTTCGTTATCCGGTTTCCGTACTGATTTCTATTATCTCCTCCGCCATGCTCTTCCCGTCTTCTGTTATCTCCTCGATGACCTCTTCCACCATCATTCCTTTGCCATCCAAATTTCCTACGAGGATCATTCCTCCTTTATTGTTTACCTGGTAACAAGTGGTTTAACTCTACTGCTTCGATCTTTGCGATGATCTCTCTCATCAGGGATTTGCAATTATCTGTATCATGACCCCATGCTTCATGAAAATCACACCACAGTTCACTTTTTGGACCCTCTCTTTCTTCCATAGGTGCCGGCGGATTGAAAGTGGTCCTGATTGGTTCAGTGAAAAGAATCTTTTTTGGGGTTTTAGTCAGAGCCATTATCAACGGATGCCTCTCTATTGGCCTTCTATTATGATGAAAATCATTAGGATGGTTGTTGCCTCTCCATCCACCATTGGAATTGTCATTCCTCCTCTGATTCTTGTCAAAGTACCTCCCTCCGTTGTGCGGTTTGCTACTACTGCTGCCATCAAGCTTATTCATCCCCCGCTCACCGGCTCGAACATGCTTCTGTGTAACTTCCAACGCCTGATGTAGAGTCTTTGGCAAGTCATACCTTAACGCATGAACAAGTGCACTAAACCGTCGCTGATCCAGACAAAATATAAAACCAGATACTAGCTGAGATTCTGGACAATCAGGTATCTTCGGTGCTTCAAGTGTGTATCGCTTCATTTACTCAAGGATTCATTGTGATGCATTGTGATCTCATGTGCATCAAGATGTGTCAAAGTACAGCTTCGAAGGTTTTGATACTGCATAACAAACTTTGCACGAAGGTCCAAATAACTAGTGATGCTTCTTGGCGGCAAGCTAGCAAACCATTCCCTTGCCATTTTCTGCAGCACCATAGGAAACATATGACAAGCTACCTCGTCATCCCAATGCTGCAACCTCATAGCGCCTTCAAACATGGTGAGGAAATCCTCAGAATCTGTTATGCCATCATAAACTCCAATTGCCGGTATGCCAAGATTCCTAGGTAACGAATAGTTAGCAATTCGATCTATGAAACACTGAGTGGATTCTGCCATAGCTGGTGGCTTTGTAGCTTGCTCTCCAGTAATAAGGGCGAAGAAATTATCTACAGCCACAGCACGGACTGCGGGCTGCGTTAAGCGCTGCTTATATTTTGCCGGAGCTGTCTGCTTAAGAATGTCATTCAAAAGCAACACTGCCTGCTTCTCTGACATGAACTCATCTTTGTCAGTTTCATCATCAGAGTCATTATTATCATAGCTCAGGTCATTATCATCCTCAAAATCATCAATAAGACTACCGAGCTTGTCAAGTAGCCTGGATAGCCTGTATTTTGATATAGATTGCCTTTTCATGATTTGCTTGTCTTTGCCATCCGCCATCCGCCGAAAAGGTATAAATGATGGACATCGCCGTGGTTGCATCAATGGTCGTCGCTCTGGATTAGTAACAAAATTTGGAAGTCTTTTCGCACTTTTGGTTGTCGTTCCTTCGATTACTGTGGCCTTTTCTCCAAATTAGTTGCCAAATGCTTAAGCCTTTCTGCAGTTTCAGCAACTGTTTCTTCAATCGTACCATCTAGTGGCGGAACAGGTACATCTTCAACAGTTATCATGTCGTCAGTTGATGGATTGTTGACTGCTTCAAGTACAAATGGAGCTTCAGTTGTTTTTGTTCCTTTTCCGTTTCGTGTGTTCTTTGCATTAGTGGATGGCGCCATTGTTAACACCTATTTCCTTATGAGGTAAGGCTTAGTGCATCAACAAGATACTAGAAGTTATCTAGCTTTAGGAGGGCGGAATGTTGCCGATTGATTTTTACCCTTGGGAAATTATCCCTGCAGACCCGGTTCACAAGTGTAGAAACTTGTGGGGTGGCTTAATAAATCTGTCGTCCGTAGAGCGTAAAAGTGCTAGCCGGATGACTTCTAGTGAGAGAAAGTAGAGAGAGAAAGAGAAGTGAAGTCTCAGCTCTCAAAATTGTCAGAATGTCTGAACTGTGTAAAATGACGACCCAAGGGGTCTATTTATAGTGTTAGATCCACCAGATTGCTTGGGGAACGTGTCAGATGATGATACGTTCTGTTACTTGTGATCCAAAATTTACGCTGAAGGTGGCGTTCTCCGGCCAGGGCTTACGCGCTAGGCGGCCTTCAGGGCTTACGCATGACGGAGCAGCCTGTACAACGGAGAACGCTGGACGGATAACTCCACAAAACTGTTGTTTCCAGCCTTCCTGACGCTACTTTTATGCAACCATTATCCCTTTTATGCGTGTATACGATAGGATACACCATTAGTTATTATAATCCTAGAGAGAGAAACTAGAGAAAGAAGGGAGATTGAAAGTAGATTGTGTGTTGAAGTGTGTGTTGAAATGGATGACAAATGAGCCTTTTATAGGACAAAACTGAGCCCGTCAGCCTGTGGGAATTTCCCGTGGAGAATTGGGCAGCCCGTGGATGGTGCTCGTATAATTGGTTTGGTTGCCCGTGGAGATTTCTCGTTTGCTGTTTTAGCCGTGGAGAGTGCCCGTGTAACTATTCAAACTGGCAACCCATGTCTGATCTTGGTAGCCCATGTGGCTTGGCTTGGCAGCCCGTGTCTGGCTTGTTTTCGAGGTCATAACTTGGTTTCATCATTTTTGCTCTAGATTCTTCGTTCTAAGTCCGTTTTTCTGATTCTTTTTGTAATGCCCTTGTAATTACTTGATCTATCAAATAAAGCAAATAACCGCATATTCTTTGATAAAGTCAATTAATTTATTGTATTTAGGCTTGGTTTCGGGTATAAAAACATGTCGATTTAACCGATATCAAATATCACACACTTAAACTTTGCTTGTCCTCAAGCAAACTTCTAGTTTTTTATTTCAACATATCTTTCTAAGTTTCCTTTGTATATGGTTAAGAGGTTTGCTTTTATTTATAAGAGCAAAAATAAGGCGAGTCTTTCTTTGTTGGGGTGAGAAACTAACTCTGCAAGCATGAGAGGAGGTTACATGACTTTTTGGCTATCTCTCATGGGTCACTCAAATCACTTCAAGTGTTTGGGGTTACAATATGATATCGCTCATAGCCAAGCATGCTGCACTCTTTGTCATAGGCATGATCGGTACTCAAATCTTGTTACTAGTGTAATGGCGAAAATAACCATAGCTTATAGATCATTTGTCATTTATTGGTGAAAGAGAGATGAAAAAGGGTGTCTAGAAATGAAGGGTGATGGTGAAGTGTTTGGGTACTTTCAATAAAATGATAGAATATTCTTTTTAAGGACTTTATTCAGATAAAAAGATACATAGGAGTGCGGATAATTTTATGAAGCATATTTTAAGTTCTTTGAACTTTTCATTTTGGGATTTATGTGAACAACCTTCCTTTGAGGTTTCGTTTTCAAACCTCAAGTGGTTTGTCTTAATAAGTTTTTATCCTTCACTCAAAGAGTTTTTTTTTTTCAAATCAATATAAGGGAGCTTCCACTGGTAGGATTGCAAGATTCTGTCACAATCTTTGTAAGTGAGTAATGTCAGGATTTTCATTGTGAAGTGATTTGGTTTCTAAGTTATTCAAGGGGGATGTGAATAGATGGGTGATGGTGGTGAAAATGGAAGAAAGTGAATGAGGGTGATAACGATGATGATGTAGGGAAAGAAAGGGTTTCTTGACAAATGACTAGCTATTTTGGTTACACCTATATCACATTTACTATTCGAAAATGTAGATCGGGAGCAAGTTCTGATTCCGAGCACAGACATCGGCACACTCAATGGAAAATAATGAAGCATTAAAAATGAATGCTTTTCATGGCCTTATTTAGGTTCCTCATAATAATTAATTTAGGTCGAATACGCCAAGTCATGCGATTCTCTATTAGAGAATCAGTTCGTCCCATAAGATTTCTGCCTTAAATAAGCCTTACTTTTGTTGCAAACATTTTAGGTGTTCGAAAGTACTTATTCGCAAAGGCTTACTTTTATTAAAAATTTTGAAATTTGGGTTAAAGATAGCAGGTTAATATGAATTACAAAGGTGTACACCGCCATCCCACACTTAGAAAAACATTGTCCCTAATGTTCCTTTTGTATGAGGTGAAACCCCACACTTAGGATTTTTAGTAAACTTTTTTTTTTTTTTGGAATATTTCTCTAGTGGTTCTTTAGGGTTAGGAATCCCACACTTAGTGATAAGCAAGGATGTAGCTTTTATTAGAATTTAGAGCTAGTAACGAATGAAAACGAGTACTTCCATACGGTTGCTAAGGATGCGACTTAAGAAAATGGCTGGCTCGAGGGTAGGTAGCTTCAGCATTCTAGCAGCTTCTTTAGTTGTATGCTCTTTGATCAAACCAAAATGGTAATGGTTAAATAGATTTCAGATTTGAGTGCTTGATTTGAGAAAAAGAGTGGACCGAATGTTTTAACTCCAATAATTATGCGAACCCTGATTTGAAATCTGGATTTCAAGGGCGTAAAACAATCGATGGGATTAACCTTGTTCGATCGGAATCGAGCAAGTTAATATCTTAGAGTGGAGATTAATTTCGATAATGACCGGAATCTTAATCGGAATTGTATTATCGACTGGAGCGTTGTTACTGTAATTAATTTGGCCAGAGTAACATCAATGCATCCAGTGTTGGTGAATGAATGATCTTATTCGTGTATTTATAGATGCTATGAGGGAATGGTGACATGGAACACGTCCCTTTCATGGTAATAACAAACTTTGCTATTTTCGGGGGTTGACGTGGCACAGGTCCCTTTTATGGGAATAACAAGCAGATCCTAGCAAACTTTTCTAGATTCGTGTGCTGACATGGTGTGCATTTTATTTGTATCTTTCCTCCGGGATCATGGACTTGTTTCGGGATGATGCATTTGTTCTAGGAAAACTTGCTTGTTCTGGAAAGGTGTGCTTGTTCCGGGATGGTGTGCTTGTTCTGGGATGACGTGCTCGTTTCTAGACAACGTGCTTATCTCGGGACCAGACACCTAAGCTGGTAAGACGTGGGAGTTCCGAGAGTGTGGTAGATCCGTATAGGATGTGACGGGTGGATGTCTTACTCTTCGTTCAGGTAAGAAAGTTTTGCCAAGTGTTCCTTCACGGTAGTGTTATGTCCGGGAAAGATTGTTGCCGGTTTGTCATCAAGCTTGTTCGTGTATTAATATAGCCCTTGTCTTCTTAATACCTTTGAATCCGGCTAAGTGATGCCGGATGCCTACTGAAATGTCCCGTTCTTATTGATTAAAAATGTTCCATATTAATTGATTTCGTTGCGAGGTTTTGACCTCTATATGAGACGTTTTTCAAAGACTGCATTCATTTTTAAACAAACCATAACCTTTATTTCATCAATAAAGGTTTAAAAAGCTTTACGTAGATTATCAAATAATGATAATCTAAAATATCCTGTTTACACACGACCATTACATAATGGTTTACAATACAAATATGTTACAACAAAATAAGTTTCTTGAATGCAGTTTTTACACAATATCATACAAGCATGGACTCCAAATCTTGTCCTTATTTAAGTATGCGACAGCGGAAGCTCTTAATAATCACCTGAGAATAAACATGCTTAAAACGTCAACAAAAATGTTGGTGAGTTATAGGTTTAACCTATATATATCAAATCATAATAATAGACCACAAGATTTCATATTTCAATACACATCCCATACATAGAGATAAAAATCATTCATATGGTGAACACCTGGTAACCGACATTAACAAAATGCATATATAAGAATATCCCCATCATTCCGGGACACCCTTCGGATATGATATAAATTTCGAAGTACTAAAGCATCCGGTACTTTGGATGGGGTTTGTTAAGCCCAATAGATCTATCTTTAGGATTCGCGTCAATTAGGGTGTCTGTTCCCTAATTCTTAGATTACCAGACTTAATAACAAGGGGCATATTCGATTTCGATAATTCAACCATAGAATGTAGTTTCACGTACGTGTGTCTATTTTGTAAATCATTTATAAAACCCGCATGTATTCTCATCCCAAAAATATTAGATTTTAAAAGTGGGACTATAACTCACTTTCACAGATTTTTACTTCGTCGGGAAGTAAGACTTGGCCACTGGTTGATTCACGAACCTATAACAATATATACATATATATCAAAGTATGTTCAAAATATATTTACAACACTTTTAATATATTTTGATGTTTTAAGTTTATTAAGTCAGCTGTCCTCGTTAGTAACCTACAACTAGTTGTCCACAGTTAGATGTACAGAAATAAATCGATAAATATTATCTTGAATCAATCCACGACCCAGTGTATACGTATCTCAGTATTGATCACAACTCAAACTAAATATATTTTGGAATCAACCTCAACCCTGTATAGCTAACTCCAACATTCACATATAGAGTGTCTATGGTTGTTCCGAAATATATATAGATGTGTCGACATGATAGGTCGAAACATTGTATACGTGTCTATGGTATCTCAAGATTACATAATATACAATACAAGTTGATTAAGTTATGGTTGGAATAGATTTGTTACCAATTTTCACGTAGCTAAAATGAGAAAAATTATCCAATCTTGTTTTACCCATAACTTCTTCATTTTAAATCCGTTTTGAGTGAATCAAATTGCTATGGTTTCGTATTGAACTCTATTTTATGAATCTAAACAGAAAAAGTATAGGTTTATAGTCGGAAAAATAAGTTACAAGTCGTTCTTGTAAAGGTAGTCATTTCAGTCGAAAGAACGACGTCTAGATGACCATTTTAGAAAACATACTTCCACTTTGAGTTTAACCATAATTTTTGGATATAGTTTCATGTTCATAATAAAAATAATTTTCTCAGAATAACAACTTTTAAATCAAAGTTTATCATAGTTTTTAATTAACTAACCCAAAACAGCCCGCGGTGTTACTACGACGGCGTAAATCCGGTTTTACGGTGTTTTTCGTGTTTCCAGGTTTTAAATCATTAAGTTAGCATATCATATAGATATAGAACATGTGTTTAGTTGATTTTAAAAGTCAAGTTAGAAGGATTAACTTTTATTTGCGAACAAGTTTAGAATTAACTAAACTATGTTCTAGTGATTACAAGTTTAAACCTTCGAATAAGATAGCTTTATATGTATGAATCGAATGATGTTATGAACATCATTACTACCTTAAGTTCCTTGGATAAACCTACTGGAAAAGAGAAAAATGGATCTAGCTTCAATGGATCCTTGGATGGCTCGAAGTTCTTGAAGCAGAATCATGACACGAAAACAAGTTCAAGTAAGATCATCACTTAAAATAAGATTGTTATAGTTATAGAAATTGAACCAAAGTTTGAATATGATTATTACCTTGTATTAGAATGATAACCTACTGTAAGAAACAAAGATTTCTTGAGGTTGGATGATCACCTTACAAGATTGGAAGTGAGCTAGCAAACTTGAAAGTATTCTTGATTTTATGAAACTAGAACTTTTGGAATTTATGAAGAACACTTAGAACTTGAAGATAGAACTTGAGAGAGATCAATTAGATGAAGAAAATTGAAGAATGAAAGTGTTTGTAGGTGTTTTTGGTCGTTGGTGTATGGATTAGATATAAAGGATATGTTATTTTGTTTTCATGTAAATAAGTCATGAATGATTACTCATATTTTTGTAATTTTATGAGATATTTCATGCTAGTTGCCAAATGATGGTTCCCACATGTGTTAGGTGACTCACATGGGCTGCTAAGAGCTGATCATTGGAGTGTATATACCAATAGTACATACATCTAAAAGCTGTGTATTGTACGAGTACGAATACGGGTGCATACGAGTAGAATTGTTGATGAAACTGAACGAGGATGTAATTGTAAGCATTTTTGTTAAGTAGAAGTATTTTGATAAGTGTATTGAAGTCTTTCAAAATTGTATAAATACATATTAAAACACTACATGTATATACATTTTAACTGAGTCGTTAAGTCATCGTTAGTCGTTACATGTAAGTGTTGTTTTGAAACTTTTAGGTTAACGATCTTGTTAAATGTTGTTAACCCAATGTTTATAATATCAAATGAGATTTTAAATTATTATATTATCATGATATTATCATGTATGAATATCTCTTAATATGATATATATACATTAAATGTCTTTACAACGATAATCGTTACATATATGTCTCGTTTAAAAATCATTAAGTTAGTAGTCTTGTTTTTACATATGTAGTTCATTGTTAATATACTTAATGATATGTTTACTTATCATAGTATCATGTTAACTATATATATATCCATATATGTGTCATCATATAGTTTTTACAAGTTTTAACGTTCGTGAATCACCGGTCAACTTGGGTGGTCAATTGTCTATATGAAACATATTTCAATTAATCAAGTCTTAACAAGTTTGATTGCTTAACATGTTGGAAACATTTAATCATGTAAATATCAATCTCAATTAATATATATAAACATGGAAAAGTTCGGGTCACTACAGTACCTACCCGTTAAATAAATTTCGTCCCGAAATTTTAAGCTGTTGAAGGTGTTGATGAATCTTCTGGAAATAGATGCGGGTATTTCTTCTTCATCTGATCTTCACGCTCCCAGGTGAACTCGGGTCCTCTACGAGCATTCCATCGAACCTTAACAATTGGTATCTTGTTTTGCTTAAGTCTTTTAACCTCACGATCCATTATTTCGACGGGTTCTTCGATGAATTGAAGTTTTTCGTTGATTTGGATTTCATCTAACGGAATAGTGAGATCTTCTTTAGCAAAACATTTCTTCAAATTCGAGACGTGGAAAGTGTTATGTACAGCCGCGAGTTGTTGAGGTAACTCAAGTCGGTAAGCTACTGGTCCGACACGATCAATAATCTTGAATGGTCCAATATACCTTGGATTTAATTTCCCTCGTTTACCAAATCGAACAACGCCTTTCCAAGGTGCAACTTTAAGCATGACCATCTCTCCAATTTCAAATTCTATATCTTTTCTTTTAATGTCAGCGTAGCTCTTTTGTCGACTTTGGGCAGTTTTCAACCGTTGTTGAATTTGGATGATCTTCTCGGTAGTTTCTTGTATAATCTCCGGACCCGTAATCTGTCTATCCCCCACCTCACTCCAACAAATCGGAGACCTGCACTTTCTACCATAAAGTGCTTCAAACGGCGCCATCTCAATGCTTGAATGGTAGCTGTTGTTGTAGGAAAATTCTGCTAACGGTAGATGTCGATCCCAACTGTTTCCGAAATCAATAACACATGCTCGTAGCATGTCTTCAAGCGTTTGTATCATCCTTTCGCTCTGCCCATCAGTTTGTGGATGATAGGCAGTACTCATGTCTAGACGAGTTCCTAATGCTTGCTGTAATGTCTGCCAGAATCTTGAAATAAATCTGCCATCCCTATCAGAGATAATAGAGATTGGTATTCCATGTCTGGAGACGACTTCCTTCAAATACAGTCGTGCTAACTTCTCCATCTTGTCATCTTCTCTTATTGGTAGGAAGTGTGCTGATTTGGTGAGACGATCAACTATTACCCAAATAGTATCAAAACCACTTGCAGTCCTTGGCAATTTAGTGATGAAATCCATGGTAATGTTTTCCCATTTCAATTCCGGGATTTCAGGTTGTTGAAGTAGACCTGATGGTTTCTGATGCTCAGCTTTGACCTTAGAACACGTCAAACATTCTCCTACGTATTTAGCAACATCGGCTTTCATACCCGGCCACCAAAAATGTTTCTTGAGATCCTTGTACATCTTTCCCGTTCCAGGATGTATTGAGTATCTGGTTTTATGAGCTTCTCTAAGTACCATTTCTCTCATATCTCCAAATTTTGGTACCCAAATCCTTTCAGCCCTATACCGGGTTCCGTCTTCCTGAATATTAAGATGCTTCTCCGATCCTTTGGGTATTTCATCCTTTAAATTTCCCTCTTTTAAAACTCCTTGTTGCGCCTCCTTTATTTGAGTAGTAATGTTATTATGAATCATTATATTCATAGATTTTACTCGAATGGGTTCTCTGTCCTTCCTGCTCAAGGCATCGGCTACCACATTTGCCTTCCCCGGGTGGTAACGAATCTCAAAGTCGTAATCATTCAACAATTCAATCCACCTACGCTGCCTCATATTCAGTTGTTTCTGATTAAATACGTGTTGAAGACTTTTGTGGTCGGTATATATAATACTTTTGACCCCATATAAGTAGTGCCTCCAAGTCTTTAATGCAAAAACAACCGCGCCTAATTCCAAATCATGCGTCGTATAATTTTGTTCGTGAATCTTCAATTGTCTAGACGCATAAGCAATCACCTTCGTTCGTTGCATTAATACACAACCGAGACCTTGCTTTGATGCATCACAATAAATCACAAAATCATCATTCCCTTCAGGCAATGACAATATAGGTGCCGTAGTTAGCTTTTTCTTCAATAACTGAAACGCTTTCTCTTGTTCATCATTCCATTCAAATTTCTTCCCTTTATGCGTTAATGCAGTCAAGGGTTTTGCTATTCTGGAAAAGTCTTAGATGAACCTTCTGTAGTAACCAGCTAGTCCTAAAAACTGGCGTATGTGTTTAGGAGTTTTCGGGGTTTCCCACTTTTCAACAGTTTCTATCTTTGCCGGATCCACCTTATGTGACCGAGGAATTGAACTTCTTCCAACCAAAATGCACACTTTGAAAACTTAGCATACAATTCTTCCTTCCTCAATACTTCTAACACCTTTCTCAAATGTTCACCGTGTTCTTGGTCATTCTTTGAGTAAATAAGTATGTCATCAATGAAAACAATGACAAACTTGTTAAGGTATGGTCCACACACTCGGTTCATAAGGTCCATGAACACAGCTGGTGCATTAGTTAAACCAAACGGCATGACCATAAACTCGTAATGACCGTAACTTGTTCTGAAAGCAGTCTTTGGAATATCATCTTCTTTCGCCCGCATTTGATGATACCCGGAACGTAAGTCAATCTTTGAATAAACAGACGAGCCTTGTAGTTGATCAAATAAGTCGTCGATTCTCGGTAGTGGGTAGCGATTCTTGATGGTAAGTTTGTTCAACTCTCGGTAGTCGATACACAACCTGAATGTACCATCTTTCTTCTTGACAAACAAAACAGGAGCTCCCCAAGGTGATGTGCTTGGTCGAATGAAACCTCGCTCTAAAAGTTCTTGTAATTGGCTTTGCAGTTCTTTCATCTCACTGGGTGCGAGTCTGTAAGGAGCACGAGCTATTGGTGCAGCTCCTGGTACAAGATCTATTTGAAATTCAACGGATCGATGTGGGGGTAATCCCGGTAATTCTTTCGGAAATACATCGGGAAATTCTTTTGCGACGGGAACATCATTGATGCTCTTTTCTTCAGTTTGTACTTTCTCGACGTGTGCTAGAACAGCATAGCAACCTTTTCTTATTAGTTTTTGTGCCTTTAAATTACTAATAAGATGTAGCTTCGTGTTGCCCTTTTCTCCGTACACCATTAAGGGTTTTCCTTTTTCTCGTATAATGCGAATTGCATTTTTGTAACAAACGATCTCTGCTTTCACTTCTTTCAACCAGTCCATACCGATTATCACATCAAAACTCCCTAACTCTACTGGTATCAAATCAATCTTAAATGTTTCGCTAACCAGTTTAATTTCTCGATTCCGACATATATTATCTGCTGAAATTAATTTACCATTTGCTAATTCGAGTAAAAATTTACTATCCAAAGGCGTCAATGGACAACTTAATTTAGCACAAAAATCTCTACTCATATAGCTTCTATCCGCACCCGAATCAAATAAAACGTAAGCAGATTTATTGTCAATAAGAAACGTACCCGTAACAAGCTCCGGGTCTTCCTGTGCCTCTGCCGCATTAATATTGAAAACTCTTCCGCTGCCTTGTCCATTCGTGTTCTCCTGGTTCGGGCAATTTCTAATAATGTGGCCCGGTTTTCCACATTTATAACAAACTACATTGGCATAGCTTGCTCCGACACTACTTGCTCCGCCATTACTCGTTCCGACACCATTTGTTCCTTTTGTTCTATTAACCCCTGGTCCGTAGACCTCACACTTCACCGCGCTATGACCATTTCTTTTACACTTGTTGCAAATTTGGTGCAGAACCCCGAGTGATACTTTTCACACCTTTGGCATAGCTGTTTCTGATTGTTGTTGTTGTTGCGGTTATTATTGTTGTTGGGATGATTGTTGTAGTTGCTGTTGTTGTTGTTGTTGTTGTTGTTGTTGTTGTTGTTGTTGAGCCGTTTGTTGTAGTTGCGATTGATGTTGCGATTGTTGTTGTTGTTGTATTGGTGATTCTTATCACCATTTTCCTCCCACTTTCTTTTGACTTGCTTCACATTGGCCTCTTCAGCAGTCTGTTCTTTAATTCTTTCTTCAATCTGGTTCACTAGTTTGTGAGCCATTCTACATGCCTGTTGTGAAATGTCCCGTTCTTATTGATTAAAAACGTTCCATATTAATTGATTTCGTTGCGAGGTTTTGACCTCTATATGAGACGTTTTTCAAAGACTGCATTCATTTTTAAAACAAACCATAACCTTTATTTCATAGATAAAGGTTTTAAAAAGCTTTATGTAGATTATCAAATAATGATAATCTAAAATATCCTGTTTACACACGACCAATACATAATGGTTTACAATACAAATATGTTACAACAAAATAAGTTTCTTGAATGCAGTTTTTACACAATATCATACAAGTATGGACTCCAAATCTCGTCCTTATTTAAGTATGCGACAGCGGAAGCTCTTAATAATCACCTGAGAATAAACATGCTTAAAACGTCAACAAAAATGTTGGTGAGTTATAGGTTTAACCTATATATATCAAATCATAATAATAGACCACAAGATTTCATATTTCAATACACATCCCATACATAGAGATAAAAATCATTCATATGGTGAACACCTGGTAACCGACAATAACAAGATGCATATATAAGAATATCCCCATCATTCCGGGACACCCTTCGGATATGATATAAATTTCGAAGTACTAAAGCATCCGGTACTTTGGATGGGGTTTGTTAGGCCCAATAGATCTATCTTTAGGATTCGCGTCAATTAGGGTGTCTGTTCCCTAATTCTTAGATTACCAGACTTAATAAAAAGGGGCATATTCGATTTCGATAATTCAACCATAGAATGTAGTTTCACGTACTTGTGTCTATTTTGTAAATCATTTATAAAACCTGCATGTATTCTCATCCCAAAAATATTAGATTTTAAAAGTGGGACTATAACTCACTTTCACAGATTTTTACTTCGTCGGGAAGTAAGACTTGGCCACTGATTGATTCACGAACCTATAACAATATATACATATATATCAAAGTATGTTCAAAATATATTTACAACACTTTTAATATATTTTGATGTTTTAAGTTTATTAAGTCAGCTGTCCTCGTTAGTAACCTACAACTAGTTGTCCACAGTTAGATGTACAGAAATAAATCGATAAATATTATCTTGAATCAATCCACGACCCAGTGTATACGTATCTCAGTATTGATCACAACTCAAACTATATATATTTTGGAATCAACCTCAACCCTGTATAGCTAACTCCAACATTCACATATAGAGTGTCTATGGTTGTTCCGAAATATATATAGATGTGTCGACATGATAGGTCGAAACATTGTATACGTGTCTATGGTATCTCAAGATTACATAATATATAATACAAGTTGATTAAGTTATGGTTGGAATAGATTTGTTACCAATTTTCACGTAGCTAAAATGAGAAAAATTATCCAATCTTGTTTTACCCATAACTTCTTCATTTTAAATCCGTTTTGAGTGAATCAAATTGCTATGGTTTCATATTGAACTCTATTTTATGAATCTAAACAAAAAAAGTATAGGTTTCTAGTCGGAAAAATAAGTTACAAGTCGTTTTTGTAAAGGTAGTCATTTCAGTCGAAAGAACGACGTCTAGATGACCATTTTAGAAAACATACTTCCACTTTGAGTTTAACCATAATTTTTGGATATAGTTTCATGTTCATAATAAAAATCATTTTCTCAGAATAACAACTTTTAAATCAAAGTTTATCATAGTTTTTAATTAACTAACCCAAAACAGCCCGCGGTGTTACTACGACGGCGTAAATCCGGTTTTACGGTGTTTTTCGTGTTTCCAGGTTTTAAATCATTAAGTTAGCATATCATATAGATATAGAACATGTGTTTAGTTGATTTTAAAAGTCAAGTTAGAAGGATTAACTTTTGTTTGCGAACAAGTTTAGAATTAACTAAACTATGTTCTAGTGATTACAAGTTTAAACCTTCGAATAAGATAGCTTTATATGTATGAATCGAATGATGTTATGAACATCATTACTAATTTAAGTTCCTTGGATAAACCTACTGGAAAAGAGAAAAATGGATCTAGCTTCAACGGATCCTTGGATGGCTCGAAGTTCTTGAAGCAGAATCATGACACGAAAACAAGTTCAAGTAAGATCATCACTTGAAATAAGATTGTTATAGTTATAGAAATTGAACCAAAGTTTGAATATGATTATTACCTTGTATTAGAATGATAACCTACTGTAATAGACAAAGATTTCTTGAGGTTGGATGATCACCTTACAAGATTGGAAGTGAGCTAGCAAACTTGAAAGTATTCTTGATTTTATGTAACTAGAACTTGTAAAATATATGAAGAACACTTAGAACTTGAAGATAGAACTTGAGAGAGATCAATTAGATGAATAAAATTGAAGAATGAAAGTGTTTGTAGGTGTTTTTGGTCGTTGGTGTATGGATTAGATATAAAGGATATGTAATTTTGTTTTCATGTAAATAAGTCATGAATGATTACTCATATTTTTGTAATTTTATGAGATATTTCATGCTAGTTGCCAAATGATGGTTCCCACATGTGTTAGGTGACTCACATGGGCTGCTAAGAGCTGATCATTGGAGTGTATATACCAATAGTACATACATCTAAAAGCTGTGTATTGTACGAGTACGAATACGAGTGCATACGAGTAGAATTGTTGATGAAACTGAACGAGGATGTAATTGTAAGCATTTTTGTTAAGTAGAAGTATTTTGATAAGTGTCTTGAAGTCTTTCAAAAGTGTATGAATACATATTAAAACACTACATGTATATACATTTTAACTGAGTCGTTAAGTCATCGTTAGTCGTTACATGTAAATGTTGTTTTGAAACCTTTAGGTTAATGATCTTGTTGAATGTTGTTAACCCATTGTTTATTATAATAAATGAGATGTTAAATTGTTATATTATCATGATATTATGATATATAATATATCTCAGTATGATGTATATACAGTTAAATGTCGTTACAACGATAATCGTTACATATATGTCTCGTTTCGAAATCATTAAGTTAGTAGTCTTATTTTTACATATGTATTTCATTGTTAATACACTTAATAATATATTTACTTATCATTTAACATAATTAACCAAGTGTATTAATATCTTAATATGATTCATATGTACCTAGTAAGACGTTGTTATAACGATAATCGTTATATATATCGTTTTCGAGTTTCTTAAATTAATAGTCTCATTTTTATGTATATAACTCATTGTTAAAATACCTAATGAGATACATACTTATAATAAAAACATGTTAACTATATATATAACCATATATATGTCATCGTATAGTTTTTACAAGTTTTAACGTTCGTGAATCACCGGTCAACTTGGGTGGTCAATTGTCTATATGAAACATATTTCAATTAATCAAGTCTTAACAAGTTTGATTGCTTAACATGTTGGAAACATTTAATCATGTAAATATCAATCTCAATTAATATATATAAACATGGAAAAGTTCGGGTCACTACACTACCTACCCGTTAAATAAATTTCGTCCCGAAATTTTAAGCTGTTGAAGGTGTTGACGAATCTTCTGGAAATAGATGCGGGTATTTCTTCTTCATCTGATCTTCACGCTCCCAGGTGAACTCGGGTCCTCTACGAGCATTCCATCGAACCTTAACAATTGGTATCTTGTTTTGCTTAAGTCTTTTAACCTCACGATCCATTATTTCGACGGGTTCTTCGATGAATTGAAGTTTTTCGTTGATTTGGATTTCATCTAACGGAATAGTGAGATCTTCTTTAGCAAAACATTTCTTCAAATTCGAGACGTGGAAAGTGTTATGTACAGCCGCGAGTTGTTGAGGTAACTCAAGTCGGTAAGCTACTGGTCCGACACGATCAATAATCTTGAATGGTCCAATATACCTTGGATTTAATTTCCCTCGTTTACCAAATCGAACAACGCCTTTCCAAGGTGAAACTTTAAGCATGACCATCTCTCCAATTTCGAATTCTATATCTTTTCTTTTAATGTCAGCGTAGCTCTTTTGTCGACTTTGGGCGGTTTTTAACCGTTGTTGAATTTGGATGATCTTCTCGGTAGTTTCTTGTATAATCTCCGGACCCGTAATCTGTCTATCCCCCACCTCACTCCAACAAATCGGAGACCTGCACTTTCTACCATAAAGTGCTTCAAACGGCGCCATCTCAATGCTTGAATGGTAGCTGTTGTTGTAGGAAAATTCTGCTAACGGTAGATGTCGATCCCAACTGTTTCTGAAATCAATAACACATGCTCGTAGCATGTCTTCAAGCGTTTGTATCGTCCTTTCGCTCTGCCCATCAGTTTGTGGATGATAGGCAGTACTCATGTCTAGACGAGTTCCTAATGCTTGCTGTAATGTCTGCCAGAATCTTGAAATAAATCTGCCATCCCTATCAGAGATAATAGAGATTGGTATTCCATGTCTGGATATGACTTCCTTCAAATACAGTCGTGCTAACTTCTCCATCTTGTCATCTTCTCTTATTGGCAGGAAGTGTGCTGATTTGGTGAGACGATCAACTATTACCCAAATAGTATCAAAACCACTTGCAGTCCTTGGCAATTTAGTGATGAAATCCATGGTAATGTTTTCCCATTTCCATTCTGGGATTTTGGGTTGTTGAAGTAGACCTGATGGTTTCTGATGCTCAGCTTTGACCTTAGAACACGTCAAACATTCTCCTACGTATTTAGCAACATCGGCTTTCATACCCGGCCACCAAAAATATTTCCTGAGATCCTTGTACATCTTCCCCGTTCCAGGATGTATTGAGTATCTGGTTTTATGAGCTTCTCTAAGTACCATTTCTCTCATATCTCCAAATTTTGGTACCCAAATCCTTTCAGCCCTATACCGGGTTCCGTCTTCCCGAATATTAAGATGCTTCTCCGATCCTTTGGGTATTTCATCCTTTAAATTTCCCTCTTTTAAAACTCCTTGTTGCGCCTCCTTTATTTGAGTAGTAATGTTATTATGAATCATTATATTCATAGATTTTACTCGAATGGGTTCTCTATCCTTCCTGCTCAAGGCATCGGCTACCACATTTGCCTTCCCCGGGTGGTAACGAATCTCAAAATCGTAATCATTCAATAATTCAATCCACCTACGCTGCCTCATATTCAGTTGTTTCTGATTAAATATGTGTTGAAGACTTTTGTGGTCGGTATATATAATACTTTTGACCCCATATAAGTAGTGCCTCCAAGTCTTTAATGCAAAAACAACCGCGCCTAATTCCAAATCATGCGTCGTATAATTTTGTTCGTGAATCTTCAATTGTCTAGACGCATAAGCAATCACCTTCGTTCGTTGCATTAATACACAACCGAGACCTTGCTTTGATGCGTCACAATAAATCACAAAATCATCATTCCCTTCAGGCAATGACAATATAGGTGCCGTAGTTAGCTTTTTCTTCAATAACTGAAACGCTTTCTCTTGTTCATCATTCCATTCAAATCTCTTCCCTTTATGCGTTAATGCAGTCAAGGGTTTTGCTATTCTGGAAAAGTCTTGGATGAACCTTCTGTAGTAACCAGCTAGTCCTAAAAACTGGCGTATGTGTTTCGGAGTTTTCGGGGTTTCCCACTTTTCAACAGTTTCTATCTTTGCCGGATCCACCTTAATACCTTCTTTGTTCACTATGTGACCGAGGAATTGAACTTCTTCCAACCAAAATGCACACTTCGAAAACTTAGCGTACAATTCTTCCTTCCTCAATACTTCTAACACCTTTCTCAAATGTTCACCGTGTTCTTGGTCATTCTTTGAGTAAATAAGTATGTCATCAATGAAAACAATGACAAACTTGTCAAGGTATGGTCCACACACTCGGTTCATAAGGTCCATGAACACAGCTGGTGCATTAGTTAAACCAAACGGCATGACCATAAACTCGTAATGACCGTAACGTGTTCTGAAAGCAGTCTTTGGAATATCATCTTCTTTCACCCGCATTTGATGATACCCGGAACGTAAGTCAATCTTTGAATAAACAGACGAGCCTTGTAGTTGATCAAATAAGTCGTCGATTCTCGGTAGTGGGTAGCGGTTCTTGATGGTAAGTTTGTTCAACTCTCGATAGTCGATACACAACCTGAATGTACCATCTTTCTTCTTGACAAACAAAACAGGAGCTCCCCACGGTGATGTGCTTGGTCGAATGAAACCACGCTCTAAAAGTTCTTGTAATTGGCTTTGCAGTTCTTTCATCTCGCTGGGTGCGAGTCTGTAAGGAGCACGAGCTATTGGTGCAGCTCCTGGTACAAGATCTATTTGAAATTCAACGGATCGATGTGGGGGTAATCCCGGTAATTCTTTCGGAAATACATCGGGAAATTCTTTTGCAATGGGAACATCATTGATGCTCTTTTCTTCAGTTTGTACTTTCTCGACGTGTGCTAGAACAGCATAGCAACCTTTTCTTATTAGTTTTTGTGCCTTCAAATTACTAATAAGATGTAGCTTCGTGTTGCCCTTTTCTCCGTACACCATTAAGGGTTTTCCTTTTTCTCGTATAATGCGAATTGCATTTTTGTAACAAACGATCTCCGCTTTCACTTCTTTCAACCAGTCCATACCGATTATCACATCAAAACTCCCTAACTCTACTGGTATCAAATCAATCTTTAATGTTTCGCTAACCAGTTTAATTTCTCGATTCCGACATATATTATCTGCTGAAATTAATTTACCATTTGCTAATTCGAGTAAAAATTTACTATCCAAAGGCGTCAATGGACAACTTAATTTAGCACAAAAATCTCTACTCATATAGCTTCTATCCGCACCCGAATCAAATAAAACGTAAGCAGATTTATTGTCAATAAGAAACGTACCCGTAACAAGCTCCGGGTCTTCCTGTGCCTCTACCGCATTAATATTGAAAACTCTTCCACGGCCTTGTCCATTCGTGTTCTCCTAGTTCGGGCAATTTCTAATAATGTGGCCTGGTTTTCCACATTTATAACAAACTACATTGGCATAACTTGCTCCGACACTACTTGCTCCGCCATTACTCGTTCCGACACCATTTATTCCTTTCGTTCTATTAACCCCTGGTCCGTAGACCTCACACTTCGCCGCGCTATGACCATTTCTTTTACACTTGTTGCAAAATTTGGTGCAGAACTCCGAGTGATTCTTTTCACACCTTTGGCATAGTTGCTTCTGATTGTTGTTGTTGTTGCGGTTATTATTGTTGTTGGGATGATTGTTGTAGTTGCTGTTGTTGTTGTTGTTGTTGTTGTTGTTGGGCCATTTGTTGTAGTTGCGATTGATGTTGCGATTGTTGGGATAATTGTTGCGATTATTGTTGTAATTGCTGTTGTTGTTGTATTGGTGATTCTTATCACCGTTTTCCTCCCACTTTCTTTTGACTTGCTTCACATTAGCCTCTTCAGCAGTCTGTTCTTTAATTCTTTCTTCAATCTGGTTCACTAGTTTGTGAGCCATTCTACATGCCTGTTGTATGGAGGCGGGCTCGTGTGAACTTATATCTTCTTGGATTCTTTCCGGTAATCCTTTCACAAACGCGTCGATCTTCTCTTCCTCATCTTCGAATGCTCCCGGACACAATAGGCACAATTCTGTGAATCGTCTTTCGTACGTGGTAATATCAAATCCTTGGGTTCGTAACCCTCTAAGTTCTGTCTTGAGCTTATTGACATCGGTTCTGGGACGGTACTTCTCGTTCATCAAGTGCTTGAATGCTGACCACGGTAGTGCGTACGCATCATCTTGTCCCACTTGCTCTAGATAGGTATTCCACCATGTTAACGCAGAACCTGTGAAGGTATGCGTAGCGTACTTCACTTTGTCCTCTTCAGTACACTTACTTATGGCAAACACCGATTCAACCTTCTCGGTCCACCGTTTCAATCCGATCGGTCCTTCGGTTCCATCAAATTCCAAAGGTTTGCAGGCAGTGAATTCTTTGTAGGTGCATCCTACACGATTTCCTGTACTGCTAGATCCAAGGTTATTGTTGGTATGTAGCGCAGCCTGTACTGCGGCTATGTTTGAAGCTAGAAAAGTACGGAATTCCTCTTCATTCATATTCACGGTGTGTCGAGTAGTCGGTGCCATTTCTTTCAAAATAGTTAAATGGAACAAGTTAATCATACAGAATATTAAGAGTAGTTAATAGTATTTCGTAGCATAATATGAACTCATTTATAAAAGCTTTTTCTTCATATTAGCGTTTTATAAGTTTAAATTCGGGTAGTACCTACCCGTTAAGTTCATACTTAGTAGCTAATATACAATTCAACTACTACAATTCTATATGAAAAACTGATTATAATAATATTTCGCGTTCAAACTTTTATACAATATTTTACAAACTTACAATACCGCTTATTTTACATAAAGCATGAAATATAGCACACAATAACTTTGATACAAGATAGTTGTGAAGACAATTCTAGCTAGTACACAAGTCGTTCAGCAAAGGCAATAAAGACACGTAATTCATACGTCCAGAAACAAGTCATGCATTCTGGTTTTACTAGGACTACTTCCCATCCTTGGTCTTGTGCAACATAACCGTTATGGCCGTTGATAAGACAGCGTGTTGTAACGTCATCAAAGGGACGAGGGTTACGTAATGTCCAACAGTCCCGTAATAATCTAAAAACCTCATTTCTTACCCCAATTACCGACTCCGTCACTTGTGAAAACGTTTTGTTTAATAGTTGTAGCCCGAGGTTCTTGTTCTCACTTTGGTGAGAAGCGAACATTACTAATCCGTAAGCATAACATGTTTCTTTATGTTGCATGTTAGCCGCTTTTTCTAAATCACGAAGTCCAATATTCGGATATATTGAGTCAAAATAATTTCTTAACCCGTTGCGTAAAATAGCATTTGGGTTCCCCGCAATATATGCGTCAAAGTAAACACATCGTAACTTATGGGTTTCCCAATGTGATATCCCCCATCTTTCAAACGAAAGTCTCTTATAAACCAAGACATTCTTGGAACGTTCTTCGAATGTCTTACAAACTGATCTCGCCTTAAATAGTTGTGCCGAAGAATTCTGGCCGACTCTAGACAAGATTTCATCAATCATGTCTCCGGGTAGGTCTCTTAAAATATTGGGTTGTCTATCCATTTTGTGTTTTTAAACTGTAAAATAGACAAGAGTTAGATTCATAAAAAAAATACTTATTAATACAAGCAATTTTTACAAATATCATAAAGCATAAGCACACTATATTACATATATTACACCACACGAATATAACTATCTTATTCCGACTCGCTCGTTTCTTCTTGTTCAGTTTTGGTTCGTTTTGCCAAGTTTCTAGGGATATATGATGTTCCCCTAATACGAGCCGTCGTTATCCACATTGGTTTAGAAAAACCTGGTGGTTTAGAGGTTCCCGGGTCATTGTTACAACTTAAGGACTTCGGGGGTTGACGATACATATAAAGTTCATCGGGGTTGGAATTAGATTTCTCTATTTTTATACCCTTTCCCTTATTATTTTCTTTTGCCTTTTTAAATTCAGTTGGGGTAATTTCTATAACATCATCGGAGTTCTCGTCGGAATCCGATTCATCGGAGAATTGGTAATCCTCCCAATATTTTGCTTCCTTGGCGGAAACACCATTGACCATAATTAACCTTGGTCGGTTGGTTGAGGATTCTCTTTTACTTAACCGTTTTATTATTTCCCCCACCGGTTCTATTTCTTCTTACGGTTCCGATTCTTCTTCCGGTTCCGATTCTTCTTCCGGTTCCGACTCTTCTTCCGGTTCCTCTTCGGGAACTTGTGAATCAGTCCACGAATCATTCCAATTTACATTTGACTCTTCATTATTATTAGGTGAGTCAATGGGACTTGTTCTAGAGGTAGACATCTATCACATAATATCAAACACGTTAAGAGATTAATATATCACATAATATTCATATGTTAAAAATATATAGTTTCCAACAAAAATGTTAAGCAATCATTTTTAAAGAAAACACGGTCGAAGTCCAGACTCACTAATGCATCCTAACAAACTCGATAAGACACACTAATGCAAATTTTCTGGTTCTCTAAGACCAACGCTCGGATACCAACTGAAATGTCCCGTTCTTATTGATTAAAAACGTTCCATATTAATTGATTTCGTTGCGAGGTTTTGACCTCTATATGAGACGTTTTTCAAAGACTGCATTCATTTTTAAAACAAACCATAACCTTTATTTCATAGATAAAGGTTTTAAAAAGCTTTACGTAGATTATCAAATAATGATAATCTAAAATATCCTGTTTACACACGACCAATACATAATGGTTTACAATACAAATATGTTACAACAAAATAAGTTTCTTGAATGCAGTTTTTACACAATATCATACAAGTATGGACTCCAAATCTCGTCCTTATTTAAGTATGCGACAGCGGAAGCTCTTAATAATCACCTGAGAATAAACATGCTTAAAACGTCAACAAAAATGTTGGTGAGTTATAGGTTTAACCTATATATATCAAATCATAATAATAGACCACAAGATTTCATATTTCAATACACATCCCATACATAGAGATAAAAATCATTCATATGGTGAACACCTGGTAACCGACAATAACAAGATGCATATATAAGAATATCCCCATCATTCCGGGACACCCTTCGGATATGATATAAATTTCAAAGTACTAAATCATCCGGTACTTTGGATGGGGTTTGTTAGGCCCAATAGATCTATCTTTAGGATTCGCGTCAATTAGGGTGTCTGTTCCCTAATTCTTAGATTACCAGACTTAATAAAAAGGGGCATATTCGATTTCGATAATTCAACCATAGAATGTAGTTTCACGTACTTGTGTCTATTTTGTAAATCATTTATAAAACCTGCATGTATTCTCATCCCAAAAATATTAGATTTTAAAAGTGGGACTATAACTCACTTTCACAGATTTTTACTTCGTCGGGAAGTAAGACTTGGCCACTGATTGATTCACGAACCTATAACAATATATACATATATATCAAAGTATGTTCAAAATATATTTACAACACTTTTAATATATTTTGATGTTTTAAGTTTATTAAGTCAGCTGTCCTCGTTAGTAACCTACAACTAGTTGTCCACAGTTAGATGTACAGAAATAAATCGATAAATATTATCTTGAATCAATCCACGACCCAGTGTATACGTATCTCAGTATTGATCACAACTCAAACTATATATATTTTGGAATCAACCTCAACCCTGTATAGCTAACTCCAACATTCACATATAGAGTGTCTATGGTTGTTCCGAAATATATATAGATGTGTCGACATGATAGGTCGAAACATTGTATACGTGTCTATGGTATCTCAAGATTACATAATATATAATACAAGTTGATTAAGTTATGGTTGGAATAGATTTGTTACCAATTTTCACGTAGCTAAAATGAGAAAAATTATCCAATCTTGTTTTACCCATAACTTCTTCATTTTAAATCCGTTTTGAGTGAATCAAATTGCTATGGTTTCATATTGAACTCTATTTTATGAATCTAAACAAAAAAAGTATAGGTTTCTAGTCGGAAAAATAAGTTACAAGTCGTTTTTGTAAAGGTAGTCATTTCAGTCGAAAGAACGACGTCTAGATGACCATTTTAGAAAACATACTTCCACTTTGAGTTTAACCATAATTTTTGGATATAGTTTCATGTTCATAATAAAAATCATTTTCTCAGAATAACAACTTTTAAATCAAAGTTTATCATAGTTTTTAATTAACTAACCCAAAACAGCCCGCGGTGTTACTACGACGGCGTAAATCCGGTTTTACGGTGTTTTTCGTGTTTCCAGGTTTTAAATCATTAAGTTAGCATATCATATAGATATAGAACATGTGTTTAGTTGATTTTAAAAGTCAAGTTAGAAGGATTAACTTTTGTTTGCGAACAAGTTTAGAATTAACTAAACTATGTTCTAGTGATTACAAGTTTAAACCTTCGAATAAGATAGCTTTATATGTATGAATCGAATGATGTTATGAACATCATTACTAATTTAAGTTCCTTGGATAAACCTACTGGAAAAGAGAAAAATGGATCTAGCTTCAACGGATCCTTGGATGGCTCGAAGTTCTTGAAGCAGAATCATGACACGAAAACAAGTTCAAGTAAGATCATCACTTGAAATAAGATTGTTATAGTTATAGAAATTGAACCAAAGTTTGAATATGATTATTACCTTGTATTAGAATGATAACCTACTGTAATAGACAAAGATTTCTTGAGGTTGGATGATCACCTTACAAGATTGGAAGTGAGCTAGCAAACTTGAAAGTATTCTTGATTTTATGTAACTAGAACTTGTAAAATATATGAAGAACACTTAGAACTTGAAGATAGAACTTGAGAGAGATCAATTAGATGAATAAAATTGAAGAATGAAAGTGTTTGTAGGTGTTTTTGGTCGTTGGTGTATGGATTAGATATAAAGGATATGTAATTTTGTTTTCATGTAAATAAGTCATGAATGATTACTCATATTTTTGTAATTTTATGAGATATTTCATGCTAGTTGCCAAATGATGGTTCCCACATGTGTTAGGTGACTCACATGGGCTGCTAAGAGCTGATCATTGGAGTGTATATACCAATAGTACATACATCTAAAAGCTGTGTATTGTACGAGTACGAATACGAGTGCATACGAGTAGAATTGTTGATGAAACTGAACGAGGATGTAATTGTAAGCATTTTTGTTAAGTAGAAGTATTTTGATAAGTGTCTTGAAGTCTTTCAAAAGTGTATGAATACATATTAAAACACTACATGTATATACATTTTAACTGAGTCGTTAAGTCATCGTTAGTCGTTACATGTAAATGTTGTTTTGAAACCTTTAGGTTAATGATCTTGTTGAATGTTGTTAACCCATTGTTTATTATAATAAATGAGATGTTAAATTGTTATATTATCATGATATTATGATATATAATATATCTCAGTATGATGTATATACAGTTAAATGTCGTTACAACGATAATCGTTACATATATGTCTCGTTTCGAAATCATTAAGTTAGTAGTCTTATTTTTACATATGTATTTCATTGTTAATACACTTAATAATATATTTACTTATCATTTAACATAATTAACCAAGTGTATTAATATCTTAATATGATTCATATGTACCTAGTAAGACGTTGTTATAACGATAATCGTTATATATATCGTTTTCGAGTTTCTTAAATTAATAGTCTCATTTTTATGTATATAACTCATTGTTAAAATACCTAATGAGATACATACTTATAATAAAAACATGTTAACTATATATATAACCATATATATGTCATCGTATAGTTTTTACAAGTTTTAACGTTCGTGAATCACCGGTCAACTTGGGTGGTCAATTGTCTATATGAAACATATTTCAATTAATCAAGTCTTAACAAGTTTGATTGCTTAACATGTTGGAAACATTTAATCATGTAAATATCAATCTCAATTAATATATATAAACATGGAAAAGTTCGGGTCACTACATGTTGTATGGAGGCGGGCTCGTGTGAACTTATATCTTCTTGGATTCTTTCCGGTAATCCTTTCACAAACGCGTCGATCTTCTCTTCCTCATCTTCGAATGCTCCCGGACACAATAGGCACAATTCTGTGAATCGTCTTTCGTACGTGGTAATATCAAATCCTTGGGTTCGTAACCCTCTAAGTTCTGTCTTGAGCTTATTGACCTCGGTTCTGGGACGGTACTTCTCGTTCATCAAGTGCTTGAATGCTGACCACGGTAGTGCGTACGCATCGTCTTGTCCCACTTGCTCTAGATAGGTATTCCACCATGTTAACGCAGAACCTGTGAAGGTATGCGTAGCGTACTTCACTTTGTCCTCTTCAGTACACTTACTTATGGAAAACACCGATTCGACCTTCTCGGTCCACCGTTTCAATCCGATCGGTCCTTCGGTTCCATCAAATTCCAAAGGTTTGCAGGCAGTGAATTCTTTGTAGGTGCATCCTACACGATTTCCTGTACTGCTAGATCCAAGGTTATTGTTGGTATGTAGCGCAGCCTGTACTGCGGCTATGTTTGAAGCTAGAAAAGTACGGAATTCCTCTTCATTCATATTCACGGTGTGTCGAGTAGTCGGTGCCATTTCCTTCAAAATAGTTAAATGGAACAAGTTAATCATACAGAATATTAAGAGTAGTTAATAGTATTTCGTAGCATAATATGAACTCATTTATAAAAGCTTTTTCTTCATATTAGCGTTTTATAAGTTTAAATTCGGGTAGTACCTACCCGTTAAGTTCATACTTAGTAGCTAATATACAATTCAACTACTACAATTCTATATGAAAAACTGATTATAATAATATTTCGCGTTCAAACTTTTATACAATATTTTACAAACTTACAATACCGCTTGTTTTACATAAAGCATGAAATATAGCACACAATAACTTTGATACAAGATAGTTGTGAAGATAATTCTAGCTAATACACAAGTCGTTCAGCAAAGGCAATAAAGACACGTAATTCATACGTCCAGAAACAAGTCATGCATTCTGGTTTTACTAGGACTACTTCCCATCCTTGGTCTTGTGCAACATAACCGTTATGGCCGTTGATAAGACAGCGTGTTGTAACGTCGTCAAAGGGACGAGGGTTACGTAATGTCCAACAGTCCCGTAACAATCTAAAAACCTCATTTCTTACCCCAATTACGTACTCCGTCACTTGTAGAAATGTTTTGTTTAATAGTTGTAGCCCGATGTTCTTGTTCTCACTCTGGTGAGAAGCGAACATTACTAATCCGTAAGCATAACATGCTTCTTTATGTTGCATGTTAGCCGCTTTTTCTAATCACGAAGTCCAATATTCGGATATATTGAGTCAAAATAATTTCTTAACCCGTTGCGTAAAATAGCATTTGGGTTCCCCGCAATATATGCGTCAAAGTAAACACATCATAACTTATGGGTTTCCCAATGTGATATCCCCCATCTTTCAAACGAAAGTCTCTTATAAACCAAGACATTCTTGGAACGTTCTTCGAATGTCTTACAAACTGATCTCGCCTTAAATAGTTGTGCCGAGGAATTCTGGCCGACTCTAGACAAGATTTCATCAATCATGTCTCCGGGTAGATCTCTTAAAATATTGGGCTGTCTATCCATTTTGTGTTTTTAAACTGTAAAATAGACAAGAGTTAGATTCATAAAAAAAATACTTATTAATACAAGCAATTTTTACATATATCATAAAGCATAAGAACACTATATTACATTTATTACACCACACGAATACAACTATCTTATTCCGACTCGTTCGTTTCTTCTTCTTCGATTTTTGTTCGTTTTGCCAAGTTTCTAGGGATATATGATGTTCCCCTAATACGAGCCGTCGTTATCCACATTGGTTTAGAAAAACCTGGTGGTTTAGAGGTTCCCGGGTCATTGTTACAACTTAAGGACTTCGGGGGTTGACGATACATATACAGTTCATCGGGGTTGGAATTAGATTTCTCTATTTTTATGCCCTTTCCCTTATTATTTTCTTTTGCCTTTTTAAATTCAGTTGGGGTAATTTCTATAACATCATCGGAATTCTCGTCGGAATCTGATTCATCGGAGAATTGGTAATCCTCCCAATATTTTGCTTCCTTGGCGGAAACACCATTGACCATAATTAACCTTGGTCGGTTGGTTGAGGATTTTCTTTTACTTAACCGTTTTATTATTTCCCCCACCGGTTCTATTTCTTCATCCGGTTCCGATTCTTCTTCCGGTTCCGATTCTTCTTCCGGTTCCGACTCTTCTTCCGGTTCCTCTTCGGGAACTTGTGAATCAGTCCACGAATCATTCCAATTTACATTTGACTCTTCATTATTATTAGGTGAGTCAATGGGACTTGTTCTAGAGGTAGACATCTATCACATAATATCAAACGCGTTAAGAGATTAATATATCACATAATATTCACATGTTAAAAATATATAGTTTCCAACAAAATTTGTTAAGCAATCATTTTTCAAGTAAACACGGTCGAAGTCCAGACTCACTAATGCATCCTAACAAACTAGATAAGACACACTAATGCAAAATTCTGGTTCTCTAAGACCATCGCTCGGATACCAACTGAAATGTCCCGTTCTTATTGATTAAAAACGTTCCATATTAATTGATTTCGTTGCGAGGTTTTGACCTCTATATGAGATGTTTTTCAAAGACTGCATTCATTTTTAAACAAACCATAACCTTTATTTCATCAATAAAGGTTTAAAAAGCTTTACGTAGATTATCAAATAATGATAATCTAAAATATCCTGTTTACACACGACCATTACATAATGGTTTACAATACAAATATGTTACAACAAAATAAGTTTCTTGAATGCAGTTTTTACACAATATCATACAAGCATGGACTCCAAATCTTGTCCTTATTTAAGTATGCGACAGCGGAAGCTCTTAATAATCACCTGAGAATAAACATGCTTAAAACGTCAACAAAAATGTTGGTGAGTTATAGGTTTAACCTATATATATCAAATCATAATAATAGACCACAAGATTTCATATTTCAATACACATCCCATACATAGAGATAAAAATCATTCATATGGTGAACACCTGGTAACCGACATTAACAAAATGCATATATAAGAATATCCCCATCATTCCGGGACACCCTTCGGATATGATATAAATTTCGAAGTACTAAAGCATCCGGTACTTTGGATGGGGTTTGTTAAGCCCAATAGATCTATCTTTAGGATTCGCGTCAATTAGGGTGTCTGTTCCCTAATTCTTAGATTACCAGACTTAATAACAAGGGGCATATTCGATTTCGATAATTCAACCATAGAATGTAGTTTCACGTACTTGTGTCTATTTTGTAAATCATTTATAAAACCTGCATGTATTCTCATCCCAAAAATATTAGATTTTAAAAGTGGGACTATAACTCACTTTCACAGATTTTTACTTCGTCGGGAAGTAAGACTTGGCCACTGGTTGATTCACGAACCTATAACAATATATACATATATATCAAAGTATGTTCAAAATATATTTACAACACTTTTAATATATTTTGATGTTTTAAGTTTATTAAGTCAGCTGTCCTCGTTAGTAACCTACAACTAGTTGTCCACAGTTAGATGTACAGAAATAAATCGATAAATATTATCTTGAATCAATCCACGACCCAGTGTATACGTATCTCAGTATTGATCACAACTCAAACTAAATATATTTTGGAATCAACCTCAACCCTGTATAGCTAACTCCAACATTCACATATAGAGTGTCTATGGTTGTTCCGAAATATATATAGATGTGTCGACATGATAGGTCGAAACATTGTATACGTGTCTATGGTATCTCAAGATTACATAATATACAATACAAGTTGATTAAGTTATGGTTGGAATAGATTTGTTACCAATTTTCACGTAGCTAAAATGAGAAAAATTATCCAATCTTGTTTTACCCATAACTTCTTCATTTTAAATCCGTTTTGAGTGAATCAAATTGCTATGGTTTCATATTGAACTCTATTTTATGAATCTAAACAGAAAAAGTATAGGTTTATAGTCGGAAAAATAAGTTACAAGTCGTTCTTGTAAAGGTAGTCATTTCAGTCGAAAGAACGACGTCTAGATGACCATTTTAGAAAACATACTTCCACTTTGAGTTTAACCATAATTTTTGGATATAGTTTCATGTTCATAATAAAAATAATTTTCTCAGAATAACAACTTTTAAATCAAAGTTTATCATAGTTTTTAATTAACTAACCCAAAACAGCCCGCGGTGTTACTACGACGGCGTAAATCCGGTTTTACGGTGTTTTTCGTGTTTCCAGGTTTTAAATCATTAAGTTAGCATATCATATAGATATAGAACATGTGTTTAGTTGATTTTAAAAGTCAAGTTAGAAGGATTAACTTTTGTTTGCGAACAAGTTTAGAATTAACTAAACTATGTTCTAGTGATTACAAGTTTAAACCTTCGAATAAGATAGCTTTATATGTATGAATCGAATGATGTTATGAACATCATTACTACCTTAAGTTCCTTGGATAAACCTACTGGAAAAGAGAAAAATGGATCTAGCTTCAATGGATCCTTGGATGGCTCGAAGTTCTTGAAGCAGAATCATGACACGAAAACAAGTTCAAGTAAGATCATCACTTAAAATAAGATTGTTATAGTTATAGAAATTGAACCAAAGTTTGAATATGATTATTACCTTGTATTAGAATGATAACCTACTGTAAGAAACAAAGATTTCTTGAGGTTGGATGATCACCTTACAAGATTGGAAGTGAGCTAGCAAACTTGAAAGTATTCTTGATTTTATGAAACTAGAACTTTTGGAATTTATGAAGAACACTTAGAACTTGAAGATAGAACTTGAGAGAGATCAATTAGATGAAGAAAATTGAAGAATGAAAGTGTTTGTAGGTGTTTTTGGTCGTTGGTGTATGGATTAGATATAAAGGATATGTTATTTTGTTTTCATGTAAATAAGTCATGAATGATTACTCATATTTTTGTAATTTTATGAGATATTTCATGCTAGTTGCCAAATGATGGTTCCCACATGTGTTAGGTGACTCACATGGGCTGCTAAGAGCTGATCATTGGAGTGTATATACCAATAGTACATACATCTAAAAGCTGTGTATTGTACGAGTACGAATACGGGTGCATACGAGTAGAATTGTTGATGAAACTGAACGAGGATGTAATTGTAAGCATTTTTGTTAAGTAGAAGTATTTTGATAAGTGTATTGAAGTCTTTCTAAAGTGTATAAATACATATTAAAACACTACATGTATATACATTTTAACTGAGTCGTTAAGTCATCGTTAGTCGTTACATGTAAGTGTTGTTTTGAAACTTTTAGGTTAACGATCTTGTTAAATGTTGTTAACCCAATGTTTATAATATCAAATGAGATTTTAAATTATTATATTATCATGATATTATCATGTATGAATATCTCTTAATATGATATATATACATTAAATGTCTTTACAACGATAATCGTTACATATATGTCTCGTTTAAAAATCATTAAGTTAGTAGTCTTGTTTTTACATATGTAGTTCATTGTTAATATACTTAATGATATGTTTACTTATCATAGTATCATGTTAACTATATATATATCCATATATATGTCATCATATAGTTTTTACAAGTTTTAACGTTCGTGAATCACCGGTCAACTTGGGTGGTCAATTGTCTATATGAAACATATTTCAATTAATCAAGTCTTAACAAGTTTGACTGCTTAACATGTTGGAAATATTTAATCATGTAAATATCAATCTCAATTAATATATATAAACATGGAAAAGTTCGGGTCACTACACCTACATGCTTGTCAGCTGGATTTTTACGTAGCGTCCCCAGCTAACCTCTGTGCGGCGTGATCCTTCCCGGGTGCATACATAAGTAACGTTCTGATCAGGTTACTAAGGTAAGGCCGGGAAGATGTTCTTTTCTGGGATGGGCCACACCGGGTAAACCCTAGCCGGGATGCTGCCAATTAGTGACTGTTGGTTGAATGTTGGTTAATGAACTAAACAACAAACTTAAGTATGATGATTAACCAAAGAATATGTTTTGATGATGACACATATATATATGTATAAGTGATGATCGACATCTTAACATAAAACACGCAAGGTCACTAATCTATACTTTATCTTGCAAATGACCAAGTCAAACATAGCTTAAAGAATAGATTTAAAAGTTCATTAATGCAAGTAACTAGAGGGGGGTGAATAGTTAGTTAATATGTTTTTTAACAGTTTTTCGATTGATCACCAAATTCGATTAACTTTCATCAACCTATTCAACTCAAACTTGATGTGTGTAGCGTATATGTTCAAAATGATAATGAAGTAATGTAAAGAACATAGACACAAGGATTTATAGTGGTTCGGGTGGATGTTAACTAATCCACCTTAATCCACTCCCCGATTACACTAATCGGGATTTGTTTCTTCACTAAGCACTTTTCTCCAAACCCGGTGGAGATCCGATTTACAAGTCTTCAACTTCTTTGGTAGACAACAAACCTAATCTTTCTATCCCTTTGAAAGATCAACTCCAACCTAGATCAACTTATCTTCACCTTGGACAAGTATTAATCTCCAAATAAGATTAATCAACTTCTTAAGTCCCTTTAAGGAAGTAGATCACTAAGCTAGCCTATGCTTCTACTTAGTGAAGTTACAAGATTTATACACTCTGTAATGATGATCCTAAGAAAATACTAGGACATACATTACACCAAGTAAACTCACAAGATTAATGATTTTGATTAGTAAGTTTACAACAACCAAATTCTATATCTATAAGATCATAGAATCTTCTCTTGCTTGATCACATTTGAGTAGTAATTGGAGCCCTTGTGATCTCTGGAAATAAGCCTTTGAAATATGCAAGAGGGTCAGCTTCAAATGCTCATTAAAGTTTTCCTTTTATAGTGGGATTCAAAAAGTAGCCGTTGAAACACGGTTGCCATCATGGTCGACCATAAAGAGTTGTAACATACACGGTCAAAGGCACGGTCGACCACATAGCCAGCCGCAAAAACCCAAACTGAATTGCAACGCAGTTTTGTGAAAACAAGTTGCATGGTCGCCACCACGGTCAACCGCAGTGCGACCGCAGTTTTCTCTGTTACCAATTTTGACCAAATAAAGTTTGACTAGTTCCCGACATCTATAATTCATGAAACCTTTCTCAACACGCTTAGAATAGATGCCTTCTCCATACTCAATTGAGTTTTGGTCATAAAAACACTAATCATGGTTAATTACACCTAATGACATGTTAATGACAAATTAACCAAGATTAGGCATAACACATAAGTCCTAATCAACAATTTGTGATCTTAATTCTTATCTTGACATTCTTAGTATGATCATCAAGTACAACACACTTAAGCCAATGTCACTAAAACAATAATTACTATCAAAGATGACTTAGTGATTAATTAAGGGAAAATGAAGAACAATGCTTTTAAGTGTAACTAGTAAAGACTTGTAATCCTAAAATACACCTAGATACATTTAGGGTGGCAACCAAGTCTCAACTAGAGTTTGCTCTTCCCTTGTGCATGTATTGGACATTAATGTGTGCTTACACATTAATCATGCAATATGTTATATTGCAAGTAAGCTTGCTAAAAGCTAAAATTACAAGTTGTGCAAATATCTATATGATTGATCTTAGAGTAACTATCTCTTGCTATGTGTGAGTATTACTTGCTACTTGCTAATATATCTAATACTCATAAATTTGTCAACTTGATTAACATGCTTGCTATGTGCTTACTAGTTAGGATTCAAGTGACTAGTCTACTCCAACAAATTAAGTGTAAATTGGTTCACAATGAAATTATGATCAATTGTTTACTTGGTCTTGTCTAAGTAACAAATTGTGATTGCTTGTTCAAGTATGACTTAACTTTGATGTCTCTAAATACTTAATGATTATCATAGAAAGACATCATTCAATTAATCTACGTAAGCTTAAAATAAACATGACTTGTGATTAATTGAAACTAGGAAGTTAATGACATATTGACTAGTCTTTTGAATTGAACCACATGCATTAAAGTGACTAACTAAGTCTTGATCAATCTGAGATTTCCCAAAATATCAATCAAGACACTTCTCCAAGAATGTTGGGTTTACCACTAATGGAGTGTTATGTCACTTTCACACAATAAGACCAAATCTCACACACTTAATGCATATAGTACTTGTATAGGATGTTTGGTTTCTTTTGCAGGTGCTAGAAGGAGTAAAGGTGCCAAAATGTGGTGTTCAAATTTGAGTCAAACGGCTATACAACGGATACCAATTTTGGACTGGAGCACGCACGGTCGAACCACGGTCGACCGTGCTGGCAACCGTGTGACAACGGCTAGTTTTTGAATCTCACTATAAATAGCATGCATTGAAGAGCATTTGAAGCTGACCCTCTTGCATATTTCAAAAGCTTATTTCTAGAGATCACAAGGGCTCTAATAACTACTCAAATGTGATCAAGCAAGAGAAGATTCTATGATCGTATAGATATAGAATTTAGTTGTTGTAAACTTACTAATCAAAATCATTAATATTGAGAGTTTACTTAGTGTAATGTATGTCCTAGTATTGTCTTAGGATCATCATTACAGATAAATCTTGTAACTTCACTAAGTAGAAGCATAGGCTAGCTTAGTGATCTACTTCCTTAAAGGGACTTAGGAAGTTGATTAATCTTATTTGGAGATTAATACTTATCCAAGGTGAAGACAAGTTGATCTAGGTTGGAGTTGATCTTTCAAAGGGATAGAAAGATTAGGTTTGTTGTCTACCTAAGAAGTTGAAGACTTGTAAATCGGATCTCCACCGAGTTTGGAGAAAAGTGCTTAGTGAAGCAACAAATCTCGATTAGTGTAATCGGAGAATGGATTAAGGTGGATTAGTTAACTGATCATATACATACATATGTATATGTACATTTTTAATGCGGAAAGGCATTTAAAGGCAAAAGCACAAGACACTGAAACCGCGATAAAGCCCAAATGAATGCGGTAGAATTACACAGAATATTAAAGAGTGCGAAAGATTCTCGCAGTGTTTGTGCGGAATTCCTAAGTGCCCGCACATCTTACTTCCGCGTAACTCATGAGCCTATAAATAGGGAGCGTGGCCTCTCATTTTAGGTTGTTGATTCTGGAAGAATTGCTCAAGCCATATTGATCTCTCTCGTGACTTTGCCCGAGACTTGATCATTGTTTGGTTAAGGTAATTTGCGAAGACTGGGACATGGTTGTTGATCGTTTAGCACTTAACGAAATATGACAATAAGGTCCCAAAACCATAATCGACATCCATTATACCCCCTCATTGCACTCAATCCTTGATTAACCTTAATAGGATAATCTAGGATCGATCAATTGGTGCCATCCGTGGGACACGAATAGAATTGGAAAGAGAAGTTTGCGTTCGTTACAATCGAGCTATTAAACTCATTTTCTAATTCTAATCATGTTGTTTTCTATATTATATTGCAGGAAGGTGTTCTTAAATCCAAAAGAAGTGAAAATTTCAAGTTATTCTTGAATACACATGACTACGTGTAACAAAAAGAAGAATGCAAGCACTATAGGTGCATTGGATCCGAAAAATGCTTCGAATTTTGACTTTCAATCAATTCCTGAAGTTAGTCAGCAAACTAAAGAACTGCTTGTGAAAGTATCTGCAAATGCTAAAGCAATGGAAGAAACAAAATCAAATGTTTTAGCTGAAAAAATGAATGCAGCAAGGCGGAATGTGCCGTAGACGCGTAAAGAACAGAGAACAGAAGAAACAAATTCCAATTTAGCAACCGCAAATGCGCAGACAAAAATGGATAAAATGTCAGTTATTGGAGGTAATGCGCCTAGTGGAGCTGAAACCGCAGAAAAAATAATGTCAAAAAAGAATGCGAAAAAAGTGCTCATGCCTTTAGAGGCAAGGCAATTGTTAAAGGAAAGAGGTTTTGACCTCCGTATTCCAAACAATTTTGAATGGCCACTCAATGAATCATCACCGAACACGCAAAGGCTAGTAATACAACATGATGAAGATGTGCGAGATGAAGTGCAAGACCAAAGAGCTTTTGGTTCACCAGTGATACTTTTAAAGAAAGCGAAAGGTGCTAAAGTTGTATTGCCAAATTCTGATAATTCTGAAAATTCTGTAACTGATCCTGAAGTGGTGGAAATTGCGAAGTTAAAACACAAAAGGCCTTCCACTCCTGTTTCGCGTTACTATGAAGAAGGAGAAACATCCCAGGCTACAAAAATGGAAAATGCGCAAACTTTTTTAGCAGATATGTTTAAAAAGTTGGCACCAAAAGATATGCAACACAAATTTGAGCATCTAGATGTTATACAGCAAATGATTGAGAAATATTGCGCGGAAAATAAAGAAGTGCGGCCAAAAAAGGCAACTGAAATTACCTTTGCGATTGATAAGTTTGTGGAACACATATCTGATTACCCAATCACCACACCACCCATTGTGCCTGCAACTTTGGGTGTGTATTCAGGATTAACAGATCCACTGGATTTTTTTGCAAAGATTTGAAATTGTTGTAAGCACGTATAATTGGGATGAGGCGGTTGCGTGCCGTGTATTCCCAATGGTGTTGCAGGGATTAGCGCGTGAATGGTTTCATAATCTAAATGCAAGAAGCATTACGGGATTTGTTGATCTAAGAGAAAAATTTCTCTTGCAATTTCAAAACTTGTTACCGCAGAAAAAGACGCACATTGAGTGCCATGACATTAAATAGGGATTTAAGGAAACATTTGGAAGATTATTGACAAGGTACATTTATGAATGTCAAAAAATCCCAAATCTTAATGAAGATCAAAAAATTTCTGGTTTTGTGCATGCGATAAATCCGCAAAGGCACCCAACCCTTGTGCGACGCCTTCGCAGAGATGTTCCGCGTAATTTTGCTAAAGTTATGCAGGAAACATATGATTATATTCGCTGTGGTGAGGACAGTAATATTGTGCAACATTGCGGATGGGGCAAGGACAGAGATTGGCGTGATGATAATGACACATACCGTGATGGTAATAGGGATGGATACCACGATTATAACCGCGGATCTAGTCAGCAAAGAAGGAATAACAATGGTGTAAATTGGCGTAATGATCGACAGCGTACTAATTTAGACGGCGGAAATCATGGTTATAATAATCGCGACAGGAATTATACGCGAAAATGGAATAATGATTCCTTTGCTGTAATTCAAACATTGTCCAAGACGCCAAAGGAAATACTCTTGCAAGAGCGCGTTGCTAAGGCATTTCCAGACCCACTGCAGTTAAGTGATAACAATAGGCGTGACAAGTCAAAATTTTGTATCTTTCATGATTATTATGGGCATGATACAAACAGATGTCGCGACCTTGTTGAGTTAATCGCAGAAGCGGTGGGGCAGGGAAAATTCAATCACCTTTTAATTAACAAGGAAGCAAGCTCCACTGACGCAATCATTGTACCCGCATTAGCTGCTACTCCAAAAACACCGAATGTTAATTCGGTGGTACAACAAGAGCGCAAAGCACCCGCGGTTAAAAACTTAGGTGCGAAGGTGGTTGGAAAAAAGGATACTTTGCAGCAAATTCAAGTCATAAACATGGTGACTATTAATGGTGATATAGAGACGCAAAAAACACAAAGTTATGAAAAATGGCAACTTGAGCCTATAACTTTTGCGTCAGAAAACGGTTGCGGATTTTTAGAAGAACCAATTGTGATATCATGCAAGCTTGCGAGACTGGGTATTCAAGTAATGAAAGTCCACGTGGACACTGGTAGTAGTGTTGATGTTATGTATAATCAGTGTTTTCGCAAGCTGCCAAAGGTTGTTCAATCCAAGCTAAAGCCAACCGCAATATCTTTATCAGGCTTTTCTGGTGAATCTGCGTGGCCTATAGGGCAGTTAGAGTTGGAAATCGAAGTTGTTGATGAACAAACTGCGCAGCTTTCGCGTAAAGCTTTGTTGAATCTGTATGTAATGAATACTGTTTCTCGCTATAATATTCTTTTGGGGCGCACTGCTGTTCGTAAGCTGGGCATTGTTTCATCCCCAATTCATGGGATGGTAAAGTTTGCAACATGTAAAGGCATTGCGATAGTTACATCTGCGGTTCAACAGCCATTGTGTGCATCTATAATAATGAATGGAAATGTGGGAATCGAAGGTCATGTAGTGGTTACAAACATGGAAGTTATGGTGATAGATTGATTTTAAATTTGGTTGTTTGTAATTTCGCATGAAATTTTTAGTGCGAATAATGGAGATGCGGATTTACACACGCTTATTATTGTCTAGAGGTGAAGTTGGAAATTGTCTTTACTTACTCTGTGTTGTTTGAAACAACAAAATGTTAATAAATAAAGTGTTTCAACTTCTGTTACAATATCATTATCACTGTATCGCGTAAACTATGATATATAGTGAACATGTAACTGAATGATGGAGAATGAGGCCTAAAGTGATGGAAAAGCCCACTTTATGCAGAATTATATTAAGGCTCAGAATGCAATTGGTTTTATCAAAATAATGCTGTTTTGTTATGCGAAATGAAACAATGGATATAATTGAAAATTTACAAGAATTTGTGCGAAAATTGTAATTCAGGAGCGGTGTGAAAGTACCAGGCTCAAAATTGCATAAGTGATGGTAAAGCCCACTTAATGTTACAATAAATAAAATGTGTATGCGAAAAGATTAATAATTATGATTTTCCAAAGATATTTAAATGCTTGGATGCTTCGCATAAAATGCAAATTTGCCTAAGGATCGTTTCGGCGGATGAAAGGACCCGTTCATATATATTATAAACGATTCACAATAGTTGATTACATTGCGAGGTATTTGACCTCTATATGATACATTTTACAAACATTGCATTCGTTTTTAAAAGACAAACTTTCTTTACATCGAAAATTGACAGGCATGCATACCATTTCATAATATCCACTATCCAACTATAAATTGATTTAATAATAATCTTTGATGAACTCAATGACGTTCTTCGAAATATGCTATGAAAGACTCCAAGTAATATCTTTAAAATGAGCAAATGCACAGCGAAAGATTTCTTTAACACCTGAGAATAAACATGCTTTAAAGTGTCAACCAAAAGGTTGGTGAGTTCATTAGTTCATCATAATAATTTATTTCCATCATTTTAATAGACCACAAGAATTTCATTTCCAGTTCTCATAAATATACGTCCCATGCATAGAGACAAAAATAATCATTCATATGGTGAACACCTGGTAACCGACATTAACTAGATACATATAAGAATATCCCCTATCATTCCGGGATCCTCCTTCGGACATGATATAAATTTCGAAGTACTAAAGCATCCGGTACTTTGGATGGGGTTTGTTAGGCCCAATAGATCTATCTTTAGGATTCGCGTCAATTAGGGTGTCTGTTCCCTAATTCTTAGATTACCAGACTTAATAAAAAGGGGCATATTCGATTTCGATAATTCAACCATAGAATGTAGTTTCACGTACTTGTGTCTATTTTGTAAATCATTTATAAAACCTGCATGTATTCTCATCCCAAAAATATTAGATTTTAAAAGTGGGACTATAACTCACCATACTGTATTTCGTAGTAAAAATACATATAACATCATTGAACAAGTGCATCGTTGGCCTCGGATTCACGAACCTAAATTAATTATATATATTTATGTGTTGGTCAATATTTGTCTAACAAATTAGGTCAAGTCATAGTGTACCACAATCCTAATGCTCGAGACTAATATGCAAAAGTCAACAAAAGTAAATTTGACTCAAAATAATTTCCAAAAATCTATACATGATTAATATATAGTTTAAATATCGTCGTTTTATATTTTTAAATATTTTTAAAAGATTTATTAGAGTAAATAATATAATTTATTTATTAATAAATAAAATTTTATATTAAATTTATATAATATAATATACTTTTATATATATTAAGTAATAAAATTTATAGGGTTCATTTAATATCATAAAGATAATATGATAGGTATTATTAAAGTAAGTTATTACACGTAGTAAAATATGTTTGTATCACATATTTATTTGATAAAATAATATGTAACGACCCAACCCGTTAACCAACCAAATACGCGGAATAAAAAAAAATTTAAAACTGATCTGGAGGGTGCGCGGCGCGCACCACTGCCTATGCGCGGCGCGCACAAGGCCTGAGACAGTTCTGACCAAAATGTCCATTTTTCGCGAAAAGATCTTCGACTTCCCGACACTTTTAGACCGAACGCTTTTCACAACAAACTCATATATGTAAAACTCACACGAATCAAACATAAAAATGATGTTTTACAAGCGGGGCCCACATCGGCCGTTTTACGAGTTTAATACAATTTACGAGTTTCGACCACCAAAAAGTTTAAGTTCCAAACTACACAATGAGCATGGCGTTTGGGATTAAACTACCCAACTACCGGTCAAACTCCAAGAGCTACTAAAGCCAAAAGCGTCCCCTAGCATCAAGCGGGATCTCTAGTCCAATACGATGCCCTTACCCTTGTCCAAAACCGAACCTATAAAAATGGTAAACAACGAGAGGGTAAGCAAAGCTTAGTGAATGCAATAATTATACGAATACATATATAATTATACCTACTTGCATGCACTTACACAAACCGCAAACATGCTAGCAACACAATTAGCTTATCGTCACATTAACAAGCTATAATCTCCAATGCCACAAGCTAGCAACAACCGCATAATAATATAACTCGAAATGATATAATATGCTTACAACACAAGTGACCATGGTCGACCAATAGTACAAGGGAACGGCGCTCGCGAAAACGCCATCGGTGTTCATAACATCTGTTAGGGCACTTAACACCTCGCACCACTAACCCCTAGGGTGGCACCTTAACACCTCGGCACTTCACCCCGAGTGGCATCTTAACACCTCGATGCTTCACTCATTATTCTACGGAGTGGTGTCTTAACACCTCGACACTACACTCCTAGGTGGCATCTTAACACCTCGATGCTACACCCGAGTGGCATCTTAACACCTCGATGCTTCACTCATTATTCTACGGAGTGGTGTCTTAACACCTCGACACTACACTCCTAGGTGGCATCTTAACACCTCGATGCTACACCCGAGTGGCATCTTAACACCTCGATGCTACACTCTTCACGTGAAACGTGGTGTCTTAACACCTCGACACTACACCTTTCACGCTACAACAAATAGATACATTATATACATACGCATATAATTATTCCACTCACCTTAACAATTAGATGACGATTTCAACCTCCACAAGCTTCAAAGCAAAGTACCTAATATAATAAGTACTTGATCAACACACAAGCTAAGTGGACTCAATACTAACACTTGCACATGAGCATTTAATGACTTAATGTATTAAATCGCCCATTTATACCAAAACCGCCCAATTAAAGTCAAGACCACCACTAATCACTTTAAAGCTAGTGATTAAGGTCCAACAACACCAACTAATACATAATTAAGGTAATTCATACCCATCTTCCCAAACTAGATCAATTTATTACCCAAATAACCATTTTAAGACAACACACCCTTTTCGGGTCATCCACTAACTAACCAACACCCATTTACTAAATAACTAGGTGTGTTAGCAATTAACTCACCAATTAGGGTTCATAAACATCATTTAATACTTTGAAACCCTAGACTAGTCACCAATTAGTATTCAAGACTCAATTTTACCCAAGAACACCCAAAATCACCAATAATGGGTTTTGTGTTCATCATTTACTCAAACCCTAACCCTTACACTAAATCAAAGTAAGGAAAATAAAATTAGAACATACCACAACCACCACAACGAAGCTAGAGATAAGATGAACGACTTTAATGCTTGAACTTTAACCCAAAACAAGCTCCTTCCTCTTGGATTTAAGCTTTCTCTCTCAAAAATCACAATCTCTCTCTAGAATCAAAGTTAAAGTGATAAGGTTGTTGATTATGGAGTAATGGTGCTCCACAAACTGACCTATCTGTCTCTAACCCGTCCATAAGTGAATTTACCAAAATGCCCATCAAAATATCTTATTTAAAAAGCTGGAACCCGGCTACAGTAAGGGGTGCGCGGCGCGCTCCCTTTAGTGTGCGCGGCGCGCACTAGGCTCAGCTCACTCAGTGACTTCTGTTTAACAGCACAACATCACCCACACTCTAAGTAACATATTTACACTGCTGTACAAACTGATTAGGGTCTTACATAATATCTATAATGATAGTAAATAAAAGTTGTATTATTTTGTAATAATAATTATTATTATAAAAATATCAATATTTATAATTACTAAGATGACATTATGATAAAACGATAATTCTAATTATGATAACTTTAATATTTACGATAATTTTTAATATTAACTTTAAAAGAATAATTCTATTTAAAATAATAATAATAATGATATTTTATAGTAACAATGACATTTCTATTAAAATGATAATTTTTGTTAAAATGATAGTTTTAATACTAACGATACTTTTAATAATAATAGTAATGATAAAAATAATAAGAACGATAATTTTATCTAAATCAATATCTTATAATATTTTAATTTCATCATGATACTCTTACTCATTATTTCCTAATCGTTTCGTTTAATAGCTTTTAATCGTCTTTTATATCGTGTTCATAATAATGATAATAATAGTAATCAAAATAATTAGGTGTTACAAATATTTGTTTTAATTACACTAATATTAATAATGATAGTTACTATAACATTATTAACGATAATACTAATAATTATCTTAATGATAATATAGTAATAATAATAATAACAATAACAATAACCATAACCATTTTTAAATAATGATATATATATAAATAATGATAATAATAATAATACTAATAATAATAATAATAATAATAATTGGATAATAATAATACTAATTATAACTTTAACGATAATAACGATAGTAATAATAAAAAAATAACAATTTTTAATGATAAATCCCTTTTATTGATAAAGATAATAATAATGATAATAATAAGATAAAACTAGAACGACGATAAAAACGACGATAATAATAATCATTTTTAATAAAAATATCGAAAATTCAATTGATTATAACTTCTAATCCGTTCATCGAAACCATTCGATATCTAAAGGAAAAGTCCTTAATTTTTCGCTAGCTTTCCAAGGACATGCATATCTTATACCTTATCTCAACCGTAAGTGTAACTAATTCAATATTCAACCTAACCTGTCTAAGGGCAATATCAAAAGTACAAGCATGCATAATCCTAAATACTCGAGCACTATTCAGGGATACACTATTAGTATGTAAAAGTTAAATTATGAGTACTCACGTATCAATATTGAGATTCAATATTGCAGGAAAGGTACGTAGAAGCAACGAAAATGATAAACACTATATTGACCTCACGAGCATACCCATGAACCATACTCAATCACCTCCATAGCTATAACCCATAATTTCCTTAATCCTATCCTACTCGAAAAACAATTTCGAAATCACTCGGACAGCACTCCGTCGTAATATTTTATGTATACTAATAATATCTTGAAATAATACGGAGTAAATATATATATGTAAATCGATTGAGAGAGTTTAGAGAAAAATATTTTCAAGTTTCTATAAAATAATGAAACCTATTGAATTCTATTTATAATAGATTTTTGAATTATTAAAGTGAATTATTAAAGTATGAATTATTAAAGTGAATTATTAAAGTATGAATTATTAAAGTGAATTATTAAAGTATTATTATTAAAGTGAATTATTAAAGTATGAATTATTAAAGTGAATTATTAAAGTTAAAGTAAAGTAAAAATAAAGTAAAGGTAAAGGTTAAGTATAGTAAAAGTATAAAACTATGTACGTATAATACGCGTATAAATATATATAATATTAATTTAAATCGTTATATATATTTAATAAAATAAAATATAAATATCATTATCTTTATCATACTAGTTAAGTAATGAGTTGTCAAAAGTGGTTCTAGATATTTATAAAAGTTATATACGTTTTAATAATAAAGTTCTTTTTAAACTGAAAACGTTTTTGTACGTTTGAAACTAAATAGATCAATCGAGTCTTTATGAGATTCAATCTTCCACTATCCTTTGTCTAGTTCTCAATGATTGACAATTTGTTCTTATTTATAAATCACTTTACCATTTTTCGAATATTGTTAAAATGGAAAGATTTCTCAAATCAACGTGGGCCTTTCAATGGAGACTTGTAATCATAATTCAATATATCTGATAATTCAATCATTTGATCTTATCTTCTAATTCCATTGATAAACATTTTGAAACAGATACAATCATATAAAGTATTTAATCTAATATTTTGTTTACTTTTCAAGTTATAATATATATACACATATACATATATAATCATATTCGTTTAATGGTTCGTGAATCGTTGGAACTTGGTCGAGGTTGAATGAATGTATGAACATAGTTTAAAATTCTTGCAATTTAACTTAACAAATATTGCTTATCGTGTCGAAAACATATAAAGATTAAAGTTTAAATTTGGTTGAAAATTTCCGGGTTGTCACAGTACCTACCCGTTAAAGAAATTTCGTCCTGAAATTTGAGTGGAAAGGTCGTGAATGATAATAAGTATGTTTTCATGATGCATACGGGCTGAAATTTAGAGTTTTATCATAAGCGAATAATTTGGATAAACAATCCATTTATATGAAGAGTACGAATGAAGCCTACATAGAAGAGTGAAATGAGTAAGTGTAGATTCATCTTATCATTTGACGTAGATATGATTGATTCCCAGATTTCAAGGGATTTGAAGAAAATCTTCTTAATAAGATTTGACTCTCCGGTAATCAAGGGAATTAGGATCCGCTTTAAATGCGATCGTCCATTTTAATTGTTCTGTCGGAGATTTTCTTATAAATTCACCTCCTTCGTTTCCTTACAACTCACACCTTCTGTTGATGCATTTTATGCAAGTCCCTAGACATCTACCCACGTCCATTGCAGGTACAACAGTTTACAGGCCACCATGATTGCTCGTTATTATCCTATCCGTGTTTGTATGTGGTTACAGGAACTGCAGGAACGAGATTTAGATGTTTGACTATGTTAGACTTAGTCAGACGTACGAGTGAAGCCTCACTAGTACAGCTGACAGGCTCATACGCACAGTTGATGCTGAGATAAGTCACAATTACAACCTAAATGAGAAGACACGAGTGAGTGATCACCCGTACAGCTGATGAAGCCAACTCGTACGTGTGATGGATGAATCGTACAGGTGAGTCAACAGCAGGGGTATATAAAGTCTTATATTCTTCATTTTTAGGTTAAGCCTCTCATTTGTTACACACACTCAGATCTGGTGAGCTCCTCCGATTATCTTTCAGTCCAAATCACCCAAGTGGTGAATAATAGCTCTAGGTGTTGATCTAATCACACTTGATTTAGTTGTGGTTTGACTAAATTAATCAAAAAAAAAAAAAACTTAACCTATTCACTAGAGGGTTTGATTCACTTATTCCGCCATTGTGTGAGTTAAATCTGTTGATTTCTAAGTTCCTAGTCATGTTTCATCACCTTCTATTCTTTTCCCCTCAACTCATATTTTAAAGTATTCATCAATATGCTCCATCCAGTTCTGATTCTCGATATACTTCTAACTTTCATACCGGTCATTCTTCTTTTTCATCTACCGCCGGAAGAATCTATTTACTTCTACTATACTCTTGGGTTTATAGTGTTTCTAGTTCTCCCGTGTCTTTATATTGCTATATGCATCGATATATATGGTTTATAATTTCTGGTTTGTCGTTGGGCTTTATATGTTCCCTTATATTTCAAAGTCTCTGCTTCTGTCTTCTATAATCATTATCATTCACAGTTAATGCTCTCTTTTATTTGCTGCAATTTATACCCCAATTTTTATTTCGGAGTTTTGTCCTTTTGTTTCTTCTTCTTGCGATTAAGTACCGCTTGTAATGGTCCAGAATTCACAGATATGAATTTCGGAATGAACATTGTTAATGTTTTAGGAAGGAAATTGTGATGGCACGATCTTGACTTGTCAAATTACTAGAATACCTTGGAAAAGGTCGAATCATCAAGAAATATTTTCTTGATATTTTAGAGGTTAAATAGAATACAAGAGTCGTATAACATGGCACATGATGATGTTATGATCTGTGAATCATCACGTTCCATTTAGAAACTCAGCATGACTTACTGTAATATAATCACATTGATCAAGTGTCATTATATTATACTAATTCATGCTTCAGTTCCCAACATTACTTCAAAATATTCCTATTTTAAACTTGAATGTTTCAGAATTTAGAAACTAAAATAGTTTCTTTTATGATGTAATACAGATAGCGCGAAGAGGTAAATGATTTCAAGAAAAATTAAGAAAATATCTTCAGAAATATGGAGGATATTTATAATGAAAGATATGATGATATTTTAGAATTTCTAATATCAGAGGATGATGAAGAATATTGTCCGCAGGGGTTTAGAGTCAGGAGCAAGGTGTTCGTTAATGACTTCAGCAGGTACTGAATCATTTGGATCCTTTGAAGTCAGGTTCAGTCTTTGTAATTTGTCCACAGCCTCCTTCCTTCTTTGCTCAATCCGTTTTCTAGTTCCAAAACTTCTCTTTTTCTGCGCTTTGCCAGCACACTTCATCATTATCATCCAGCTTTTACCGTTTAAAGTCGTTTATAGTTTTTGCTGCTTCATCAGCATTTTTTTTTCCATTTTCGGAGAACCAATTCGTAGTTCGGAGTATTTTTCAGAAACTTAACATTCAAATTAAGTCCAGAAGAGAGACGTTATATATACACATATAACTGTTGGCGTAGACATCCTGCGAGATTTCAAAATACTGATTGCTAATTCTCAATGATTCGTATGGCAATTCTCATTACAAGATGCAAATGAGTAAATGATGGGGTTTCAATGAATAATTATAATGACTTTTTGGAGAGGCTAAAGTCAAAGGGTAATGAAGTTGTTGGTACATCTGCTAATAATGTGGTGGAATGTAAAAGGTTCCCTGGTAACGATGGTGTATATCTCAAGGTTATAATAAGGTTAGTCTGACTGAAAAGTTGAAGTTGACTTGCTGGAGCTGTGACAAAACTGGCTACTTTGAATAGGAGTCGCAAAGTTATTTTTGCTAATAAATGCCAACGAATCTGACGCGGATACGTTGTTTAAACTTTTACTTTGGTTTCAAGAGTTTTTCGGGTACATAACTGTGGGTAACATGTGGTTGGATCATCATCTCGATTGCTCATCATTCGAAGTGTCTTCAGAAATTTTTGAAGGGTTTGAACACATATTGTAATCGTTAACATACATTTGATGTTCTAACACAGTTTTGAAGTCAAAATATAGCTTGTGAAAGATGTAAGGATCTAAGAGTGATGATTTTGGTCATATCTCAAGTTGAATTTTGAGATTTCAAAATCAGAGTATGTAATTAAATTTTGAATGAGTATGGTTGTTTTGATTTCTATAAAAGAATGTATATTGTTGTGAAAGTAGGGAGTATAATGGATGATTTGCTGAATCAGATTCGAAGAATGTAACATATTAATTGTGAATTTATATATCTCTCGGGTATTACCTACCCGTTAAAAAAAAATTTCACAATTAATATTTTGTACAAAAGAATTTTATTACAGTCTTTATGAAAATATATATATGTATATTTTCCTAAGATGTAACATTGATTTAATGAGTTAATGTTAAATTAAACTCATTTGATTTACGGTTGAAACTAGAATTGAATAATCCCTAAAGGCTTTAAAAAGTACATAACTTTTACGCAGTATTTCCTTAATGACATTGAAATTATGAATCAATACTTCGTTATTTGTTGATGTATGATGTTCAGTTCGTGGAATTCTTGTGAATTTCGCAAAGTATGAATGATGTTATCTGAAAAGTTTCGGGTACATTGATGATGAAGTGTAAAATCAAATATATACTTGATTTATTATGAATTGGAATTTGTTGAATTGCGACAAAGATTGTAGTTAACGCTGGTTAAGTTGCGGCCGAAGGACGTACATTATTGCATATTTGTAATATGAATTAACCGAGTAGTTAAGATTCACACACAATAGCTTAGCACGGAAAGATTTATTTCAATATATATATATATATATATATATATATATATATATATATATATATATATATATATATATATATATATATACACATATAATTTCTTCAGAGGGAATGAGTTAATTCTTCATAACTCGTTGATACAATATACACGTTATTGATTCGTAATGATGTCCACAGTGATTCTTGAACTGACGGAGTTTGTGATGTTATCGGTGTTGTTGATTCGGATGTTGACTGTACTGACGATGCTGGTAACGCTGACGGTACTGTTGATGCTGTTGGTAAAGCAAGTTTAGCTTGTTAATCACACACCATTTTTGTCAGGGTTTCTAATCTTCCTTCTATCATTTTGGTTCGCTTAACTGATTTATGGTTAGGGCTAGATTAGATAATCTCTAAGACTTTAGAGATTACATAATCTACGCGGAATGTTTCTCCAATGAAGTTATGAATTAATACTTCGTCAGTTATTGTTGTTGGTACTCCTTGGTATCTATGGTGCGTATGACGTTGATGCTCGTGGGACAGATTGTGAAGTTGAGGTTTACGACGTGGTTGTGGTTGGAGGTGGTAATGGTACTGTTGGCGTTGATGATGGTGGTACTGGTTATGCTGCTGATGCTGCTGCTGGTGTTTGTAATCTCTGCACCATATTCTCCAAAGCCACTATCCGAGCGCGAAGCTCGTTGACTTCTTCTATTACACCGGGGTGATTGTCGGTTCGGACGAGCGGATAAATAAAATCTAAAATTTGATGTAATATATAATCGTGACGAGATACTCTGGAAATGAACGAGAAAATGGTGTTTCGGACAGGTTCGCCGGTAAGTGCTTCAGGTTCTTCGTCAAGAGGGCAATGTGGTGGATGGAAGGGATCACCTTCTTCTTGTCTCCAATGATTGAGGAGGCTACGAACCCATCCCCAATTCATCCAGAATAGGTGATGACTGATTGGTTGATCCATTCCGGTCACACTGCTTTCGGAGCTTGAGTGAGATTCCATTTCGGAATCCGAGTGACTTGAACTAACGATGAATTCCATTTCGTACGATTTGATAAAGGATTTTTCGATATAAAATGATTTTTCTGGCTATCGGGTGATATTCTATTTACATAGGATATCTATATATATAGATCAAAAGATTTCGTAAATTACGGAGGAATTTGCGGGATATGTCAGGCAAAGTTTAAAGTAATAGATACGATAAGATATGATTTAGCAGATACACTAAGATATGAATTTTGTCTATACACTACTCATGCAATTAATGTAGCAAGACGTGTCTAGACTAATAATGATAAGTAGGTAATTTCATAAGGATGATAAGCAGATGATTTCCGACTAGAATGATAAGCAAAACTTTTGACATGCAGACACGGTCGAAGTCCAGACTCACTAATGCATCCTAACAACTTATAAGTTAGACCCATTAATGCAGACCTGGTTCGCTAAGACCACCGCTCTGATACCAACTGAAAGGACCCGTTCATATATATTATAAACGATTCACAATAGTTGATTACATTGCGAGGTATTTGACCTCTATATGATACATTTTACAAACATTGCATTCGTTTTTAAAAGACAAACTTTCTTTACATCGAAAATTGACAGGCATGCATACCATTTCATAATATCCACTATCCAACTATAAATTGATTTAATAATAATCTTTGATGAACTCAATGACGTTCTTCGAAATATGCTATGAAAGACTCCAAGTAATATCTTTAAAATGAGCAAATGCACAGCGAAAGATTTCTTTAACACCTGAGAATAAACATGCTTTAAAGTGTCAACTAAAAGGTTGGTGAGTTCATTAGTTCATCATAATAATTTATTTTCATCATTTTAATAGACCACAAGAATTTCATTTCCAGTTCTCATAAATATACGTCCCATGCATAGAGACAAAAATAATCATTCATATGGTGAACACCTGGTAACCGACATTAACTAGATACATAAAGCATCCGGTACTTTCGAAGTACTAAAGCATCCGGTACTTTGGATGGAGTTTGTTAGGCCCAATAGATCTATCTTTAGGATTCGCGTCAATTAGGGTGTCTGTTCCCTAATTCTTAGATTACCAGACTTAATAAAAAGGGGCATATTCGATTTCGATAATTCAACCATAGAATGTAGTTTCATGTACTTGTGTCTATTTTGTAAATCATTTATAAAACCTGCATGTATTCTCATCCCAAAAATATTAGATTTTAAAAGTGGGACTATAACTCACCCTACTGTATTTCGTAGTAAAAATACATATAACATCATTGAACAAGTGCATGGTTGGCCTCGGATTCACGAACCTAAATTAATTATATATATTTATGTGTTGGTCAATATTTGTGTAACACCCCAGCTTAACATGACCACAATATTGTCCGCTTTTCCCGCAGGCGCACGGCTTTTTCTTGGCGACCACACACGAGAAGCACTTTCCCAAGAGGTCACCCATCCTGGTAGTGTTCTCGCCCGAGCACGCTTAACCACAACGTACTCGCACTTCTACTCAGCCTGTGATCCCAAAACGCGTTGTGTCATTTAAGCGTGAGTATTACCTTATAATCCCATGATCACTCATGTTCGTGGGCGATGTGGGATTTGCCTAGGGTGTTACATTCACCTCCCCTTAGGGACTCATCGTCCTCGATGAGGTTTGCCCCACCACCCCCAACGACACATGAGTGGCTCTGATACCATTCTGTAACACCCCAGCTTAACATGACCACAATATTGTCCGCTTTGCCCGCAGGCGCACGGCTTTTTCTTGGCGACCACACACGAGAAGCACTTTCCCAGGAGGTCACCCATCCTGGTAGTGTTCTCGCCCGAGCACGCTTAACCACAATGTACTCGCACTTCTACTCAGCCTGTGATCCCAAAACGCGTTGTGTCATTTAAGCGTGAGTATTACCTTATAATCCCATGTTCACTCATGTTCGTGGGCGATGTGGGATTTGCCTAGGGTGTTACAATTTGTCTAACAAATTAGGTCAAGTCATAGTGTACCACAATCCTAATGCTCGAGACTAATATGCAAAAGTCAACAAAAGTAAATTTGACTCAAAATAATTTCCAAAAATCTATACATGATTAATATATAGTTTAAATATCGTCGTTTTATATTTTAAAATATTTTTAAAAGATTTATTAGAGTAAATAATATAATTTATTTATTAATAAATAAAATTTTATATTAAATTTATATAATATAATATACTTTTATATATATTAAGTAATAAAATTTATAGGGTTCATTTAATATCATAAAGATAATATGATAGGTATTATTAAAGTAAGTTATTACACGTAGTAAAATATGTTTGTATCACATATTTATTTGATAAAATAATATCTATAATGATAGTAAATAAAAGTTGTATTATTTTGTAATAATAATTATTATTATAAAAATATCAATATTTATAATTACTAAGATGACATTATGATAAAACGATAATTCTAATTATGATAACTTTAATATTTACGATAATTTTTAATATTAACTTTAAAATAATAATTCTATTTAAAATAATAATAATAATGATATTTTATAGTAACAATGACATTTCTATTAAAATGATAATTTTTGTTAAAATGATAGTTTTAATACTAACGATACTTTTAATAATAATAGTAATGATAAAAATAATAAGAACGATAATTTTATCTAAATCAATATCTTATAATATTTTAATTTCATCATGATACTCTTACTCATTATTTCCTAATCGTTTCGTTTAATAGCTTTTAATTGTCTTTTATATCGTGTTCATAATAATGATAATAATAGTAATCAAAATAATTAGGTGTTACAAATATTTGTTTTAATTACACTAATATTAATAATGATAGTTACTATAACATTATTAACGATAATACTAATAATTATCTTAATGATAATATAGTAATAATAATAATAACAATAACAATAACCATAACCATTTTTAAATAATGATATATATATTAATAATGATAATAATAATAATACTAATAATAATAATAATAATAATAATAATAATAATAATAATAATAATTGGATAATAATAATACTAATTATAACTTTAACGATAATAACGATAGTAATAATAAAAAAAATAACAATTTTTAATGATAAATCCCTTTTATTGATAAAGATAATAATAATGATAATAATAAGATAAAACTAGAACGACGATAAAAACGACAATAATAATAATCATTTTTAATAAAAATATCAAAAATTCAATTGATTATAACTTCTAATCCGTTCATCGAAACCATTCGATATCTAAAGGAAAAGTCCTTAATTTTTCGCTAGCTTTCCAAGGACATGCATATCTTATACCTTATCTCAACCGTAAGTGTAACTAATTCAATATTCAACCTAACATGTCTAAGGGCAATATCAAAAGTACAAGCATGCATAATCCTAAATACTCGAGCACTAGTCAGGGATACACTATTAGTATGTAAAAGTTAAATTATGAGTACTCACGTATCAATATTGAGATTCAATATTGCAGGAAAGGTACGTAGACGCAACGGAAATGATAAACACTATATTGACCTCACGAGCATACCCATGAACCATACTCAATCACCTCCATAGCTATAACCCATAATTTCCTTAATCCTATCCTACTCAAAAAACAATTTCGAAATCACTCGGACAGCACTCCGTCGTAATATTTTATGTATACTAATAATATCTTGAAATAATACGGAGTAAATATATATATGTAAATCGATTGAGAGAGTTTAGAGAAAAATATTTTCAAGTTTCTATAAAATAATGAAACCTATTGAATTCTATTTATAATAGATTTTTGAATTATTAAAGTGAATTATTAAAATATGAATTATTAAAGTGAATTATTAAAGTATAAATTATTAAAGTGAATTATTAAAGTATGAATTATTAAAGTGAATTATTAAAGTATGAATTATTAAAGTGAATTATTAAAGTTAAAGTAAAGTAAAAATAAAGTAAAGGTAAAATTTAAGTATAGTAAAAGTATAAAACTATGTACGTATAATACGCGTATAAATATATATAATATTAATTTAAATCGTTATATATATTTAATAAAATAAAATATAAATATCGTTATCTTTATCATACTAGTTAAGTAATGAGTTGTCAAAAGTGGTTCTAGATATTTATAAAAGTTATATACGTTTTAATAATAAAGTTCTTTTTAAACTGAAAACGTTTTTGTATGTTTGAAACTAAATAGATCAATCGAGTCTTTATGAGATTCAATCTTCCACTATCCTTTGTCTAGTTCTCAATGATTGACAATTTGTTCTTATTTATAAATCACTTTACCATTTTTCGAATATTGTTAAAATGGAAAGATTTCTCAAATCATCGTGGGCCTTTCAACGGAGACTTGTAATCATAATTCAATATATCTGATAATTCAATCATTTGATCTTATCTTCTAATTTCATTGATAAACATTTTGAAACAGATACAATCATATAAAGTATTTAATCTAATATTTTGTTTACTTTTCAAGTTATAATATATATACACATATACATATATAATCATATTCGTTTAATGGTTCGTGAATCGTTGGAACTTGGTCGAGGTTGAATGAATGTATGAACATAGTTTAAAATTCTTGCAATTTAACTTAACAAATATTGCTTATCGTGTCGAAAACATATAAAGATTAAAGTTTAAATTTGGTTGAAAATTTCCGGGTTGTCACAGCGGACTTAGAAGATTCAAAATGTGTGAACACACGTGCATACAGCTTGTTTCGCATAAAGTAGTTGTTTATTATGTGCACAATAATAAACAGTGAAAATGCAAAGGACAATGCTAGTGATTATGAATATTGAAAAGTACTTAAAGCGCTATAAAAATAAAAAGTTGCAACTGATATAAACATTTTCCATTAATGAAACCGCATACGACAGCGGTCATGTGTTACAAAAATACACGCAATCATAATTGCGGATTTACTATGGGATTACAATTCAAGTTCCATAATGTCCTTAATAGTAATATTCTCCTGTTGGCTAAGTGCGGCAAGAGCTGGAATATCAATACGCTCTATGCCTTGGCTGGTTTCGCTATAAATTTTCTCTGCAAACCTCCATATCGCATACTTCCTTATCTATGACCTCTGGATATGGTGGACCAATACCATAAGCATCTGAGATTGTTGACAGAAACTCGCAGCGTTCGAGGAGCTTAACCGCGTTAAGGAACGCTTGGAATTTCTGCGAAACTGGTTTAGAATCCATGATCTTATGGCTAAGGTTGGGGAGATATGCGACAAGTTGTTTAAACTGGTCATCTGTAGTTGGAAACTGCTGTTGGGACTCAAGCGCAGTAGTGAGCGTAGTCATTTGTGCCTCGGCTGATTGAAGTGCAGTTTGAGACGTTCCAAGTTCTTTTTTAAGTTTGGCGTTCTCTTTTTCTAATCGTGCAATCTTGTTGTCGGCCTGCTTTAATGCTTTTTCTTGGGCTATAAGCTCTTGGACTAATTTGTCTCTGCGAGGGACGTCATCCACAAGAAAACATACTGCCGCATATAGATTCTGCACTCTCGCACTTTCCATGGTTTCATCATCAAATTTTTCAAACTCCGGACATCTGCGGGAATTGCAGATCCAAGCTTATATAATTGGTCTGCGGCTGTTTCACGATCGATGTTCACATGTTCATGGAGATGGTCGAATTTAACTGACATAATTGGGCTTGCGGGAGTAAAGCCTTTATCAAAAGTATTGTGCGGAATATCCTGAGAAATATTAAACTGCGGACCTTCTTGTGAACTTTTTGTAAGATCGATGGGTTCTGCATAAAAAAAATTTTATATTAAGCAAAAGCAGTATGAATGCGTAATAATTGCAGTACGAATGCAATATTTTTTATAATTAGATTGTAACATATATTTTGTATACCTTCCTCTTCGGAATCATCTTGAACAACGCGTTTTGAGCGTTTCTTTTCTGAAGCAGCAAGATTAATTGTAGAACTTTTGCGTTTCGACTTTTTATGAATTTCCGCAATTGTGTTCTCATTAATCAGTGGCTCTTCAACGTCGGTAATTTTGTCATCCTCTAATGAATGATGATAAGAAGTGTATCCTGTGATATTCTTCTGATGCATGAGCTGGGCGAGAGAAATCTCTGAGAAAATAATGGTAAATGATTAACAGTTGTATATATATGAAAATACGCATTAACAAAAGGAAAATGGTAAAGCATTGAAGAGCATTTGAAGCTGACCCTCTTGCATATTTCAAAAGCTTATTTCTAGAGATCACAAGGGCTCTAATAACTACTCAAATGTGATCAAGCAAGAGAAGATTCTATGATCGTATAGATATAGAATTTAGTAGTTGTAAACTTACTAATCAAAATCATTAATATTGAGAGTTTACTTAGTGTAATGTATGTCCTAGTATTGTCTTAGGATCATCATTACAGAGTGTATAAATCTTGTAACTTCACTAAGTAGAAGCATAGGCTAGCTTAGTGATCTACTTCCTTAAAGGGACTTGGGAAGTTGATTAATCTTATTTGGAGATAAATACTTATCCAAGGTGAAGAGAAGTTGATCTAGGTTGGAGTTGATCTTTCAAAGGGATAGAAAGATTAGGTTTGTTGTCTACCTAAGAAGTTGAAGACTTGTAAATCGAATCTCCACCGAGTTTGGAGAAAAGTGCTTAGTGAAGCAACAAATCCCGATTAGTGTAATCGGGGAGTGGATTAAGGTGGATTAGTTAACTGATCATATACATACATATGTATAAGTACATTTTTAATGCGGAAAGGCATTTAAAGGCAAAAGCAAAAGACACTGAAACCGCGGTAAAGCCCAAATGAATGCGGTAGAATTACGCAGAATATTAAAGAGTGCGAAGGATTCTCGCAGTGTTTGTGCGGAATTCCTAAGTGCCCGCACATCTTACTTCCGCGTAACTCATGAGCCTATAAATAGGGAGCGTGGCCTCTCATTTTAGGTTGTTGATTCTGGAAGAATTGCTCTAGCCATATTGATCTCTCTCGTGACTTTGCCCGAGACTTGATCATTGTTTGGTTAAGGTAATTTGCGAAGACTGGGACATGGTTGTTGATCGTTTAGCACTTAACGAAATATGACAATAAGGTCCCAAAACCATAATTGACATCCATTATACCCCCTCATTGCACTCAATCCTTGATTAACCTTAATAGGATAATCTAGGATCGATCAATTGGCGCCATCCGTGGGACACAAATAGAATTGGAAAGAGAAGTTTGCGTTCGTTACAATCGAGCTATTAAACTCATTTTCTAATTCTAATCATGTTGTTTTCTGTATTATATTGCAGGAAGGTGTTCTTAAATCCAAAAGAAGTGAAAATTTCAAGTTATTCTTGAATACACATGACTGCGTGTAACAAAAAGAAGAATGCAAGCACTATAGGTGCATTGGATCCGAAAAATGCTTCGAATTTTGACTTTCAATCAAGTCCTGAAGTTAGTCAGCAAACTAAAGAACTGCTTGTGAAAGCATCTGCAAATGCTAAAGCAATGGAAGAAACAAAATCCAATGTTTTAGCTGAAAAAATGAATGCGGCAAGGCAGAATGTGCCGCAGACGCGTGAAGAACAGCGAACAGAAGAAATAAATTCCAATTTAGCAACCGCAAATGCGCAGACAAAAATGGAGATAATACAAGAAACTACCGAGAAGATCATCCAAATTCAACAACGGTTGAAAATCGCCCAAAGTCGACAAAAGAGCTACGCTGACACTAAAAGAAAAGATATAGAATTTGAAATTGGAGAGATGGTCATGCTTAAAGTTGTACCTTGGAAAGGCGTTGTTCGATTTGGTAAACGAGGGAAATTAAATCCAAGGTATATCGGACCATTCAAGATTATTGATCGTGTCGGACTAGTAACTTACCGACTTGAGTTACCTCAACAACTCGCGACTGTACATAACACTTTCCACGTCTCGAATTTGAAAAAATGTTTTGCTAAAGAAGATCTCACTATTCTGTTAGATGAAATCCAAATCAACGAAAAACTTCAATTCATCGAAGAACCCGTCGAAATAATGGATCGTGAGGTTAAAAGACTTAAGCAAAACAAGATACCAATTGTTAAGGTTCGATGGAATGCTCGTAGAAGACCCGAGTTCACCTGGGAACGAGAAGATCAGATGAATAAGAAATACCTACATTTATTTCCAGAAGATACGTCAACACCTCCAACTGCTTAAAATTTCGGGACGAAATTTATTTAACTGGTAGGTACTGTAGTGACCCGAACTTTTCCATGTTTATATATATATTAAATGAAATTGTTATTTACATGATTAAGTGTTTCCAACATGTTAAGCAATCAAACTTATTAAGACTTGATTAATTGAAATAGGTTTCATATAGACAATTGACCACCCAAGTTGACCGGTGATTCACGAACGTTAAAACTTGTAAAAACTATATGATGACATATATATGGTTATATATATAGTTAACATAATATTATGATTAGTAAACATATCATTAAGTATATTAATAATGAACTACATATGTAAAAACAAGACTACTAACTTAATGATTTTGAAACGAGACATATATGTAACGATTATCGTTGTAACGACATTTAATGTATATATATCATATTAAGAGATATTCGTACATCATAATATCATGATAATATAATAATTTAAAATCTCATTTGATATTATAAACATTGGGTTAACAACATTTAACAAGATCGTTAACCTAAAGGTTTCAAAACAACACTTACATGTAACGACTAACGATGACTTAACGACTCAGTTAAAATGTATATACATGTAGTGTTTTAATATGTATTCATACACTTTTGAAAGACTTCAAGACACTTATCAAAATACTTCTACTTAACAAAAATGCTTACAATTACATCCTCGTTCAGTTTCATCAACAATTCTACTCGTATGCACCCGTATTCGACTCGTACAATACACAGCTTTTAGATGTATGTACTATTGGTATATACACTCCAATGATCAGCTCTTAGCAGCCCATGAGAGTCACCTAACACATGTGGGAACCATCATTTGGCAACTAGCATGAAATATCTCATAAAATTACAAAAATATGAGTAATCATTCATGACTTATTTACATGAAAACAAAATTACATATCCTTTATATCTAATCCATATATCAACGACCAAAAACACCTACAAACACTTTCATTCTTCAATTTTCTTCATCTAATTGATCTCTCTCAAGTTCTATCTTCAAGTTCTAAGTGTTCTTCATAAATTTTACAAGTTCTAGTTTCATAAAATCAAGAATACATCCAAGTTTGCTAGCTTACTTCCAATCTTGTAGATTGATCATCCAACCTCAAGAAATCTTTCTTATTTATATTAAGATATCTTTCTAATACAAGGTAATACTCATATTCAAACTTTGATTCAATTTCTATAACTATAACAATCTTATTTCGAGTGAAAATCTTACTTGAACTGTTTTCGTGTCATGATTCTGCTTCAAGAACTTTCAAGTCATCCAAGGATCCTTTGAAGCTAGATCCATTTTTCTCATTTCTAGTAGCTTTATCCAGAAAACTTGAGGTAATAATGATGTTCATAACATCATTCGATTCATACATATAAAGCTATCTTATTCGAAGGTTTAAACTTGTAATCACTAGAACATAGTTTAGTTAATTCTAAACTTGTTCGCAAACAAAAGGTAATCCTTCTAACTTGACTTTTAAAATCAACTAAACACATGTTCTATATCTATATGATATGCTAACTTAATGATTTAAAACCTGGAAACACGAAAAACACCGTAAAACCGGATTTACGCCGTCGTAGTAACACCGCGGGCTGTTTTGGGTTAGTTAGTTAAAAACCATGATAAACTTTGATTTAAAAGTTGTTCTTCTGGGAAAATGATTTTTCTTATGAACATGAAACTATATCCAAAAATCATGGTTAAACTCAAAGTGGAAGTATGTTTTTTCAAAATGGTCATCAAGACGTCGTTCTTTCGACTAAAATGACTACCTCTTACAAAAACGACTTGTAACTTATATTTTCGACTATAAACCTATACTTTTTCTGTTTAGATTCATAAAATAGAGTTCAATATGAAACCATAGCAATTTGATTCACTCAAAACGGATTTAAAACGAAGAAGTTATGGGTAAAACAAGATTAGATAATTTTTCTTGTTGTAGCTACGTGAAAATTGGTAACAAATCTATATTAATCATATCCTAGCTAATTTATATTGTATTATACATGTATTCTAATATATTATGTAATCTTGGGATACCATAGACACGTATGCAAATGTTTTGACATATCATATCGACCCATGTGTATATATTATTTTGAACAACCATAGACACTCTATATGCAGTAATGTGGGAGTTAGCTATACAGGGTTGAGGTTGATTCCAAAAATATATATACTTTGAGTTGTGATCTAGCCTGAGACGTGTATACACTGGGTCATGGATTGATTCAAGATAATATATATCAATTTTTTTTCTGTACATCTAACTTTGGACAACTAGTTGTAGGTTACTAACGAGGACAGCTGACTTAATGAACTTAAAACATCAACATGTATTAAAAGTGTTGTAAATATATTTTGAACATACTTTGATATATATGTACATATTTGTTATAGGTTCGTGAATCGACCAGTGGCCAAGTCTTACTTCCCAACGAAGTAAAAATCTGTGAAAGTGAGTTATAGTCCCACTTTTAAAATCTAATATTTTTGGGATGAGAATACATGCAGGTTTTATAAATGATTTACAAAATAGACACAAGTACGTGAAACTACATTCTATGGTTGAATTATCGAAATCGAATATGCCCCTTTAAGTCTGGTAATCTAAGAATTAGGGAACAGACACCCTAATTGACGCGAATCCTAAAGATAGATCTATTAGGCCTAACAAACCCCATCCGAAGTACCGGATGCTTTAGTACTTCGAAATTTATATCATACCCGAAGGGTGTCCCGGAATGATGGGGATATTCTTATATATGCATCTTGTTAATGTCGGTTACCAGGTGTTCACCATATGAATGATTTTTATCTCTATGTATGGGATGTATATTGAAATATGAAATCTTGTGGTCTATTGTTACGATTTGATATATATAGGTTAAACCTATAACTCACCAACATTTTTTGTTGACGTTTTAAGCATGTTTATTCTCAGGTGATTATTAAGAGCTTCCGCTATCGCATACTTAAATAAGGACAAGATTTGGAGTCCATGCCTGTATGATATTGTGTAAAAACTGCATTCAAGAAACTTATTTCGTTGTAACATATTTGTATTGTAAACCATTATGTAATAGTCGCGTGTAAACAGGATATTTTAGATTATCATTATTTGATAATCTACGTAAAGCTTTTTAAACCATTATTGATGAAATAAAGATTATGATTTATTTTAAAATGAATGCAGTCTTTGAAAAACGTCTCATATAGAGGTCAAAACCTCGCAACGAAATCAATTAATATGGAACGTTTTTAATCAATAAGAACGAGACATTTCAGTTGGTATCCGAGCGTTGGTCTTAGAGAACCAGAATTTTGCATTAGTGTGTCTTATCGAGTTTGTTAGGATGCATTAGTGAGTCTGGACTTCGACCGTGTTTAATTGAAAAATGATTGCTTAACAAATTTTGTTGGAAACTATATATTTTTAACATGTGAATATTATGTGATATGTTAATCTCTTAACGGGTTTGATATTATGTAATAGATGTCTACCTCTAGAACAAGTCCCATTGACTCACCTAATAATAATGAAGAGTCAAATGTAAATTGGAATGATTCGTGGACTGATTCACAAGTTCCCGAAGAGTAACCGGAAGAAGAGTCGGAACCGGAAGAAGAATCGGAACCGGAAGAAGAATCGGAACCGGAAGAAGAAATAGAACCAGTGGGGAAAATAATAAAAAGGTTAAGTAGAAGAAAATCCTCAACCAACCTACCAAAGTTAATTATGGTCAATGGTGTTTCCGCCAAGGAAGCAAAGTATTGGGAGGATTACCAATTCTCCGATGAATCGGATCCCGACAAGGATTCCGATGATGTTATAGATATTACCCCAACACAATATATTAAGGCAAAAGAGAACAATAAGGGAAAGGGCATAAAAATAGAGAAATTTGATTCCAAACCCGATGAACTTTATATGTATCGTCAACACCCGCATTTCTTAAGTTGTGACAATAACCCGGGAACCTCTAAACCACCAGGTTTTTCTAAACCAATGTGGAAAACAATGGCTCATATTAGGGGAACATCATATATCCCTAGAAACTTGGCAAAACGAACCAAAATCGAAGAAGAAGAAATGAGCGAGTCGGAATAAGATAGTTGTATTCGTGTGGTGTAATATATGTAATATAGTGTGCTTATGCTTTATGATATATGTAAAAATTGCTTGTATTAATAAGTATTTTTTTTATGAATCTAACTCTTGTCTATTTTACAGTATAAAAACACAAAATGGATAGACAACCCAATATTTTAAGAGACCTACCCGGAGACATGATTGATGAAATCTTGTCTAGAGTCGGTCAGAATTCCTTGGCACAACTATTTAAGGCGAGATCAGTTTGTAAGACATTCGAAGAACGTTCCAAGAATGCCTTGGTTTATAAAAGACTTTCGTTCGAAAGATGGGGGTGTTGGGATTTAACAAGTTCCATAATACTTATAATCATTCAAGAAATAATATTTGCGGAAGCATATAAATTACCATTTTAAAACTTGTAAATCTTTAACCATTTAAAGTTAAATCCCAAATAGGATCAAGTTGTGAAACATACTTACAAATTAAGAGTGGGTTTAGAGATAATACCTCCTCAAGCTAGTTGAGGGTAGTTTACAAATGTGCAAGATGATGATGAAGATGAAGGCAAGAAAGCTTCTAACTTGAAGCCTCAAGTGTGTAATACCCCAAGCTTTTGATGCACCAACACCTTCCTTTGTTTGGTTAGGATTTTAGACACTTGATTAACAAGATTACCATGCAAAAACACTCTCTTTTTCCCTCTAAACTGCCACAGCCAGCAGCTGTGTTTTCAGCAGAAAAACTGCAGTTTTTTTTTAGTGTATTGCTTGTTTTCTCACTCACTTGAGTCAAGGAATCCCTTGGTTAAAGAGAGTCTTGCATGCCTTAAGGAATATATTGTTTACAAGTAACCAAGCAAGCATGGGATGTCACCTAGGAGTCCCAAAATCTGCATTCTTGTATCATTTAAATAATAAGTATAATTTATATAAAACTTGTTACATTTTATATAAAACTTGTTATTAAAGTTCAAGTTATAAATATAGGTTACTTGTACTTTATAAACCAATTTATAAAGTATAACAAAACATAATTATTTATACATATAAATAATCAAATCCTTAATATATAAATTGTCCAAACAATTTATCTCAAGTGATAATATTTTAGAAACCCGATTTTCTAAAATCCAAGTGTCGCATATTCGTTTAATGATCCAATAGTTAAGATCAAATACGTTTAAGGTGTCGGTAAGCTTGTTATTGGGTATGACCCGACTTGGATCATAACATATCAGCCACATTAATTAAATACGTCTCTCGGGCATATGAAAAACCTACAATCTCCCACTTGCACGAGAACATAAGAAATTAATGCAAGTGATGGATACCACCTAACGACTGTCCATCACCCCCAATATGTTATGACTTTGTGCCATTCAATAACATCATCCCCTTCGAGTTCCCATTTCGAATATGAATAGGTGAATCTTTTCATTATTTCCTTTCGTCCTAGATGTCATGTTAAATCCAAGAGATACAGAGTGATCACTCTCTTCTAGATTTAACTTTATCAGGCCTTAGACATCTGACTCTCAACGAATAAGAGGGACAAATTCCATCTTGACTACATACGTCCTAAATATGTACCTTGCATTATGCCTGAGCTCTTCCTTGTGAACTACCATATTTTAGAATAGCGAAGGAAAGAATCAAGGCCAAATACTTGGTAAATATCCGAACCCAATATGTATCTCAGGTTAGAGGATACAATGATATTCGCCTTTACTCAAGACTACATGTGATCAACCACAAAGGCTCCATTTAGTAAATCTTGAGGGCGGGTCTTCCAATATTTGTATCCCACAAATATTTATGAACCTTGGTTGCAACCTTGCCCCACATTCAGTCCGTGAATGTATACCATGATGGATTTTGACAAACTTTTAAAATTACATGTTCTACATTTTTAACTAGTTCATAAAACCCATTTTATGAAGATTAAAGTGAGCGGAAGCAAGTAGTTCATGTTATAAATTAACCATTTTAAAAGACAAAATCCATAACCATATCAAGTCTTGAATAATATGCTTACATATAAAAGGTGGGTTTAAAGAATTTTTACCTCCTCAAGCTAGTTGAGGGTTACAATATAGGATGATGAAGAAGATGATGAAGCAAGCCTCAAAAGTGTGAAACCTCAAGTAGTATACCCACAAGCTATAGCAACCAACACTACCTTTAGTTAGGATTTGCTAGACACTTATAATTAGCAAAGAAGCAAACTTTGAATCCCTCCTTTCTCCCCAAAAATTTCGGCCAAGATGAACAAGAGGAAGAGAGAATTATTTTGCTAGTTTTTTTTTTTTTAATATAACTTGAGAATGGAAGAGTGTGTAAGAGAATAGCCTTTGCATGCCCTTAAACCAAGTGAAAGTTAATGCCACACTCAAGCATGGGTGGCTTGCCTTGGGAGCCCAAAACCGCCACCACCCATGCACCCCCCCTTTTTTTTTTTTTTTTGCAACATTTTATTAAACTTGTACATGTTGATTATTACTTGCTTTTATATTTTATAAAACCCTTTTATAAAATATAACTCCAATTAATAGTTTAAGTACTTATAAACTATCAAACATATATATATATATATATATATATATATATATATATATATATATATATATATATATATATATATATATATATATATATATATATACATATATATATAAAGCAAGTATAAAAGGGGTGGTAGATTCTACTTTTATAATCCTTTTATAAAATGTAGAATACATATTAATTGTTTAACCATATAAACAATTAGATCCATTATATATATAAATTATCCAAATAATTTAACCTCAAGTTATTTATATTTTAGAAAACCAATTTTCTAAATTTAAGTGTCGAGTATTTACTTGACGATCCATTCGATAAGATAAATACAAGAGTGTTGATAAGCTTGTTATTGGGTATGACCCGACTTGGATCATAACATGTTAGCCACATTAGTTTAATATGTCTCTCGGGCATATGAAATACCTTCAATCTCCCACTTGCACGAGAAACATAAGAAATTAATGCAAGTGATGGATACCACCTAACTACCGTCCATCACCCCTAATATGTTATGACTTTGTGCCATTCAATAACATCATCCCTTTCGAGTTCCCATCTCGAATATGAATTAGGTGAATCTTTCAATATATCCTTTTATCCTAGATGTCATGTCAAATCCAAGAGACATAGAATGATCACTCTCTTATAGATTTAACTTTATCAGGCCTTAGACATCCGACTCTCAACGAATAAGAGGGACAAATTCCATCTTGACTACATACGTCCTAGACACCACACTTAGTACCATACCTGAAGCCTCCCTTATGTACTACCATATTTCAGAATAGCGAAGGAAAGAATCAAGGCACAATATTCGGTGAATATCTGAACCCAATATGTGTCTCAGGTCAGAGGATATAGTGATATTCTCCTTTACTCAAGATTACATGTGATCAACCACAAAGGCTCCATATAGTAAATCTTGAGAGCAGGTCTCCCAATATTTGTTTCCCACAAATATCTATGAACTTTGGGAGCTACCTAGTCCCACATTCAACCCTGGGAATGTATACCAATCCGAGTTCATAATAGTCTAAACCTCATACTTGTTCCCACAAATATGATCAACTACGGGATTTAGAATAAATATTTATTCATGGATTAAATATGCAAAATAGGAACATAACTCAAAATTAAATTAATACCATAATTATATTAATGAGTTTGAACTAATTCGTTCCGTTACAATACAGAAAATAGATCATTTCCAATCACTAGAATATCGAAGCCCTAATGCACAAACATGTCCCTCATGTTTTGGCCCATGTAAAAGCTTCGTGAGTGGATCCGCAACATTATGATCTGTGTGAACTTTGTGAATACATATCTTTCCCTTTTCAACCTCATCCCTGATGTAGTTGAATCTCCGCTCAATGTGACGAGTCTTTTGATGAGCACGAGGTTCCTTGATTTGAGCAATCGCACCCTCGTTTTCACAAAAGATCTCAAGAGGGTCCTGAATGGAAGGGACCACTCCTAAGTCGTCGATGAATTTCTTCATCCATGCAGCTTCCTGAGCTGCCAGTGAGGCGGCAATGTACTCCGACTCTGTAGTGGATAACGCAACAACTTCCTGTTTTGAGCTCTTCCAAGAGACTGCACCACCATTTAACATGAATACATAACCGGATTGTGATCGAGAGTCATCTCGATCAGTTTGGAAACTCGCGTCCACGTAACCTTTTACAGCGAGTTCCTCCTCACCAGACCCATATATTAGAAACATATCCTTAGTTCTCCTAAGGTATTTCAATATACTTATAACAGTAATCCAATGACTGTTTCCTGGGTTGTTCTGGTATCTACTTGTCAAGCTTAGAGCGCATGACACATTCGGTCTAGTACATATCATTGCATACATGATAGACCCAATAGCAGATGCGTATGGGACTTTCTTCATTCTCTCTTGTTCATCTTTCGTGGTAGGACACTGAGATGAACTGAGAACAGTTCCTCTCTGAATAGGTACCAAACCTTTCTTAGAGTTTTCCATCTTGAACCTTTTCAAGATTTTATCAATGTATGTACTTTGACTTAAACCTATCAATCTCTTGGATCTATTCCTATAGATCCCAATCCCCAATATGTATTGTGCTTCTCCAAGATCCTTAATAGAGAAGCAACTCTTTAGCCAAGTTTTGACTTCTTGCATTGTGATAATATCATTCCCAAACAATAATATATCATCCACATATAGCACAAGGAACATTATAGAGCTCCCACTAGCCTTCTTGTACACACAAGCTTCATCACCATTTTTAATGAAGCCAAATTTCTTTGCCTCTTCATTAAAGCGATGATTCCACATTCTAGATGCTTGTTTCAATCCGTAGATTGACTTCTTTAACTTGCATACCTTTTTAGGATTTTTCGGATCAACAAAACCTTCGGGCTGTACCATATAGACATCTTCCTCAAGATATCCATTTAGGAAAGCGGTTTTGACATCCATTTGCCATATTTCATAGTCATAGTGAGCAGCAATGGCAAATAATATCCTAATAGACTTTAGCATTGCCACTGGCGAGAAAGTTTCATCATAATCAACCCCTTGAGTTTGAGTGAAACCTTTTGCTACAAGTCTAGCTTTGTATGTATCCAAGTTTCCATGTATGTCGGTTTTCTTCTTGAAAAGCCATTTGCAATCAACTAGCTTGGAGCTAGGAGGTTGCACAACAAGTTCCCAAACTTGGTTTTCATACATGGATTGCATCTCGGCGTTCATGGCTTCCTGCCATTTATCTTTATCAATCCTTGATAAAGCATCTTTGTAGTTTGTCGGTTCATCCAAATCAACCGTATAGCAACCATCCACGAGAAACCCATATCTCTCAGGAGGATTACTAATCCTACTAGATCTTCGAACGTCTTGTGTACTTTGATCATCCACTTGATCATTTTCAACATCCTCATGTTGAGTACTAGTGCCAACCAATTGTGTATCATCGATTTGATCTTGTACCTCTACAAGATCTATCTTCCTTTCACCATGACCTTCCATAAGGAACTTGGTTTCAAGGAATTCCGCCTTTCGAGCAACAAATACCGTTTGCTCGGATGGATCATAGAAGTAATATCCCATGTCATCTTTGGGATATCCTATGAAGATACACTTTGTGGATCGAGCATGTAGCTTATTTGCTACATGACGCTTAGGATAAGCTTCACATCCCCATACTTTCAAATATGAAAGAGAAGGAGGTTTTCCGAACCACATCTCGTGAGGAGTTCGTTCCACTTTCTTGGTTGGAGCCATATTTAAAATACGAGCTGCGGAGCATAGACAATAACCCCAAAATGATAGAGGTAACGAGCTTCTTGCCATCATAGATCGAACCATATCCATTAGGGTTCGGTTTCTCCTCTCGGACACTCCATTAAGCTGGGGTGTTCCGGGTGGAGTAAGTTGTGAGATAATCCCACAATTTCTAAGATGATCCTGGAAGGCATCGCTGAGGTATTCACCTCCTCTATCGGTACGAAGTACCTTAATTGTCTTGTCGAGTTGATTTTGTGCTTCGTTTTGATATTCTTTGAATGCTTCAAAAGTTTCATCCTTGTGTCTTATTAAGTAGACATATCTGAAACGACTGAAGTCATCAATGAAAGTAACGAAGTACCTTTCACCATTCCTAGTCATGGGCTTAAAAGGTCCACATACATCCGAATGTATTAATCCTAATAAGTCTTTAGCCCTTTCATAGGTCCCTTTGAAAGGTGCTTTAGTCATTTTACCTTGTAAACAAGATTCACATACATCAAACGAATCCAGCTCACTTGATTTTAAAAGACCATTCTTTTGAAGTGTATGCATTCGATTCTTGTTTACGTGACCAAGGCGACAATGCCATAAGTAGGAATCACTCAAATCCCTTTTGAGCTTCTTGGTGCTTGCTTGGTATATTGAGCTATCGAATGATGTGTTATCATGAACCAATTCATAAATACCATTCAAAGGCAAGGCCTTAAAATAGAACATATCATTCAAAGAAACATGGATATCATCATTAATAAAATTAAGATTAAAACCACATAGTCTTAAACGGGAAACAGAAATAATGTTTCGTGTTAAATCCGTGCATACGAAACATTTTTCAATATAAGCTCCAAACCACTTGGTAGCTTTAAAACAAAGTCTCCTTGAGCTTTTACGTGTACCTTTGCACCATTTCCCATGTAGAGACTTGTTGTTCCCGTATTTAGTTTACTTCTTATGAACCCTTGCAATGAATTGCAAATATGAGTTCCACATCCTGTGTCTAATACCCATGTATTAGAAGAAGTAATACTAAGCTCAACGTATATCATGTATACATTACCTGAGGTTTGCCCTGCATCCCTCTTTGCATTCAACTCCTTTAGGTAGACCGGGCAGTTGCGTTTCCAGTGACCCATTTCACCGCAACCGAAGCACGGGTCTTCCTTGGGTTGCTTCTTGTTCTTGTTTTTGGTTGGGGTAACCATCTTCCATTTTCCCTTGCCTTGATGAGCGGGTCCTTTCCTCTTAGCCGCCTTAGGCTTAGAGGTGTTATTACCTTTGGACCCACCATCATTGATCATTAGCATGGGTGAAGCCTTTTTACCTATGCTTGATTCATCCGTCCTTAGCATGGCATGTAATTCGCCAATGCTCTTATCTCAATCATTCATGCTGTAATTCAACACGCATGTGTCGAACCTTTTTGACAAAGAGTTGTGGATAAGGTCCGTGGTTAATTCATTAGACACGGGACAGTTGAGACGGTGCAATCGATCAATGAGGCTTTTCATCTTTTGAACGTTAGATGAAACGGATTGGGAGTTATTTTCCTTTTCGAGGACGGACCTCAATGATAGGTTATCAAAGTTGATTGGTGCGTTTGGAATGTTGTTGTTATTATTGGCGGCCATCTACAAAATTTAACAAAGTTCGTTTAAGTATCAATTTCAATTTAACATTCAATACCCTTTAAATCCAATTGATATATTAAATTCTAGAATCCAACGGTAAACCAAATTCCGGTTAGGTGACCTTTATCCCGTCATTTGATTTAGCTAGGTAGTCATTATATGACAATTGCAATCCATTTGCAACTTCTAGAGTATGGGATCATGCAATCCTTTTGCATGGCATATTTATCCCATCAACGCCTATTTGTTCCTCATGCTTCGGTGACCCTAAGTTCATGATTCCCAAATCAAGTCGTCCTACTTGTGTAAACGTGTAAACTTAACATACAAGTGGTTAGGTGACCTTTATCCCACAAGCATGTCAAATTCACCTTAACCACATTAGTTTGTTCATGACGGTTAGGTGACCTTTATCCCATCATGAGTTCCCTAATATGTTTAAGTGTCTCACAAAAGGATGGCGTTAAACTCGTTTACCTTGTTAGTAAAAGGGATTTAAAGTTTTTGTTTATTCTAGTATGAGAAAACTTTTATGCCATACACCAACATGAATTTAGTGTATGGTACTTATGAAAAACCACTTTCATGTCTTGTAATTTGCCAATTACTTGATATAAACCATTTTATATATATGTGATCCTTTTCTTGTTCTTAATAACCATTTATTAAGGTCTTTAGTTGCTTTTAATTTAACCAATTAAATTGTCGTCTTGCATGTTATTAATACATCTAATTTAACCAATTAAATTGTCGTTTTGCTTGTTGTTATCTTGTGATTAATTGTATCAACCAAACATACAATACAATAAACAAACAAACAACCACACATGTAAAACAAGTATGTTCACAATCTAGCCATTTGATGGACATTTGTTTAGCCGAAAACAAATGTCACCGGGTTAAGGGGTAATAATACAAAGTAGGAGATTTCAAATCTCCCACTTAACCTTGCATCCATATGCTTCTTGTGTTCTTCAAGTCTTCATCATCTTGTATCTTCATTTTTTTTTTACAAAATATGTATCCTAATACATTTTTATCTAGAAAATGAAAATACAACCTAATCTATTTTACATGCCAAATATAAAATAATTTACATAACCAAATGAATGAATTAATATTTCATACCAAATGAATAATACAAATCATCCAAACATGCAACCAAACACAAGGTCAAGGCATAGATTGTGAACATCATCTACATAAGTGATAGGCAATACAGAATCACAAGTGATTGGAAACACAGAATCACAAGTGATTGGCAGTACAGAATCACAAGTGATTGGAAACACAGAATCACAAGTGATTGGCAGTACAGAATCACAAGTGATTGGAAACACAGAATCACAAGTGATTGGCAGTACAGAATCACAAGTGATTGGCAACACAGAATCACAAGTGATTGGCAGTACAGAATCACAAGTGATTTGCAACACAGAATCACAAGTGATTTTGGCCAAAATGACAAACCACCCAAAACCGAAAATTTTACATTCTACTTCATGCATGTTCATAGAATGCAAAATTATAGTGGGTTTAATAACCATCTCGAAGCATATTTCAACAACTTCGGCTCTAGATACCATTGTTGGGATTTAACAAGTTTGAAACTCTTAAAACCATTTAAGATACCAATCCAAGTTCATAATAGTCTAAACCTCACACTTGTTCCCACAAATGTGATCGACTACGGAATTTAGAATAATTGCTTATTCATGGATAAAATATGCAAAATAGGAACCTAACTCAAAATAAATTAAACCATAATTATATTAATGAGTTTGAATAATTGCGTTCCATTACAATACTTAAAACAGATCATGACCAATCACTAGAATATCAAAGCCCTAATGCACAAACATGTCATGCATGTTTTGATCCATGTACGAGCTTCGTGAGAGGATCCGCTATATTAAGATCTGTGTGAACTTTGCGAATACATATCTTTCCCTTTTCAACTTCATCCCTTATGTAGTTGAATCTCCGCTCAATGTGACGGGTCTTTTGGTGAGCACGAGGTTCCTTGATTTGAGCAATCGCACCCTCGTTGTCACAAAAGTTCTCAAGAGGGTCTTGAATGGAAGGGACTACTCCTAAGTCGTCGATGAATTTCTTCATCCATGCAGCTTCCTGCGCTGCCAATGAGGCGGCAATGTACTCCGAATCTGTAGTGGATAATGCAACAACATCCTGTTTTGAACTCTTCCAAGAGACTGCACCTCCATTTAACGTGAAGACATAACCGGATTGTGATCGAGAATCATCTCGATCAGTTTGGAAACTCGCGTCCACGTAACCTTTTACAGCGAGTTCCTCCTCACCAGACCCATATATTAGAAACATATCCTTAGTCCTCCTAAGGTATTTCAATATACTTTTAACAGCAATCCAATGACTGTTTCCTGGGTTATTCTGGTATCTACTTGTCAAGCTTAGAGTGCATGACACATCCGGTCTAGTGCATATCATTGCATACATGATTGACCCAATAGCAGACGCATATGGGACATTCTTCATTCTTTCCTGTTCATCTTTCGTGGTGGGGCACTGAGATGAACTAAGGAGCGTTCCTCTTTGAATAGGTACCAAACCTTTCTTAGGGTTCTCCATCTTGAACCTTTTCAATGTATGCACTTTGATTCAAACCTATCAGTTTTTTGGATCTATCCCTGTAGATCCCAATCCCCAAAACGTATTGTGCTTCTCCAAGATCCTTAATGGAGAAGCATTTACTTAGCCAAGTTTTAACACCTTGCATTGCCGAAATATCGTTTCCAAATAACAATATATCAATATATCATCCACATATAGTACAAGGAACATGATAGTGCTCCCACTAGCTTTCTTGTATACACAAGCTTCATCACCATTTTTAATGAAGCCAAATTTCTTGGCCTCCTCATTAAATCGATGATTCCACATTCTAGATGCTTGTTTCAATCCGTAGATTGACTTCTTTAACTTGCATACCTTTTTAGGATATTTCGGATCAACAAAACCTTCAGGCTGAACCATATAGACATCTTCCTCAAGATGTCCATTTAGGAAAGTGGTCTTGACATCCATTTGCCATATTTCATAATCATAATGAGCAGCAATGGCAAGTAATATCCTAATAGACTTTAGCATTGCCACAGGCGAAAAAGTTTCATCATAGTCAACCCCTTGAGTTTGAGTGAAACCTTTTGCTACAAGTCTAGCTTTATATGTATCCAAGTTTCCGTGTATGTCAGTTTTCATTTTGAAAAGCCATTTACAATCAACTAGCCTTGAGCCAGCAGGTTGTGTAACAAGTTCCCAAACTTGGTTGTCATACATGGATTGCATCTCAGCGTTCATGGCTTCCTGCCATTTATCTTTATCAATCCTTGATAAAGCATCTTGGTAGTTTATTGGTTCATCCAAATCGACTACATAGCAACCATCCATGAGAAACCCATATCTCTCAGGAGGATTACTAATCCTACCAGATCTGCGAACGTCTTGTGTATTTTGATCATCCATTTGATCATTCTCAACATTTTCATGTTGAGTGCTAGTGTCAACCAATTGTGTATCATCTACTTGATCTTGAACCTCTGCAAGATCTATCTTCCTTTCACTATTTCCTTCCATTAGGAACTTAGTTTCAAGGAATTCAGCCTTTCGAGCAACAAATACATTCTGCTCGGATGGATCATAGAAATAATATCCCATATCATCCTTGGGATATCCTATGAAGATACACTTCATGGATCGAGCATTCAACTTATTAGGGACGTAACGCTTAGGATAAGCTTCACATCCCCATACCTTTAAGTATGATAGAGATGGAGGTTTTCCAAACCACATCTCATGAGGTGTTCGTTCCACTTTCTTGGTTGGGGCCATATTTAAAATACGAGCCCCGAAGCATAGACAATAACCCCAAAATGATAGAGGTAACGAGCTTCTAGCCATCATAGATTTCGTCCATTAGGGTTCGGTTCCTCCTTTCGGAAACTCCATTAAGTTAGGGTGTTCCAGGAGGAGTGAGTTGCGAGATAATCCCACAATTTTTAAGATGATCTTGGAAAGCATCGCTTAGGTATTCACCTCCTCTATCGGTACGAAGTACCTTGATTGTCTTATTGAGTTGATTTTGTACTTCGTTTTGATATTCCTTGAATGCTTCAAAAGTTTCGTCCTTGTGTCTTAATAAGTAGACATATCCGAAACGACTAAAGTCATCAATGAAAGTAACGAAGTATCTTTCACCATTCCTAGTTATGGGCTTAAAGGGTCCACATACATCCGAGTGTATCAATCCCAATAAGTCCTTAGCCCTTTCATAGGTCCCTTTGAAAGGTGCTTTAGTCATTTTGCCTTGTAAACAAGATTCACATACATCAAACGAGTCTAGTTCATTTGATTTCAAAAGGCCATTCTTTTGAAGTGTATGCATTCGATTCTTGTTTATGTGACCAAGGCGACAATGCCATAAGTAGGAATCACTCAAATCCCTTTTGAGTTTCTTGATGTTTGCATGGTACATTGAGCTATTGTATGATGTGTCATCATGAACCAATTCATAAATACCATTCGAAGGCGAAGCCTTGAAATAGAACACATTATCTAAAGAAACATGGATATCATCATTAATGAAATTAAGATTAAAACCATATTGTTTCAAATGGGATACAGAAATAATGTTTCGTGATAAATCAGGTGCATACAAAACATTTTTCAAAGTAAGCTCCAAACCACTTGGAAGCTTTAAAATAAAGTCTCCTTGAGCTTTCACCTGCACCCTTGCTCCATTTCCCATGAAGAGACTTGTTGTTCCCGCATCTTGATTACTTCTTTTGAACCCCTGCAAAGAATTGCAAATATGAGTTCCACATCCTGTGTCTAATACCCATGTATTAGAAGAAGTAATACTAAGCTCAATGTATACCATATATACATTACCTGAGGTTTGCCCTGTATCCCTCTTTTCCTTCAACTCCTTTAGGTAGACCGGGCAGTTGCGTTTCCAGTGACCCATCTCACCGCAACCAAAGCACGGATCTTCCTTGGGGTTAGCTTTACCAGCAACCTTTTGCTTTTTGTTGTTGTTGGTTGGGGTAACCATCTTCCCTTTTCCCTTGCCTTTGCCTTGGTAGGCGGGTCCCTTCCTCTTAGCCACCTTTAGCTTAGAAGTGTTATTGTTTTTGGACCCGCCTTCATTGATCGTAAACACGGGTGAAGCCCTTTTACCCATGCTTACTTCTGCCGTCTTAAGCATGGCATGTAATTCGCCAATGCTTTTATCCCAACCATTCATATTGTAATTCATTACAAATGTGTCAAACCTTTTTGACAATGAGTTGAGAATGAGGTCTGTGGCTAATTCATTAGACACGTTGCAATTTAGACGGTTCGCTCGATCAATAAGGCTTTTCATCTTAAGGACATAAGATGAAACGGATTGGGAGTCGTCCATCCGACATGCATGAAGCGCTCGAACCGTTTCGAAGTGCTCGACACGAGCTTGTTGAAGGAACATCTCCTTCAACTGTGTGATCATGTCATATGCACTATGATGCTCAAAATTCTTTTGGAGTTCGGGTATCATAGTCCCAAGCATGAGGCAAGAAACTTACAACGAATCGGTGCAATATTTCTCCCAATAAGCCATGCCTTCCGTATCATCCTCATCCGGTTGATCGGGAATGGGGTCTTCCAACACATACGCCCTGTCCTCTAGTTTGAGGACAATTCTTATATTGCGGAACCAATCCATGAAGTTCGTATGGTTGAGTTTTTCCTTTTCGAGGATTGACCTCAACGATAGGTTGTTAAAGCCTATTGGTGCGTTCGGAATGTTGTTGTTATTGGCGGCTATCTACAAAATTTAACAAAGTTGTTTAAGTATCAATTTTAATTTAACGATCAATACCCTTTAAATCCAATTGATATTTATTAAATTTTAGAATCCAACGGTAAACGAAATTTCGGTTAGGTGACCTTTATCCCGTTATTTGATTTAGCTAGGTAGTCATTATATGACAATTGCAATCCTTTTGCAACTTCTAAGTTATGGGATCATGCAATCCTTTTGCATGGCATATTTATCCCATCAACGCCTATTTGTTCCTCATGCTTCGGTGACCCTAAGTTCATGATTTCCAAATCAAGTCGTTCTACTTGTGTAAACGTGTAAACTTAACATACAAGTGGTTAGGTGACCTTTATCCCACAAGCATGCGAAATTCACCTTAATCATATTAGTTTGCTCATAACGGTTAGGTGACCTTTATCCCATTGTGAGTTCCCTAATATTTTTAAGTGTTGCACAAAAGGATGGCGTTTAACTTGTTTGCCTTGTTAATAAGGGATTTTAAGTTTTCATTAATTCTAGTTTGAGAAAACTTTTATGCCATACACCAACATGCATTTAGTGTATGGTTCATTTGAAATCCATTTTCATGTCTATAAACCATTTTATATATATGATCCTAATCATGTTCTTAATAACCGTTTATTAATGTCCTTTTAGTAATTTTTAATTTAACCAATTAAATTATCGTTTTGCATGTCGTTAATTAATGTATAATTTAACCAATTAAATTGCCATTTTGCTTGTTGTTAACTTGTGTGATTAACTTGTAGCATACAAACATACAATCCATAATCATACAATAAACAACCATGCATGCAAAACAAATATGTTCACAATCAAGCCATTTTGGTAGACATTTGTTTAGCCGAAAACAAATACCACCGGATAAGGGGTTATAACACAAAGTAGGAAATTTTAAATCTCCCATTTAATCTTGCATCCAAATGCTTCTTCTTGTGTTCTTCAAGTCTTCATCATCTTCATCTTTTTACAAAATATATCCTAATACATTTTGTCTAAAAAAGTGAAATTACAACCCAATCTATTTTACATACCAAATATAAAATAAATTACATAACCAAAATAATATTATTACATACCAAATGAATAAATATTAAATCAACCAAACATGCAACCAAATACAAGGTCAAGGCTAAGATTGTGAACATCATCAACATAAGTGATAGGCAATACAGAATCACAAGTGATTGGAAACACAGAATCACAAGTGATCTGCAACACAGAATCACAAGTGATTGGCAATACAGAATCACAAGTGATCGGCAACACAGAATCACAAGTGATTGGCAACACAGAATCACAAGTGATCGGCAACACAGAATGCAGAATCACAAGTGATTTTGGCCAAAATGACAAACCACTCAAAACCAAAAATTTTACATTCTACTTCATGCATGTTCATAGAATGCAAAATTATAGTGGGTTTAATAACCATCTCGAAGCATATTTCAACAACTTCGGCTCTAGATACCATTGTTGGGATTTAACAAGTTCCATAATACTTATAATCATTCAAGAAATAATATTTGCGGAAGCATATAAATTACCATTTTAAAACTTGTAAATCTTTAACCATTTAAAGTTAAATCCCAAATAGGATCAAGTTGTGAAACATACTTACAAATTAAGAGTGGGTTTAGAGATAATACCTCCTCAAGCTAGTTGAGGGTAGTTTACAAATGTGCAAGATGATGATGAAGATGAAGGCAAGAAAGCTTCTAACTTGAAGCCTCAAGTGTGTAATACCCCAAGCTTTTGATGCACCAACACCTTCCTTTGTTTGGTTAGGATTTTAGACACTTGATTAACAAGATTACCATGCAAAAACACTCTCTTTTTCCCTCTAAACTGCCACAGCCAGCAGCTGTGTTTTCAGCAGAAAAACTGCAGTTTTTTTTAGTGTATTGCTTGTTTTCTCACTCACTTGAGTCAAGGAATCCCTTGGTTAAAGAGAGTCTTGCATGCCTTAAGGAATTTATTGTTTACAAGTAACCAAGCAAGCATGGGATGTCACCTAGGAGTCCCAAAATCTGCATTCTTGTATCATTTAAATAATAAGTATAATTTATATAAAACTTGTTACATTTTATATAAAACTTGTTATTAAAGTTCAAGTTATAAATATAGGTTACTTGTACTTTATAAACCAATTTATAAAGTATAACAAAACATAATTATTTATACATATAAATAATCAAATCCTTAATATATAAATTGTCCAAACAATTTATCTCAAGTGATAATATTTTAGAAACCCGATTTTCTAAAATCCAAGTGTCGCATATTCGTTTAATGATCCAATAGTTAAGATCAAATACGTTTAAGGTGTCGGTAAGCTTGTTATTGGGTATGACCCGACTTGGATCATAACATATCAGCCACATTAATTAAATACGTCTCTCGGGCATACGAAAAACCTACAGGGGGATATCACATTGGGAAATCCATAAGTTACGATGTGTTTACTTTGACGCATATATTGTGGGGAACCCAAATGCTATTTTACGTAACGAGTTAAGAAATTATTTTGACTCAATATATCCGAATATAGGACTTCGTGATTTAGAAAAAGCGGCTAACATGCAACATAAAGAAGCATGTTATGCTTACGGGTTAGTAATGTTCGCTTCTCACCAAAGTGAGAACAAGAACATCGGGCTACAACTATTAAATAAAACGTTCCCACAAGTGACGGAGTCGGTAATTGGGGTAAGAAATGAGGTTTTTAGGTTATTACGAGACTGTTGGTCATTACGTAACCTTCATCCTTTTGACAACGTTACAACACATTGTCTTACTATCCGTCACAACGGTTATGTTCCACAAAACCAAGGATGGGAAGTGGTATTAGTAAAACCAGAATGCATGACTTGTTTCTGAACGTATGAATTACGTGTCTTTATTGCCTTTGCTGAACGCCTTATTTATTAACTAGAATTATCTTCGAAACTACTTTGTATCAAAGTTTTATGTGGTATATTTCATGCTATATGTAAAATAGCGGTATTGTAAGTTTGTAAGTTATTGTATAAAGGCTTGAATATGATATATTTTTGTTTTTTTTTTTGTTTTTGTGATTAGTTTTTCATATAGAATTGTAGTAGTTGAAATGGTATGTTAGCTACTAAGTATGAACTTAACGGGTAGGTACTACCCGAATTAAAGAGTATAAAACGCTAATATGAAGAAAGAGCTTTTATAAATAAGTTCATATTACGCTATGAAATACTATTGACTACTCTTGATATTCTATATGATTAACTCGTTTCATTTGACTATTTTGAAGGAAATGGCACCAACTACTCGACACACCTTGAATATGAGCGAAGAGGAATTTCGTGTCTCTCTTGCTTCAAACATAGCCGCAGTACAGGTTGCGCTACATGTAGTGACCCGAACTTTTCCATGTTTATATATATTAATTGAGATTGATATTTACATGATTAAATGTTTCCAACATGTTAAGCAATCAAACTTGTTAAGACTTGATTAATTGAAATATGTTTCATATAGACAATTGACCACCCAAGTTGACCGGCGATTCACGAACGTTAAAACTTGTAAAAACGACTTGACGATATATATATGGATATACATATGGTTAACATGAGATTATGATAAGTAAGTATCTCCATAAGTATATTAACAATGAGTTATATACATATAAACAAGACTACTAACTTAAGGATTTCGAAACGAGACATATATGTAACGATTATCGTTGTAACGACATTTAAATGTATATATATCATATTAAGATATATTAATATATTATAATATTATGATAATATAATAATTTAACATCTCATTAGATATAATAAACAATGGGTTAACAACATTAATTGAGATCGTTAACTTAAAGGTTTCAAAACAACACTTACATGTAACGACTAACGATGACTTAACGACTCCGTTAAAATGTATATACATGTAGTGTATTTATATGTATTAAAATACTTTTGGAAGACTTCAAGACATATATCAAAACACTCATACTTAACGAAAATGGTTACAGTTACTTTCCCATTCTTTTCTTTCATCAAGAATTCTAGTCGTATTCTTACCCGTATTATACACAGCTTCAAAACGTACTTACTATGGGTATATACCAATAGGAACTAGCATGGGATTCCACTCTTGATTATGTCATGAATGACTAATCAATTTTAACTTCTACCATGAGCTAGTCAACTAACTAGAACTCCTTTTAACCCCACTCACCACTCACCAATTAACACTCATCATTCACTCCATTTCACTTCCAAATCTCTTTCTAATTCTCTCTCAACACACCCACACTATTATGAACGTATTTTTCCAGTAGTTAATCATCATCTTCATCAAAAATCACTTCAAGAATCAAGCTATAATCATCATAGGAAGAACACTTCAAGAATACTTCAAAAATCCCTTCAAGTTTACTAATTTACTTCCAAGCTTTCTAATCCATTCCAAGTAATCATCTAAGATCAAGAAACCTTTGTCATATACAGTAGGTTATCTTTCTTATTCAAGGTAATATTCATATTCAAACTTTGATTCAATTTCTATAACTATAAACTATCTTAATTCGAGCAAAAATCTTACTTGAACTTGTTTTTGTGTCATGATCCTACTTCAAGAACTTTCAAGCCATCCAAGGATCCATTGAAGCTAGATCCATTTTTCTCTTTTCCAGTAGGTTCATCCAAGGAACTTAAGGTAGTAATGATGTTCATAACATCATTCGATTCATACATATAAAGCTATCTTATTCGAAGGTTTAAACTTGTAATCACTAGAACATAGTTTAGTTAATTCTAAACTTGTTCGCAAACAAAAGTTAATCCTTCTAACTTGACTTTTAAAATCAACTAAACACATGTTCTATATCTATATGATATGCTAACTTAATGATTTAAAACCTGGAAACACGAAAAACACCGTAAAACCGGATTTACGCCGTCGTAGTAACACCGCGGGCTGTTTTGGGTTAGTTAATTAAAAACTATGATAAACTTTGATTTAAAAGTTGTTATTCTGAGAAAATGATTTTTATTATGAACATGAAACTATATCCAAAAATTATGGTTAAACTCAAAGTGGAAGTATGTTTTCTAAAATGGTCATCTAGACGTCGTTCTTTCGACTGAAATGACTACCTTTACAAAAACGACTTGTAACTTATTTTTCCGACTATAAACCTATACTTTTTCTGTTTAGATTCATAAAATAGAGTTCAATATGAAACCATAGCAATTTGATTCACTCAAAACGGATTTAAAATGAAGAAGTTATGGGTAAAACAAGATTGGATAATTTTTCTCATTTTAGCTACGTGAAAATTGGTAACAAATCTATTCCAACCATAACTTAATCAACTTGTATTGTATATTATGTAATCTTGAGATACCATAGACACGTATACAATGTTTCGACCTATCATGTCGACACATCTATATATATTTCGGAACAACCATAGACACTCTATATGTGAATGTTGGAGTTAGCTATACAGGGTTGAGGTTGATTCCAAAATATATATAGTTTGAGTTGTGATCAATACTGAGATACGTATACACTGGGTCGTGGATTGATTCAAGATAATATTTATCGATTTATTTCTGTACATCTAACTGTGGACAACTAGTTGTAGGTTACTAACGAGGACAGCTGACTTAATAAACTTAAAACATCAAAATATATTAAAAGTGTTGTAAATATATTTTGAACATACTTTGATATATATGTATATATTGTTATAGGTTCGTGAATCAACCAGTGGCCAAGTCTTACTTCCCGACGAAGTAAAAATCTGTGAAAGTGAGTTATAGTCCCACTTTTAAAATCTAATATTTTTGGGATGAGAATACATGCAGGTTTTATAAATGATTTACAAAATAGACACAAGTACGTGAAACTACATTCTATGGTTGAATTATCGAAATCGAATATGCCCCTTTTTATTAAGTCTGATAATCTAAGAATTAGGGAACAGACACCCTAATTGACGCGAATCCTAAAGATAGATCTATTGGGCCTAACAAACCCCATCCAAAGTACCGGATGCTTTAGTACTTCGAAATTTATATCATATCCGAAGGGTGTCCCGGAATGATGGGGATATTCTTATATATGCATCTTGTTATTGTCGGTTACCAGGTGTTCACCATATGAATGATTTTTATCTCTATGTATGGGATGTGTATTGAAATATGAAATCTTGTGGTCTATTGTTACGATTTGATATATATATAGGTTAAACCTATAACTCACCAACATTTTTGTTGACGTTTTAAGCATGTTTATTCTCAGGTGATTATTAAGAGCTTCCGCTGTCGCATACTTAAATAAGGACAAGATTTGGAGTCCATGCTTGTATGATATTGTGTAAAAACTGCATTCAAGAAACTTATTTTGTTGTAACATATTTGTATTGTAAACCATTATGTAATGGTCGTGTGTAAACAGGATATTTTAGATTATCATTATTTGATAATCTACGTAAAGCTTTTTAAACCTTTATTGATGAAATAAAGGTTATGGTTTGTTTAAAAATGAATGCAGTATTTGAAAAACGTCTCATATAGAGGTCAAAACCTCGCAACGAAATCAATTAATATGGAACGTTTTTAATCAATAAGAACGGGACATTTCAGTTGGTATCCGAGCGTTGGTCTTAGAGAACCAGAAAATTTGCATTAGTGTGTCTTATCGAGTTTGTTAGGATGCATTAGTGAGTCTGGACTTCGACCGTGTTTTCTTTAAAAATGATTGCTTAACATTTTTGTTGGAAACTATATATTTTTAACATATGAATATTATGTGATATATTAATCTCTTAACGTGTTTGATATTATGTGATAGATGTCTACCTCTAGAACAAGTCCCATTGACTCACCTAATAATAATGAAGAGTCAAATGTAAATTGGAATGATTTGTGGACTGATTCACAAGTTCTCGAAGAGGAACCGGAAGAAGAGTCGGAACCGGAAGAAGAATCGGAACCGGAAGAAGAATCGGAACCGGATGAAGAAATAGAACCGGTGGGGGAAATAATAAAACGGTTAAGTAAAAGAAAATCCTCAACCAACCGACCAAAGTTAATTATGGTCAATGGTGTTTCCGCCAAGGAAGCAAAATATTGGGAGGATTACCAATTCTCCGATGAATCGGATTTCGACGAGAATTCCGATGATGTTATAGAAATTACCCCAACTGAATTTAAAAAGGAAAAAGAAAATAATAAGGGAAAGGGCATAAAAATAGAGAAATCTAATTCCAACCCCGATGAACTTTATATGTATCGTCAACCCCCGAAGTCCTTAAGTTGTAACAATGACCCGGGAACCTCTAAACCACCAGGTTTTTCTAAACCAATGTGGACAACGACGGCTCGTATTAGGGGAACATCATATATCCCTAGAAACTTGGCAAAACGAACCAAAACCGAAGAAGAAGAAACGAGCGAGTCGGAATAAGATAGTTGTATTCGTGTGGTGTAATATATGGAATATCTTATGCTTTATGATATATGTAAAAATTGCTTGTATTAATAAGTATTTTTTTTTATGAATCTAACTCTTGTCTATTTTACAGTTTAAAAACACAAAATGGATAGACAACCCAATATTTTAAGAGACCTACCCGGAGACATGATTGATGAAATCTTGTCTAGAGTCGGCCAGAATTCTTCGGCACAACTATTTAAGGCGAGATCAGTTTGTAAGACATTCGAAGAACGTTCCAAGAATGTCTTGGTTTATAAGAGACTTTCGTTTGAAAGATGGGGGATATCACATTGGGAAACCCATAAGTTACGATGTGTTTACTTTGACGCATATATTGCGGGGAACCCAAATGCTATTTTACGCAACGGGTTAAGAAATTATTTTGACTCAATATATCCGAATATTGGACTTCGTGATTTAGAAAAAGCGGCTAACATGCAACATAAAGAAGCATGTTATGCTTACGGATTAGTAATGTTCGCTTCTCACCAAAGTGAGAACAAGAACATCGGGCTACAACTATTAAACAAAACGTTTCCACAAGTGACGGAGTCGGTAATTGGGGTAAGAAATGAGGTTTTTATATTATTACGGGACTGTTGGACATTACGTAACCCTCGTCCCTTTGATGACGTTACAACACGCTGTCTTATCAACGGCCATAACGGTTATGTTGCACAAGACCAAGGATGGGAAGTAGTCCTAGTAAAACCAGAATGCATGACTTGTTTCTGGACGTATGAATTACGTGTCTTTATTGCCTTTGCCGAACGACTTGTGTACTAGCTAGAATTGTCTTCACAACTATCTTGTATCAAAGTTATTGTGTGCTATATTTCATGCTTTATGTAAAATAAGCGGTATTGTAAGTTTGTAAAATATTGTATAAAAGTTTGAACGCGAAATATTATTACAATCAGTTTTTCATATAGAATTGTAGTAGTTGAATTGTATATTAGCTACTAAGTATGAACTTAACGGGTAGGTACTACCCGAATTTAAACTTATAAAACGCTAATATGAAGAAAAAGCTTTTATAAATGAGTTCATATTATGCTACGAAATACTATTAACTACTCTTAATATTCTGTATGATTAACTTGTTCCATTTAACTATTTTGAAGGAAATGGCACCGACTACTCGACACACCGTGAATATGAATGAAGAGGAATTCCGTACTTTTCTAGCTTCAAACATAGCCGCAGTACAGGCTGCGCTACATACCAACAATAACCTTGGATCTAGCAGTACAGGAAATCGTGTAGGATGCACCTACAAAGAATTCACTGCCTGCAAACCTTTGGAATTTGATGGAACCGAAGGACCGATCGGATTGAAACGGTGGACCGAGAAGGTTGAATCGGTGTTTGCCATAAGTAAGTGTACTGAAGAGGACAAAGTGAAGTACGCTACGCATACCTTCACAGGTTCTGCGTTAACATGGTGGAATACCTATCTAGAGCAAGTGGGACAAGACGATGCGTACGCACTACCGTGGTCAGCATTCAAGCACTTGATGAACGAGAAGTACCGTCCCAGAACCGAGGTCAATAAGCTCAAGACAGAACTTAGAGGGTTACGAACCCAAGGATTTGATATTACCAAGTACGAAAGACGATTCACAGAATTGTGCCTATTGTGTCCGGGAGCATTCGAAGATGAGGAAGAGAAGATCGACGCGTTTGTGAAAGGATTACCGGAAAGAATCCAAGAAGATATAAGTTCACACGAGCCCGCCTCCATACAACAGGCATGTAGAATGGCTCACAAACTAGTGAACCAGATTGAAGAAAGAATTAAAGAACAGACTGCTGAAGAGGCCAATGTGAAGCAAGTCAAAAGAAAGTGGGAGGAAAACGGTGATAAGAATCACCAATACAACAACAACAGCAATTACAACAATAATCGCAACAATTATCCCAACAATCGCAACATCAATCGCAACTACAACAAACGGCCCAACAACAACAACAACAATAACAACAACAGCAACTACAACAATCATCCCAACAACAATAATAACCGCAACAACAACAACAATCAGAAGCAACTATGCCAAAGGTGTGAAAAGAATCACTCGGGGTTCTGCACCAAATTTTGCAACAAGTGTAAAAGAAATGGTCATAGCGCGGCAAAGTGTGAGGTCTACGGACCAGGGGTTAATAGAACGAAAGGAACAAATGGTGTCGGAACGAGTAATGGCGGAGCAAGTAGTGTCGGAGCAAGTTATGCCAATGTAGTTTGTTATAAATGTGGAAAACCAGGCCACATTATTAGAAATTGCCCGAACCAGGAGAACACGAATGGACAAGGCCGTGGAAGAGTTTTCAATATTAATGCGGTAGAGGCACAGGAAGACCCGGAGCTTGTTATGGGTACGTTTCTTATTGACAATAAATCTGCTTACGTTTTATTTGATTCGGGTGCGGATAGAAGCTATATGAGTAGAGATTTTTGTGCTAAATTAAGTTGTCCATTGACGCCTTTGGATAGTAAATTTTTACTCGAATTAGCAAATGGTAAATTAATTTCAGCAGATAATATATGTCGGAATCGAGAAATTAAACTGGTTAGCGAAACATTTAAGATTGATTTGATACCAGTAGAGTTAGGGAGTTTTGATGTGATAATCGGTATGGACTGGTTGAAAGAAGTGAAAGCGGAGATCGTTTGTTACAAAAATGCAATTCGCATTATACGAGAAAAAGGAAAACCCTTAATGGTGTACGGAGAAAAGGGCAACACGAAGCTACATCTTATTAGTAATTTGAAGGCACAAAAACTAATAAGAAAAGGTTGCTATGCTGTTCTAGCACACGTCGAGAAAGTACAAACTGAAGAAAAGAGCATCAATGATGTTCCCATTGCAAAAGAATTTCCCGATGTATTTCCGAAAGAATTACCGGGATTACCCCCACATCGATCCGTTGAATTTCAAATAGATCTTGTACCAGGAGCTGCACCAATAGCTCGTGCTCCTTACAGACTCGCACCCAGCGAGATGAAAGAACTGCAAAGCCAATTACAAGAACTTTTAGAGCGTGGTTTCATTCGACCAAGCACATCACCGTGGGGAGCTCCTGTTTTGTTTGTCAAGAAGAAAGATGGTACATTCAGGTTGTGTATCGACTACCGAGAGTTGAACAAACTTACCATCAAGAACCGCTACCCACTACCGAGAATCGACGACTTATTTGATCAACTACAAGGCTCGTCTGTTTATTCAAAGATTGACTTACGTTCCGGGTATCATCAAATGCGGGTGAAAGAAGATGATATTCCAAAGACTGCTTTCAGAACACGTTACGGTCATTACGAGTTTATGGTCATGCCGTTTGGTTTAACTAATGCACCAGCTGTGTTCATGGACCTTATGAACCGAGTGTGTGGACCATACCTTGACAAGTTTGTCATTGTTTTCATTTATGACATACTTATTTACTCAAAGAATGACCAAGAACACGGTGAACATTTGAGAAAGGTGTTAGAAGTATTGAGGAAGGAAGAATTGTACGCTAAGTTTTCAAAGTGTGCATTTTGGTTGGAAGAAGTTCAATTCCTCGGTCACATAGTGAACAAAGAAGGTATTAAGGTGGATCCGGCAAAGATAGAAACTGTTGAAAAGTGGGAAACCCCGAAAACTCCGAAACACATACGCCAGTTTTTAGGACTAGCCGGTTACTACAGAAGGTTCATCCAAGACTTTTCCAGAATAGCAAAACCCTTGACTGCATTAACGCATAAAGGGAAGAAATTTGAATGGAATGATGAACAAGAGAAAGCGTTTCAGTTATTGAAGAAAAAGCTAACTACGACACCTATATTGTCATTGCCTGAAGGGAATGATGATTTTGTGATTTATTGTGACGCATCAAAGCAAGGTCTCGGTTGTGTATTAATGCAACGAACGAAGGTGATTGCTTATGCGTCTAGACAATTGAAGATTCACGAACAAAATTATACGACGCATGATTTGGAATTAGGCGCGGTTGTTTTTGCATTAAAGACTTGGAGGCACTACTTATATGGGGTCAAAAGTATTATATATACCGACCACAAAAGTCTTCAACACATATTTAATCAGAAACAACTGAATATGAGGCAGCGTAGGTGGATTGAATTATTGAATGATTACGATTTTGAGATTCGTTACCACCCGGGGAAGGCAAATGTGGTAGCCGATGCCTTGAGCAGGAAGGATAGAGAACCCATTCGAGTAAAATCTATGAATATAATGATTCATAATAACATTACTACTCAAATAAAGGAGGCGCAACAAGGAGTTTTAAAAGAGGGAAATTTAAAGGATGAAATACCCAAAGGATCGGAGAAGCATCTTAATATTCGGGAAGACGGAACCCGGTATAGGGCTGAAAGGATTTGGGTACCAAAATTTGGAGATATGAGAGAAATGGTACTTAGAGAAGCTCATAAAACCAGATACTCAATACATCCTGGAACGGGGAAGATGTACAAGGATCTCAAGAAACATTTTTGGTGGCCGGGTATGAAAGCCGATGTTGCTAAATACGTAGGAGAATGTTTGACGTGTTCTAAGATCAAAGCTGAGCATCAGAAACCATCAGGTCTACTTCAACAACCCGAAATCCCGGAATGGAAATGGGAAAACATTACCATGGATTTCATCACTAAATTGCCAAGGACTGCAAGTGGTTTTGATACTATTTGGGTAATAGTTGATCGTCTCACCAAATCAGCACACTTCCTACCAATAAGAGAAGATGACAAGATGGAGAAGTTAGCACGACTGTATTTGAAGGAAGTCGTCTCCAGACATGGAATACCTATCTCTATTATCTCTGATAGGGATGGCAGATTTATTTCAAGATTCTGGCAGACATTACAGCAAGCATTAGGAACTCGTTTAGACATGAGTACTGCCTATCATCCACAAACTGATGGGCAGAGTGAAAGGACGATACAAACGCTTGAAGACATGCTACGAGCATGTGTTATTGATTTCGGAAACAGTTGGGATCGACATCTACCGTTAGCAGAATTTTCCTACAACAACAGCTACCATTCAAGCATTGAGATGGCGCCGTTTGAAGCACTTTATGGTAGAAAGTGCAGGTCTCCGATTTGTTGGAGTGAAGTGGGGGATAGACAGATTACGGGTCCGGAGATTATACAAGAAACTACCGAGAAGATCATCCAAATTCAACAACGGTTGAAAACCGCCCAAAGTCGACAAAAGAGCTACGCTGACATTAAAAGAAAAGATATAGAATTTGAAATTGGAGAGATGGTCATGCTTAAAGTTGCACCTTGGAAAGGCGTTGTTCGATTTGGTAAACGAGGGAAATTAAATCCAAGGTATATTGGACCATTCAAGATTATTGATCGTGTCGGACCAGTAGCTTACCGACTTGAGTTACCTCAACAACTCGCGGCTGTACATAACACTTTCCACGTCTCGAATTTGAAGAAATGTTTTGCTAAAGAAGATCTCACTATTCCGTTAGATGAAATCCAAATCAATGAAAAACTCCAATTCATCGAAGAACCCGTCGAAATAATGGATCGTGAGGTTAAAAGACTTAAGCAAAACAAGATACCAATTGTTAAGGTTCGATGGAATGCTCGTAGAGGACCCGAGTTCACCTGGGAGCGTGAAGATCAGATGAAGAAGAAATACCCGCATCTATTTCCAGAAGATTCGTCAACACCTTCAACAGCTTAAAATTTCGGGACGAAATTTATTTAACGGGTAGGTACTGTAGTGACCCGAACTTTTCCATGTTTATATATATTAATTGAGATTGATATTTACATGATTAAATGTTTCCAACATGTTAAGCAATCAAACTTGTTAAGACTTGATTAATTGAAATATGTTTCATATAGACAATTGACCACCCAAGTTGACCGGCGATTCACGAACGTTAAAACTTGTAAAAACGACTTGACGATATATATATGGATATACATATGGTTAACATGAGATTATGATAAGTAAGTATCTCCATAAGTATATTAACAATGAGTTATATACATATAAACAAGACTACTAACTTAAGGATTTCGAAACGAGACATATATGTAACGATTATCGTTGTAACGACATTTAAATGTATATATATCATATTAAGATATATTAATATATTATAATATTATGATAATATAATAATTTAACATCTCATTAGATATAATAAACAATGGGTTAACAACATTAATTGAGATCGTTAACTTAAAGGTTTCAAAACAACACTTACATGTAACGACTAACGATGACTTAACGACTCCGTTAAAATGTATATACATGTAGTGTATTTATATGTATTAAAATACTTTTGGAAGACTTCAAGACATATATCAAAACACTCATACTTAACGAAAATGGTTACAGTTACTTTCCCATTCTTTTCTTTCATCAAGAATTCTAGTCGTATTCTTACCCGTATTATACACAGCTTCAAAACGTACTTACTATGGGTATATACCAATAGGAACTAGCATGGGATTCCACTCTTGATTATGTCATGAATGACTAATCAATTTTAACTTCTACCATGAGCTAGTCAACTAACTAGAACTCCTTTTAACCCCACTCACCACTCACCAATTAACACTCATCATTCACTCCATTTCACTTCCAAATCTCTTTCTAATTCTCTCTCAACACACCCACACTATTATGAACGTATTTTTCCAGTAGTTAATCATCATCTTCATCAAAAATCACTTCAAGAATCAAGCTATAATCATCATAGGAAGAACACTTCAAGAATACTTCAAAAATCCCTTCAAGTTTACTAATTTACTTCCAAGCTTTCTAATCCATTCCAAGTAATCATCTAAGATCAAGAAACCTTTGTCATATACAGTAGGTTATCTTTCTTATTCAAGGTAATATTCATATTCAAACTTTGATTCAATTTCTATAACTATAAACTATCTTAATTCGAGCAAAAATCTTACTTGAACTTGTTTTTGTGTCATGATCCTACTTCAAGAACTTTCAAGCCATCCAAGGATCCATTGAAGCTAGATCCATTTTTCTCTTTTCCAGTAGGTTCATCCAAGGAACTTAAGGTAGTAATGATGTTCATAACATCATTCGATTCATACATATAAAGCTATCTTATTCGAAGGTTTAAACTTGTAATCACTAGAACATAGTTTAGTTAATTCTAAACTTGTTCGCAAACAAAAGTTAATCCTTCTAACTTGACTTTTAAAATCAACTAAACACATGTTCTATATCTATATGATATGCTAACTTAATGATTTAAAACCTGGAAACACGAAAAACACCGTAAAACCGGATTTACGCCGTCGTAGTAACACCGCGGGCTGTTTTGGGTTAGTTAATTAAAAACTATGATAAACTTTGATTTAAAAGTTGTTATTCTGAGAAAATGATTTTTATTATGAACATGAAACTATATCCAAAAATTATGGTTAAACTCAAAGTGGAAGTATGTTTTCTAAAATGGTCATCTAGACGTCGTTCTTTCGACTGAAATGACTACCTTTACAAAAACGACTTGTAACTTATTTTTCCGACTATAAACCTATACTTTTTCTGTTTAGATTCATAAAATAGAGTTCAATATGAAACCATAGCAATTTGATTCACTCAAAACGGATTTAAAATGAAGAAGTTATGGGTAAAACAAGATTGGATAATTTTTCTCATTTTAGCTACGTGAAAATTGGTAACAAATCTATTCCAACCATAACTTAATCAACTTGTATTGTATATTATGTAATCTTGAGATACCATAGACACGTATACAATGTTTCGACCTATCATGTCGACACATCTATATATATTTCGGAACAACCATAGACACTCTATATGTGAATGTTGGAGTTAGCTATACAGGGTTGAGGTTGATTCCAAAATATATATAGTTTGAGTTGTGATCAATACTGAGATACGTATACACTGGGTCGTGGATTGATTCAAGATAATATTTATCGATTTATTTCTGTACATCTAACTGTGGACAACTAGTTGTAGGTTACTAACGAGGACAGCTGACTTAATAAACTTAAAACATCAAAATATATTAAAAGTGTTGTAAATATATTTTGAACATACTTTGATATATATGTATATATTGTTATAGGTTCGTGAATCAACCAGTGGCCAAGTCTTACTTCCCGACGAAGTAAAAATCTGTGAAAGTGAGTTATAGTCCCACTTTTAAAATCTAATATTTTTGGGATGAGAATACATGCAGGTTTTATAAATGATTTACAAAATAGACACAAGTACGTGAAACTACATTCTATGGTTGAATTATCGAAATCGAATATGCCCCTTTTTATTAAGTCTGATAATCTAAGAATTAGGGAACAGACACCCTAATTGACGCGAATCCTAAAGATAGATCTATTGGGCCTAACAAACCCCATCCAAAGTACCGGATGCTTTAGTACTTCGAAATTTATATCATATCCGAAGGGTGTCCCGGAATGATGGGGATATTCTTATATATGCATCTTGTTATTGTCGGTTACCAGGTGTTCACCATATGAATGATTTTTATCTCTATGTATGGGATGTGTATTGAAATATGAAATCTTGTGGTCTATTGTTACGATTTGATATATATATAGGTTAAACCTATAACTCACCAACATTTTTGTTGACGTTTTAAGCATGTTTATTCTCAGGTGATTATTAAGAGCTTCCGCTGTCGCATACTTAAATAAGGACAAGATTTGGAGTCCATGCTTGTATGATATTGTGTAAAAACTGCATTCAAGAAACTTATTTTGTTGTAACATATTTGTATTGTAAACCATTATGTAATGGTCGTGTGTAAACAGGATATTTTAGATTATCATTATTTGATAATCTACGTAAAGCTTTTTAAACCTTTATTGATGAAATAAAGGTTATGGTTTGTTTAAAAATGAATGCAGTATTTGAAAAACGTCTCATATAGAGGTCAAAACCTCGCAACGAAATCAATTAATATGGAACGTTTTTAATCAATAAGAACGGGACATTTCACTACATACCAATAATAACCTTGGATCTAGCAGTACAGGAAATCGTGTAGGATGCACCTACAAAGAATTCACTGCCTGCAAACCTTTGGAATTTGATGGAACCGAAGGACCGATCGGATTGAAACGGTGGACCGAGAAGGTCGAATCGGTGTTTGCCATAAGTAAGTGTACTGAAGAGGACAAAGTGAAGTACGCTACGCATACCTTCACAGGTTCTGCGTTAACATGGTGGAATACCTATATAGAGCAAGTGGGACAAGATGATGCTTACGCACTACCGTGGTCAGCATTCAAGCACTTGATGAACGAGAAGTACCATCCCAGAACCGAGGTCAATAAGCTCAAGATAGAACTTAGAGGGTTACGAACCCAAGGATTTGATATTACCACGAACGAAAGACGATTCACAGAATTATGCCTATTGTGTCCGGGAGCGTTCGAAGATGAGGAAGAGAAGATCGACGCATTTATGAAAGGATTACCGGAAAGAATCCAAGAAGATATAAGTTCACACGAGCCCGGGTACATACAACAGGCATGTAGAATGGCTCACAAACTAGTGAACCAGATTGAAGAAAGAATTAAAGAACAGACTGCTGAAGAGGCCAATGTGAAGCAAGTCAAAAGAAAGTGGGAGGAAAATGGTGATAAGAATCACCAATACAACAACAACAGCAATTACAACAATAATCGCAATAACTATCCCAACAATCGCAAATCAATCGCAACTACAACAAATGGCCCAACAACAACAACAACAACAACAACAACAACAACAACAACAACTACAACAATCATCCCAACAACAATAATAACCGCAACAACAACAACAATCAGAAGCAGCTATGCCAAAGGTGTGAAAAGTATCACTCAGGGTTCTGCACCAAATTTTGCAACAAGTGTAAAAGAAATGGTCATAACGCGACGAAGTGTGAGGTCTACGGACCAGGGGTTAACAGAACGAAAGGAACAAATGGTGTCAGAACGAATAATGGCAGAGCAAGTAGCGTTGGAGCAAGTTATGCCAATGTAGTTTGTTATAAATGTGGAAAACCGGGCCACATTATTAGAAATTGCCCGAACCAGGAGAACACGAATGGACAAGGAAGCGGAAGAGTTTTCAATATTAATGCGGCAGAGGCACAGGAAGACCCGGAGCTTGTTACGGGTACGTTTCTTATTGACAATAAATCTGCTTACGTTTTATTTGATTCGGGTGCGGATAGAAGCTATATGAGTAGAGATTTTTGTGCTAAATTAAGTTGTCCATTGACGCCTTTGGATAGTAAATTTTTACTCAAATTAGCAAATAGTAAATTAATTTCAGCAGATAATATATGTAGGAATCGAGAAATTAAACTGGTTAGCGAAACATTTAAGATTGACTTGATACCAGTAGAGTTAGGGAGTTTTGATGTGATAATCGGTATGGACTGGTTGAAAGAAGTGAAAGCAGAGATCGTTTGTTACAAAAATGCAATTCGCATTACACGAGAAAAAGGAAAACCCTTAATGGTGTACGGAGAAAAGGGCAACACGAAGCTACATCTTATTAGTAATTTGAAGGCACAAAAACTAATAAGAAAAGGTTGCTATGCTGTTCTAGCACACGTCGAGAAAGTACAACTGAAGAAAAGAGCATCAATGATGTTCTCGTCGCAAAAGAATTTCCCGATGTATTTCCGAAAGAATTACCGGGATTACCCCCACATCGATCCGTTGAATTTCAAATAGATCTTGTACCAGGAGCTGCACCAATAGCTCGTGCTCCTTACAGACTCGCACCCAGCGAGATGAAAGAACTGCAAAGCCAATTACAAGAACTTTTAGAGCGTGGTTTCATTCGACAAAGCACATCACCGTGGGGAGCTCCTGTTTTGTTTGTCAAGAAGAAAGATGGTACATTCAGGTTGTGTATCGACTACCGAGAGTTGAACAAACTTACCATTAAGAACCGCTACCCACTACCGAGAATCGATGACTTATTTGATCAACTACAAGGCTCGTCTGTTTATTCAAAGATTGACTTACGTTTCGGGTATCATCAAATGCGGGTGAAAGAAGATGATATTCCAAAGATTGCTTTCAGAACACGTTACGATCATTACGAGTTTATGGTCATGCCGTTTGGTTTAACTAATGCACCAGCTGTGTTCATGGACCTTATGAACCGAGTGTGTGGACCATACCTTGACAAGTTTGTCATTGCTTTCATTGATGACATACTTATTTACACAAAGAATGACCAAGAACACGGTGAACACTTGAGAAAGGTGTTAGAAGTATTGAGGAAGGAAGAATTGTACGCTAAGTTTTCAAAGTATGCATTTTGGTTGGAAGAAGTTCAATTCCTATGTCACATAGTGAATAAAGAAGGTATTAAGGTGGATCCGGCAAAGATAGAAATTGTTGAAGAGTGGGAAACCCCGAAAACTCCGAAACACATACGCCAGTTTTTAGGACTAGCTGGTTACTACAGAAGGTTCATCCAAGACTTTTCCAGAATAGCAAAACCCTTGACGGCATTAACGCATAAAGGGAAGAAATTTGAATGGAAGGATGAACAAGAGAAAGCGTTTCAGTTATTGAAGAAAAAGCTAACTACGGCACCTATATTGTCATTGCCTGAAGGGAATGATGATTTTGTGATTTATTGTGACGCATCAAAGCAAGGTCTCGGTTGTGTATTAATGCAACGAACGAAGGTGATTGCTTATGCGTCTAGATAATTGAAGATTCACGAACAAAATTATACGACGCATGATTTGGAATTAGGCGCGGTTGTTTTTGCATTAAAGACTTGGAGGCACTACTTTTATGGGGTCAAAAGTATTATATATACCGACCACAAAAGTCTTCAACACATATTTAATCAGAAACAACTAAATATGAGGCAGCGTAGATGGATTGAATTGTTGAATGATTACGACTTTGAGATTCGTTACCACCCGGGGAAGGCAAATGTGGTAGCTAACGCCTTGAGCAGGAAGGACAGAGAACCCATTCGAGTAAAATCTATGAATATAATGATTCACAATAACCTTACTACTCAAATAAAGGAGGCGCAACAAGGAGTTTTAAAAGAGGGAAATTTAAAGGATGAAATACCCAAAGGATCGGAGAAGCATCTTAATATTCGGGAAAACGAAACCCGGTATAGGGCTGAAAGGATTTGGGTACCAAAATTTGGAGATATGAGAGAAATGGTACTTAGAGAAGCTCATAAAACCAGATACTCAATACATCCTGGAACGGGGAAGATGTACAAGGATCTCAAGAAACATTTTTGGTGGCCGGGTATGAAATCCGATGTTGCTAAATACGTAGGAGAATGTTTGACATGTTCTAAGGTCAAAGCTGAGCATCAGAAACCATCAGGTCTAATTCAACAACCCGAAATCCCGGAATGGAAATGGGAAAACATTACCATGTATTTCATCACTAAATTGCCAAGGACTGCAAGTGGTTTTGATACTATTTGGGTAATAGTTGATCGTCTCACCAAATCAGCACACTTCCTGCCAATAAGAGAAGATGACAAGATGGAGAAGTTAGCACGACTGTATTTGAAGGAAGTCGTCTCCAGACATGGAATACCAATCTCTATTATCTCTGATAGGGATAGCAGATTTATTTCAAGATTCTGGCAGACATTACAGCAAGCATTAGGAACTCGTCTAGACATGAGTACTGCCTATCATCCACAAACTGATGGGCAGAGCGAAAGGACGATACAAACGCTTGAAGACATGCTACGAGCATGTGTTATTGATTTCGGAAACAGTTGGGATCGACATCTACCGTTAGCAGAATTTTCCTACAACAACAGCTACCATTCAAGCATTGAGATGGCGCCGTTTGAAGCACTTTATGGTAGAAAGTGCAGGTCTCCGATTTGTTAGAGTGAAGTGGGGGATAGAAAGATTACGGGTCCGGAGATAATACAAGAAACTACCGAGAAGATCATCCAAATTCAACAACGGTTGAAAACCGCCCAAAGTAGACAAAAGAGCTACGCTGACATTAAAAGAAAAGATATAGAATTTGAAATTGGAGAGATGGTCATGCTTAAAGTTGCACCTTGGAAAGGCGTTGTTCGATTTAGTAAACGAGGGAAATTAAATCCAAGGTATATCGGACCATTCAAGATTATTGATCGTGTCGGACCAGTAGCTTACCGACTTAAGTTACCTCAACAACCCACGGCTGTACATAACACTTTCCACGTCTCGAATTTGAAGAAATGTTTTGCTAAAGAAGATCTCACTATTCCGTTAGATGAAATCCAAATCAACGAAAAACTTCAATTCATCGAAGAACCCGTCGAAATAATGGATCGTGAGGTTAAAAGACTTAAGCAAAACAAGATACCAATTGTTAAGGTTCGATGGAATGCTCGTAGAGGACCCGAGTTCACCAGGGAACGAGAAGATCAGATGAAGAAGAAATACCCGCATTTATTTCCAGAAGATACGTCAACACCTCCAACTGCTTAAAATTTCGGGACGAAATTTATTTAACTGGTAGGTACTGTTGTGACCCGAACTTTTCCATGTTTATATATATATTAAATAAAATTGTTATTTACATGATTAAGTGTTTCCAACATGTTAAGCAATCAAACTTGTTAAGACTTGATTAATTGAAATAGGTTTCATATAGACAATTGACCACCCAAGTTGACCGGTGATTCACGAACGTTAAAACTTGTAAAAACTATATGATGACATATATATGGTTATATATATAGTTAACATGATATTATTATAAGTAAACATATCATTAAGTATATTAATAATGAACTACATATGTAAAAACAAGACTACTAACTTAATAATTTTGAAACGAGACATATATGTAACGATTATCGTTGTAACGACATTTAATGTATATATATCATATTAAGAGATATTCGTACATCATAATATCATGATAATATAATAATTTAAAATCTCATTTGATATTATAAACATTGGGTTAACAACATTTAACAAGATCGTTAACCTAAAGGTTTCAAAACAACACTTACATGTAACGACTAACGATGACTTAACGACTCAGTTAAAATGTATATACATGTAGTGTTTTAATATGTATTCATACACTTTTGAAAGACTTCAAGACACTTATCAAAATACTTCTACTTAACAAAAATGCTTACAATTACATCCTCGTTCAGTTTCATCAACAATTCTACTCGTATGCACCCGTATTCGTACTCGTACAATACACAGCTTTTAGATGTATGTACTATTGATATATACACTCCAATGATCAGCTCTTAGCAACCCATGTGAGTCACATAACACATGTGGGAACCATCATTTGGCAACTAGCATGAAATATCTCATAAAATTACAAAAATATGAGTAATCATTCATGACTTATTTATATGAAAACAAAATTACATATCCTTTATATCTAATCCATACACCAACGACCAAAAACACCTACAAACACTTTCATTCTTTAATTTTCTTCATCTAATTGATCTCTCTCAAGTTCTATCTTCAAGTTCTAAGTGTTCTTCATAAATTCTACAAGTTCTAGTTTCATAAAATCAAGAATACTTCCAAATTTGCTAGCTTACTTCCAATCTTGTAGAGTGATCATCCAACCTCAAGAAATCTTTCTTATTTACAGTAATATATCTTTCTAATACAAGGTAATACTCATATTCAAACTTTGATTCAATTTCTAAAACTATAACAATCTTATTTCGAGTGAAAATCTTACTTGAACTGTTTTCGTGTCATGATTCTGCTTCAAGAACTTTCAAGCCATCCAAGGATCCTTTGAAGCTAGATCCATTTTTCTCATTTCCAGTAGCTTTATCCAGAAAACTTGAGGTAGTAATGATGATAACATCATTCGATTCATACATATAAAGCTATCTTATTCGAAGGTTTAAACTTGTAATCACTAGAACATAGTTTAGTTAATTCTAAACTTGTTCACAAACAAAGTTAATCCTTCTAACTTGACATTTAAAATCAACTAAACACATGTTCTATATCTATATGATATGCTAACTTAATGATTTAAAACCTGGAAAAATACGAAAAATACCGTAAAACCGGATTTACGCCGTCGTAGTAACACCGCGGGCTGTTTTGGGTTAGTTAGTTAAAAACTATGATAAACTTTGATTTAAAAGTTGTTCTTCTGGGAAAATGATTTTTCTTATGAACATGAAACTATATCCAAAAATCATGGTTAAACTCAAAGTGGAAGTATGTTTTTCAAAATGGTCATCAAGACGTCGTTCTTTCGACTGAAATGACTACCTCTTACAAAAATGACTTGTAACTTATATTTCTGACTATAAACCTATACTTTTTCTGTTTAGATTCATAAAATAGAGTTCAATATGAAACCATAGCAATTTGGTTCATTCAAAACGGATTTAAAACAAAGAAGTTATGGGTAAAACAAGATTGCATAATTTTTCTTGTTGTAGCTACGTGAAAATTAGTAACAAATCTATATTAATCATATCCTAGCTAACTTATATTGTATTATACATGTATTCTAATATATTATGTAATCTTGTGATACCATAGACACGTATGCAAATGTTTTGACATATCATATCGACCCACATGTATATATTATTTGGAACAACCATAGACACTCTATATGCAGTAATGTGGGAGTTAGCTATACAGGGTTGAGGTTGATTCCAAAAATATATATACTTTGAGTTGTGATCTAGCCTGAGACGTGTATACACTGGGTCGTGGATTGATTCAAGATAATATATATCAATTTTTTTTCTGTACATCTAACTTTGGACAACTAGTTGTAGGTTACTAACGAGGACAGCTGACTTAATGAACTTAAAACATCAAAATGTATTAAAAGTGTTGTAAATATATTTTGAACATACTTTGATATATATGTACATATTTGTTATAGGTTCGTGAATCGACCAGTGGCCAAGTCTTACTTCCCGACGAAGTAAAAATCTGTGAAAGTGAGTTATAGTCCCACTTTTAAAATCTAATATTTTTGGGATGAGAATACATGCAGGTTTTATAAATGTTTTACAAAATAGACACAAGTACGTGAAACTACATTCTATGGTTGAATTATCGAAATCGAATATGCCCCTTTTTATTAATTCTGGTAATCTAAGAATTAGGGAACAGACACCCTAATTGACGCGAATCCTAAAGATAGATCTATTGGCCTAACAAACCCCATTCAAAGTACCGGATGCTTTAGTACTTCGAAATTTATATCATATCCAAAGGGTGTCCCGGAATGATGGGGATATTCTTATATATGCATCTTGTTAATGTCGGTTACCAGGTGTTCACCATATGAATGATTTTTATCTCTATGTATGGGATGTATATTGAAATATGAAATCTTGTGGTCTATTGTTACGATTTGATATATATAGGTTAAACCTATAACTCACCAACATTTTATGTTGACGTTTTAAGCATGTTTATTCTCAGGTGATTATTAAGAGCTTCCGCTGTCGCATACTTAAATAAGGACAAGATTTGGAGTCCATGCCTATATAATATTGTGTAAAAACTGCATTCAAGAAACTTATTTCGTTGTAACATATTTGTATTGTAAACCATTATGTAATAGTCGTGTGTAAACAGGATATTTTAGATTATCATTATTTAATAATCTACGTAAAGCTTTTTAAACCTTTATTGATGAAATAAAGGTTATGGTTTGTTTTAAAATGAATGAAGTCTTTGAAAAACGTCTCATATGGAGGTCAAAACCTCGCAACGAAATCAATTAATATGGAACATTTTTAATCAATAAGAACGGGACATTTCATCCGTGTAACGCTACGCGATAAATTATCACTGTAAGCTATGTTCTTCCTTTTTAAATTAATGTATCGTAACTAAGTTATTATTATGCTTATTTGATCCGAAGTAATCGTGATGTTAGACTAAATATTAAAGACTGAGTTATTGGATTTTGAACCATAATTAATGTTTGAACAAAAGACCGACACTTGTGGGCATTTGACTATGGACTATTAATAGATGGGAGGTATTGTCTAATTGAGTGACAACTCATTGGAGTCTGTCGAACCTATCTTCAAATTAATTAACTTAATAATTAATAATGATTATGGTTATCCTATTTAGTAACATTCATACGGAATCTATTATAATCATTTAATTAATTATTCGGGTTGGGTAATTGATTATTCAAACTGATCAAGTGGATAAATTAATATTCATATCTAATCAAAACAGGGGTGGATTACATACAGTGATAACTGGTGTAATTGTTGACAGAAGTGATAACTGCGTCACAGTTTAAATCTTTAATTAGTTGAAATATTTGACTTTGGTATAAGGGTAATTTGACGAGGACACTCGCACTTTATATTTATGACCGATGGACTATTATGGACAAAAACCAGATAGGTTTCAAATAATCCAAGACAAAAGGACAATTAACCCAGAGTAATAAATTAAAATCAAAACGTCAAACATCATGGTTACAGAAGTTTAAATAAGCATAATTGTTCTATTTTATATCTCATTGTATTTTTATTTTCTGTCATTTTATTTATTGTCATTTTAATATTGTTATTTATTTTACACATTTTAATTATTGTCATTTATCTTTACGCTTAAAATATAAAATCGACAAACCGGTCATTAAACGGCAAACCTCCATTTTATATATTATTATTACTATATATAATTATATACATTTTATATAAATATAGTTCTATAAAAATATAAAATACGTAATCTGAAATGTCCCGTTCTTATTGATTAAAAACGTTCCATATTAATTGATTTCGTTGCGAGGTTTTGACCTCTATATGAGACGTTTTTCAAAGACTGCATTCATTTTTAAACAAACCATAACCTTTATTTCATCAATAAAGGTTTAAAAAGCTTTACGTAGATTATCAAATAATGATAATCTAAAATATCCTGTTTACACACGACCATTACATAATGGTTTACAATACAAATATGTTACAACAAAATAAGTTTCTTGAATGCAGTTTTTACACAATATCATACAAGCATGGACTCCAAATCTTGTCCTTATTTAAGTATGCGACAGCGGAAGCTCTTAATAATCACCTGAGAATAAACATGCTTAAAACGTCAACAAAAATGTTGGTGAGTTATAGGTTTAACCTATATATATCAAATCGTAACAATAGACCACAAGATTTCATATTTCAATACACATCTCATACATAGAGATAAAAATCATTCATATGGTGAACACCTGGTAACCGACAATAACAAGATGCATATATAAGAATATCCCCATCATTCCGGGACACCCTTCGGATATGATATAAATTTCGAAGTACTAAAGCATCCGGTACTTTGGATGGGGTTTGTTAGGCCCAATAGATCTATCTTTAGGATTCGCGTCAATTAGGGTGTCTGTTCCCTAATTCTTAGATTACCAGACTTAATAAAAAGGGGCATATTCGATTTCGATAATTCAACCATAGAATGTAGTTTCACGTACTTGTGTCTATTTTGTAAATCATTTATAAAACCTGCATGTATTCTCATCCCAAAAATATTAGATTTTAAAAGTGGGACTATAACTCACTTTCACAGATTTTTACTTCGTCGGAAAGTAAGACTTGGCCACTGGTTGATTCACGAACCTATAACAATATATACATATATATCAAAGTATGTTCAAAATATATTTACAACACTTTTAATATATTTTGATGTTTTAAGTTTATTAAGTCAGCTGTCCTCGTTAGTAACCTACAACTAGTTGTCCACAGTTAGATGTACAGAAATAAATCGATAAATATTATCTTGAATCAATCCACGACCCAGTGTATACGTATCTCAGTATTGATCACAACTCAAACTATATATATTTTGGAATCAACCTCAACCCTGTATAGCTAACTCCAACATTCACATATAGAGTGTCTATGGTTGTTCCGAAATATATATAGATGTGTCGACATGATAGGTCGAAACATTGTATACGTGTCTATGGTATCTCAAGATTACATAATATACAATACAAGTTGATTAAGTTATGGTTGGAATAGATTTGTTACCAATTTTCACGTAGCTAAAATGAGAAAAATTATCCAATCTTGTTTTACCCATAACTTCTTCATTTTAAATCCGTTTTGAGTGAATCAAGTTGCTATGGTTTCATATTGAACTCTATTTTATGAATCTAAATAGAAAAAGTATAGGTTTATAGTCAGAAAAATAAGTTACAAGTCGTTTTTGTAAAGGTAGTCATTTCAGTCGAAAGAACGACGTCTAGATGACCATTTTAGAAAACATACTTCCACTTTGAGTTTAACCATAATTTTTGGATATAGTTTCATGTTCATAATAAAAATCATTTTCTCAGAATAACAACTTTTAAATCAAAGTTTATCATAGTTTTTAATTAACTAACCCAAAACAGCCTGCGGTGTTACTACGACGGCGTAAATCCGGTTTTACGGTGTTTTTCGTGTTTCCAGGTTTTAAATCATTAAGTTGGCAAATCATATATATATATAGAACATGTGTTTAGTTGATTTTAAAAGTCAAGTTAGAAGGATTAACTTTTGTTTGCGAACAAGTTTAGAATTAACTAAACTATGTTCTAGTGATTACAAGTATAAACCTTCGAATAAGATAGCTTTATATGTATGAATCGAATGATGTTATGAACATCATTACTACCTTAAGTTCCTTGGATAAACCTACTGGAAAAGAGAAAAATAGATCTAGCTTCAATGGATCCTTGGATGGCTCGAAGTTCTTGAAGCAGAATCATGACACGAAAACAAGTTCAAGTAAGATCATCACTTGAAATAAGATTGTTATAGTTATAGAAATTGAACCAAAGTTTGAATATGATTATTACCTTGTATTAGAATGATAACCTACTGTAAGAAACAAAGATTTCTTGAGGTTGGATGATCACCTTACAAGATTGGAAGTGAGCTAGCAAACTTGAAAGTATTCTTGATTTTATGTAACTAGAACTTGTAGAATATATGAAGAACACTTAGAACTTGAAGATAGAACTTGAGAGAGATCAATTAGATGAAGAAAATTGAAGAATGAAAGTGTTTGTAGGTGTTTTTGGTCGTTGGTGTATGGATTAGATATAAAGGATATGTAATTTTGTTTTCATGTAAATAAGTCATGAATGATTACTCATATTTTTGTAATTTTATGAGATATTTCATGCTAGTTGCTAAATGATGGTTCCCACATGTGTTAGGTGACTCACATGGGCTGCTAAGAGCTGATCATTGGAGTGTATATACCAATAGTACATACATCTAAAAGCTGTGTATTGTACGAGTACGAATACGGGTGCATACGAGTAGAATTGTTGATGAAACTGAACGAGAATGTAATTGTAAGCATTTTTGTTAAGTAGAAGTATTTTGATAAGTGTATTGAAGTCTTTCAAAAGTGTATAAATACATATTAAAACACTACATGTATATACATTTTAACTGAGTCGTTAAGTCATCGTTAGTCGTTACATGTAAGTGTTGTTTTGAAACCTTTAGGTTAACGATCTTGTTAAATGTTGTTAACCCAATGTTTATAATAACAAAAGAGATTTTAAATTATTATATTATCATGATATTATGATGTACGAATATCTCTTAATATGATATATATACATTAAATGTCGTTACAACGATAAACGTTACATATATGTCTCGTTTCAAAATCATTAAGTTAGTAGTCTTGTTTTTACATATGTAGTTCATTGTTAATATAATTAATGATATGTTTACTTATCATAATATCATGTTAACTATATATATAACCATATATATGTCATCATATAGTTTTTTTTACAAGTTTTAACGTTCGTGAATCACCGGTCAACTTGGGTGGTCAATTGTCTATATGAAACCTATTTCAATTAATCAAGTCTTAACAAGTTTGATTGCTTAACATGTTGGAAACATTTAATCATGTAAACATCAATCTCAATTAATATATATAAACATGGAAAAGTTCGGGTCACTACAGTACCTACCCGTTAAATAAATTTCGTCCCGAAATTTTAAGCTGTTGAAGGTGTTGACGAATCTTCTGGAAATAGATGCGGGTATTTCTTCTTCATCTGATCTTCACGCTCCCAGGTGAACTCGGGTCCTCTACGAGCATTCCATCGAACCTTAACAATTGGTATCTTGTTTTGCTTAAGTCTTTTAACCTCACGATCCATTATTTCGACGGGTTCTTCGATGAATTGGAGTTTTTCGTTGATTTGGATTTCATCTAACGGAATAGTGAGATCTTCTTTAGCAAAACATTTCTTCAAATTCGAGACGTGGAAAGTGTTATGTACAGCCGCGAGTTGTTGAGGTAACTCAAGTCGGTAAGCTACTGGTCCGACACGATCAATAATCTTGAATGGTCCAATATACCTTGGATTTAATTTCCCTCGTTTACCAAATCGAACAACGCCTTTCCAAGGTGCAACTTTAAGCATGACCATCTCTCCAATTTCAAATTCTATATCTTTTCTTTTAATGTCAGCGTAGCTCTTTTGTCGACTTTGGGCGGTTTTCAACCGTTGTTGAATTTGGATGATCTTCTCGGTAGTTTCTTGTATAATCTCCGGACCCGTAATCTGTCTATCCCCCACTTCACTCCAACAAATCGGAGACCTGCACTTTCTACCATAAAGTGCTTCAAACGGCGCCATCTCAATGCTTGAATGGTAGCTGTTGTTGTAGGAAAATTCTGCTAACGGTAGATGTCGATCCCAACTGTTTCCGAAATCAATAACACATGCTCGTAGCATGTCTTCAAGCGTTTGTATCGTCCTTTCGCTCTGCCCATCAGTTTGTGGATGATAGGCAGTACTCATGTCTAGACGAGTTCCTAATGCTTGCTGTAATGTCTGCCAGAATCTTGAAATAAATCTGCCATCCCTATCAGAGATAATAGAGATTGGTATTCCATGTCTGGAGACGACTTCCTTCAAATACAGTCGTGCTAACTTCTCCATCTTGTCATCTTCTCTTATTGGTAGGAAGTGTGCTGATTTGGTGAGACGATCAACTATTACCCAAATAGTATCAAAACCACTTGCAGTCCTTGGCAATTTAGTGATGAAATCCATGGTAATGTTTTCCCATTTCCATTCCGGGATTTCGGGTTGTTGAAGTAGACCTGATGGTTTCTGATGCTCAGCTTTAACCTTAGAACACGTCAAACATTCTCCTACGTATTTAGCAACATCGGCTTTCATACCCGGCCACCAAAAATGTTTCTTGAGATCCTTGTACATCTTCCCCGTTCCAGGATGTATTGAGTATCTGGTTTTATGAGCTTCTCTAAGTACCATTTCTCTCATATCTCCAAATTTTGGTACCCAAATCCTTTCAGCCCTATACCGGGTTCCGTCTTCCCGAATATTAAGATGTTTCTCCGATCCTTTGGGTATTTCATCCTTTAAATTTCCCTCTTTTAAAACTCCTTGTTGCGCCTCCTTTATTTGAGTAGTAATGTTATTATGAATCATTATATTCATAGATTTTACTCGAATGGGTTCTCTATCCTTCCTGCTCAAGGCATCGGCTACCACATTTGCCTTCCCCGGGTGGTAACGAATCTCAAAATCGTAATCATTCAATAATTCAATCCACCTACGCTGCCTCATATTCAGTTGTTTCTGATTAAATATGTGTTGAAGACTTTTGTGGTCGGTATATATAATACTTTTGACCCCATATAAGTAGTGCCTCCAAGTCTTTAATGCAAAAACAACCGCGCCTAATTCCAAATCATGCGTCGTATAATTTTGTTCGTGAATCTTCAATTGTCTAGACGCATAAGCAATCACCTTCGTTCGTTGCATTAATACACAACCGAGACCTTGCTTTGATGCGTCACAATAAATCACAAAATCATCATTCCCTTCAGGCAATGACAATATAGGTGCCGTAGTTAGCTTTTTCTTCAATAACTGAAACGCTTTCTCTTGTTCATCATTCCATTCAAATTTCTTCCCTTTATGCGTTAATGCAGTCAAGGGTTTTGCTATTCTGGAAAAGTCTTGGATGAACCTTCTGTAGTAACCAGCTAGTCCTAAAAACTGGCGTATGTGTTTCGGAGTTTTCGGGGTTTCCCACTTTTCAACAGTTTCTATCTTTGCCGGATCCACCTTAATACCTTCTTTGTTCACTATGTGACCGAGGAATTGAACTTCTTCCAACCAAAATGCACACTTTGAAAACTTAGCGTACAATTCTTCCTTCCTCAATACTTCTAACACTTTTCTCAAATGTTCACCGTGTTCTTGGTCATTCTTTGAGTAAATAAGTATGTCATCAATGAAAACAATGACAAACTTGTCAAGGTATGGTCCACACACTCGGTTCATAAGGTCCATGAACACAGCTGGTGCATTAGTTAAACCAAACGGCATGACCATAAACTCGTAATGACCGTAACGTGTTCTGAAAGCAGTCTTTGGAATATCATCTTCTTTCACCCGCATTTGATGATACCCGGAACGTAAGTCAATCTTTGAATAAACAGACGAGCCTTGTAGTTGATCAAATAAGTCGTCGATTCTCGGTAGTGGGTAGCGGTTCTTGATGGTAAGTTTGTTCAACTCTCGGTAGTCGATACCCAACCTGAATGTACCATCTTTCTTCTTGACAAACAAAACAGGAGCTCCCCACGGTGATGTGCTTGGTCGAATGAAACCACGCTCTAAAAGTTCTTGTAATTGGCTTTGCAGTTCTTTCATCTCGCTGGGTGCGAGTCTGTAAGGAGCACGAGCTATTGGTGCAGCTCCTGGTACAAGATCTATTTGAAATTCAACGGATCGATGTGGGGGTAATCCCGGTAATTCTTTCGGAAATACATCGGGAAATTCTTTTGCAATGGGAACATCATTGATGCTCTTTTCTTCGGTTTGTACTTTCTCGACGTGTGCTAGAACAGCATAGCAACCTTTTCTTATTAGTTTTTGTGCCTTCAAATTACTAATAAGATGTAGCTTCGTGTTGCCCTTTTCTCCGTACACCATTAAGGGTTTTCCTTTTTCTCGTATAATACGAATTGCATTTTTGTAACAAACGATCTCTGCTTTCACTTCTTTCAACCAGTCCATACCGATTATCACATCAAAACTCCCTAACTCTACTGGTATCAAGTCAATCTTAAATGTTTCGCTAACCAGTTTAATTTCTCGATTCCGACATATATTATCTGCTGAAATTAATTTACCATTTGCTAATTCGAGTTAAAATTTACTATCCAAAGGCGTCAATGGACAACTTAATTTAGCACAAAAATCTCTACTCATATAGCTTCTATCCGCACCCGAATCAAATAAAACGTAAGCAGATTTATTGTCAATAAGAAACGTACCCGTAACAAGCTCCGGGTCTTCCTGTGCCTCTGCGGCATTAATATTAAAAACTCTTCCGCGGCCTTGTCCATTCGTGTTCTCCTGGTTCGGGCAATTTCTAATAATGTGGCCCGGATTTCCACATTTATAACAAACTACATTGGCATAACTTGCTCCGACACTACTTACTCCGCCATTACTCGTTCCGACACCATTTGTTCCTTTCGTTCTATTAACCCCTGGTCCGTAGACCTCACACTTCGCCGCGCTATGACCATTTCTTTTACACTTGTTGCAAAATTTGGTGCAGAACCCCGAGTGATACTTTTCACACCTTTGACATAGCTGTTTCTGATTGTTGTTGTTGTTGCGGTTATTATTGTTATTGGGATGATTGTTGTAGTTGTTGTTGTTGTTGTTGTTGGGCCGTTTGTTGTAGTTGCGATTGTTGGGATAATTGTTGTAATTGCTGTTGTTGTTGTATTGGTGATTCTTATCACCGTTTTCCTCCCACTTTCTTTTGACTTGCTTCACATTGGCCTCTTCAGCAGTCTGTTCTTTAATTCTTTCTTCAATCTGGTTCACTAGTTTGTGAGCCATTCTACATGCCTGTTGTATGGAGGCGGGCTCGTGTGAACTTATATCTTCTTGGATTCTTTCCGGTAATCCTTTCACAAACGCGTCGATCTTCTCTTCCTCATCTTCGAATGCTCCCGGACACAATAGGCACAATTCTGTGAATCGTCTTTCGTACGTGGTAATATCAAATCCTTGGGTTCGTAACCCTCTAAGTTCTGTCTTGAGCTTATTGACCTCGGTTCTGGGACGGTACTTCTCGTTCATCAAGTGCTTGAATGCTGACCACGGTAGTGCGTACGCATCGTCTTGTCCCACTTGCTCTAGATAGGTATTCCACCATGTTAACGCAGAACCTGTGAAGGTATGCGTAGCGTACTTCACTTTGTCCTCTTCAGTACACTTACTTATGGCAAACACTGATTTGACCTTCTCGGTCCACCGTTTCAATCCGATCGGTCCTTCGGTTCCATCAAATTCCAAAGGTTTGCAGGCAGTGAATTCTTTGTAGGTGCATCCTACACGATTTCCTGTACTGCTAGATCCAAGGTTATTGTTGGTATGTAGCGCAGCCTGTACTGCGGCTATGTTTGAAGCTAGAAAAGTACGGAATTCCTCTTCATTCATATTCACGGTGTGTCGAGTAGTCGGTGCCATTTCCTTCAAAATAGTCAAATGGAACAAGTTAATCATACAGAATATTAAGAGTAGTTAATAGTATTTCGTAGCATAATATGAACTCATTTATAAAAGCTTTTTCTTCATATTAGCGTTTTATAAGTTTAAATTCGGGTAGTACCTACCCGTTAAGTTCATACTTAGTAGCTAATATACAATTCAACTACTACAATTCTATATGAAAAACTGATTATAATAATATTTCGCGTTCAAACTTTTATACAATATTTTACAAACTTACAATACCGCTTATTTTACATAAAGCATGAAATATAGCACACAATAACTTTGATACAAGATAGTTGTGAAGATAATTCTAGCTAGTACACAAGTCGTTCAGCAAAGGCAATAAAGACACGTAATTCATACGTCCAGAAACAAGTCATGCATTCTGGTTTTACTAGGATTACTTTCCATCCTTGGTCTTGTGGAACATAACCGTTATGGCTGTTGATAAGACAGCGTGTTGTAACGTCGTCAAAAGGACGAGGGTTACGTAATGTCCAACAGTCCTGTAACAATCTAAAAACCTCATTTCTTACCCCAATTACCGACTCCGTCACTTGTGGAAACGTTTTGTTTAATAGTTGTAGCCCGATGTTCTTGTTCTCACTTTGGTGAGAAGCGAACATTACTAATCCGTAAGCATAACATGCTTCGTTATGTTGCATGTTAGCCGCTTTTTCTAAATCACGAAGTCCAATATTCGGATATATTGAGTCAAAATAATTTCTTAACCCGTTGCGTAAAATAGCATTTGGGTTCCCCGCAATATATGCGTCAAAGTAAACACATCGTAACCTATGGGTTTCCCAATGTGATATCCCCCATCTTTCAAACGAAAGTCTCTTATAAACCAAGACATTCTTGGAACGTTCTTCGAATGTCTTACAAACTGATCTCGCCTTAAATAGTTGTGCCGAGGAATTCTGACCGACTCTAGATAAGATTTCATCAATCATGTCTCCGGGTAGGTCTCTTAAAATATTGGGTTGTCTATCCATTTTGTGTTTTTAAACTGTAAAATAGACAAGAGTTAGATTCATAAAAAATACTTATTAATACAAGCAATTTTTTACATATATCATAAAGCATAAGCACACTATATTACATATATTACACCACACGAATACAACTATCTTATTCCGACTCGCTCGTTTCTTCTTCTTCGGTTTTAGTTCGTTTTGCCAAGTTTCTAGGGATATATGATGTTCCCCTAATACTAACTGTCGTTTTCCACAACGGTTTAGAAAAACCTGGTGGTTTAGAGGTTCCCGGGTCATTGTTACAACTTAAGGACTTCGGGGGTTGACGATACATATAAAGTTCATCGGGGTTGGAATTAGATTTCTTTATTTTTATGCCCTTTCCCTTATTATTTTCTTTTGCCTTTTTAAATTCAGTTGGGGTAATTTCTATAACATCATCGGAATTCTCGTCGGAATCCGATTCATCGGAGAATTTGTAATCCTCCAAATATTTTGCTTCCTTGGCGGAAACACCATTGACCATAATTAACCTTGGTCGGTTGGTTGAGGATTTTCTTTTACTTAACCGTTTTATTATTTCCCCCACCGGTTCTACTTCTTCATCCGGTTCCGATTCTTCTTCCGGTTCCGATTCTTCTTCCGGTTCCGACTCTTCTTCCGGTTCCTCTTCGGGAACTTGTGAATCAGTCCACGAATCATTCCAATTTACATTTGACTCTTCATTATTATTAGGTGAGTCAATGGGACTTGTTCTAGAGGTAGACATCTATCACATAATATCAAACGCGTTAAGAGATTAATATATCACATAATATTCACATGTTAAAAATATATAGTTTCCAACAAAATTTGTTAAGCAATCATTTTTCAAGTAAACACGGTCGAAGTCCAGACTCACTAATGCATCCTAACAAACTCGATAAGACACACTAATGCAAAATTCTGGTTCTCTAAGACCAACGCTCGGATACCAACTGAAATGTCCCGTTCTTATTGATTAAAAACGTTCCATATTAATTGATTTCGTTGCGAGGTTTTGACCTCTATATGAGACGTTTTTCAAAGACTGCATTCATTTTTAAACAAACCATAACCTTTATTTCATCAATAAAGGTTTAAAAAGCTTTACGTAGATTATCAAATAATGATAATCTAAAATATCCTGTTTACACACGACCATTACATAATGGTTTACAATACAAATATGTTACAACAAAATAAGTTTCTTGAATGCAGTTTTTACACAATATCATACAAGCATGGACTCCAAATCTTGTCCTTATTTAAGTATGCGACAGCGGAAGCTCTTAATAATCACCTGAGAATAAACATGCTTAAAACGTCAACAAAAATGTTGGTGAGTTATAGGTTTAACCTATATATATCAAATCGTAACAATAGACCACAAGATTTCATATTTCAATACACATCCCATACATAGAGATAAAAATCATTCATATGGTGAACACCTGGTAACCGACAATAACAAGATGCATATATAAGAATATCCCCATCATTCCGGGACACCCTTCGGATATGATATAAATTTCGAAGTACTAAAGCATCCGGTACTTTGGATGGGGTTTGTTAGGCCCAATAGATCTATCTTTAGGATTCGCGTCAATTAGGGTGTCTGTTCCCTAATTCTTAGATTACCAGACTTAATAAAAAGGGGCATATTCGATTTCGATAATTCAACCATAGAATGTAGTTTCACGTACTTGTGTCTATTTTGTAAATCATTTATAAAACCTGCATGTATTCTCATCCCAAAAATATTAGATTTTAAAAGTGGGACTATAACTCACTTTCACAGATTTTTACTTCGTCGGAAAGTAAGACTTGGCCACTGGTTGATTCACGAACCTATAACAATATATACATATATATCAAAGTATGTTCAAAATATATTTACAACACTTTTAATATATTTTGATGTTTTAAGTTTATTAAGTCAGCTGTCCTCGTTAGTAACCTACAACTAGTTGTCCACAGTTAGATGTACAGAAATAAATCGATAAATATTATCTTGAATCAATCCACGACCCAGTGTATACGTATCTCAGTATTGATCACAACTCAAACTATATATATTTTGGAATCAACCTCAACCCTGTATAGCTAACTCCAACATTCACATATAGAGTGTCTATGGTTGTTCCGAAATATATATAGATGTGTCGACATGATAGGTCGAAACATTGTATACGTGTCTATGGTATCTCAAGATTACATAATATACAATACAAGTTGATTAAGTTATGGTTGGAATAGATTTGTTACCAATTTTCACGTAGCTAAAATGAGAAAAATTATCCAATCTTGTTTTACCCATAACTTCTTCATTTTAAATCCGTTTTGAGTGAATCAAGTTGCTATGGTTTCATATTGAACTCTATTTTATGAATCTAAATAGAAAAAGTATAGGTTTATAGTCAGAAAAATAAGTTACAAGTCGTTTTTGTAAAGGTAGTCATTTCAGTCGAAAGAACGACGTCTAGATGACCATTTTAGAAAACATACTTCCACTTTGAGTTTAACCATAATTTTTGGATATAGTTTCATGTTCATAATAAAAATCATTTTCTCAGAATAACAACTTTTAAATCAAAGTTTATCATAGTTTTTAATTAACTAACCCAAAACAGCCTGCGGTGTTACTACGACGGCGTAAATCCGGTTTTACGGTGTTTTTCGTGTTTCCAGGTTTTAAATCATTAAGTTGGCAAATCATATATATATAGAACATGTGTTTAGTTGATTTTAAAAGTCAAGTTAGAAGGATTAACTTTTGTTTGCGAACAAGTTTAGAATTAACTAAACTATGTTCTAGTGATTACAAGTATAAACCTTCGAATAAGATAGCTTTATATGTATGAATCGAATGATGTTATGAACATCATTACTACCTTAAGTTCCTTGGATAAACCTACTGGAAAAGAGAAAAATAGATCTAGCTTCAATGGATCCTTGGATGGCTCGAAGTTCTTGAAGCAGAATCATGACACGAAAACAAGTTCAAGTAAGATCATCACTTGAAATAAGATTGTTATAGTTATAGAAATTGAACCAAAGTTTGAATATGATTATTACCTTGTATTAGAATGATAACCTACTGTAAGAAACAAAGATTTCTTGAGGTTGGATGATCACCTTACAAGATTGGAAGTGAGCTAGCAAACTTGAAAGTATTCTTGATTTTATGTAACTAGAACTTGTAGAATATATGAAGAACACTTAGAACTTGAAGATAGAACTTGAGAGAGATCAATTAGATGAAGAAAATTGAAGAATGAAAGTGTTTGTAGGTGTTTTTGGTCGTTGGTGTATGGATTAGATATAAAGGATATGTAATTTTGTTTTCATGTAAATAAGTCATGAATGATTACTCATATTTTTGTAATTTTATGAGATATTTCATGCTAGTTGCTAAATGATGGTTCCCACATGTGTTAGGTGACTCACATGGGCTGCTAAGAGCTGATCATTGGAGTGTATATACCAATAGTACATACATCTAAAAGCTGTGTATTGTACGAGTACGAATACGGGTGCATACGAGTAGAATTGTTGATGAAACTGAACGAGAATGTAATTGTAAGCATTTTTGTTAAGTAGAAGTATTTTGATAAGTGTATTGAAGTCTTTCAAAAGTGTATAAATACATATTAAAACACTACATGTATATACATTTTAACTGAGTCGTTAAGTCATCGTTAGTCGTTACATGTAAGTGTTGTTTTGAAACCTTTAGGTTAACGATCTTGTTAAATGTTGTTAACCCAATGTTTATAATAACAAAAGAGATTTTAAATTATTATATTATCATGATATTATGATGTACGAATATCTCTTAATATGATATATATACATTAAATGTCGTTACAACGATAAACGTTACATATATGTCTCGTTTCAAAATCATTAAGTTAGTAGTCTTGTTTTTACATATGTAGTTCATTGTTAATATAATTAATGATATGTTTACTTATCATAATATCATGTTAACTATATATATAACCATATATATGTCATCATATAGTTTTTTTTACAAGTTTTAACGTTCGTGAATCACCGGTCAACTTGGGTGGTCAATTGTCTATATGAAACCTATTTCAATTAATCAAGTCTTAACAAGTTTGATTGCTTAACATGTTGGAAACATTTAATCATGTAAACATCAATCTCAATTAATATATATAAACATGGAAAAGTTCGGGTCACTACATAATCACTAGCTCCCTGTGGAACGAACCGGACTTACCAAAAACTATACTACTCTACGATTAGGTACACTGCCTATAGTGTTGTAGTAAGGTTTAGGTATATCCCATCTGTAAATAAATTAAATAAAACTTGTGTAATATTTCTTCATATTTCGTAGTTAAAATAATAGTATTTCGTATACACCTCGCATAACATCAAGTTTTTGGCACCGCTGCCGGGGACCCGGTGAAACGCTATATTTTAACAAGTACTTTTATTTTTAGATTTAAAATATAAGTTTATTTTAAATTATATAAATATTTTGTAATATTTTAAAAATTGAAAAAATCAAATAAAAAAAATTAAAATTAAATTTGGGCCGAAACTGGTACCAGCCCGAATCAATTCTGGAAAATTGGGCCATGCGATCGCATGAGCCCAACACTATAAACTCATGGGGTTCCATGAGGGGTGCTGACAGGAAACCTAGGAGCATTTATTACGTGTTTAGGGTTTAATTTTATAATTATTATTATTAGGGTTTTTATTTAATAATATTTAGTTTTAGTTTTTAAATTTGTATTTTAAGTTTTAGTATTTATTATTTACTTATATAGATTAATATTTTTATATAATAATAATATAAAAATAATATTTTTATATAAATTTTATTTTTAGTTTATATCTTTTATTAATTGTACCTTTTTAGTCGTATCGTTCGTAATTAGTTATAAGCTAGTTTTTGCCGTAGTTTATTTTTATTTCTAGATTTTTAGGCTTTGCCGTAAAATCCCTTAAGTACTTTTTCTTTAGATTAAGATTTAGGTGCTTTAGAATTTTGCGACGCCGTGTTAAAATTTTAGTATCCTTTTAAGTTATTGCCGTTTTGGATATAGAATTCCTTAAAGTTTTATTCCCTTTAGACGCAACTTTTAATATTTAGTTTTTAAACTTTTACGTTTCGACGCTTTACTTTTTTTTATATTATTTTTTGACCTTTTATTTTTCGACATTTTTTGACGCACTCTTTTTCTTTCTTATTTCTCGACGCTCTAGTTTTTAGGACATAGATTTTTCTTTTCTTCAAAACTTCGACGAAAAATTATTTTAAGTGGTTAAATTGATAGACATCCAAATTTTCTGGTTCGTAGTGATAGTTGGATTTGTTAGTGGCGAGTTGTGGGCTTCCGATTTAAAGGGTCCTGGCTACCTGCTGCATCTATTGGCTATTCGAAACGTGGGCAAAATTAGAAAAGTCTATTAATTTGATAACTTATATAATTTTTATCTTTTATAACTAATAGGATATTCAGTGAATGCACCGAGCAAAACGTTCACCACCTTTCATACGTTCACTACCTGTAACTCGATCAAGACATCTAGCCAATATTGTCGCCGTTGATTTTTCTTTAGAATCGTCATCTAGTCGACTAAGTACTCCAATTCAAATTTTCGATAATCCATTTTTTTAACCCGACCTCACAATTGAGAATCCGAAGGATATTCAGGGACAATTCAGAGATCCTGAACCACTAATCATTCCTCCTGAACCACAAATCACTCATCCAGAGATTGTCGAGGAAGAAACCATTAAATCAGAATCCCTTAGTGATTCAGATTCAACAAATTCAATAATGAAAAATCTAGAACCTCTAAGTATGGAAGATCGAATAAGAGCCACACGCACGGGCCAAGGTCACGCCATTATTAAACCATACATTAATGCACCAGATTATGAAATCAAAGGACAAATCCTACACATGGTAACTAATCAGTGCCAATATAGTGGTACGCCAAAAGAAGATCCAAACGAACATCTTCGTACCTTTAATAGGATCTGTACTCTATTTAAAATCCGAGAAGTTGAGGATGAACAGATATATCTCATGTTATTTCCCTGGACTTTAAAGAGAGAAGCCAAAGATTGGTTAGAATCGTTACCTGAAGGGGCGATTGATACATGGGATGTCTTATTTGAAAATTTTCTTAAACAATTCTTTCCGGCATCTAAAGCCGTGAGACTTCAAGGAGAAATTGTTACGTTCACGCAAAAGCCAAATGAAACTCTATATGAGGCGTGTACAAGATTCGGGAAGTTGTTGAGAGGATGTCCTCAACACGGTTTAGATACTTATCAAATAGTACAAATATTCTACCAAGGTATCGACATTACTACACGGAAAGACATCGACATAGCAGCTGGTAGTTCCATTATGAAGAAAACCGCAACTGAAGCTCACAAAATTATTTGATAACACATCCTCCCACTCGCATGAGTGGCACCAGGAAAAAGATATTTTTCGTTCATCTAAAGCAACTAGAGTCGATTCTAGCCATGACTTTGATTTCGTTTCCGCAAAAATAGATGCTTTCGAGAGATGAATGGAAAAGATGACTAAAGATATTCATGCAATAAGAATCAGTTGTGAGCAATGCGGTGGACCACACTATGACGGCCCGAAAATTTGCGACCAAATTTAAACTTAACCTTTATATGTTTCCGACACGATAAGCAGAATTTGTAATGTTGAATCTCAAAAAGTTCGGAACTACATTCATGTAATCAATTACCCTTTGACCGTGTTCGACGATTCACGAACAATTATGTATATATAGATATGTATATAAAATATATAATATTAACTGAAAACATTAACAAAGTATTAGATATATGATACTTTACATGCACGTATTTGTTTCGATATATTTATCGACAGAATTAAGAGATAATATCAAATGATTGAATTATCAGATACATTATGATATGATTACGGGCCTATGTTATGAGGTCCACTGTGATTTAAGAAATCTATTCTTTTTGACAACTCATTACTTAACCAGTATGATAAAGATAACAATATTTATATTTTATTTTATTAAATATATATATCAATTTAAATTAATATTATATATACTTATACGCATATTATACGTACATAGTTTTATACTTTTACTATACTTTAACTTTACCTTTACTTTACTTTTACTTTACTTTAACTTTAATAATTCACTTTAATAATTCATACTTTAATAATTCATACTTTAATAATTCACTTTAATAATTCACTTTAATAATTCATACTTTAATAATTCATACTTTAATAATTCACTTTAATAATTCATACTTTAATATTCACTTTAATAATTCAAAAATCTATTATAAATAAAATTCAATAGGTTTCATTATTTCATAGAAACGTGAAAATATATTTCTCTAAACTCTCTCAATCGAATTACATATATATATTTACTTAGTATTATTTCAAGATATTATTAGTATATACATAAAATACTATGACGGATTTATATTCAGACGATTTTAAAATAAGTTTTCAAACGGGATAGAGCTAAGGAAATTATGGGTTATAGCTATGGAGGTTATGGGTATTGATCGAGGGTATTGCTCGTGAGGTCAACCTAACGTTTATCATTTTCGTTGCATCTACGTACTTTCCTGCAATATTGAATCACAATATTGATACGTGAGCATTCATATGTTATCTTTTATATATTAATAGTGTATCCCTGACTAGCGCTCGAGTATATATGATTATGCATGTTTGTATGCTTGGGTTCGTCGTTAAATAGTTTATGATAAATCACGAATTTGATACATATGCTACTGAGATAAGGTATATGATATGCATGTCGTTGAAAAGCTGAAGAAAAATTAATAACTTTTCATTTAGAACTCGTGTGGTTTCGATGAACGGATTAAAAGATATGGTCAACTGAATTATCATTAATTTTAATATTATTATTAAAACGATTATTATAATTGTTATCAGTTGATGTTATTACTAAAATTATCTTTATTACTAAAAATTAATATTTTTATTGAAACTATCATTTTATTATTTTTATCATTATTATTATTATCAATATTATTTTGTCAAATAAATATGCGTACAAAGATATTTTTACCACACGTAATATAATTACATTAATAATACATACCACTATATTTTTATGATATTAAGTGAATTTTATAAATTTTATTACTTGAGATATATAAAAGTATATTTTTATCATATATGAATTTTAATATAAATTTTTATTTATTAATAAATGACTTGTATTATTTAGTATAATAAGATCTAATAAATATATTTAAATATATAAAACGACTATATATAAGTTATATAATAAACATGTATAGATTTTGGAAGTCATTTTGGGTCAAGTTGACTTTTGTTGACTTTTGCATGTCGGTCTCGAGCATTAGGATTGTGATACACTACGACTTGACCTAAATTGTTAGACAGATATTGACCAACATATAAATATATATATACTTAATATAGGTTCGTGAATCCGAGACAAACCCTGCACTTGTTCAGTGCCGTCATATACATAATTTCTACGAAATACAGTATTGTGAGTTTCATTACTCCCGTTTTATATATATTTTGGGGCTGAGAATACATGCACTGTTTTATAACTGTTTTACGAAATGGACACAAGTACTAAAAACATATTCTACGTTGAGTTGTACCACTTTGCATATTTTTCCTTAATAGCTTGGTAACTGCCATTTACATGCGGTATTGTAAACGCGAATCCTATTGATAGGTCTATCGGGCCTGACAACCACAACCGAACTGGACGACCAGTATTCAACGGTTGCACAGTACTTCGTTTCAGTGACTATACTTGGTACAGTGTAGTGAGATTTCATAATAAAGGGAATATGCGATGTTGATTAAATGTTAAGTATGGTTACCAAGTGCTCAACCACTTTGAATATTTTTATTAAAATGTTTATGTATATGAAATATTGTGGTCTATTACTATTACGGAAATGATTGATTATGATACACTAATTAACTCACCAACCTTTTGGTTGACACTTTAAAGCATGTTTATTCTCAGGTATTAAAGAAATCTTCCGCTGTGCATTAGCTCATTTTAAGGATATTACTTGGAGTCATTCATGACATACTTTGAAAGATGTTGCATTCGAGTCGTTGAGTTCATCAAGATTAATATTAAGTCAATTATAGTTGGATGTAATATGAAATGGTATGCATGCCGTCAATTTTTGATGTAAAGAAAGTTTGTCTTTTAAAAACGAATGCAATGTTTGTAAAACGTATCATATAGAGGTCAAATACCTCGCGATGTAATCAACTATTGTGAATCGTTTATAATGTATATGAACGGGTCCTTTCAGTTGGTATCAGAGCGGTGGTCTTAGCGAACCAGGTCTAGCATTAGTGTGTCTAACTGATAGTTGTTAAGATGCATTAGTGAGTCTGGACTTCGACCGTGTCTGCATGTCAAAAGTTTTGCTTATCATTGTTAGTCAAAAATCATCTACTTACCATCCTTAGAAAATTACCTGCTTATCATTCTTAAGTCTAGACGCGTTTTCCTACATTTATTGCATAATAGTGTATAGACGAATTCTTATCTTAGCATATCTGTTACTGTGAACTTTGACTGACATCTTTCAAAGATTCCTCCGTAATTTATGGGATTTTGGTATTATATATACATATGTAAATTATGTATTGAAGAATACCAAATCTAAATTCTACAATCTATTTCATATCAAAAATTCTTTCCCTGATCTTATAAGATGGATCCCTCAACCAGTTCGAGTTCCTCGGATTCCGACAGCTATGCCGATATGGATTTCCACATGAGCTCTGAAAGCAGCGTGACCGGAATGGATCAACCAATTAGCCATCATCTATTCTGGATGAATTGGAGATGGATTCGTAATCTACTTAACCATTGGAGACAAGAAGAAGGTGATCCCTTTCATCCACCACATTGCCCTCTTGGCAATGAACCTGAAGCACTTACCGGCGAACCTGTCCGAAACACCATTTTCTCTCTCATTTCCAGAGTATCTCGTCATGATTATATACTACACTAAATTCTAGATCTTATTTATCCGCTCGTCCGAACCGACAATCAACGCGGTGTAATAGAAGAAGTCAACGAGCTTCGCGCTCGGGTAGTGGCTTTGGAGAATATGGTGCAAAGGTTACAAACACCAGCAGCAGCACCAGCAGCATAACCAGTACCACCGTCAACAACATCAACAGTACCATTACCACCACCAACAACAACCGCATCGCAAACCTCAACTTTACAATCTGTCCCACGAGCATCGGCGTCATACGCCATGTAGATACCAAGGAATACCACAACGATGAAGTATTGATTCATAACTTCATTGGGGAAACATTCTACGGCGATTATGTAATTTCTAAAGTTTAGAAATTATCTATCCTAGCCTTAACCATAAATCAAATGAGTTTAATTTAATATTAACTCATTAAATCTATATTACATCTGAAGAAATATACACATATATTTCCATAAAGACTGTAATAAAAAATTTTCTTTTGTACAAAATATTAATTGTGAATTTTTTTTAACGGGTTGGTAATATCCGAGAGATATATAAATTCACAATTAATATGTTACATTCTTCGAATCTGATTCAGCAAATCATCCATTATACTCTCTACTTTCACAACAATATACATTATTTTATAGAAATCAAAACAACCATACTCATTCAAAATCTAATTACATATTCTGATTTTGAAATCTCAGAATTCGATTCAAGATATAACCAAAATCATCACTCTTAGATTCCTACATCTTTCAAAACTATACTTTGAATTCAAAACTATCCTAGAACCTCATTTCTATTCATGGAACTCACAAAAATATTTGTATCATTCAAAATCTTAGAACATCATATGTATATTAACAATTACAATATGTGTTCAAACACTTCAAAATTCCTAAAGAAATGCGAGATGATGATCCAACCACATATTACCCACTGTCATGCACCTGAAAAGCTCTCGAAACCAAAGTTATAGTTTAACACGTATCCTTGTCAGATCCTTTGACATTTAGTACCAAATATAATTTTTCAATCTCTTTCCAAAATAGACAGTTTTAGCACAGCTCCAGCAAATCACCTTCATTTGTTTATACAAACAATTACCCCTTCATCATTGTTACCGGGGAACCTTTCATATCTCGCCACATTAGCAGTAAACTTATCAACAACTTCATTAACCTTCGACTTAAGCCTCTCCGAAAAGCCACTATACTTATTCATTAAAACCCCAACATGTACTCACATACATCCTGTAACAATAATTGTCACACCAACTACTGGGAATTAGCAATCAGTATTTTGAATTTCGCGACAATTTTACGTCAAAAGTTATATGTATACATATAACGTCTATCTCCTAGACTTACATACTTCGAATGTGAATTTTCTGAAAAACATCCCAAACTATGAACTAGTTCTCCGAAATTGGAAAAATGCTTATGAAGCAGCAAAAACTGTAAACGACTTTAACAATCAAAAGTTTGATGATAAAGAATAGTATGGTGGTAAAGCTGAGAAAAAGAGAAGGTTTGAAACTGGAAAACGGATTGAGCAGACCATGAAGGAGGCTGTGGACAAATCACAAAGACTAAACCTACCTTCAAAGGATCCAAATGATTCAGTGTCTACTGAAATCGTTAGCAAACACCTTACTTTTTATTCTAAACCTTCACAGACAGATCTTCTTCATCATCCGTCTATGTTAAGAATTCTAAGATATTATCGTATCTTTTATTATAAATATCTTCGATATTCCTGAAGATATTTTCACAACTATTCTTATCTAAAATCTTTGATGGAATTCAACATAATAACAAGTTTCTTGATGTTAATAGAATCATGAAACCAATTCATTTTAGTTATAACTAGCGGAAGCATAATTAACAAGAAAACAAGTTTATATGTAAAACCATTTTATTTGAATTCCATAAATGCATCAAGTCATGAAAATATGCTTACAAATAATAACTAGGAAGTAAGAATGTATTTACCTCCTCAAGTCAATTGAGGGTGTGTATGAAGAACAAAGTGATGAACAATGTGTAAAAGCCCAAGCTTTTGATGCACCAACACTACCCTTAATGTAGTTAGGCTTAAGAACCTTAATGAGCTAGTAAACCAAGCTTGAAACCCGCTTGTATCTTCTACTAAAACCCGGACAGCAGCTACCCAAAAGATGATGACGAATGAAATCTCAAAATGATGAAACCTCAAGGAGAAATACCCCAAACTTGTGCACCAACACCCTTGCTTTTGGTTAGGATTTATTAGACACTTGAATGAACTTTCAAAAACCAAACTTTGAACCTCTTTTCTCCTCCCAAAGGCCATGGCCTAACAGCAGTTTTTGAGAGAGTTTGGTGTAGTTTTTTTGATGTATTTTGAATGTAATGTCTTCCAAGAAGTCAAGGAACATGTATATGGATTAAAGGAAAAGTGTGACCAACTAGATGGAATCTCTAGCATGTGTGTTAAGACTCCAAGGCCACTTCCAACTTTTATATAAAATGGTTTTATAAAATTTGATTTTATATAATTAAATTTTATAAAATACTTTTTATAAAACATTCATTTTATTTATTATGTGTACATTATTTATAAAACTTACTTTTATAAAATGTAACACAATTAATCAATTATTTAACCTATAAATAATTAAATCCATATCATATAAATTATTCTATAATTTATATATATACATCAAGTTAAATTACTGAAAACCATTTTTCTTCAAGTCCAAGTGTCGCGTATTTGATTAATGATCCAATCGTTAAGATCAAATACGAATAAGGTGCTGGTAAGTTTGTTATTGGGTATGACCCGACTTGGATCAAAACATATTAGCCACGTTAATTTAATATGTCTCTCGGGCATATGAAATACCTTCAATCTCCCACTTGCACGAGAAACATAAGAAATTAATGCAAGTGATGGATACCACCTAACGCCCGTCCATCACCCCCAATATGTTATGACTTTGTGCCATTCAATAACATCATCCCTTTCGAGTTCCCGTCTCGAATGTGAATAGGTGAATCTTTCATTATATCCTTTCATCCTAGATGTCATGTTAAATCCAAGAGATACAGAGTGATCACCCTCTTCTAGATTTAACTTTATCAGGCCTTAGACATCTGACTCTCAACGAATAAGAGGGAAAAATTCCATCTTGACTACATACGTCCTAAATATATACCTTGCATTATACCTGAGCTCTTCCTTATGAACTACCATGTTACAGAATAGCGAAGGAAAGAATCAAGGCACGATACTCGGTAAATATCCGAACCCAATATGTATCTCAGGTCAGAGGATACAATGATATTCACCTTTACTCAAGATTACGTGTGATCAACCACAAAGGCTCCATTTAGTAAATCTTGAGAGCGGGTCTTCCAATATTTGTATCCCACAAATATCTATGAACCTTGGTTGCAACCTTGCCCCACATTCATCCCGTGAATGTATACCAATCCAAGTTCATAATAGTCTAAACCTCACACTTGTTCCCACAACTGTGATCGACTACGGAATTTAGAATAATTACTTATTCATGGATGAAATATGCAAAATAGGAACATGACTTAAAATAAATTAATACCATAATTATATTAATGAGTTTGAACAATTTCGTTCCGTTACAATACTTAAAACAGATCATGACCAATCACTAGAATATCGAAGCCCTAATGCACAAACATGTCCAGTATGTTTTGCTCCATGTAAGAGCTTCGTGAGAGGATCCGCTATATTAAGATCTGTGTGAACTTTGCGAATACATATCTTTCCCTTTTCAACTTCATCCCTTATGTAGTTGAATCTCCGCTCAATGTGACGGGTCTTTTGGTGAGCACGAGGTTCTTTGATTTGAGCAATCGCACCCTCGTTGTCACAAAAGATCTCAAGAGGGTCCTGAATGGAAGGGACTACTCCTAAGTCGTCGATGAATTTCTTCATCCATGCAGCTTCCTGCGCTGCCAATGAGGCGGCAATGTACTCCGACTCTGTAGTGGATAATGCAACAACATCCTGTTTTGAACTCTTCCAAGAGACCGCACCTCCATTTAACATGAAGACATAACCGGATTGTGATCGAGAATCATCTCGATCAGTTTGGAAACTCGCGTCCACGTAACCTTTTACAGCGAGTTCCTCTTCACCAGACCCATATATTAGAAACATATCCTTAGTCCTCCTAAGGTATTTCAATATACTCTTAACAGCAATCCAATGACTGTTTCCTGGGTTATTCTGGTATCTGCTTGTCAGGCTAAGAGCGCATGACACATCCGGTCTAGTGCATATCATTGCATACATGATTGACCCAATGGCAGACGCATATGGGACTTTCTTCATTCTCTCTTGTTCATCTTTCGTGGTGGGGCACTAGGATGAACTAAGGAGTGTTCCTCTTTGAATGGGTACCAAAACTTTCTTAGAGTTCTCCATCTTGAACCTTTTCAAGATCTTTTCAATGTATGCACTTTGATTCAAACCTATCAGTTTCTTAGATCTATCCCTGTAGATCCCAATCTCCAAAACGTATTGTGCTTCTCCAAGATCCTTAATGGAGAAGCATTTACTTAGCCAAGTTTTAACACCTTGCATTGCTGGAATATCATTTCCAAATAACAATATATCATCCACATATAGTACAAGGAACATGATAGTGCTCCCACTAGCTTTCTTATATACACAAGCTTCATCACCATTTTTAATGAAGCCAAATTTCTCGGCTTCCTCATTAAAACGATGATTCCACATTCTAGATGCTTGTTTCAATTCGTAGATTGACTTCTTTAACTTGCATACCTTTTTAGGATATTTCGGATCAACAAAACCTTCAGGCTGAACCATATAGACATCTTCCACAAGATATCCATTTAGGAAAGCGGTCTTGACATCCATTTGCCATATTTCATAATCATAATGAGCAACAATGGCAAGTAATATCCTAATAGACTTTAGCATTGCCACTGGCGAAAAAGTTTCATCATAGTCAACCCCTTGAGTTTGAGTGAAACCTTTTGCTACAAGTCTAGCTTTATATGTATCCAAGTTTCCATGTATGTCGGTTTTCATTTTGAAAAGCCATTTACAATCAACTAGCCTTGAGCCAGCAGGTTGTGTAACAAGTTCCCAAACTTGGTTGTCATACATGGATTGCATCTCAGCGTTCATGGCTTCCTGCCATTTATCTTTATCAATCCTTGATAAAGCATCTTGGTAGTTTATTGGTTCATCCAAATCAACCACATAGCAACCATCCATGAGAAACCCATATCTCTCAGGAGGATTACTAATCCTACCAGATCTGCGAAGGTCTTGTGTATTTTGATCATCCATTTGATCACTCTCAACATTTTCATGTTGAGTGCTAGTGTCAGCCAATTGTGTATCATCTACTTGATCTTGAACCTCTTCAAGATCTATCTTCCTTTCACTATTTCCTTCCATTAGGAACTTAGTTTCAAGGAATTCAGCCTTTCGAGCAACAAATACATTTTGCTCGGTTGGATCATAGAAATAGTATCCCATATCATCCTTGGGATATCCTATGAAGATACACTTCATGGATCGAGCATTCAACTTATTAGGGACCTAACGCTTAGGATAAGCTTCACATCCCCATACCTTTAAGTATGATAGAGATGGAGGTTTTCCAAACCACATCTCATGAGGTGTTCGTTCCACTTTCTTGGTTGGGGCCATATTTAAAATACGAGCCGCAGAGCATAGACAATAACCCCAAAATGATAGAGGTAACGAGCTTCTAGCCATCATAGATCGAACCATATCCATTAGGGTTCGGTTCCTCCTTTCGGAAACTCCATTAAGCTGTGGTGTCCCTGGTGGAGTAAGTTGCGAGATAATCCCACAACTTCTAAGATGATCTTGGAAAGCATCACTTAGGTATTCACCTCCTCTATCGGTACGAAGTACCTTGATTGTCTTATTGAGTTGATTTTGCACTTCGTTTTGATATTCCTTGAATGCCTCAAAAGTTTCGTCCTTGTGTCTTAATAAGTAGACATATCCGAAACGACTGAAGTCATCAATGAAAGTAACGAAGTATCTTTCACCATTCCTAGTTATGGGCTTAAAGGGTCCACATACATCCGAGTGTATCAATCCCAATAAGTCCTTAGCCCTTTCATAGGTCCCTTTGAAAGGTGCTTTAGTCATTTTGCCTTGTAAGCAAGACTCACATACATCAAACGAGTCTAGTTCATTTGATTTCAAAAGTCCATTCTTTTGAAGTGTATGCATTCGGTTCTTGTTTATGTGACCAAGGTGACAATGCCATAAGTAGGAATCACTCAAATCCCTTTTGAGTTTCTTGGTGTTCGTATGGAACATTGAGCTACTGCATGAAGTGTCATTATGAACCAATTCATAAATACCATTCGAAGGCGAAGCCTTAAAATAGAACACATTATCTAAAGAAACATGGATATCATCATTAATGAAATTAAGATTAAAACCATATTGTTTCAAACGGGATACAGAAATAATGTTTCGAGATAAATCGGGTGCATACAAAACATTTTTCAAAACAAGCTCCAAACCACTTGGTAGCTTTAAAACAAAGTCTCCTTGAGCTTTCACTTGCACCTTTGCTCCATTTCCCATGAAGAGACTTGTCGTTCCCGCTTCTCGGTCACTTCTTTTGAACCCCTGCAAAGAATTGCAAATATGAGTTCCACATCCTGTGTCTAATACCCATGTATTAGAAGAAGTAATACTAAGCTCAATGTATACCATATATACATTACCTGAGGTTTGCCCTGCATCCCTCTTTTCCTTCAACTCCTTAAGGTAGACCGGGCAGTTTCGTTTCCAGTGACCCATTTCACCGCAACCAAAGCACGGATCTTCCTTGGGGTTAGCTTTACCGGCAACCTTTTGCTTCTTGTTGTTGGTTGGGGTAACCATCTTCCCCTTTCCCTTGCCCTTGCCTTGGTAGGCGGGTCCTTTCCTCTTAGCCGCCTTTGGCTTAAAAGTGTTATGGTTTTTGGACCCGCCTTCATTGATCGTAAACACGGGTGAAGCCCTTTTTCCCATGCTTGCTTCTGCCGTCTTAAGCATGGCATGTAATTCGCCAATGCTTTTATCCCAACCATTCATGTTATAGTTTAACACGAATGTGTCAAACCTCTTTGACAATGAGTTAAGGATAAGGTCCGTGGCTAATTCATTAGACACGTTGCAATTTAGACGGTTTGCTCGATCAATGAGGCTTTTCATCTTAAGGACATAAGATGAAACGGATTGGGTGTCGTCCATCCGACATGCATGAAGCGCTCGGACCGTTTCAAAGCGCTCGACACGAGCTTGTTGAAGGAACATCTCCTTCAATTGTGTGATCATGTCATATGCACTATGATGCTCGAAATCCTTTTGGAGTTCGGGTATCATAGTCCCAAGCATGAGGCAAGAAACTTGCAACGAATCGGTGAAATATTTCTCCCAATAAGCCATGGCTTCCGTATCATCCTCGTCCGGTTGATCGGGAATGAGGTCTTCCAACACATACGCCCTGTCCTCAAGTTTGAGGACTATTCTTAGATTGCGGAACCAATCCATGAAGTTTGTATGGTTGAGTTTTTCCTTTTCGAGGATTGACCTCAATGACAGGTTGTTAAAGTTGATAGGTGCGTTTGGAATGTTGTTGTTGTTATTGGCGGCCATCTACAAAATTTAACAAAGTTGTTTAAGTATTAATTTTAATTTAACAATCAATACCCTTTAAATCCAATTGATATTTATTAAATTTCAGAATCCAACGGTAAACCTAATTTCGGTTAGGTGACCTTTATCCCGTCATTTGATTTAGCTAGGTAGTCATTATATGACAATTTCAATCCTTTTGCAACTTCTAAGTTATGGGATCATGCAATCCTTTTGCATGGCATATTATCCCATCAACGCCTATTTGTTCATCATGCTTCGGTGACCCTAAGTTCATGATTCCCAAATCAAGTCGTCCTACTTGTGCTAACGTGTAAATTCAACATACTAGTGGTTAGGTGACCTTTATCCCACAAGTGTGTGAAATTCACCTCAATCATATTAGTTTGCTCATAACGGTTAGGTGACCTTTATCCCATTAAGAGTTCCCTAATATTTTTAAGTGTTTGCACAAAAGGATGGCATTTAACTTGTTTTCCTTGTTTGTTAAAGGGATTTTAAGTTTCATAATTTCTAGTTGGAGAAAACTTTTATGCCATACACCAACATGCATTTAGTGTATGGTATTTATGAAAATCCATTTACATGTTATGTAATAAAGATATTTCATTACTTTGATATAAACCGTTTTATATGTGCAATCCGTTTCTTGTTCTTAATAACCATTTATTAGCGTCTTTTGCCATTTCAATTTAACCGATTAAATTGTAGTTTGGTACATTTCATGTTGTTAATAATTTAACCAATTAAATAGTAGTTTTGCTTGTTGTTAACTTGTGTGATAACTTGTTGTAGTAACATACACAATCCACAATCATACAAGAAATTAAAACAACCACGCATACAAAACAAATGTTCACAATCAAGCCTTTTGGTAGACATTTTGTTTAGCCGAAAACAAAATGCCACCGGGTAATGGGTCATAACACAAAGTAGGAGATTTTACCACTCCCACTTAATCTTGCATCCAAGTAGATTCTTCTTGTGTTCTTCCTTTGACTCCATCCTTTCATCTTCATTTTTACAAAAAATATATCCTAATACATTTTTCTAAAAATGAAAATATAACCTAATCTATTTTACATACCAAATATGAAATAAATTACATAACCAAAATTAATATTACATGCCAAATGAATAATTAATTTTACAAACCAAATGAATGAATATTACAACCATATCAATTGAATAATAAATCAACCAAATAAGCATTCATTCAAACACATGGTCATGGCTAGATTGTGAACTTACAACATACAACAAAATTGACCAATTTGCAAGTTCCAAACCCACTTTTGTAACCCTTAAAATTCGGCCAAAATCATGAACCCACCCAAACCCGAATATTTTTACATTCTACTTTCATGCATGTACATAGAATGCAAAGTTGGTGGGTTTTAAAGACCATATATAAGAAGCATATTTCATAGACTTCGGCTCTAGATACCATTGATGGAATTCAACATAATAACAAGTTTCTTGATGTTAATAGAATCATGAAACCAATTCATTTTAGTTATAACTAGCGGAAGCATAATTAACAAGAAAACAAGTTTATATGTAAAACCATTTTATTTGAATTCCATAAATGCATCAAGTCATGAAAATATGCTTACAAATAATAACTAGAAAGTAAGAATGTATTTACCTCCTCATGTCAATTGAGGGTGTGTATGAAGAACAAAGTGATGAACAATGTGTAAAAGCCCAAGCTTTTGATGCACCAACACTACCCTTAATGTAGTTAGGCTTAAGAACCTTAATGAGCTAGTAAACCAAGCTTGAAACCCGCTTGTATCTTCTACTAAAACCCGGACAGCAGCTACCCAAAAGATGATGACGAATGAAGTCTCAAAATGATGAAACCTCAAGGAGAAATACCCCAAACTTGTGCACCAACACCCTTGCTTTTGGTTAGGATTTATTAGACACTTGAATGAACTTGCAAAAACCAAACTTTGAACCTCTTTTCTCCTCCCAAAGGCCACGGCCTAACAGCAGTTTTTGAGAGAGTTTGGTGCAGTTTTTTTGATGTATTTTGCATGTAATGTCTTCCAAGAAGTCAAGGAACATGTATATGGATTAAAGGAAAAGTGTGACCAACTAGATGGAATCTCTAGCATGTGTGTTAAGACTCCAAGGCCACTTCCAACTTTTATATAAAATGGTTTTATAAAATTTGATTTTATATAATTAAATTTTATAAAATACTTTTTATAAAACATTCATTTTATTTATTATGTGTACATTATTTATAAAACTTACTTTTATAAAATGTAACACAATTAATCAATTATTTAACCTATAAATAATTAAATCCATATCATATAAATTATTCCATAATTTATATATATACATCAAGTTAAATTACTGAAAACCATTTTTCTTCAAGTCCAAGTGTCGCGTATTTGATTAATGATCCAATCGTTAAGATCAAATACGAATAAGGTGCTGGTAAGTTTGTTATTGGGTATGACCCGACTTGGATCAAAACATATTAGCCACGTTAATTTAATATGTCTCTCGGGCATATGAAATACCTTCAATCTTTTGTCTCTTCGCAATATCTGCGTTACAACATAAAAAGAAACTGTGTTAGTTTCTAAATTCTGAAGGAAAATAAATTCGAATTTAAAATAGGAATGTTTTTGAAGTAGTGTTGGGAACTGAAGCATAAGTTAGTATAATATAATGACACTTGATCAACGTGATTATATTACAGTAAGTCATGCTGAGTTTCTAATAGACCGCGATGATTCACAGAACATACCGTCATCATGTACTATTTACACGACTCTTACATTCTACCCAATCTCCAAATATATTAAGAACATATCATCTTGATAGCTCTATATTTTTGAATATTCTGGTAATTTGCCAAATCAAGATCGTGCCATTACGATTTTCTTCTTGGAACATTAACTATGTTCATCCAAAAATTCATATCTACGAATTCTGGACCATTATCTGCTTGACTTAAGGCCGGGAAGAGAAAATGAAAGCATGAAGCTTCGAAATATAATGGAGAATATAAAGCCCGATAACAACCCCAAAATTACGAACCGTGTATATCAATGCATATAACAATATAAAGACACGGGCGAATGAAAAACACAATAACCCCAAGGTAATGGTAGAAGAAAATAACTTCCTCCGGTGGTAGATGAAAAAGAAGAATGACAGATATGAAAGTTAAGAGTATATCAAGAATCAATACTGGATGAAGCATATTAATGAATGCTTTAAAGTATGAATAGGGGAGAAAGACTAGAAGGTGTGAGCTGTGGAAATAAAGAAACAAAGTGGGTGGATTTATAGTAAAATATCAGACAGAGAAATCAAGACAGATTATCGCATTTAATCAAAGAAGATCCTGATTTCCTTAATTGCCGAAGAACCAAATCTTATTGCAAAGATTTTCTTTAAATCCCATTTTTTCCAGGTGAAATCAATCATAACTACATCATCGGTTAAAACGAATATACATTTACTCATTTCACTCTCTTGCGATAGCTTCACTTATACTCTTCGCGTAATCAAATTGTTTTATCTATATTACTCAATGATGATAAAACTTTATTTATCAACTCATATTCGTCATGAAAACATTTTTATAGTAACCCATGACGACCTCGATCAAATTTCGGGACGAAATTTCTGTAAGGGGTAGGTACTGTGACGGCCCAGAAATTTTCGATCAAATTTAAACTTAACCTTTATATGTTTCCGACACGATAAGCAGAATTTGTAATGTTGAATCTCAAAAAGTTTGGAACTACATTCATGTAATCAATTACCCTTTGACCGTGTTCGACGATTCACGAACAATTATGTGTATATAGATATGTATATATAATATATAATATTAACTGAAAACATTAACAAAGTATTAGATATATGATACTTTATATGCACGTATTTGTTTCGATATATTTATCGACAGAATTAAGAGATTATATCAAATGATTGAATTATCAGATACATTACGATATGATTACGGGCCTATGTTATGAGGTCCACTGTGATTTAAGTAATCTATTCTTTTTGACAACTCATTACTTAACCAGTATGATAAAGATAACGATATTTATATTTTATTTTATTAAATATATATAACAATTTAAATTAATATTATATATATTTATACGCGTATTATACGTACATAGTTTTATACTTTTACTATACTTTAACTTTACCTTTACTTTACTTTTACTTTACTTTAACTTTAATAATTCACTTTAATAATTCATACTTTAATAATTCATACTTTAATAATTCACTTTAATAATTCACTTCAACAATTCATACTTTAATAATTCACTTTAATAATTCATACTTTAATAATTCACTTTAATAATTCATACTTTAATAATTCACTTTAATAATTCATTATTTAATAATTCACTTTAATAATTCAAAAATCTATTATAAATAAAATTCAATAGGTTTCATTATTTCATAGAAAGTTGGAAATATATTTCTCTAAACTCTCTCAATTGAATTACATATATATATTTACTTAGTATTATTTCAATATATTATTAGTATACATAAAATACTATGACGAAGTTATATTAAGACGATTTCAAAATAAGTTTTTAAACGGGATAGAGCTAAGGAAATTATGGGTTATAGCTATGGAGGTTATGGGTATTGATCGAGGGTATTGCTCGTGAGGTCAACCTAACGTTTATCATTTTCATTGCGTCTACGTACTTTCCTGCAATATTGAATCACAATATTGATACGTGAGCATTCACATCTTATCTTTTATATATTAATAGTGTATCCTTGACTAGTGCTCGAGTATATATGATTATGCATGTTTGTATGCTTAGTTTCGTCGTTAAATAGTTTATTATAAATCACGAATTTGATACATATGCTTCTGAGATAAGGTATATGATATGCATGTCGTTGAAAAGCTGAAGAAAAATTAATAACTTTTCATTTAGAACTCGTGTGGTTTCGATGAACGGATTAAAAGATATGGTCAACTGAATTATCATTAATTTTAATATTATTATTAAAACGATTATTATAATTGTTATCAGTTGATGTTATTACTAAAATTATCTTTATTACTAAAAATTAGTATTTTTATTGAAACTATCATTTTATTATTTTTATCATTATTATTATCAATATTATTTTATCAAATAAATATGCGTACAAAGATATTTTTACCACACGTAATATAATTACATTAATAATACATACCACTATATTTTTATGATATTAAGTGAATTTTATAAATTTTATTACTTGAGATATATAAAAGTATATTTTTATCATATATGAATTTTAATATAAATTTTTATTTATTAATAAATGACTTGTATTATTTAGTATAATAAGATCTAATAAATATATTTAAATATATAAAATGACTATATATAAGTTATATAATAAACATGTATAGATTTTGGAAGTCATTTTGGGTCAAGTTGACTTTTGTTGACTTTTGCATGTCGGTCTCGAGCATTAGGATTGTGATACACTACGACTTGACCTAAATTGTTAGACAGATATTGACCAACATATAAATATATATATACTTAATATAGGTTCGTGAATCCGAGACAAACCCTGCACTTGTTCAGTTCCGTCATATACATAATTGCTACAAAATACAGAATTGTGAGTTTCATTACTCCCTTTTTATATATATTTTTGGGCTGAGAATACATGCACTGTTTTATAACTGTTTTACGAAATGGACACAAGTACTAAAAACATATTCTACGTTGAGTTGTACCACTTTGCATATTTTTCCCTAATAGCTTGGTAACTACCATTTACATGCGGTATTATAAACGTGAATCCTGTTGATAGATCTATCGGGCCTGACAACCCCAACCGGACTGGACGACCAGTATTCAACGGTTGCACAGTACTTCGTTTCAGTGACTACACTTGGTACAGTGTAGTGAGATTTCATAATAAAGGGAATATGCGACGTTGATTAAATGTTAAGTATGGTTACCAAGTGCTCAACCACTTAGAATATTTTTATTAAAACGTTTATGTATATGAAATCTTGTGGTCTATTACTATTACGGAAATGATTGATTATGATACACTAATGAACTCACCAACCTTTTGGTTGACACTTTAAAGCATGTTTATTCTCAGGTATTAAAGAAATCTTCCGCTGTGCATTATCTCATTTTAAGGATATTACTTGGAGTCATTCATGACATACTTTAAAATACGTTGCATTCGAGTTGTTGAGTTCATCAAGAATAATATTAAGTCAATTATAGTTGGATGTAATATGAAATGGTATGCATGCCGTCAATTTTTGATGTAAAGAAAGTTTGTCTTTTAAAAACGAATGCAATTTTGTAAAACGTATCATATATAGGTCAAATACCTCGCTATGTAATCAACTATTGTGAATCGTTTATAATGTATATGAACGGGTCCTTTCACACACTTACCGAAATATTGTCACATCAAGCAAACGATGGAACAACGAGCGAATGTTTCCTACATGAACCAAAGGCCGGGAAATAATTATCAAAATAATTATCAACCGCCAAGGCCAAACTTCAATCGAAATCAAAACATTCTTTACAATCCAATTGGACCCAACAATAACTCGTACAACCTACAAGGTCTGAATAACCAACCAACTCAAAACATCACTTTCAATCAACAAAGACCTAGCTTGTATAAACCACCACAACAAACCGAAGAGAAAAAATCAAATCTAGAAGAAATGATGGCAAAACTAATGGAATCTCAAACACAATTTATAACATCTCAAACCCAAATAAATGAGAGGCTTGATCAATCACTAAGAACTTAACAAGCTTCCATTTTGAATCTAAAAAAACACGTAGGTACTTTTGCTAGCATGATGAGTGAGAGGGAACAAGGAAAGCTACCGAGTAATACTGAAGTAAATCCTCGGAATGAGAATGTTAATATGGTGTCAACAAATTCTGAAAAACCAGCTCCAGAAGATGGGAAGGTTTTCGATGTGAGTAACAATGAAGAAGTTACAACATCACCACCACCACCCGAGTATGTAAAGACAGTGGTGGCACCATACAGACCACCCATCCCGTTTCCAAGAAAAGGAGTTGAGTATGAGCAAGTAATAGGTAATAAAGTTTGTGATACCTCTGGAAAGAAGAAGAAGAATAAGAAAGTGCAAGAAACAAAAACCGTAAAAATAAACCCGGTAAAGACAGTTCCACCCAGGGTGGGTGATCCGAGAGAATTTATTGTTCCTTGTCTACTTAGTGATTATGTCATGTATGATGCACTAGCAGATTTAGGTGCTAGTGTGAGTGTTATGTCTCTTTCATTATATAAAAGATTAGGAGTAGGTGATTTAAGTCCAACAGAGATGAGTGTTTGACTCTTTGATCAAACCATTAGGCACCCAGTTGGAATTGCTGACAACCTACCCATTCAAGTGGGTAATTTAACCTTTCTAGTCGAATTTATTGTCATTGACATAGAAGAGGACCCAAACATTCCTCTAATTTTAGGTCGACCATTCTTAGCGTCCACCGGGGCGTTATTTGATGTAAGAAAAGGTAGAACGACACTTAGTAATGATGAAAAATCGATCACCTTTGTGAGTCGAAAGTCTAAATCTCCACCAACCAAAACCGTTGAACCAACAAAAACGATTGGTAAGAACCATATTATTTTACCAACTCCAACGGTAGTGCTTAACAATAATAAAACGCCTAAGTGTGGGGAAAATGAAGTAACACCTAATGATAACTTGCTAACAAAGAACCCCGTTGTTGATACGAAATTAAATGACCCCGTTATTAACAGTTCAATGAAAAAACTTATTAAACGGATTCGCGATGCTAGAACTAAGGGGAAATTTAAGTTATGTAACTGATTAGTATCCAATCTATCGCCTAAAGAAAAGCCGAAACTAGTTGAATTTGTGGATATTACACAGGAATCCGACCAATGGCTTAAAGCAAAAGTCACAGATATGCAAGTTGATTATGGTCCAAGAGAAATTGACGATGAAGTTAATCACAATTTCAAAACCACAGCTACCTAAGTGTGGGGAGATTCAGATGTTCTAAAAAGAAAATGTTGTCTAGGGTTAGTTGTTCTGTTCTCGTGTAGTTCCGAGAATGGAATCCGATTGGTCTTTTTCACTAGCAGACACTAAAGAACTAGTTTTTTCCCCCATTCTGAATTTTTTTGTTTTGTAGGTTTTGTATGAAATTAATACGCTTTTTAAATTTATGTTTTGTGTGAATTTTAAAAAAACAAAAATTACTTTATTTCATTAAGTTTAAAAAAATGATTTCTAAAAATTCATCGTAAGTTGAAGACTAGGTCATGGAACCGAAATCGCTTTACCCGAGGGCGGGGCGACAAATTTTGTTATCATTATTTTTAATATTATTTGTTGGAATTCATCATATTAACAAGTTTCATGTAGTGCATGTCAAAATCGATTTGAACATAAAGCGGAAGCATATTAATATAAACAAATTAATATAAAGTTTAACCTTTTAAACATGAATTCCAAAACCATATCAAGTCAAGAAAATATGCTTACAAATGTAAAAGAGCTAGATTAGGATGTACCTACTCTAAGTTAGGAGGTAAAAGTGGATGAAGATGAAGATGATGAAGATGATGAACTAGCAAGCTTCTTACTTGAAGCCTCAAGTTTTGTATACTCACAAGCCTTTTGTATCAACACCCTTGAAACTAGGTTAGGATTTAAACACCAAATGCAAGTAAAATCAAAATGAAGAACACCTTGTTCTTCCTCCCTAAATTTCGGCCAAGAAGAGAAAAGGAAGAGAGATTTTGATTTTCAAAAAAACTAGTAAATGTGTGTGTGAGAGAGTGCAAGTAAGCATGCATGTAGGTAGAGTGTTTTATTAACTAAAAGCAAGCATGGGGTGGCTCTCTTGGAGTCCCCAAAACCGCCACCACCATCATCATTTTTTTTTGCTTTTCCTTTTAATAACATAAAACTTGCACTCTTTGTTTATTTAAATACATGCACATAATTTTATCTTTATAAACCACTTATAAAGTTCAATATGTTACTTGCACATTTAAATATAATTTTATAAACCACTTTATAAAATTATAACACACATATAAGTTTAATCATATAAATAATTAAACTTGCACTTATAATTATCCAAATAATTATTTCTTGCATTTTATCTTTAGAAAACCAATTTCTAAAGTCTAAGTGTCAAGTATTCATTTTAAAGATCCACTCATTAAAACAAATACATAAAAGTGTTGACGGCTTGTTATTGGGTATGACCCGACTTGGATCATAACATATTGGCCACATTAATTTATTATGTCTCTCGGGCATATGAAATACCTTCAATCTCCCACTTGCATGAGAAACATAAGGAATTAATGCAAGTGACGGATACCACCTAACGACCGTCCATCACCCCCAATGTGTTATGACTTGGTGCCATTCAATAACATCATCCCTTTCGAGTTCCCATCTCGAACATGATTAGGTGAATCTTTCAATATATCCTTTTATCCTAGATGTCATGTTAAACCCAAGAGGCATAGAGCGATCACCCTCTTATAGATTTAACTTTATCAATCCTTAGACATCTGACTCTCAACGAATAAGAGGGACAAATTCCATCTTGACTACATACGTCCTAGACACTACACTTCGTACCATACCTGAAGCCTCCCTTATGAGCTACCTTTTCAGAATAGCGAAGGAAAGAATCAAGGCACGATATTCGGTGAATATCTGAACCCAATATGTATCTCAGGTCAGAGGATACAATGATATTCTCCTTTACTCAAGATTACATGTGATCAACCATAAAGGCTCCATACTGTAAATCTTGAGAGCGGGTCTTCCAATATTTGTGTCCCACAAATATATATGAACCTTGGTTGCAACCTTGCCCCACATTCACCATTTGAATGTTAACCAATCCAAGTTCATAATAGTCTAGACCTCACACTTGTTCCCACAAATGTGATCAACTACGGAATTTAGAATAATTGTTTATTCTTGGATAAAATATTCAAAATTGGAACATAACTCAAAATTATATTAATACCATAATTATATTAATGAGTTTGAACTAATTCGTTCCGTTACAATACATAAAATAGATCATGTCCAATCACTAGAATATCGAAGCCCTAATGCACAAACATGTCCCTCATGTTTTGGCCCATGTAAAAGCTTCGTGAGTGGATCCGTAACATTATGATCTGTGTGAACCTTGTGAATACATATCTTTCCCTTTTCAACCTCATCCCTGATGTAGTTGAATCTCCGCTCAATGTGACGAGTTTTTTGATGAGCACGAGGTTCCTTGATTTGAGCAATCGCACCCTCGTTGTCACAAAAGATCTCAAGAGGGTCCTGAATGGAAGGGACCACTCCTAAGTCGTCGATGAATTTCTTCATCCATGCAGCTTCCTGAGCTGCCAGTGAGGCGGCAATGTACTCCGACTCTGTAGTGGATAACGCAACAACATCCTATTTTGAACTCTTCCAAGAGACCGCACCACCATTTAACATGAAGACATAACCGGATTGTGATCGAGAATCATCTCGGTCAGTTTGGAAGCTCGCGTCCACGTAACCTTTTACAGCGAGTTCCTCCTCACCAGACTCATATATTAGAAACATATCCTTAGTTCTCCTAAGGTATTTCAATATACTTTTAACAGCAACCCAATGACTGTTCCCTGGGTTATTCTGGTATCTACTTGTCAAGCTTAGAGCGCATGACACATCCGGTCTAGTACATATCATTGCATACATGATAGACCCAATAGCAGATGCGTATGGGACATTTTTCATCCTCTCTTGTTCATCTTTTGTGGTGGGACACTGAGATGAACTGAGAATGGTTCCTCTTTGAATAGGTACCAAACCTTTCTTAGAGTTTTCCATCTTGAACCTTTTCAAGACCTTATCAATGTATGTACTTTGACTTAAACCTATCAATCTCTTGGATCTATTTCTATAGATCCCTATCCCCAATATGTATTGTGCATCTCCAAGATCCTTAATGGAGAAACAACTCTTTAGCCAAGTTTTGACTTCTTGCATTGTGGTTATATCATTCCCAAATAATAATATATCATTCACATATATCACAAGGAACATAACAGAGCTCCCACTAGCTTTCTTGTATACACAGGCTTCATCACCATTTTTAATGAAGCCAAATTTCTTCGCCTCCTCATTAAAACGATGATTCCACATTCTAGATGCTTGTTTTAATCCGTAGATTGATTTCTTTAACTTGCATACCTTTTTAGGATGTTTTGGATCAACAAAACCTTCGGGCTGCACCATATAGACATCTTCCTCAAGATATCCATTTAGGAAAGCGGTTTTGACATCCATTTGCCATATTTCATAATCATAATGAGAAGCAATGGCAAATAATATCCTAATAGACTTTAGCATTGCCACAGGCGAGAAGGTTTCATCATAGTCAACCCCTTGAGTTTGAGTGAAACCTTTTGCCACAAGTCTAGCTTTGTATGTATCCAAGTTTCCATGTATGTCGGTTTTCTTCTTGAAAAGCCATTTGCAATCAACTAGCTTAGAGCTAGGAGGTTGCACGACAAGTTCCCAAACTTGGTTTTCATACATTGATTGCATCTCGGCGTTCATGGCTTCCTGCCATTTGTCTTTATCAATCCTTGATAAAGCATCTTCGTAGTTTGTGGGTTCATCCAAATCCACCGTATAGAAACCATCCACGAGAAAACCATATCTCTCAGGAGGATTACTAATCCTACTAGATCTTCGAACGTCTTGTGTACTTTGATCAACCACTTGATCATTCTCAACATTTTCATGTTGAGTGCTAGGGTCAACCAATTGTGTATCATCTATTTGATCTTGAACCTCTTCAAAATCTATCTTCCTTTCACTATTTCCTTCCATTAGGAACTTAGATTCAAGGAATTCCGCCTTTCGAGCAACAAATACATTTTTCTCGGTCGGATCATAGAAATAGTATCCCATATCATCCTTGGGATATCCTATGAAGATACACTTCGTGGATCGAGCATGCAACTTATTAGCATTATAGCGCTTTGGGTAAGCTTCACATCCCCATACTTTCAAGTATGAAAGAGAAGGAGGTTTACCAAACCACAGCTCGTGAGGAGTTCGTTCCACTTTCTTGGTTGGGTCCATATTTAAAATACGGGCCACGGAGCTTAGACAATAACCCCAAAATGATAGAGGTAACGAGCTTCTTGCCATCATAGATCGAACCATATCCATTAGGGTTCGGTTCCTCCTTTCGGAAACTCCATTTAGTTGGGGTGTTCCGGGTGGAGTAAGTTGTGAGATAATCCCACAACTCCTAAGATGATCTTAGAAAACATCGCTTAGGTATTCACCTCCTCTATCGGTATGAAGTACCTTAATTGTCTTATTGAGTTGATTTTGTACTTCGTTTTGATATTCTTTGAATGCTTCAAAAGTTTCGTCCTTGTGTCTTAATAAGTAGACATATCCGAAACGACTAAAGTCATCAATGAAGGTAACAAAGTATCTTTCACCATTCCTTGTCATGGGCTTAAAGGGTCCACACACATCCGAATGTATTAATCCCAATAAGTCTTTAGCCCTTTCATAGGTTCCTTTGAAAGGTGCTTTAGTCATCTTGCCTTGTAAACAAGACTCACATACATCATACGAATCCATTTCATTTGATTTCAAATGTAGTGACCCGAACTTTTCCATGTTTATATATATTAATTGAGATTGATATTTACATGATTAAATGTTTCCAACATGTTAAGCAATCAAACTTGTTAAGACTTGATTAATTGAAATATGTTTCATATAGACAATTGACCACCCAAGTTGACCAGTGATTCACGAACGTTAAAACTTGTAAAAACTATATGATGACATATATATGGATATATATATAGTTAACATGATACTATGATAAGTAAACATATCATTAAGTATATTAACAATGAACTACATATGTAAAAACAAGACTACTAACTTAATGATTTTTAAACGAGACATATATGTAAAGATTATCGTTGTAAAGACATTTAATGTATATATATCATATTAAGAGATATTCATACATGATAATATCATGATAATATAATAATTTAAAATCTCATTTGATATTATAAACATTGGGTTAACAACATTTAACAAGATCGTTAACCTAAAAGTTTCAAAACAACACTTACATGTAACGACTAACGATGACTTAACGACTCAGTTAAAATGTATATACATGTAGTGTTTTAATATGTATTTATACACTTTTGAAAGACTTCAATACACTTATCAAAATACTTCTACTTAACAAAAATGCTTACAATCACATCCTCGTTCAGTTTCATCAACAATTCTACTCGTATGCACCCGTATTCGTACTCGTACAATACACAGCTTTTAGATGTATGTACTATTGGTATATACACTCCAATGATCAGCTCTTAGCAGCCCATGTGAGTCACCTAACACATGTGGGAACCATCATTTGGCAACTAGCATGAAATATCTCATAAAATTACAAAAATATGAGTAATCATTCATGACTTATTTACATGAAAACAAAATAACATATCCTTTATATCTAATCCATACACCAACGACCAAAAACACCTACAAACACTTTCATTCTTCAATTTTCTTCATCTAATTGATCTCTCTCAAGTTCTATCTTCAAGTTCTAAGTGTTCTTCATAAATTCCAAAAGTTCTAGTTTCATAAAATCAAGAATACTTTCAAGTTTGCTAGCTCACTTCCAATCTTGTAAGGTGATCATCCAACCTCAAGAAATCTTTGTTTCTTACAGTAGGTTATCATTCTAATACAAGGTAATAATCATATTCAAACTTTGGTTCAATTTCTATAACTATAACAATCTTATTTTAAGTGATGATCTTACTTGAACTTGTTTTCGTGTCATGATTCTGCTTCAAGAACTTCGAGCCATCCAAGGATCCATTGAAGCTAGATCCATTTTTCTCTTTTCCAGTAGGTTTATCCAAGGAACTTAAGGTAGTAATGATGTTCATAACATCATTCGATTCATACATATAAAGCTATCTTATTCGAAGGTTTAAACTTGTAATCACTAGAACATAGTTTAGTTAATTCTAAACTTGTTCGCAAACAAAAGTTAATCCTTCTAACTTGACTTTTAAAATAAACTAAACACATGTTCTATATCTATATGATATGCTAACTTAATGATTTAAAACCTGGAAACACGAAAAACACCGTAAAACCGGATTTACGCCGTCGTAGTAACACCGCGGGCTGTTTTGGGTTAGTTAATTAAAAACTATGATAAACTTTGATTTAAAAGTTGTTATACTGAGAAAATGATTTTTATTATGAACATGAAACTATATCCAAAAATTATGGTTAAACTCAAAGTGGAAGTATGTTTTCTAAAATGGTCATCTAGACGTCGTTCTTTCGACTGAAATGACTACCTTTACAAAAACGACTTGTAACTTATTTTTCCGACTATAAACCTATACTTTTTCTATTTAGATTCATAAAATAGAGTTCAATATGAAACCATAGCAATTTGATTCACTCAAAACGGATTTAAAATGAAGACGTTATGGGTAAAACAAGATTGGATAATTTTTCTCATTTTAGCTACGTGAAAATTGGTAACAAATATATTCCAACCATAAATTAATCAACTTGTATTGTATATTATGTAATCTTGAGATACCATAGACACGTATACAATGTTTCGACCTATCATGTCGACACATCTATATATATTTCGGAACAACCATAGACACTCTATATGTGAATGTTGGAGTTAGCTATACAGGGTTGAGGTTGATTCCAAAATATGTATAGTTTGAGTTGTGATCAATACTGAGATACGTATACACTGGGTCGTGGATTGATTCAAGATAATATTTATCGATTTATTTCTGTATATCTAACTGTGGACAACTAGTTATAGGTTACTAACGAGGACAGCTGACTTAATAAACTTAAAACATCAAAATATATTAAAAGTGTTGTAAATATATTTTGAACATACTTTGATATATATGTATATATTGTTATAGGTTCGTGAATCAACCAGTGGCCAAGTCTTACTTCCCGACGAAGTAAAAATCTGTGAAAGTGAGTTATAGTCCCACTTTTAAAATCTAATATTTTTGGGATGAGAATACATGCAGGTTTTATAAATGATTTACAAAATAGACACAAGTACGTGAAACTACATTCTATGGTTGAATTATCGAAATCGAATATGCCCCTTTTTATTAAGTCTGGTAATCTAAGAATTAGGGAACAGACACCCTAATTGACGTGAATCCTAAAGATAGATCTATTGGGCTTAACAAACCCCATCCAAAGTACCGGATGCTTTAGTACTTCGAAATTTATATCATATCCGAAGGGTGTCCCGGAATGATGGGGATATTCTTATATATGCATCTTGTTAATGTCGGTTACCAGGTGTTCACCATATGAATGATTTTTATCTCTATGTATGGGATGTGTATTGAAATATGAAATCTTGTGGTCTATTATTATGATTTGATATATATAGGTTAAACCTATAACTCACCAACATTTTTGTTGACGTTTTAAGCATGTTTATTCTCAGGTGATTATTAAGAGCTTCCGCTGTCGCATACTTAAATAAGGACAAGATTTGGAGTCCATGCTTGTATGATATTGTGTAAAAACTGCATTCAAGAAACTTATTTTGTTGTAACATATTTGTATTGTAAACCATTATGTAATGGTCGTGTGTAAACAGGATATTTTAGATTATCATTATTTGATAATCTACGTAAAGCTTTTTAAACCTTTATTGATGAAATAAAGGTTATGGTTTGTTTAAAAATGAATGCAGTCTTTGAAAAATGTCTCATATAGAGGTCAAAATCTCGCAACGAAATCAATTAATATGGAACGTTTTTAATCAATAAGAACGGGACATTTCATCAAAGTCCATTCTTTTGAAGTGTATACATTCGGTTCTTGTTTATGTGACCAAGGCGACAATGCCATAAGTAGGAATCACTCAAATCCCTTTTGAGTTTCTTGGTGCTAGTATGGTATATTGAGCTACTAGATGATGTGTCATCATGAACCAATTCATAAATTCCATTTGAAGGCGAAGCCTTGAAATAGAATACATTATCTAAATAAACGTGGATATCATCATTAACAAAATTAAGATTAAAACCACATTGTTTCAAATGGGAAACAGAAATAATGTTTCGACATAAATCGGGTGCATACAAAACATCATTCAAAATAAGTTCCAAACTACTTGGAAGTTTTAACACAAAGTCTCCTTGAGCCTTCACTTGCACTTTGGCTCCATTACCCATGTAGAGACTTGATGTTCCCATTTGCTTGCTACTTCTTTTGAACCCCTGCAATGAATTGCAAATGTGAGTTCCACATCCAGTGTCTAATACCCATGTATTAGAAGAAGTAATACTAAGCTCTATATATACCATATATATATTACCTGAGGATTGCCCCGCATCCCTCTTTTCCTTCAACTCCTTAAGGTAGACTGGGCAGTTTCGTTTCCAGTGACCCATTTCACCGCAACCGAAACATGGGTCTTCCTTGGGGTTTGCTTGTCCGGCAACCTTTTGCTTCTTGTTCTTGTTTTTGGTTGGGGTAACCATCTTCCCCTTTCCCTTGCCTTGATGGGCGGGTCCTTTCCTCTTAGCCGCCTTAGGCTTAGAGGTGTTATTACCTTTGGACCCACCATCATTGATCATTAGCACGGGTGAAGCCCTTTTACCCATGCTAGTTTCGGCCGTCCTTAACATGCCATGAAGTTCACCAATGGTCTTATCCATCCCATTCATATTGTAATTAATTACAAATTGGTCAAACCTCTTTGACAAGGAGTTTAGGATAAGATCGGTGGCTAGCTCATTAAAAATGTTAAGGTTAAGACGGTTTGCGCGATCAATGAGGCTTTTCATTTTGAGGACATAAGAGGAGACGGATTGGGTGTCATCCATACGACATGCATGTAGCGCTCGAACCGTTTTGAAGCGCTCGACACGTGCTTGTTGAAGGAACATATCCTTCAATTGCGTAATCATGTCATATGCACTATGATGTTCGAAATCCTTTTGGAGTTCGGGTATCATAGTGTAGTGACCCGAACTTTTCCATGTTTATATATATTAATTGAGATTGATATTTACATGATTAAATGTTTCCAACATGTTAAGCAATCAAACTTGTTAAGACTTGATTAATTGAAATATGTTTCATATAGACAATTGACCACCCAAGTTGACCGGTGATTCACGAACGTTAAAACTTGTAAAAACTATACGATGACATATATATGGTTATATATATAGTTAACATGTTTTTATTATAAGTATGTATCTCATTAGGTATTTTAACAATGAGTTATATACATAAAAATGAGACTATTAATTTAAGAAACTCGAAAACGATATATATAACGATTATCGTTATAACAACGTCTTACTAGGTACATATGAATCATATTAAGATATTGATACACTTGGTTAATTATGTTAAATGATAAGTAAATATATTATTAAGTGTATTAACAATGAAATACATATGTAAAAATAAGACTACTAACTTAATGATTTCGAAATGAGACATATATGTAACGATTATCGTTGTAACGACATTTAACTGTATATATATCATACTAAGAGATATTCGTACATCATAATATCATGATAATATAATAATTTAAAATCTCTTTTGTTATTATAAACATTGGGTTAACAACATTTAACAAGATCGTTAACCTAAAGGTTTCAAAACAACACTTACATGTAACGACTAACGATGACTTAACGACTCAGTTAAAATGTATATACATGTAGTGTTTTAATATGTATTTATACACTTTTGAAAGACTTCAATACACTTATCAAAATACTTCTACTTAACAAAAATTCTTACAATTACATTCTCGTTCAGTTTCATCAACAATTCTACTCGTATGCACCCGTATTCGTACTCGTACAATACACAGCTTTTAGATGTATGTACTATTGGTATATACACTCCAATGATCAGCTCTTAGCAGCCCATGTGAGTCACCTAACACATGTGGGAACCATCATTTGGCAACTAGCATGAAATATCTCATAAGATTACAAAAATATGAGTAATCATTCATGACTTATTTACATGAAAACAAAATTACATATCCTTTATATCTAATCCATACACCAACGACCAAAAACACCTACAAACACTTTCATTCTTCAATTTTCTTCATCTAATTGAACTCTCTCAAGTTCTATCTTCAAGTTCTAAGTGTTCTTCATAAATTCCAAAAGTTCTAGTTTCATAAAATCAAGAATACTTTCAAGTTTGCTAGCTCACTTCCAATCTTGTAAGGTGATCATCCAACCTCAAGAAATCTTTGTTTCTTACAGTAGGTTATCATTCTAATACAAGGTAATAATCATATTCAAACTTTGGTTCAATTTCTATAACTATAACAATCTTATTTCAAGTGATGATCTTACTTGAACTTGTTTTCGTGTCATGATTTTGCTTCAAGAACTTTGAGCCATCCAAGGATCCATTGAAGCTAGATCCATTTTTCTCTTTTCCAGTAGGTTCATCCAAGGAACTTAAGGTAGTAATGATGTTCATAACATCATTCGATTCATACATATAAAGCTATCTTATTCGAAGGTTTAAACTTGTAATCACTAGAACATAGTTTAGTTAATTCTAAACTTGTTCGCAAACAAAAGTTAATCCTTCTAACTTGACTTTTAAAATCAACTAAACACATGTTCTATATCTATATGATATGCTAACTTAATGATTTAAAACCTGGAAACACGAAAAACACCGTAAAACCGGATTTACGCCGTCGTAGTAACACCGCGGGCTGTTTTGGGTTAGTTAATTAAAAACTATGATAAACTTTGATTTAAAAGTTGTTATTCTGAGAAAATGATTTTTATTATGAACATGAAACTATATCCAAAAATTATGGTTAAACTCAAAGTGGAAGTATGTTTTCTAAAATGGTCATCTAGACGTCGTTCTTTCGACTGAAATGACTACCTTTACAAAAACGACTTGTAACTTATTTTTCCGACTAGAAACCTATACTTTTTTTGTTTAGATTCATAAAATAGAGTTCAATATGAAACCATAGCAATTTGATTCACTCAAAACGGATTTAAAATGAAGAAGTTATGGGTAAAACAAGATTGGATAATTTTTCTCATTTTAGCTACGTGAAAATTGGTAACAAATCTATTCCAACCATAACTTAATCAACTTGTATTATATATTATGTAATCTTGAGATACCATAGACACGTATACAATGTTTCGACCTATCATGTCGACACATCTATATATATTTCGGAACAACCATAGACACTCTATATGTGAATGTTGGAGTTAGCTATACAGGGTTGAGGTTGATTCCAAAATATATATAGTTTGAGTTGTGATCAATACTGAGATACGTATACACTGGGTCGTGGATTGATTCAAGATAATATTTATCGATTTATTTCTGTACATCTAACTATGGACAACTAGATGTAGGTTACTAACGAGGACAGCTGACTTAATAAACTTAAAACATCAAAATATATTAAAAGTGTTGTAAATATATTTTGAACATACTTTGATATATATGTATATGTATATATTGTTATAGGTTCGTGAATCAACCAGTGGCCAAGTCTTACTTCCCGACGAAGTAAAAATCTGCGAAAGTGAGTTATAGTCCCACTTTTAAAATCTAATATTTTTGGGATGAGAATACATGCAGGTTTTATAAATGATTTACAAAATAGACACAAGTACGTGAAACTACATTCTATGGTTGAATTATCGAAATCGAATATGCCCCTTTTTATTAAGTCTGGTAATCTAAGAATTAGGGAACAGACACCCTAATTGACGCGAATCCTAAAGATAGATCTATTGGGCCTAACAAACCCCATCCAAAGTACCGGATGCTTTAGTACTTCGAAATTTATATCATATCCGAAGGGTGTCCCGGAATGATGGGGATATTCTTATATATGCATCTTGTTATTGTCGGTTACCAGGTGTTCACCATATGAATGATTTTTATCTCTATGTATGGGATGTGTATTGAAATATGAAATCTTGTGGTCTATTGTTACGATTTGATATATATAGGTTAAACCTATAACTCACCAGCATTTTTGTTGACGTTTTAAGCATGTTTATTCTCAGGTGATTATTAAGAGCTTCCGTTGTCGCATACTTAAATAAGGACAAGATTTGGAGTCCATGCTTGTATGATATTGTGTAAAAACTGCATTCAAGAAACTTATTTTGTTGTAACATATTTGTATTGTAAACCATTATGTAATGGTCGTGTGTAAACAGGATATTTTAGATTATCATTATTTGATAATCTACGTAAAGCTTTTTAAACCTTTATTGATGAAATAAAGGTTATGGTTTGTTTAAAAATGAATGCAGTCTTTGAAAAACGTCTCATATAGAGGTCAAAACCTCGCAACGAAATCAATTAATATGGAACGTTTTTAATCAATAAGAACGGGACATTTCAGTTGGTATCCGAGCGTTGGTCTTAGAGAACCAGAAAATTTGCATTAGTGTGTCTTATCGAGTTTGTTAGGATGCATTAGTGAGTCTGGACTTCGACCGTGTTTTCTTTAAAAATGATTGCTTAACATTTTTGTTGGAAACTATATATTTTTAACATATGAATATTATGTGATATATTAATCTCTTAACGTGTTTGATATTATGTGATAGATGTCTACCTCTAGAACAAGTCCCATTGACTCACCTAATAATAATGAAGAGTCAAATGTAAATTGGAATGATTTGTGGACTGATTCACAAGTTCCCGAAGAGGAACCGGAAGAAGAGTCGGAACCGGAAGAAGAATCGGAACCGGAAGAAGAATCGGAACCGGATGAAGAAATAGAACCGGTGGGGGAAATAATAAAACGGTTAAGTAAAAGAAAATCCTCAACCAACCGACCAAAGTTAATTATGGTCAATGGTGTTTCCGCCAAGGAAGCAAAATATTGGGAGGATTACCAATTCTCCGATGAATCGGATTCCGACGAGAATTCCGATGATGTTATAGAAATTACCCCAACTGAATTTAAAAAGGCAAAAGAAAATAATAAGGGAAAGGGCATAAAAATAGAGAAATCTAATTCCAACCCCGATGAACTTTATATGTATCGTCAACCCCCGAAGTCCTTAAGTTGTAACAATGACCCAGGAACCTCTAAACCACCAGGTTTTTCTAAACCAATGTGGATAACGACGGCTCATATTAGGGGAAAATCATATATCCCTAGAAACTTGGCAAAACGAACCAAAACCGAAGAAGAAGAAACCAGCGAGTCGGAATAAGATAGTTGTATTCATGTGGTGTAATATATGTAATATAGTGTGCTTATGCTTTATGATATATGTAAAAATTGCTTGTATTAATAAGTATTTTTTTTATGAATCTAACTCTTGTCTATTTTACAGTATAAAAACGCAAAATGGATAGACAACCCAATATTTTAAGAGACCTACCCGGAGACATGATTGATGAAATCTTGTCTAGAGTCGGTCAGAATTCCTCGGCACAACTATTTAAGGCGAGATCAGTTTGTAAGACATTCGAAGAACGTTCCAAGAATGTCTTGGTTTATAAGAGACTTTCGTTTGAAAGATGGGGGATATCACATTGGGAAACCCATAAGTTACGATGTGTTTACTTTGATGCATATATTGCGGGGAACCCAAATGCTATTTTACGCAACGGGTTAAGAAATTATTTTGACTCAATATATCCGAATATTGGACTTCGTGATTTAGAAAAAGCGGCTAACATGCAACATAAAGAAGCATGTTATGCTTACGGATTAGTAATGTTCGCTTCTCACCAAAGTGAGAACAAGAACATCGGGCTACAACTATTAAACAAAACGTTTCCACAAGTGACGGAGTCGGTAATTGGGGTAAGAAATGAGGTTTTTAGATTATTACGGGACTGTTGGACATTACGTAACCCTCGTCCCTTTGATGACGTTACAACACGCTGTCTTATCAACGGCCATAACGGTTATGTTGCACAAGACCAAGGATGGGAAGTAGTCCTAGTAAAACCAGAATGCATGACTTGTTTCTGGACGTATGAATTACGTGTCTTTATTGCCTTTGCTGAACGACTTGTGTACTAGCTAGAATTGTCTTCACAACTATCTTGTATCAAAGTTATTGTGTGCTATATTTCATGCTTTATGTAAAATAAGCGGTATTGTAAGTTTGTAAAATATTGTATAAAAGTTTGAACGCGAAATATTATTATAATCAGTTTTTCATATAGAATTGTAGTAGTTGAATTGTATATTAGCTACTAAGTATGAACTTAACGGGTAGGTACTACCCGAATTTAAACTTATAAAACGCTAATATGAAGAAAAAGCTTTTATAAATGAGTTCATATTATGCTACGAAATACTATTAACTACTCTTAATATTCTGTATGATTAACTTGTTCCATTTAACTATTTTGAAGGAAATGGCACCGACTACTCGACACACCGTGAATATGAATGAAGAGGAATTCCGTACTTTTCTAGCTTCAAACATAGCCGCAGTACAAGCTGCGCTACATACCAACAATAACCTTGGATCTAGCAGTACAGGAAATCGTGTAGGATGCACCTACAAAGAATTCACTGCCTGCAAACCTTTGGAATTTGATGGAACCGAAGGACCGATCGGATTGAAACGGTGGACCGAGAAGGTTGAATCGGTGTTTGCCATAAGTAAGTGTACTGAAGAGGACAAAGTGAAGTACGCTACGCATACCTTCACAGGTTCTGCGTTAACATGGTGGAATACCTATCTAGAGCAAGTGGGACAAGATGATGCGTACGCACTACCGTGGTCAGCATTCAAGCACTTGATGAACGAGAAGTACCGTCCCAGAACCGAGGTCAATAAGCTCAAGACAGAACTTAGAGGGTTACGAACCCAAGGATTTGATATTACCACGTACGAAAGACGATTCACAGAATTGTGCCTATTGTGTCCGGGAGCATTCGAAGATGAGGAAGAGAAGATCGACGCGTTTGTGAAAGGATTACCGGAAAGAATCCAAGAAGATATAAGTTCACACGAGCCCGCCTCCATACAACAGGCATGTAGAATGGCTCACAAACTAGTGAACCAGATTGAAGAAAGAATTAAAGAACAGACTGCTGAAGAGGCCAATGTGAAGCAAGTCAAAAGAAAGTGGGAGGAAAACGGTGATAAGAATCACCAATACAACAACAACAGCAATTACAACAATAATCGCAACAATTATCCCAACAATCGCAACATCAATCGCAACTACAACAAACGGCCCAACAACAACAACAACAACAACAACAACAGCAACTACAACAATCATCCCAACAACAATAATAACCGCAACAACAACAACAACAATCAGAAGCAACTATGCCAAAGGTGTGAAAAGAATCACTCGGGGTTCTGCACCAAATTTTGCAACAAGTGTAAAAGAAATGGTCATAGCGCGGCGAAGTGTGAGGTCTACGGACCAGGGGTTAATAGAACGAAAGGAACAAATGGTGTCGGAACGAGTAATGGCGGAGCAAGTAGTGTCGGAGCAAGTTATGCCAATGTAGTTTGTTATAAATGTGGAAAACCAGGCCACATTATTAGAAATTGCCCGAACCAGGAGAACACGAATGGACAAGGTCGTGGAAGAGTTTTCAATATTAATGCGGTAGAGGCACAGGAAGACCCGGAGCTTGTTACGGGTACGTTTCTTATTGACAATAAACCTGCTTACGTTTTATTTGATTCGGGTGCGGATAGAAGCTATATGAGTAGAGATTTTTGTGCTAAATTAAGTTGTCCATTGACGCCTTTGGATAGTAAATTTTTACTCGAATTAGCAAATGGTAAATTAATTTCAGCAGATAATATATGTCGGAATCGAGAAATTAAACTGGTTAGCGAAACATTTAAGATTGATTTGATACCAGTAGAGTTAGGGAGTTTTGATGTGATAATCGGTATGGACTGGTTGAAAGAAGTGAAAGCGGAGATCGTTTGTTACAAAAATGCAATTCGCATTATACGAGAAAAAGGAAAACCCTTAATGGTGTACGGAGAAAAGGGCAACACGAAGCTACATCTTATTAGTAATTTGAAGGCACAAAAACTAATAAGAAAAGGTTGCTATGCTGTTCTAGCACACGTCGAGAAAGTACAAACTGAAGAAAAGAGCATCAATGATGTTCCCATTGCAAAAGAATTTCCCGATGTATTCCCGAAAGAATTACCGGGATTACCCCCACATCGATCCGTTGAATTTCAAATAGATCTTGTACCAGGAGCTGCACCAATAGCTCGTGCTCCTTACAGACTCGCACCCAGCGAGATGAAAGAACTGCAAAGCCAATTACAAGAACTTTTAGAGCGTGGTTTCATTCGACCAAGCACATCACCGTGGGGAGCTCCTGTTTTGTTTGTCAAGAAGAAAGATGGTACATTCAGGTTGTGTATCGACTACCGAGAGTTGAACAAACTTACCATCAAGAACCGCTACCCACTACCGAGAATCGACGACTTATTTGATCAACTACAAGGCTCGTCTGTTTATTCAAAGATTGACTTACGTTCCGGGTATCATCAAATGCGGGTGAAAGAAGATGATATTCCAAAGACTGCTTTCAGAACACGTTACGGTCATTACGAGTTTATGGTCATGCCGTTTGGTTTAACTAATGCACCAGCTGTGTTCATGGACCTTATGAACCGAGTGTGTGGACCATACCTTGACAAGTTTGTCATTGTTTTCATTGATGACATACTTATTTACTCAAAGAATGACCAAGAACACGGTGAACATTTGAGAAAGGTGTTAGAAGTATTGAGGAAGGAAGAATTGTACGCTAAGTTTTCAAAGTGTGCATTTTGGTTGGAAGAAGTTCAATTCCTCGGTCACATAGTGAACAAAGAAGGTATTAAGGTGGATCCGGCAAAGATAGAAACTGTTGAAAAGTGGGAAACCCCGAAAACTCCGAAACACATACGCCAGTTTTTAGGACTAGCTGGTTACTACAGAAGGTTCATCCAAGACTTTTCCAGAATAGCAAAACCCTTGACTGCATTAACGCATAAAGGGAAGAAATTTGAATGGAATGATGAACAAGAGAAAGCGTTTCAGTTATTGAAGAAAAAGCTAACTACGGCACCTATATTGTCATTGCCTGAAGGGAATGATGATTTTGTGATTTATTGTGACGCATCAAAGCAAGGTCTCGGTTGTGTATTAATGCAACGAACGAAGGTGATTGCTTATGCGTCTAGACAATTGAAGATTCACGAACAAAATTATACGACGCATGATTTGGAATTAGGCGCGGTTGTTTTTGCATTAAAGACTTGGAGGCACTACTTATATGGGGTCAAAAGTATTATATATACCGACCACAAAAGTCTTCAACACATATTTAATCAGAAACAACTGAATATGAGGCAGCGTAGGTGGATTGAATTATTGAATGATTACGATTTTGAGATTCGTTACCACCCGGGGAAGGCAAATGTGGTAGCCGATGCCTTGAGCAGGAAGGATAGAGAACCCATTCGAGTAAAATCTATGAATATAATGATTCATAATAACATTACTACTCAAATAAAGGAGGCGCAACAAGGAGTTTTAAAAGAGGGAAATTTAAAGGATGAAATACCCAAAGGATCGGAGAAGCATCTTAATATTCGGGAAGACGGAACCCGGTATAGGGCTGAAAGGATTTGGGTACCAAAATTTGGAGATATGAGAGAAATGGTACTTAGAGAAGCTCATAAAACCAGATACTCAATACATCCTGGAACGGGGAAGATGTACAAGGATCTCAAGAAACATTTTTGGTGGCCGGGTATGAAAGCCGATGTTGCTAAATACATAGGAGAATGTTTGACGTGTTCTAAGGTCAAAGCTGAGCATCAGAAACCATCAGGTCTACTTCAACAACCCGAAATCCCGGAATGGAAATGGGAAAACATTACCATGGATGTCATCACTAAATTGCCAAGGACTGCAAGTGGTTTTGATACTATTTGGGTAATAGTTGATCGTCTCACCAAATCAGCACACTTCCTACCAATAAGAGAAGATGACAAGATGGAGAAGTTAGCACGACTGTATTTGAAGGAAGTCGTCTCCAGACATGGAATACCAATCTCTATTATCTCTGATAGGGATGGCAGATTTATTTCAAGATTCTGGCAGACATTACAGCAAGCATTAGGAACTCGTCTAGACATGAGTACTGCCTATCATCCACAAACTGATGGGCAGAGCGAAAGGACGATACAAACGCTTGAAGACATGCTACGAGCATGTGTTATTGATTTCGGAAACAGTTGGGATCGACATCTACCGTTAGCAGAATTTTCCTACAACAACAGCTACCATTCAAGCATTGAGATGGCGCCGTTTGAAGCACTTTATGGTAGAAAGTGCAGGTCTCCGATTTGTTGGAGTGAAGTGGGGGATAGACAGATTACGGGTCCGGAGATTATACAAGAAACTACCGAGAAGATCATCCAAATTCAACAACGGTTGAAAACCGCCCAAAGTCGACAAAAGAGCTACGCTGACATTAAAAGAAAAGATATAGAATTTGAAATTGGAGAGATGGTCATGCTTAAAGTTGCACCTTGGAAAGGCGTTGTTCGATTTGGTAAACGAGGGAAATTAAATCCAAGGTATATTGGACCATTCAAGATTATTGATCGTGTCGGACCAGTAGCTTACCGACTTGAGTTACCTCAACAACTCGCGGCTGTACATAACACTTTCCACGTATCGAATTTGAAGAAATGTTTTGCTAAAGAAGATCTCACTATTCCGTTAGATGAAATCCAAATCAACGAAAAACTCCAATTCATCGAAGAACCCGTCGAAATAATGGATCGTGAGGTTAAAAGACTTAAGCAAAACAAGATACCAATTGTTAAGGTTCGATGGAATGCTCGTAGAGGACCCGAGTTCACCTGGGAGCGTGAAGATCAGATGAAGAAGAAATACCCTCATCTATTTCCAGAAGACTCGTCAACACCTTCAACAGCTTAAAATTTCGGGACGAAATTTATTTAACGGGTAGGTACTGTAGTGACCCGAACTTTTCCATGTTTATATATATTAATTGAGATTGATATTTACATGATTAAATGTTTCCAACATGTTAAGCAATCAAACTTGTTAAGACTTGATTAATTGAAATATGTTTCATATAGACAATTGACCACCCAAGTTGACCGGTGATTCACGAACGTTAAAACTTGTAAAAACTATACGATGACATATATATGGTTATATATATAGTTAACATGTTTTTATTATAAGTATGTATCTCATTAGGTATTTTAACAATGAGTTATATACATAAAAATGAGACTATTAATTTAAGAAACTCGAAAACGATATATATAACGATTATCGTTATAACAACGTCTTACTAGGTACATATGAATCATATTAAGATATTGATACACTTGGTTAATTATGTTAAATGATAAGTAAATATATTATTAAGTGTATTAACAATGAAATACATATGTAAAAATAAGACTACTAACTTAATGATTTCGAAATGAGACATATATGTAACGATTATCGTTGTAACGACATTTAACTGTATATATATCATACTAAGAGATATTCGTACATCATAATATCATGATAATATAATAATTTAAAATCTCTTTTGTTATTATAAACATTGGGTTAACAACATTTAACAAGATCGTTAACCTAAAGGTTTCAAAACAACACTTACATGTAACGACTAACGATGACTTAACGACTCAGTTAAAATGTATATACATGTAGTGTTTTAATATGTATTTATACACTTTTGAAAGACTTCAATACACTTATCAAAATACTTCTACTTAACAAAAATTCTTACAATTACATTCTCGTTCAGTTTCATCAACAATTCTACTCGTATGCACCCGTATTCGTACTCGTACAATACACAGCTTTTAGATGTATGTACTATTGGTATATACACTCTAATGATCAGCTCTTAGCAGCCCATGTGAGTCACCTAACACATGTGGGAACCATCATTTGGCAACTAGCATGAAATATCTCATAAGATTACAAAAATATGAGTAATCATTCATGACTTATTTACATGAAAACAAAATTACATATCCTTTATATCTAATCCATACACCAACGACCAAAAACACCTACAAACACTTTCATTCTTCAATTTTCTTCATCTAATTGAACTCTCTCAAGTTCTATCTTCAAGTTCTAAGTGTTCTTCATAAATTCCAAAAGTTCTAGTTTCATAAAATCAAGAATACTTTCAAGTTTGCTAGCTCACTTCCAATCTTGTAAGGTGATCATCCAACCTCAAGAAATCTTTGTTTCTTACAGTAGGTTATCATTCTAATACAAGGTAATAATCATATTCAAACTTTGGTTCAATTTCTATAACTATAACAATCTTATTTCAAGTGATGATCTTACTTGAACTTGTTTTCGTGTCATGATTTTGCTTCAAGAACTTTGAGCCATCCAAGGATCCATTGAAGCTAGATCCATTTTTCTCTTTTCCAGTAGGTTCATCCAAGGAACTTAAGGTAGTAATGATGTTCATAACATCATTCGATTCATACATATAAAGCTATCTTATTCGAAGGTTTAAACTTGTAATCACTAGAACATAGTTTAGTTAATTCTAAACTTGTTCGCAAACAAAAGTTAATCCTTCTAACTTGACTTTTAAAATCAACTAAACACATGTTCTATATCTATATGATATGCTAACTTAATGATTTAAAACCTGGAAACACGAAAAACACCGTAAAACCGGATTTACGCCGTCGTAGTAACACCGCGGGCTGTTTTGGGTTAGTTAATTAAAAACTATGATAAACTTTGATTTAAAAGTTGTTATTCTGAGAAAATGATTTTTATTATGAACATGAAACTATATCCAAAAATTATGGTTAAACTCAAAGTGGAAGTATGTTTTCTAAAATGGTCATCTAGACGTCGTTCTTTCGACTGAAATGACTACCTTTACAAAAACGACTTGTAACTTATTTTTCCGACTAGAAACCTATACTTTTTTTGTTTAGATTCATAAAATAGAGTTCAATATGAAACCATAGCAATTTGATTCACTCAAAACGGATTTAAAATGAAGAAGTTATGGGTAAAACAAGATTGGATAATTTTTCTCATTTTAGCTACGTGAAAATTGGTAACAAATCTATTCCAACCATAACTTAATCAACTTGTATTATATATTATGTAATCTTGAGATACCATAGACACGTATACAATGTTTCGACCTATCATGTCGACACATCTATATATATTTCGGAACAACCATAGACACTCTATATGTGAATGTTGGAGTTAGCTATACAGGGTTGAGGTTGATTCCAAAATATATATAGTTTGAGTTGTGATCAATACTGAGATACGTATACACTGGGTCGTGGATTGATTCAAGATAATATTTATCGATTTATTTCTGTACATCTAACTATGGACAACTAGTTGTAGGTTACTAACGAGGACAGCTGACTTAATAAACTTAAAACATCAAAATATATTAAAAGTGTTGTAAATATATTTTGAACATACTTTGATATATATGTATATGTATATATTGTTATAGGTTCGTGAATCAACCAGTGGCCAAGTCTTACTTCCCGACGAAGTAAAAATCTGCGAAAGTGAGTTATAGTCCCACTTTTAAAATCTAATATTTTTGGGATGAGAATACATGCAGGTTTTATAAATGATTTACAAAATAGACACAAGTACGTGAAACTACATTCTATGGTTGAATTATCGAAATCGAATATGCCCCTTTTTATTAAGTCTGGTAATCTAAGAATTAGGGAACAGACACCCTAATTGACGCGAATCCTAAAGATAGATCTATTGGGCCTAACAAACCCCATCCAAAGTACCGGATGCTTTAGTACTTCGAAATTTATATCATATCCGAAGGGTGTCCCGGAATGATGGGGATATTCTTATATATGCATCTTGTTATTGTCGGTTACCAGGTGTTCACCATATGAATGATTTTTATCTCTATGTATGGGATGTGTATTGAAATATGAAATCTTGTGGTCTATTGTTACGATTTGATATATATAGGTTAAACCTATAACTCACCAGCATTTTTGTTGACGTTTTAAGCATGTTTATTCTCAGGTGATTATTAAGAGCTTCCGTTGTCGCATACTTAAATAAGGACAAGATTTGGAGTCCATGCTTGTATGATATTGTGTAAAAACTGCATTCAAGAAACTTATTTTGTTGTAACATATTTGTATTGTAAACCATTATGTAATGGTCGTGTGTAAACAGGATATTTTAGATTATCATTATTTGATAATCTACGTAAAGCTTTTTAAACCTTTATTGATGAAATAAAGGTTATGGTTTGTTTAAAAATGAATGCAGTCTTTGAAAAACGTCTCATATAGAGGTCAAAACCTCGCAACGAAATCAATTAATATGGAACGTTTTTAATCAATAAGAACGGGACATTTCACATAGTCCCAAGCATTAGACAAGCGACTTGCACCGAATCGGCGCAATACTTGTCATAATAAGCCATGCCCTCTAGATCTTCCTCATCCGGTTGGTCGGGAATAGGGTCCTCCAACACATACGCTTTATCCTCAAGTTTGAGGACAATCCTAAGATTACGAAACCAATCCATAAAGTTCGTATGGTTGAGTTTGTCTTTCTCGAGGAGAGACCTTAATGATAGGTTATTTAGGTTAAGTGGTGCATTTTGCATGTTGTTGTTATTGGAGGCCATCTACAAAATTTAACAAAGTTCATTTAAGTATCGATTTTAAATTTAATAAACATTACCCTTTTATATTATAATTGTCTTATTAAATATTAGAATCCAACGGTAAATCAAATTCTGGTTAGGTGACCTTTATCCCGTTATTTGATTTAGCTAGGTAGTCATTTATATGACAATTGCAATCCTTTTGCAACTTCTAAATTATGGGATCATGAAATCCTTTTGCATGGCATATTTATCCCATCAACGCCTGTTTATTCCTCATGCTTCGGTGACCCTAAGTTCATGATTCCCAAATCAAGTCGTCCTACTTGTGAAAACATGTAAAATTAACACACAAGTGGTTAGGTGACCTTTATCCCACAAGCATGCGAATTTTACCTTAACCATATTAGTTAGCTCATAACGGTTAGGTGACCTTTATCCCATCATGAGTTTCCTACTATGTTCAAGTGTCCCACAAAAGGATGGCTTTTAACTTGTTTACCTTGTTTTAGTAAAGGGATTTTAAGTTTTCATAAATTCTAGTTTAAGAAAACATTTGCCATACACCAACATGCATTTGGTGTATAGTATATTATGAAAAACCAATTTTCATGTCATATTAGTAAAGCCAATTACTTGATATAAACCATTTTATATACATTGTCATCATGTCCTTAATAACCATTTATTAATGTCCTTTTGTTGTTTTAATTATAACCAATTATAATGTCATTTTGTAAGTTGTTTTATGTGATATTCATGTATCAACCAAGCATACAAACACAATAATCATACAAGCATGCAAAACAAGAATGTCCACAATCAAGCCAAAGTGGTGAACACTTGTTTAGCCGAAAACAAGTGTTACCGGTAAAGGGTTAATACACAAAGTAAGAGATTTACAAATCTCCCACTAGCTCTTGCATCCTTCTTGTGTTCTTCATTCATCTTCTTGAATCTTCTTTTCTTTTACAAAAAATATACAACCTAATACATTTTTTCTAGGAAAAGAAATTACAACCTAATCTATTTTACATACCAAATATAAAATAAATTACATTGCCAAATTACAAGATTATTACAAATCAAATGAATGAATAATTATTACAAACCATAAGAATGAATAAATCAACCAAATCATACACACATGCAACCACAAGGCCAAGGCTTGATTGTGAACAACAACTAACAACAAAACTAGACCAAACTTGAAGTTCCAAACCCATTTGGGAACCCCATAAATTCAGCCCTTTTGACATCCCGCCCAAAACCCAAAATTTTTTACATTCTAGTTTCATGCATGTTACTAGATTGTAGTCAAAATGGGTTTTCAAGCCAAATACAAGAAGCATATTTCTATGACCTCGGCTTTAGATACCATTGTTGGAATTCATCATATTAACAAGTTTCATGTAGTGCATGTCAAAATCGATTTGAACATAAAGCGGAAGAATATTAATATAAACAAATTAATATAAAGTTTAACCTTTTAAACATGAATTCCAAAACCATATCAAGTCAAGAAAATATGCTTACAAATGTAAAAGAGCTAGATTAGGATGTACCTACTCCAAGTTAGGAGGTAAAAGTGGATGAAGATGAAGATGATGAAGATGATGAACTAGCAAGCTTCTTACTTGAAGCCTCAAGTTTTGTATACCCACAAGCCTTTTGTATCAACACCCTTGAAACTAGGTTAGGATTTAAACACCAAATGCAAGTAAAATCAAAATGAAGAACACCTTGTTCTTCCTCCCTAAATTTCGGCCAAGAAGAGAAAAGGAAGAGAGATTTTGATTTTCAAAAAAACTAGTAAATGTGTGTGTGAGAGAGTGCAAGCAAGCATGCATGTAGGTAGAGTGTGTTATTAACTAAAAGCAAGCATGGGGTGGCTCTCTTGGAGTCCCCAAAACCGCCACCACCATCATCATTTTTTGTTTTGTTTTTTTTTTTTTTTGCTTTTCCTTTTAATAACATAAAACTTGCACTCTTTGTTTATTTAAATACATGCACATAATTTTATCTTTATAAACCACTTATAAAGTTCAATATGTTACTTGCACATTTAAATATAATTTTATAAACCACTTTATAAAATTATAACACACATATAAGTTTAATCATATAAATAATTAAACTTGCACTTATAATTATCCAAATAATTATTTCTTGCATTTTATCTTTAGAAAACCAATTTCTAAAGTCTAAGTATCAAGTATTCATTTTAAAGATCCACTCATTAAAACAAATACATAAAAGTGTTGACGGCTTGTTATTGGGTATGACCCGACTTGGATCATAACATATTGGCCACATTAATTTATTATGTCTCTCGGGCATATGAAATACCTTCATTATTGATCTAAAGTATACCAAAAAAATAAATAAATAAATAAATAAAAAAAACCCTAAAATCTTTGCTTTTAAAACAATCGCTTTAAAAACTACAAATTGTAAATTTTGTCGAGGGACGGACTAGGTAAACATACCGAAACTACCTAAAGTAAAAGGAAACAAAATTTTAAAAAATTATTCATTTAAATTGTTTTAATAAATAATGATTTTATAAAAAAAATAATAATAATATTATGTATGTTTGTAGTTTATCTTATGTACAAAACAGAGTAAAACAGCGCACTTTCAAAGATTAAGTTCAGCAAATGATACTAATTTTGACGATAAGACGCAAAACATATGTGAAATTACAACAAAAGGAATGAACGATGAGGCGCGCCATCTATCATTCGACGACCTTAGTAATTACAAACTGGGTATTTTTAATCACTTTTCTACACTAATCACCCTCATGAATTTATAATTATAGTCTGATTTCATACAAATGAGGGCATTGCATGATCTCAAGTGTGGGGAATGTAGCGACCCGTCCTAATCCATCCGGACGAAGTCCATATCGATTATAAATGATTCACAACAGTTGATTACATCGCGAGGTACTTGACCTCTATATAATACATTTTACAAACACTGCATTCGTTTTTGAAAAGACAATCTTTCATTACATCGAAAGTTGACAACATACATACCATTTCGTAATATATCTTACTATAAATGACTTAATAATAATCTTGATGAACTCAACGACTCGAATGCAACGTCTTTTGAAATATGTCATGAATGACTCCAAGTAATATCTCTAAGATGAGCAAATGCACAGCGGAAGATTTCTTTCGTACCTAAGAATAAGCATGCTTTAAAGTGTCAACCAAAAGGTTGGTGAGTTCATTAGTTTAACATAAATAATCATTTCATAATTTTAATAGACCACAAGATTTCATATTTCCATTTCTCATAAACATACGTCCCATGCATAGAGACAAAAATATCATTCATATGGATTGAACACCTGGTAACCGACATTCACAATATGCATATAAGAATATCCCCATCATTCCGGGATCCTCCTTCGGATATGATATAAATTTCGAAGTACTAACGCATCCGGTACTTTGGATGGGGCTTGTTGGGCCCGATAGATCTATTTTTAGGATTCGCGTCAATTAGGGTGTCTGTTCTGTGATGACCCGGGAATTTCTGACCAAATTTAAACTTAATATTATATAGTTTCGACACGATAAGGAAAGTCTATTAAACTGAGTCTCATAATGTTTGAACTATTTCCATGAATGCATCTGACCTTGACTATTTCCGACGATTCACGAACAATCATTTGTAAATAAATATGTAAATACATATGTAGATATAAAGAAAATAAATATATGTATATATAATATTTCGAATTAATAAAGTATACTTTAGTTAATTAAAATTTATGTTGTTAAAAATAAATATGTATATATAAATGTAAGTATATGTATATTTACTTGAAATGATAAAATATAATACATAAAATAAGATACAAAATAATTAGATGTGATTAAAAATGAATATATATACATATATAATATAATGTACATGTATCATTATTATTATGTATATCATAATATATGAGATTTATAAATAATAACTATCCTATAAAAGTCATGATAAAATATATGTTATGAATATTGAATTTTTCCACAACTAATAATATATAATCACAAGTTTGAATATAGTGATATATCAATATTATTATTATTTTTTTATTATTAATTGTGATTATATTAGTATTATTATTTTATGAGCATTATTATTGTTATTATTTGAAAATAATACAATCTATTTATTTAACATTAATAATATTATTATTATCATATTTATTACTAGTATTATTATTAATTATTATTATTATCAATATAATGATTATTATTAGATTTATTACTATTAATACATTTATTTATTTATTAAAGGTAATTATATTGTGAACATCTGATATATACATCGAATCTGGTAAACATCACAATCCAAATTTTGTTTTCATTCTCTGATTTATTATCTGTCAAAATCAAGTGTCCTAATACAATTAAAATCCATTTCAAGTCGTTATCTACTTTATTTATTTTTATTTTTATTTGTTTGATTCTTCAACTGATTGATTCTATATGTCGACCAAATTGTTATATAAAACAAACAAGGTCAGTTGGTAAACAAGAGAGGAGAAGGTTTCCATTAACACAAAAATTATACAGTCTCCATTCAGTGCTAATTGGCATTTTAATCAAAAAAAAATTTCATATAAATGTCGCCTGTCTCTGTATTTGATTCATTTGGTTAAAAACTCAATTCATAACCAATTTAAAAATCTGTAAATGTAGCATTGTTAGGATTTGTCTACTTAATCTATTTGCAAAATCTCAAACTTCAATTTTTGATATTGAATCTTAAATCACGAGTCAAAGGTTCGGTTTTTAAAAAGTCAAACTTCCTTTTTCAAGCGAATTCGTGAAATATGTTACAGTTCAGGTTCAATTGATAATTCTAGTATGTTTTAATGATCATTTAAAAGATATTTCATGAAGAAATTAAGGTCTCAAAACATCCCCATCTCAAAATCAATTTTTTTTTCTTCAAAGTTTTAAACAGCGGCCGCTGTTTCTGTTTCGTTTTATTTTTTTTTATTTGTTTGATATTATAATGTATCTAATACTGATTAATCAATTTTAAGATCTAATTCAACTATGTAAATCGCGGATACATTTTTGGTTTGAATGGGATTCGTTATAGTGGAGGAAGAAGAAGAAAAAATGACACTTAAGTAAATCGGGTTATATATATTTAGAGGGAAACTTAAATCAGAAATAGAGGCACAGAGGTATGGTTTGATGGGTTGACGGGCTAGCGTAAAGTCGCGGGTTCAAGTCCCGGCTTGGGCTGTTTTGTATATTTTTGAGCTTTTAAAGGTAGTTACTAGTTTTTTTTCATTTATTTTTATTATTATTCTTATTATTATTACTATTATTATTACTATTATTATTGTTGTTGTTGTTGTTGTTATAATTGTTATCATTATTATTGTTGGTATTATTCTTGTTATTATGATTATTATGATTATTATGATTATGATTCATATTATGATTATAATTATTACCATATTCATATTTATAATTATTATAACTAGTATTAATTTTAGAATTATAATTATCACAATTATTAATATTATCATAATTATAATTATCATAATAAGTATTATTATTATTATTATTATTATTGTTATAAACATTATTAATACATTGATTATGGTTAATTTTATTATTTATGTATTATGACTATTGTTACTAATGTATGTATTAATATTATTATGACTAGAGTTATTATTATTCTTATAGAATATAGTACAAGTTATTATTTTTCTCATTAATATTAGTACTAGTATCACTTTTGTGACTATTAGTATTATTAATCTTATAATTAGATAAAAGTATCATTATTAACAATATCATTACTATTATTAAAATTACCATTTTTTTAATGAAGTAGTATTAGCATTATTATTATTCTTAGTAAAACGTTAATATCAAAACCATTTTTTTTTAAAACAAATAAATAATTTGAATATAAAAACATACTTATTATACATACTACAATTATATTAATAAACCATATAACTATATATAAAGCATATTAACCTTATAAAAACTTATATACAACAAATTAGGTATTTTCCAAATATAGACATATTAATATAACTATATAAATAATAATCATTTTCAAATATATATATAAACAAAATATATAATATATAAGGTTATAAGATATGAAATTGTTCGATTACAAGTGTATATTTTGATGTATATATACGAATGATATAGGTTCGTGAATCCGAGGCCAACCCTATACTTGTTCAATGTCGTTCTATGTATTTTTACTACAAAATACATTAGGTGAGTTTCATTTTCCCTTTTTACTCATTACATTTTTGGGCTGAGAATACATGCAAATGCTTTATTAACTGTTTTACAATATTTATAAGCGTGAGTTTCATTTGCTCCCTTTTTACTCTTTACATTTTTGGGCTGAGAATACATGCAAATGCTTTATTAACTGTTTTACAATATTTATATGCGTGAGTTTCATTTGACCTTTTTACTCATTACATTTTTGGGCTGAGAATAAATGCAAATGCTTTATTAACTGTTTTACAATATTTATAAGCGTGAGTTTCATTTGCTCCCTTTTACTCTTTACATTTTTGGGACTGAGAATACATGCACTATTTTAATAACTGTTTTACAATATTTATATACGTGAGTTTCATTATTCCCTTTTTATATACATTTTTGGGCTGAGAATACATACAATGTTTTAATAACTATTTTACAATGTTTATATGCGTGAGTTTCATTAATCCCTTTTTAAATGCTTTTGCAATATATATTTTTGGGACTGAGAATGCATGCGCTGTTTTTATAACTGTTTTACGAAATAGACACAAGTAATTGAAACTACATTGTATGGTTGAATGATCGAATCGAATATGCCCCTATATAGTCTGGTAATCTAAGAATTAGGGAACAGACACCCTAATTGACGCGAACTCTAAAGATAGATCTATCGGGCCCAACAAGCCCCATCCAAGGTACCGGATGCTTTAGTACTTCGAAATTTGTATCATGTCCAAAGGAGGATCCCAGAATGATGGGGGATATTCTTATATGTATATTGTGAATGTCGATTACCAGGTGTTCAATTCATATGAATGATATTTTTGTCTCTATGCATGGGACGTATGTTTATGAGAACTGGAAATATGAATTCTTGTGGTCTATTAAAATTATGAAATAATTATTTATGTTAAACTAATGAACTCACCAACCTTTTGGTTGACACTTGAAAGCATGTTTATTCTCAGGTACGAAAGAAATCTTTCGCTGTGCATTTGATCATTTTAAAGATAATACTTGGAGTCATTCATGACATATTTCAAAAGACGTTGCATTCGAGTCGTTGAGTTTATCAAGATCAGTATTAAGTCAATTATAGTTGGATATATTATGAAATGGTATGCATGTCGTCAACTTTCGTTGTATAGAGAGATTGTCTTTTAAAATCGAATGCAATGTTTATAAAATGTATCATATAGAGGTCAAATACCTCGCGATGTAATCAACTGTTGTGAATCGTTTATAATCGATATCGGCTTAGTCCAGATGGATTAGGACGGGTCCTTTCAGTTGGTATCAGAGCTGGTATAACGCCGTCCTTGTGTGGCGAGTTAGTCATAAAGGAGGTTCTCACAGTGTTACCTGTGACGAAGCATTGGCTCTTACTCCTTGCGATCCCTTACGAGGGTTGGCAATTGCCGAGAGGTAGGCCCTAAAATCAGTATCTGAGGTACACTCAGTGGTCACCAGGCGGTTATCTGGGAAGGCACTGGGTGGGACGGTGGTTGTCCCCACTGTACTTTCAGTTGGTATCAGAGCGGTGGTCTTAGCGAACCAGGTCTGCATTAGTGTGTATAACTGATAAGTCGTTAGAATGCATTAGTGAGTCTGGACTTCGACCGTGTCGGCATGCCAAAAGTTTTGCTTATCTTTTCGTGTCGAAAATTACTTGCTTATCACTCTTAGTCTAGACACATCTTACTGCCTCTATTGCATAGACAGTGTATAGATGAAAATTCATATCTTAGCGTATCTGCTAATCCATATCTTAGCGTATCTGTTACATAAACTTTGCCTGATATATTTCGTAAATTCCTCCGTAATCTACGAAATCTTCTGTTCTATACATAGGTATTCTATGTAATTAGAATATCATTCGATATCTAAAAATCATTTCATTTCGAGAAATCCTTCATTCAATCGTACGCAATGGAACTCACAACTAGTTCAAGTCCCTCGGATTCCGATATGGAGTCCCACTCCAGCTCCGAAAGCAGCGGAACCAGAATGAATCAATCAATCAGTCATCCCCAATTCATCTGATGAGTTCGTAGTCGACTTAATCAATGGAGACGAGAAGAAGACGATACTTCCACCAACCAAATTCACCTCTTGACGATGAACCTGAAGCACTCACCGGCGAACCAATCTGAAACTCCATTTTCACTCTCATTACCCGAATATCTCGCCATGATTATATTATATCTAAAATTCTAAACCTCATTCGTCTGCTCGTTCCGACCGATAATCATCCCGGAATAATAGAAGAAGTCAACGAGCTTCGCACCCGAGTTGTAGCCTTAAAAAGTATGGTGAAAAATGTACCATCTTCAGCAACATCACTGGCACCAACAGTACCACCACCAACAGCAACATCCGCATCTCACACCTCAACATCACAATCTGTCCCATGAACATCAACATCATATGCATCATAAATATCAAGGAGTACCAACAACAATTAACAATGAAGTATTGAACCATAACTTCATCAATATTCTGCGAAGAATATGTGGATCCTAATAGTTTTAGAGATTACTTATTCTAGCTCAAATCGAAAATCAAATGAGTCTAATATTATATTGACTCATTAAATCCATAATTACATCTGAAGAAAATATATATGTATATATATTTTCATAAAGATTGTGATTAAAAATTCTTCCGTACAAACTGTTAATGATGAAAATATTTTAACGGGTAGGTAATACCCGAGGAATAATTAGAATTTCACATTAATTAGTTATACTGTACATTCTTCAAATCTGATTCAATAGTCATTTCCTATCCTACTTACATCCACAGATATATGAATCCGTTCACCACAGAATAACCATTTTCATTCAAATTTCATATTTGGATTTTGACCTATCAGAATCCAACAGGTGGCATAATGAAGAAAACATTTGATGGAATAAAATTTGTTAGAAACAAACAAATTAATTATGAGAAATTTTGTTAAGAACCCACGCTAACAAAATCCCAGCTAACTATTCCTAGCTAACTGTGGACTAATCAATTGAGGACTACCAACAATTGACAATTAAAATGAATTAAAATATTGATTATAACATATGAAACTAAACAAATCTTCAAGTTTGCCACTTGATTTCATCTTAAACCTCATTTGTATCTTGACAATTACAATCTGCGTTCAAACCATTCGTGATTCTTGAAAACACCTCAATCGGGAGGATGAACCAACCGCACTTCATCTACGGAAGAAAAGATTTACGTATATAGTTATGCACCTGAAAACCTCTCGGCAACTGAGTAAAAGTTTAACACGTAGCCGCGTCAGATCCTTTGGCATTTATTAGCAAAAATAACTTTGCGATCCCTTTTCAAGGTAGCCAATTTTGTCACAGCTCTAGCAAATCAACTTCGACTTTTCATTCGAAGTAGCCTTACTATAATCCTGATATATACGATCACCCTTTTGATACCGGAGAATTCTTTTATATTCCACCATATTACCAGCAGACATACCAGCAACCTCGTTACTTCTTGGCTTAAATCTCTCTAACAAATCATTATATTTATTCATTGAAACCCTATCATATACTCATCCGCATCTGGTAACGAGAACTGCCATACCAATTACCGGGAATCAGCAATCAGTACTTTGAAAACTCACAGCATATCTACATCAACAGTTATATGTATGACATTTATCTCTTAAAATTATGATCTCTCCTTCTGGAATTCTGAAAAGCACTCAGTCACAAATCATCGAAAGTTTGACAACCGTAAACGACCATACTCATCGAAAGTTTGACGATAAAGAATAGTAAGTTGGAAAAGCTCAGAAAAGTTGGAACTGGAAAACGAATTGAGCTAACCACGAAGGAGACTTAGGATAAATACAAGGACCATACCATATATTCAAAAAATCCAGGTAATTCTGGATCCAATGAAACCTTCAAAGAATATCTTGCTCCGAAGTCATGTTAAAATCTTGCGGAAAATCTTTCTCCATCAACCATCGAACTTAGAAATTCCAAAATATCATCATCAATATCTTCGATATTTCTGAGGATATTTTCATAAATATTCTCGTCCGAAATTATATACCTCTTCGTGCTTCCTGTGTATCATTATATTGGAAACATTCAATAGAAAATTTAGTACCGAAAAAGCAGATTATGCGAAACTATGAAGAAAGCCTTGGACAAATCACAAAGAATAAGTTTGACTTCAAAGAATCCAAATGATTCAATGTCTGCTAAAAAGTCTTTAGTGAATATCTTGCTCCTTACTCTAAACCCTTGCAGACAATAGTTTCTATCATCCTCTGATCTTAGATACTCCGAGATATTATCGTATCTTTCATTATAAATATCTTCCATATTTATGAAGATATTTTTATAACTACTCTTATCTGAAATCATTAATCTCTTCGTATTATCAGTGTTACATCATATAGAAAGTGTTAGTTTTTATATTCTGTAAACTTTCGGGCTTAAAAAAAATGAATGTTTTTGAAGTAGTGTTGGGAACTGATGCATGAGTTAGTATAATATAATGACACTTGATCAACGTGATTATATTACAGTAAGTCATGCTGAGTTTCTAAATGGAACATGATGATTCACAGATTATAACGTCATCATGTGTCATGTTACATAACTCTTTCATTCTGATTGACTTCAGAACATATCAAGAAAATATATTCTTGATAGTTCTATTCTCAGTGATTCTGGTATTTTGACAAATCAAATCGTGCTATCACGTTCCTTCCTGCTTAGAACATTATAATCATTCGAAACTCTATATCTACAAATTCTGGACCATTATTCACTTGACTTGAAGTCGGGAAGAGAAAACAAAAGCATAGAGCTTTGAAAAATAAGAGAGAATATAAAGCCCGATAACAACACATAAATTACAAACCGTGTATATCAATGTTTACCACAACATAAAGACACGGGAGAATTAAAACCATTATAATCCCAAGGGTGAAGTAGAAGTAAACAGATTCCTCCGGTGGAAGTTGGAAAAGGAGAATGATTATTGCGATAGTAAGGATGAGGACAAGGATCAGAACTGGATTAAACATTTTCAGAATCTTTTAGATGTATGAAACAAGAAGGAAAGTATAGGAATGGTGAGAATAATGGAACGGAAGAGCTTAATTTATAATGGATATATCAGACAGAGTAATCGAGGCAGATCACCGTATTTAATTATAGAGATCTAAATTTCCTTATTCACCGAAGAATCTAATCTTTTAGAGTTCAAAAATTTTCTTTAATCCCTTGAATTCCGGAATTCAACCCTCTACGTCAAAAGTTAAGACGCATCTTATTTTCTAAATTCAACCAAGACAACGTCAAAAGATAAAACGAAACTTCATTTATTCATTTCACTCCTTTGTGATAGCTTCACTCGTACTCTTCGAATAACCGAATTATTTTATCTGTATTATTCAATAATAATAAAATTCTATTTATCAGCTCATATTCGTCAGGAAAACATATTTATTGTTAGCCATGACGACCTCACTCAAATTTCGGGACGAAATTTCTTTAACGGGTAGGTACTGTGATGACCCGGGAATTTCTGACCAAATTTAAACTTAATATTATATAGTTTCGACACGATAAGCAAAGTCTATTAAACTGAGTCTCATAATGTTTGAACTATTTCCATGAATGCATCTGACCTTGACTATTTCCGACGATTCACGAACAATCATTTGTAAATAAATATGTAAATACATATGTAGATATAAAGAAAATAAATATATGTATATATAATATTTCAAATTAATAAAGTATACTTTAGTTAATTAAAATTTATGTTGTTAAAAATAAATATGTATATATAAATGTAAGTATATGTATATTAACTTGAAATGATAAAATATAATACATAAAATAAGATACAAAATAATTAGATGTGATTAAAAATGAATATATATACATATATAATATAATGTACATGTATCATTATTATTATGTATATCATAAATCATAATATATGAGATTTATAAATAATAACTATCCTATAAAAGTCATGATAAAATATATGTTATGAATATTGAATTTTTCCACAACTAATAATATATAATCACAAGTTTGAATATAGTAATATATCAATATTATTATTATTATTTTTATTATTAATTGTGATTATATTAGTATTATTATTTTATGAGCATTATTATTATTATTATTAGAAAATAATACAATCTATTTATTTAACATTAATAATATTATTATTATCATATTTATTACTAGTATTATTATTAATTATTATTATTAATATAATTATTATTTTTAGATTTATTACCATTAATACATTTATTTTTTTTATTAAAGGTAATTATATTGTGAACATCTGATATATACATCGAATCTGGTAAACATCACAATCCAAATTTTGTTTTCATTCTCTGATTTATTATCTGTCGAAATCAAGTGTCCTAATACAATTAAAATCCATTTCAAGTCGTTATCTACTTTATTTATTTTTATTTTTATTTGTTTGATTCTTCAACTGATTGATTCTATATGTCGACCAAATTGTTATATAAAACAAACAAGGCCAGTTGGTAAACAAGAGAGGAGAAGGTTTCCATTAACACAAAAATTATACAGTCTCCATTCAGTGCTAATTGGCATTTTAATCAAAAAAAAATTTCATATAAATGTCGCCTGTCTCAGTATTTGATTCATTTGGTCAAAAACTCAATTCGTAACTAATTTAAAAATCTGTAAATGTAGCATTGTTAGGATTTGTCTACTTAATCTATTTGCAAAATCTCAAACTTCAATTTTTGATATTGAATCTTAAATCACGAGTCAAAGGTTCGGTTTTTAAAAAGTCAAACTTCCTTCTTCAAGCGAATTCGTGAAATCTGTTACAGTTCAGGTTCAATTGATAATTCTAGTATGTTTTAATGATCATTTAAAAGATATTTCATGAAGAAATTAAGGTCTCAAAACATCCCCATCTCAAAATCAATTTTTTTTCTTCAAAGTTTTAAACAGCGGCCGCTGTTTCCGTTTCGTTATATATTTTTTTTATTTGTTTGATATTATAATGTATCTAATACTGATTAATCAATTTTAAGATCTAATTCAACTATGTAAATCGCGGATACATTTTTGGTTTGAATGGGATTCGTTATAGAGGAGGAAGAAGAAGAAAAAATGACACTTAAGTAAATCGGGTTATATATATTTAGAGGGAAACTTAAATCAGAAATAGAGGCACAGAGGGATGGTTTGATGGGTTGACGGGCTAGCGTAAGGTCGTGGGTTCAAGTCCCGGCTTGGGATGTTTTGTATATTTTTGAGCTTTTAAAGGTAGTTATTAGTTTTTTTTCATTTATTATTATTATTATTCTTATTATTATTATTACTATTATTATTATTATTGTTGTTGTTGTTGTTATAATTGTTATCATTTTTATTGTTGGTATTATTCTTGTTATTATGATTATTATGATTATGATTCATATTATGATTATAATTATTACCATATTCATATTTATAATTATTATAACTAGTATTAATTTTAGAATTATAATTATCACAATTAATAATATTATCATAATTATAATTATCATAATAAGTATTATTATTATTATTATTATTATTGTTATAAACATTACTAATACGTTGATTATGGTTAATTTTATTATTTATGTATTATGACTATTGTTACTAATGTATGTATTAATATTATTATGACTAGAGTTATTATTATTCTTATAGAATATAGTACAAGTTATTATTTTTTTCATTAATATTAGTACTAGTATCACTTTTGTGACTATTAGTATTATTAATCTTATAATTAGATAAAAGTATCATTATTAACATTATCATTACTATTATTAAAATTATCATTTTTTTAATGAAGTAGTATTAGCATTATTATTATTCTTAGTAAAACGTTAATATCAAAACCATTTTTTTAAAAACAAATAAATAATTTGAATATAAAAACATACTTATTATACATACTACAATTATATTAATAAACCATATAACTATATATAAAGCATATTAACCTTATAAAAACTTATATACAACAAATTAGGTATTTTCCAAATATAGACATATTAATATAACTATATAAATAATAATCATTTTCAAATATATATATAAACAAAATATATAATATATAAGGTTATAAGATATGAAATTGTTCGATTACAAGTATATATTTTGATGTATATATACGAATGATATAGGTTCGTGAATCCGAGGCCAACCCTATACTTGTTCAATGTCGTTCTATGTATTTTTACTACAAAATACATTAGGTGAGTTTAATTTGCCCTTTTTACTCATTACATTTTTGGGCTGAGAAAACATGCAAATGCTTTATTAACTGTTTTACAATATTTATAAGCGTGAGTTTCATTTGCTCCCTTTTTACTCTTTACATTTTTGGGCTGAGAATACATGCAAATGCTTTATTAACTGTTTTAAAATATTTATATGCGTGAGTTTCATTTGCCCTTTTTACTCATTACATTTTTGGGCTGAGAATACATGCAAATGCTTTATTAACTGTTTTACAATATTTATAAGCGTGAGTTTCATTTGCTCCCTTTTACTCTTTACATTTTTGGGACTGAGAATACATGCACTGTTTTAATAACTGTTTTACAACATTTATATACGTGAGTTTCATTATTCCCTTTTTATATACATTTTTGGGCTGAGAATACATACAATGTTTTAATAACTATTTTACAATATTTATATGCGTGAGTTTCATTAATCCCTTTTTAAATGCTTTTACAATATATATTTTTGGGACTGAGAATGAATGCGCTGTTTTAATAACTGTTTTACGAAATAGACACAAGTAATCGAAACTACGTTGTATGGTTGAATGATCGAATCGAATATGCCCCTATATAGTCTGGTAATCTAAGAATTAGGGAACAGACACCCTAATTGACGCGAACTCTAAGGATAGATCTATCGGGCCCAACAAGCCCCATCCAAGGTACCGGATGCTTTAGTACTTCGAAGTTTATATCATGTCCGAAGGAGAATCCCGGAATGATGGGGATATTCTTATATGTATATTGTGAATGTCGATTACCAGTTGTTCAATTCATATGAATGATATTTTTGTCTCTATGCATGGGACGTATGTTTATGAGAACTGGAAATATGAATTCTTGTGGTCTATTAAAATTATGAAATGATTATTTACGCTAAACTAATGAACTCATCAACCTTTTGGTTGACACTTGAAAGCATGTTTATTCTCAGGTACGAAAGAAATCTTCCGCTGTGCATTTTATCATTTTAAAGATATTACTTGGAGTCATTCATGACATATTTCAAAAGATGTTGCATTCGAGTCGTTGAGTTTATCAAGATCAGTATTAAGTCAGTTATAGTTGGATATATTATGAAATGGTATGCATGTCGTCAACTTTCGTTGTATAGAGAGATTGTCTTTTAAAATCGAATGCAATATTTATAAAATGTATCATATAGAGGTCAAATACCTCGCGATGTAATCAACTGTTGTGAATCGTTTATAATCGATATCGGCTTAGTCCGGATGGATTAGGACGGGTCCTTTCATGTTTCCTAATTCTTAGATTACCAGACTTAATAAAAAGGGGCATATTCGATTTCGATAATTCAACCATATAATGTAGTTTCGATTACTTGTGTCTATTTCGTAAAACAGTTATAAAAATTGCGCATGTATTCTCAGCCCAAAAATATAAAGGGTAAAAAGGCAAATGAAACTCACCTAATGTATTTTGTAGTAAAAATACATAAGACGACATCTAACAATGCAGGGTTGTCCTCGGATTCACGAACCTAAATCATTTGTTTATTTATTAATAAACATAATTGTAATCGAGCAAGTTTATATAAATTATTATTAACAATGTACTTGTTTTATCATTTGTTATTTAGATCAATTTAATATATTTAGTTTATATATAAATATAACTAATATTTTACCATTCTTTATAATATGTTACAAAAATATATATTAGAGTTTATATATGATAACCATATATATTTACGTATTAATTGATACCTTTTATATATATATATATATATATATATATATATATATATATATATATATATATAGCTTAGTAATTATCATTCTAATAATAATAGTGTAGTGGTATGTAAATTTTATTATCGTTGTATTGTATTTTTATATAAAACTATCCATTTTACAACTAATGAAAATAAAAATAAGTTTAGTAATACATTACTAATATTTATATTATTAATAAAGATAATATTATTAGTAATTATACTCATATTACTAGTAATAATAATAAACATAATAATGATAATAACAATAATAATAATACTTAAGGCCAATACTAAAACGATATCAATATTCATGACATTTGTATTAATAATAATAATAATAATAATAATAATAATAATAATAATAATAATAATAATAATAATAATAATAATAATAATAATAATAATAATAATAATAATAATAATAATAATAATAATTCTTTTTTTTAATTGATAATATTAATAATTTATAAGTATAATACTAGTAGTGGTAATAATAATATCATAAAATATATTAATAATCATTTTGTTAATAATAACATTTTTGACATAACAACAATAAGTATGTTAATAATAATAATAGCAATAATAATAATAATTAGTATTAATAATAATAATAAATATAAAATTATACCTTAGGAACAAAAAGAGATAAACTGCCCGAGACGGGACTCGAACCCTAGACCTGCCGCTCACCCAACTACCCTCCTGACCAACGAACCAATACAGCTTTTTCTGATTTAAAACCCATTCTAATTCCTTTATCCCTATCCTGTTTCTATTTCCTTCATCATCTTCTTCATAACAATCGACTAACACCCGTTAAATCACAACCGATGAATAAACCAAACACGTTTTCAGATTTATTAGTAACAGAAGATTCAGCTGAGTATTTAACTGAATTAAAACAAAACGAAAATAAAAAAAATATAAAAGCTGCTGTCTGCTCGACGCTTTAGAAGAAGAAAAAAAATGATTTTTGATTTCAAGCTTGTTTTGGACAAAAGTTACAACATAAATTAAGTTTCAAAACATTTATATAGTTTACCTCTGTTAACACCTATTTTCTTATGAGGTAAGGCTTAGTATGTCAACAAGAGACTAGAAGTGATCTAGCTTTTAGGAGGGCGGAGTGTTGCCGATTGATTTTTACCCTCGGAAAATAATCCCTGCAGACACGGTACACAAGTGTAGAAACTTGTGGGGTGGCTTAATCAATCTGTTGTTCGTAGAGCGTAAGAGTGCTAGCCGGATGACTTCTAGTGAGAGAAGGTAGAGAGAGAAAGAGAAGTGAAGTCTCAGCTCTCAAAGTTGTCAGAATATCTGAACTTGTGTAAAATGACGACCCAATGGGTCTATTTATAGTGTCAGATCTACCAGATTTGTTTGGGGACATGTGTCAAATGATGATACGTTCTGCTACATGTGCTCCGAAATTTATGCTAAATGCGGCGCTCTACGGCCAGGGCATATGCGCTAGGCGGCCTTCAGGGCTTACGCATGACGGAGCAGCCTGTACAGCGGAGAACGCTGGACGGACAATCTCCACAAAACTGTTGTTTCCAGCCTTCCTGATGCTATTTTTATGCAACTATTATGCCTTTTATGTGTGTATACGATAGGATATACCATTAAGTCCCCCCAGTTTAAGGACTTAAGCATTTGAAAAATGATTAAGTTGTTAAACTTTTGATAACGCATTCCAAACCAGCCTGTTCATTGCCTACTTGCATCGGGGAAAACATTTTAGGCATTAAATGCAGACGAATTTTACTGACACTGTTATGATTGTCTTCTTACGGATGAGATCATCCACGCGCCTCCAGTTGTAAAAAGTATTATTTCGTACCCTTCGTTTAAACTCGCCCATACACGTGTCTCAATCATGACCATAAAAATTGCACCGATGAACCCTTATAAAAACTGTCATAACCCTGTTACCATCACTTTTTTATCTTTGCCAAGATCCAAAAAGCATATTTCTCCCAAATCTTCATCGCCTTCTTCAATCTTCAACTTTTTAAGGTTCACCGTCTTCCAAGGTCAGTACACTTCATCTTACTGCTATTTTCTTGTTGTTGATATCTGTTACCGTATTATCATGGCTTCTTCACGGAGTACTGGCCAAGAACACGCCAAGCCTTCTTCATCAAATACTGCTAACATTCCAGAAGTTAGCACGATGGCTTCATCATTGACTAGTGAATACTTAGATGGATTAAAGATTGCCTTTTACCATCTCAATCAATACAACCCTGTTCTTCCCACTATCGGACAAACTGCTGACAATCCTCCTGAGGGAAAAATTACTTTATATGCTTTACAAATTACCCACGGCAACCTCCGTGTTCCCCTTACTAACTTTCTTCTTCGCCTTCTTAGATATTACGGGGCCTGTCTTAGTCAGATACATCCCCATGGTATTCAAAAAATCATCCTTTTTGAAATGTACTGCAATGCTATTAATATAAAGCCTCGCATTAATGTTTTTATCTCTTTGTTTAGAATCCGCACAATTAGCGATTGCTGGCTTACTATTGATAGTAAGAAAAATAATCATTTTGTTGGTCTAAATAGAGTTTCAAACTTGAAGGACTCGAAAAGTCCATTTTTCTTTGTTGATGAAACTGTTATTCCGGAAGAATACTCCGTTGTCCAGGAGTGGGGTGCTATTGATGCTGGCATATGAAAGGGTGTTAAAATTTCTCCCGCAGAATAGCGGATAGTAAATAGCTTGAAAGGATTCCGTATTCCACCCAGATCATACGAAAGGTATGAGGGAATCCTTGTGCTGTGCAAAGTGAGCCAAGAATGGCCAAGCAATTCTGTGCCAGTACTTCGTGAGAAAAAATAGAGTAGGATGTGATATGATCATCCTATTATATATATAGATTTTTGTCCACTGTTTGTCATGTGTACTTATATTGCTATTAATGTGTAATCTTTGCAGGCAACTCCGTGATGCAGGTCCACTCTGATCTTTTATCTCCTGATCTTGATGATGATGTGGAGGTCACTGCTCGTGACAAAACTATTGAAGAGCTTGAGGCGGAGAGAGTTGCAGCTGAAGCTAAAGCTGCTGCTGATGCTGAAAAGGGGAAAGAAATTGCTGTGAGCAGCTCAGATAGCGAATCCGGGTCTGATCATACAGACACTGAGCGGACAACGGATGACACCACCACCGCCGATCAGCAAACATCGGCATCAATTGACATCACGGGTGAAACCAACCCTACTCCTCCTCCAACCCAAAAGACAAGAAAGAAGAGCATAGGCTCTAAAAGGGTGAAGAGTACTGAGGAGGGCAAAAAGCAAAAACATAGGAGAAGTATGTCCATTCTGCTCTCTTTTGAAAATGCACATGTTTTTGCTTATAACTGTTATGTTTGTTCATAATACTAATTTGTTTTTGTTAGTAATTTTAGCAGAGTCGGATGATAGCCAAGGGAAGGCTACGGAGGGCGGTGACCGGAGGCCGGAGAGGAATCTTGAAAGTGAAAGAGAGAAGGGCCTGAAAATGCCTGACCCAAACTTTACCCCCTTCGATGAATCTGAATTTCATGAAGATAGGCCTGAAGGCAACTCTGCTTATGATTCTCCTCTTCCTAATATCACTAATCCTGCTGTCACCTCCTCCAATGTTCAAGAGCCAACTCTTCCTGCTCATGTGAGGGCTTTGCAAGCCATCATTGCAAACCCCGCCACAAAAGATAAATAATTTGCAACTCTTATTCAGGTATGAACGATAAGACCCTCTGCATATATATGCTTGTAATTTATTGATGTGAGCTGTTTGAAATAACTCATAAAATTTTATTGATGTACAGGGTTGTGTTATCCCCGAGCTGAAACCCCAATTCTCTGCTCTCCGTTCTCATCAACTCAGGGAATCAACTATGGCAGCTCATGTACTGCTAACCAATCACCTGGACTCTGTGCTGCAACTGCAGGAACATCAAGAGTCTATTTGAAATGTCCTGTTCTTATTGATTAAAAACGTTCCATATTAATTGATTTCGTTGCGAGGTTTTGACCTCTATATGAGACGTTTTTCAAAGACTGCATTCATTTTTAAACAAACCATAACCTTTATTTCATCAATAAAGGTTTAAAAAGCTTTACGTAGATTATCAAATAATGATAATCTAAAATATCCTGTTTACACACGACCATTACATAATGGTTTACAATACAAATATGTTACAACAAAATAAGTTTCTTGAATGCAGTTTTTACACAATATCATACAAGCATGGACTCCAAATCTTGTCCTTATTTAAGTATGCGACAGCGGAAGCTCTTAATAATCACCTGAGAATAAACATGCTTAAAACGTCAACAAAAATGTTGGTGAGTTATAGGTTTAACCTATATATATCAAATCATAATAATAGACCACAAGATTTCATATTTCAATACACATCCCATACATAGAGATAAAAATCATTCATATGGTGAACACCTGGTAACCGACATTAACAAAATGCATATATAAGAATATCCCCATCATTCCGGGACACCCTTCGGATATGATATAAATTTCGAAGTACTAAAGCATCCGGTACTTTGGATGGGGTTTGTTAAGCCCAATAGATCTATCTTTAGGATTCGCGTCAATTAGGGTGTCTGTTCCCTAATTCTTAGATTACCAGACTTAATAACAAGGGGCATATTCGATTTCGATAATTCAACCATAGAATGTAGTTTCACGTACTTGTGTCTATTTTGTAAATCATTTATAAAACCTGCATGTATTCTCATCCCAAAAATATTAGATTTTAAAAGTGGGACTATAACTCACTTTCACAGATTTTTACTTCGTCGGGAAGTAAGACTTGGCCACTGGTTGATTCACGAACCTATAACAATATATACATATATATCAAAGTATGTTCAAAATATATTTACAACACTTTTAATATATTTTGATGTTTTAAGTTTATTAAGTCAGCTGTCCTCGTTAGTAACCTACAACTAGTTGTCCACAGTTAGATGTACAGAAATAAATCGATAAATATTATCTTGAATCAATCCACGACCCAGTGTATACGTATCTCAGTATTGATCACAACTCAAACTAAATATATTTTGGAATCAACCTCAACCCTGTATAGCTAACTCCAACATTCACATATAGAGTGTCTATGGTTGTTCCGAAATATATATAGATGTGTCGACATGATAGGTCGAAACATTGTATACGTGTCTATGGTATCTCAAGATTACATAATATACAATACAAGTTGATTAAGTTATGGTTGGAATAGATTTGTTACCAATTTTCACGTAGCTAAAATGAGAAAAATTATCCAATCTTGTTTTACCCATAACTTCTTCATTTTAAATCCGTTTTGAGTGAATCAAATTGCTATGGTTTCATATTGAACTCTATTTTATGAATCTAAAAAGAAAAAGTATAGGTTTATAGTCGGAAAAATAAGTTACAAGTCGTTCTTGTAAAGGTAGTCATTTCAGTCGAAAGAACGACGTCTAGATGACCATTTTAGAAAACATACTTCCACTTTGAGTTTAACCATAATTTTTGGATATAGTTTCATGTTCATAATAAAAATAATTTTCTCAGAATAACAACTTTTAAATCAAAGTTTATCATAGTTTTTAATTAACTAACCCAAAACAGCCCGTGGGGTTACTACGACGGCGTAAATCCGGTTTTACGGTGTTTTTCGTGTTTCCAGGTTTTAAATCATTAAGTTAGCATATCATATAGATATAGAACATGTGTTTAGTTGATTTTAAAAGTCAAGTTAGAAGGATTAACTTTTGTTTGCGAACAAGTTTAGAATTAACTAAACTATGTTCTAGTGATTACAAGTTTAAACCTTCGAATAAGATAGCTTTATATGTATGAATCGAATGATGTTATGAACATCATTACTACCTTAAGTTCCTTGGATAAACCTACTGGAAAAGAGAAAAATGGATCTAGCTTCAATGGATTCTTGGATGGCTCGAAGTTCTTGAAGCAGAATCATGACACGAAAACAAGTTCAAGTAAGATCATCACTTAAAATAAGATTGTTATAGTTATAGAAATTGAACCAAAGTTTGAATATGATTATTACCTTGTATTAGAATGATAACCTACTGTAAGAAACAAAGATTTCTTGAGGTTGGATGATCACCTTACAAGATTAGAAGTGAGCTAGCAAACTTGAAAGTATTCTTGATTTTATGAAACTAGAACTTTTGGAATTTATGAAGAACACTTAGAACTTGAAGATAGAACTTGAGAGAGATCAATTAGATGAAGAAAATTGAAGAATGAAAGTGTTTGTAGGTGTTTTTGGTAGTTGGTGTATGGATTAGATATAAAGGATATGTTATTTTGTTTTCATGTAAATAAGTCATGAATGATTACTCATATTTTTGTAATTTTATGAGATATTTCATGCTAGTTGCCAAATGATGGTTCCCACATGTGTTAGGTGACTCACATGGGCTGCTAAGAGCTGATCATTGGAGTGTATATACCAATAGTACATACATCTAAAAGCTGTGTATTGTACGAGTACGAATACGGGTGCATACGAGTAGAATTGTTGATGAAACTGAACGAGGATGTAATTGTAAGCATTTTTGTTAAGTAGAAGTATTTTGATAAGTGTATTGAAGTCTTTCAAAAGTGTATAAATACATATTAAAACACTACATGTATATACATTTTAACTGAGTCGTTAAGTCATCGTTAGTCGTTACATGTAAGTGTTGTTTTGAAACTTTTAGGTTAACGATCTTGTTAAATGTTGTTAACCCAATGTTTATAATATCAAATGAGATTTTAAATTATTATATTATCATGATATTATCATGTATGAATATCTCTTAATATGATATATATACATTAAATGTCTTTACAACGATAATCGTTACATATATGTCTCGTTTAAAAATCATTAAGTTAGTAGTCTTGTTTTTACATATGTAGTTCATTGTTAATATACTTAATGATATGTTTACTTATCATAGTATCATGTTAACTATATATATATCCATATATATGTCATCATATAGTTTTTACAAGTTTTAACGTTCGTGAATCACCGGTCAACTTGGGTGGTCAATTGTCTATATGAAACATATTTCAATTAATCAAGTCTTAACAAGTTTGATTGCTTAACATGTTGGAAACATTTAATCATGTAAATATCAATCTCAATTAATATATATAAACATGGAAAAGTTCGGGTCACTACAGTACCTACCCGTTAAATAAATTTCGTCCCGAAATTTTAAGCTGTTGAAGGTGTTGATGAATCTTCTGGAAATAGATGCGGGTATTTCTTCTTCATCTGATCTTCACGCTCCCAGGTGAACTCGGGTCCTCTACGAGCATTCCATCGAACCTTAACAATTGGTATCTTGTTTTGCTTAAGTCTTTTAACCTCACGATCCATTATTTCGACGGGTTCTTCGATGAATTGAAGTTTTTCGTTGATTTGGATTTCATCTAACGGAATAGTGAGATCTTCTTTAGCAAAACATTTCTTCAAATTCGAGACGTGGAAAGTGTTATGTACAGCCGCGAGTTGTTGAGGTAACTCAAGTCGGTAAGCTACTGGTCCGACACGATCAATAATCTTGAATGGTCCAATATACCTTGGATTTAATTTCCCTCGTTTACCAAATCGAACAACGCCTTTCCAAGGTGCAACTTTAAGCATGACCATCTCTCCAATTTCAAATTCTATATCTTTTCTTTTAATGTCAGCGTAGCTCTTTTGTCGACTTTGGGCAGTTTTCAACCGTTGTTGAATTTGGATGATCTTCTCGGTAGTTTCTTGTATAATCTCCGGACCCGTAATCTGTCTATCCCCCACCTCACTCCAACAAATCGGAGACCTGCACTTTCTACCATAAAGTGCTTCAAACGGCGCCATCTCAATGCTTGAATGGTAGCTGTTGTTGTAGGAAAATTCTGCTAACGGTAGATGTCGATCCCAACTGTTTCCGAAATCAATAACACATGCTCGTAGCATGTCTTCAAGCGTTTGTATCGTCCTTTCGCTCTGCCCATCAGTTTGTGGATGATAGGCAGTACTCATGTCTAGACGAGTTCCTAATGCTTGCTGTAATGTCTGCCAAAATCTTGAAATAAATCTGCCATCCCTATCAGAGATAATAGAGATTGGTATTCCATGTCTGGAGACGACTTCTTTCAAATACAGTCGTGCTAACTTCTCCATCTTGTCATCTTCTCTTATTGGTAGGAAGTGTGCTGATTTGGTGAGACGATCAACTATTACCCAAATAGTATCAAAACCACTTGCAGTCCTTGGCAATTTAGTGATGAAATCCATGGTAATGTTTTCCCATTTCCATTCCGGGATTTCGGGTTGTTGAAGTAGACCTGATGGTTTCTGATGCTCAGCTTTGACCTTAGAACACGTCAAACATTCTCCTACGTATTTAGCAACATCGGCTTTCATACCCGGCCACCAAAAATGTTTCTTGAGATCCTTGTACATCTTCCCCGTTCCAGGATGTATTGAGTATCTGGTTTTATGAGCTTCTCTAAGTACCATTTCTCTCATATCTCCAAATTTTGGTACCCAAATCCTTTCAGCCCTATACCGGGTTCCGTCTTCCCGAATATTAAGATGCTTCTCCGATCCTTTGGGTATTTCATCCTTTAAATTTCCCTCTTTTAGAACTCCTTGTTGCGCCTCCTTTATTTGAGTAGTAATGTTATTATGAATCATTATATTCATAGATTTTACTCGAATGGGTTCTCTGTCCTTCCTGCTCAAGGCATCGGCTACCACATTTGCCTTCCCCGGGTGGTAACGAATCTCAAAGTCGTAATCATTCAACAATTCAATCCACCTACGCTGCCTCATATTCAGTTGTTTCTGATTAAATATGTGTTGAAGACTTTTGTGGTCGGTATATATAATACTTTTGACCCCATATAAGTAGTGCCTCCAAGTCTTTAATGCAAAAACAACCGCGCCTAATTCCAAATCATGCGTCGTATAATTTTGTTCGAGAATCTTCAATTGTCTAGACGCATAAGCAATCACCTTCGTTCGTTGCATTAATACACAACCGAGACCTTGCTTTGATGCATCACAATAAATCACAAAATCATCATTCCCTTCAGGCAATGACAATATAGGTGCCGTAGTTAGCTTTTTCTTCAATAACTGAAACGCTTTCTCTTGTTCATCATTCCATTCAAATTTCTTCCCTTTATGCGTTAATGCAGTCAAGGGTTTTGCTATTCTGGAAAAGTCTTGGATGAACCTTCTGTAGTAACCAGCTAGTCCTAAAAACTGGCGTATGTGTTTCGGAGTTTTCGGGGTTTCCCACTTTTCAACAGTTTCTATCTTTGCCGGATCCACCTTAATACCTTCTTTGTTCACTATGTGACCGAGGAATTGAACTTCTTCCAACCAAAATGCACACTTTGAAAACTTAGCGTACAATTCTTCCTTCCTCAATACTTCTAACACCTTTCTCAAATGTTCACCGTGTTCTTGGTCATTCTTTGAGTAAATAAGTATGTCATCAATGAAAACAATGACAAACTTGTCAAGGTATGGTCCACACACTCGGTTCATAAGGTCCATGAACACAGCTGGTGCATTAGTTAAACCAAACGGCATGACCATAAACTCGTAATGACCGTAACGTGTTCTGAAAGCAGTCTTTGGAATATCATCTTCTTTCACCCGCATTTGATGATACCCGGAACGTAAGTCAATCTTTGAATAAACAGACAAGCCTTGTAGTTGATCAAATAAGTCGTCGATTCTCGGTAGTGGGTAGCGATTCTTGATGGTAAGTTTGTTCAACTCTCGGTAGCCGATACACAACCTGAATGTACCATCTTTCTTCTTGACAAACAAAACAGGAGCTCCCCAAGGTGATGTGCTTGGTCGAATGAAACCTCGCTCTAAAAGTTCTTGTAATTGGCTTTGCAGTTCTTTCATCTCACTGGGTGCGAGTCTGTAAGGAGCACGAGCTATTGGTGCAGCTCCTGGTACAAGATCTATTTGAAATTCAACGGATCGATGTGGGGGTAATCCCGGTAATTCTTTCGGAAATACATCGGGAAATTCTTTTGCGACGGGAACATCATTGATGCTCTTTTCTTCAGTTTGTACTTTCTCGACGTGTGCTAGAACAGCATAGGAACCTTTTCTTATTAGTTTTTGTGCCTTCAAATTACTAATAAGATGTAGCTTCGTGTTGCCCTTTTCTCCGTACACCATTAAGGGTTTTCCTTTTTCTCGTATAATGCGAATTGCATTTTTGTAACAAACGATCTCTGCTTTCACTTCTTTCAACCAGTCCATACCGATTATCACATCAAAACTCCCTAACTCTACTGGTATCAAATCAATCTTAAATGTTTCGCTAACCAGTTTAATTTCTCGATTCCGACATATATTATCTGCTGAAATTAATTTACCATTTGCTAATTCGAGTAAAAATTTACTATCCAAAGGCGTCAATGGACAACTTAATTTAGCACAAAAATCTCTACTCATATAGCTTCTATCCGCACCCGAATCAAATAAAACGTAAGCAGATTTATTGTCAATAAGAAACGTACCCGTAACAAGCTCCGGGTCTTCCTGTGCCTCTGCCGCATTAATATTGAAAACTCTTCCGCGGCCTTGTCCATTCGTGTTCTCCTGGTTCGGGCAATTTCTAATAATGTGGCCCGGTTTTCCACATTTATAACAAACTACATTGGCATAGCTTGCTCCGACACTACTTGCTCCGCCATTACTCGTTCCGACACCATTTGTTCCTTTTGTTCTATTAACCCCTGGTCCGTAGACCTCACACTTCGCCGCGCTATGACCATTTCTTTTACACTTGTTACAAAATTTGGTGCAGAACCCCGAGTGATACTTTTCACACCTTTGGCACAGCTGTTTCTGATTGTTGTTGTTGTTGCGGTTATTATTGTTGTTGGGATGATTGTTGTAGTTGCTGTTGTTGTTGTTGTTGTTGTTGTTGTTGTTGTTGTTGTTGTTGTTGTTGTTGTTGTTGAGCCGTTTGTTGTAGTTGCGATTGATGTTGCGATTGTTGTTGTTGTTGTATTGGTGATTCTTATCACCATTTTCCTCCCACTTTCTTTTGACTTGCTTCACATTGGCCTCTTCAGCAGTCTGTTCTTTAATTCTTTCTTCAATCTGGTTCACTAGTTTGTGAGCCATTCTACATGCCTGTTGTATGGAGGCGGGCTCGTGTGAACTTATATCTTCTTGGATTCTTTCCGGTAATCCTTTCACAAACGCGTCGATCTTCTCTTCCTCATCTTCGAATGCTCCCGGACACAATAGGCACAATTCTGTGAATCGTCTTTCGTACGTGGTAATATCAAATCCTTGGGTTCGTAACCCTCTAAGTTCTGTCTTGAGCTTATTGACCTCGGTTCTGGGACGGTACTTCTCGTTCATCAAGTGCTTGAATGCTGACCACGGTAGTGCGTACGCATCGTCTTGTCCCACTTGCTCTAGATAGGTATTCCACCATGTTAACGCAGAACCTGTGAAGGTATGCGTAGCGTACTTCACTTTGTCCTCTTCAGTACACTTACTTATGGCAAACACCGATTCGACCTTCTCGGTCCACCGTTTCAATCCGATCGGTCCTTCGGTTCCATCAAATTCCAAAGGTTTGCAGGCAGTGAATTCTTTGTAGGTGCATCCTACACGATTTCCTGTACTGCTAGATCCAAGGTTATTGTTGGTATGTAGCGCAGCCTGTACTGCGGCTATGTTTGAAGCTAGAAAAGTACGGAATTCCTCTTCATTCATATTCACGGTGTGTCGAGTAGTCGGTGCCATTTCCTTCAAAATAGTTAAATGGAACAAGTTAATCATACAGAATATTAAGAGTAGTTAATAGTATTTCGTAGCATAATATGAACTCATTTATAAAAGCTTTTTCTTCATATTAGCGTTTTATAAGTTTAAATTCGGGTAGTACCTACCCGTTAAGTTAATACTTAGTAGCTAATATACAATTCAACTACTACAATTCTATATGAAAAACTGATTATAATAATATTTCGCGTTCAAACTTTTATACAATATTTTACAAACTTACAATACCGCTTATTTTACATAAAGCATGAAATATAGCACACAATAACTTTGATACAAGATAGTTGTGAAGATAATTCTAGCTAATACACAAGTCGTTCAGCAAAGGCAATAAAGACACGTAATTCATACGTCCCGAAACAAGTCATGCATTCTGGTTTTACTAGGACTACTTCCCATCCTTGGTCTTGTGCAACATAACCGTTATGGCCGTTGATAAGACAGCGTGTTGTAACGTCGTCAAAGGGACGAGGGTTACGTAATGTCCAACAGTCCCGTAACAATCTAAAAACCTCATTTCTTACCCCAATTACCGACTCCGTCACTTGTGGAAATGTTTTGTTTAATAGTTGTAGCCCGATGTTCTTGTTCTCACTCTGGTGAGAAGCGAACATTACTAATCCGTAAGCATAACATGCTTCTTTATGTTGCATGTTAGCCGCTTTTTCTAAATCACGAAGTCCAATATTCGGATATATTGAGTCAAAATAATTTCTTAACCCGTTGCGTAAAATAGCATTTGGGTTCCCCGCAATATATGCGTCAAAGTAAACACATCGTAACTTATGGGTTTCCCAATGTGATATCCCCCATCTTTCAAACGAAAGTCTCTTATAAACCAAGACATTCTTGGAACGTTCTTCGAATGTCTTACAAACTGATCTCGCCTTAAATAGTTGTGCCGAGGAATTCTGGCCGACTCTAGACAAGATTTCATCAATCATGTCTCCGGGTAGGTCTCTTAAAATATTGGGCTGTCTATCCATTTTGTGTTTTTAAACTGTAAAATAGACAAGAGTTAGATTCATAAAAAAAATACTTATTAATACAAGCAATTTTTACATATATCATAAAGCATAAGAACACTATATTACATATATTACACCACACGAATACAACTATCTTATTCCGACTCGTTCGTTTCTTCTTCTTTTATTTTTGTTCGTTTTGCCAAGTTTCTAGGGATATATGATGTTCCCCTAATACGAGCCGTCGTTATCCACATTGGTTTAGAAAAACCTGGTGGTTTAGAGGTTCCCGGGTCATTGTTACAACTTAAGGACTTCGAGGGTTGACGATACATATACAGTTCATCGGGGTTGGAATTAGATTTCTCTATTTTTATGCCCTTTCCCTTATTATTTTCTTTTGCCTTTTTAAATTCAGTTGGGGTAATTTCTATAACATCATCGGAATTCTCGTCGGAATCTGATTCATCGGAGAATTGGTAATCCTCCCAATATTTTGCTTCCTTGGCGGAAACACCATTGACCATAATTAACCTTGGTCGGTTGGTTGAGGATTTTCTTTTACTTAACCGTTTTATTATTTCCCCCACCGGTTCTATTTCTTCATCCGGTTCCGATTCTTCTTCCGGTTCCGATTCTTCTTCCGGTTCCGACTCTTCTTCCGGTTCCTCTTCGGGAACTTGTGAATCAGTCCACGAATCATTCCAATTTACATTTGACTCTTCATTATTATTAGGTGAGTCAATGGGACTTGTTCTAGAGGTAGACATCTATCACATAATATCAAACGCATTAAGAGATTAATATATCACATAATATTCACATGTTAAAAATATATAGTTTCCAACAAAATTTGTTAAGCAATCATTTTTCAAGTAAACACGGTCGAAGTCCAGACTCACTAATGCATCCTAACAAACTAGATAAGACACACTAATGCAAAATTCTGGTTCTCTAAGACCATCGCTCGGATACCAACTGAAATGTCCCGTTCTTATTGATTAAAAACGTTCCATATTAATTGATTTCGTTGCGAGGTTTTGACCTCTATATGAGACGTTTTTCAAAGACTGCATTCATTTTTAAACAAACCATAACCTTTATTTCATCAATAAAGGTTTAAAAAGCTTTACGTAGATTATCAAATAATGATAATCTAAAATATCCTGTTTACACACGACCATTACATAATGGTTTACAATACAAATATGTTACAACAAAATAAGTTTCTTGAATGCAGTTTTTACACAATATCATACAAGCATGGACTCCAAATCTTGTCCTTATTTAAGTATGCGACAGCGGAAGCTCTTAATAATCACCTGAGAATAAACATGCTTAAAACGTCAACAAAAATGTTGGTGAGTTATAGGTTTAACCTATATATATCAAATCATAATAATAGACCACAAGATTTCATATTTCAATACACATCCCATACATAGAGATAAAAATCATTCATATGGTGAACACCTGGTAACCGACATTAACAAAATGCATATATAAGAATATCCCCATCATTCCGGGACACCCTTCGGATATGATATAAATTTCGAAGTACTAAAGCATCCGGTACTTTGGATGGGGTTTGTTAAGCCCAATAGATCTATCTTTAGGATTCGCGTCAATTAGGGTGTCTGTTCCCTAATTCTTAGATTACCAGACTTAATAACAAGGGGCATATTCGATTTCGATAATTCAACCATAGAATGTAGTTTCACGTACTTGTGTCTATTTTGTAAATCATTTATAAAACCTGCATGTATTCTCATCCCAAAAATATTAGATTTTAAAAGTGGGACTATAACTCACTTTCACAGATTTTTACTTCGTCGGGAAGTAAGACTTGGCCACTGGTTGATTCACGAACCTATAACAATATATACATATATATCAAAGTATGTTCAAAATATATTTACAACACTTTTAATATATTTTGATGTTTTAAGTTTATTAAGTCAGCTGTCCTCGTTAGTAACCTACAACTAGTTGTCCACAGTTAGATGTACAGAAATAAATCGATAAATATTATCTTGAATCAATCCACGACCCAGTGTATACGTATCTCAGTATTGATCACAACTCAAACTAAATATATTTTGGAATCAACCTCAACCCTGTATAGCTAACTCCAACATTCACATATAGAGTGTCTATGGTTGTTCCGAAATATATATAGATGTGTCGACATGATAGGTCGAAACATTGTATACGTGTCTATGGTATCTCAAGATTACATAATATACAATACAAGTTGATTAAGTTATGGTTGGAATAGATTTGTTACCAATTTTCACGTAGCTAAAATGAGAAAAATTATCCAATCTTGTTTTACCCATAACTTCTTCATTTTAAATCCGTTTTGAGTGAATCAAATTGCTATGGTTTCATATTGAACTCTATTTTATGAATCTAAACAGAAAAAGTATAGGTTTATAGTCGGAAAAATAAGTTACAAGTCGTTCTTGTAAAGGTAGTCATTTCAGTCGAAAGAACGACGTCTAGATGACCATTTTAGAAAACATACTTCCACTTTGAGTTTAACCATAATTTTTGGATATAGTTTCATGTTCATAATAAAAATCATTTTCTCATAATAACAACTTTTAAATCAAAGTTTATCATAGTTTTTAATTAACTAACCCAAAACAGCCCGCGGTGTTACTACGACGGCGTAAATCCGGTTTTACGGTGTTTTTCGTGTTTTCAGGTTTTAAATCATTAAGTTAGCATATCATATAGATATAGAACATGTGTTTAGTTGATTTTAAAAGTCAAGTTAGAAGGATTAACTTTTGTTTGCGAACAAGTTTAGAATTAACTAAACTATGTTCTAGTGATTACAAGTTTAAACCTTCGAATAAGATAGCTTTATATGTATGAATCGAATGATGTTATGAACATCATTACTACCTTAAGTTCCTTGGATAAACCTACTGGAAAAGAGAAAAATGGATCTAGCTTCAATGGATCCTTGGATGGCTCGAAGTTCTTGAAGCAGAATCATGACACGAAAACAAGTTCAAGTAAGATCATCACTTAAAATAAGATTGTTATAGTTATAGAAATTGAACCAAAGTTTGAATATGATTATTACCTTGTATTAGAATGATAACCTACTGTAAGAAACAAAGATTTCTTGAGGTTGGATGATCACCTTACAAGATTAGAAGTGAGCTAGCAAACTTGAAAGTATTCTTGATTTTATGAAACTAGAACTTTTGGAATTTATGAAGAACACTTAGAACTTGAAGATAGAACTTGAGAGAGATCAATTAGATGAAGAAAATTGAAGAATGAAAGTGTTTGTAGGTGTTTTTGGTCGTTGGTGTATGGATTAGATATAAAGGATATGTTATTTTGTTTTCATGTAAATAAGTCATGAATGATTACTCATATTTTTGTAATTTTATGAGATATTTCATGCTAGTTGCCAAATGATGGTTCCCACATGTGTTAGGTGACTCACATGGGCTGCTAAGAGCTGATCATTGGAGTGTATATATCAATAGTACATACATCTAAAAGCTGTGTATTGTACGAGTACGAATACGGGTGCATACGAGTAGAATTGTTGATGAAACTGAACGAGGATGTAATTGTAAGCATTTTTGTTAAGTAGAAGTATTTTGATAAGTGTATTGAAGTCTTTCAAAAGTGTATAAATACATATTAAAACACTACATGTATATATACATTTTAACTGAGTCGTTAAGTCATCGTTAGTCGTTACATGTAAGTGTTGTTTTGAAACTTTTAGGTTAACGATCTTGTTAAATGTTGTTAACCCAATGTTTATAATATCAAATGAGATTTTAAATTATTATATTATCATGATATTATCATGTATGAATATCTCTTAATATGATATATATACATTAAATGTCTTTACAACGATAATCGTTACATATATGTCTCGTTTAAAAATCATTAAGTTAGTAGTCTTGTTTTTACATATGTAGTTCATTGTTAATATACTTAATGATATGTTTACTTATCATAGTATCATGTTAACTATATATATATCCATATATATGTCATCATATAGTTTTTACAAGTTTTAACGTTCGTGAATCACCGGTCAACTTGGGTGGTCAATTGTCTATATGAAACATATTTCAATTAATCAAGTCTTAACAAGTTTGATTGCTTAACATGTTGGAAACATTTAATCATGTAAATATCAATCTCAATTAATATATATAAACATGGAAAAGTTCGGGTCACTACACTATTATTGCCTTTGCTCGTAAAGACATAGCTGAAAGTGCAAATGCTCGTAAAAGAGCTGCTGATGCTGAGCGTGCCTTAAATGATGCACAAAAAATAATAAAGGCTAAAGAAGTTGAGTTAAAAAGTGCTCAAGATGTTGCTGCTGTTCTGCAAGGGGAAAAGGATGCTGAGCAGGTGAAAGTGGGTGAGCTGGAGAAACAGCTGAGTGAAGAGAGAGAGAAGTCTACTGAGCTACTCCGGAGGGCGGAGAAAGGCGAGGGCAATTTTGCTGAGCTTAAGAAAGGTGTGCCAGGTCTGATAGCTAAGGTGCTTGGATCCAGTCTTGTAGGGAATCCCTACAATGATTATGTTGATGCTGCCTGCGCCCTTGCTATTGCTGATGTGACCGGCAAGCTGTTCAAACGCCTTGCTCCCAACCAAACGCCTTCTGCTGCCATTGCCAAACTTATGCCTCCTGGTACTTAAGAAAAGTTGATGAGGCCAAGAACAAATTGATAAATCTGAAGATAAATGTTTATGATGAAGTATGCAGAAAAGAAGACTCTTCTGCTCAAGATGTACTTAGCGTGCAGTTTAATTGATCTTTGTAAAAATTTCAAACAATGTTTTGTAATAAACTTCTTACTGACTTTAACATTATATATATATATACTGACTTTATTGTGATGACTATGTGTGCTTATATGCTTGTTGCAAATATTTTTATGCTTAACGCTTTAAAACCAATCAATTATGCACCTGAGCAAAAAATTTCTATACACAATTGTACAGTGTATAATTTGAGCAAATTATTTTGAAAAGTGCATAAGGTAACTCATATGTAAATGCCTTGCAGTATCAAGAATACGATGTCTGATTACGCCTTCCATCATAAAATTAATGAGGAAGAATTATGAAGTGTTTTAGAAGAATGACTATAAATCAATAAACTCTCCGTCTTACGCCTTCCGTCATAAATTATATGAGGAAGAATTGCTAATTATTTTGCCTTCATACATAAAATATATAACTTCGTTCTGTGAAGTAATTTTTTATAATGTTTGTCATGACAAGTATCTGAGTTTTGTATCATGCCTCGGTGCGTTCTAGTAAAACTTAAATGTTTTCTAGCCGATCCCTTGTGCCTTTACTGGCCGGCACAAAAGCTTCCGCCATCGGAGGTATTTAAAAATACGATCCTTCTGTGGGCAGGTTATAAATGTAATGTTTTACATTTGTCACGGGCAGCACTTTGTTTAAGAAAAATATAAAATTATTGCTCAGTACTGTGCAGTACATAAACGATTGATGACGACTTTTAGGTGGATCAAGCCTAATTAGTACGTCATGAATGTTTAATGTATGCAATTGCTAATGTATGCACTGCAAAATAACCACAATGGTTCACCGTAAGTTTGATAAACGCTGCTTCATCTTATAATTCGAAATGTGTTCTTCAAATGCCAAACAGGCATGAGTACAACGATTGTAAAAGACTGCTTTTATTGAAATGCTAAATGAAACTGCTCTTTATTGAAAAGATAAACACTGTTCTTGATAACTTGTTGACAAATTGGTTCTTCATATACCGAGCGCCCAGCGCTGTCCGGCCTTCACACTTGCTTACGGAATGAAAAACTCCTGAACTTCTTCCTCGCTGAATAACCTATCACGCCTTCTCTGATTCATTCTGCCTTCTGGACCATTTGCAAACGTTGATCTTTCCCTTGTTGGCTGCACATACTGTGAATGTATGGCTGCGACTCCATTTGGAGTGGGGAATCTGACCTCTGCATGGGCCGTCGATGTTATTGCCCCAAACTTAGCCAAAGCTGTTCTTCCAAAAAGGACATTAAAACGAGAATTGCCATCTATGATTGTGAAATCAATTGTTTCCGTTCTCAACAATGGGAATGTGCCCATAACAACTTCCAAACGAATATGCCCCATGGCATTTATCGGTGCTCCTGTTAGTCCAGAAACTTTCAACCTCGTTTGCCTAGCTCTGCTCTGCACATGCCTTGGAAAAGTTCTCAAACAATGCCAATAGATGATGTCAGCTTCACTTCCTGTATCTGTGTAGATACAATTGACAAACTTATTTGCTATCTCTGCTGAAATGATCACTGGTTGGATGGATAACGCCCAACTCTGAATTGGCTGAAAGATAATTGGGGCATATCTCCAGCTGTCCAAATTGTTGTTTGATGATTCACCTTCTTCATAATGACCATCGTTAATCCAAACCATCCTGATTACAACTTCTGGAGTTGTCTCACGCTCTGTGATCCGTTCTCCGTACTGCATTTGGTTCCGATTATCTCTTCCGCCATGCTGCTCTCTTCTGTTCTCTCCACGGCGTCCTCTGCTACCATCATTCCTTTGCCACGCAAATTTCCTGCGAGGATCATTCCTCCTGTACTGTTTGCCAGGCAACAAATGATTCAATTCTCCTGCCTTGATTTTCGCTATAATTTCTCTCATCAAAGATTTTCAATTGTCCGTATCATGGCCCCAAGCCTCATGGAAATCACACCACAACTCACTCTTTGGACCCTCCCTCTCTTCCATAGGTGCTGGAGCATTGAAAGTGGTCTGAATTGGTTCAGTGAAAAGGATCTCTTTCGGTGTTTTAGTAAGCGCCATTATCAACGGGTGCCTTTCGATTGGCTTTCTGTTGTGGTGGAAATCATTAGGGTGATTGTTTCCTCTCCATCCTCCATTTGAATTATCATTCCTTCTCTGATTTCTGTCAAAATACCGTCCTCCGTTGTGCGACTTACTACTACTGCCAGTATCACACTTGTTCAACCCACGCTCACAAGCTCGAACATGCCTCAGTGCAACCTCCAAAGCTTGATGCAATGTTTTTGGCAAGTCATACCGTAATGCATGAAAAAGTGCACTAAACCGTCGCTGGTCCAAACAGAAAATGAAACCAGATACAAGCTGTGATTCTGGACAATCAGGAATCTTCCGTGCTTCAAGTGTATAACGCTTCATAAAATTGCTCAAAGATTCGTTATGATGCATTGTGATCTCGTGTGCATCAAGATGTGTCAGAGTACAGCTCCGTAGATTTTGGTATTGCATCACAAATTTTGCTCTCAAATCAAGAAAACTGGTAATACTCCTTGGCGGCAAACTAGCAAACCATTCGCGTGCCATTTTCTGCAAAACCATAGGAAACATATAGCACGCAGTTTCATCCTCCCAATGCTGCAACCTCATAACACCTTCAAACATAGTCAGAAAATCTTCCGGATCCGTTTTGCCATCATAAACTCCAATTGCTGGTATAGCAAGATTTCTGGGCAATGGATAATTAGAAATTCGATCAATGAAACACTGCGTTGATTCTGCCATCGCTGGTGGCTTGGTGGCTTGTTCTCCAGTAATGAGGGCAAAAAAGTGGTCCACAGCCACAGCACGGACGGCGGGCTGCGCTAAGCGTTGCTTGTATTTTGCTGGAGCTGTCTGCTTAAGAATGTCATTTAAAAGCAACACTGCCTGCTTTTCTGACATGAACTCATCTTTGTCAATTTCATCATCAGAGTCATTATTATCACAACTCAGGTCATTATCATCCCCAGAATCATCAATAAGACTGCCCAGCTTGTCAAGTAGCATGGATAACTTGTACTTTGATATAGATTGCCTTTTCATTATCTGCTTGTCTTTGCCATCCGCCATCCGCCGAAAAGGTATAAATGACGGACATCGCCATGGTTGCATCAATGGTCATCGCTCTGGATTAGTAACAAAATTTGGAAGTCTTTCTGCACTTTTAGCTGTCACTTCTTCGATTACTAGCCTTTTCTCCGAATTAGTTGCCAAATGTTTAAGCCTCTCTGTAGTTTTAGCAACTGTTTCTTCAATCGTACCATCTAGTGGTGAAATAGGTACATCTTCAATAGTGACCATGTCGTCGTTTGATGGATGATTGACTGCTTCAAGTACAAATGGAGCTTTAGCTGCTTTCGTTCCTTTTCCGTTTCGTGTGTTCTTTGCATTAGTGGATGGCGCCATTGTTAACACGTATTTCCTTATGAGGTAAGGCTTAGTATGTCAACAAGAGACTAGAAGTGATCTAGCTTTTAGGAGGGCGGAGTGTTGCCGATTGATTTTTACCCTCGGGAAATAATCCCTGCAGACCCGGTACACAAGTGTAGAAACTTGTGGGGTGGCTTAATCAATCTGTCGTCCGTAGAGCGTAAGAGTGCTAGCCGGATGACTTCTAGTGAGAGAAGGTAGAGAGAGAAAGAGAAGTGAAGTCTCAGCTCTCAAAGTTGTCAGAATATCTGAACTTGTGTAAAATGACGACCCAAGGGGTCTATTTATAGTGTCAGATCTACCAGATTTGTTTGGGGACACGTGTCAAATGATGATACGTTCTGCTACATGTGCTCCGAAATTTATGCTAAATGCGGCGCTCTCCGGCCAGGGCTTATGCGCTAGGCGGCCTTCAGGGCTTACGCATGACGGAGCAGCCTGTACAGCGGAGAACGCTGGACGGACAATCTCCACAAAACTGTTGTTTCCAGCCTTCCTGATCCTATTTTTATGCAACTATTATGCCTTTTATGTGTGTATACGATAGGATATACCATTAACCTCATTCATCAATTGATCCTAACACGCAAACACGAACTCGAATTTTTGTGAAGAACAATTTGTTGACTTTTAAAATTTCAACTTTGACTCGAGAATTCACGTTTGATTTAACGAATTAAGACCTGCGAATTTGAGGAAACTTTCACGACAAGATTTCGGACACTTCTGCAATTTTACTTCTGGTCAATTCGTTTTAAATCAATTTCAAGGTTAAATGGGTTTGAGCTTATAAAAAGGATGAATATCGGTTCTTTGTTTTTTTTTAATCAACAGGTAAGAGTTGTTTTAGAGCATCTGTATTTGACATTGAGGGAAAAATCGAATGACTTTATTTTCCAATACCAGATAGTCGATCTGCTATAACACAAGTGGGTGTTGTAGGGTTCACGAGCATAATAGAGAAAAATAAAGAAGACAGTGATATGACACAGTTTATAGATACCTATCCGACTTTTCATTTATATTTAATTAATACAAATAACTAATAAATATAAATATGTTAATAATAATAATACTTTTAATATTAAAATTATATTATTATTAATAGTAAAAGTAATAATGATAATACTTTTATAATAAAGATAATGGTAATAATGTTAATTAGTAATGACATTAATAATAATATTATTATTGATAAAGGTAATAATAATAACATGATAAAAACAATAATGATAATTTTTAAATAAAATAAATGATAAGTTTACTAACTATTAATAATTCATTTAAATGTAAATTATAATTTTAATTGTTCTTATAATCTTTTTTATCATACCTTACAATTATAATAATAATAATGATATTAATAATACTAATACTAATAGTAATAGTAATACTGAAAGTAATAAGAATATTATTACAACAACTATGTCTTAAGTTGTAATTTTATTTAATATTTTAATACCACATATTTTTAATTATGTAATATGTAATAATTATATAATGTATATATATATAAAATCATATATTTAATATTTAATATAATACATTTCGATATATATAATACAATATACATATATTATAATGATTAGAATTCATATATATTTATTCACAACAACATTTTATCTTGTATAAATATTTTTACATATTTAACTCTGATGATTAAATTGTATTTTATTATTTTAATTTATAATATATAAACTTATATTTATATATACATATATTCATATTTATTTACAACAATTGTTCGTGAATCGTCGGGAATAGTCAAAGGGTAAATGAACCCAATTCAAAGTTTTTGAGACTTCAACATTACAGACTTTGCTTATCGTGTCGAAATCATATTAAGATCAAGTTTAAATTTAGTCGGAAATTCCCGGGTCGTCACAGTACCTACCCGTTAAAGAAATTTCGTCCCGAAATTTGAGTGAGGTGGTCATGGTTAACAATAAAAATGTTTTAATGACGAATATGAATTGATAAATAGAGTTTTATCAGCATTGAATAATAATGCTAAAATAATTCGATTATTCTAAGAATACGAACGAAGCTATTGCAAAAGATTGAAATAGGAAAAGTAAAGATTAGTCTTAACTTTTGACAGAGTCAGGGTTGAATTCCGGAATTCAAGGGATTTAAAGAAAATCTTCGAATTCTAAAAGATTTGATTCTTTGGCGAGTAAGGAAATTAAGATCACTATAATTAAATACGGTGATCTGCCTTGATTACCCTGTCTGATATTTCCATTATAAATTAAGCTCTTCCGTTCCATTATTCTCACCATTCCTATACTTTCTTTCTTACTTCATACATCCAAAAGATTGTGAAAAAGCTTAGTCCAGTTCTAATCCCTAATATTTTCCTAATTATTATTTCTGTCATCCTTATTTTCAATCTTCCATCAGAAGAATCTGTTTATTTCTACTATTACCTTGGGGTGATACTATTCTTAATTATACCGTGTCTTTATATTGCTATTCGTATTAATATCTATGGTTTGTAATTTCTGCGTTGTTGTTGGATTTTATATTTTCCCTTATATTTCAATGTCCCTGCTTCTGTCTCCTATAATTATTGTCATCCACAGTTAATGTGCTCTCTTATTTACTGCGATTTATATCCCCTTTCTATTTCAGAGCTTCATGCTTTTGTTTACTTTTCGCAAGTAACGGTCCAAAATTCATAGGTATGGAGTTTCGAATTATAATAATATATAAGGTAGAACGGAAAGGTAGTAGCACGATTTGATTTGTCAAATTACCCGAGTCACTGAGAATAGAACTATCAAGAACATACTTTCTTGATATGTTCAGAAGTTTAACAGAATGAAAGAGTTATGTAACATGGCACGTGATGACGTTATGGTCTGTGAATCATCTCGTCCCATAAGAAACTCAGCATGACTTACTGTAATATAATCACGTTGATCAAGTGTCATTATATTATACTAACTCATGCATCAATTTCCAACATTACTCCAGAAGTCATTCATAATTTAAACTCGAATTTTAAAGAAATTTAGAAACTAAAATGGTTTCAATTATGATGTAATACAGATAGCAAGAAGAGTTAACTAATTTCGGACAAGAAGAGTTATGAAAATATCCTCAGAAATATCGAAGATATTTATGATGCTATTTTGGGATTTCTAAGTTCGATGGTTGATGAAGAAATATTTTACGCAAGATTTTAACATGAGTACGGAGCAAGATATTCGTTGAAGGTTTCATCGGACCCAGAATTACCTAGATTCTTTGAATATATGGTATGGTCCTGGTATTTGGCCTAGGTCTCCTTCATGGTTTGCTCAATCTGTTTTTCAGTACCAAATTTCTATCGAGCGTTCCCAACACTCTCTTCTTTATCATCAAACTTTTAACCGTTTAGACCATCTACAATTTTTCTGTTTCCTCTGCATTTAATACTACGATATCTAAATCATCGGTTATCATTCCGAAGTGGTTTCAAGAGAATTGTGTTTTTAGATGATTAAACGCTGATGGTAACATGGAGGAATATAAAAGGTTTCCCGGTAACAATAAAAAAAAACACGCATATATATCAAGGTTATGAATAGGTTGTTTCGAACGAAAATTCGAAGTTGACTTGCTGGAGCTGTGACAAAATTTGCTACTTTGAAAGAGATTCCCAAGTTATTTTGGGTAATAATAACGCTAAGGAATTTGCACAGTTACGTGTTAAACGTTTACTCAGATGCCGAGAGTTTCTCAGGTACATAACTATATGCATAAATCTTTCCTTCCGCAGATGAAATGTCATACCCCGTCCAAAATCTTCCGAACGAATACAATAACATATGGTACCATCACGATGAACGGACCTCTATATGCCTTGAACAACTCCATTTAATGTCTCTAAAACGAGTAAATGCACAGCGGAAGATTTCTTTCATACCTGAGAATAAACATGCTTTCAAGTGTCAACCAAAAGGTTGGTGAGTTCATTAGTTTAGCATAAATAATCATTTCATAATTTTAATAGACCACAAGATTTCATATTTCCATTTCCCATAAACATATGTCCCATGCATAGAGACAAAAATAATCATTCATATGGATTGAACACCTGGTAACCGACATTCACAATTTGCATATAAGAATATCCCCATCATTCCGGGATCCTCCATCGGACATGATATATGTAGTGACCCGAACTTTTCCATGTTTATATATATTAATTGAGATTGATATTTACATGATTAAATGTTTCCAACATGTTAAGCAATCAAACTTGTTAAGACTTGATTAATTGAAATATGTTTCATAAAGACAATTGACCACCCAAGTTGACCGGTGATTCACGAACGTTAAAACTTGTAAAAACTATATGATGACATATATATGGATATATATATAGTTAACATGATACTATGATAAGTAAACATATCATTAAGTATATTAACAATGAACTACATATGTAAAAATAAGACTACTAACTTAACGATTTTTAAACGAGACATATATGTAACGATTATCGTTGTAAAGACATTTAATGTATATATATCATATTAAGAGATATTCATACTGAAATGTCCCGTTCTTATTGATTAAAAACGTTCCATATTAATTGATTTCGTTGCGAGGTTTTGACCTCTATATGAGACGTTTTTCCAAGACTGCATTCATTTTAAAGCAAACCATAACCTTTATTTCATCAATAAAGGTTTAAAAAGCTTTACGTAGATTATCAAATAATGATAATCTAAAATATCTTGTTTACACACGACCATTACATAATGGTTTACAATACAAATATGTTACAACAAAATAAGTTTCTTGAATGCAGTTTTTACACAATATCATACAAGCATGGACTCCAAATCTCGTCCTTATTTAAGTATGCGACAGCGGAAGCTCTTAATAATCACCTGAGAATAAACATGCTTAAAACGTCAACAAAAATGTTGGTGAGTTATAGGTTTAACCTATATATATCAAATCATAATAATAGACCACAAGATTTCATATTTCAATACACATCCCATACATAGGGATAAAAAAATCATTCATATGGTGAACACCTGGTAACCGACATTAACAAGATGCATATATAAGAATATCCCCATCATTCCGGGACACCCTTCGGATATGATATAAATTTCGAAGTACTAAAGCATCCGGTACTTTGGATGGGGTTTGTTAGGCCCAATAGATCTATCTTTAGGATTCACGTCAATTAGGGTGTCTGTTCTCTAATTCTTAGATTACCAGACTTAATAAAAAGGGGCATATTCGATTTCGATAATTCAACCATAGAATGTAGTTTCACATACTTGTGTCTATTTTGTAAATCATTTATAAAACCTGCATGTATTCTCATCCCAAAAATATTAGATTTTAAAAGTGGGACTATAACTCACTTTCACAGATTTTTACTTCGTCGGGAAGTAAGACTTGGCCACTGGTTGATTCACGAACCTATAACAATATATACATATATATCAAAGTATGTTCAAAATATATTTACAAGACTTTTAATATATTTTGATGTTTTAAGTTTATTAAGTCAGTTGTCCTTGTTAGTAACCTACAACTAGTTGTCCACAGTTAGATGTACAGAAATAAATCGATAAATATTATCTTGAATCAATCCACGACCCAGTGTATACGTATCTCAGTATTGATCACAACTCAAACTATATATATTTTGGAATCAACCTCAACCCTGTATAGCTAACTCCAACATTCACATATAGAGTGTCTATGGTTGTTCCGAAATATATATAGATGTGTCGACATGATAGGTCGAAACATTGTATACGTGTCTATGGTATCTCAAGATTACATAATATACAATACAAGTTGATTAAGTTATGGTTGGAATAGATTTGTTACCAATTTTCACGTAGCTAAAATGAGAAAAATTATCCAATCTTGTTTTACCCATAACTTCTTCATTTTAAATCCGTTTTGAGTGAATCAAATTGCTATGTTTTCATATTGAACTCTATTTTATGAATCTAAACAGAAAAAGTATAGGTTTATAGTCGGAAAAATAAGTTACAAGTCGTTTTTGTAAAGGTAGTCATTTCAGTCGAAAGAACGACGTCAAGATGACCATTTTAGAAAACATACTTCCACTTTGAGTTTAACCATAATTTTTGGATATAGTTTCATGTTCATAATAAAAATCATTTTCTCATAATAACAACTTTTAAATCAAAGTTTATCATAGTTTTTAATTAACTAACCCAAAACAGCCCGCGGTGTTACTACGACGGCGTAAATCCGGTTTTACGGTGTTTTTCGTGTTTCCAGGTTTTAAATCATTAAGTTAGCATATCATATAGATATAGAACATGTGTTTAGTTGATTTTAAAAGTCAAGTTAGAAGGATTAACTTTTGTTTGCGAACAAGTTTAGAATTAACTAAACTATGTTCTAGTGATTACAAGTTTAAACCTTCGAATAAGATAGCTTTATATGTATGAATCGAATGATGTTATGAACATCATTACTACCTTAAGTTCCTTGGATAAACCTACTGGAAAAGAGAAAAATGGATCTAGCTTCAATGGATCCTTGGATGGCTCGAAGTTCTTGAAGCAGAATCATGACACGAAAACAAGTTCAAGTAAGATCATCACTTGAAATAAGATTGTTATAGTTATAGAAATTGAACCAAAGTTTAAATATGATTATTACCTTGTATTAGAATGATAACCTACTGTAAGAAACAAATATTTCTTGAGGTTGGATGATCACCTTACAAGATTGGAAGTGAGCTAGCAAACTTGAAAGTATTCTTGATTTTATGAAACTAGAACTTTTGGAATTTATGAAGAACACTTAGAACTTGAAGATAGAACTTGAGAGAGATCAATTAGATGAAGAAAATTGAAGAATGAAAGTGTTTGTAGGTGTTTTTGGTCGTTGGTGTATGGATTAGATATAAAGGATATGTAATTTTGTTTTCATGTAAATAAGTCATGAATGATTACTCATATTTTTGTAATTTTATGAGATATTTCATGCTAGTTGCCAAATGATGGTTCCCACATGTGTTAGGTGACTCAGATGGGCTGCTAAGAGCTGATCATTGGAGTGTATATATGATGTTGTAGCGTGAGGGTACAAAATAGTATTAATTTTACTACGAAATACTACAAAATATTACACAAGTTTTAATTATTTTACGGATGGATATACCTAAACCTTGCTACAACACTTATAGGCAGTGTACCTAATCGTAGAGTATTGTAGTTTTTAGTAAGTCCGGTTCGTTCCACAGGGAGCTCGTGAAGTTTAACGCTATATTTTTATAAAACTATATTTTTACAAAAATATATAAATATAAGTAGTAGTATTATTATTATAAAAGGGGGTTTTTACCGTTTAGTGACCGGTTTGTCGATTCTATATTTTAAGCGCAAAGATAAATGACGATAATTAAAGTGCGTAAAATAATGACAATAAATAAAATGACAGTAAATAAAATTGCGAGTAATAAAATGACAGTAAATAAAGATACGATGAGAAATACAATAAAAGAATTATGCTTATTTAAACTTCCGTAATCATGATGTTTGACGTGTTGATTTTAATTTATTACCATGGGTTAATTGTCCTTTGTCCTGGTTTATTTGATACGTCTATCTGGTTTTTGTCCATAATAGTCCATCGGTCATAAATATAAAGTGCGAGTATCCTCGTCAAATTACCCTTATACCCGAAGTCAAATATTCCAACTGATTAAGGATTTAAACTGTGACGCAGTTATCACTTCTGTCAACAATTACACCAGTTATCACTGTATGTAATCCACCCCTGTTTTAATTAGTTTATGAATATTAATTCATCCACTTGATCAGAATGAATAATCAATTACCCAACTCAATTGATTAATTAAATGATTATAACAGATTCCATATGAACGTCACTAAATAGGACAACCATAATCATTATTAATTATTAGGTTACTTAATTTGAAGATAGGTTCGACAGACTCCAATGAGTTGTCACTCAATTAGACAATACCCCCCATCTATTAATAGTCAATAGTCCAATTTCCACAAGTGTCGGTCTTTTGCCCAAACCTTAATTATGGTCCAAAGTTCAATAACCCCATCTTAATATTTTAGCCTAACATCACGATTACTTCGGCTCAAATAAGCATAATAATAACTTAGTTACGAGACATTAATTTAAAAAGGAAGAACATAACTTACAATGATTATTTATAGCGTAGCGTTACACGGACAGAGTTCCGACTTAAAACCCGTTAAACATTTGTTACACTACCCCAAAATTATTATTAAACTTAAAATTAAAATTAATATTATAAATATATATGTTACAAAGAAAGAGAATTGAAAAGGTGTATCTAAATCATCGATTTAGATGGCCTTTTATAGGCAAATGATAAATTGAAATTTTCACTTATGACCCCTGAACTATGCTCAATTAACAACTTTTTAATATTTAATATTATTCTTATTATGAATTATTTAAATATTATATTATATTCTTTTGCATAGTTGACTTGTACTTTCAGATCCGTTGCGTTGAGCGTTGAAAGTTGGTTCATGTGTCGGTTCCGGATTTTCGAACGTCCTTTCGCACAATTTTATATCGTGTACTTTGCGTTTTGTAACTTGTACTCTTGTCGTTTTTAGACGTTCCTCATCAATAATTTGAACCTTTTTTATTGTATCTTGTACTTTTTAGCTTTTTGGACCTTTGCGTCTTCAATTCGTCGTTTTCGCCTTTTGTCTTCGCACTTATTAAATATAAACGAATATTACTTGAAAATGGAACAATTGCAACTAAAATCTTGTCTTTCTTGGGGAATAATGCTATGAAATATATGTTCCTTTTTAGCCTTATCAATATCCCCACACTTGAGCGTTGCTTGTCCTCAAGCAATACAGTCTTGAAATAAAAACATACAAGAATCACTTCTTTATTCTTCACACTTTATACATCAGTGATTTTGATACGGTGTTATAAACAATGATAGTAACGATAGAACCATGGTTAAAGGTGGGTGTGTCATCCACAGTTGCCTTGGGTTTAGGTCAACGACACTTGCAATCAAATAGCCGATTTACTTTCGGTTTCCAAAGCAAAGTGCACATTTGAAAGGCGGTTTACAGTCCCACATGACTATTAAAATGTAGATCCTTAAGGAAATTGGATCTTTATGAAAACATTTGATCTTTTTGAAAATTTAATCTAGCTTTTACCCTAGATAAGTTTTCCGGAATAACCCTTCACCGGTGTTTGCAAAATATTTTTGTGGGTTGTGTGGGTTTCAGATTTGAAAATTTTAGCTCAACACTTGTGGTTTTGTGTTACCCACTTGCTAACCTTGTATTAGGAAAGCAACACGTCCAGTTTACTTGTCCCGTATATTACCTTTCGGCAAACTACCGTCCGGTTGTAAAGGAAAGCGATGAACAAGAAGCTGTTAAGGCAATGTCCCGTGACATGCAGATGATTATGGTCTTATTAACGTGTCGGATGCTAGAACTATCCTTGGTAGGAGCGATAGTAAAGATCATCCTATAATTTTTCGGTCTGGCACAAGGTCCTGTCTCCGACCATGCTATGCAACCACCGTTCTTACGGTTGACACCCGATTTGGTTCAGGTGACCTAATGAATTCCAGGTGAATTTCTTAGGATTTTACATTCAATGGTAATGAACGCATTGAAAATGGTTTTTCAGAAAACAAATCGGTTTGTATTTTTGATCAAAATATTTTCTCGTTCATGCTCGAGTTTAGATATCATCGAATTCCATGAGTTTGAATTCACAATCTTTAAGGTCAATCTCTAGGATTGAGTATTATCAGTCTTAAAAGCTGATTTTTAATCTTTAAGGAGATTATCCTTTTCTGGGGATCTGATTCATTAGTCTTATCAAGCTAATTTGCACGGTGCCTCCCCATTGTACGAGATAAATCCTTCTCATGGTTAGGATAAATCTGACCACTTGGCAACCCTGTTTGATGCTGAGGTCCGTGGATTTCCTGCTGATTTTAGAGATGACTTTTCTAGATTTTTCGTCAACCTACAGTGAAATGTCCCGTTCTTATTGATTAAAAACGTTCCATATTAATTGATTTCGTTGCGAGGTTTTGACCTCTATATGAGACGTTTTTCAAAGACTGCATTCATTTTAAAACAAACCATAACCTTTATTTCATCAATAAAGGTTTAAAAGTTTTACGTAGATTATCAAATAATGATAATCTAAAATATCCTGTTTACACACGACCATTACATAATGGTTTACAATACAAATATGTTACAACAAAATAAGTTTCTTGAATGCAGTTTTTACACAATATCATACAAGCATGGACTCCAAATCTCGTCCTTATTTAAGTATGCGACAGCGGAAGCTCTTAATAATCACCTGAGAATAAACATGCTTTAAAACGTCAACAAAAAATGTTGGTGAGTTATAGGTTTAACCTATATATATCAAATCATAATAATAGACCACAAGATTTCATATTTCAATACATATCCCATACATAGAGATAAAAATCATTCATATGGTGAACACCTGGTAACCGACATTAACAAGATGCATATATAAGAATATCCCCATCATTCCGGGACACCCTTCGGATATGATATAAATTTCGAAGTACTAAAGCATCCGGTACTTTGGATGGGGTTTGTTAGGCCCAATAGATCTATCTTTAGGATTCGCGTCAATTAGGGTGTCTGTTCCCTAATTCTTAGATTACCAGACTTAATAAAAAGGGGCATATTCGATTTCGATAATTCAACCATAGAATGTAGTTTCATGTACTTGTGTCTATTTTGTAAATCATTTATAAAACCTGCATGTATTCTCATCCCAAAAATATTAGATTTTAAAAGTGGGACTATAACTCACTTTCACAGATTTTTACTTCGTCGGGAAGTAAGACTTGGCCACTGTTGATTCACGAACCTATAACAATATATACATATATATTAAAGTATGTTCAAAATATATTTACAACACTTTTAATATATTTTGATGTTTTAAGTTTATTAAGTCAGCTGTCCTCGTTAGTAACCTATAACTAGTTGTCCACAGTTAGATGTACAGAAATAAATCGATAAATATTATCTTGAATCAATCCACGACCCAGTGTATACGTATCTCAGTATTGATCACAACTCAAACTATATATATTTTGGAATCAACCTCAACCCTGTATAGCTAACTCCAACATTCACATATAGAGTGTCTATGGTTGTTCCGAAATATATATAGATGTGCCGACATGATAGGTCGAAACATTGTATACGTGTCTATGGTATCTCAAGATTACATAATATATAATACAAGTTGATTAAGTTATGGTTGGAATAGATTTGTTACCAATTTTCACGTAGCTAAAATGAGAAAAATTATCCAATCTTGTTTTACCCATAACTTCTTCATTTTAAATCCGTTTTGAGTGAATCAAATTGCTATGGTTTCATATTGAACTCTATTTTATGAATCTAAACAAAAAAAGTATAGGTTTCTAGTCGGAAAAATAAGTTACAAGTCGTTTTTGTAAAGGTAGTCATTTCAGTCGAAAGAACGACGTCTAGATGACCATTTTAGAAAACATACTTCCACTTTGAGTTTAACCATAATTTTTGGATATAGTTTCATGTTCATAATAAAAATCATTTTCTCAGAATAACAACTTTTAAATCAAAGTTTATCATAGTTTTTAATTAACTAACCCAAAACAGCCCGCGGTGTTACTACGACGGCGTAAATCCGGTTTTACGGTGTTTTTCGTGTTTCCAGGTTTTAAATCATTAAGTTAGCATATCATATAGATATAGAACATGTGTTTAGTTGATTTTAAAAGTCAAGTTAGAAGGATTAACTTTTGTTTGCGAACAAGTTTAGAATTAACTAAACTATGTTCTAGTGATTACAAGTTTAAACCTTCGAATAAGATAGCTTTATATGTATGAATCGAATGATGTTATGAACATCATTACTACCTTAAGTTCCTTGGATGAACCTACTGGAAAAGAGAAAAATGGATCTAGCTTCAATGGATCCTTGGATGGCTCAAAGTTCTTGAAGCAAAATCATGACACGAAAACAAGTTCAAGTAAGATCATCACTTGAAATAAGATTGTTATAGTTATAGAAATTGAACCAAAGTTTGAATATGATTATTACCTTGTATTAGAATGATAACCTACTGTAAGAAACAAAGATTTCTTGAGGTTGGATGATCACCTTACAAGATTGGAAGTGAGCTAGCAAACTTGAAAGTATTCTTGATTTTATGAAACTAGAACTTTTGGAATTTATGAAGAACACTTAGAACTTGAAGATAGAACTTGAGAGAGTTCAATTAGATGAAGAAAATTGAAGAATGAAAGTGTTTGTAGGTGTTTTTGGTCGTTGGTGTATGGATTAGATATAAAGGATATGTAATTTTGTTTTCATGTAAATAAGTCATGAATGATTACTCATATTTTTGTAATCTTATGAGATATTTCATGCTAGTTGCCAAATGATGGTTCCCACATGTGTTAGGTGACTCACATGGGCTGCTAAGAGCTGATCATTGGAGTGTATATACCAATAGTACATACATCTAAAAGCTGTGTATTGTACGAGTACGAATACGGGTGCATACGAGTAGAATTGTTGATGAAACTGAACGAGAATGTAATTGTAAGCATTTTTGTTAAGTAGAAGTATTTTGATAAGTGTATTGAAGTCTTTCAAAAGTGTATAAATACATATTAAAACACTACATGTATATACATTTTAACTGAGTCGTTAAGTCATCGTTAGTCGTTACATGTAAGTGTTGTTTTGAAACCTTTAGGTTAACGATCTTGTTAAATGTTGTTAACCCAATGTTTATAATAACAAAAGAGATTTTAAATTATTATATTATCATGATATTATGATGTACGAATATCTCTTAATATGATATATATACATTAAATGTCGTTACAACGATAAACGTTACATATATGTCTCGTTTCAAAATCATTAAGTTAGTAGTCTTGTTTTTACATATGTAGTTCATTGTTAATATAATTAATGATATGTTTACTTATCATAATATCATGTTAACTATATATATAACCATATATATGTCATCATATAGTTTTTTTACAAGTTTTAACGTTCGTGAATCACCGGTCAACTTGGGTGGTCAATTGTCTATATGAAACCTATTTCAATTAATCAAGTCTTAACAAGTTTGATTGCTTAACATGTTGGAAACATTTAATCATGTAAACATCAATCTCAATTAATATATATAAACATGGAAAAGTTCGGGTCACTACAGTACCTACCCGTTAAATAAATTTCGTCCCGAAATTTTAAGCTGTTGAAGGTGTTGACGAATCTTCTGGAAATAGATGCGGGTATTTCTTCTTCATCTGATCTTCACGCTCCCAGGTGAACTCGGGTCCTCTACGAGCATTCCATCGAACCTTAACAATTGGTATCTTGTTTTGCTTAAGTCTTTTAACCTCACGATCCATTATTTCGACGGGTTCTTCGATGAATTGGAGTTTTTCGTTGATTTGGATTTCATCTAACGGAATAGTGAGATCTTCTTTAGCAAAACATTTCTTTAAATTCGAGACGTGGAAAGTGTTATGTACAGCCGCGAGTTGTTGAGGTAACTCTAGTCGGTAAGCTACTGGTCCGACACGATCAATAATCTTGAATGGTCCAATATACCTTGGATTTAATTTCCCTCGTTTACCAAATCGAACAACGCCTTTCCAAGGTGCAACTTTAAGCATGACCATCTCTCCAATTTCAAATTCTATATCTTTTCTTTTAATGTCAGCGTAGCTCTTTTGTCGACTTTTGGCGGTTTTCAACCGTTGTTGAATTTGGATGATCTTCTCGGTAGTTTCTTGTATAATCTCCGGACCCGTAATCTGTCTATCCCCCACTTCACTCCAACAAATCGGAGACCTGCACTTTCTACCATAAAGTGCTTCAAACGGCGCCATCTCAATGCTTGAATGGTAGCTGTTGTTGTAGGAAAATTCTGCTAACGGTAGATGTCGATCCCAACTGTTTCCGAAATCAATAACACATGCTCGTAGCATGTCTTCAAGCGTTTGTATCGTCCTTTCGCTCTGCCCATCAGTTTGTGGATGATAGGCAGTACTCATGTCTAGACGAGTTCCTAATGCTTGCTGTAATGTCTGCCAGAATCTTGAAATAAATCTGCCATCCCTATCAGAGATAATAGAGATTGGTATTCCATGTCTGGAGACGACTTCCTTCAAATACAGTCGTGCTAACTTCTCCATCTTGTCATCTTCTCTTATTGGCAGAAAGTGTGCTGATTTGGTGAGACGATCAACTATTACCCAAATAGTATCAAAACCACCTGCAGTCCTTGGCAATTTAGTGATGAAATCCATGGTAATGTTTTCCCATTTCCATTCTGGGATTTCGGGTTGTTGAAGTAGACCTGATGGTTTCTGATGCTCAGCTTTGACCTTAGAACACGTCAAACATTCTCCTACATATTTAGCAACATCGGCTTTCATACCCGGCCACCAAAAATGTTTCTTGAGATCCTTGTACATCTTCCCCGTTCCAGGATGTATTGAGTATCTGGTTTTATGAGCTTCTCTAAGTACCATTTCTCTCATATCTCCAAATTTTGGTACCCAAATCCTTTCAGCCCTATACCGGGTTCCGTCTTCCCGAATATTAAGATGCTTCTCCGATCCTTTGGGTATTTCATCCTTTAAATTTCCCTCTTTTAAAACTCCTTGTTGCGCCTCCTTTATTTGAGTAGTAATGTTATTATGAATCATTATATTCATAGATTTTACTCGAATGGGTTCTCTGTCCTTCCTGCTCAAGGCATCGGCTACCACATTTGCCTTCCCCGGGTGGTAACGAATCTCAAAGTCGTAATCATTCAATAATTCAATCCACCTACGCTGCCTCATATTCAGTTGTTTCTGATTAAATATGTGTTGAAGACTTTTGTGGTCGGTATATATAATACTTTTGACCCCATATAAGTAGTGTCTCCAAGTCTTTAATGCAAAAACAACCGCGCCTAATTCCAAATCATGCGTCGTATAATTTTGTTCGTGAATCTTCAATTGTCTAGACGCATAAGCAATCACCTTCGTTCGTTGCATTAATACACAACCGAGACCTTGCTTTGATGCATCACAATAAATCACAAAATCATCATTCCCTTCAGGCAATGACAATATAGGTGCCGTAGTTAGCTTTTTCTTCAATAACTGAAACGCTTTCTCTTGTTCATCATTCCATTCAAATTTCTTCCCTTTATGCGTTAATGCAGTCAAGGGTTTTGCTATTCTGGAAAAGTCTTGGATGAACCTTCTGTAGTAACCAGCTAGTCCTAAAAACTGGCGTATGTGTTTCGGAGTTTTCGGGGTTTCCCACTTTTCAACAGTTTCTATCTTTGCCGGATCCACCTTAATACCTTCTTTGTTCACTATGTGACCGAGGAATTGAACTTCTTCCAACCAAAATGCACACTTTGAAAACTTAGCGTACAATTCTTCCTTCCTCAATACTTCTAACACCTTTCTCAAATGTTCACCGTGTTCTTGGTCATTCTTTGAGTAAATAAGTATGTCATCAATGAAAACAATGACAAACTTGTCAAGGTATGGTCCACACACTCGGTTCATAAGGTCCATGAACACAGCTGGTGCATTAGTTAAACCAAACGGTATGACCATAAACTCGTAATGACCGTAACGTGTTCTGAAAGCAGTCTTTGGAATATCATCTTCTTTCACCCGCATTTGATGATACCCGGAACGTAAGTCAATCTTTGAATAAACAGACGAGCCTTGTAGTTGATCAAATAAGTCGTCGATTCTCGGTAGTGGGTAGCGGTTCTTGATGGTAAGTTTGTTCAACTCTCGGTAGTCGATACACAACCTGAATGTACCATCTTTCTTCTTGACAAACAAAACAGGAGCTCCCCACGGTGATGTGCTTGGTCGAATGAAACCACGCTCTAAAAGTTCTTGTAATTGGCTTTGCAGTTCTTTCATCTCGCTGGGTGCGAGTCTGTAAGGAGCACGAGCTATTGGTGCAGCTCCTGGTACAAGATCTATTTGAAATTCAACGGATCGATGTGGGGGTAATCCCGGTAATTCTTTCGGAAATACATCGGGAAATTCTTTTGCAATGGGAACATCATTGATGCTCTTTTCTTCAGTTTGTACTTTCTCGACGTGTGCTAGAACAGCATAGCAACCTTTTCTTATTAGTTTTTGTGCCTTCAAATTACTAATAAGATGTAGCTTCGTGTTGCCCTTTTCTCCGTACACCATTAAGGGTTTTCCTTTTTCTCGTATAATGCGAATTGCATTTTTGTAACAAACGATCTCTGCTTTCACTTCTTTCAACCAGTCCATACCGATTATCACATCAAAACTCCCTAACTCTACTGGTATCAAATCAATCTTAAATGTTTCGCTAACCAGTTTAATTTCTCGATTCCGACATATATTATCTGCTGAAATTAATTTACCATTTGCTAATTCGAGTAAAAATTTACTATCCAAAGGCGTCAATGGACAACTTAATTTAGCACAAAAATCTCTACTCATATAGCTTCTATCCGCACCCGAATCAAATAAAACGTAAGCAGATTTATTGTCAATAAGAAACGTACCCGTAACAAGCTCCGGGTCTTCCTGTGCCTCTGCCGCATTAATATTGAAAACTCTTCCGCGGCCTTGTCCATTCGTGTTCTCCTGGTTCGGGCAATTTCTAATAATGTGGCCCGGTTTTCCACATTTATAACAAACTACATTGGCATAACTTGCTCCGACACTACTTGCTCCGCCATTACTTGTTCCGACACCATTTGTTCCTTTCGTTCTGTTAACCCCTGGTCCGTAGACATCACACTTCACCGCGCTATGACCATTTCTTTTACACTTGTTGCAAAATTTGGTGCAGAACCCCGAGTGATTCTTTTCACACCTTTGGCATAGCTGCTTCTGATTGTTGTTGTTGTTGTTGCGGTTATTATTGTTGTTGGGATGATTGTTGTAGTTGCTGTTGTTGTTGTTGTTGTTGTTGTTGGGCCGTTTGTTGTAGTTGCGATTGATGTTGCGATTGTTGGGATAATTGTTGCGATTATTGTTGTAATTGCTGTTGTTGTTATTGTATTGGTGATTCTTATCACCGTTTTCCTCCCACTTTCTTTTGACTTGCTTCACATTGGCCTCTTCAGCAGTCTGTTCTTTAATTCTTTCTTCAATCTGGTTCACTAGTTTGTGAGCCATTCTACATGCCTGTTGTATGGAGGCGGGCTCGTGTGAACTTATATCTTCTTGGATTCTTTCCGGTAATCCTTTCACAAATGCGTCGATCTTCTCTTCCTCATCTTCGAATGCTCCCGGACACAATAGGCACAATTCTGTGAATCTTCTTTCGTACGTGGTAATATCAAATCCTTGGGTTCGTAACCCTCTAAGTTCTGTCTTGAGCTTATTGACCTCGGTTCTGGGACGGTACTTCTCGTTCATCAAGTGCTTGAATGCTGACCACGGTAGTGCGTACGCATCATCTTGTCCCACTTGCTCTAGATAGGTATTCCACCATGTTAACGCAGAACCTGTAAAGGTATGCGTAGCGTACTTCACTTTGTCCTCTTTAGTACACTTACTTATGGCAAACACCGATTCGACCTTCTCGGTCCACCGTTTCAATCCGATCGGTCCTTCGGTTCCATCAAATTCCAAAGGTTTGCAGGCAGTGAATTCTTTATAGGTGCATCCTACACGATTTCCTGTACTGCCAGATCCAAGGTTATTGTTGGTATATAGCGCAGCCTGTACTGCAGCTATGTTTGAAGCTAGAAAAGTACGGAATTCCTCTTCATTCATATTCACAGTGTGTCGAGTAGTCGGTGCCATTTCCTTCAAAATAGTTAAATGGAACAAGTTAATCATACAGAATATTAAGAGTAGTTAATAGTATTTCGTAGCATAATATGAACTCATTTATAAAAGCTTTTTCTTCATATTAGCGTTTTATAAGTTTAAATTCGGGTAGTACCTACCCGTTAAGTTCATACTTAGTAGCTAATATACAATTCAACTACTACAATTCTATATGAAAAACAGATTGTAATAATATTTCGCGTTCAAACTTTTACACAATATTTTACAAACTTACAATACCACTTATTTTACATATAGCATGAAATATAGCACACAATAAATTTGATACAAGATGGTTGTGAAGATAATTCTAGCTAGTACACAAGTCGTTCAGCAAAGGCAATAAAGACACGTAATTCATACGTCCAGAAACAAGTCATGCATTCTGGTTTTACTAGGATTACTTCCCATCCTTGGTCTTGTGGAACATAACCGTTATGGCCGTTGATAAGACAGCGTGTTGTAACGTCGTCAAATGGACGAGGGTTACGTAATGACCAACAGTCTCGTAATAACCTAAAAACCTCATTTCTTACCCCAATTACCGACTCCGTCACTTGAGGGAACGTTTTGTTTAATAGTTGTAGCCCGATGTTCTTGTTCTCACTTTGGTGAGAAGCGAACATTACTAACCCGTAAGCATAACATGCTTCTTTATGTTGCATGTTAGCCGCTTTTTCTAAATCACGAAGTCCTATATTTGGATATACTGAGTCAAAATAATTTCTTAACCCGTTGCGTAAAATAGCATTTGGGTTCCCCGCAATATATGCGTCAAAGTAAACACATCGTAACTTATGGATTTCCCAATGTGATATCCCCCATCTTCCGAACGAAAGCCTTTTATAAACCAAATCATTCTTGGAACGTTCTTCGAATGTCTTACAAACTGATCTCGCCTTAAATAGTTGTGCCGAGGAATTCTGACCGACTCTAGACAAGATTTCATCAATCATGTCTCCGGGTAGGTCTCTTAAAATATTGGGTTGTCTATCCATTTTGTGTTTTTATACTGTAAAATAGACAAGAGTTAGATTCATAAAAAAAATACTTATTAATACAAGTAATTTTTACATATATCATAAAGCATAAGCACACTATATTACATATATTACACCACACGAATACAACTATCTTATTCCGACTCGCTTGTTTCTTCTTCTTTGGTTTTGGTTCGTTTTCCCAAGTTTCTAGGGATATATGATGTTCCCCTAATACGAGCCGTTATTTTCCACATTGGTTTAGAAAAACCTGGTGGTTTAGAGGTTCCCGGGTCATTGTTACAACTTAAGGACTTCGGGGGTTGACGATACATATAAAGTTCATCGGGGTTGGAATTAGATTTCTCTATTTTTATGCCCTTTCCCTTATTATTTTCTTTTGCCTTTTTAAATTCAGTTGGGGTAATTTCTATAACATCATCGAAATTCTCGTCGGAATCCGATTCATCGGAGAATTGGTAATCCTCCCAATATTTTGCTTCCTTAGCGGAAACACCATTGACCATAATTAACCTTGGTCGGTTGGTTGGGGATTTTCTTTTACTTAACCGTTTTATTATTTCCCCCACCGGTTCTATTTCTTCATCCGGTTCCGATTCTTCTTCCGATTCCGATTCTTCTTCTGGTTCCGACTCTTCTTCCGGTTCCTCTTCGGGAACTTGTGAATCAGTCCACGAATCATTCCAATTTACATTTGACTCTTCATTATTATTAGGTGAGTCAATGGGACTTGTTCTAGAGGTAGACATCTATCACATAATATCAAACGCGTTAAGAGATTAATATATCACATAATATTCACATGTTAAAAATATATAGTTTCCAACAAAATTTGTTAAGCAATCATTTTTCAAGTAAACACGGTCGAAGTCCAGACTCACTAATGCATCCTAACAAACTACATAAGACACACTAATGCAAAATTCTGGTTCTCTAAGACCAACGCTCTGATACCAACTGAAATGTCCCGTTCTTATTGATTAAAAACGTTCCATATTAATTGATTTCGTTGCGAGGTTTTGACCTCTATATGAGACGTTTTTCAAAGACTGCATTCATTTTAAAACAAACCATAACCTTTATTTCATCAATAAAGGTTTAAAAGTTTTACGTAGATTATCAAATAATGATAATCTAAAATATCCTGTTTACACACGACCATTACATAATGGTTTACAATACAAATATGTTACAACAAAATAAGTTTCTTGAATGCAGTTTTTACACAATATCATACAAGCATGGACTCCAAATCTCGTCCTTATTTAAGTATGCGACAGCGGAAGCTCTTAATAATCACCTGAGAATAAACATGCTTTAAAACGTCAACAAAAAATGTTGGTGAGTTATAGGTTTAACCTATATATATCAAATCATAATAATAGACCACAAGATTTCATATTTCAATACATATCCCATACATAGAGATAAAAATCATTCATATGGTGAACACCTGGTAACCGACATTAACAAGATGCATATATAAGAATATCCCCATCATTCCGGGACACCCTTCGGATATGATATAAATTTCGAAGTACTAAAGCATCCGGTACTTTGGATGGGGTTTGTTAGGCCCAATAGATCTATCTTTAGGATTCGCGTCAATTAGGGTGTCTGTTCCCTAATTCTTAGATTACCAGACTTAATAAAAAGGGGCATATTCGATTTCGATAATTCAACCATAGAATGTAGTTTCATGTACTTGTGTCTATTTTGTAAATCATTTATAAAACCTGCATGTATTCTCATCCCAAAAATATTAGATTTTAAAAGTGGGACTATAACTCACTTTCACAGATTTTTACTTCGTCGGGAAGTAAGACTTGGCCACTGTTGATTCACGAACCTATAACAATATATACATATATATTAAAGTATGTTCAAAATATATTTACAACACTTTTAATATATTTTGATGTTTTAAGTTTATTAAGTCAGCTGTCCTCGTTAGTAACCTATAACTAGTTGTCCACAGTTAGATGTACAGAAATAAATCGATAAATATTATCTTGAATCAATCCACGACCCAGTGTATACGTATCTCAGTATTGATCACAACTCAAACTATATATATTTTGGAATCAACCTCAACCCTGTATAGCTAACTCCAACATTCACATATAGAGTGTCTATGGTTGTTCCGAAATATATATAGATGTGTCGACATGATAGGTCGAAACATTGTATACGTGTCTATGGTATCTCAAGATTACATAATATATAATACAAGTTGATTAAGTTATGGTTGGAATAGATTTGTTACCAATTTTCACGTAGCTAAAATGAGAAAAATTATCCAATCTTGTTTTACCCATAACTTCTTCATTTTAAATCCGTTTTGAGTGAATCAAATTGCTATGGTTTCATATTGAACTCTATTTTATGAATCTAAACAAAAAAAGTATAGGTTTCTAGTCGGAAAAATAAGTTACAAGTCGTTTTTGTAAAGGTAGTCATTTCAGTCGAAAGAACGACGTCTAGATGACCATTTTAGAAAACATACTTGCACTTTGAGTTTAACCATAATTTTTGGATATAGTTTCATGTTCATAATAAAAATCATTTTCTCAGAATAACAACTTTTAAATCAAAGTTTATCATAGTTTTTAATTAACTAACCCAAAACAGCCCGCGGTGTTACTACGACGGCGTAAATCCGGTTTTACGGTGTTTTTCGTGTTTCCAGGTTTTAAATCATTAAGTTAGCATATCATATAGATATAGAACATGTGTTTAGTTGATTTTAAAAGTCAAGTTAGAAGGATTAACTTTTGTTTGCGAACAAGTTTAGAATTAACTAAACTATGTTCTAGTGATTACAAGTTTAAACCTTCGAATAAGATAGCTTTATATGTATGAATCGAATGATGTTATGAACATCATTACTACCTTAAGTTCCTTGGATGAACCTACTGGAAAAGAGAAAAATGGATCTAGCTTCAATGGATCCTTGGATGGCTCAAAGTTCTTGAAGCAAAATCATGACACGAAAACAAGTTCAAGTAAGATCATCACTTGAAATAAGATTGTTATAGTTATAGAAATTGAACCAAAGTTTGAATATGATTATTACCTTGTATTAGAATGATAACCTACTGTAAGAAACAAAGATTTCTTGAGGTTGGATGATCACCTTACAAGATTGGAAGTGAGCTAGCAAACTTGAAAGTATTCTTGATTTTATGAAACTAGAACTTTTGGAATTTATGAAGAACACTTAGAACTTGAAGATAGAACTTGAGAGAGTTCAATTAGATGAAGAAAATTGAAGAATGAAAGTGTTTGTAGGTGTTTTTGGTCGTTGGTGTATGGATTAGATATAAAGGATATGTAATTTTGTTTTCATGTAAATAAGTCATGAATGATTACTCATATTTTTGTAATCTTATGAGATATTTCATGCTAGTTGCCAAATGATGGTTCCCACATGTGTTAGGTGACTCACATGGGCTGCTAAGAGCTGATCATTGGAGTGTATATACCAATAGTACATACATCTAAAAGCTGTGTATTGTACGAGTACGAATACGGGTGCATACGAGTAGAATTGTTGATGAAACTGAACGAGAATGTAATTGTAAGCATTTTTGTTAAGTAGAAGTATTTTGATAAGTGTATTGAAGTCTTTCAAAAGTGTATAAATACATATTAAAACACTACATGTATATACATTTTAACTGAGTCGTTAAGTCATCGTTAGTCGTTACATGTAAGTGTTGTTTTGAAACCTTTAGGTTAACGATCTTGTTAAATGTTGTTAACCCAATGTTTATAATAACAAAAGAGATTTTAAATTATTATATTATCATGATATTATGATGTACGAATATCTCTTAATATGATATATATACATTAAATGTCGTTACAACGATAAACGTTACATATATGTCTCGTTTCAAAATCATTAAGTTAGTAGTCTTGTTTTTACATATGTAGTTCATTGTTAATATAATTAATGATATGTTTACTTATCATAATATCATGTTAACTATATATATAACCATATATATGTCATCATATAGTTTTTTTACAAGTTTTAACGTTCGTGAATCACCGGTCAACTTGGGTGGTCAATTGTCTATATGAAACCTATTTCAATTAATCAAGTCTTAACAAGTTTGATTGCTTAACATGTTGGAAACATTTAATCATGTAAACATCAATCTCAATTAATATATATAAACATGGAAAAGTTCGGGTCACTACATACAGCTGGTCTGGACGACAACTTCATGACCTAAATCAAGAAGCGCGTGTCTTTTTCGGAAGACTTTACTTCCTTTTAATGATGGAATTGATTCATCGTGTAGATCCATCTTTCTTTAAAATATATTACAGTAAACCGGGTAAAACTGATTAGTATCGTCCAAAGCAAAAGTACCTGCAATAATTCTTATACAAAAATGTGATAGATAGTTTTTAATTGAATAACTTGGTACATTCTCCCCACACTTAGCTTTTATTTATTCTTTTCTTTGCCTTTTTATTCTCTTCTATCCCATTTTAAATGAATTCAAGCGTTTTGGGTTGTTTCTCAATTTATGTCCTTTTCGAGGTAACGATAATTTCGGTATTATCACCTAGTTTTCACCGTTCATAAATATGTATAAACATGATTTTAAATTCATTTAGTTGAAAATTTTTCAAATTTTCACAAAATTTGGCAAATAAACTAAGTGCAAACCCGAGAGAATTTATAACCCTTCCCCACACTTGAGATCTTGCAATGCCCTCATTTGCAAGAAATCAGTAAAAATTTAAATTCATGAGGGTGATTAGTGTAGAAAAATGATTAAAAATACCGAGTTTGCAAACATATTGTTGTTATTTCACATTTGATATTTTGTTTCTTGTCGTCAAAATTAGTACCTTTTTCTGAACTTAATGACAGTCTTTGACAGTGCGTTATTTTACCCTGTTTTGTATATAACATAAAATACAAACATACATAATTTTGAAGTTGGGTATATTACCCCACGTTCAAAAATTTATAAAATCTAATATTTTTTTTTTTTGCATACTTTAAATCAATTAAATTAAAAATAATGATAACAAAATTTGTCGCCCCGCCCTCGGGTAAAGTAATTTCGGTTCAACTACCTAATCTTCAACTCACGACGAATTTTAGAAATCATTTTTTTACTTAATGAAATAAAGTAAATTTTGTTTTTAAATTCACACAAAACTTAAATTTAAAAAGCATATTAATTTCATATAAAACCTACAAAATAAAAAAAAATCAGAATGGGGGAGAAAACTAGTTCTTTAGTGTCTGCTAGCGGAAAAGACCAATCGAATTCCATTCTCGGAACTACACGAGAACAGAACAACTAACTCCAAACAGCATTTTCTTTTTAGAACATTTGAATCTCCCCACACTTAGGTAGCCGTGGTGTCAAAATTGTGATTAACTTCATCGTTAATTTCTCTTGGTCCATAATCAACTTGCATATCCGTGACTTTTTCTTTAAGCCATTGGTCGGATTCCTGTGTAATATCCACAATTTCAACTAGTTTCTCCTTTTCTTTAGGTGATAGATTGGATACTAACCGGTTACATAACTTAAAGTTCCCCTTGGTTCTAGCATCGCAAATCCGTTTAATAAGTTTCTTCATTGAACTATTAATAACGGGATCATTTAATTTCGTATCAACAACGGGGTTCTTTGTTATCATGTCATCATTAGGTGTTACTTCATTTTCCCCACACTTAGGCGTTTCATTATTGCTAAGTATTACCGTTGGAGTTGGTAAAAGCACATGGTTCTTACCAATTGTTTTTACTGGTTCAACGGTTTTGGCTGGTGGAGATTTAGACTTTCGAATCATAAAGGTGATCGATTTGTCACCACTTTTAAGTGTCATTCTTCCATTTCCTACATCAAATAACGCCTTGGTGGACGCTAAGAATGGCCGACCTAAAATTAGAGGAATGTTTGGGTCCTCTTCTATGTCAATGACAATAAATTCGACTAGAAAGGTTAAATTGCCTACTTGAACGGGTAGGTTGTCAGCAATTCCAACTGGGTGCTTAATGGTTTGATCAAAGAGTCGAACACTCATATCCGTTGGACTTAACTTACCTACACCTAATCTCTTATATAAGAAAAGAGGCATAACACTTACACTTGCACCTAAATCTGCTAGTGCATCATACATGACACAATCACTAAGTAGACAAGGAACAATAAATTCACCCGGATCACCTACCCTAGGTGGAGGTTTTGGTGGAACTGTCTTCACCGGGTTTATATTTACGGCTTTTGTTTCTTGCACTTTCTTATTCTTTTTCTTCTTCTTCTTTCCAGAGGTATCACAATCTTTATTACCTATCACTTGCTCATACTCAACTCCTTTTCTTGGAAACGGGATGGGTGGTTTGTATGGTGCCACCACTGGCTTTACATACTCGGGTGGTGGTGGTGTAACTTCTTCATTGTTACTCTCATCTAAAACCTTCCCATCTTCTGGTGCTGGTTTTTCAGAATTCGTTGAAACCATATTAACATTCTCATTCCGAGGATTTACTTCAGTATTACTCGGTAGCTTTCCTTGTTCCCTCTCACTCATCATGCTAGCAAGAGTACCTACGTGTTTTTCTAGATTCAAAATGGAAGCTTGTTGAGTTCTTAATGACTGATCAAATCTCTCGTTCGTTTGGGTTTGAGTTTCAATAAATTGTGTTTGAGATTCAACTAGCTTGAATACCACGTCTTCCATATTTGACTTTTTCTCTTCGGTTTGTTGTTCTGGCTTATAAAGAATGTTTTGATTTCGATTGAAGTTTGGCCTTGGCGGTTGATAATTATTCTGATAACTATTTTTCAGCCTTTGGTTCATGTAGACAACATTCTCACGTTGTTCCATCGTTTGTTCAATGTGACAGTCTTTCATTAAGTGCGGTCCACCACATTGCTCACAACTGATTCGTATTGCGTGAATACCTTTATTCATCTTTTCCATTCGTCTCTCGAAAGCATCTATTTTTGCGGAAACGGAATCAAAGTTATGGCTAGAATCGGCTCTAGCCGCTTTAGATGAACGATATATATCTTTCTCTTGGTGCCACTCATGTGAGTGGGAGGCTGTGTTATCAATAATTTTGTAAGCTTCAGTTGCGGTTTTCTTCATAATGGAACCACCAGCTGTTATGTCGATGTCTTTTCGTGTAGCAACGTTGACACCTTGGTAGAATATTTGTACTATTTGGTAAGTGTCTAAACCGTGTTGAGGACATCCTCTCAACATCCTTCCGAATCTTGTCCACGCCTCATATAATGTTTCATTTGGCTTTTGCGCGAACGTAACAATTTCTCCTTGAAGTCTCACGGCTTTAGATGCCGGAAAGAATTGTTTAAGAAATTTTTCAACTAAAACATCCCATGTGTCAATCGCCCCTTCAGGTAACGATTCTAACCAATCTTTGGCTTCTCCCTTTAAAGTCCAGGGAAACAACATGAGATAAATCTGTTCATCCTCCACTTCTCTGATTTTAAATAGAGTACAGATCCTATTAAAGGTTCGAAGATGTTCGTTTGGATCTTCTTTTGCCGTACCACCGAATTGGCATTGATTAGTTACCATGTGTAGGATTTGTCCTTTGATTTCATAATCTGGAGCATTAACTTCTGGCTTAATAATGGCGTGACCTTGGCCCGTGCGTGTAGCTCTCATTCGGTCTTCCATACTTAGAGGTTCCGTTACTTCCATAATTGAATTTTTTGAATTCGAATCACTAGAAGATTCTAATTTAACGGTTTGTAGCTCAGGAGGAATGACTAGTGGTTCAGGATCTTGGAATTGTCCTTGAATATCCTCCGGGTTCTTAGTTGTGAAGTCGGGTTCAAAAGATGGATTATCGGAAATTTGAGTTGGAGTTCTTGTTTGACTGGATGATGATTCTAAAGAAAAATCAACGGCGACAATATTTGCTAGATGTCTTGATCGAGTTACAGGTGGTGAACGTATGACCGGCGGCGAACGTCTTGCTCGGTGCATTCACTGAATATCCTATTAGTTTTTAAAAAGGAAAGAAAAATTATAATAAGTTATCCAATTAATAGACTTTTCTGATTTTGCCCACGTTTCGAATAGCCAAAAGATGCAGCAGAGGGGCAGGATTCGTTTGGTCTCAATATAATTGAGTACTGTTTGGCTCCAATAACCCGGTCCACGTACAAATCCAACTATTACTACGAACCAGAAAATTTTGATGTCTATCAATTTAACCACTTAAAATAAATTTTCGTAATTTTAAGAAATTTAGAGAAGAAGTAGAAAAAATTCTAAGTCCTAAAAACTAGAATGGCGAGAAATAAGAGAGAAAAAGATTGCGCGTCGAAAAGTGTCGAAAAATAAAAAGGTCGAAAAATAGGCGTCGAAAAATAAAAATAAGAAAGTAGTGCGAAATACGGCGTCGTAAAATTCTAAAGCACCTAAAACTTAGTCTAAGGAATAAGCACTTAAGGGATTTTACGGCAAAGCCTAAAAATTCTAGAAGTAAAAATAACTATGGCAAAACTAAACTTAATACTAAAAGTTGCGACTATAGTCTAAAAATCTAAAGGTAATAAAACTAAAAAAAAACATTTTTTTTATAGACAAAATCTTAAAAAAATATATTTTTTTTTTAATAATTTTTTTTTTTTTACGTTTTTTTTTTTTTCGTTTTTTTTTTTTTACGTTTTTTTTTTTAAAACGATTTTTTTTACAAATTAATAATTTTTTTATAATTATTATTTTTTTTCAAAACTTTTTTTTTTTAATTCATTTACTATTCATGAATAGTAAATGAAAAGAAATTAATTAATTTACTATTCACATGAAAGCGATATGATAGAAATTATTAATTACAAGTTACATAATATACCCCTGAAGTATTTAATAAATACGACTTTTTAAAATTTTACGTATCAAATTTTGATTCTAAAATATTATTATATTATTATATTCTATTTCAATATTATTATATTATTATATTCTATTTCAATATTATTATATTATTATATTTTATTTCAATATTATTATAATTAAAAATATAGCGTTTTAGCGCTCCCCGGCAGCGGCGCCAAAAACTTGATGTTGTAGCGTGAGGGTACAAAATAGTATTAATTTTACTACGAAATACTACAAAATATTACACAAGTTTTAATTATTTTACGGATGGATATACCTAAACCTTGCTACAACACTTATAGGCAGTGTACCTAATCGTAGAGTATTGTAGTTTTTAGTAAGTCCGGTTCGTTCCACAGGGAGCTCGTGAAGTTTAACGCTATATTTTTATAAAACTATATTTTTACAAAAATATATAAATATAAGTAGTAGTATTATTATTATAAAAGGGGGTTTTTACCGTTTAGTGACCGGTTTGTCGATTCTATATTTTAAGCGCAAAGATAAATGACGATAATTAAAGTGCGTAAAATAATGACAATAAATAAAATGACAGTAAATATAACGACCCTCATTTTTCCATTCTATATTTTTCCAATATTAAATGCCCAAACAATATAATCAAAACTTAATGATTAAACTTTAATCAACAATTGTTAAGTATTAAGAGTTAGAAAACATATTAATTAACTTTGTGCAATAATTGACAAGTTAATAAAAGATGAAAATAATAAACTGTTAGTCGACACTCACTGCTAATTAAAATTTATGCATTTATGTAATATTATAACTGATAACCTATAAGTAATAAATAAAAATTGACATTTATATAAATAATAAAACAATTGAGAACTAAATATATACAAGTCATGAATTAGTAAAAAGAAAATAATACTTATCATGTAGTAAATGTAAAAAATAATAATAGTAATAATAGTAATAATAATGAGACTAAAGAATCTTAAACAATTACATCCTTATGTTGACTAAAAATTAAAATAATACATATATAAACTAGTACCACCTATTGTTGACTAAAAATTATAAAATAAAATAAAATCATTAATTAGAACATCCTTATGTTGACTAACACTCTAATACTTGCACTATATAAACTCCTAGTTTCTCATTCACAAATCACACCAAAATCCTCTCTCAAAAACAATCTCTCCCTCTCCCTCTCTTGTGGTATTCGGATCTTCAAGCTTGTTCTTCGTGTTCTTCAAGAATCTTCAAGGAGTTCTTCAAGATTTTCAAGGCTTTGATCTTCCATCTTCATCGTGTTCATCTTTTCTTTGTTAATTATCTTGAATCTTCAAAGGTATAACATAAACCCTAAACTATTTACATAAACTTTAATCTTTGTTAATTCATATTCATATTATAAACTTGTTATCCATAAACACACCTAGATTTATATATACATATATACATGTAAAAAAAAATATATATATATTTTTATATATACATATACATATTAAAACCTTAAACCCTAATACTACTTATACTAGTACTTAACATGTATATACTATTACTATTACTAGCACCTATAACCTACTACTTATATTGTAGCACACAAACATTTTGGGATATGTATTAGAGATGTATAGATCTTCGAACTTTCTTGACGAATGGTTTCTACGAGATTCTAGGCAGAGGGTTTGGACTTCCGATTTAAAGGGTCCTATGGCTCAAGCCCCTAGATCTAAATTAGCCATTCGAAGGGAAAGGGGTGATTGGAAGCTTATCTAATACGGCAAGTATCCTAAAATGGAAACACTCATAAAAGTAGAAACTCTCTAGTCATAGAAACTTAGTAAAATAAGAAACTTTCTAAAAATAGAAACTTTATAAAAATAGTAACTTACTAGGAATAGAAACTTAGTAAAACAAACTATACTTAAACACATACTTAAACTTAAACATGGGAAAAACACTTAACTACTCTTAAATGTCAATAGGTTGACTTTCCTGCTCACTCGTTCAACTCTCTATTCTGAGGAATAACTCTCTCTCTACTTACTAAGGTGAATTCATAGCCCCACTCTTTATTGCTAGCAAACTTATTTAATTTATTTGGGGTGAGACACATGCTGCTTTTACTATTTACAATTTAGACACAAGTACCAACTGCTAAAACTATGCTATACCCGGCTATGTCCGACTAAGTCCCTACAGTGATATTTTTAAGTGCTGCGGCATGCTTATTTATTGGGGGTAGGCCTATCGGGAGTAACGTCCCCGATACATTTGACTCAGTCTTTGTATTACTTGATAATGAAATTTAAACCGACAAGGACAGACACAACTTGTCATGGGGCAAACTTGAACGTTTAGTCTAAATATCACGCACTGGCATAACTTTTGGATCTGCGAGATCTACTTTTTGATCCTGCGGGAGATCAACCTTACAAATTAAATCTTGTGGTCTAAAACAAACGGTCAAACTTATTTGTTAAACCTATGAACTTCACTCAACCTTTTGGTTGACACTTTAGCATGTTTTGTCTCAGGTGCTGTTTGATTCAAGCTCTTATACTTACTGCTTATGTAATGCTACTTGGACATAGGATCAAGAGATATCGCATTTATTACTTCTGCATGTGAACATTTCCATTATTGTTATTCCTATCATTGTAACTACGTTTCATTTTCCGCTGCGTGCTCAATAAAGTTTGTTTTATCATTTAGTATTGTTCTCGTATATTATAATATGTTGGTTGATTTGATATTAAGTCACATTTCACCCAGACCCTAACTGGGGGTGTGACAGATTGGTATCAGAGCAAACCAGGCTGTTATAGAGAACCAGGATTGCATTTTTATGTGTGCCTTACTTGTTAGCTAGGGTGCCTTAGCAATCTAGGAAACTATAACCTTTCCTGCCTTAGACTTAAAGCACTTAGGATTGTCGTATAATCTTAACAATTATGCTTTAATAAACTTGACTCAAAGATTCTAATCAAGGTCTCTTTCCTAATGATAGGATGTCAAGCTCAAGCGTTAACAAGTCCAACAAAGCAACTCACAACCCTACCACCGAAGTAGGTGTTGGACACTCTTCAACTTCGAGACCAGTTCGAAGTCCTCTTTATAGTCCTACTTCACCACCACTGAATTATAGCCCGAATACTATTTTAGATTCACATGGGTCTCCTCAATACTACCCAACTCCGAGAACCCAAGATAAGGGAAAACGGCATGAAGAAGTTGGTCCATCAAGGAAGAGAGCCCGATCTCCTTTTTATGATGGTCCTAAGTATGAAATCATGAGATTACGAAATGATACCGAGAGAAACATTGGAGGTCTACTTCGCCACATGGAAAGAGTGGATCGTCGAATGAAGAAACTTATGAAAGAAAACGTCGAGCTAAGAAAGGAGTTGCTGATGCTAAAGTGCGAGGAAGAACGCAACACTCGCTGGGGAAAGCAATCACTTGCTTACCTCAAGGAGGATGTTGATGTCCTAATGAAAATGGAGAAAGGTCGAGTCGATGAACAACTTGCCATAAGAGAGTACAACACTAATGCCGTAAACAGTCGTGTTACCAACCTTTATGACAACTTCGAGTATCTCTATGAGAAACAAAAGACGAAAAATGAGAAAGTTGAGGAGTTTATGAAGAAGGTTGGAGACGAAATATGAAGACTACTTCAATCTTAATATTTCCTAGTTATTTTTCCTATTTTCCATCTATGTAAAGGCTGTGCCTTAAACAATTTCTATTTCCGAATCATGTAATAAAGGCTTATTTAATGCCTCGTTCTAATAATATAAAGTGTTTTATTAATATCATGCGATATCAATACTTTAGTTTATTCATACTTGTGATTACTCAAACTTATAACTTGTTAAACTTATCAAACATATGTTCACTTTTATGTAGTGACATCATGGTTCGTCCAGCTGCACCTACCGTTAACAACGTTGTGTTAACTACTGAGCAATTCCAACAGTTACTCGCTTCTGCCCAAGGCAACGCCCAAGCTAATCATGCTAATACTCAACCAAAACCTTGTTCCTACAAGGACTTTACAAACTGTCACCCTCCCGCTTTTAAGGGAAACGAAGAAGCTGTCGAACTAGTTCGTTGGTTCGAAAAGATGGAATCTATTTTCCGTATTTGCAACTGTGGTGATGATGATCGAGTAAAGTATGCCACTAGCTCGTTGGGTGGTAATGCTTTAACTTGGTGGACTGCTTATGCCAAGTCCGTAGGAATTGATAATGCTAATGCAATTCCATGGGACGAACTCAAAAGTATGATGGTCAACAAATTCTGCCCAAGGAGTCAAGTTCAGAAGCTTGAAGCTGAGTTCTGGGAACTCAGGGTCAAGGGTACTGACATTGAGAATTATACCAATCGTTATCTGGAGCTTTCTACTCTATGTCCTGAAATGTTTCCTACTGAAGCTAGAAGAATTGAGCGGTATATTGAAGGTCTTCCCGAGGATGTTCAAGGGAATATTATTGCTGCTGAGAAGGTTACTTTGGATGCTGTGATTCTCATGGCACAAAATCTCATGTTGGCCAAGAGAAGAAGGGCGTCGGCCAATAAGCAAGTTGAAACCAAGGGTAATGATGGTAAGAGGAAGTTTGAGCCGTCTCAAGGTTCAACTCAGAATGTTAGTAAAAAGCTTATGGATAGTACAAGGACGAATTATAGGGGCACTTATCCTTTTTGTGTTCGTTGTGAAAGGCATCACCCGGGGCAGTGCACTGCCACTTGTTCGTTGTGTAAGAAAGTGGGACACGTAGCTAAGACGTGTAGGACTCCTCCAAAGAATAAATCTATTGTTCCTGCCAAAGCTCCTCCTACTTGTTATACTTGTGGGGAAAAGGGACACATTAGTCCAAATTGCCCTAAGAAGAGAGATAATCCTGCTACTGGAGCCAATACTACTGCTGCAAAGGGTCGTGCATTTGTTATTACTGCTGCTGAAGCCCGAGATGAAGATGAGGTCATCACGGGTACGTATCTCGTCAATAATTGCTACGCAACTATTTTATTCGATACTGGTGCCGACCGAAGTTACGTATCTAATGAATTTTGTACCCTATTTACTGAAAAGCCTCAACCCTTAGAAACTAAACGATTAGTAGAAGTAGCCAATGGAAAGATCATGAAAGTTGATAAAATTTATAAAAACTGCAACCTAATCTTAGCCAGCAAAGAATTTAAGATAGACCTTTTGCCGGTCGAGCTAGGAAGTTTCGATGTCGTAGTTGGAATGGATTGGTTACGTCCATTAAGAGCTGCGATCATGTGTTACGATAAAACCGTTCATGTTCCATTAGGAAATGGAGAGACTCTTATTATCCAAGGTGAAAAGAGTGGTTCCAATCTCAATATTATCTCCTGTATTAAAACCCGCAAATACCTTATGAAAGGTTATCCAGCTATTCTAGCCCACGTTAATCTGATTGAATCGAAAGAGAAGCGAATTGAAGATGTACCAGTAGTTAAAGACTTTCCCGATGTGTTTCCCGAAGATCTTCCGGGTATTCCACCTCCTCGACAAGTTGAATTCCAAATTGATTTAACTCCTGGTGCTGCTCCTGTTGCTAAAGCACCATACCGTTTAGCACCTTCCGAAATGAAGGAATTATCCAACCAACTCCAAGAACTATTGGATAAAGGTTTCATTCGTCCAAGCTCGTCCCCTTGGGGAGCTCCTATTCTGTTTGTTAAAAAGAAGGATGGTACATTAAGGATGTGCATTGATTACCGCGAACTTAACAAGCTTACTATCAAGAACCGTTATCCGTTGCCACGTATTGATGATCTATTTGACCAACTTCAAGGGTCAAGTGTTTATTCAAAGATTGATTTAAGATCCGGTTATCACCAACTCAAGGTCAAGGAATCCGATATTCCTAAGACTGCTTTTCGCACTCGTTATGGGCACTATGAATTCTGTGTCATGCCTTTTGGTTTAACTAATGCTCCTGCCGTGTTCATGGACCTCATGAATCGTGTTTGTAAACCGTATCTTGACAAATTTGTCATCGTATTCATTGACGACATCTTGATCTATTCGAAGAATGAGAAAGAGCATGAGCAACATTTGCGCATGATTCTTGAACTCTTACGAAAGGAACAACTTTATGCTAAATTTTCTAAGTGCGAGTTTTGGCTCAAAACCGTACAATTTCTCGGACATGTTGTTGATAGAAACGGAATACATGTCGATCCAGCTAAGATTACTGCTATTCAGAACTGGGAGATACCAAAGACTGCAAAGCATATTCGTCAATTTTTGGGACTTGCCGGTTACTATCGAAGGTTTATAAAAGATTTTTCTCTCATTGCCAAACCTCTTACAAAGCTGACTCAAAAAGGGAAGAAATTTGAGTGGTCCGAAGAACAGGAATCTGCTTTCAAGATTCTGAAGGAGAAGTTGACCACAGCCCCGATTCTTTCTTTACCTGAAGGTACCGACGACTTTGTTGTTTACTGCGATGCCTCAAAGCATGGCTTTGGTTGTGTTTTAATGCAACGAGAGAAGGTTATCGCCTATGCATCTAGACAGTTGAAGAAACATGAAGTAAACTATACCACACATGACCTAGAGTTAGGTGCCGTGGTATTTGCATTAAAGATATGGAGACATTATCTCTATGGTAATCACTTTACGGTGTACACTGACCATAAAAGTCTTCGACACATCTTTGATCAAAAACAGCTGAATATGAGGCAAAGTCGATGGCTCGAGACATTGAACGATTATTATTGTGAGCTGAAATATCATCCTGGCAAGGCGAATGTAGTTGCCGATGCCCTTAGTCGAAAAGATGATATTAAACGTGTTCGTGCTTTAAACCTAAAAATCAAATCGAATCTTATTTCACGAATCTGTGAAGCTCAATTGGAAGCTATTAGACCGACACTTATCGAAGGTGAAGGACCTATTGGTTTTGAGAACCAACTTCAAGTGAAAGCTAATGGTACACGGTACTTTGGCAATAGAATCTGGGTTCCTCGTTTTGGTAATCTTCGCGAACTAGTCTTGGATGAAGCACATAAGACTAGATATTCTATCCATCCCGGTTCCAGTAAGATGTATCACGATGTGAAGGAATTCTACTGGTGGCCTAACATGAAAGCCGATATTGCTACTTATGTTAGTAAGTGTCTCACTTGTTTGAAAGTCAAGGCCGAACATCAAAAGCCTTCTGGTCTGTTGACACAACCCGACATTCCGCAGTGGAAGTGGGAAGGTATCACTATGGACTTCGTTACTAAGTTACCTAAGACTTCGAACGGTAACGATACTATTTGGGTCGTAGTTGATCGTCTTACTAAATCTGCACATTTCATACCGATCAAGGAAACTGACAAGATGGAGAGATTAGCACAGCTTTATATTAAAGAAATCGTCTCACGTCATGGTGTTCCTATCTCGATCATTTCTGATCGCGATAGTCGATTTGTTTCTAGATTTTGGAAAACTTTACAATCTGCTCTTGGAACTCAACTCGACATGAGTACAGCTTATCATCCGCAAACCGATGGTCAAAGTGAACGAACCATTCAAACTATGGAGGATATGCTACGTGCTTGTGCAATCGATTTCGGCAAAGGATGGGATAGACATCTACCTTTGGTTGAATTTTCTTATAATAACAGTTATCACTCCAGCATTAAGGCTGCACCTTTTGAAGCTTTATATGGACGGAAGTGTAGATCCCCTTTGTGTTGGGATGAACTTGAGGACAGACATTTAACTGGTCCTGAAATTATTCACGAAACTACCGAAAAGATCGTTCAAATCAAGCAACGTTTAGAAACTGCCCGTAGCCGACAGAAAAGCTATGCCAATAAGAAACGAAAAGACATCGAATACCAAGTTGGAGATAAAGTCATGTTGAAAGTATCCCCTTGGAAAGGTGTTGTCCGCTTCGGTAAGCGAAGTAAACTCAGTCCACGATATGTTGGACCATTCACAATCACTGAAAGAGTCGGTCCCGTGGCATACCGATTAGAACTGCCAACCGAACTTAGTCAAGTACATGATGTGTTTCATGTCTCAAATCTTAAACGGTGTCTTGCCGATGACACACTCGTTATTCCTCTGGATGATGTCCGCATTGATGAGCAAATGCACTTCGTTGAAGAACCTATAGAAATCATGGAAGGAGAGGTCAAACAAACGCGTAAAAGCAATATACCTATCGTTAAAGTCCGGTGGAATTCGCGTAGAGGCCCCGAATATACCTGGGAACGCAAAGACCATATGAAACGGAAATATCCCCATCTCTTCTCAACTGCTGATGCAAACGAGAAAACTACCTAAAAACTTCGGGACGAAGTTTTCAATAACGGGGAGGTACTATAACGACCCTCATTTTTCCATTCTATATTTTTCCAATATTAAATGCCCAAACAATATAATCAAAACTTAATGATTAAACTTTAATCAACAATTGTTAAGTATTAAGAGTTAGAAAACATATTAATTAACTTTGTGCAATAATTGACAAGTTAATAAAAGATGAAAATAATAAACTGTTAGTCGACACTCACTGCTAATTAAAATTTATGCATTTATGTAATATTATAACTGATAACCTATAAGTAATAAATAAAAATTGACATTTATATAAATAATAAAACAATTGAGAACTAAATATATACAAGTCATGAATTAGTAAAAAGAAAATAATACTTATCATGTAGTAAATGTAAAAAATAATAATAGTAATAATAGTAATAATAATGAGACTAAAGAATCTTAAACAATTACATCCTTATGTTGACTAAAAATTAAAATAATACATATATAAACTAGTACCACCTATTGTTGACTAAAAATTATAAAATAAAATAAAATCATTAATTAGAACATCCTTATGTTGACTAACACTCTAATACTTGCACTATATAAACTCCTAGTTTCTCATTCACAAATCACACCAAAATCCTCTCTCAAAAACAATCTCTCCCTCTCCCTCTCTTGTGGTATTCGGATCTTCAAGCTTGTTCTTCGTGTTCTTCAAGAATCTTCAAGGAGTTCTTCAAGATTTTCAAGGCTTTGATCTTCCATCTTCATCGTGTTCATCTTTTCTTTGTTAATTATCTTGAATCTTCAAAGGTATAACATAAACCCTAAACTATTTACATAAACTTTAATCTTTGTTAATTCATATTCATATTATAAACTTGTTATCCATAAACACACCTAGATTTATATATACATATATACATGTAAAAAAAAATATATATATATTTTTATATATACATATACATATTAAAACCTTAAACCCTAATACTACTTATACTAGTACTTAACATGTATATACTATTACTATTACTAGCACCTATAACCTACTACTTATATTGTAGCACACAAACATTTTGGGATATGTATTAGAGATGTATAGATCTTCGAACTTTCTTGACGAATGGTTTCTACGAGATTCTAGGCAGAGGGTTTGGACTTCCGATTTAAAGGGTCCTATGGCTCAAGCCCCTAGATCTAAATTAGCCATTCGAAGGGAAAGGGGTGATTGGAAGCTTATCTAATACGGCAAGTATCCTAAAATGGAAACACTCATAAAAGTAGAAACTCTCTAGTCATAGAAACTTAGTAAAATAAGAAACTTTCTAAAAATAGAAACTTTATAAAAATAGTAACTTACTAGGAATAGAAACTTAGTAAAACAAACTATACTTAAACACATACTTAAACTTAAACATGGGAAAAACACTTAACTACTCTTAAATGTCAATAGGTTGACTTTCCTGCTCACTCGTTCAACTCTCTATTCTGAGGAATAACTCTCTCTCTACTTACTAAGGTGAATTCATAGCCCCACTCTTTATTGCTAGCAAACTTATTTAATTTATTTGGGGTGAGACACATGCTGCTTTTACTATTTACAATTTAGACACAAGTACCAACTGCTAAAACTATGCTATACCCGGCTATGTCCGACTAAGTCCCTACAGTGATATTTTTAAGTGCTGCGGCATGCTTATTTATTGGGGGTAGGCCTATCGGGAGTAACGTCCCCGATACATTTGACTCAGTCTTTGTATTACTTGATAATGAAATTTAAACCGACAAGGACAGACACAACTTGTCATGGGGCAAACTTGAACGTTTAGTCTAAATATCACGCACTGGCATAACTTTTGGATCTGCGAGATCTACTTTTTGATCCTGCGGGAGATCAACCTTACAAATTAAATCTTGTGGTCTAAAACAAACGGTCAAACTTATTTGTTAAACCTATGAACTTCACTCAACCTTTTGGTTGACACTTTAGCATGTTTTGTCTCAGGTGCTGTTTGATTCAAGCTCTTATACTTACTGCTTATGTGATGCTACTTGGACATAGGATCAAGAGATATCGCATTTATTACTTCTGCATGTGAACATTTCCATTATTGTTATTCCTATCATTGTAACTACGTTTCATTTTCCGCTGCGTGCTCAATAAAGTTTGTTTTATCATTTAGTATTGTTCTCGTATATTATAATATGTTGGTTGATTTGATATTAAGTCACATTTCACCCAGACCCTAACTGGGGGTGTGACAGTAAATAAAATTGCGAGTAATAAAATGACAGTAAATAAAGATACGATGAGAAATACAATAAAAGAATTATGCTTATTTAAACTTCCGTAATCATGATGTTTGACGTGTTGATTTTAATTTATTACCATGGGTTAATTGTCCTTTGTCCTGGTTTATTTGATACGTCTATCTGGTTTTTGTCCATAATAGTCCATCGGTCATAAATATAAAGTGCGAGTATCCTCGTCAAATTACCCTTATACCCGAAGTCAAATATTCCAACTGATTAAGGATTTAAACTGTGACGCAGTTATCACTTCTGTCAACAATTACACCAGTTATCACTGTATGTAATCCACCCCTGTTTTAATTAGTTTATGAATATTAATTCATCCACTTGATCAGAATGAATAATCAATTACCCAACTCAATTGATTAATTAAATGATTATAACAGATTCCATATGAACGTCACTAAATAGGACAACCATAATCATTATTAATTATTAGGTTACTTAATTTGAAGATAGGTTCGACAGACTCCAATGAGTTGTCACTCAATTAGACAATACCCCCCATCTATTAATAGTCAATAGTCCAATTTCCACAAGTGTCGGTCTTTTGCCCAAACCTTAATTATGGTCCAAAGTTCAATAACCCCATCTTAATATTTTAGCCTAACATCACGATTACTTCGGCTCAAATAAGCATAATAATAACTTAGTTACGAGACATTAATTTAAAAAGGAAGAACATAACTTACAATGATTATTTATAGCGTAGCGTTACACGGACAGAGTTCCGACTTAAAACCCGTTAAACATTTGTTACACTACCCCAAAATTATTATTAAACTTAAAATTAAAATTAATATTATAAATATATATGTTACAAAGAAAGAGAATTGAAAAGGTGTATCTAAATCATCGATTTAGATGGCCTTTTATAGGCAAATGATAAATTGAAATTTTCACTTATGACCCCTGAACTATGCTCAATTAACAACTTTTTAATATTTAATATTATTCTTATTATGAATTATTTAAATATTATATTATATTCTTGTGCATAGTTGACTTGTACTTTCAGATCCGTTGCGTTGAGCGTTGAAAGTTGGTTCATGTGTCGGTTCCGGATTTTCGAACGTCCTTTCGCACAATTTTATATCGTGTACTTTGCGTTTTGTAACTTGTACTCTTGTCGTTTTTAGACGTTCCTCATCAATAATTTGAACCTTTTTTATTGTATCTTGTACTTTTTAGCTTTTTGGACCTTTGCGTCTTCAATTCGTCGTTTTCGCCTTTTGTCTTCGCACTTATTAAATATAAACGAATATTACTTGAAAATGGAACAATTGCAACTAAAATCTTGTCTTTCTTGGGGAATAATGCTATGAAATATATGTTCCTTTTTAGCCTTATCAATATACCAATAGTACATACATCTAAAAGCTGTGTATTGTACGAGTACGAATACGGGTGCATACGAGTAGAATTGTTGATGAAACTGAACGAGGATGTAATTGTAAGCGTTTTTGTTAAGTAGAAGTATTTTGATAAGTGTATTGAAGTCTTTCAAAAGTGTATAAATACATATTAAAACACTACATGTATATACATTTTAACTGAGTCGTTAAGTCATCGTTAGTCGTTACATGTAAGCGTTGTTTTGAAACCTTTAGGTTAACGATCTTGTTAAATGTTGTTAACCCAATGTTTATAATATCAAATGAGATTTTAAATTATTATATTATCATGATATTATCATGTATGAATATCTCTTAATATGATATATATACATTAAATGTCTTTACAATGATAATCATTACATATATGTCTCGTTTAAAAATCATTAAGTTAGTAGTCTTGTTTTTACATATGTAGTTCATTGTTAATATACTTAATGATATATTTACTTATCATAGTATCATGTTAACTATATATATATCCATATATATGTCATCATATAGTTTTTACAAGTTTTAACGTTCGTGAATCACCGGTCAACTTGGGTGGTCAATTGTCTATATGAAACATATTTCAATTAATCAAGTCTTAACAAGTTTGATTGCTTAACATGTTGGAAACATTTAATCATGTAAATATCAATCTCAATTAATATATATAAACATGGAAAAGTTCGGGTCACTACAGTACCTACCCGTTAAATAAATTTCGTCCCGAAATTTTAAGCTGTTGAAGGTGTTGACGAATCTTCTGGAAATAGATGCGGGTATTTCTTCTTCATCTGATCTTCACGCTCCCAGGTGAACTCGGGTCCTCTACGAGCATTCCATCGAACCTTAACAATTGGTATCTTGTTTTGCTTGTCTTTTAACCTCACGATCCCTTATTTCGACGGGTTCTTCGATGAATTGAAGTTTTTCGTTGATTTGGATTTCATCTAACGGAATAGCGAGATCTTCTTTAGCAAAACATTTCTTCAAATTCGAGACGTGGAAAGTGTTATGTACAGCCGCGAGTTGTTGAGGTAACTCTAGTCGGTAAGCTACTGGTCCGACACGATCAATAATCTTGAATGGTCCAATATACCTTGGATTTAATTTCCCTCGTTTACCAAATCGAACAACGCCTTTCCAAGGTGCAACTTTAAGCATGACCATCTCTCCAATTTCAAATTCTATATCTTTTCTTTTAATGTCAGCGTAGCTCTTTTTTCGACTTTGGGCGGTTTTCAACCGTTGTTGAATTTGGATGATCTTCTCGGTAGTTTCTTGTATAATCTCCGGACCCGTAATCTGTCTATCCCCCACTTCACTCCAACAAATCGGAGACCTGCACTTTCTACCATAAAGTGCTTCAAATGGCGCCATCTCAATGCTTGAATGGTAGCTGTTGTTGTAGGAAAATTCTGCTAACGGTAGATGTCGATCCCAACTGTTTCCGAAATCAATAACACATGCTCGTAGCATGTCTTCAAGCGTTTGTATCGTCCTTTCGCTCTGCCCATCAGTTTGTGGATGATAGGCAGTACTCATGTCTAGACGAGTTCCTAATGCTTGCTGTAATGTCTGCCAGAATCTTGAAATAAATCTGCCATCCCTATTAGAGATAATAGAGATTGGTATTCCATATCTGGAGACGACTTCCTTCAAATACAGTCGTGCTAACTTCTCCATCTTGTCATCTTCTCTTATTGGTAGGAAGTGTGCTGATTTGGTGAGACGATCAACTATTACCCAAATAGTATCAAAACCACTTGCAGTCCTTGGCAATTTAGTGATGAAATCCATGGTAATGTTTTCCCATTTCCATTCCGGGATTTCGGGTTGTTGAAGTAGACCTGATGGTTTCTGATGCTCAGCTTTGACCTTAGAACACGTCAAACATTCTCCTACGTATTTAGCAACATCGGCTTTCATACCCGGCCACCAAAAATGTTTCTTGAGATCCTTGTACATCTTCCCCGTTCCAGGATGTATTGAGTATCTGGTTTTATGAGCTTCTCTAAGTACCATTTCTCTCATATCTCCAAATTTTGGTACCCAAATCCTTTCAGCCCTATACCGGGTTCCATCTTCCCGAATATTAAGATGCTTCTCCGATCCTTTGGGTATTTCATCCTTTAAATTTCCCTCTTTTAAAACTCCTTGTTGCGCCTCCTTTATTTGAGTAGTAAGGTTATTATGAATCATTATATTCATAGATTTTACTCGAATGGGTTCTCTGTCCTTCCTGCTCAAGGCATCGGCTACCACATTTGCCTTCCCCGGGTGGTAACGAATCTCAAAGTCGTAATCATTCAATAATTCAATCCACCTACGCTGCCTCATATTTAGTTGTTTCTGGTTAAATATGTGTTGAAGACTTTTGTGGTCGGTATATATAATACTTTTGACCCCATATAAGTAGTGCCTTCAAGTCTTTAATGCAAAAACAACCGCGCCTAATTCCAAATCATGCGTCGTATAATTTTGTTCATGAATCTTCAATTGTCTAGACGCATAAGCAATCACCTTCGTTCGTTGCATTAATACACAACCGAGACCTTGCTTTGATGCATCACAATAAATCACAAAATCATCATTCCCTTCAGGCAATGACAATATAGGTGCCGTAGTTAGCTTTTTCTTCAATAACTGAAACGCTTTCTCTTGTTCATCATTCCATTCAAATTTCTTCCCTTTATGCGTTAATGCAGTCAAGGGTTTTGCTATTCTGGAAAAGTCTTGGATGAACCTTCTGTAGTAACCAGCTAGTCCTAAAAACTGGCGTATGTGTTTCGGAGTTTTCGGGGTTTCCCACTTTTCAACAGTTTCTATCTTTGCCGGATCCACCTTAATACCTTCTTTGTTCACTATGTGACCGAGGAATTGAACTTCTTCCATCCAAAATGCACACTTTGAAAACTTAGCGTACAATTCTTCCTTCCTCAATACTTCTAACACCTTTCTCAAATGTTCACCGTGTTCTTGGTCATTCTTTGAGTAAATAAGTATGTCATCAATGAAAACAATGACAAACTTGTCAAGGTATGGTCCACACACTCGGTTCATAAGGTCCATGAACACAGCTGGTGCATTAGTTAAACCAAACGGCATGACCATAAACTCATAATGACCGTAACGTGTTCGGAAAGCAGTCTTTGGAATATCATCTTCTTTCACCCGCATTTGATGATACCCGGAACGTAAGTCAATCTTTGAATAAACAGACGAGCCTTGTAGTTGATCAAATAAGTCGTCAATTCTCGGTAGTGGGTAGCGGTTCTTGATGGTAAGTTTGTTCAACTCTCGGTAGTCGATACACAACCTGAATGTACCATCTTTCTTCTTGACAAACAAAACAGGAGCTCCCCATGGTGATGTGCTTGGTCGAATGAAACCACGCTCTAAAAGTTCTTGTAATTGGCTTTGCAGTTCTTTCATCTCGCTGGGTGCGAGTCTGTAAGGAGCACGAGCTATTGGTTCAGCTCCTGGTACAAGATCTATTTGAAATTCAACGGATCGATGTGGGGGTAATCCCGGTAATTCTTTCGGAAATACATCGGGAAATTCTTTTGCAATGGGAACATCATTGATGCTCTTTTCTTCAGTTTGTACTTTCTCGACGTGTGCTAGAACAGCATAGCAACCTTTTCTTATTAGTTTTTGTGCCTTCAAATTACTAATAAGATGTAGCTTCGTGTTGCCCTTTTCTCCGTACACCATTAAGGGTTTTCCTTTTTCTCGTATAATGCGAATTGCATTTTTGTAACAAACGATCTCTGCTTTCACTTCTTTCAACCAGTCCATACCAATTATCACATCAAAACTCCCTAACTCTACTGGTATCAAATCAATCTTAAATGTTTCGCTAACCAGTTTAATTTCTCGATTCCGACATATATTATCTGCTGAAATTAATTTACCATTTGCTAATTCGAGTAAAAATTTACTATCCAAAGGCGTCAATGGACAACATAATTTAGCACAAAAATCTCTACTCATATAGCTTCTATCCGCACCCGAATCAAATAAAACGTAAGCAGATTTATTGTCAATAAGAAACGTACCCGTAACAAGCTCCGGGTCTTCCTGTGCCTCTGCCGCATTAATATTGAAAACTCTTCCGCGGCCTTGTCCATTCGTGTTCTCCTGGTTCGGGCAATTTCTAATAATGTGGCCCGGTTTTCCACATTTATAACAAACTACATTGGCATAACTTGCTCCGACACTACTTGCTCCGCCATTACTCGTTCCAACACCATTTGTTCCTTTCGTTCTATTAACCCCTGGTCCGTAGACCTCACACTTCGCCGCGCTATGACCATTTCTTTTACACTTGTTGAAAAATTTGGTGCAGAACCCCGAGTGATACTTTTCACACCTTTGGCATAGCTGCTTCTGATTGTTGATGTTGTTGCGGTTATTATTGTTGTTGGGATGATTGTTGTAGTTGCTGTTGTTGTTGTTGTTGTTGTTGTTGTTGTTGTTGTTGTTGTTGTTGTTGTTGTTGGGCCGTTTGTTGTAGTTGCGATTGATGTTGCGATTGTTGGGGTAATTGTTGCGATTACTGTTGTAATTGCTGTTGTTGTTGTATTGGTGATTCTTATCACCGTTTTCCTCCCACTTTCTTTTGACTTGCTTTACATTGGCCTCTTCAGCAGTCTGTTCTTTAATTCTTTCTTCAATCTGGTTCACTAGTTTGTGAGCCATTCTACATGCCTGTTGTATGGAGGCGGGCTCGTGTGAACTTATATCTTCTTGGATTCTTTCTGGTAATCCTTTTACAAACGCGTCGATCTTCTCTTCCTCATCTTCGAATGCTCCCGGACACAATAGGCACAATTCTGTGAATCGTCTTTCGTACGTGGTAATATCAAATCCTTGGGTTCGTAACCCTCTAAGTTCTGTCTTGAGCTTATTGACCTCGATTCTGGGACGGTACTTCTCGTTCATCAAGTGCTTGAATGCTGACCACAGTAGTGCGTACGCATCGTCTTGTCCCACTTGCTCTAGATAGGTATTCCACCATGTTAACGCAGAACCTGTGAAGGTATGCGTAGCGTACTTCACTTTGTCCTCTTCAGTACACTTACTTATGGCAAACACCGATTCAACCTTCTCGGTCCACCGTTTCAATCCGATCGGTCCTTCGGTTCCATCAAATTCCAAAGGTTTTCAGGCAGTGAATTCTTTATAGGTGCATCCTACACAATTTCCTGTACTGCTAGATCCAAGGTTATTGTTGGTATGTAGCGCAGCCTGTACTGCGGCTATGTTTGAAGCTAGAAAAGTACGAAATTCCTCTTCATTCATATTCACGGTGTGTCGAGTAGTAGGTGCCATTTCCTTCAAAATAGTTAAATGGAACAAGTTAATCATACAGAATATTAAGAGTAGTTAATAGTATTTCGTAGCATAATATGAACTCATTTATAAAAGCTTTTTCTTCATATTAGCGTTTTATAAGTTTAAATTCGGGTAGTACCTACCCGTTAAGTTCATACTTAGTAGCTAATATACAATTCAACTACTACAATTCTATATGAAAAACTGATTATAATAATATTTCGCGTTCAAACTTTTACACAATATTTTACAAACTTACAATACCGCTTATTTTACATATAGCATGAAATATAGCACACAATAAATTTGATACAAGATGGTTGTGAAGATAATTCTAGCTAGTACATAAGTCGTTCAGCAAAGGCAATAAAGACACGTAATTCATACGTCCAGAAACAAGTCATGCATTCTGGTTTTACTAGGATTACTTCCCATCCTTGGTCTTGTGGAACATAACCGTTATGGCCATTGATAAGACAGCGTGTTGTAACGTCGTCAAAGGGACGAGGGTTACATAATGTCCAACAGTCCCGTAACAATCTAAAAACCTCATTTCTTACCCCAATTACCGACTCCATCACTTGTGGGAACATTTTGTTTAATAGTTGTAGCCCGATGTTCTTGTTCTCACTTTGGTGAGAAGCGAACATTACTAATCCGTAAGCATAACATGCTTCTTTATGTTGCATGTTAGCCGCTTTTTCTAAATCACGAAGTCCAATATTCGGATATATTGAGTCAAAATAATTTCTTAACCCATTGCGTAAAATAGCATTTGGGTTCCCCGCAATATATGCGTCAAAGTAAACACATCGTAACTTATGGATTTCCCAATGTGATATCCCCCATCTTTCGAACGAAAGCCTTTTATAAACCAAGGCATTCTTGGAACGTTCTTCGAATGTCTTACAAACTGATCTCGCCTTAAATAGTTGTGCCGAAGAATTCTGACCGACTCTAGACAAGATTTCATCAATCATGTCTCCGGGTAGGTCTCTTAAAATATTGGGTTGTCTATCCATTTTGTGTTTTTATACTGTAAAATAGACAAGAGTTAGTTTCATAAAAAAAAAATACTTATTAATACAAGCAATTTTTACATATATCATAAAGCATAAGCACACTATATTACATATATTACACCACACGAATACAACTATCTTATTCCGACTCGCTTGTTTCTTCTTCTTCGGTTTTGGTTCGTTTTGCCAAGTTTCTAGGGATATATGATGTTCCCCTAATACGAGCCGTAATTTTCCACATTGGTTTAGAAAAACCTGGTGGTTTAGAGGTTCCCGGGTCATTGTTACAACTTAAGGACTTCGGGGGTTGACGATACATATAAAGTTCATCGGGGTTGGAATTAAATTTCTCTATTTTTATGCCCTTTCCCTTATTATTTTCTTTTGACTTTTTAAATTCAGTTGGGGTAATTTCTATAACATCATCGGAATTCTCGTCGGAATCCGATTCATCGGAGAATTGGTAATCCTCCCAATATTTTGCTTCCTTGGCGGAAACACCATTGACCATAATTAACCTTGGTCGGTTGGTTGAGGATTTTCTTTTACTTAACCGTTTTATTATTTCCCCCACAGGTTCTATTTCTTCATCTGGTTCCGATTCTTCTTCCGGTTCCGATTCTTCTTCTGGTTCCGACTCTTCTTCCGGTTCCTCTTCGGGAACTTGTGAATCAGTCCACGAATAATTCCAATTTGCATTTGACTCTTCATTATTATTAGGTGAGTCAATGGGACTTGTTCTAGAGGTAGACATCTATCACATAATATCAAACGCGTTAAGAGATTAATATATCACATAATATTCACATGTTAAAAATATATAGTTTCCAACAAAATTTGTTAAGCAATCATTTTTCAAGTAAACACGGTCGAAGTCCAGACTCACTAATGCATCCTAACAAACTCGATAAGACACACTAATGCAAAATTCTGGTTCTCTAAGACCAACGCTCTGATACCAACTGAAATGTCCCGTTCTTATTGATTAAAAACGTTCCATATTAATTGATTTCGTTGCGAGGTTTTGACCTCTATATGAGACGTTTTTCAAAGACTGCATTCATTTTAAAGCAAACCATAACCTTTATTTCATCAATAAAGGTTTAAAAAGCTTTACGTAGATTATCAAATAATGATAATCTAAAATATCTTGTTTACACACGACCATTACATAATGGTTTACAATACAAATATGTTACAACAAAATAAGTTTCTTGAATGCAGTTTTTACACAATATCATACAAGCATGGACTCCAAATCTCGTCCTTATTTAAGTATGCGACAGCGGAAGCTCTTAATAATCACCTGAGAATAAACATGCTTAAAACGTCAACAAAAATGTTGGTGAGTTATAGGTTTAACCTATATATATCAAATAATAATAATAGACCACAAGATTTCATATTTCAATACACATCCCATACATAGAGATAAAAAAATCATTCATATGGTGAACACCTGGTAACCGACATTAACAAGATGCATATATAAGAATATCCCCATCATTCCGGGACACCCTTCGGATATGATATAAATTTCGAAGTACTAAAGCATCCGGTACTTTGGATGGGGTTTGTTAGGCCCAATAGATCTATCTTTAGGATTCACGTCAATTAGGGTGTCTGTTCTCTAATTCTTAGATTACCAGACTTAATAAAAAGGGGCATATTCGATTTCGATAATTCAACCATAGAATGTAGTTTCACATACTTGTGTCTATTTTGTAAATCATTTATAAAACCTGCATGTATTCTCATCCCAAAAATATTAGATTTTAAAAGTGGGACTATAACTCACTTTCACAGATTTTTACTTCGTCGGGAAGTAAGACTTGGCCACTGGTTGATTCACGAACCTATAACAATATATACATATATATCAAAGTATGTTCAAAATATATTTACAAGACTTTTAATATATTTTGATGTTTTAAGGTTATTAAGTCAGTTGTCCTCGTTAGTAACCTACAACTAGTTGTCCACAGTTAGATGTACAGAAATAAATCGATAAATATTATCTTGAATCAATCCACGACCCAGTGTATACGTATCTCAGTATTGATCACAACTCAAACTATATATATTTTGGAATCAACCTCAACCCTGTATAGCTAACTCCAACATTCACATATAGAGTGTCTATGGTTGTTCCGAAATATATATAGATGTGTCGACATGATAGGTCGAAACATTGTATACGTGTCTATGGTATCTCAAGATTACATAATATACAATACAAGTTGATTAAGTTATGGTTGGAATAGATTTGTTACCAATTTTCACGTAGCTAAAATGAGACAAATTATCCAATCTTGTTTTACCCATAACTTCTTCATTTTAAATCCGTTTTGAGTGAATAAAATTGCTATATTTTCATATTGAACTCTATTTTATGAATCTAAACAGAAAAAGTATAGGTTTATAGTCGGAAAAATAAGTTACAAGTCATTTTTGTAAAGGTAGTCATTTCAGTCGAAAGAACGACGTCTAGATGACCATTTTAGAAAACATACTTCCACTTTGAGTTTAACCATAATTTTTGGATATAGTTTCATGTTCATAATAAAAATCATTTTATCATAATAACAACTTTTAAATCAAAGTTTATCATAGTTTTTAATTAACTAACCCAAAACAGCCCGCGGTGTTACTACGACGGCGTAAATCCGGTTTTACGGTGTTTTTCGTGTTTCCAGGTTTTAAATCATTAAGTTAACATATCATATACATATAGAACATGTGTTTAGTTGATTTTAAAAGTCAAGTTAGAAGGATTAACTTTTGTTTGTGAACAAGTTTAGAATTAACTAAACTATGTTCTAGTGATTACAAGTTTAAACCTTCGAATAAGATAGCTTTATATGTATGAATCGAATGATGTTATGAACATCATTACTACCTTAAGTTCCTTGGATAAACCTACTGGAAAAGAGAAAAATGGATCTAGCTTCAATGGATCCTTGGATGGCTCGAAGTTCTTGAAGCAGAATCATGACACGAAAACAAGTTCAAGTAAGATCATCACTTGAAATAAGATTGTTATAGTTATAGAAATTGAACCAAAGTTTGAATATGATTATTACCTTGTATTAGAATGATAACCTACTGTAAGAAACAAAGATTTCTTGAGGTTGGATGATCACCTTACAAGATTGGAAGTGAGCTAGCAAACTTGAAAGTATTCTTGATTTTATGAAACTAGAACTTTTGGAATTTATGAAGAACACTTGGAACTTGAAGATATAACTTGAGAGAGATCAATTAGATGAAGAAAATTGAAGAATGAAAGTGTTTGTAGGTGTTTTTGGTCGTTGGTGTATGGATTAGATATAAAGGATATGTAATTTTGTTTTCATGTAAATAAGTCATGAATGATTACTCATATTTTTGTAATTTTATGAGATATTTCATGCTAGTTGCCAAATGATGGTTCCCACATGTGTTAGGTGACTCACATGGGCTGCTAAGAGCTGATCATTGGAGTGTATATACCAATAGTACATACATCTAAAAGCTGTGTATTGTACGAGTACGAATACGGGTGCATACGAGTAGAATTGTTGATGAAACTGAACGAGGATGTAATTGTAAGCATTTTTGTTAAGTAAAAGTATTTTGATAAGTGTATTGAAGTCTTTCAAAAGTGTATAAATACATATTAAAACACTACATGTATATACATTTTAACTGAGTCGTTAAGTCATCGTTAGTCGTTACATGTAAGTGTTGTTTTGAAACCTTTAGGTTAACGATCTTGTTAAATGTTGTTAACCCAATGTTTATAATATCAAATGAGATTTTAAATTATTATATTATCATGATATTATCATGTATGAATATCTCTTAATATGATATATATACATTAAATGTCTTTACAAAGATAATCGTTACATATATGTCTCGTTTAAAAATCATTAAGTTAGTAGTCTTGTTTTTACATATGTAGTTCATTGTTAATATACTTAATGATATATTTACTTATCATAGTATCATGTTAACTATATATATATCCATATATATGTCATCATATAGTTTTTACAAGTTTTAACATTCGTGAATCACCGGTCAACTTGGGTGGTCAATTGTCTATATGAAACATATTTCAATTAATCAAGTCTTAACAAGTTTGATTGCTTAACATGTTGGAAACATTTAATCATGTAAATATCAATCTCAATTAATATATATAAACATGGAAAAGTTCGGGTCACTACACATACATGATAATATCATGATAATATAATAATTTAAAATCTCATTTGATATTATAAACATTGGGTTAACAACATTTAACAAGATCGTTAACCTAAAGGTTTCAAAATAACACTTACATGTAACGACTAACGATGACTTAACGACTCAGTTAAAATGTATATACATGTAGTGTTTTAATATGTATTTATACACTTTTGAAAGACTTCAATAAACTTATCAAAATACTTCTACTTAACAAAAATGCTTACAATTACAACCTCGTTCAGTTTCATCAACAATTCTACTCGTATGCACCCGTATTCGTACTCGTACAATACACAGCTTTTAGATGTATGTACTATTGGTATATACACTCCAATGATCAGCTCTTAGCAGCCCATGTGAGTCACCTAACACATGTGGGAACCATCATTTGGCAACTAGCATAAAATATCTCATAAAATTACAAAAATATGAGTAATCATTCATGACTTATTTACATGAAAACAAAATTACATATCCTTTATATCTAATCCATATACCAACGACCAAAAACACCTACAAACACTTTCATTCTTCAATTTTCTTCATCTAATTGATCTCTCTCAAGTTCTATCTTCAAGTTCTAAGTGTTCTTCATATATTCTACAAGTTCTAGTTACATAAAATCAAGAATACTTTCAAGTTTGATAGCTCACTTCCAATCTTGTAAGGTGATCATCCAACCTCAAGAAATCTTTGTTTCTTATAGTAGGTTATTATTCTAATACAAGGTAATAATCATATTCAAACTTTGGTTCAATTTCTATAAATATAACAATCTTATTTCAAGTGATGATCTTACTTGAACTTGTTTTCGTGTCATGATTCTGCTTCAAGAACTTCGAGCCATCCAAGGATCCGTTGAAGCTAGATCCATTTTTCTCTTTTCCAGTAGGTTTATCCAAGGAACTTAAGGTAGTAATGATGTTCATAACATCATTCGATTCATACATATAAAGCTATCTTATTCGAAGGTTTAAACTTGTAATCACTAGAACATAGTTTAGTTAATTCTAAACTTGTTCGCAAACAAAAGTTAATCCTTCTAACTTGACTTTTAAAATCAACTAAACACATGTTCTATATCTATATGATATGCTAACTTAATGATTTAAAACCTGGAGACACGAAAAACACCGTAAAACCGGATTTACGCCGTCGTAGTAACACCGCGGGCTGTTTTGGGTTAGTTAATTAAAAACTATGATAAACTTTGATTTAGAAGTTTTTATTCTGAGAAAATGATTTTTATTATGAACATGAAACTATATCCAAAAATTATGGTTAAACTCAAAGTGGAAGTATGTTTTCTAAAATGATCATCTAGACGTCGTTCTTTCGACTGAAATGACTACCTTTACAAAAATGACTTGTAACTTATTTTTTCGACTATAAACCTATACTTTTTCTGTTTAGATTCATAAAATAGAGTTCAATATGAAACCATAACAATTTGATTCACTCAAAACAGATTTAAAATGAAGAAGTTATGGGTAAAACAAGATTGGATAATTTTTCTCATTTTAGCTACGTGGAAATTGGTAACAAATCTATTCCAACCATAACTTAATCAACTTGTATTGTATATTATGTAATCTTGAGATACCATAGACACGTATACAATGTTTCGACCTATCATGTCGACACATCTATATATATTTCGGAACAACCATAGACACTCTATATGTGAATGTTGGAGTTAGCTATACAGGGTTGAGGTTGATTCCAAAATATATATAGTTTGAGTTGTGATCAATACTGAGATACGTATACACTGGGTCGTGGATTGATTCAAGATAATATTTATCGATTTATTTCTGTACATCTAACTGTGGACAACTAGTTGTAGGTTACTAACGAGGACAGCTGACTTAATAAACTTAAAACATCAAAATATATTATAAGTGTTGTAAATATATTTTGAACATACTTTGATATATATGTATATATTGTTATAGGTTCGTGAATCAACCAGTGGCCAAGTCTTACTTCCCGACGAAGTAAAAATCTGTGAAAGTGAGTTATAGTCCCACTTTTAAAATCTAATATTTTTGGGATGAGAATACATGCAGGTTTTATAAATGATTTACAAAATAGACACAAGTACGTGAAACTACATTCTATGGTTGAATTATCGAAATCGAATATGCCCCTTTTTATTAAGTCTGGTAATCTAAGAATTAGGGAACAGACACCCTAATTGACGCGAATCCTAAAGATAGATCTGTTGGGCCTAACAAACCCCATCCAAAGTACCGGATGCTTTAGTACTTCGAAATTTATATCATATCCGAAGGGTGTCCCGGAATGATGGGGATATTCTTATATATATGCATCTTGTTAATGTCGGTTACCAGGTGTTCACCATATGAATGATTTTTATCTCTATGTATGGGATGTGTATTGAAATATGAAATCTTGTGGTCTATTGTTACGATTTGATATATATAGGTTAAACCTATAACTCACCAACATTTTTGTTGACGTTTAAAGCATGTTTATTCTCAGGTGAATACTAAGAGCTTCCGCTGTTGCATACTAAAATAAGGACAAGATTTGGAGTCCATGCTTGTATGATATTGTGTAAAAACTGCATTCAAGAAACTTATTTTGTTGTAACATATTTGTATTGTAAACCATTATGTAATGGTCGTGTGTAAACGGGTTATTTTAGATTATCATTATTTGATAATCTACGTAAAGCTTTTTAAACCTTTATTGATGAAATAAAGGTTATGGTTTGTTTTAAAATGAATGCAGTCTTTGAAAAACGTCTCATATAGAGGTCAAAACCTCGCAACGAAATCAATTAATATGGAACGTTTTTAATCAATAAGAACGGGACATTTCAGTTGGTATCAGAGTGTTGGTCTTAGAGAACCAGAATTTTGCATTAGTGTGTCTTATCGAGTTTGTTAGGATGCATTAGTGAGTCTGGACTTCGACCGTGTTTACTTGAAAAATGATTGCTTAACAAATTTTGTTGGAAACTATATATTTTTAACATGTGAATATTATGTGATATATTAATCTCTTAACGCGTTTGATATTATGTGATAGATGTCTACCTCTAGAACAAGTCCCATTGACTCACCTAATAATAATGAAGAGTCAAATGTAAATTGGAATGATTCGTGGACTGATTCACAAGTTTCCGAAGAGGAACTGGAAGAAGAGTCGGAACCGGAAGAAGAATCGGAACCGGATGAAGAAATAGAACCGGTGGGGGAAATAATAAAACGGTTAAGTAAAAGAAAATCCTCAACCAACCGACCAAGGTTAATTATGGTCAATGGTGTTTCCGCCAAGGAAGCAAAATATTGGGAGGATTACCAATTCTCCGATGAATCGGATTCCGACAAGAATTCCGATGATGTTATAGAAATTACCCCAAATGAATTTAAAAAGGCAAAAGAAAATAAGAAGGGAAAGGGCATAAAAATAGAGAAATCTAATTCCAACCCCGATGAACTTTATATGTATCGTCAACCCCCGAAGTCCTTAAGTTGTAACAATGACCCGGGAACCTCTAAACCACCAGGTTTTTCTAAACCAATGTGGAAAACGACGGCTCGTATTAGGAGAACATCATATATCCCTAGAAACTTGGCAAAATGAACCAAAACCGAAGAAGAAGAAACAAGCGAGTCAGAATAAGATAGTTGTATTCGTGTGGTGTAATATATGTAATATAGTGTGCTTATGCTTTATGATATATGTAAAAATTGCTTGTATTAATAAGTATTTTTTTATGAATCTAACTCTTGTCTATTTTACAGTATAAAAACACAAAATGGATAGACAACCCAATATTTTAAGAGACCTACCCGGAGACATGATTGATGAAATCTTGTCTAGAGTCGGTCAGAATTCTTCGGCACAACTATTTAAGGCGAGATCAGTTTGTAAGACATTCGAAGAACGTTCCAAGAATGCCTTGGTTTATAAAAGGCTTTCGTTCGAAAGATGGGGGATATCACATTGGGAAATCCATAAGTTACGATGTGTTTACTTTGACGCATATATTGCGGGGAACCCAAATGCTATTTTACGCAATGGGTTAAGAAATTATTTTGACTCAATATATCCGAATATTGGACTTCGTGATTTAGAAAAAGCGGCTAACATGCAACATAAAGAAGCATGTTATGCTTACGGATTAGTAATGTTCGCTTCTCACCAAAGTGAGAACAAGAACATCGGGCTACAACTATTAAACAAAACGTTTCCACAAGTGACGGAGTCGGTAATTGGGGTAAGAAATGAGGTTTTTAGATTGTTACGGGACTGTTGGACATTACGTAACCCTCGTCCCTTTGACAACGTTACAACACGCTGTCTTATCAACGGCCATAACGGTTATGTTCCACAAGACCAAGGATGGGAAGTAATCCTAGTAAAACCAGAATGCATGACTTGTTTCTGGACGTATGAATTACGTGTCTTTATTGCCTTTGCTGAACGACTTGTGTACTAGCTAGAATTATCTTCACAACCATCTTGTATCAAATTTATTGTGTGCTATATTTCATGCTATATGTAAAATAAGCGGTATTGTAAGTTTGTAAAATATTGTGTAAAAGTTTGAACGCGAAATATTATTATAATCAGTTTTTCATATAGAATTGTAGTAGTTGAATTGTATATTAGCTACTAAGTATGAACTTAACGGGTAGGTACTACCCAAATTTAAACTTATAAAACGCTAATATGAAGAAAAAGCTTTTATAAATGAGTTCATATTATGCTACGAAATACTATTAACTACTCTTAATATTCTGTATGATTAACTTGTTCCATTTGACTATTTTGAAGGAAATGGCACCGACTACTCGACACACCGTGAATATGAATGAAGAGGAATTAAGTACTTTTCTAGCTTCAAACATAGCCGCAGTACAGGTTGCGCTACATACCAACAATAACCTTGGATCTATCAGTACAGAAAATCGTGTAGGATGCACCTACAAAGAATTCACTGCCTGCAAACCTTTGGAATTTGATGGAACCGAAGGACCGATCGGATTGAAACGGTGGACCGAGAAGGTCGAATTGGTGTTTGCCATAAGTAAGTGTACTGAAGAGGACAAAGTGAAGTACGCTACGCATACCTTCACAGGTTCTGCTTTAACATGGTGGAATACCTATCTAGAGCAAGTGGGACAAGACGATGCGTACGCACTACCGTGTTCAGCATTCAAGCACTTGATGAACGAGAAATACCGTCCCAGAACCGAGGTCAATAAGCTCAAGACAGAACTTAGAGGGTTACGAACCCAAGGATTTGATATTACCACGTACAAAAGACGATTCACAGAATTGTGCCTATTGTGTCCGGGAGCATTCGAAGATGAGGAAGAGAAGATCGACGCATTTGTGAAAGGATTACCGGAAAGAATCCAAGAAGATATAAGTTCACACGAGCCCGCCTCCATACAACAGGCATGTAGAATGGCACACAAACTAGTGAACCAGATTGAAGAAAGAATTAAAGAACAGACTGCTGAAGAGGCCAATGTGAAGCAAGTCAAAAGAAAGTGGGAGGAAAACGGTGATAAGAATCACCAATACAACAACAACAGCAATTACAACAATAATCGCAACAATTATCCCAACAATCGCAACATCAATCGCAACTACAACAAACGGCCCAACAACAACAATAACAACAACAACAATAACAACAACAGCAACTACAACAATCATCCCAACAACAATAATAACCGCAACAACAACAACAATCAGAAGCAGCTATGCCAAAGGTGTGAAAAGTATCACTCGGGGTTCTGCACCAAATTTTGCAACAAGTGTAAAAGAAATGGTCATAGCGCGGCGAAGTGTGAGGTCTACGGACCAGGGGTTAATAGAACGAAAGGAACAAATGGTGTCGGAACGAGTAATGGCGGAGCAAGTAGTGTCGGAGCAAGTTATGCTAATGTAGTTTGTTATAAATGTGGAAAACCGGGCCACATTATTAGAAATTGCCCGAACCAGGAGAACACGAATGGACAAGGCCGCGGAAGAGTTTTCAATATTAATGCGGCAGAGGCATAGGAAGACCCGGAGCTTGTTACGGGTACGTTTCTTATTGACAATAAATCTTCTTACATTTTATTTGATTCGGGTGTGGATAGAAGCTATATGAGTAGAGATTTTTGTGCTAAATTAAGTTGTCCATTGACGCCTTTGGATAGTAAATTTTTACTCGAATTAGCAAATGGTAAATTAATTTCAGCAGATAATATATGTCGGAATCGAGAAATTAAACTGGTTAGCGAAACATTTAAGATTGATTTGATACCCGTAGAGTTAGGGAGTTTTGATGTGATAATTGGTATAGACTGGTTGAAAGAAGTGAAAGCAGAGATCGTTTGTTACAAAAATGCAATTCGCATTATACGAGAAAAAGGAAAACCCTTAATGGTGTACGGAGAAAAGGGCAACACGAAGCTACATCTTATTAGTAATTTGAAGGCACAAAAACTAATAAGAAAAGGTTGCTATGCTGTTCTAGCACATGTCGAGAAAGTACAAACTGAAGAAAAGAGCACCAATGATGTTCCCATTGCAAAAGAATTTCCCGATGTATTTCCGAAAGAATTACCGGGATTACCCCCACATCGATCCGTTGAATTTCAAATAGATCTTGTACCAGGAGCTGCACCAATAGCTCGTGCTCCTTACAGACTCGCACCCAGCGAGATGAAAGAACTACAAAGCCAATTACAAGAACTTTTAGAGCATGGTTTCATTCAACCAAGCACATCACCGTGGGGAGCTCCTGTTTTGTTTGTCAAGAAGAAAGATAGTACATTCAGGTTGTGTATCGACTACCGAGAGTTGAACAAACTTACCATCAAGAACCGCTACCCACTACCGAGAATCGACGACTTATTTGATCAACTACAAGGCTCGTCTGTTTATTCAAAGATTGACTTACGTTCCGGGTATCATCAAATGCGGGTGAAAGAAGATGATATTCCAAAGACTGCTTTCAGAACACGTTACGGTCATTACGAGTTTATGGTCATGCCGTTTGGTTTAACTAATGCACCAGCTGTGTTCATGGACCTTATGAACCGAGTGTGTGGACCATACCTTGACAAGTTTGTCATTGTTTTCATTGATGACATACTTATTTACTCAAAGAATGACCAAGAACACGGTGAACATTTGAGAAAGGTGTTAGAAGTATTGAGGAAGGAAGAATTGTACGCTAAGTTTTCAAAGTGTGCATTTTGGTTGGAAGAAGTTCAATTCCTCGGTCACATAGTGAACAAAGAAGGTATTAAGGTGGATCCGGCAAAGATAGAAACTGTTGAAAAGTGGGAAACCCCGAAAACTCCGAAACACATACGCCAGTTTTTAGGACTAGCTGGTTACTACAGAAGGTTCATCCAAGACTTTTCCAGAATAGCAAAACCCTTGACTGCATTAACGCATAAAGGGAAGAAATTTGAATGGAATGATGAACAAGAGAAAGCGTTTCAGTTATTGAAGAAAAAGCTAACTACGGCACCTATATTGTCATTGCCTAAAGGGAATGATGATTTTGTGATTTATTGTGACGCATCAAAGCAAGGTCTCGGTTGTGTATTAATGCAACGAACGAAGGTGATTGCTTATGCGTCTAGACAATTGAAGATTCACGAACAAAATATACGACGCATGATTTGGAATTAGGCGCGGTTGTTTTTGCATTAAAGACTTGGAGGCACTACTTATATGGGGTCAAAAGTATTATATATACCGACCACAAAAGTCTTCAACACATATTTAATCAGAAACAACTGAATATGAGGCAGCGTAGGTGGATTGAATTATTGAATGATTACGACTTTGAGATTCGTTACCACCCGGGGAAGGCAAATGTGGTAGCCGATGCCTTGAGCAGGAAGGACAGAGAACTCATTCGAGTAAAATCTATGAATATAATGATTCATAATAACCTTACTACTCAAATAAAGGAGGCGCAACAAGGAGTTTTAAAAGAGGGAAATTTAAAGGATGAAATACCCAAAGGATCGGAGAAGCATCTTAATATTCGGGAAGACGGAACCCGGTATAGGGCTGAAAGGATTTGGGTACCAAAATTTGGAGATATGAGAGAAATGGTACTTAGAGAAGCTCATAAAACCAAATACTCAATACATCCTGGAACGGGGAAGATGTACAAGGATCTCAAGAAACATTTTTGGTGGCCAGGTATAAAAGCCGATATTGCTAAATACGTAGGGGAATGTTTGACGTGTTCTAAGGTCAAAGCTGAGCATCAGAAACCATCAGGTCTACTTCAACAACCCGAAATCCCAGAATGGAAATGGGAAAACATTACCATGGATTTCATCACTAAATTGCCAAGGACTGCAAGTGGTTTTGATACTATTTGGGTAATAGTTGATCGTCTCACCAAATCAGCACACTTCCTGCCAATAAGAGAAGATGACAAGATGGAGAAGTTAGCACGACTGTATTTGAAGGAAGTCGTCTCCAGACATGGAATACCAATCTCTATTATCTCTGATAGGGATGGCAGATTTATTTCAAGATTCTGGCAGACATTACAGCAAGCATTAGGAACTCGTCTAGACATGAGTACTGCCTATCATCCACAAACTGATGGGCAGAGCGAAAGGACGATACAAACGCTTGAAGACATGCTACGAGCATGTGTTATTGATTTCGGAAACAGTTGGGATCGACATCTACCGTTAGCAGAATTTTCCTACAACAACAGCTACCATTCAAGCATTGAGATGGCGCCGTTTGAAGCACTTTATGGTAGAAAGTGTAGGTCTCCGATTTGTTGGAGTGAAGTGGGGGGATAGACAGATTACGGGTCCAGAGATTATACAAGAAACTACCGAGAAGATCATCCAAATTCAACAACGGTTGAAAACCGTCCAAAGTCGACAAAAGAGCTACGCTGACATTAAAAGAAAAGATATAGAATTTGAAATTGGAGAGATGGTCAATGTTAAAGTTGCACCTTAGAAAGGCATTGTTCGATTTGGTAAACGAGGGAAATTAAATCCAAGGTATATTGGACCATTCAAGATTATTGATCGTGTCGGACCAGTAGCTTACCGACTTGAGTTACCTCAACAACTCGCGGCTGTACATAACACTTTCCACGTCTCGAATTTGAAGAAATGTTTTGCTAAAGAAGATCTCACTATTCCGTTAGATGAAATCCAAATCAACGAAAAACTTCAATTCATCGAAGAACCCGTCGAAATAATGGATCGTGAGGTTAAAAGACTTAAGCAAAACAAGATACCAATTGTTAAGGTTCGATGGAATGCTCGTAGAGGACCCGAGTTCACCTGGGAGCGTGAAGATCAGATGAAGAAGAAATACCCGCATCTATTTCCAGAAGATTCGTCAACACCTTCAACAGCTTAAAATTTCGGGTACATAACTATATGCATAAATCTTTCCTTCCGCAGATGAAATGTCATACCCCGTCTAAAATCTTCCGAACGAATACAATAACATATGGTACCATCACGATGAACGGACCTCTATATGCCTTAAACGACTCCATTTAATGTCTCTAAAACGAGTAAATGCACAGCGGAAGATTTCTTTCATACCTGAGAATAAAAATATTTTCAAGTGTCAACCAAAAGGTTGGTGAGTTCATTAGTTTAGCATAAATAATCATTTCATAATTTTAATAGACCACAAGATTTCATATTTCCATTTCCCATAAACATACGTCCCATGCATAGAGACAAAAATAATCATTCATATGGATTGAACACCTGGTAACCGACATTCACAATTTGCATATAAGAATATCCCCATCATTCCGGGATCCTCCATCGGACATGATATATGTAGTGACCCGAACTTTTCCATGTTTATATATATTAATTGAGATTGATATTTACATGATTAAATGTTTCCAACATGTTAAGCAATCAAACTTGTTAAGACTTGATTAATTGAAATATGTTTCATAAAGACAATTGACCACCCAAGTTGACCGGTGATTCACGAACGTTAAAACTTGTAAAAACTATATGATGACATATATATGGATATATATATAGTTAACATGATACTATGATAAGTAAACATATCATTAAGTATATTAACAATGAACTACATATGTAAAAATAAGACTACTAACTTAATGATTTTTAAACGAGACATATATGTAACGATTATCGTTGTAAAGACATTTAATGTATATATATCATATTAAGAGATATTCATACATGATAATATCATGATAATATAATAATTTAAAATCTCATTTGATATTATAAACATTGGGTTAACAACATTTAACAAGATCGTTAACCTAAAGGTTTCAAAACAACACTTACATGTAACGACTAACGATGACTTAACGACTCAGTTAAAATGTATATATATGTAGTGTTTTAATATGTATTTATACACTTTTGAAAGACTTCAATAAACTTATCAAAATACTTCTACTTAACAAAAATGCTTACAATTACATCCTCGTTCAGTTTCATCAACAATTCTACTCGTATGCACCCGTATTCGTACTCGTACAATACACAGCTTTTAGATGTATGTACTATTGGTATATACACTTCAATGATCAGCTCTTAGCAGCCCATGTGAGTCACCTAACACATGTGGGAACCATCATTTGGCAACTAGCATAAAATATCTCATAAAATTACAAAAATATGAGTAATCATTCATGACTTATTTACATGAAAACAAAATTACATATCCTTTATATCTAATCCATATACCAACGACCAAAAACACCTACAAACACTTTCATTCTTCAATTTTCTTCATCTAATTGATCTCTCTCAAGTTCTATCTTCAAGTTCTAAGTGTTCTTAATATATTCTACAAGTTCTAGTTACATAAAATCAAGAATACTTTCAAGTTTGATAGCTCACTTCCAATCTTGTAAGGTGATCATCCAACCTCAAGAAATCTTTGTTTCTTATAGTAGGTTATCATTCTAATACAAGGTAATAATCATATTCAAACTTTGGTTCAATTTCTATAACTATAACAATCTTATTTCAAGTGATGATCTTAATTGAACTTGTTTTCGTGTCATGATTCTGCTTCAAGAACTTCGAGCCATCCAAGGATCCGTTGAAGCTAGATCCATTTTTCTCTTTTCCAGTAGGTTTATCCAAGGAACTTAAGGTAGTAATGATGTTCATAACATCATTCGATTCATACATATAAAGCTATCTTATTTGAAGGTTTAAACTTGTAATCACTAGAACATAGTTTAGTTAATTCTAAACTTGTTCGCAAACAAAAGTTAATCCTTCTAACTTGACTTTTAAAATAAACTAAACACATGTTCTATATCTATATGATATGCTAACTTAGTGATTTAAAACCTGGAGACACGAAAAACACCGTAAAACCGGATTTACGCCGTCGTAGTAACACCGCGGGCTGTTTTGGGTTAGTTAATTAAAAACTATGATAAACTTTGATTTAAAAGTTGTTATTCTGAGAAAATGATTTTTATTATAAACATGAAACTATATCCAAAAATTATGGTTAAACTCAAAGTGGAAGTATGTTTTCTAAAATGGTCATCTAGACGTCGTTCTTTCGACTGAAATGACTACCTTTACAAAAATGACTTGTAACTTATTTTTCCGACTATAAACCTATACTTTTTCTGTTTAGATTCATAAAATAGAGTTCAATATGAAACCATAGCAATTTGATTCACTCAAAACGGATTTAAAATGAAGAAGTTATGGGTAAAACAAGATTGGATAATTTTTCTCATTTTAGCTACGTGAAAATTGGTAACAAATCTATTCCAACCATAACTTAATCAACTTGTATTGTATATTATGTAATCTTGAGATACCATAGACACGTATACAATATTTCGACCTATCATGTCGACACATCTATATATATTTCGGAACAACCATAGACACTATGTGAATGTTGGAGTTAGCTATACAGGGTTGAGGTTGATTCCAAAATATATATAGTTTGAGTTGTGATCAATACTGAGATACGTATACACTGGGTCATGGATTGATTCAAGATAATATTTATCGATTTATTTCTGTACATCTTACTGTGGACAACTAGTTGTAGGTTACTAACGAGGACAGCTGACTTAATAAACTTAAAACATCAAAATATATTAAAAGTGTTGTAAATATATTTTGAACATACTTTGATATATATGTATATATTGTTATAGGTGTGACAACCCGGAAATTTCCAACCAAATTTAAACTTTATCTTTATATTATTCCGACACGATAAGCAAAGTTTGTTAAGTTAAATCTCAAGAATTTTAAATTGTGTTCATACATTCATTATAACCTCGACCAAATTCCGACGATTCACGAACCGTTATATATAAATAAATATGTATATATATGTATATATATATATTATAACTTGAGAATATTAATAAAGTATTAAACGTATAATACTTTACATGAACGTATTTGTTTCAATATGTTTATCGATGGAAATAGAAGATAATATCAAATGATTGATTTATCAGATACATTATGATATGATTACGGGTCTATGTTATGAGGTCCACTGTGATTTAAGAAATCTATTCTTTTTGACAACATTCGGAAAATGGTAAAGTGATTTATAAGTAAGAACGTGAAGTGTAAATAACTTAGATGTTGGATATCGACAAGTTAAGTAACTCGACATTTTTCATTAAGATGATTTCATACGTTTATTTAACCTTTGAACTTTATCCCATGTTTCACCAACAAACTGTAATTTAAAAACTTGAAACCTATTATGAATATATATGATTCTACTTTTCTAAAACATTTTATGATATAACGATTTCCATTATTTTAACCTTTAAACAAAATGATTCTTAAAAATATATTTGGTTTTGGAAAACAAAATTATTATATTTATTTGATTTAGTTTCAAACGTACAAAAACGTTTTCAGTTTAAAAAGAACTTTATTATTAAAACGTATATAACTTTTATAAATATCTAGAACCACTTTTGATAACTCATTACTTAACCAGTATGATAAAGATAACGACATTTATATTTTATTTTATTAAATATATATAACGATTTAAATTAATATTATATATATTTATACGCGTATTATACGTACATAGTTTTATACTTTTACTATACTTAAACTTTACCTTTACTTTATTTTTACTTTACTTTAACTTTAATAATTCACTTTAATAATTCATACTTTAATAATTCACTTTAATAATTCATACTTTAATAATTCACTTTAATAATTCATACTTTAATAATTCACTTTAATAATTCATACTTTAATAATTTACTTTAATAATTCAAAAATCTATTATAAATAGAATTCAATAGGTTTCATTATTTCATAGAAACTTGAAAATATTTTTCTCTAAACTCTCTCAATCGATTTACATATATATATTTACTCCATATTATTTCAAGATATTATTAGTATACATAAAATATTACGTCAGAGTGCTGTCCGAGTGATTTTGAAATTGTTTTTCGAGTGGGATTGGATTAAGGAAATTATGGGTTATAGCTATGGAGGTGATTGGGTATGGTTCATGGGTATGCTCGTGAGGTCAATATAGTGTTTATCATCTCCGTTGCGTCTACGTACCTTTCCTGCAATATTGAATCTCAATATTGATACGTGAGTACTCATAATTTAACTTTTACATACTAATAGTGTATCCTTGACTAGTGCTCGAGTATATAGGATTATGCATATTTGTACTTTTGATATTGCCTTTAGTTAGGTTATGTTGAATCCTGAATTAGTTATATATGCGACTGAGATAAGGTATAAGATATGCATGTCGTTGAAAAGCTAGCGAAAAATTAAGAACTTTTCATTTAGATATCGAATGATTTTGATGAACGGATTTGAAGTTATAGTCCATCGAATTTTTGTATTATTATTAAAAATGATTATTATTATCGTCGTTCTAGTTTTATCTTATTATTATTATTATTATTATCTTTATCAATAAAAGGATTTATCATTAAAAAAATTGTTATTTTTTTATTATTACTATCGTTATTATCGTTAAAGTTATAATTAGTATTATTATTATTATCCAATTATTATTATTATTATTATTATTGGTATTATTATTATTATTATCATTATTAATATAAATATCATTATTTAAAAATGGTTATTGTTATTGTTAATATTATTATTACTATATTATCATTAAGATAATTATTAGTATTATCGTTAATAATGTTATAGTAACTATCATTATTAATATTAGTGTAATTAAAACAAATATTTGTAACACCTAATTATTTTGATTACTATTATTATCATTATTACGAACACGATATAAAAGACGATTAAAAGCAATTAAACGAAACGATTAGGAAATAATGGGTAAGAGTATCATGATGAAATTAAAATATTATAAGATATTGATTTAGATAAAATTATCGTTCTTATTATTTTTATCATTACTATTATTATTAAAATTATCGTTAGTATTAAAACTATCATTTTAACAAAAATTATCATTTTAATAGAAATGTCATTGTTACTATAAAATATCATTATTATTATTATTTTAAATAGAATTATTATTCTAAAGATAATATTAAAAATTATCGTAAATATTAAAGTTATCATAATTAGAATTATCGTTTATCATAATGTCATCTTAGTAATTATAAATATTGATATTTTTATAATAATAATTATTATTACAAAATAATACAACTTTTACTTACTATCATTATAGATATTATTTTATCAAATAAATATTTGATACAAACATATTTTACTACGTGTAATAACTTACTTTAATAATACCTATCATATTATCTTTATAATATTAAATGAACCCTATAAATTTTATTACTTAATATATATAAAAGTATATTTTATTATATAAATATAATATAAAATTTTATTTATTAATAAATAAATTATATTATTTACTCTAATAAATCTTTTAAAAATATTTAAAAATATAAACCGACGATATTTAAACTATATATTAATCATGTATAGATTTTTGGAAATTATTTTGAGTCAAATTTACTTTTGTTGACTTTTGCATATTAGTCTCGAGCATTAGGATTGTGGTACACTATGACTTGACCTAATTTGTTAGACAAATATTGACCAACACATAAATATATATAATTAATTTAGGTTCGTGAATCCGAGGCCAACCTTGCACTTGTTCAATGACGTTATATGTATTTTTACTACGAAATACAGTATGGTGAGTTTCATTTGCCTTTTTACCCTTTATATTTTTGGGACTGAGAATACATGCGCTTTTATAAATGTTTGACGAAATAGACACAAGTAATTGAAACTACATTCTATGGTTGAATTATCGAAATCGAATATGCCCCTTTTTATTAAAGTCTGGTAATCTAAGAATTAGGGAACAAACACCCTAATTGACGCGAATCCTAAAGATAGATCTATTGGGCCTAACAAACCCCATCCAAAGTGCCGGATGCTTTAGTACTTCGAAATTATATCATGTCCGAAGGAGGATCCCGGAATGATAGGGGATATTCTTATATGTATCTAGTTAATGTCGGTTACCAGGTGTTCACCATATGAATGATTATTTTTGTCTCTATGCATGGGACGTATATTTATGAGAACTGGAAATGAAATTCTTGTGGTCTATTAAAATGATGGAAATAAATGATTATGATAAACTAATGAACTCACCAACCTTTTGGTTGACACTTTAAAGCATGTTTATTCTCAGGTGTTAAAGAAATCTTCCGCTGTGCATTTGCTCATTTTAAAGATATTACTTGGAGTCTTTCATAGCATATTTCGAAGAACGTTGCATTCGAGTCATTGAGTTCATCAAAGATTATTATTAAATCAATTTATAGTTGGATAGTGGATATTATGAAATGGTATGCATGCCTGTCAATTTTCGATGTAAAGAAAGATTGTCTTTTAAAAACGAATGCAATGTTTGTAAAATGTATCATATAGAGGTCAAATACCTCGCAATGTAATCAACTATTGTGAATCGTTTATAATGTATATGAACGGGTCCTTTCAGTTGGTATCAGAGCGGTGGTCTTAGCGAACCAGGTCTGCATTAGTGTGTCTAACTGATAAGTCGTTAGGATGCATTAGTGAGTCTGGACTTCGACCGTGTCTGCATGTCAAAAGTTTTGCTTATCATTTTTAGTCGGAAATCATCTGCTTATCATCCATAGGAAATTACCTGCTTATCATTATTAGTCTAGACACGTCTTGCTACATTAATTGCATGAGTAGTGTATAGACAAAATTCATATCTTAGCGTATCTGCTAAATCATATCTTATCGTATCTGTTACTTTAAACTTTGCCTGACATATCCCGCAAATTCCTCCGTAATCTATGAAATCTTTTGATCTCTATATATAGATATCCTATGTAAATAGAATACCACCCGATAGCCGAAAAATCATTTCATATCGGAAAAAAAAATCCTTTATCCAATCGTACGAAATGGAATTTGTCATCAGTTCAAGTCACTCGGATTCCGAAATGGAATCTCACTCAAGCTCCGAAAGCAGTGTGACCGGAATGGATCAACCAATCAGTCATCACCTATTCTGGATGAATTGGGGATGGGTTCGTAGCCTCTTCAATCATTGGAAACAAGAAGAAGGCGATCCTTTCCATCCACCACATTACCCTCTTGGCGAAGAACCTGAAGCACTTACCGGTGAACCTTTTCGAGACACCATTTTCTCTCTCATTTCCAGGGTATCTCGTCACGATTATATACTACATCAAATTCTAGATTTTATTTATCCGCTCGTTCTGACCGACAATCATCCTGGAATGATAGAAGAAGTCAACGAACTTCGCGCTCGGGTAGTGGCTTTGGAGAATATGGTGCAGAGATTACAAACACCAGCAGCAGCACCAGCAGCATAACCAGTACCATCATCATCAACGCCAACAGTACCATTACCACCTCCAACCACAACCGCGTTGTAAACCTCAACTTCACAATCTATCCCACTAGTATCAACGTCATACGCACCATAGGTACCAAGGAGTACCAACAACAATAACTGACGAAGTATTAATTCATAACTTCATTGGAGAAACATTCTGCGGTGATTATATAATCTCTAAAGTCTTAGAGATTATCTAATCTAGCCCTAACCATAAATCAGTTAAATGAACCAAAATGATAGAAGAGTAGAAACTCTGACAAAAATGGTGTGTGATTAACAAGTTAAACTTGTTTTACCAACAGCATCAACAATACCGTCAACGTCACCAGCATCGTCAGTACAGTTAACATCAGAATCAACAACACCTATAATATCACAAACTCCGTCAGTTCAAGAATCACTGTGGACATCATTACGAATCAATAACGTGTATATTGTGTCAACAAGTTATGAAGAATTAACTCATTCCCTCTGAAGAAATTATATATATATTATATATATATATATATATATATATATATTTTGAAATAAAAAATAAATCTTTCCGTGCTAAGCTATTGTGTGTGAATCTTAACTACTCGATTAATTCATATTACAAATATGCAATAATGTACGTCCCTCGCCCGTGACTTAACCATCGTTAACTACAATCTCTGTCTCAATTCAACAAATTCCAATTCCTAATAAATCAAGTATATATTTGATTTTACACTTCATCATTGATGTAACCGAAACTTTTCAGATAACATCATTCGTACTTTGCGAAGTTCAAGAATTTAACGAAAACCAACATCACATCTCAACAAATAACAAAGTATTGATTCATAATTTCAATATTATTGAAGAAATACTTATGTAACCTCCAAAGCCTTCAAGGAATTATTCAATTCTAGTTCCAATCGTAAATCGAATGAGTTTAATTTAGTATTAACTCATTAAAATCTATGTTACATCTGAGGAGAATATATACATATATATTTTCATAAAGACTGTAATAAAATTCTTATGTACAAAATATTAATTGTGAAAATTTTTTAACGGGTAGGTAATACCCGAGAGATATATATAAATTCACAATTAATATGTTACATTCTTCGAATCAGATTAAGCAAATTATCAATTATACTTCCTACTTTCACAATAATATACATTCTTTCATAGAAATCAAAACAACCATACTCATTCAAACCCAATTACATATTCTGATTTTAAAATCTCAGAATTCAATTCGAGATATAACCGGTACCATCACTTTTAGATTCCTACATCTTTCAAAGCTATACTTTGACTTCAAAAGTGTGTTAGAACATCAAATGTATACAAACAATTACAATCTGTGTTCAAACCCTTCGAAAATCTCTGAAGACACTTCAAATAATGAGCAATCGAGATGATGATCCAACCACATATTACCCACAGTTATGTACTTAAAAAGCTCTCGAAACCAAAGTCATAATTCAACACATATCTGTGTCAGATCTTTTGGCATTTATTAGCAAAAATAACCTTGCAATTCCTTTGCAAAGTAGCAAATTATATCACAGCTCCAGCAAGACAACTTCGATTTTTCATTCGGAGTAGCCTTATCATAATTTTGATATATGTGATTACCTTTTTGTTACCGGAGAACCTTTCATATTCCACCACATTAGCAATAAACTTACCAACAACTTCACTGATCTTGGGCATTCCAAAGAATCTTTATATTTATCAAAACCTCATCATTTACTCCTCTGCCTCTTGTAATGAGAATTGTCATACGAATCATTGGGAATTAGCAATCAGTATTTTGAAATCTCACAGCATGTTGACGCCAACAGTTATACATAACGTCTATTTCCAAGGCTTACATACTTCGAATGTGAAGTTTCTAAAAAACACTCTGAACCGCGAACTAGTTCTCGAAATGCTGATGAAGCAACAAAAACTGTAAACGACCTTAGCAGTAAAAAGTTTGATGATAAAGATTAGTGTATTAACAAAGCTCAGAAATAGAGAAGTTTTGGAACTGGAAAACGGATTGAGCAAAGTATGAAGGAGGCTGTGGACAAATCACAAAGACTTAACCTGCCTTTAAAGAATCCAAATGATTCAGTGTCTGCTGAAGTCATTAACGAATACCTTGCTCCTGACACTAAACCCTTACAGACAATATTCTTCATCATCCTCTGATATTAGAAATTCTAAGATATCATCGTATATTTCATTATAAATATCCTCCATATTTCTGAAGATATTTCCATAACTATTCTTATCTGGAATCATTTATCTCTTTGCGCTATCTGTATTACATCAAAAAGGAAACTGTTTAGTTCCTATACTCTGTAAACCTTTGAGTTTAAAATATGAATGTTTTTGAAGTAGTGTTGGAAACTGAAGCATGAGTTAGTATAATATAATGACACTTGATCAACGTGATTATATTACAGTAATTCATGCTGAGTTTCTAAATGGAACGTGATGATTCACAGATCATAACATCATCATGTGCCTTGTTATACGATTCTTGTATTCTATTTAACCTCTAAAATATCAAGAAAATATTTCTTGATGATTCGGCCTTTTCCAAGGTATTCTAGTAATTTGACAAGTCAAGATCGTGCCATCACAATTTCCTTCCTAGAACATTAACAATGTTCATTCCGAAATTCATATCTGTGAATTCTGGACCATTACAAGCGGTGCTTAATCGCAAGAAGAAGAAACAAAAGGACAAAACTCCAAAATAGAAATTGGGGTATAAATTGCAGCAAATAAAAGAGAGCATTAACTGTGAATGATAATGATTATAGAAGACAGAAGCAGAGACTTTGAAATATAAAGGAACATATAAAGCCCAACGACAAACTAGAAATTATAAACCATATATATCGATGCATATAGCAATATAAAGACACGGGAGAACTAGGAACACTATAAACCCAAGAGTATAGTAGAAGTAAATATATTCTTCCGGTGGTAGATGAAAAAAAGAAGAATGACCGATATGAAAGTTAGAAGTATATCGAGAATTAGAACTGGATGGAGCATATTGATGAATACTTTAAAATATGAGTTGAGGGGGAAAGAATAGAAGGTGATGAAACATGACTAGAAACTTAGAAATCAACAGATTTAACTCACACAATGGCAGAATAAGTGAATCAAACCCTCTAGTTAATAGGTTAAGTTTTTTTTTGATTAATTTAGTCAAACCACAACTAAATCAAGTGTGATTAGATCAACACCTAGAGCTATTATTCACCACCTGGGTGATTTGGACTGAGAGAGAATCGAAGGAGCTCACTAGATCTGAGTGTGTGTAACAAATGAGAGGCTTAACCTAAAATGAGGAACATAATGAAATGTCCCGTTCTTATTGATTAAAAACGTTCCATATTAATTGATTTCGTTGCGAGATTTTGACCTCTATATGAGACTTTTTTCAAAGACTGCATTCATTTTAAAACAAACCATAACCTTTATTTCATAAATAAAGGTTTAAAAAGCTTTACGTAGATTATCAAATAATGATAATCTAAAATATCCTGTTTACACACGACCATTACATAAATGGTTTACATTACAAATATGTTACAACAAAATAAGTTTCTTGAATGCAGTTTTTACACAATATCATACAAGCATGGACTCCAAATCTCGTCCTTATTTAAGTATGCGACAGCGGAAGCTCTTAATAATCACCTGAGAATAAACATGCTTAAAACGTCAACAAAAATGTTGGTGAGTTATAGGTTTAACCTATATATATCAAATCATAATAATAGACCACAAGATTTCATATTTCAATAAACATCCCATACATAGAGATAAAAATCATTCATATGGTGAACACCTGGTAACCGACATTAACAAGATGCATATATAAGAATATCCCCATCATTCCGGGATACCCTTCGGATATGATATAAATTTCGAAGTACTAAAGCATCCGGTACTTTGGATGGGGTTTGTTAGGCCAAATAGATCTATCTTTAGGATTCGCGTCAATTAGGGTGTCTGTTCCCTAATTCTTAGATTACCAGACTTAATAAAAAAGGGCATATTCGATTTTGATAATTCAACCATAGAATGTAGTTTCACATACTTGTGTCTATTTTGTAAATCATTTATAAAACCTGCATGTATTCTCATCCCAAAAATATTAGATTTTAAAAGTGGGACTATAACTCACTTTCACAGATTTTTACTTCGTCGGGAAGTAAGACTTGGCCACTGGTTGATTCACGAACCTATAACAATATATACATGTATATCAAAGTATGTTCAAAATATATTTACAACACTTTTAATATATTTTGATGTTTTAAGTTTATTAAGTCAGTTGTCCTCGTTAGTAACCTACAACTAGTTGTCCACAGTTAGATGTACAGAAATAAATCGATAAATATTATCTTGAATCAATCCACGACCCAGTGTATACGTATCTCAGTATTGATCACAACTCAAACTATATATATTTTGGAATCAACCTCAACCCTGTATAGCTAACTCCAACATTCACATATAGAGTGTCTATGGTTGTTCCGAAATATATATAGATGTGTCGACATGATAGGTCGAAACATTGTATACGTGTCTATGGTATCTCAAGATTACATAATATACAATACAAGTTGATTAAGTTATGGTTGGAATAGATTTGTTACCAATTTTCACGTAGCTAAAATGAGAAAAATTATCCAATCTTGTTTTACCCATAACTTCTTCATTTTAAATCCGTTTTGAGTGAATCAAATTGCTATGGTTTCATATTGAACTCTATTTTATGAATCTAAACAGAAAAAGTATAGGTTTATAGTCGGAAAAATAAGTTACAAGTCGTTTTTGTAAAGGTAGTCATTTCAGTCGAAAGAACGACGTCTAGATGACCATTTTAGAAAACATACTTCCACTTTGAGTTTAACCATAATTTTTGGATATAGTTTCATGTTCATAATAAAAATCATTTTCTCAGAATAACAACTTTTAAATCAAAGTTTAGCATAGTTTTTAATTAACTAACCCAAAACAGCCCGCGGTGTTACTACGACGGCGTAAATCCGATTTTACGGTGTTTTTCGTGTTTCCAGGTTTTAAATCATTAAGTTAGCATATCATATAGATATAGAACATGTGTTTAGTTGATTTTAAAAGTCAAGTTAGAAGGATTAACTTTTGTTTGCGAACAAGTTTAGAATTAACTAAACTATGTTCTAGTGATTACAAGTTTAAACCTTCGAATAAGATAGCTTTATATGTATGAATCGAATGATGTTATGAACATCATTACTACCTTAAGTTCCTTGGATAAACCTACTGGAAAAGAGAAAAATGGATCTAGCTTCAATGGATCCTTGGATGGCTCGAAGTTCTTGAAGCAGAATCATGACACGAAAACAAGTTCAAGTAAGATCATCACTTGAAATAAGATTGTTATATTTATAGAAATTGAACCAAAGTTTGAATATGATTATTACCTTGTATTAGAATGATAACCTACTGTAAGAAACAAAGATTTCTTGAGGTTGGATGATCACCTTACAAGATTGGAAGTGAGCTAGCAAACTTGAAAGTATTCTTGATTTTATGAAACTAGAACTTTTGGAATTTATGAAGAACACTTAGAACTTGAAGATAGAACTTGAGAGAGATCAATTAGATGAAGAAAATTGAAGAATGAAAGTGTTTGTAGGTGTTTTTGGTCGTTGGTGTATGGATTAGATATAAAGGATATGTAATTTTGTTTTCATTTAAATAAGTCATGAATGATTACTCATATTTTTGTAATTTTATGAGATATTTCATGCTAGTTGCCAAATGATGGTTCCCACATGTGTTAGGTGACTCACATGGGCTGCTAAGAGCTGATCATTGGAGTGTATATACCAATAGTACATACATCTAAAAGCTGTGTATTGTACGAGTATGAATACGGGTGCATACGAGTAGAATTGTTGATGAAACTGAACGAGGATGTAATTGTAAGCATTTTTGTTAAGTAGAAGTATTTTGATAAGTGTATTGAAGTCTTTCAAAAGTGTATAAATACATATTAAAACATTACATGTATATACATTTTAACTGAGTCGTTAAGTCATCGTTAGTCGTTACATGTAAGTGTTGTTTTGAAACCTTTAGGTTAACGATCTTGTTAAATGTTGTTAACCCAATGTTTATAATATCAAATGAGATTTTAAATTATTATATTATCATGATATTATCATGTATGAATATATCTTAATATGATATATATACATTAAATGTCTTTACAACGATAATCGTTACATATATGTCTCGTTTAAAAATCATTAAGTTAGTAGTCTTGTTTTTACATATGTAGTTCATTGTTAATATACTTAATGATATGTTTACTTATCATAGTATCATGTTAACTATATATATATTCATATATATGTCATCATATAGTTTTTACAAGTTTTAACGTTCGTGAATCACCGGTCAACTTGGGTGGTCAATTGTCTATATGAAACATATTTCAATTAATCAAGTCTTAACAAGTTTGATTGTTTAACATGTTGGAAACATTTAATCATGTAAATATCAATCTCAATTAATATATATAAACATGGAAAAGTTCGGGTCACTACAGTACCTACCCGTTAAATAAATTTCGTCCCGAAATTTTAAGCTGTTGAAGGTGTTGACGAATCTTCTGGAAATAGATGCGGGTATTTCTTCTTCATCTGATCTTCATGCTCCCAGGTGAACTCGGGTCCTCTACGAGCATTCCATCGAACCTTAACAATTGGTATCTTGTTTTGCTTAAGTCTTTTAACCTCACGATCCATTATTTCGACGGGTTCTTCGATGAATTGAAGTTTTTCGTTGATTTGGATTTCATCTAACGAAATAGTGAGATCTTCTTTAGCAAAACATTTCTTCAAATTCGAGACGTGGAAAGTGTTATGTACAGCCGCGAGTTGTTGAGGTAACTCTAGTCGGTAAGCTACTGGTCCGACACGATCAATAATCTTGAATGGTCCAATATACCTTGGATTTAATTTCCCTCGTTTACCAAATCGAACAACGCCTTTCCAAGGTGCAACTTTAAGCATGACCATCTCTCCAATTTCAAATTCTATATCTTTTCTTTTAATGTCAGTGTAGCTCTTTTGTCGACTTTTGGCGGTTTTCAACCGTTGTTGAATTTGGATGATCTTCTCGGTAGTTTCTTGTATAATCTCCGGACCCGTAATCTGTCTATCCCCCATTTCACTCCAACAAATCGGAGACCTGCACTTTCTACCATAAAGTGCTTCAAACGGCGCCATCTCAATGCTTGAATGGTAGCAGTTGTTGTAGGAAAATTCTGCTAACGGTAGATGTCGATCCCAACTGTTTCCGAAATCAATAACACATGCTCGTAGCATGTCTTCAAGCGTTTGTATAGTCCTTTCGCTCTGCCCATCAGTTTGTGGATGATAGGCAGTACTCATGTCTAGACGAGTTCCTAATGCTTGCTGTAATGTCTGCCAGAATCTTGAAATAAATCTGCCATCCCTATCAGAGATAATAGAGATTGGTATTCCATGTCTGGAGACGACTTCCTTCAAATACAGTCGTGCTAACTTCTCCATCTTGTCATCTTCTCTTATTGGCAGGAAGTGTGCTGATTTGGTGAGACGATCAACTATTACCCAAATAGTATCAAAACCACTTGCAGTCCTTGGCAATTTAGTGATGAAATCCATGGTAATGTTTTCCCATTTCCAATCCGGGATTTCGGGTTGTTGAAGTAGACCTGATGGTTTCTGATGCTCAGCTTTGACCTTAGAACACGTCAAACATTCTCCTACGTATTTAGCAACATCGGCTTTCATACCCGGCCACCAAAAATGTTTCTTGTGATCCTTGTACATCTTCCCCATTCCAGGATGTATTGAGTATCTGGTTTTATGAGCTTCTCTAAGTACCATTTCTCTCATATCTCCAAATTTTGGTACCCAAATCCTTTCAGCCCTATACCGGGTTCCGTCTTCCCGAATATTAAGATGCTTCTCCGATCCTTTGGGTATTTCATCCTTTAAATTTTCCTCTTTTAAAACTCCTTGTTGCGCCTCCTTTATTTGAGTAGTAAGGTTATTATGAATCATTATATTCATAGATTTTACTCGAATGGGTTCTCTGTCCTTCCTGCTTAAGGCATCGGCTACCACATTTGCCTTCCCCGGGTGGTAACGAATCTCAAAGTCGTAATCATTCAATAATTCAATCCACCTACGCTGCCTCATATTCAGTTGTTTCTGATTAAATATGTGTTGAAGACTTTTGTGGTCGGTATATATAATACTTTTGACCCCATATAAGTAGTGCCTCCAAGTCTTTAATGCAAAAACAACCGCGCCTAATTCCAAATCATGCGTCGTATAATTTTGTTCGTGAATCTTCAATTGTCTAGACGCATAAGCAATCACCTTCGTTCGTTGCATTAATACACAACCGAGACCTTGCTTTGATGCATCACAATAAATCACAAAATCATCATTCCCTTCAGGCAATGAAAATATAGGTGCCGTAGTTAGCTTTTTCTTCAATAACTGAAACGCTTTCTCTTGTTCATCATTCCATTCAAATTTCTTCCCTTTATGCATAAATGCAGTCAAGGGTTTTGCTATTCTGGAAAAGTCTTGGATGAACCTTCTGTAGTAACCAGCTAGTCCTAAAAACTGGCGTATGTGTTTCGGAGTTTTCGGGGTTTCCCACTTTTCAACAGTTTCTATCTTTGCCGGATCCACCTTAATACCTTCTTTGTTCACTATGTGACCGAGGAATTGAACTTCTTCCAACCAAAATGCACACTTTGAAAACTTAGCGTACAATTCTTCCTTCCTCAATACTTCTAACACCTTTCTCAAATGTTCACCGTGTTCTTGGTCATTCTTTGAGTAAATAAGTATGTCATCAATGAAAACAATGACAAACTTGTCAAGGTATGGTCCACACACTCGGTTCATAAGGTCCATGAACACAGCTGGTGCATTAGTTAAACCAAACGGCATGACCATAAACTCGTAATGACCGTAACGTGTTCTGAAAGCAGTCTTTGGAATATCATCTTCTTTCACCAGCATTTGATGATACCCGGAACGTAAGTCAATCTTTGAATAAACAGACGAGCCTTGTAGTTGATCAAATAAGTCATCGATTCTTGGTAGTGGGTAGCGGTTCTTGATGGTAAGTTTGTTCAACTCTCGGTAGTCGATACACAACCTGAATGTACCATCTTTCTTCTTGACAAACAAAACAGGAGCTCCCCACGGTGATGTGCTTGGTCGAATGAAACCACGCTCTAAAAGTTCTTGTAATTGGCTTTGTAGTTCTTTCATCTCGCTGGGTGCGAGTCTGTAAGGAGCACGAGCTATTGGTGCAGCTCCTGGTACAAGATCTATTTGAAATTCAATGGATTGATGTGGGGGTAATCCCGGTAATTCTTTCGGAAATACATCAGGAAATTCTTTTGCTACGGGAACATCATTGATGCTCTTTTCTTCAGTTTGTACTTTCTCGACGTGTGCTAGAACAGCATAGCAACCTTTTCTTATTAGTTTTTGTGCCTTCAAATTACTAATAAGATGTAGCTTCGTGTTGCCCTTTTCTCCGTACACCATTAAGGGTTTTCCTTTTTCTCGTATAATGCGAATTGCAATTTTGTAACAAACGATCTCCGCTTTCACTTCTTTCAACCAGTCCATACCGATTATCACATCAAAACTCCCTAACTCTACTGGTATCAAATCAATCTTAAATGTTTCACTAACCAGTTTAATTTCTCGATTCCGACATATATTATCTGCTGAAATTAATTTACCATTTGCTAATTCGAGTAAAAATTTACTATCCAAAGGCGTCAATGGACAACTTAATTTCGCACAAAAATCTCTACTCATATAGCTTCTATCCGCACCCGAATCAAATAAAACGTAAGCAGATTTATTGTCAATAAGAAACGTACCCGTAACAAGCTCCGGGTCTTCCTGTGCCTCTGCCGCATTAATATTGAAAACTCTTCCACGGCCTTGTCCATTCGTGTTCTCCTGGTTCGGGCAATTTCTAATAATGTGGCCCGGTTTTCCACATTTATAACAAACTACATTGGCATAACTTGCTCCAACACTACTTGCTCCGCCATTACTCGTTCCGACACCATTTGTTCCTTTCGTTCTATTAACCCCTGGTCCGTAGACCTCACACTTCGCCGCGCTATGACCATTTCTTTTACACTTGTTGCAAAATTTGGTGCAGAACCCCGAGTGATTCTTTTCACACCTTTGGCATAGCTGCTTCTGATTGTTGTTGTTGTTGCGGTTATTATTGTTGTTGGGATGATTGTTGTAGTTGCTGTTGTTGTTGTTGTTGTTGTTGTTGTTGGGCCGTTTGTTGTAGTTGCGATTGATGTTGCGATTGTTGGGATAATTGTTGCAATTATTGTTGTAATTGCTGTTGTTGTTGTATTGGTGATTCTTATCACCGTTTTCCTCCCACTTTCTTTTGACTTGCTTCACATTGGCCTCTTCAGCAGTCTGTTCTTTAATTCTTTCTTCAATCTGGTTCACAAGTTTGTGAGCCATTCTACATGCCTGTTGTATGGAGGTGGGCTCGTGTGAACTTATTTCTTCTTGGATTCTTTCCGGTAATCCTTTCACAAACGCGTCGATCTTCTCTTCCTCATCTTCGAATGCTCCCGGACACAATAGGCACAATTCTGTGAATCGTCTTTCGTACGTGGTAATATCAAATCCTTGGGTTCGTAACCCTCTAAGTTCTGTCTTGAGCTTATTGACCTCGGTTCTGGGACGGTACTTCTCGTTCATCAAGTGCTTGAATGCTGACCACGGTAGTGCGTACGCATCGTCTTGTCCCACTTGCTCTAGATAGGTATTCCACCATGTTAACGCAGAACCTGTGAAGGTATGCGTAGCGTACTTCACTTTGTCCTCTTCAGTACACTTACTTATGGCAAACACCGATTCGACCTTCTCGGTCCACCGTTTCAATCCGATCGGTCCTTCGGTTCCATCAAATTCCAAAGGTTTGCAAGCAGTGAATTCTTTGTAGGTGCATCCTACACGATTTCCTGTACTGCTAGATCCAAGGTTATTGTTGGTATGTAGCGCAGCCTGTACTACGGCTATGTTTGAAGCTAGAAAAGTACGGAATTCCTCTTCATTCATATTCACGGTGTGTCGAGTATTCGGTGCCATTTCCTTCAAAATAGTCAAATGGAACAAGTTAATCATACAGAATATTAAGAGTAGTTAATAGTATTTCGTAGCATAATATGAACTCATTTATAAAAGCTTTTTCTTCATATTAGCGTTTTATAATTTTAAATTCGGGTAGTACCTACCCGTTAAGTTCATACTTAGTAGCTAATATACAATTCAACTACTACAATTCTATATGAAAAACTGATTATAATAATATTTCGCGTTCAAACTTTTACACAATATTTTACAAACTTACAATACCGCTTATTTTACATATAACATGAAATATAGCACACAATAAATTTGATACAAGATGGTTGTGAAGATAATTCTAGCTAGTACACAAGTCGTTCAGCAAAGGCAATAAAGACACGTAATTCATACGTCCAGAAACAAGTCATGCATTCTGGTTTTACTAGGATTACTTCCCATCCTTGGTCTTGTGGAACATAACCGTTATGGCCGTTGATAAGACAGCGTGTTGTAATGTCGTCAAAGGGACGAGGGTTACGTAATGTCCAACAGTCCCGTAACAATCTAAAAACCTCATTTCTTACCCCAATTACCGACTCCGTCACTTGTGGGAACGTTTTGTTTAATAGTTGTAGCCCGATGTTCTTGTTCTCACTTTGGTGAGAAGCGAACATTACTAATCCGTAAGCATAACATGCTTCTTTATGTTGCATGTTAACCGCTTTTTCTAAATCACGAAGTCCAATATTCGGATATATTGAGTCAAAATAATTTCTTAACCCATTGCGTAAAATAGCATTTGGGTTCCCCGCAATATATGTGTCAAAGTAAACACATCGTAACTTATGGATTTCCCAAAGCGATATTCCCCATCTTTCGAACGAAAGCCTTTTATAAACCAAGGCATTCTTGGAACGTTCTTCGAATATCTTACAAACTGATCTCGCCTTAAATAGTTGTGCCGAAGAATTCTGACCGACTCTAGACAAGATTTCATCAATCATGTCTCCGGGTAGGTCTCTTAAAATATTGGGTTGTCTATCCATTTTGTGTTTTTATACTGTAAAATAGACAAGAGTTAGATTCATAAAAAAAATACTTATTAATACAAGCAATTTTTACATATATCATAAAGCATAAGCACACTATATTACATATATTACACCACACGAATACAACTATCTTATTCCGACTCGCTTGTTTCTTCTTCTTCGGTTTTGGTTCATTTTGCCAAGTTTCTAGGGATATATGATGTTCCCCTAATACGAGCCGTCGTTTTCCACATTGGTTTAGAAAAACCTGGTGGTTTAGAGGTTCCCGGGTCATTGTTACAACTTAAGGACTTCGGGGGTTGACGATACATATAAAGTTCATCGGGGTTGGAATTAGATTTCTCTATTTTTATGCCCTTTCCATTATTATTTTCTTTTGCCTTTTTAAATTCAGTTGGGGTAATTTCTATAACATCATCGGAATTCTCGTCGGAATCCGATTCATCGGAGAATTGGTAATCCTCCCAATATTTTGCTTCCTTGGCGGAAACACCATTGACCATAATTAACCTTGGTCGGTTGGTTGAGGATTTTCTTTTACTTAACCGTTTTATTATTTCCCCCACCGGTTCTATTTCTTCATCCGGTTCCGATTCTTCTTCCGGTTCCGATTCTTCTTCCGGTTCCGACTCTTCTTCCGGTTCCTCTTCGGGAACTTGTGAATCAGTCCACGAATCATTGCAATTTACATTTGACTCTTCATTATTATTAGGTGAGTCAATGAGACTTGTTCTAGAGGTAGACATCTATCACATAATATCAAACGCGTTAAGAGATTAATATATCACATAATATTCACATGTTAAAAATATATAGTTTCCAACAAAATTTGTTAAGCAATCATTTTTCAACTAAACACGGTCGAAGTCCAGACTCACTAATGCATCCTAACAAACTCGATAAGACACACTAATGCAAAATTCTGGTTCTCTAAGACCAACGCTCGGATACCAACTGAAATGTCCCGTTCTTATTGATTAAAAACGTTCCATATTAATTGATTTCGTTGCGAGGTTTTGACCTCTATATGAGACGTTTTTCAAAGACTGCATTCATTTTAAAACAAACCATAACCTTTATTTCATAAATAAAGGTTTAAAAAGCTTTACGTAGATTATCAAATAATGATAATCTAAAATATCCTGTTTACACACGACCATTACATAAATGGTTTACAATACAAATATGTTACAACAAAATAAGTTTCTTGAATGCAGTTTTTACACAATATCATACAAGCATGGACTCCAAATCTCGTCCTTATTTAAGTATGCGACAGCGGAAGCTCTTAATAATCACCTGAGAATAAACATGCTTAAAATGTCAACAAAAATGTTGGTGAGTTATAGGTTTAACCTATATATATATCAAATCATAATAATAGACCACAAGATTTCATATTTCAATAAACATCCCATACATAGAGATAAAAATCATTCATATGGTGAATACCTGGTAACCGACATTAATAAGATGCATATATAAGAATATCCCCATCATTCCGGGACACCCTTCGGATATGATATAAATTTCGAAGTACTAAAGCATCCGGTACTTTGGATGGGGTTTGTTAGGCCCAATAGATCTATCTTTAGGATTCGCGTCAATTAGGGTGTCTGTTCCCCAATTCTTAGATTACCAGACTTAATAAAAAAGGGCATATTCGATTTCGATAATTCAACCATAGAATGTAGTTTCACGTACTTGTGTCTATTTTGTAAATCATTTATAAAACCTGCATGTATTCTCATCCCAAAAATATTAGATTTTAAAAGTGGGACTATAAATCACTTTCACAGATTTTTACTTCGTCGGGAAGTAAGACTTGGCCACTGGTTGATTCACGAACCTATAACAATATATACATGTATATCAAAGTATGTTCAAAATATATTTACAACACTTTTAATATATTTTGATGTTTTAAGTTTATTAAGTCAGTTGTCCTCGTTAGTAACCTACAACTAGTTGTCCACAGTTAGATGTACAGAAATAAATCGATAAATATTATCTTGAATCAATCCACGACCCAGTGTATACGTATCTCAGTATTGATCACAACTCAAACTATATATATTTTGGAATCAACCTCAACCCTGTATAGCTAACTCCAACATTCACATATAGAGTGTCTATGGTTGTTCCGAAATATATATAGATGTGTCGACATGATAGGTCGAAACATTGTATACGTGTCTATGGTATCTCAAGATTACATAGTATACAATACAAGTTGATTAAGTTATGGTTGGAATAGATTTGTTACCAATTTTCACGTAGCTAAAATGAGAAAAATTATCCAATCTTGTTTTACCCATAACTTCTTCATTTTAAATCCGTTTTGAGTGAATCAAATTGCTATGGTTTCATATTGAACTCTATTTTATGAATCTAAACAGAAAAAGTATAGGTTTATAGTCGGAAAAATAAGTTACAAGTCGTTTTTGTAAAGGTAGTCATTTCAGTCGAAAGAACGACGTCTAGATGACCATTTTAGAAAACATACTTCCACTTTGAGTTTAACCATAATTTTTGGATATAGTTTCATGTTCATAGTAAAAATCATTTTCTCAGAATAACAACTTTTAAATCAAAGTTTATCATAGTTTTTAATTAACTAACCCAAAACAGCCCGCGGTGTTACTACGACGGCGTAAATCCGGTTTTACGGTGTTTTTCGTGTTTCCAGGTTTTAAATTATTAAGTTAGCATATCATATAGATATAGAACATGTGTTTAGTTGATTTTAAAAGTCAAGTTAGAAGGATTAACTTTTATTTGCGAACAAGTTTAGAATTAACTAAACTATGTTCTAGTGATTACAAGTTTAAACCTTCGAATAAGATAGCTTTATATGTATGAATCGAATGATGTTATGAACATCATTACTACCTTAAGTTCCTTGGATAAACCTACTTGAAAAGAGAAAAATGGATCTAGCTTCAATGGATCCTTGGATGGCTCGAAGTTCTTGAAGCAGAATCATGACACGAAAACAAGTTCAAGTAAGATCATCACTTGAAATAAGATTGTTATAGTTATAGAAATTGAACCAAAGTTTGAATATGATTATTACCTTGTACTAGAATGATAACCTACTGTAAGAAACAAAGATTTCTTGAGGTTGGATGATCACCTTACAAGATTGGAAGTGAGCTAGCAAACTTGAAAGTATTCTTGATTTTATGAAACTAGAACTTTTGGAATTTATGAAGAACACTTAGAACTTGAAGATAGAACTTGAGAGAGATCAATTAGATGAAGGAAATTGAAGAATGAAAGTGTTTGTAGGTGTTTTTGGTCATTGGTGTATGGATTAGATATAAAGGATATGTAATTTTGTTTTCATGTAAATAAGTCATGAATGATTACTCTAATTTTTGTAATTTTATGAGATATTTCATGCTAGTTGACAAATGATGGTTCCCACATGTGTTAGGTGACTCACATGGGCTGCTAAGAGCTGATCATTGGAGTGTATATACCAATAGTACATACATCTAAAAGCTGTGTATTGTACGAGTACGAATACGGGTGCATACGAGTAGAATTGTTGATGAAACTGAACGAGGATGTAATTGTAAGCATTTTTGTTAAGTAGAAGTATTTTGATAAGTGTATTGAAGTCTTTCAAAAGTGTATAAATACATATTAAAACACTACATGTATATACATTTTAACTGAGTCGTTAAGTCATCGTTAGTCATTACATGTAAGTGTTGTTTTGAAACCTTTAGGTTAACGATCTTGTTAAATGTTGTTAACCCAATGTTTATAATATCAAATGAGATTTTAAATTATTATATTATCATGATATTATCATGTATGAATATCTCTTAATATGATATATATACATTAAATGTCTTTACAACGATAATCGTTACATATATGTCTCGTTTAAAAATCATTAAGTTAGTAGTCTTGTTTTTACATATGTAGTTCATTGTTAATATACTTAATGATATGTTTACTTATCATAGTATCATGTTAACTATATATATATCCATATATATGTCATCATATAGTTTTTACAAGTTTTAACGTTCGTGAATCACCTGTCAACTTGGGTGGTCAATTGTCTATATGAAACATATTTCAATTAATCAAGTCTTAACAAGTTTGATTGCTTAACATGTTGGAAACATTTAATCATGTAAATATCAATCTCAATTAATATATATAAACATGGAAAAGTTCGGGTCACTACACATAAGACTTTATATGTAGCGACCCGACCAAATCATGTTTGACGGCGCCGTCTACTTAGGTCCCGTTACGTGGTCATAAGTCTTTAAGACAAAGTTTGACCAAAATATGTCGCCTTCATTTCATAATAAAGATTGTTCCCAAAGTTTACAAGAATTGTTCAACCAATAGTTAAGTTACAACGTTATAATACGAATGAAATCTAGGCGACATGGTTTAAAGTAAGGTCAAAAGACGCTCCATGAAATGCACATATACTCGACATCCAATGCAAGAATCAAATAATGAGCGGAAGCATGTATCATGTATCGTTCAAGGACCTGAGAAAAACATAGAAATCTGTCAACGAAAACGTTGGTGAAATCATAGGTTTAAGTAAGTAAGTACAAGTGAACCACAAGATTTGCATCAATGAAATAATAGTAATACATTCCAAAAGTTTGTTTCACGAGCACCCAATTATCAATGCTTAACATTTCCTTCCATTGAACCCCATCACTTAGTGCTAGAACATACACTGTTTCTCGAAAATATATTTCATTCGTAAACGGTAGCGAACCGTTTGAATGAGGGTTTGTCAAACCCATATGGATCCATACAACATAAGTTCTCGCTTACACCCGGCAAGTGTAACTAATGATAATCGAATTGAGGATTTTGTTCTAAACTCGTATGTAGAATGTTTGTTTTCCTGTACTTGTGTTCACTTAGTAAAAGAAATGTTTATGTTTTCTCATCCCAAATGTAAGTTCAAAAAGAGTAAAAGTGGGACTATGATCTCACCTTGAGTGTACGAGTAGTAAAGTACTTCGACAAGTAAATGTGTGCAAAGAACAATGCTAGTCTTGACCTAAACAATAGGTCGTATCAATAACGGTAAACACGATAGGTCAAAGATGTTCAATTAGTCCTATGGCTCGTTACGACTCAATAATGTAGCATGTGAGTCAAGTTGTCATGTTTCATGCAAGGTACAAGTATAAAAACATGTTAGAACGATTGCACAAGTATTTGGTTAAGTTTGATTAAAAGTCAACTTGGTCGGGTCAAAGTCAACAGAAAAGTCAACGGGGTCGGGTTGGATATCCGACAATTTTTCTAAGTTATATAATCATATATGAGCATGTTGGCCAAGTTTCATGTTAATCGGAGGTCCGTAGCATAGCAAACATTTTCATGTCAAATGACCAAGGCGAACAGTCAGTTTTAGCACAATGGGACGGCGTCCCAAAGAGCTAGACGGCGTCCCACAATGAAGGGTGGGACGGCGTCCTGCCATCCTAGACGGCGTCTAGGTTCAAATGGTGGGACGGCGTCCCAAGTATCTGGACGGCGTCCCAAATGCCTTACAGGCCCTGTTTGCTGAATTTCTCAATTGCACGAACCAAAACACAAACCAACACATTTTACAAACCGCGAACAATTAGAACATGTATTTTATATCATCGGAAAGCTCTTTCGACAAGGAACGCAACTAAGCACTTTTCATCAAGCAAAAACATCATATACTATAACCGAAATCCCGTCAAGCGATCAATAGAGGTTTATTTTCAAGTTTCAAGTTTATCAATTTTAATTTAAGTTTCGGGAATCCAATTTATACATATGATATGCCGTTTTGAAGGTAATTAAGCATACAACACAACCTAACACTTACAACTAACATTCCATGTCCTTCAAATCATTAAAAGTCCATTTTAAGTTCATGAAACCTTAATCTAAATTCACCAAATTTCATAATCAAGTTTAGGAGGTTTCATTAATCAAACTATACATCATAATGAAGCTAGTAACACTAGAAACACAATTAAAACATGATCTCTTAGCATCAAACAACATATGAACACTCAAATTTCAAGATCAACACACCAAAATTCAAGTTCATGCTAGTTACACTAAAACAACGAGATCGAGCATATAAATCACATAAACAAACTAGACTCGAGCCATAGACACTAATTAACAACCTTATAACTTAAAAATCTCAAGAACACAAGAATTAGTGATTTTAGAAAGTTACCCAAAATTGATGAAATCGGTATGGAAACGAAGAGGAGATCACGAGGAGTTCAAATATGCAATTTGTTTTGATCGAATCCTTCTTGAACGAATTTGGATGATGATTGAAGGTTTGAGGGTTTTGAGAGAAAAAGGGTGAAGTATTATTTGGGAGGTGATAAAATGAATGGAGAGGAAAGAGTTGACTAGTTGACCTAGTCATCTCTTTCTCCATTTGGCAACTTTAGTCCCTCAACTTAGGAAACGGGTACGGGAATTACCTAAACGAGATAATTCAAACGCGTATTAACGAGATGTGTTATAAACATATAACGGAACTTAAATAGTTAAACGGAAAAGCAAATGGAAAAAGGTGGGATGTTACATTACCTACACCTTAAAAGAAATTTCGTCCCGAAATTTAAGTAGGCGTAGTAGTCGTTGTTTCTTCCTCGAGATCTTGCGTTTCCGAATTCACGAATAGATGAGGATACTTCCTTTGCATTTGATCTTGTCTTTCCCAAGTAAACTCGGGTCCTCTTTTGGCATTCCAACGAACCTTGACAATCGGGATTCGGCTTTGTTTCAATGTCTTGACGGAGGTGTCCACAATTTCAACCGGTTCCTCCACAAAATGAAGTTTGTCATCAATAGTAAGTTCTTCGAGAGGGATGACGATATCGGGTTCGGCAAGACACTTTTTCAAGTTAGATACATGGAAAGTAGGATGAACGGAGCTCAATTGAGGCGGAAGATCCAAACGATAAGCAACGGTTCCAATACGCTCCAAGATTTCGAAAGGACCAATATACCGCGGATTTAGCTTCCCGCGTTTCCCAAAACGGATTACACCCTTCCAAGGTGCGACTTTTAACATTACTCGGTCACCGACTTGAAATTCAAGATCGTTGCGTCGTTTATCGGTATAGCTCTTTTGACGACTTCGGGCCGTCCTAAGCCTATCTCGGATTTGAACGATTTTCTCGGTGGTTTCGTGAATGAGTTCGGGTCCGGTGATTTGCACGTCGCCTACCTCGGCCCAACAAAGAGGTGAACGACATTTGCGGCCATATAGCGCTTCAAAAGGTGCGGCTTTAATACTCGCGTGATAACTATTGTTGTAAGAGAACTCGGCGAGAGGTAAGTGCTTGTCCCAAGCTTTTCCGAAATCAACCACGCAAGCTCGTAACATGTCCTCTAAGGTTTGAATTGTACGTTCGCTTTGTCCATCGGTTTGAGGATGATATGCGGTGCTCATGTCTAAACGCGTTCCCAACGCTTCTTGCAATGTACGCCAAAATCTAGAAACGAAACGGCCATCTCGGTCGGAGATAATTGATAAAGGTACACCGTGTCGGGCTACGATCTCCTTAATGTAAAGTTGTGCAAGTTTCTCCATTTTGTCCGTTTCTTTCATGGCAAGGAAGTGTGCGGATTTGGTGAGACGGTCAACAATAACCCAAATGGTATCATAACCGCCCGTCGTTTTTGGTAGTTTGGTGATAAAATCCATCGTTATCCCTTCCCACTTCCATTGCGGGATCTCGGGTTGTCGAAGTAGTCCGGACGGTCTTTGGTGTTCGGCTTTGACTTTGGAACATGTCAAACACTTGGAAACATAAGTAGCTACTTCCCTTTTGATATTCGGCCACCAATATAGCTGTTTAAGGTCGTGGTACATCTTATTGGCACCGGGGTGAATCGAGTATCGTGACTTATGGGCTTCATCTAAAATAAGGCTTCGTAGATCCCCATAACTAGGCACCCAAATTCTTCCGGCGAAATATCGGAGTCCGGTTTCTTTAACTTCGAATCGAGAGGTGAGGACGTTCAAGTGTTCGAGAGAGATGTTTTCATCCTTGAGAGCCTCATCTTGGGCTACCCGAATTTGGCTATTAAGGTTGGTGTGAATGGTGATGTTTAAAGCTCGGACACGGAGAGGCACCACTCTTTCTTTTCGACTTAAGGCATCGGCTACTACATTTGCCTTCCCGGGATGGTAACGAAGCTCGCAATCGTAATCGTTCAAAGTTTCAATCCACCGTCGTTGTCTCATGTTTAGTTGCTTTTGATCGAAAATGTGTTGGAGACTTTTGTGGTCGGTAAAGATAGTACTCTTGGTTCCATAAAGATAGTGTCTCCACATTTTAAGTGCAAAGACAACGGCTCCGAGTTCGAGATCATGTGTCGTATAGTTTCGTTCATGAATTTTGAGTTGTCGAGAAGCATAAGCAATGACTTTCGTTCGTTGCATCAATACACACCCAAAACCATGTTTTGAGGCATCGCAATATACAACAAAGTCATCATTGCCTTCGGGAAGTGACAAGATAGGAGCGGTGGTTAGCTTCGTTTTCAAGATTTGGAATGCGGATTCATGTTCGGTCGCCCAAATGAATTTCTTTCCCTTGTGAGTCAAGGCGGTTAGAGGACGTGCAACCAAAGAGAAATTTTCGATGAATCTACGATAGTACCCGGCGAGACCCAAAAATTGACGAATGTGAGTAGGAGTAGTAGGAGTCTCCCATTTGCTAATGGCTTCGATTTTCGATGGATCGACTTTAATACCTTGGTCACTTACAACATGACCAAGAAATTGAACTTCCTTTAACCAAAATTCACACTTGGAGAATTTGGCATAGAGTTGTTCTTGTCTTAAAAGTTCAAGCACAAGTCGGAGATGTTGTTCGTGCTCTTCTTCATTTTTAGAATAGATCAATATGTCATCGATGAACACAATAACGAATTTATCGAGATACGGTTTGCACACGCGGTTCATAAGATCCATGAACACCGCCGGTGCGTTAGTGAGACCAAATGGCATGACAAGGAATTCATAACTACCATAACGAGTTCGGAAAGCGGTTTTGGAGACATCTTCCCCCTTAACCCTCAATTGATGATAACCCGAGCGGAGATCGATTTTCGAATATACACAAGACCCTTGTAGTTGATCAAAGAGGTCATCGATGCGAGGAAGAGGGTATCGGTTCTTAACCGTCAATTTATTTAGTTCGCGATAATCAATGCACATTCGTAGGGATCCGTCTTTCTTTTTAACAAACAAAATCGGAGCGCCCCAAGGTGAATGGCTAGGTTGGATAAAACCACGATCAAGTAGTTCTTGGATTTGACTTTGCAATTCTTGCATTTCAGATGGAGCGAGTCTATATGGTGCACGCGCTACGGGTGCGGCTCCCGGAATAAGATCGATTTGGAATTCAACCGGTCGATGAGGTGGAAGACCCGGCAATTCGTCGGGAAATACATCGGAAAAGTCACTAACAATTGGCACATCATCGATATGCTTCTCATCGGACTCGACTTTCTTAACGTGGGCAAGGATCGCAAAACAACCCTTACGGAGTAGTTTTCTAACTTTAAGGCACGAAACGAGGTTGAGTCTGGTGCAACTCTTATCGCCATAAACAATCAAAGGTTCACCATTCTCGATAGGAATTCGGATTGCGTTAAGATCACAAAGAATGTGAGATTTCGTTTTGACTAACCAATTCATACCGATTATTACATCAAAGCTTCCTAGTTCCATGGGTATCAAGTCAATTTCAAATTCCTTACCCAAAATGTTTAACGTACACCCCCGGTAATATGTGTCGGCACTTAATAGTTTTCCGTTAGCTACTTCAATGGTATAAGTGGTATCTAATGGAAGAGGTGGAGTGCTAAAAGAATGAGTCAAAGTCTTGGATACAAAGCATTTATCGGCACCCGAATCGAATAAGCAAGAGACATAAGAATTGTTGAGAAGAAACGTACCCGTGACTAGTTCAGTGTCATCCCGGGCTTCCTCGGTGTTGATGTTGAAAGCTCGGCCGCGCGTATTGGTGTTATCTTTCCTTTTCGGGCATGCATTTCTATAATGACCCGTTTGACCACATTCGTAACAAGTGCCCGTCTTTGGTACATTGGGCCACTTTCGAGCAACGGGAGTGGCACTTTTACAATCGTTGGCCTTATGACCAACTCCTTGGCACCGGTGGCAAATTAACTTGCCACATTCACCAAAGTGATGTTTGTTGCATTTGTTGCAAAGAGGTAGGTTCCCGGCATAACCCTTCTTGCCGTCGAAAGTGAAGGATTTCTTGGCAAAGTTGTTGTTGCTTGATTGGGAGGGTTCCCACTTTCTTTTGTTGCCGCCCGATTTATCCTCGGCCTTAGGTGCCGGAACTACGATTTCGTCAACCGTTTCAATTAGTTGGCGAGCCATGTTCATAGCGGCTTGATGAGTAGTGGGTTTGGATGACATCACCCCTTGTTTGATGCTTTTTGGAAGACCGAGCATGTAGAGCTCAATCCTTTGAGATTCGGGGTTAACAAGATTAGGACACATCAAGGATAGTTCGGCGAAGCGTTGATTATAAGCTTTAAGATCGTTTCCGACCGCTTTCAAAGCTCTTAGTTCTTCCTCAAGTTTTCGGGTTTCTTCGCGCGGAAAATATTCAACAATCATCTTTTCCTTTAGATCGGCCCAAGAGAGGGCATGAGCTTCATCGGTACCCACCGATTGAACATAGGTGTTCCACCATGTTAGAGCAATTCCGGAGAAAGTGTGAGTGGAGTATTTGACCTTGTCTTGGTCCCGACAACCGCTTATGCTAAAGACGGCTTCCGTTTGCTCAAACCATCGGGTGAGCACGACCGGTCCCCCGGTTCCATCAAAAGTGTGAGGTTTGCACCCCATGAAAGCTTTATAGGAGCATCCCTCGTTTGAGTTTCCGGCTCCATTGTTGTTGTTGTTGTTGTTGTGGTTGTTATTATTATTGTTGTTGGATGAGTGACCGGCCATGGCCGCATCTACGGCGGTTGCTATCATCCGTTCGAGAGCTTGTTCAGGAGTTTCATTGCGGCGTACACGACGAGGAGCCATTGTTCCTTCAAGACACAAGAATATCATTGATTAGTATTCTCAATAATACTAACCGTGATATAGAATAAAGATAAAGAGAAGTTTTTCCTCGACTCGCCTTAAATTCTTTATGTCATAATGTCGGAACGTTCATATGAGTCACCGTAATATAATCCCGGAAATTATATTACCCTGATTCATATGTGCATTCGACATCATTTCATATAGTCAAGGTGGCGCGTCGATCAAATTAAACAACGTGAGATTAAGATGAACTAAGAGTAGGTATGAGTAGAAGCGTTCGAGTATAAATGCACAAGTAGTCAAGTAATTCCTACTTCAAGTCTATATGCCGGTTGTAGTCTAGACTCACTAATGTACCCTATGACTCGGGGTTGACACCAATGAACTCTAAATCCCTACAACCAACGCTCTGATACCATCTGTAGCGACCCGACCAAATCATGTTTGACGGCGCCGTCTACTTAGGTCCCGTTACGTGGTCATAAGTCTTTAAGACAAAGTTTGACCAAAATATGTCGCCTTCATTTCATAATAAAGATTGTTCCCAAAGTTTACAAGAATTGTTCAACCAATAGTTAAGTTACAACGTTATAATACGAATGAAATCTAGGCGACATGGTTTAAAGTAAGGTCAAAAGACGCTCCATGAAATGCACATATACTCGACATCCAATGCAAGAATCAAATAATGAGCGGAAGCATGTATCATGTATCGTTCAAGGACCTGAGAAAAACATAGAAATCTGTCAACGAAAACGTTGGTGAAATCATAGGTTTAAGTAAGTAAGTACAAGTGAACCACAAGATTTGCATCAATGAAATAATAGTAATACATTCCAAAAGTTTGTTTCACGAGCACCCAATTATCAATGCTTAACATTTCCTTCCATTGAACCCCATCACTTAGTGCTAGAACATACACTGTTTCTCGAAAATATATTTCATTCGTAAACGGTAGCGAACCGTTTGAATGAGGGTTTGTCAAACCCATATGGATCCATACAACATAAGTTCTCGCTTACACCCGGCAAGTGTAACTAATGATAATCGAATTGAGGATTTTGTTCTAAACTCGTATGTAGAATGTTTGTTTTCCTGTACTTGTGTTCACTTAGTAAAAGAAATGTTTATGTTTTCTCATCCCAAATGTAAGTTCAAAAAGAGTAAAAGTGGGACTATGATCTCACCTTGAGTGTACGAGTAGTAAAGTACTTCGACAAGTAAATGTGTGCAAAGAACAATGCTAGTCTTGACCTAAACAATAGGTCGTATCAATAACGGTAAACACGATAGGTCAAAGATGTTCAATTAGTCCTATGGCTCGTTACGACTCAATAATGTAGCATGTGAGTCAAGTTGTCATGTTTCATGCAAGGTACAAGTATAAAAACATGTTAGAACGATTGCACAAGTATTTGGTTAAGTTTGATTAAAAGTCAACTTGGTCGGGTCAAAGTCAACAGAAAAGTCAACGGGGTCGGGTTGGATATCCGACAATTTTTCTAAGTTATATAATCATATATGAGCATGTTGGCCAAGTTTCATGTTAATCGGAGGTCCGTAGCATAGCAAACATTTTCATGTCAAATGACCAAGGCGAACAGTCAGTTTTAGCACAATGGGACGGCGTCCCAAAGAGCTAGACGGCGTCCCACAATGAAGGGTGGGACGGCGTCCTGCCATCCTAGACGGCGTCTAGGTTCAAATGGTGGGACGGCGTCCCAAGTATCTGGACGGCGTCCCAAATGCCTTACAGGCCCTGTTTGCTGAATTTCTCAATTGCACGAACCAAAACACAAACCAACACATTTTACAAACCGCGAACAATTAGAACATGTATTTTATATCATCGGAAAGCTCTTTCGACAAGGAACGCAACTAAGCACTTTTCATCAAGCAAAAACATCATATACTATAACCGAAATCCCGTCAAGCGATCAATAGAGGTTTATTTTCAAGTTTCAAGTTTATCAATTTTAATTTAAGTTTCGGGAATCCAATTTATACATATGATATGCCGTTTTGAAGGTAATTAAGCATACAACACAACCTAACACTTACAACTAACATTCCATGTCCTTCAAATCATTAAAAGTCCATTTTAAGTTCATGAAACCTTAATCTAAATTCACCAAATTTCATAATCAAGTTTAGGAGGTTTCATTAATCAAACTATACATCATAATGAAGCTAGTAACACTAGAAACACAATTAAAACATGATCTCTTAGCATCAAACAACATATGAACACTCAAATTTCAAGATCAACACACCAAAATTCAAGTTCATGCTAGTTACACTAAAACAACGAGATCGAGCATATAAATCACATAAACAAACTAGACTCGAGCCATAGACACTAATTAACAACCTTATAACTTAAAAATCTCAAGAACACAAGAATTAGTGATTTTAGAAAGTTACCCAAAATTGATGAAATCGGTATGGAAACGAAGAGGAGATCACGAGGAGTTCAAATATGCAATTTGTTTTGATCGAATCCTTCTTGAACGAATTTGGATGATGATTGAAGGTTTGAGGGTTTTGAGAGAAAAAGGGTGAAGTATTATTTGGGAGGTGATAAAATGAATGGAGAGGAAAGAGTTGACTAGTTGACCTAGTCATCTCTTTCTCCATTTGGCAACTTTAGTCCCTCAACTTAGGAAACGGGTACGGGAATTACCTAAACGAGATAATTCAAACGCGTATTAACGAGATGTGTTATAAACATATAACGGAACTTAAATAGTTAAACGGAAAAGCAAATGGAAAAAGGTGGGATGTTACATTATATACCCCTGCTGTTGACACACCCATACGATTCATTCATCACACGTACGAGTTGGCTTCATCAACCGTACGGGTGATCACTCACTCGTGTCTTATCATTTAGGTTGTAATTGTGACTTAGCTCAGCATCAACCATGCGTATGAGCCTGTCAGCCGTACTAGTGAGGCTTCACTCGTACGTCTGACTAAGTCTAACATAGTCAAACATCTAAATCTCGTTCCTGCAGTTCATGTAACCACATACAAACACGGATAGGATAATAACGAGCAATCATGGTGGCCTGTAAACTGTTGTACCTGCAATGGACGTGGGTAGATGTCTAGGGACTTACATAAAATGCATCAACAGAAGGTGTGAGTTGTAAGGAGGTGAATTTATAAGAAAATCTCCGACAGAACAATTAAAATGGACTATCGCATTTAAAGCGGATCCAAATTCCTTTTGTTACCGGAGAATCAAATCTTATTACAAAGATTTTCTTCAAATCCCTTGAAATATGAAAATCAATCATATCTACGTCAAATGATAAGATGAATCTACACTTACTCATTTCACTCTTCTATGTTAGCTTCATTCGTACTCTTCATATAAATGGATTGTTTATCCAAATTATTCGCTGATGATAAAACTCTAATTTTCAGCCTGTATGCATCATGAAAACATACTTATTATCATTCACGACCTTTCCACTCAAATTTCGGGACGAAATTTCTTTAACGGGTAGGTACTGTGACAACCCGGAAATTTCCAACCAAATTTAAACTTTATCTTTATATTATTCCGACACGATAAGCAAAGTTTGTTAAGTTAAATCTCAAGAATTTTAAATTGTGTTCATACATTCATTATAACCTCGACCAAATTCCGACGATTCACGAACCGTTATATATAAATAAATATGTATATATATGTGTATATATATATTATAACTTGAGAATATTAATAAAGTATTAAACGTATAATACTTTACATGAACGTATTTGTTTCAATATGTTTATCGATGGAATTAGAAGATAATATCAAATGATTGATTTATCAGATACATTATGATATGATTACGGGTCTATGTTATGAGGTCCACTGTGATTTAAGAAATCTATTCTTTTTGACAACATTCGGAAAATGGTAAAGTGATTTATAAGTAAGAACGTGAAGTGTAAATAACTTAGATGTTGGATATCGACAAGTTAAGTAACTCGACATTTTTCATTAAGATGATTTCATACGTTTATTTAACCTTTGAACTTTATCCCATGCTTCACCAACAAACTGTAATTTAAAAACTTGAAACCTATTATGAATATATATGATTCTACTTTTCTAAAACATTTTATGATATAACGATTTCCATTATTTTAACCTTTAAACAAAATGATTCTTAAAAATATATTTGGTTTTGGAAAACAAAATTATTATATTTATTTGATTTAGTTTCAAACGTACAAAAACGTTTTCAGTTTAAAAAGAACTTTATTATTAAAACGTATATAACTTTTATAAATATCTAGAACCACTTTTGATAACTCATTACTTAACCAGTATGATAAAGATAACGACATTTATATTTTATTTTATTAAATATATATAACGATTTAAATTAATATTATATATATTTATACGCGTATTATACGTATATAGTTTTATACTTTTACTATACTTAAACTTTACCTTTACTTTATTTTTACTTTACTTTAACTTTAATAATTCACTTTAATAATTCATACTTTAATAATTCACTTTAATAATTCATACTTTAATAATTCACTTTAATAATTCATACTTTAATAATTCACTTTAATAATTCATACTTTAATAATTCACTTTAATAATTCAAAAATCTATTATAAATAGAATTCAATAGGTTTCATTATTTCATAGAAACTTGAAAATATTTTTCTCTAAACTCTCTCAATCGATTTACATATATATATTTACTCCATATTATTTCAAGATATTATTAGTATACATAAAATATTACGTCAGAGTGCTGTCCGAGTGATTTTGAAATTGTTTTTCGAGTGGGATTGGATTAAGGAAATTATGGGTTATAGCTATGGAGGTGATTGGGTATGGTTCATGGGTATGCTCATGAGGTCAATATAGTGTTTATCATCTCCGTTGCGTCTACGTACCTTTCCTGTAATATTGAATCTCAATATTGATACGTGAGTACTCATAATTTAACTTTTACATACTAATAGTGTATCCTTGACTAGTGCTCGAGTATATAGGATTATGCATATTTGTACTTTTGATATTGCCTTTACTTAGGTTATGTTGAATCCTGAATTAGTTATATATGCGACTGAGATAAGGTATAAGATATGCATGTCGTTGAAAAGCTAGCGAAAAATTAAGAACTTTTCATTTAGATATTGAATGATTTCGATGAACGGATTTGAAGTTATAGTCCATCGAATTTTTGTATTATTATTAAAAATGATTATTATTATCGTCGTTCTAGTTTTATCTTATTATTATTATTATTATCTTTATCAATAAAAGGATTTATCATTAAAAAAATTGTTATTTTTTTTATTATTACTATCGTTATTATCGTTAAAGTTATAATTAGTATTATTATTATTATCCAATTATTATTATTATTATTATTATTATTGGTATTATTATTATTATTATCATTATTAATATAAATATCATTATTTAAAAATGGTTATTGTTATTGTTAATATTATTATTACTATATTATCATTAAGATAATTATTAGTATTATTGTTAATAATGTTATAGTAACTATCATTATTAATATTAGTGTAATTAAAACAAATATTTGTAACACCTAATTATTTTGATTACTATTATTATCATTATTACGAACACGATATAAAAGACGATTAAAAGCAATTAAACGAAACGATTAGGAAATAATGGCTAAGAGTATCATGATGAAATTAAAATATTATAAGATATTGATTTAGATAAAATTATCGTTCTTATTATTTTTATCATTACTATTATTATTAAAATTATCGTTAGTATTAAAACTATCATTTTAACAAAAATTATCATTTTAATAGAAATGTCATTGTTACTATAAAATATCATTATTATTATTATTTTAAATAGAATTATTATTTTAAAGATAATATTAAAAATTATCGTAAATATTAAAGTTATCATAATTAGAATTATCGTTTATCATAATGTCATCTTAGTAATTATAAATATTGATATTTTTATAATAATAATTATTATTACAAAATAATACAACATTTACTTACTATCATTATAGATATTATTTTATCAAATAAATATTTGATACAAACATATTTTACTACGTGTAATAACTTACTTTAATAATACCTATCATATTATCTTTATAATATTAAATGAACCCTATAAATTTTATTACTTAATATATATAAAAGTATATTTTATTATATAAATATAATATAAAATTTTATTTATTAATAAATAAATTATATTATTTACTCTAATAAATCTTTTAAAAATATTTAAAAATATAAAACGACGATATTTAAACTATATATTAATCATGTATAGATTTTTGGAAATTATTTTGAGTCAAATTTACTTTTGTTGACTTTTGCATATTAGTCTCGAGCATTAGGATTGTGGTACACTATGACTTGACCTAATTTGTTAGACAAATATTGACCAACACATAAATATATATAATTAATTTAGGTTCGTGAATTCGAGGCCAACCTTGCACTTGTTCAATGACGTTATATGTATTTTTACTACGAAATACAGTATGGTGAGTTTCATTTGCCTTTTTACCCTTTATATTTTTGGGACTGAGAATACATGCGCTTTTATAAATGTTTGACGAAATAGACACAAGTAATTGAAACTACATTCTATGGTTGAATTATCGAAATCGAATATGCCCCTTTTTATTAAAGTCTGGTAATCTAAGAATTAGGGAACAGACACCCTAATTGACATGAATCTTAAAGATAGATCTATTGGGCCTAACAAACCCCATCCAAAGTACCGGATGCTTTAGTACTTCGAAATTATATCATGTCCGAAGGAGGATCCCGGAATGATAGGGGATATTCTTATATGTATCTAGTTAATGTCGGTTACCAGGTGTTCACCATATGAATGATTATTTTTGTCTCTATGCATGGGACGTATATTTATGAGAACTGGAAATGAAATTCTTGTGGTCTATTAAAATGATGGAAATAAATGATTATGATAAACTAATGAACTCACCAACCTTTTGGTTGACACTTTAAAGCATGTTTATTCTCAGGTGTTAAAGAAATCTTCCGCTGTGCATTTGCTCATTTTAAAGATATTACTTGGAGTCTTTCATAGCATATTTCGAAGAACGTTGCATTCGAGTCATTGAGTTCATCAAAGATTATTATTAAATCAATTTATAGTTGGATAGTGGATATTATGAAATGGTATGCATGCCTGTCAATTTTCGACGTAAAGAAAGATTGTCTTTTAAAAACGAATGCAATGTTTGTAAAATGTATCATATAGAGGTCAAATACCTCGCAATGTAATCAACTATTATGAATCGTTTATAATGTATATGAACGGGTCCTTTCAATAGGTTCGTGAATCAACCAGTGGCCAAGTCTTACTTCCCGACGAAGTAAAAATCTGTGAAAGTGAGTTATAGTCCCACTTTTAAAATCTAATATTTTTGGGATGAGAATACATGCAGGTTTTATAAATGATTTACAAAATAGACACAAGTATGTGAAACTACATTCTATGGTTGAATTATCGAAATCGAATATGCCCCTTTTTATTAAGTCTGGTAATCTAAGAATTAGGGAACAGACACCCTAATTGACGCGAATCCTAAAGATAGATCTATTGGGCCTAACAAACCCCATCCAAAGTACCGGATGCTTTAGTACTTCGAAATTTATATCATATCCGAAGGGTGTCCCGGAATGATGGGGATATTCTTATATATATGCATCTTGTTAATGTCGGTTACCAGGTGTTCACCATATTCGATTCATACATATAAAGCTATCTTATTCGAAGGTTTAAACTTGTAATCACTAGAACATAGTTTAGTTAATTCTAAACTTGTTCGCAAACAAAAGTTAATACTTCTAACTTGACTTTTAAAATCAACTAAACACATGTTCTATATCTATATGATATGCTAACTTAATGATTTAAAACCTGGAAACACGAAAAATACCGTAAAACCGGATTTACGCCGTCGTAGTAACACCGCGGGCTGTTTTGGGTTAGTTAATTAAAAACTATGATAAACTTTGATTTAAAAGTTGTTATTCTGAGAAAATGATTTTTATTATGAACATGAAACTATATCCAAAAATTATGGTTAAACTCAAAGTGGAAGTATGTTTTCTAAAATGGTCATCTAGACGTCGTTCTTTCGACTGAAATGACTACCTTTACAAAAACGACTTGTAACTTATTTTTTCAACTATAAACCTATACTTTTTCTGTTTAGATTCATAAAATAGAGTTCAATATGAAACCATAGCAATTTGATTCACTCAAAACGGATTTAAAATGAAGAAGTTATGGGTAAAACAAGATTGGATAATTTTTCTCATTTTAGCTACGTGAAAATTGGTAACAAATCTATTCCAACCATAACTTAATCAACTTGTATTGTATATTATATAATCTTGAGATACCATAAACACGTATACAATGTTTCGACCTATCATGTCGACACATCTATATATATTTCGGAACAACCATAGACACTCTATATGTGAATGTTGGAGTTAGCTATACAGGGTTGAGGTTGATTCCAAAATATATATAGTTTGAGTTGTGATCAATACTGAGATACGTATACACTGGGTCGTGGATTGATTCAAGATAATATTTATCGATTTATTTATGTACATCTAACTGTGGACAATTAGTTGTAGGTTACTAACGAGGACAGCTGACTTAATAAACTTAAAACATCAAAATATATTAAAAGTGTTGTAAATATATTTTGAACATACTTTGATATATATGTATATATTGTTATAGGTTCGTGAATCAACCAGTGGCCAAGTCTTACTTCCCGACGAAGTAAAAATCTGTGAAAGTGAGTTATAGTCCCACTTTTAAAATCTAATATTTTTGGGATGAGAATACATGCAGGTTTTATAAATGATTTACAAAATAGACACAAGTACGTGAAACTACATTCTATGGTTGAATTATCGAAATCGAATATGCCCCTTTTTATTAAGTCTGGTAATCTAAGAATTAGGGAACAGACACCCTAATTGACGCGAATCCTAAAGATAGATCTATTGGGTCTAACAAACCCCATCCAAAGTACCGGATGCTTTAGTACTTCGAAATTTATATCATATCCGAAGGGTGTCCCGGAATGATGGGGATATTCTTATATATGCATCTTGTTAATGTCGGTTACCAGGTGTTCACCATATGAATGATTTTTATCTCTATGTATGGGATGTGTATTGAAATATGAAATCATGTGGTCTATTATTATGATTTGATATATATAGGTTAAACCTATAACTCACCAACATTTTTGTTGACGTTTTAAGCATGTTTATTCTCAGGTGATTATTAAGAGCTTCCGCTGTCGCATACTTAAATAAGGACGAGATTTGGAGTCCATGCTTGTATGATATTGTGTAAAAACTGCATTCAAGAAACTTATTTTGTTGTAACATATTTGTATTGTAAACCATTATGTAATGGTCGTGTGTAAACAGGATATTTTAGATTATCATTATTTGATAATCTACGTAAAGCTTTTTAAACCTTTATTGATGAAATAAAGGTTATGGTTTGTTTTAAAAATGAATGCAGTCTTTGAAAAACGTCTCATATAGAGGTCAAAACCTCGCAACGAAATCAATTAATATGGAACGTTTTTAATCAATAAGAACGGGACATTTCAGTTGGTATCAGAGCGTTGGTCTTAGAGAACCAGAATTTTGCATTAGTGTGTCTTATCGAGTTTGTTAGGATGCATTAGTGAGTCTGGACTTCGACCGTGTTTACTTGAAAAATGATTGCTTAACAAATTTTGTTGGAAACTATATATTTTTAACATGTGAATATTATGTGATATATTAATCTCTTAACGTGTTTGATATTATGTGATAGATGTCTACCTCTAGAACAAGTCCCATTGACTCACCTAATAATAATGAAGAGTCAAATGTAAATTGGAATGATTCGTGGACTGATTCACAAGTTCCCGAAGAGGGACCGGAAGAAGAGTCGGAATCGGAAGAAGAATCAGAACCGGAAGAAGAGGAACCGGAGGAGGAAATAGAACCGGTGGGGGAAATAATAAAACGGTTAAGTAAAAGAAAATCCTCAACCAACCGACCAAGGTTAATTATGGTCAATGGTGTTTCCGCCAAGGAAGCAAAATATTGGGAGGATTACCAATTCTCCGATGAATCGAATTCCGACGAGAATTCCGATGATGTTATAGAAATTACCCCAACTGAATTCAAAAAGGCAAAAGAAAATAATAAGGGAAAGGGCATAAAAATAGAGAAATCTAATTCCAACCCCGATGAACTTTATATGTATCGTCAACCCCCGAAGTCCTTAAGTTGTAACAATGACCCAGGAACCTCTAAACCACCAGGTTTTTCTAAACCGTTGTGGAAAATAACAGCTAGTATTAGGGGAACATCATATATCCCTAGAAACTTGGCAAAAAGAACCAAAACCGAAGAAGAAGAAACAAGCGAGTCGGAATAAGATAGTTGTATTCGTGTGGTGTAATATATGTAATATAGTGTGCTTATGCTTTATGATATATGTAAAAATTGCTTGTATTAATAAGTATTTATTTTATGAATCTAACTCTTGTCTATTTTATAGTATAAAAACACAAAATGGATAGACAACCCAATATTTTAAGAGACCTACCCGGAGACATGATTGATGAAATCTTGTCTAGAGTCGGTCAGAATTCTTCGACACAACTATTTAAGGCGAGATCAGTTTGTAAGACATTCAAAGAACGTTCCAAGAATGCCTTGGTTTATAAAAGGCTTTCGTTCGAAATATGGGGGATATCAGATTGGGAAATCCATAAGTTACGATGTGTTTACTTTGACGCATATATTGCGGGGAACCGAAATGCTATTTTACGCAATGGGTTAAGAAATTATTTTGACTCAATATATCCGAATATTGGACTTCGTGATTTAGAAAAAGCGGCTAACATGCAACAAAAAGAAGCATGTTATGCTTACGGATTAGTAATGTTCGCTTCTCACCAAAGTGAGAACAAGAACATCGGGCTACAACTATTAAACAAAACGTTCCCACAAGTGACGGAGTCGGTAATTGGGGTAAGAAATGAGGTTTTTAGATTGTTACAGGACTGTTGGACATTACGTAACCCTCGTCCCTTTGACGACATTACAACACGCTGTCTTATCAACGGCCATAACGGTTATGTTCCACAAGACCAAGGATGGGAAGTAGTCCTAGTAAAACCAGAATGCATGACTTGTTTCTGGACGTATGAATTACGTGTCTTTATTGCCTTTGCTGAATGACTTGTGTACTAGCTAGAATTATCTTCACAACTATCTTGTATCAAAGTTATTGTGTGCTATATTTCATGCTTTATGTAAAATAAGCGGTATTGTAAGTTTGTAAAATATTGTATAAAAGTTTGAACGCGAAATATTATTATAATCAGTTTTTCATATAGAATTGTAGTAGTTGAATTGTATATTAGCTACTAAGTATGAACTTAACGGGTAGGTACTACCCGAATTTAAACTTATAAAACGCTAATATGAAGAAAAAGCTTTTATAAATGAGTTCATATTATGCTACGAAATACTATTAACTACTCTTAATATTCTGTATGATTAACTTGTTCCATTTGATAATTTTGAAGGAAATGGCACCGACTACTCGACACACCGTGAATATGAATGAAGAGGAATTCCGTACTTTTCTAGCTTCAAACATAGCCGCAGTACAGGCTGCGCTACATACCAACCATAACCTTGGATCTAGCATTACAGGAAATCGTGTAGGATGCACCTACAAAGAATTCACTGCCTGCAAACCTTTGGAATTTGATGGAACCGAAGGACCGATCGGATTGAAACGGTGGACCGAGAAGGTCGAATCGGTGTTTGCCATAAGCAAGTGTACTGAAGAGGACAAAGTGAAGTACGCTACGCATACCTTCACAGGTTCTGCGTTAACATGGTGGAATACCTATCTAGAGCAAGTGGGACAAGACGATGCGTACGCACTACCGTGGTCAGCTTTCAAGCACTTGATGAACGAGAAGTACCGTCCCAGAACCGAGGTCAATAAGCTCAAGACAGAACTTAGAGGGTTACGAACCCAAGGATTTGATATTACCACGTACGAAAGACGATTCACAGAATTGTGCCTATTGTGTCCGAGAGCATTCGAAGATGAGGAAGAGAAGATCGACACGTTTGTGAACGGATTACCGGAAAGAATCCAAGAAGATATAAGTTCACACGAGCCCGCCTCCATACAACAGGCATGTAGAATGGCTCACAAACTAGTGAACCAGATTGAAGAAAGAATTAAAGAACAGACTGCTGAAGAGGCGAATGTGAAGCAAGTCAAAAGAAAGTGGGAGAAAAACGGTGATAAGAATCACCAATACAACAACAACAGCAATTACAACAATAATCGCAACAATTATCCCAACAATCGCAACATCAATCGCAACTACAACAAACGGCCCAACAACAACAACAACAACAACAGCAACTACAACAATCATCCCAACAACAATAATAACCGCAACAACAACAATAATCAGAAGCAGCTATGCCAAAGGTGTGAAAAGTATCACTCGGGGTTCTGCACCAAATTTTGCAACAAGTGTAAAAGAAATGGTCATAGCGCGATGAAGTGTGAGGTCTACGGACCAGGAGTTAATAGAACGAAAGGAACAAATGGTGTCGGAACGAGTAATGGCGGAGCAAGTAGTGTCGGAGCAAGTTATGCCAATGTAGTTTGTTATAAATGTGGAAAACCGGGCCACATTATTAGAAATTGCCCGAACCAGGAGAACACGAATGGACAAGGCCGCGGAAGAGTTTTCACTATTAATGCGGCAGAGGCACAGGAAGACCCGGAGCTTGTTACGGGTACGTTTGTTATTGACAATAAATCTGCTTACGTTTTATTTGATTCGGGTGCGGATAGAAGCTATATGAGTAGAGATTTTTGTGCTAAATTAAGTTGTCCATTGACGCCTTTGGATAGTAAATTTTTACTCGAATTAGCAAATGGTAAATTAATTTCAGCAGATAATATATGTCGGAATCGAGAAATTAAACTGGTTAGCGAAACATTTAAGATTGATTTGATACCAGTAGAGTTAGGGAGTTTTGATGTGATAATCGGTATGGACTGGTTGAAAGAAGTGAAAGCAGAGATCGTTTGTTACAAAAATGCAATTCGCATTATAAGAGAAAAAGGAAAACCCTTAATGGTGTACGGAGAAAAGGGCAACACGAAGCTACATCTTATTAGTAATTTGAAGGCACAAAAACTAATAAGAAAAGGTTGCTATGCTGTTCTAGCACACGTCGAGAAAGTACAAACTGAAGAAAAGAGCATCAATGATGTTCCCATTGCAAAAGAATTTTCCGATGTATTTCCGAAAGAATTACCGGGATTACCCCCACAGCGATCCGTTGAATTTCAAATAGATCTTGTACCAGGAGCTGCACCAATAGCTCGTGCTCCTTACAGACTCGCACCCAGCGAGATGAAAGAACTGCAAAGCCAATTACAAGAACTTTTAGAGCGTGGTTTCATTCGACCAAGCACATCACCATGGGAAGCTCCTGTTTTGTTTGTCAAGAAGAAAGATGGTACATTCAGGTTGTGTATCGACTACTGAGAGTTGAACAAACTTACCATCAAGAACCGCTACCCACTACCGAGAATCGACGACTTATTTGATCAACTACAAGGCTCGTCTGTTTATTCAAAGATTGACTTACGTTCCGGGTATCATCAAATGCGGGTGAAAGAAGATGATATTCCAAAGACTGCTTTCAGAACACGTTACGGTCATTACGAGTTTATGGTCATGCCGTTTGGTTTAACTAATGCACCAGCTGTGTTCATGGACCTTATGAACCGAGTGTGTGGACCATACCTTGACAAGTTTGTCATTGTTTTCATTGATGACATACTTATTTACTCAAAGAATGACCAAGAACATGGTGAAAATTTGAGAAAGGTGTTAGAAGTATTGAGGAAGGAAGAATTGTACGCTAAGTTTTCAAAGTGTGCATTTTGGTTGGAAGAAGTTCAATTCCTCGGTCACATAGTGAACAAAGAAGGTATTAAGGTGGATCCGGCAAAGATAGAAACTGTTGAAAAGTGGGAAATTCCATTTGGTTCATACTTGGTTGTATGTTAAAGTTCACAATCTAAGCCTTGACCTTGTGTTTGGTTGCATGCATGGTTGATTTATATTTATTCAATTGGTTTGTAATAATATTTATTCATTTGGCATGTAATAATTCATTTGGTTATGTAATTTATTTTATATTTGGTATGTAAAATAGATTAGGTTGTAATTTATTTTTTTTTTTAGACAAAAATGTATTAGGATATATTTTGTAAAATGATGAAGATAATGAAGACTTGAAGAACACATGAAGCCCAAAAACTCCGAAACACATATGCCAGTTTTTAGGACTAGCTGGTTACTACAGAAGGTTCATCCAAGAATTTTCCAGAATAGCAAAACCCTTGACTGCATTAACGCATAAAGGGAAGAAATTTGAATGGAAGGATGAACAAGAGAAAGCGTTTCAGTTATTAAAGAAAAAGCTAACTACGGCACCTATATTGTCATTGCCTGAAGGGAATGATGATTTTGTTATTTATTGTGACGCATCAAAGCAAGGTCTCGGTTGTGTATTAATGCAACGAACGAAGGCGATTGCTTATGCGTCTAGACAATTGAAGATTCACGAGCAAAATTATACGACGCATGATTTGGAATTAGGCGCGGTTGTTTTTGCATTAAAGACTTGGAGGCACTACTTATATGGGGTCAAAAGTATTATATATACCGACCACAAAAGTCTTCAACACATATTTAATCAGAAACAACTGAATATGAGGCAGCGTAGGTGGATTGAATTGTTGAATGATTACGACTTTGAGATTCGTTACCACCCGGGGAAGGCAAATGTGGTAGCCGATGCCTTGAGCAGGAAGGACAGAGAACCCATTCGAGTAAAATCTATGAATATAATGATTCATAATAACCTTACTACTCAAATAAAGGAGGCGCAACAAGGAGTTTTAAAAGAGGGAAATTTAAAGGATGAAATACCCAAAGGATCGGAGAAACATCTTAATATTCGGGAAGACGGAACCCGGTATAGGGCTGAAAGGATTTGGGTACCAAAATTTGGAGATATGAGAGAAATGGTACTTAGAGAAGCTCATAAAACCAGATACTCAATACATCCTGGAACGGGGAAGATGTACAAGGATCTCAAGAAACATTTTTGGTGGCCGGGTATGAAAGCCGATGTTGCTAAATACGTAGGAGAATGTTTGACGTGTTCTAAGGTCAAAGCTGAGCATCAGAAACCATCAGGTCTACTTCAACAACCCGAAATCCCAGAGTGGAAATGGGAAAACATTACCATGGATTTCATCACTAAATTGCCAAGGACTGCAAGTGGTTTTGATACTATTTGGGTAATAGTTGATCGTCTCACCAAATCAGCACATTTCCTGCCAATAAGAGAAGATGACAAGATGGAGAAGTTAGCACGACTGTATTTGAAGGAAGTCGTCTCCAGACATGGAATACCAATCTCTATTATCTCTGATAGGGATGGCAGATTTATTTCAAGATTCTTGCAGACATTACAGCAAGCATTAGGAACTCGTCTAGACATGAGTACTGCCTATCATCCACAAACTGATGGGCAGAGCGAAAGGACGATACAAACGCTTGAAGACATGCTACGGGCATGTGTTATTGATTTCGGAAACAGTTGGGATCGACATCTACCGTTAGCAGAATTTTCCTACAACAACAGCTACCATTCAAGCATTGAGATGGCGCCGTTTGAAGCACTTTATGGTAGAAAGTGCAGGTCTCCGATTTGTTGGAGTGAAGTGGGGGATAGACAGATTATGGGTCCGGAGATTATACAAGAAACTACCGAGAAGATCATCCAAATTCAACAACGGTTGAAAACCGCCCAAAGTCGACAAAAGAGCTAATCTGACATTAAAAGAAAAGATATAGAATTTGAAATTGGAGAGATGGTCATGCTTAAAGTTGCACCTTGGAAAGGCGTTGTTCGATTTGGTAAACGAGGGAAATTAAATCCAAGGTTTATTGGACCATTCAAGATTATTGATCGTGTCGGACCAGTAGCTTACCGACTTGAGTTACCTCAACAACTCGCGGCTGTACATAACACTTTCCACGTCTCAAATTTGAAGAAATGTTTTGCTAAAGAAGATCTCACTATTCCGTTAGATGAAATCCAAATCAACGAAAAACTTCAATTCATCGAAGAACCCGTCGAAATAATGGATCGTGAGGTTAAAAGACTTAAGCAAAACAAGATACCAATTGTTAAGGTTCGATGGAATGCTCGTAGAGGACCCGAGTTCACCTGGGAGCGTGAAGATCAGATGAAGAAGAAATACCCGCATCTATTTCCAGAAGATTCGTCAACACCTTCAACAACTTAAAATTTCGGGACGAAATTTATTTAACGGGTAGGTACTGTAGTGACCCGAACTTTTCCATGTTTATATATATTAATTGAGATTGATATTTACATGATTAAATGTTTCCAACATGTTAAGCAATCAAACTTGTTAAGACTTGATTAATTGAAATATGTTTCATATAGACAATTGACCACCCAAGTTGACCGGTGATTCACGAACGTTGAAACTTGTAAAAACTATATGATGACATATATATGGATATATATATATAGTTAACATGATACTATGATAAGTAAACATATCATTAAGTATATTAACAATGAACTACATATGTAAAAACAAGACTACTAACTTAATGATTTTTAAACGAGACATATATGTAACGATTATCGTTGTAAAGACATTTAATGTATATATATCATATTAAGAGATATTCATACATGATAATATCATGGTAATATAATAATTTAAAATCTCATTTGATATTATAAACATTGGGTTAACAACATTTAACAAGATCGTTAACCTAAAGGTTTCAAAACAACACTTACATGTAACGACTAACGATGACTTAACGACTCAGTTAAAATGTATATACATGTAGTGTTTTAATATGTATTTATACACTTTTGAAACACTTCAATACACTTATCAAAATACTTCTACTTAACAAAAATGCTTACAATTACATCCTCGTTCAGTTTCATCAACAATTCTACTCGTATGCACCCGTATTCGTACTCGTACAATACACAGCTTTTAGATGTATGTACTATTGGTATATACACTCCAATGATCAGCTCTTAGCAGCCCATGTGAGTCACCTAACACATGTGGGAACCATCATTTGGCAACTAGCATGAAATATCTCATAAAATTACAAAAATATGAGTAATCATTCATGACTTATTTACATGAAAACAAAATTACATATCCTTTATATCTAATCCATACACCAACGACCAAAAACACCTACAAACACTTTCATTCTTCAATTTTCTTCATCTAATTGATCTCTCTCAAGTTCTATCTTCAAGTTCTAAGTGTTCTTCATAAATTCTACAAGTTCTAGTTACATAAAATCAAGAATACTTTCAAGTTTGCTAGCTCACTTCCAATCTTGTAAGGTGATCATCCAACCTCAAGAAATCTTTGTTTCTTACAGTAGGTTATCATTCTAATACAAGGTAATAATCATATTCAAACTTTGGTTCAATTTCTATAACTATAACAATCTTATTTCAAGTGATGATCTTACTTGAACTTGTTTTCGTGTCATGATTCTGCTTCAAGAACTTCAAGCCATCCAAGGATCCGTTGAAGCTAGATCCATTTTTATCTTTTCCAGTAGGTTTATCCAAGGAACTTAAGGTAGTAATGATGTTCATAACATCATTCGATTCATACATATAAAGCTATCTTATTCGAAGGTTTAAACTTGTAATCACTAGAACATAGTTTAGTTAATTCTAAACTTGTTCGCAAACAAAAGTTAATACTTCTAACTTGACTTTTAAAATCAACTAAACACATGTTCTATATCTATATGATATGCTAACTTAATGATTTAAAACCTGGAAACACGAAAAACACCGTAAAACCGGATTTACGCCGTCGTAGTAACACCGCGGGCTGTTTTGGGTTAGTTAATTAAAAACTATGATAAACTTTGATTTAAAAGTTGTTATTCTGAGAAAATGATTTTTATTATGAACATGAAACTATATCCAAAAATTATGGTTAAACTCAAAGTGGAAGTATGTTTTCTAAAATGGTCATCTAGACGTCGTTCTTTCGACTGAAATGACTACCTTTACAAAAACGACTTGTAACTTATTTTTCCGACTATAAACCTATACTTTTTCTGTTTAGATTCATAAAATAGAGTTCAATATGAAACCATAGCAATTTGATTCACTCAAAACGGATTTAAAATGAAGAAGTTATGGGTAAAACAAGATTGGATAATTTTTCTCATTTTAGCTACGTGAAAATTGGTAACAAATCTATTCCAACCATAACTTAAACAACTTGTATTGTTTATTATGTAATCTTGAGATACCATAGACACGTATACAATGTTTCGACCTATCATGTCGACACATCTATATGTGAATGTTGGAGTTAGCTATACAGGGTTGAGGTTGATTCCAAAATATATATAGTTTGAGTTGTGATCAATACTGAGATACGTATACACTGGGTCGTGGATTGATTCAAGATAATATTTATCGATTTATTTATGTACATCTAACTGTGGACAACTAGTTGTAGGTTACTAACGAGGACAGCTGACTTAATAAACTTAAAACATCAAAATATATTAAAAGTGTTGTAAATATATTTTGAACATACTTTGATATATATGTATATATTGTTATAGGTTCGTGAATCAACCAGTGGCCAAGTCTTACTTCCCGACGAAGTAAAAATCTGTGAAAGTGAGTTATAGTCCCACTTTTAAAATCTAATATTTTTGGGATGAGAATACATGCAGGTTTTATAAATGATTTACAAAATAGACACAAGTACGTGAAACTACATTCTATGGTTGAATTATCGAAATCGAATATGCCCCTTTTTATTAAGTCGGGTAATCTAAGAATTAGGGAACAGACACCCTAATTGACGCGAATCCTAAAGATAGATCTATTGGGTCTAACAAACCCCATCCAAAGTACCGGATGCTTTAGTACTTCGAAATTTATATCATATCCGAAGGGTGTCCCGGAATGATGGGGATATTCTTATATATGCATCTTGTTAATGTCGGTTACCAGGTGTTCACCATATGAATGATTTTTATCTCTATGTATGGGATGTGTATTGAAATATGAAATCTTGTGGTCTATTATTATGATTTGATATATATAGGTTAAACCTATAACTCACCAACATTTTTGTTGACGTTTTAAGCATGTTTATTCTCAGGTGATTATTAAGAGCTTCCGCTGTCGTATACTTAAATAAGGACGAGATTTGGAGTCCATGCTTGTATGATATTGTGTAAAAACTGCATTCAAGAAACTTATTTTGTTGTAACATATTTGTATTGTAAACCATTATGTAATGGTCGTGTGTAAACAGGATATTTTAGATTATCATTATTTGATAATCTACGTAAAGCTTTTTAAACCTTTATTGATGAAATAAAGGTTATGGTTTGTTTTAAAAATGAATGCAGTCTTTGAAAAACGTCTCATATAGAGGTCAAAACCTCGCAACGAAATCAATTAATATGGAACGTTTTTAATCAATAAGAACGGGACATTTCAATGTGTATTGAAATATGAAATCTTGTGGTCTATTGTTACGATTTGATATATATAGGTTAAACCTTTAACTCACCAACATTTTTTTGACGTTTAAAGCATGTTTATTCTCAGGTGAATACTAAGAGCTTCCGCTGTTGCATACTAAAATAAGGACAGGATTTGGAGTCCATGCTTGTATGATATTGTGTAAAAACTGCATTCAAGAAACTTATTTTGTTGTAACATATTTGTATTGTAAACCATTATGTAATGGTCGTGTATAAACGGGATATTTTAGATTATCATTATTTGATAATCTACGTAAAGCTTTTTAAACCTTTATTGATGAAATAAAGGTTATGGTTTGTTTTAAAATGAATGCAGTCTTTGAAAAACGTCTCATATAGAGATCAAAACCTCGCAACGAAATCAATTAATATGGAACGTTTTTAATCAATAAGAACGGGACATTTCAATATAAATTTCGAAGTACTAAAGCATCCGGTACTTTGGATGGGGCTTGTTGGGCCCGATAGATCTATCTTTAGAGTTCGCGTCAATTAGGGTGTCTGTTCCCTAATTCTTAGATTACCAGACTATACAGGGGCATATTCGATTTGATCATTCAACCATACAATGTAGTGTCGATTACTTGTCTCTATTTCGTAAAACAGTTATAAAAACAGCACATGTATTCTCAGTCCCAAAAATATATATTGCAAAAGCATTTAAAAAGGGATTAATGAAACTCACGCATACAAATATTGTAAAATAGTTATTAAAATAGTGCATGTATTCTCGGCCCAAAAATGTAATGAGTAAAAGGGAGCAAATGAAACTCACGCACATAAATATTGTAAAACAGTTATTAAAACAGTGCATGTATTCTCAGCCTAAAAATGTAATGAGTAAAAGGGAGCAAATGAAACTCACCATATGATATTTTGTAGTAAAAATATGCATACGACGAAACTGAACAATGCAGGGTTGGCCTCGGATTCACGAACCTATATCATTTGTATATTTATTAATATTTAAAAATAATCGAACAATTATTTATAATATCATTAGTGATATAATTTTTATATTATTAACTTATATATATTTCATAAATGTATTCATTTTGTATATTAAAAAAATAATAATAATATAGTTAAGTTATATATACTTTTATATGATTATCATTTGTTTGTTAAAGTTAGTAATTATAATAATACTAAAAATAATATTTGTAATGATAAAAATGATAATATTGAAAATACTTAATATTAATTATAATACTAGTAATAATTGTAGTGACCCGAACTTTTCCATGTTTATATATATATTAATTGAGATTGATATTTACATGATTAAATGTTTCCAACATGTTAAGCAATCAAACTTGTTAAGACTTGATTAATTGAAATATGTTTCATATAGACAATTGACCACCCAAGTTGACCGGTAATTCACGAACGTTAAAACTTGTAAAAACTATATGATGACATATATATGGATATATATATAGTTAACATGATACTATGATAAGTAAACATATCATTAAGTATATTAACAATGAACTACATATGTAAAAACAAGACTACTAACTTAATGATTTTTAAACGAGACATATATGTAACGATTATCGTTGTAAAGACATTTAATGTATATATATATCATATTAAGAGATATTCATACATGATAATATCATGATAATATAATAATTTAAAATCTCATTTGATATTATAAACATTGGGTTAACAACATTTAACAAGATCGTTAACCTAAAGGTTTCAAAACAACACTTACATGTAACGACTAACGATGACTTAACGACTCAGTTAAAATGTATATACATGTAGTATTTTAATATGTATTTATACACTTTTGAAAGACTTCAATACACTTATCAAAATACTTCTACTTAACAAAAATGCTTACAATTACATCCTCGTTCAGTTTCATCAACAATTCTACTCGTATGCACCCGTATTCGTACTCGTACAATACACAGCTTTTAGATGTATGTACTATTGGTATATATGAAAGGACCCGTTCATATACATTATAAACGATTCACAATAGTTGATTACATTGCGAGGTATTTGACCTCTATATGATACATTTTACAAACATTGCATTCGTTTTTAAAAGACAAACTTTCTTTACATCGAAAATTGATAGGCATGCATACCATTTCATAATATCCACTATCCAACTATAAATTGATTTAATAATAATCTTTGATGAACTCAATGACTCGAATGCAACGTTCTTCAAAATATGCTATGAAAGACTCCAAGTAATATCTTTAAAATGAGCAAATGCACAGCGGAAGATTTCTTTAACACCTGAGAATAAACATGCTTTAAAGTGTCAACCAAAAGGTTGGTGAGTTCATTAGTTTATCATAATCATTTATTTCCATCATTTTAATAGACCACAAGAATTTCATTTTCAGTTCTCATAAATATACGTCCCATGCATAGAGACAAAAATAATCATTCATATGGTGAACACCTGGTAACCGACATTAACTAGATACATATAAGAATATCCCCTATCATTCCGGGATCCTCCTTCGGACATGATATAAATTTCGAAGTACTAAAGCATCCGGTACTTTGGATGGGGTTTGTTAGGCCCAATAGATCTATCTTTAGGATTCGCGTCAATTAGGGTGTCTGTTCCCTAATTCTTAGATTACCAGACTTAATAAAAAGGGGCATATTCGATTTCGATAATTCAACCATAGAATGTAGTTTCACGTACTTGTGTCTATTTCGTAAAACATTTATAAAAGTTGCGCATGTATTCCCAGCCCAAAAATATAAAAGGTAAAAAGGCAAATGAAACTCACCATACTGTATTTCGTAGTAAAAATACATATAACGTCACTGAACAAGTGCAAGGTTGGCCTCGGATTCACGAACCTAAATTAATTATATATATTTATATGTTGGTCAATATTTGTCTAACAAATTAGGTCAAGTCATAGTGTACCACAATCCTAATGCTCGAGACTAATATGCAAAAGTCAACAAAAGTAAATTTGACTCAAAATAATTTCTAAAAATCTATACATGATTAATATATAGTTTAAATATCGTCGTTTTATATTTTTAAATATTTTAAAAAGATTTATTAGAGTAAATAATATAATTTATTTATTAATAAATAAAATTTTATATTAAATTTATATAATCAAATATACTTTTATATATATTAAGTAATAAAATTTATAGGGTTCATTTAATATCATAAAGATAATATGATAGGTATTATTAAAGTAAGTTATTACACGTAGTAAAATATGTTTGTATCACATATTTATTTGATAAAATAATATCTATAATGATAGTAAGTAAAAGTTGTATTATTTTGTAATAATAATTATTATTATAAAAATATCAATATTTATAATTACTAAGATGACATTATGATAAAACGATAATTCTAATTATGATAACTTTAATATTTACGATAATTTTTAATATTATCTTTAAAATAATAATTCTATTTAAAATAATAATAATAATGATATTTTATAGTAACAATGACATTTCTATTAAAATGATAATTTTTGTTAAAATGATAGTTTTAATACTAACGATACTTTTAATAATAATAGTAATGATAAAAATAATAAGAACGATAATTTTATCTAAATTAATATCTTATAATATTTTAATTTCATCATGATACTCTTACTCATTATTTCCTAATCGTTTCGTTTAACAGCTTTTAATCGTCTTTTATATCGTGTTCATAATAATGATAATAATAGTAATCAAAATATTTAGGTGTTACAATTATTTGTTTTAATTGCACTAATATTAATAATGATAGTTACTATAATATTATCAACGATAATACTAATAATTATCTTAATGATAATATAGTAATAATAATAATAACAATAACAATAACCATTTTTAAATAATGATATATATATATATATATATATTAATAATGATAATAATAATAATAATAATAATAATACTAATAATAATAATAATAATAATAATAATGATAATGATAATGGGATAATAATAATAATAATACTAATTATAACTTTAACGATAATAACGATAGTAATAAAGAAAACAATTTTTAATGATAAATCCCTTTTATTGATAAAGATAATAATAATGATAATAATAAGATAAAACTAGAACGACGATAAAAACGACGATAATAATAATCATTTTTAATAAAAATATCGAAAATTCAATTGATTATAACTTCTAATCCGTTCATCGAAACCATTCGATATCTAAAGGAAAAGTTCTTAATTTTTCGCTAGCTTTCCAAGGACATGCATATCTTATACCTTATCTCAACCGCAAGTGTAACTAATTCAAGATTCAACCTAACCTGTCTAAGGGCAATATCAAAAGTACAAGCATGCATAATCCTAAATACTCGAGCACTAGTCAAGGATACACTATTAGTATGTAAAAGTTAAATTATGAGTACTCACGTATCAATATTGAGATTCAATATTGCAGGAAAGGTACGTAAACGCAACGGAAATGATAAACACTATATTGACCTCACGAGCATACCCATGAACCATACTCAATCACCTCTATAGCTATAACCCATAATTTCCTTAATCCTATCCTACTCGAAAAACAATTTCGAAATCACTCAGACAACACTCCGTCGTAATATTTTATGTATACTAATAATATCTTGAAATAATACGGAGTAAATATATATATGTAAATCGATTGAGAGAGTTTAGAGAAAAATATTTTCAAGTTTCTATGAAATAATGAAACCTATTGAATTCTATTTATAATAGATTTTTGAATTATTAAAATGAATTATTAAAGTATGAATTATTAAAGTGAATTATTAAAGTATGAATTATTAAAGTGAATTATTAAAGTATGAATTATTAAAGTGAATTATTAAAGTATAAATTATTAAAGTATGAATTATTAAAATGAATTATTAAAGTTAAAGTAAAGTAAAAATAAAGTAAAGGTAAAGTTTAAGTATAGTAAAAGTATAAAACTATGTACGTATTATACGCGTATAAATATATATAATATTAATTTAAATTGTTATATATATTTAATAAAATAAAATATAAATATCGTTATCTTTATCATACTAGTTAAGTAATGAGTTGTCAAAAGTGGTTCTAGATATTTATAAAAGTTATATACGTTTTAATAATAAAGTTCTTTTTAAACTGAAAACGTTTTTGTACGTTTGAAACTAAATAGATCAATCGAGTCTTTATGAGATTCAATCTTCCACTATCCTTTGTCTAGTTCTCAATGATTGACAATTTGTTCTTATTTATAAATTACTTTACCATTTTCCGAATATTGTTAAAATGGAAAGATTTCTCAAATCAACGTGGGCCTTTCAACAGAGACTTGTAATCATAATTTAATATATCTGATAATTCAATCAGTTGATCTTATCTTCTAATTCCATTGATAAACATTTTGAAACAGATACAATCATATAAAGTATTTAATATAATATTTCATTTACGTTTCAAGTTATAATATATATACACATATACATATATAATCATATTCGTTTAATGGTTCGTGAATCGTTGGAACTTGGTCGAAGTTGAATGAATGTATGAACATAGTTTAAAATTCTTGAAATTTAACTTAACAAATATTGCTTATTGTGTCGGAAACATATAAAGATTAAAGTTTAAATTTGGTTGGAAATTTCCGGGTTGTCACAGTACCTACCCGTTAAAGAAATTTCGTCCCGAAATTTAAGTGGAAAGGTCGTGAATGATAATAAGTATGTTTTCATGATACATACGGGCTGAAAATTAGAGTTTTATCATCAGCGAATAATTTGGATAAACAATCCATTTATATGAAGAGTACGAATGAAGCTAACATAGAAGAGTGAAATGAGTAAGTGTAGATTCATCTTATCATTTGACGTAGATATGATTGATTCCCAGATTTCAAGGGATTTGAAGAAAATCTTCTTAATAAGATTTGACTCTCCGGTAATCAAGGAAATTAGGATCCGCTTTAAATGCGATCGTCCATTTTAATTATTCTGTCGGAGATTTTCTTATAAATTCACCTCCTTCATTTCCTTACAACTCACACCTTCTGTTGATGCATTTTATGCAAGTCCCTAGACATCTACCCACGTCCATTGCAGGTACAACAGTTTACAGGCCACCATGATTGCTCATTATTATCCTGTGTTTGTATGTGGTTACAGGAACTGCAGGAACGAGATTTAGATGTTTGACTATGTTAGACTTAGTCAGACGTACGAGTGAAGCCTCACTAGTACGGCTGACAGGCTCATACGCACGGTTGATGCTGAGCTAAGTCACAATTACAACCTAAATGAGAAGACACGAGTGAGTGATCACCCGTACGGCTGATGAAGCCAACTCGTACGTGTGATGAATGAATCGTATGGGTGAGTCAACAGCAGGGGTATATAAAGTCTTATGTTCTTCATTTTAGGTTAAGCCTCTTATTTGTTACACACACTCAGATCTAGTGAGCTCCTCCGATTCTCTCTCAGTCCAAATCACCCATGTGGTGAATAATAGCTCTAGGTGTTGATCTAATCACACTTGATTTAGTTGTGGTTTGACTAAATTAATCAAAAAAAACTTAACCTATTCACTAGAGGGTTTGATTCACTTATTCTGCCATTGTGTGAGTTAAATCTGTTGATTTCTAAGTTCCTAGTCATGTTTCATCACCTTCTATTCTTTCCCCCTCAACTCATATTTTAAAGTATTCATCAATATGCTCCATCCAGCTCTGATTCTCGATATACTTCTAACTTTCATATCGGTCATTCTTCTTTTTCATCTACCGCCGGAAGAATCTATTTACTTCTACTATACTCTTGGGTTTATAGTGTTTCTAGTTCTCCCGTGTCTTTATATTGCTATATGCATCGATATATGGTTTATAATTTCTGGTTTGTCGTTGAGCTTTATATGTTCCCTTATATTTCAAAGTCTCTGCTTCTGTCTTCTATAATCATTATCATTCACAGTTAATGCTCTCTTTTATTTGCTGCAATTTATACCCCAATTTCTATTTCAGAGTTTTGTCCTTTCGTTTCTTCTTCTTGCGATTAAGCACCGCTTGTAATGGTCCAGAATTCACAGATATGAATTTCGGAATGAACATTGTTAATGTTCTAGGAAGGAAATTGTGATGGCACGATCTTGACTTGTCAAATTACTAGAATACCTTGGAAAAGGCCGAATCATCAAGAAATATTTTTTTGATATTTTAGAGGTTAAATAGAATACAAGAGTCGTATAACATGGCACATGATGATGTTATGATCTGTGAATCATCACGTTCCATTTAGAAACTCAGCATGAATTACTGTAATATAATCACATTGATCAAGTGTCATTATATTATACTAATTCATGCTTCAGTTCTCAACACTACTTCAAAATATTCCTATTTTAAACTTGAATCTTTCAGAATTTAGAAACTAAAATAGTTTCTTTTATGATGTAATACAGATAGCGCGAAGAGGTAAATGATTTCAAATAAGAAGAATTAAGAAAATATCTTTAGAAATATGGAGGATATTTATAATGAAAGATATGATGATATTTTAGAATTTCTAATATCAGAGGATGATGAAGAATATTGTCCGCAGGGGTTTAGAGTCAGGAGCAAGGTATTCGTTAATGACTTCAGCAGGTACTGAATCATTTGGATCCTTTAAAGTCAAGGTTCAGTCTTTGTAATTTGTCCACGGCCTCCTTCCTACTTTGCTCAATCCGTTTTCCAGTTCCAAAACTTCTCTTTTTCTGCGCTTTGCCAGCACACTTCATCATTATCATCCAGCTTTTACCATTTAAAGTCGTTTATAGTTTTTGCTGCTTCATCAGCATTTTTTCCATTTTCGGAGAACCAATTCGTAGTTCGGAGTGTTTTTCAGAAACTTCACATTTAAATTAAGTCCAGAAGATAGACGTTATATATACACATATAACTGTTGGCGCAGACATGCTGCAAGATTTCAAAATACTGATTGCTAATTCCCAATGATTCGTATGGCAATTCTCATTACAAGATGCGAATGAGTAAATGATGGGGTTTCAATGAATAATTATGATGACTTTTTGGAGAGGCTAAAGTCAAAGGGTAATGAAGTTGTTGGTACATCTGCTAATAATATGGTGGAATGTAAAAGGTTCCCTGGTAACGATGGTGTATATCTCAAGGTTATAATAAGGTTAGTCTGACTGAAAATTCGAAGTTGACTTGCTGGAGCTGTGACAAAACTGGCTACTTTGAATAGGAGTCGCAAAGTTATTTTTGCTAATAAATGCCAAAGAATCTGACGCGGATATGTTGTTTAAACTTTTACTTTGGTTTCAAGAGTTTTTCGGGTACATAACTGTGGGTAACATGTGGTTGGATCATCATCTCGATTGCTCATCATTCGAAGTGTCTTCAGAAATTTTCGAAGGGTTTGAACACAGATTGTAATCGTTAACATACATTTGATGTTCTAACATAGTTTTGAAGTCAAAATATAGCTTGTGAAAGATGTAAGGATCTAAGAGTGATGATTTTGGTCATATCTCAAGTTAAATTTTGAGATTTCAAAATCAGAATATGTAATTAAATTTTGAATGAGTATGGTTGTTTTGATTTCTATAAAAGAATGTATATTGTTGTGAAAGTAGGGAGTATAATGGATGATTTGCTGAATCAGATTCGAAGAATGTAACATATTAATTGTGAATTTATATATCTCTCGGGTATTACCTACCCGTTAAAAAAAAAATTCACAATTAATATTTTGTACAAAAGAATTTTATTACAGTCTTTATGAAAATATATATATGTATATTTTCTTCAGATGTAACATAGATTTAATGAGTTAATGTTAAATTAAACTCATTTAATTTACGGTTGAAACTAGAATTGAATAATCCCTAAAGGCTTTAAAAAGTACATAACTTTTACGCAGTATTTCTTTAATGACATTAAAATTATGAATCAATACTTCGTTATTTGTTGATGTATGGTGTTCGGTTCGTGGAATTCTTGTGAATTTCGCAAAGTACGAATGATGTTATCTGAAAAGTTTCGGGTACATTGATGATGAAAGTGTAAAATCAAATATATACTTGATTTATTATGAATTGGAATTTGTTGAATTGCGACAGAGATTGTAGTTAACGCTGGTTAAGTTGCGGCCGAAGGACGTACATTATTGCATATTTGTAATATGAATTAACCGAGTAGTTAAGATTCACACACAATAGCTTAGCACTGAAAGATTTATTTCAATATATATATATATATATATATATATATATATATATATATATATATATATATATATATATACACATACATATAATTTCTTCAGAGGAAATGAGTTAATTCTTCATAACTCGTTGATACAATATAAACGTTATTGATTCGTAATGATGTCCACAGTGATTCTTGAACTGACGGAGTTTGTGATGTTATCGGTGTTGTTGATTCGGATGTTGACTGTACTGACGATGCTGGTAACACTGATGGTACTATTGATGTTGTTGGTAAAGCAAGTTTAGCTTGTTAATCACACACCATTTTTGTCAGGGTTTCTACTCTTCCTTCCATCATTTTGGTTCGCTTAACTGATTTATGGTTAGGGCTAGATTAGATAATCTCTAAGACTTTAGAGATTACATAATCGCCGCGGAATGTTTCTCCAATGAAGTTATGAATTAATACTTCGTCAGTTATTGTTGTTGGTACTCCTTGGTATCTATGGTGCGTATGACGTTGATGCTCGTGGGACAGATTGTGAAGTTAAGGTTTACGACGCGGTTGTGGTTGGAGGTGGTAATGGTACTGTTGGTGTTGATGATGGTGGTACTGGTTATGCTGCTGATGCTGCTGCTGGTGTTTGTAATCTCTGCACCATATTCTCCAAAGCCACTACCCGAGCGCGAAGCTCGTTGACTTCTTCTATTACACCGGGGTGATTGTCGGTTCGGACGAGCGGATAAATAAAATCTAAAATTTGATGTAATATATAATCGTGACGAGATACTCTGGAAATGAGCGAGAAAATGGTGTTTCGGACAGGTTCGCCGGTAAGTGCTTCAGGTTCTTCATCAAGAGGGCAATGTGGTGGATGGAAGGGATCACCTTCTTCTTGTCTCCAATGATTGAGGAGGCTACGAACCCATCCCCAATTCATCCAGAATAGGTGATGACTGATTGGTTGATCTATTCCGGTCACACTACTTTCGGAGCTTGAATGGGATTCCATTTCGGAATCTGAGTGACTTGAACTGATGACGAATTCCATTTCGTACGATTGGATAAAGGATTTTTTTTTTTCGATATGAAATGAGTTTGGCTAACGGATGGTATTCTAATTACATAGAATATATATATATATATATATATATATATATATATATATATATATATATATATATATATATATATATATATATATATATATATATATATATATATATATATATATATATATATATATATATATATATAGATCAAAAGATTTCGTAGATTACGGAGGACTTTGCGGGATATGTCAGGCAAAGTTTAAAGTAACAGATACGATAAGATATGATTTAGCAGATATGCTAAGATATGAATTTTTGTCTATACACTATTCATGCAATCAATACAACAAGACATGTCTTAGACTAAAAATGATAAGCAGGTAATTTTCTGAGGATGATAAGTAGTTAATTTTCGACACAAAATGATAAGCAAAACTTTTGACATGCAGATACGGTCGAAGTCCAGACTCACTAATGCATCCTATCGACTTATCAGTTAGACACACTAATGCAGACCTGGTTCGCTAAGACCACCGCTCTGATACCAACTGAAAGGACCCGTTCATATACATTATAAACGATTCACAATAGTTGATTACATTGCGAGGTATTTGACCTCTATATGATACATTTTACAAACATTGCATTCGTTTTTAAAAGACAAACTTTCTTTACATCAAAAATTGACAGGCATGCATACCATTTCATAATATCCACTATCCAACTATAATTTGATTTAATAATAATCTTTGATGAACTCAATGACTCGAATGCAACGTTCTTCAAAATATGCTATGAAAGACTCCAAGTAATATCTTTAAAATGAGCAAATGCACAGCGGAAGATTTCTTTAACACCTGAGAATAAACATGCTTTAAAGTGTCAACCAAAAGGTTGGTGAGTTCATTAGTTTATCATAATCATTTATTTCCATCATTTTAATAGACCACAAGAATTTCAATTTCAGTTCTCATAAATATACGTCCCATGCATAGAGACAAAAATAATCATTCATATGGTGAACACCTGGTAACCGACATTAACTAGATACATATAAGAATATCCCCTATCATTCCGGGATCCTCCTTCGGACATGATATAAATTTCGAAGTACTAAAGCATCCGGTACTTTGGATGGGGTTTGTTAGGCCCAATAGATCTATCTTTAGGATTCGCGTCAATTAGGGTGTCTGTTCCCTAATTCTTAGATTACCAGACTTAATAAAAAGGGGCATATTCGATTTCGATAATTCAACCATAGAATGTAGTTTCACGTACTTGTGTCTATTTCGTAAAACATTTATAAAAGTTGCGCATGTATTCCCAGCCCAAAAATATAAAAGGTAAAAAGGCAAATGAAACTCACCATACTGTATTTCATAGTAAAAATACATATAACGTCATTGAACAAGTGCAAGGTTGGCCTCGGATTCACGAACCTAAATTAATTATATATATTTATATGTTGGTCAATATTTGTCTAACAAATTAGGTCAAGTCATAGTGTACCACAATCCTAATGCTCGAGACTAATATGCAAAAGTCAACAAAAGTAAATTTGACTCAAAATAATTTCTAAAAATCTATACATGATTAATATATAGTTTAAATATCGTCGTTTTATATTTTTAAATATTTTAAAAAGATTTATTAGAGTAAATAATATAATTTATTTATTAATAAATAAAATTTTATATTAAATTTATATAATCAAATATACTTTTATATATATTAAGTAATAAAATTTATAGGGTTCATTTAATATCATAAAGATAATATGATAGGTATTATTAAAGTAAGTTATTACACGTAGTAAAATATGTTTGTATCACATATTTATTTGATAAAATAATATCTATAATGATAGTAAGTAAAAGTTGTATTATTTTGTAATAATAATTATTATTATAAAAATATCAATATTTATAATTACTAAGATGACATTATGATAAAACGATAATTCTAATTATGATAACTTTAATATTTACGATAATTTTTAATATTATCTTTAAAATAATAATTCTATTTAAAATAATAATAATAATGATATTTTATAGTAACAATGACATTTCTATTAAAATGATAATTTTTGTTAAAATGATAGTTTTAATACTAACGATACTTTTAATAATAATAGTAATGATAAAAATAATAAGAACGATAATTTTATCTAAATTAATATCTTATAATATTTTAATTTCATCATGATACTCTTACTCATTATTTCCTAATCGTTTCGTTTAACAGCTTTTAATCGTCTTTTATATCGTGTTCATAATAATGATAATAATAGTAATCAAAATATTTAGGTGTTACAATTATTTGTTTTAATTGCACTAATATTAATAATGATAGTTACTATAATATTATTAACGATAATACTAATAATTATCTTAATGATAATATAGTAATAATAATAATAACAATAACAATAACCATTTTTAAATAATGATATATATATATATATATATTAATAATGATAATAATAATAATAATAATAATAATAATAATAATAATAATAATAATACTAATAATAATAATAATAATAATAATGATAATGATAATGGGATAATAATAATAATAATACTAATTATAACTTTAACGATAATAACGATAGTAATAAAGAAAACAATTTTTAATGATAAATCCCTTTTATTGATAAAGATAATAATAATGATAATAATAAGATAAAACTAGAACGACGATAAAAACGACGATAATAATAATCATTTTTAATAAAAATATCGAAAATTCAATTGATTATAACTTCTAATCCGTTCATCGAAACCATTCGATATCTAAAGGAAAAGTTCTTAATTTTTCGCTAGCTTTCCAAGGACATGCATATCTTATACCTTATCTCAACCGCAAGTGTAACTAATTCAAGATTCAACCTAACCTGTCTAAGGGCAATATCAAAAGTACAAGCATGCATAATCCTAAATACTCGAGCACTAGTCAAGGATACACTATTAGTATGTAAAAGTTAAATTATGAGTACTCACGTATCAATATTGAGATTCAATATTGCAGGAAAGGTACGTAAACGCAACGGAAATGATAAACACTATATTGACCTCACGAGCATACCCATGAACCATACTCAATCACCTCTATAGCTATAACCCATAATTTCCTTAATCCTATCCTACTCGAAAAACAATTTCGAAATCACTCAGACAACACTCCGTCGTAATATTTTATGTATACTAATAATATCTTGAAATAATACGGAGTAAATATATATATGTAAATCGATTGAGAGAGTTTAGAGAAAAATATTTTCAAGTTTCTATGAAATAATGAAACCTATTGAATTCTATTTATAATAGATTTTTGAATTATTAAAATGAATTATTAAAGTATGAATTATTAAAGTGAATTATTAAAGTATGAATTATTAAAGTGAATTATTAAAGTATGAATTATTAAAGTGAATTATTAAAGTATGAATTATTAAAGTGAATTATTAAAGTATAAATTATTAAAGTATGAATTATTAAAGTGAATTATTAAAGTTAAAGTAAAGTAAAAATAAAGTAAAGGTAAAGTTTAAGTATAGTAAAAGTATAAAACTATGTACGTATTATACGCGTATAAATATATATAATATTAATTTAAATCGTTATATATATTTAATAAAATAAAATATAAATATCGTTATCTTTATCATACTAGTTAAGTAATGAGTTGTCAAAAGTGGTTCTAGATATTTATAAAAGTTATATACGTTTTAATAATAAAGTTCTTTTTAAACTGAAAACGTTTTTGTACGTTTGAAACTAAATAGATCAATCGAGTCTTTATGAGATTCAATCTTCCACTATCCTTTGTCTAGTTCTCAATGATTGACAATTTGTTCTTATTTATAAATTACTTTACCATTTTCCGAATATTGTTAAAATGGAAAGATTTCTCAAATCAACGTGGGCCTTTCAACAGAGACTTGTAATCATAATTTAATATATCTGATAATTCAATCAGTTGATCTTATCTTCTAATTCCATTGATAAACATTTTGAAACAGATACAATCATATAAAGTATTTAATATAATATTTCATTTACGTTTCAAGTTATAATATATATACACATATACATATATAATCATATTCGTTTAATGGTTCGTGAATCGTTGGAACTTGGTCGAAGTTGAATAAATGTATGAACATAGTTTAAAATTCTTGAAATTTAACTTAACAAATATTGCTTATTGTGTCGGAAACATATAAAGATTAAAGTTTAAATTTGGTTGGAAATTTCCGGGTTGTCACAATATACACTCCAATGATCAGCTCTTAGCAGCCCATGTGAGTCACCTAACACATGTGGGAACCATCATTTGGCAACTAGCATGAAATATCTCATAAAATTACAAAAATATGAGTAATCATTCATGACTTATTTACATGAAAACAAAATTACATATCCTTTATATCTAATCCATACACCAACGACCAAAAACACCTACAAACACTTTCATTCTTCAATTTTCTTCATCTAATTGATCTCTCTCAAGTTCTATCTTCAAGTTCTAAGTGTTCTTCATAAATTCCAAAAGTTCTAGTTTCATAAAATCAAGAATACTTTCAAGTTTGCTAGCTCACTTCCAATCTTGTAAGGTGATCATCCAACCTCAAGAAATCTTTGTTTCTTACAGTAGGTTATCATTCTAATACAAGGTAATAATCATATTCAAACTTTGGTTCAATTTTTATAACTATAACAATCTTATTTCAAGTGATGATCTTACTTGAACTTGTTTTCGTGTCATGATTCTGCTTCAAGAACTTCGAGCCATCCAAGGATCCATTGAAGCTAGATCCATTTTTCTCTTTTCCAGTAGGTTTATCCAAGGAACTTAAGGTAGTAATGATGTTCATAACATCATTCGATTCATATATATAAAACTATCTTATTCGAAGGTTTAAACTTGTAATCACTAGAACATAGTTTAGTTAATTCTAAACTTGTTCGCAAACAAAAGTTAATCCTTCTAACTTGACTTTTAAAATCAACTAAACACATGTTCTATATCTATATGATATGCTAACTTAATGATTTAAAACCTGGAAACACGAAAAACACCGTAAAACCGGATTTACGCCGTCGTAGTAACACTGCGGGCTGTTTTGGGTTAGTTAATTAAAAACTATGATAAACTTTGATTTAAAAGTTGTTATTCTGAGAAAATGATTTTTATTATGAACATGAAACTATATCCAAAAATTATGGTTAAACTCAAAGTGGAAGTATGTTTTTCTAAAATGGTCATCTAGACGTCGTTCTTTCGACTGAAATGACTACCTTTACAAAAACGACTTGTAACTTATTTTTCCGACTATAAACCTATACTTTTTCTGTTTAGATTCATAAAAAAGAGTTCAATATGAAACCATAGCAATTTGATTCACTCAAAACGGATTTAAAATGAAGAAGTTATGGGTAAAACAAGATTGGATAATTTTTCTCATTTTAGCTACGTGAAAATTGGTAACAAATCTATTCCAACCATAACTTAATCAACTTGTATTGTATATTATGTAATCTTGAGATACCATAGACACGTATACAATGTTTCGACCTATCATGTCGACACATCTATATATATTTCGGAACAACCATAGACACTCTATATGTGAATGTTGGAGTTAGCTATACAGGGTTGAGGTTGATTCCAAAATATATATAGTTTGAGTTGTGATCAATACTGAGATACGTATACACTGGGTCGTGGATTGATTCAAGATAATATTTATCAATTTATTTCTGTACATCTAACTGTGGACAACTAGTTGTAGGTTACTAACGAGGACAGCTGACTTAATAAACTTAAAACATCAAAATATATTAAAAGTGTTGTAAATATATTTTGAACATACTTTGATATATATGTATATATTGTTATAGGTTCGTGAATCAACCAGTGGCCAAGTCTTACTTCCCGACGAAGTAAAAATCTGTGAAAGAGAGTTATATCCCACTTTTAAAATCTAATATTTTTGGGATGAGAATACATGCAGGTTTTATAAATGATTTACAAAATAGACACAAGTACGTGAAACTACATTCTATGGTTGAATTATCGAAATCGAATATGCCCCTTTTTATTAAGTCTGGTAATCTAAGAATTAGGGAACAGACACCCTAATTGACGCGAATCCTAAAGATAGATCTATCGGGCCCAACAAGCCCCATCCAAAGTACCGGATGCTTTAGTACTTCGAAATTTATATCATATCCAAAGGGTGTCCCGGAATGATGGGGATATTCTTATATATGCATCTTGTTAATGTCGGTTACCAGGTGTTCACCATATGAATGATTTTTATCTCTATGTATGGGATGTGTATTGAAATATGAAATCTTGTGGTCTATTATTATGATTTGATATATATATATAGGTTAAACCTATAACTCACCAACATTTTTGTTGACGTTTTAAGCATGTTTATTCTCAGGTGATTATTAAGAGCTTCCGCTGTCGCATACTTAAATAAGGACGAGATTTGGAGTCCATGCTTGTATGATATTGTGTAAAAACTGCATTCAAGAAACTTATTTTGTTGTAACATATTTGTATTGTAAACCATTATGTAATGGTCGTGTGTAAACAGGATATTTTAGATTATCATTATTTGATAATCTACGTAAAGCTTTTTAAACCTTTATTGATGAAATAAAGGTTATGGTTTGTTTTAAAATGAATGCAGTCTTTGAAAAACGTCTCATATCGAGGTCAAAACCTCGCAACGATATCAATTAATATGGAACGTTTTTAATCAATAAGAACGGGACATTTCAGTTGGTATCCGAGCGTTGGTCTTAGAGAACCAGAATTTTGCATTAGTGTGTCTTATCGAGTTTGTTAGGATGCATTAGTGAGTCTGGACTTCGACCGTGTTTACTTGAAAAATGATTGCTTAACAAATTTTGTTGGAAACTATATATTTTTAACATGTGAATATTATGTGATATATTAATCTCTTAACGCGTTTGATATTATGTGATAGATGTCTACCTCTAGAACAAGTCCCATTGACTCACCTAATAATAATGAAGAGTCAAATGTATATTGGAATGATTCGTGGACTGATTCACAAGTTCCCGAAGAGGAACCGGAAGAAGAGTCGGAACCGGAAGAAGAATCGGAACCGGAAGAAGAATCGGAACCGGATGAAGAAATAGAACCGGTGGGGGAAATAATAAAACGGTTAAGTAAAAGAAAATCCTCAACCAACCGACCAAAGTTAATTATGGTCAATGGTGTTTCCGCCAAGGAAGCAAAATATTGGGAGGATTACCAATTCTCCGATGAATTGGATTCCGATGAGAATTCCGATGATGTTATAGAAATTACCCCAACTGAATTTAAAAAGGCAAAAGAAAATAATAAGGGAAAGGGCATAAAAATAGAGAAATCTAATTCCAACCCCGATGAACTTTATATGTATCGTCAACCCCCGAAGTCCTTAAGTTGTAACAATGACCCGGGAACCTCTAAACCACCAGGTTTTTCTAAACCAATGTGGATAACGACGGCTCGTATTAGGGGAACATCATATATCCCTAGAAACTTGGCAAAACGAACCAAAACCGAAGAAGAAGAAACAAGCTAGTCGGAATAAGATAGTTGTATTCGTGTGGTGTAATATAAGTAATATAGTGTGCTTATGCTTTATGATATATGTAAAAATTGCTTGTATTAATAAGTATTTTTTTTTTTTATGAATCTAACTCTTGTCTATTTTACAGTATAAAAACACAAAATTGATAGACAACCCAATATTTTAAGAGACCTACCCGGAGACATGATTGATGAAATCTTGTCTAGAGTCGGTCAGAATTCTTCGGCACAACTATTTAAGGCGAGATCAGTTTGTAAGACATTCGAAGAACGTTCCAAGAATGCCTTGGTTTATAAAAGGCTTTCATTCGAAAGATGGGGGATATCACATTGGGAAATCAATAAGTTACGATGTGTTTACTTTGACGCATATATTGCGGGGAACCCAAATGCTATTTTACGCAATGGGTTAAGAAATTATTTTGACTCAATATATCCGAATATTGGACTTCGTGATTTAGAAAAAGCGGCTAACATGCAACATAAAGAAGCATGTTATGCTTACGGATTAGTAATGTTCACTTCTCAACAAAGTGAGAACAAGAACATCGGGCTACAACTATTAAACAAAACGTTCCCACAAGTGGCGGAGTCGGTAATTGGGGTAAGAAATGAGGTTTTTAGATTGTTACGGGACTGTTGGACATTACGTAACCCTCGTCCCTTTGACGACATTACAACACGCTGTCTTATCAACGGCCATAACGGTTATGTTCCACAAGACCAAGGATGGGAAGTAATCCTAGTAAAACCAGAATGCATGACTTACTTCTGGACGTATGAATTACGTGTCTTTATTGCCTTTGCTGAACGACTTGTGTACTAGCTAGAATTATCTTCACAACCATCTTGTATCAAATTTATTGTGTGCTATATTTCATGCTATATGTAAAATAAGCGGTATTGTAAGTTTGTAAAATATTGTGTAAAAGTTTGAACGCAAAATATTATTATAATCAGTTTTTCATATAGAATTGTAGTAGTTGAATTGTATATTAGCTACTAAGTATGAACTTAACGGGTAGGTACTACCCGAATTTAAACTTATAAAACGCTAATATGAAGAAAAAGCTTTTATAAATGAGTTCATATTATGCTACGAAATACTATTAACTACTCTTAATATTCTGTATGATTAACTTGTTCCATTTGACTATTTTGAAGGAAATGGCACCGACTACTCGACACACCGTGAATATGAATGAAGAGGAATTCCGTACTTTTCTAGCTTCAAACATAGCCGCAGTACAGGCTGCGCTACATACCAACAATAACCTTGGATCTAGCAGTACAGGAAATCGTGTAGGATGCACCTACAAAGAATTCACTGCCTGCAAACCTTTGGAATTTGATGGAACCGAAGGACCGATCGGATTGAAACGGTGGACCGAGAAGGTCGAATCGGTGTTTGCCATAAGTAAGTGTACTGAAGAGGACAAAGTGAAGTACGCTACGCATACCTTCACAGGTTCTGCGTTAACATGGTGGAATACCTATCTAGAGCAAGTGGGACAAGACGATGCGTACGCACTACCGTGGTCAGCATTCAAGCACTTGATGAACGAGAAGTACCGTCCCAGAACTGAGGTCAATAAGCTCAAGACAGAACTTAGAGGGTTACGAACCCAAGGATTTGATATTACCACGTACGAAAGACGATTCACAGAATTGTGCCTATTGTGTCTAGGAGCATTCGAAGATGAGGAAGAGAAGATCGACGCGTTTGTGAAAGGATTACCGGAAAGAATCCAAGAAGATATAAGTTCACACGAGCCCGCCTCCATACAACAGGCATGTAGAATGGCTCACAAACTAGTGAACCAGATTGAAGAAAGAATTAAACAACAGACTGCTGAAGAGGCCAATGTGAAGCAAGTCAAAAGAAAGTGGGAGGAAAACGGTGATAAGAATCACCAATACAACAACAACAGCAATTACAACAATAATCGCAACAATTATCCCAACAATCGCAACATCAATCGCAACTACAACAAACGGCCCAACAACAACAACAACAACAGCAACTACAACAATCATCCCAACAACAATAATAACTGCAACAACAACAACAATCAGAAGCAGCTATGCCAAAGGTGTGAAAAGTATCACTCGGGGTTCTGCACCAAATTTTGCAACAAGTGTAAAAGAAATGGTCATAGCGCGGCGAAGTGTGAGGTCTACAGACCAGGGGTTAATAGAACGAAAGGAACAAATGGTGTCGGAACGAGTAATGGCGGAGCAAGTAGTGTCGGAGCAAGTTATGCCAATGTAGTTTGTTATAAATGTGGAAAACCGGGCCACATTATTAGAAATTGCCCGAACCAGGAGAACACGAATGGACAAGGCCGCGGAAGAGTTTTCAATATTAATGCGGCAGAGGTACAGGAAGACCCGGAGCTTGTTACGGGTACGTTTCTTATTGACAATAAATCTGCTTACGTTTTATTTGATTCGGGTGCGGATAGAAGCTATATGAGTAGAGATTTTTGTGCCAAAATTAAGTTGTCCATTGATGCCTTTGGATAGTAAATTTTTACTCGAATTAGCAAATGGTAAATTAATTTCAGCAGATAATATATGTCGGAATCGAGAAATTAAACTGGTTAGCGAAACATTTAAGATTGATTTGATACCAGTAGAGTTAGGGAGTTTTGATGTGATAATCGGTATGGACTGGTTGAAAGAAGTGAAAGCAGAGATCATTTGTTACAAAAATGCAATTCTCATTATACGAGAAAAAGGAAAACCCTTAATGGTGTACGGAGAAAAGAGCAACACGAAGCTACATCTTATTAGTAATTTGAAGGCACAAAAACTAATAAGAAAAGGTTGCAATGCTGTTCTAGCACACGTCGAGAAAGTACAAACTGAAGAAAAGAGCATCAATGATGTTCCCATTGCAAAAGAATTTCCCGATGTATTTCCGAAAGAATTACCGGGATTACCCCCACATCGATCCGTTGAATTTCAAATAGATCTTGTACCAGGAGCTGCACCAATAGCTCGTGCTCCTTACAGACTCGCACCCAGCGAGATGAAAGAACTGCAAAGCCAATTACAAGAACTTTTAGAGCGTGGTTTCATTCGACCAAGCACATCACCGTGGGGAGCTCCTGTTTTGTTTGTCAAGAAGAAAGATGGTACATTCAGGTTGTGTATCGACTACCGAGAGTTGAACAAACTTACCATCAAGAACCGCTACCCACTACTGAGAATCGATGACTTATTTGATCAACTACAAGGCTCGTCTGTTTATTCAAAGATTGACTTACGTTCCGGGTATCACCAAATGCGGGTGAAAGAAGATGATATTCCAAAGACTGCTTTCAGAACACGTTACGGTCATTACGAGTTTATGGTCATGCCGTTTGGTTTAACTAATGCACCAGCTGTGTTCATGGACCTTATGAACCGAGTGTGTGGACCATACCTTGACAAGTTTGTCATTGTTTTCATTGATGACATACTTATTTACTCAAAGAATGACCAAGAACACGGTGAACATTTGAGAAAGGTGTTAGAAGTATTGAGGAAGGAAGAATTGTACGCTAAGTATTCAAAGTGTGCATTTTGGTTGGAAGAAGTTCAATTCCTCGGTCACATAGTGAACAAAGAAGGTATTAAGGTGGATCCGGCAAAGATAGAAACTGTTGAAAAGTGGGAAACCCCGAAAACTCTGAAACACATACGCCAGTTTTTAGGACTAGTTGGTTACTACAGAAGGTTCATCCAAGACTTTTCCAGAATAGCAAAACCCTTGACTGCATTAACGCATAAAGGGAAGAAATTTGAATGGAATGATGAACAAGAGAAAGCGTTTCAGTTATTGAAGAAAAAGCTAACTACGGCACCTATATTGTCATTGCCTGAAGGGAATGATGATTTTGTGATTTATTGTGATGCATCAAAGCAAGGTCTCGGTTGTGTATTAATGCAACGAACGAAGGTGATTGCTTATGCGTCTAGACAATTGAAGATTCACGAACAAAATTATACGACGCATGATTTGGAATTAGGAGCGGTTGTTTTTGCATTAAAGACTTGGAGGCACTACTTATATGGGGTCAAAAGTATTATATATACCGACCACAAAAGTCTTCAACACATATTTAATCAGAAACAACTGAATATGAGGCAGCGTAGGTGGATTGAATTGTTGAATGATTACGACTTTGAGATTCGTTACCACCCGGGGAAGGAAAATGTGGTAGCCGATGCCTTGAGCAGGAAGGACAGAGAACCCATTCGAGTAAAATCTATGAATATAATGATTCATAATAACATTACTACTCAAATAAAGGAGGCACAACAAGGAGTTTTAAAAGAGGGAAATTTAAAGGATGAAATACCCAAAGGATCGGAGAAGCATCTTAATATTCGGGAAGACGGAACCTGGTATAGGGCTGAAAGGATTTGGGTACCAAAATTTGGAGATATGAGAGAAATGGTACTTAGAGAAGCTCATAAAACCAGATACTCAATACATCCTGGAACGGGGAAGATGTACAAGGATCTCAAGAAACATTTTTGGTTGCCGGGTATGAAAGCCGATGTTGCTAAATATGTAGGAGAATGTTTGACGTGTTCTAAGGTCAAAGCTGAGCATCAGAAACCATCAGGTCTACTTCAACAACCCGAAATCCCGGAATGGAAATGGGAAAACATTACCATGGATTTCATCACTAAATTGCCAAGGACTGCAAGTGGTTTTGATACTATTTGGGTAATAGTTGATCGTCTCACCAAATCAGCACATTTCCTGCCAATAAGAGAAGACGATAAGATGGAGAAGTTAGCACGACTGTATTTGAAGGAAGTCGTCTCCAGACATGGAATACCAATCTCTATTATCTCTGATAGGGATGGCAGATTTATTTCAAGATTCTGGCAGACATTACAGCAAGCATTAGGAACTCGTCTAGACATGAGTACTGCCTATCATCCACAAACTGATGGGCAGAGCGAAAGGACGATACAAACGCTTGAAGACATGCTACGAGCATGTGTTATTGATTTCGGAAACAGTTGGGATCGACATCTACCGTTAGCAGAATTTTCCTACAACAACAGCTACCATTCAAGCATTGAGATGGCGCCGTTTGAAGCACTTTATGGTAGAAAGTGCAGGTCTCCGATTTGTTGGAGTGAAGTGGGGGATAGACAGATTACGGGTCCAGAGATTATACAAGAAACTACCGAGAAGATCATCCAAATTCAACAACGGTTGAAAACCGCCCAAAGTCGACAAAAGAGCTACGCTGACATTAAAAGAAAAGATATAGAATTTGAAATTGGAGAGATGGTCATGCTTAAAGTTGCACCATGGAAAGGCGTTGTTCGATTTGGTAAACGAGGGAAATTAAATCCAAGGTATATTGGACCATTCAAGATTATTGATCGTGTCGGACCAGTAGCTTACCGACTAGAGTTACCTCAACAACTCGCGGCTGTACATAACACTTTCCACGTCTCGAATTTGAAGAAATGTTTTGCTAAAGAAGATCTCACTATTCCGTTAGATGAAATCCAAATCAACGAAAAACTTCAATTCATCGAAGAACCCGTCGAAATAATGGATCGTGAGATTAAAAGACTTAAGCAAAACAAGATACCAATTATTAAGGTTCGATGGAATGCTCGTAGAGGACCCGAGTTCACCTGGGAGCGTGAAGATCAGATGAAGAAGAAATACCCGCATCTATTTCCAGAAGATTCGTCAACACCTTCAACAGCTTAAAATTTCGGGACGAAATTTATTTAACGGGTAGGTACTGTAGTGACCCGAACTTTTCCATGTTTATATATATTAATTGAGATTGATATTTACATGATTAAATGTTTCCAACATGTTAAACAATCAAACTTGTTAAGACTTGATTAATTGAAATATGTTTCATATAGACAATTGACCACCCAAGTTGACCGGTGATTCACGAACGTTAAAACTTGTAAAAACTATATGATGACATATATATGGATATATATATAGTTAACATGATACTATGATAAGTAAACATATCATTAAGTATATTAACAATGAACTACATATGTAAAAACAAGACTACTAACTTAATGATTTTTAAACGAGACATATATGTAACGATTATCGTTGTAAAGACATTTAATGTATATATATCATATTAAGAGATATTCATACATGATAATATCATGATAATATAATAATTTAAATCTCATTTGATATTATAAACATTGGGTTAACAACATTTAACAAGATCGTTAACCTAAAGGTTTCAAAACAACACTTACATGTAACGACTAACGATGACTTAACGACTAAGTTAAAATGTATATACATGTAGTGTTTTAATATGTATTTATACACTTTTGAAAGACTTCAATACACTTATCAAAATACTTCTACTTAACAAAAATGCTTACAATTCGTTCAGTTTCATCAACAATTCTACTCGTATGCACCCGTATTCGTACTCGTACAATACACAGCTTTTAGATGTATGTACTATTGGTATATACACTCCAATGATCAGCTCTTAGCAGCCCATGTGAGTCACCTAACACATGTGGGAACCATCATTTGGCAACTAGCATGAAATATCTCATAAAATTACAAAAATATGAGTAATCATTCATGACTTATTTACATGAAAACAAAATTACATATCCTTTATATCTAATCCATACACCAACGACCAAAAACACCTACAAACACTTTCATTCTTCAATTTTCTTCATCTAATTGATCTCTCTCAAGTTCTATCTTCAAGTTCTAAGTGTTCTTCATAAATTCCAAAAGTTCTAGTTTCATAAAATCAAAAATACTTTCAAGTTTGCTAGCTCACTTCCAATCTTGTAAGGTGATCATCCAACCTCAAGAAATCTTTGTTTCTTACAGTAGGTTATCATTCTAATACAAGATAATAATCATATTCAAACTTTGGTTAAATTTCTATAACTATAACAATCTTATTTCAAGTGATGATCTTACTTGAACTTGTTTTCGTGTCATGATTCTGCTTCAAGAACTTCGAGCCATCCAAGGATCCATTGAAGCTAGATCCATTTTTCTCTTTTCCAGTAGGTTTATCCAAGGAACTTAAGGTAGTAATGATGTTCATAACATCATTCGATTCATACATATAAAGCTATCTTATTCGAAGGTTTAAACTTGTAATCACTAGAACATAGTTTAGTTAATTCTAAACTTGTTCACAAATATAAGTTAATCCTTCTAACTTGACTTTTAAAATCAACTAAACACATGTTCTATATCTATATGATATGCTAACTTAATGATTTAAAACCTGGAAACACGAAAAACACCGTAAAACCGGATTTACGCCGTCGTAGTAACACCTCGGGCTATTTTGGGTTAGTTAATTAAAAACTATGATAAAATTTGATTTAAAAGTTGTTATTCTGAGAAAATGATTTTTATTATGAACATGAAACTATATCCAAAAATTATGGTTAAACTCAAAGTGGAAGTATGTTTTCTAAAATGGTCATCTAGACGTCGTTCTTTCGACTGAAATGACTACCTTTACAAAAACGACTTGTAACTTATTTTTCCAACTATAAACCTATACTTTTCTGTTTATATTCATAAAATAGAGGTCAATATGAAACCATAGCAATTTGATTCACTCAAAACGGATTTAAAATGAAGAAGTTATGGGTAAAACAAGATTGGATAATTTTTCTCATTTTAGCTACGTGAAAATTGGTAACAAATCTATTCCAACCATAACTTAATCAACTTGTATTGTATATTATGTAATCTTGAGATACCATAGACACGTATACAATGTTTCGACCTATCATGTCGACACATCTATATATATTTCGGAACAACCATAGACACTCTATATGTGAATGTTGGAGTTAGCTATACAGGGTTGAGGTTGATTCCAAAATATATATAGTTTGAGTTGTGATCAATACTGAGATACGTATACACTGGGTCGTGGATTGATTCAAGATAATATTTATCGATTTATTTCTGTACATCTAACTGTGGACAACTAGTTATAGGTTACTAACGAGGACAGCTGACTTAATAAACTTAAAACATCAAAATATATTAAAAGTGTTGTAAATATATTTTGAACATACTTTAATATATATGTATATATTGTTATAGGTTCGTGAATCAACAGTGGCCAAGTCTTACTTCCCGACGAAGTAAAAATCTGTGAAAGTGAGTTATAGTCCCACTTTTAAAATCTAATATTTTTGGGATGAGAATATATGCAGGTTTTATAAATGATTTACAAAATAGACACAAGTACGTGAAACTACATTCTATGGTTGAATTATCGAAATCGAATATGCCCCTTTTTATTAAGTCTGGTAATCTAAGAATTAGGGAACAGACACCCTAATTGACGCGAATCCTAAAGATAGATCTATCGGGCCCAACAATCCCCATCCAAAGTACCGGATGCTTTAGTACTTCGAAATTTATATCATATCCGAAGGGTGTCCCGGAATGATGGGGATATTCTTATATATGCATCTTGTTAATGTCGGTTACCAGGTGTTCACCATATGAATGATTTTTATCTCTATGTATGGGATGTGTATTGAAATATGAAATCTTGTGGTCTATTATTTTGTTGACGTCTCATATAGAGGTCAAAACCTCGCAACGAAATCAATTAATATGGAACGTTTTTAATCAATAAGAACGGGACATTTCAATAATAATAATAATAATACTATAAGTAATAATAATCTCGAAATCCTAATAATAATCATGATATAATTAATATTCAAGTAATAATAATAACAATAACAATAATAATAATAATAATAATAATAATAATAATAATAATAATAATAATAATAATAATAATAATAATAATAATAATAATAATAATAATAATAATAATATTAAAAGTGTATATACCTTTTAATAAGCCTTTCCAAAAAGAATTGCTCGGGACCGGGCTTGAACTCATGACCACTCGCTCAACCGTGAACACACTCCACCACTCAGCTAATTACGTTTTTCTATATCTGATTGTAACCCAAACATACTTAAACTGTTCCTTCTGTTTCTATTTCTCCTTGTTCTTAAAAAAAAATAAAAAGATTGCCAAGGGCAGGGATTGAACCTGCGACCTCCTATCTCCCCAACACCACCCCTCAACCATTCCTCCATATCATTTTATCTGATTAATATCATAGCTTAATCATATTAAACCCGCTTTTTCTGTTTCCCTTTCTTCTCCAAAAAGACTTCTTTTTAATCGATTCTATATCTCAGTTTTTCATCGTCATTATCAACATCATGATAAACATACTCGTTGCCTTAATCATAATTTAATTATCATCATCATCGTATTATAATTCATCATTAATATAAATCATAATCGTCATCTACATCTTCACGTATTAAATCATATATATTCATATCATCATAATTCTAATCCTATATCATATATAATACGTATCATCATCTTCATCCTGATTATGTAACGATATCTTCATCACCATACATCTATTTATCACCCTCATGATCAACCTATTCTTCGGGTCTTCGAACATCAACAGAAATAGCGAGTATAGCAGTAGTCCAACCGTAAGAGAAAAAGGGAAAAAAAAATGGATCACGACCCAATTGAGACTTGGATTCCACGGCCCAAAGAAAATCCATATACTCGACATGGTAGCCCAATTTAATATACACAAATACCCTACTGTCGGCTAGATTTGTAATATTTAATCATCAACCCAACCGACACTTTGTTATATGGGTTGTATTTGTATGCTTTTAATATTTATATACACCCACTAATTCATCCATGTCACTGCAACCCCCCACGTCCCATATGATTTTTAAAGTTTACAATTTGTCTGCCACGAGATAAGGAAAAGAAAGAATAACAATTGTTAAACAGCACTCCACTACTTTATGGTTACCTTTAAATCATTATCATCTCCACAGATTCATCTTGTCATCACTAATAGATAGAAGGTTTTCCAGTGGTGGTTAGCTTGCGTTTTTAAAACAGAAAAATACACTGCAGCAGGAATAAGAGAAAGAAAGGAAATAGCAGTAGTTTATTGTTTGTTGGGTGGTTTTCACGAAAAAGAAAACCAAGAAAATAGAAGGTGTCGATGGTTATTGGTGGTTGTATTGGTGGTCTAGGTGGATCGAGCAACTTGCAAGTGGGTTCGGGTTTGGTTTGTAATCGACCAAAGTTATCTTGTTCGTTGTTTTAAAGGTCGCTAACAAAAATATATATATGCTCATGTGTCTGCAACCAAGAGAATAAGGTGGTGATTAAATGGGTGGATTGTGGTTTCAAACTACAATCGAAAATGATGCAGAAAATACGAGTAGTAGTTGGTTGAAATGGGTGTTTGTTGTGATGAATGTTTCAAACCAAGAAAACAGAAAAAAAAAATGTCGCAGTAGTAGTAGCAATTTACAAATTCAACGAGTGGGTTTTTATTTGAGATTGATAATTGGATGTGGAAAAGTAAATGCTTTCTCCAATAGTAGTCTTACTTGTTTTATACAGAAAAATTGGTTCGCCAGATTGGAATAAGCAGAAGAAGAAAACACTGAAGAAAAAAAATAAAATAAATAAAGCAGATTTGTTAGATTTCAAATCGTACGATTTTGAGTGAGATGTATAACAAATTAGATAAGAACAAATATTGAAACAATATAATTGTGATGTAAGATTGATTGCCATAAATCTGATGACAGTTTCTTTATTTAATTCATTAATATTAATATTAATATTAATATTAATACTAATACATTATTATATAAAAATATACTAATAATAATAATAGAAATAGTAACAAGAGTAATATTAATAATAAGTTATAATAATAATAGTTTTAGTGCAATTTATAATATTATTACTAGTAACTATAACAATAATACTAATTATATTGATATTAATAATATTATTAGTATAACAATTATATTCTTTTTTTAAAACTACATTTAACATATCAATATTACAATTTATAATTTTTTTTTGTAATATCTAATAATCATATATTATATGAATACATCAATTGAATATTTAACACTTATATGTTTTATAACTGTTACAATATGATAATTATTAATAGAAATCAGTTATATATATTTATCTATATAGATTCATAATAACCTGTATATATATATATATATATATATATATATATATATATATATATACTTATTTATTTTAACAGTAATTATACTAAATAGTAGTTTACATTTTAAATTCTAATTAATTTAAGTATACATTACTAATTCAAAATATTATTTATATATTTATATTTATATCTATATATATACATATTTATTTACACTCAAATGTTCGTGAATCGTCGAGAGTAGTCAAATGGTTAGATGAAACTATGTAAACGATTCAAAGGTTTTGAGACTCAACATTACAGACTTTGCTTATCGTGTCGAAATCATATAAAGATTAAGTTTAAATTTAGTCGAAAATTCCCGGGTCGTCACAGTACCTACCCGTTAAAGAAATTTCGTCCCGAAATTTGAGTGAGGTGGTCATGGCTAATAATAAAAATGTTTTCCTGATGAATATGAGTTGATAAATAGAGTTTTATCATCATTGAGTGATATAGATAAAACAATTCGATTATTCAAAGCGTACGAGTGAAGCTATTACAAAAGAGTGAAATGAGTAATTGCAGATTTGACTTAACCGGTGACGTAGTCACGGTTGATTTAGAAAAAAAAAATGCGTCTTAACTTTTGACGTTGTCTAGGTTGAATTCCAGAATTTCAGGGATTTTAAAGAAAATCTTCGAAATCTAAAAGATTTGATTCTTCGGCGAATAAGGAAATTAAGATCTCTATAATTAAATACGGTGATTTGCCTTGATTACTCTGTCTGATATTTCCATTATAAATTAAACTTTTTCCGTTCCATTATTTTCACCATTCCTATACCTTCTTTCTTAATTCTTACATCCAAAAGATTGTGAAAATGCTTAATCCAGTTCTAATCCTTGATATTTTCCTAATTATCATTCCTGTCATCCTTTCTTTCCATCTTCTATTAGAAAAATCTGTTTACTATTACTATTATCTTGGTGTGATACTATTCTTAATTCTACCGTGTCTTTATATTGCTATTTGTATTAATATCCGCGGTTTGTAACTTCCGTGTTGTTATTGGGCTTTATATTTTCTCTTATATTTTTGGAGCTCTTTGCCTTTTTATTATCCTCCCGACCTCTAGTAAAGCGAGTAACGGTCCAGAATTCATAAGTATGGAATTTCGAATGAACTTAATGTTCTAAACAAGAAAGAACGTAATAGCACGATTTGATTTTTTCAAATTACCAGAATCACTAATGATGGAACTATAACAACCCTCACTTTTTGACTTCCGATTTTACTAAAATACCTAGAGTTGTTATATACGAATAAATTTAACGTTGACCGAATAAACGTACGCTTAAAATAAATAATATAATTATAAATATTATAAATAAGATTATGATATATAATATAACATAATTACATCAATGAATATATATATAATATTTATATTACTTTTGTTATTTAGTTAATAGAATATATAATTAACTAAATAATACATAATATTATAACATTTATAAAACTAATAAAAACTATAAATTAATAATCATAAATTTTAATTTTTATAAAAACTAAATATAATAATAATTTTTATATAAAATTTGTATTTAATAATTAAACAAATATAGAAATAAAATGTTAAATGTTCTTAGAAATATATTAAACAAATTTTTTTTTTTAGAATTTTATACAAAAAAAAAATCAAAACTATATCTACTTTTAATAAATAAATACAAAAATACAAACTACTTTTTCTTTTAAGATTTACTTTTAATAAAAATACAAACTACTTTTATTTTAAGATTTACTTTTAATAAAAATACAAACTACTTTTTCTTATTTTAACTTTTAAGATTTACTTTTAATAAAAATACAAAATAATTTTTCTTATTTTAACTTTTAAGATTTACTTATTTTATTTTAATTTTTTTTTACCTAACATTTTCAACTATAAATACCACATACATTTCTCATTTCAAACTTACACCTTAATCTCTCATTTCTCTCTTAAAGAACTACTTCTAGTTGATATCTCGGTCACTTACTTGCTTTACTTTCCTTTCTTGCGTGGAATACTTCAACTGCTATTTAAGGTGAGTTTCATTTGCTCCCTTTTTATATATATTTTTGGGCTGAGAATACATGCGCTGATTTATAAATGTTTTACGAAATAGGCACAAGTACTAAAACTAATTCTATGTAGGTTTAAACCAGAAATATACCCTTAGCTTGGTAACATTAAACTACTTGTCTATGTACGGTAGGCGCGAATCCTAAAGATAGATCTATTAGGTCTGACAAACCACATCCTGACTATGGGATGCTTTAGTACTTCGAGGTTATTTTAAACACACCTGATCTGGTGTACTTCAGAGGGTAAAACATGAACGTTAAGGCTTGTTACTGGGTGCCTACAACTTATAGAATGCTTTTATACACTTGCTAGTGTACGGATATTTATGAAACTGAAATCTTGTGGCCTATTATTATAACGGAAATGATTGATTTTGATAAACTAATGAACTCACCAACCTTTTTGGTTGACACTTTAAGCATGTTTTGTCTCAGGTGACGAATAAGATGATTGCCATGATTGCTACCTGATGAATTGAATGCTGCTACATGGAGTCTTCATTTCATTACATTTACTTTGCATTAAGACTATTATTATTATTTCAGTTTAAATTTGATGTAAAACTTTTAATGCTTCCGCTGTTTTATTAATAAATGTTTTATTCAAAACGTCTCATATAGAGTCGTTCTCGTTTATACAACTGTGATTTGATATAATTAGTCACAAATACCCTAGGCCCTAATTTGGGAGTGTGACAGATTGGTATCAGAGCAGGTTGTTGTAGAGAACCAGGATTGCATTTTATGTGTGCCTTATACAATTAGGTACCTTAGCAATGTAGGACTACAACTTTCCTTGACCATAGTGCCTTTAATTGTTGCCTTTAATTGATAAATGCTACACTATACCTTAGAAACTATACTTAAATCTTAAGATTATAACATACACGATAATGTGAAATTACTCGAACGTCAACGCTACTTAAGGCCTAGGGTGATCCTTGGTACCACTATGGGATGCTTGTGGATTTCGAATGCCAAACTTAGATTTTGGTCGAGAATTCCTGGGCCAACCGGTAACAATTGATCATTCAAGTGACTCGGCTGTGGCATAGATGTTTGGGTATGTTGCACAATATCAAACCTGACTATAGTGATCATACAACACTTAGTCACTTACGCACTTAATAAGTGGTGAACTTATTAAGAACAACTCACCTAGTCATCTATCCTGGTTTTGTGTATTACATATTTATTACATGAAATATTATCCAAGATTTTTTGAAACTCCTATAATTCATACTCAAACGTATATAACTCCCTGTTATATCACGAACCTATATGCCTTATGCCTTTATGCATCGGTTTGCGAACCGGGAAATGTCATTGGGTTATCACAGTATACGAATTGAAAGTCTTTAATCGAAAGATTATTAGATTACATACTTATCATTTTATAATCTTGACACGTCATACTGCCATTATTAGAGTATAGACAAATCATATCTTAGCATATCTATTCCCAATAGACCTTGTCTAACACTTTTCCTAAATTTCCTCCGTAAATTACGGAAATCTTTCTGCTATATATACGTATTCAAGGAGATGAATATATCATTCAATATTCAACACCCATTTCATATCAAACCCTATTCCAAACACATAATATGGATTTCTCACCTAATTCCTCAAGTTCTTCTAGCTCCAAAGATAGCGTGACAGGAGCACACCCACCGATCAATTACCGTGATTTCTTTAGAAAATGGGGATGGGTTCGCGAAATACTCACCCTATGGAGAAATGAAGAAGGTACTCCTTATCACGAGCCAAACTTACCACCAAACGTCGGAGTACTCGATCCTCTTACTGGCGAACCTGTTCGCAATACCGTTTTCACTCTTTTCGCAAGGATTTTCCACCTCGAAGGTCGACTCGATGTAACCAACGACAATATTCGTCCTCTACTCTCGAATTCTAACCAGAAAGGGTTATTAGAAGAAGTTAGAAGACTTCGAACTAAATATCAAGAATTGACAAACCTTACAGAGGAATGGGTAGAACAAATCCATAGACTCGAGCGTAAAGTAGAAACCCTGGAGGAAATAGTGCGCGATTTGGTAGCTAGGCTCACACTTACTAACCAAGTACCACAAGCAGCACCAACAGCAGCACCAGCACCAGCACCAGCACCACCAGTACTATCAGCATCACCACCAACAGCATCAGCTTCACCAACAACAACATCAGCATCCCACGTCTCAACATCATAATCGGTACCTCAAACATCGACATCATACGCCCATAGATACTAAGGAATATTAGTAATAATGAGTTAAGATGTATTGACTCATTCTTCCTGAAGAATTATATATGTATACTTTATATATATATGGTTTGGAACAATAATAAATCTTTTCGTACTAAACTATTACGTGTGAATCTTAACTAGTATGTACTACTTGGTTAATTCATATCACTAATATGCTATGATGTACATCCTTCGTTAATGACTTAACAATCATTAATCACTGCTTCAGTACAATAAACTCCATTTCATAATAAACTAAGTGTATTATTCAAATGCATGTGTGATTTTACACTCCTATTTTTCGATGTACTCAAAAATTTCTCGAAAACATCATTTGTGCCTCATGAATTTCACAAGAAATCCACGAGCATCAACATCATTTACTGAGGTATATTAATAACAATGAACGATGAAGTATTGATTCATAACTTCATTAAAGAAATATTCCGCGACGATTATGTAATCTCTAAAGTTTTGGAGATTATTTATTCTCGTTTCAACCGTAAATCAAATGAGTTTAATATTATATTAACTTATTAAATCCATAATTACATCTGAAGAAAATATATATGTATGTATATTTTCATAAAGATTGTATTTAAAAATTCTTTTGTACAAACTGTTAATTGTGAAAATATTTTAACGGGTAGGTAATACCCAAGAAATATCTAACATTCACATTAATATATTACATTGTACATTCTTCAAAATCCTTGAAAACATATCAGATTGATAATCAATGATTCAGATCAGTTAACGTTGAGAATGCTGATGAAGCAGCAAAAGCTGTAGATGGCCTTAATGACCAGAAGCTTGATAATAAAGAATTGTGTGTTGGAAAAGCTCAAAAGAATATCTGGTATTGAAAGACGGATTGAGCAAAACATGAAGGAGACCAAGGACAAATCCCAAGGACTAAACCTATAACCAAAGAATCTAGATGATTCGATTTCTGAAGGAAATCACAGAAGATCTTTTTACGCATTCTAAATCCTTACAGAAGAATTTCTTCATTATCCATCGATTTTAGAAATTCTAAAATATCATCATATCTTTCGTTATAAATATCCTCGATATTTCTAAAGATATCTTCATAACGATTCTTGTCCGCAATTAATTATCTCTTTGCAATATCTTTATTACATCATAAAGGAAAACTGTTTAAGTTTCTATATTCCGTAAAATTTAAATTCAAATTTTGAATGATTTGAAGTAGTGTTGAGAATTGAAGCATGAGTTAGTATAATATAATGACGTCAGGCCAACATGATTATATTACAGTAAGTCATGCTAAATTTTTAATGGAAGATGATGATTCATAGACTTTATAATCATCATTTGCCATGTTACACGACTCTTACATTCTACTTAATCTCTGAACATATCAAGCAAATATATTCTTGATAGTTCTATCCTCAGTAATTCTGGTAATTTACCAAATCAAATCGTGATATTACGCTTAGAACAGTAGGTCCATTCGAAACTTCATACCTACAAATTCTGGACCATTACTCGCTTTACTTAGAGTCGAGAGGAGAATAAAAAGGCAAAGAGCTCCGACATATAAGGGAAAATATGTAGCCCGATAACGATACCGAAATTACAAACCGTGTATATCAATACGTATTGCAACGTAAAGACATGGGAGAATTAAAAACACTATAACCCCAAGGTAATAGTAGAAGAAAACAAATTCCTCTAGTGGTAAATGAAAAAGAAGAATGACTGAAATGATAGTCAGAAAAATATCCAGGATAAGAACTGGATGGAGCATTCTCATAATCTTTGGAAGTATGAATTGAGGAAGAAAGTATAGAAGTGGTGAAGATAATGAAACGGAAGAAGCTAATTTATAGCAAAATTCCAAACACAGCAATTGAAGCAATTCACCTCATTTAATCAAAGAAAATTTCAAATTCCTTAATTACCGGAGAATCAAATCTTATGGATTACGAAGATTTCCTTTAATCCCTTGAATTCCAAAAATCAATCGTGACTACGTCAAAAGTTAAGGCGAACATTTAATTTCTCATTCACTCTTTTACAATAGCTTCGTTTATACGCTTCCTATAATCAAATCGTTTTATCCATATTATTCAGTAGTGATAAAACTTTATTTTTTCAACTTATATTCATCATTACAATATTCTTGTTGTAAACAATGATGATCTCTATCAAACTTCATGACTATAATTTTCATGAACTACTCCCTGTTTTGTCTACCCTAATACTGTGACATAAACACTCAAAGTTTTAAATAAGCTCAATACTATTCATAACACATTTCATGTGTTCAGTTTACTAAAATGCTCGTATAACACCATCATCCCTTTTGAGGATAACCTAGTCAAATGACACTCTTATTAATCCTTTAGATAACCTCCGCATTAATGATAAAATGCACTTTATAGAAGAACCTGTAAGAAATTAGGGTTCGTATTATTTAAATGCATCAAACAGAACAATATTCTATCCGTTGGAATTCACGAAAGGCCCCGAACCTACCTGGAAACGTGAAGACCAGATAAAACGTAAATATCCTCGTTTAGGTACGAACAACGCTGATTGATGGAAAAAACTAAATTTCGGGACGAAATTTCTTTTAACGGGTAGGTACTATAACAACCCTCACTTTTCGACTTCCGATTTTACTAAAATACCTAGAGTTGTTATATACGAATAAATTTAACGTTGACCGAATAAACGTACGCTTAAAATAAATAATATAATTATAAATATTATAAATAAGATTATGATATATAATATAACATAATTACATCAATGAATATATATATAATATTTATATTACTTTTGTTATTTAGTTAATAGAATATATAATTAACTAAATAATACATAATATTATAACATTTATAAAACTAATAAAAACTATAAATTAATAATCATAAATTTTAATTTTTATAAAAACTAAATATAATAATAATTTTTATATAAAATTCGTATTTAATAATTAAACAAATATAGAAATAAAATGTTAAATGTTCTTAGAAATATATTAAACAAATTTTTTTTTAGAATTTTATACAAAAAAAAAATCAAAACTATATCTACTTTTAATAAATAAATACAAAAATACAAACTACTTTTTCTTTTAAGATTTACTTTTAATAAAAATACAAACTACTTTTATTTTAAGATTTACTTTTAATAAAAATACAAACTACTTTTTCTTATTTTAACTTTTAAGATTTACTTTTAATAAAAATACAAAATAATTTTTCTTATTTTAACTTTTAAGATTTACTTATTTTATTTTAATTTTTTTTACCTAACATTTTCAACTATAAATACCACATACATTTCTCATTTCAAACTTACACCTTAATCTCTCATTTCTCTCTTAAAGAACTATTTCTAGTTGATATCTCGGTCACTTACTTGCTTTACTTTCCTTTCTTGTGTGGAATACTTCAACTGCTATTTAAGGTGAGTTTCATTTGCTCCCTTTTTATATATATTTTTGGGCTGAGAATACATGCGCTGATTTATAAATGTTTTACGAAATAGGCACAAGTACTAAAACTAATTCTATGTAGGTTTAAACCAAAAATATACCCTTAGCTTGGTAACATTAAACTACTTGTCTATGTACGGTAGGCGCGAATCCTAAAGATAGATCTATTGGGTCTGACAAACCACATCCTGACTATGGGATGCTTTAGTACTTCGAGGTTATTTTAAACACACCTGATCTGGTGTACTTCAGAGGGTAAAACATGAACGTTAAGGCTTGTTACCGGGTGCCTACAACTTATAGAATGCTTTTATACACTTGCTAGTGTACGGATATTTATGAAACTGAAATCTTGTGGCCTATTATTATAACGGAAATGATTGATTTTGATAAACTAATGAACTCACCAACCTTTTTGGTTGACACTTTAAGCATGTTTTGTCTCAGGTGACGAATAAGATGATTGCCATGATTGCTACCTGATGAATTGAATGCTGCTACATGGAGTCTTCATTTCATTACATTTACTTTGCATTAAGACTATTATTATTATTTCAGTTTAAATTTGATGTAAAACTTTTAATGCTTCCGCTATTTTATTAATAAATGTTTTATTCAAAACGTCTCATATAGAGTCGTTCTCGTTTATACAACTGTGATTTGATATAATTAGTCACAAATACCCTAGGCCCTAATTTGGGGGTGTGACAGGAACTATCAAGAATATACTTTCTTGATATATTCGGAGGTTGAACAGATTGAACGAGTCGTGTAACATGGCACATGATGACGTTATAATCTGTGAATCATCATGTCCCAATAGAAACTCAACATGACTTACTGTAATATAATCACGTTGATCAAGTGTCATTATATTATACTAACTCATGCATCAGTTCCCAACATTACTTCAATAACATTCATATTTTAAGCTCGAAAGTTTACTGAATCTAGAAACTAACAGTTTCTATATGATGTAACACTGATAGCACGAAGAGATTAATGATTTCAGATAAGAACAGTTATGAAAATATCTTCAGAAATATGGAGGATATTTATAAATGGATATACGATGATATCTTGGAATTTCTAATATCGATGGATGATGAAGAAGATTTATCCGTAAGGGTTTAGATTCGGAAGCAAGGTATTCGCTAAAGATTTCATCAGAAACAGAATCATTTGGATTCCTTGAAGTCAAACTTATTCCTTGTGATTTGTCCACGGCTTCCTTCATAGTTTCGCATAATCCGCTTTTCGGTACTAAATTTTCTATTGAATGTTTCCAATATAATGATACACAGGAAGCACGAAGAGGTATATAATTTCGAACGAGAATATTTATGAAAATATCCTCAGAAATATCGAAGATATTGATGATGATATTTTGGAATTTCTAAGTTCGATGGTTGATGGAGAAAGATTTTCCGCATGATTTTAACATAACTTCGGAGCAAGATATTCTCTAAAGATTTCAACAGATCCAGAATTATCTGGATTCTTTGAATATAGGGTATGGTCCTTGTATTTGTCTTTGGTCTCCTTCATGGTTAACTCTATCCGTTTTCCAGTTCCAACATTTCTGAGCTTTTCCAACATATTAATCTTTATCATCAAACTTCCGATGATTTAAGGTCGTCTACGGCTATTTACGGTTTCTGCTGCTTCATTCAGCTTTTTCAACATTCGGAGTATTGATTTGTAGACTGAGTGCTTTTCAGAATTTTAGAATGAAAAACCATAATTCTAAGAGATAAATGTTATACATGTAATTGTTGATGTAGATATGCTGTGAGTTTTCAAAGTACTGATTGCTGATTCCCGGTAATTGGTATGGTAGTTCTCGTTACAAGATGCGGATGAGTATATGATAAGAATTCAATAGATAAATTTAGTGATTTGTCGGAGAGATTTAAACCAAGGAGCGACGGGGTTGCTGGTACATTTGCTAGTAATATGGTAGAATGTAAAAGAATTCTCCAGTATCAAAAGGGTAATCGTATATATCAGGATTATAGTAAGGCTACTTTGAATGAAAAGTCGAAGTTGACTTGCTGGAGCTGTGACAAAATTGGCTACTTTGAAAAGGGACCGCAAAGTTATTTTTGCTAATAAATGACAAAGGATCTGACGCGGCTACGTGTTAAACTTTTACTCAGTTGCCGAGAGTTTCTCAGGTGCATAACTATATGCACAAATCATTCCTTCCGTGGATGAAGTGCGGTTGATTCATCCTATCGATTGAGGTGTTTTCAAGAATCTTGAAATGTTTGAACACAGTTTGGAATCGTCAAGATACAAATGAGGTTTAAAATGAAATCAAGTGGCAAACTTGAAGAATTGTTTAGTTTCATATGTTATAATCAATATTTTAATTCATTTTAATTGTCTAATGTTATTAGTCCATAGTCGATAGTCCACAGTTAACAGTCCAATAATTCATATATAGTTTAATATATAATATTCGATTTAATTAATATGTATCGTGACCCGTATACGTCTCAGACTCGATCACAACTCAAAGTATATATATATTTTGGAATCAACCTCAACCCTGTATAGCTAACTCCAACATTTGCATATAGAGTGCCTATGGTTGTTCCGAAATATATATATAGATGGGTCGATATGATATGTCAAAACATTGTATACGTGTCCCGATATTTAAAGTGCGTAAAATAAATAACAGAAATTAAATGACGATAAATAAAGTGCGTAAAGTAAATAACAGAAATTAAATGACGATAAATAAAATTACGAGAATGTAAATTACGATAAATAAACTGCGATAAATAAATTGCGATAATTAAGTGGTAATACGGAATTAACAGTTAGCTAGGAACAGTTAGCTAGGATTTTGTTAGCGTGGATTCTTAATAGAATTTCATATTGTTAATTAATCTGTTTCTAATCAATTTTTATTGTGTCCATTATTTCTTCTTTATGCCACTTATTGGATTCTGATAGGTCAAAATCCAAATATGTAATTGGATGAATATGGTTATTCTGTGGTGAACGGATTTGTATATCGGTGGATGTAAGTAGGATAGTATATGACTGTTGAAACAGATTCGAAGAACGTACAATGTAACTTATTAATGTGAAATTTAAATAGTCCTCGGGTATTACCTACCCGTTAAAATATTTTCACCATTAACAGTTTGTACAAGAGAATTTTTAATTACAATCTTTATGAAAACATATATACATATATATTTTCTTCAGATGTATTCATGGATTTAATGAGTTAATATAATATTAAACTCATTTGTTTTTCGGTTGGAACTAGAATAAATAATCTTTAAAACTTTAGAGATTACATATTCGACATGTCGAACGAAGATCATACTCAAAGTATAGATGATGATATTGAAGCATGGATTGTTGATGGTACTGGTGCTGTTATTGATTGTACTGTTGGTGCCGGTGATGTTGCTGAAGCTGGTACATTTTGCACCATATTCTCCGAATTGATTATTCGAGCGCGAAGTTTGTTGACTTATTACTCTAGGATGATTGTCGGTCGGAACGAGCGGATGAATAAGGTTCAGAATTGTGGATAGAATATAATCTTGTCAAGTTACCCCAGAAATGAGACTGAAAATGGTGTCTCGAACAGGTTCGCCGGTAAACGCTTCAGGTTCATTGTCAAGAGGTGAATTCGGTTGGTGGAAGGGATTACCTTCTGCGTGTTTCCATTAATTAAGTCGGCTACGAACCCATCAGATGAATTAATAATGGCTGATTGGTTGATTCATGCCGATGACGCTGTTTTCGGAGCTTAGGTGAACATCTATGTCGGAATAGCTGTCGGAATAACTATCGAAATAGCTATCGGAATCTGAGGGACTCGAACTGGTTTAGGGATTCATCCCGTACGATCAGATGAAGGATTTTCGATAAGAAATAGATTATAGGATCTAGATTAGTACCCTGCAGTAAATAATTTACATATGCATATATAATACTAAAATCCCATAAGTTACGGAGGAATCTACGGAAGCTGTCAGGCATCGGTAACAATAAGAGATACGCTAAGATATGAATTTATCTGTACACTGTCTATGCAGTAGAGGCAGTAAGACGTGTCTAGACTAACATTGATAAGTAGGTAATTTCCTAAGGATGATAAGCAGATGATTTTCGACTAGAAATGATAAGCAAAACTTTGGATATGCAGACACAGTCGAAGTCCAGACTCTCTAATGCATCCTAACAACTATCAGTTAGACACACTAGTGCAAGACCTGGTTCGCTAAGACCATCGCTCTGATACCACATGTCATACCCCGTCCAAAATCTTCCGAACGAATACAATAACATATGGTACCATCACGATGAACGGACATCTATATGCCTTAAACGACTCCATTTAATGTCTCTAAAACGAGTAAATGCACAGCGGAAGATTTCTTTCATACCTGAGAATAAACATGCTTTCAAGTGTCAACCAAAAGGTTGGTGAGTTCATTAGTTTAGCATAAATAATCATTTCATAATTTTAATAGACCACAAGATTTCATATTTCCATTTCCCATAAACATACGTCCCATGCATAGAGACAAAAATAATCATTCATATGGATTGAACACCTGGTAACCGACATTCACAATTTGCATATAAGAATATCCCCATCATTTCGGGATCCTCCATCGGACATGATATAAATTTCGAAGTACTAAAGCATCCGGTACTTTGGATGGGGCTTGTTGGGCCCGATAGATCTATCTTTAGAGTTCGCGTCAATTAGGGTGTCTGTTCCCTAATTCTTAGATTACCAGACTATACAGGGGCATATTAGATTCGATCATTCAACCATACAATGTAGTTTCGATTACTTGTCTCTATTTCGTAAAACAGTTATAAAAACAGCACATGTATTCTCAGTCCCAAAAATATATATTGCAAAAGCATTTAAAAAGGGATTAATGAAACTCACGCATACAAATATTGTAAAACAGTTATTAAAACAGTGCATGTATTCTCAGCCCAAAAATGTAATGAGTAAAAGGGAGCAAATGAAACTCACGCACATAAATATTGTAAAATAGTTATTAAAACAGTGCATGTATTCTCAGCCGAAAAATGTAATGAGTAAAAGGGAGCAAATGAAACTCACCATATGATATTTTGTAGTAAAAATATGCATACGACGAAACTGAACAATGCAGGGTTGGCCTCGGATTCACGAACCTATATCATTTGTATATTTATTAATATATAAAAATAATCGAACAATTATTTATAATATCATTAGTGATATAATTTTTATATTATTAACTTATATATATTTCATAAATGTATTCATTTTGTATATTAAAAAATAATAATAATATAGTTAAGTTATATATACTTTTATATGATTATCATTTGTTTGTTAAAGTTAGTAATTATAATAATACTAAAAATAATATTTGTAATGATAAAAATGATAATATTGAAAATACTTAATATTAATTATAATACTAGTAATAATAATAATAATAATACTATAAGTAATAATAATCTCGAAATCCTAATAATAATCATGATATAATTAATATTCAAGTAATAATAATAATAATAATAATAATAATAATAATAATAATAATAATAATAATAATAATAATAATAATAATAATAATAATAATAATAATAATAATAATAATAATAATAATAATAATAATAATAATAATAATATTAAAAGTGTATATACCTTTTAATAAGCCTTTCCAAAAAGAATTGCTCGGGACCGGGCTTGAACTCATGACCACTCGTTCAACCGTGAACACACTCCACCACTCAGCTAATTACGTTTTTCTATATCTGATTGTAACCCAAACATACTTAAACTGTTCCTTCTGTTTCTATTTCTCCTTGTTCTTAAAAAAAAATAAAAAGATTGCCAAGGGCAGGGATTGAACCTGCGAACTCCTATCCCCCAACACCACCCCTCAACCATTCCTCCATATCATTTTATCTGATTAATATCATAGCTTAATCATATTAAACCCGCTTTTTCTGTTTCCCTTTCTTCTCCAAAAAGACTTCTTTTTAATCGATTGTATATCTCAGTTTTTCATCGTCATTATCAACATCATGATAAACATACTCGTTGCCTTAATCATAATTTAATTATCATCATCATCATATTATAATTCATCATTAATATGAATCATAATCGTCATCTACATCTTCACGTATTAAATCATATATATTCATATCATCATAATTCTAATCCTATATCATATATAATACGTATCATCATCTTCATCCTGATTATGTAACGATATCTTCATCACCATACATCTATTTATCACCCTCATGATCAACCTATTCTTCGGGTCTTCGAACATCAACAGAAATAGCGAGTATAGCAGTAGTCCAACCGTAAGAGAAAAAGGAAAAAAAAAATGGATCACGACCCAATTGAGACTTGGATTCCACGGCCCAAAGAAAATCCATATACTCGACATGGTAGCCCAATTTAATATACACAAATACCCTACTGTCGGCTAGATTTGTAATATTTAATCATCAACCCAACCGACACTTTGTTTTATGGGTTGTATTTGTATGCTTTTAATATTTATATACACCCACTAATTCATCCATGTCACTGCAACCCCCCACGTCCCATATGATTTTTAAAGTTTACAATTTGTCTGCCACGAGATAAGGAAAAGAAAGAATAACAATTGTTAAACAGCACTCCACTACTTTATGGTTACCTTTAAATCATTATCATCTCCACAGATTCATCTTGTCATCACTAATAGATAGAAGGTTTTCCAGTGGTGGTTAGCTTGCGTTTTTAAAACAGAAAAATACACTGCAGCAGGAATAAGAGAAAGAAAGGAAATAGCAGTAGTTTATTGTTTGTTGGGTGGTTTTCACGAAAAAGAAAACCAAGAAAATAGAAGGTGTCGATGGTTATTGGTGGTTGTATTGGTGGTCTAGGTGGCTCGAGCAACTTGCAAGTGGGTTCGGGTTTGGTTTGTAATCGACCAAAGTTATCTTGTTCGTTGTTTTAAAGGTCGCTAACAAAAATATATATATGCTCATGTGTCTGCAACCAAGAGAATAAGGTGGTGATTAAATGGGTGGATTGTGGTTTCAAACTACAATCGAAAATGATGCAGAAAAGACGAGTAGTAGTTGGTTGAAATGGGTGTTTGTTGTGATGAATGTTTCAAACCAAGAAAACAGAAAAAAAAAATGTCGCAGTAGTAGTAGCAATTTACAAATTCAACGAGTGGGTTTTTATTTGAGATTGATAATTGAATGTGGAAAAGTGAATGCTTTCTCCAATAGTAGTCTTACTTGTTTTATACTGAAAAATTGGTTCGCTAGATTGGAATAAGCAGAAGAAGAAAACACTGAAGAAAAAAAATAAAATAAATAAAGCAGATTTGTTAGATTTCAAATCGTACGATTTTGAGTGAGATGTATAACAAATTAGATAAGAACAAATATTGAAACAGTATAATTGTGATGTAAGATTGATTGCCATAAATCTGATGACAGTTTCTTTATTTAATTCATTAATATTAATAATTAATATTAATATTAATATTAATATTAATATTAATACTAATACATTATTATATAAAAATATACTAATAATAATAATAGAAATAATAACAAGAGTAATATTAATAATAAGTTATAATAATAATAGTTTTAGTGCAATTTATAATATTATTACTAGTAACTATAACAATAATACTAATTATATTGATATTAATAATATTATTAGTATAACAATTATATTCTTTTTTTAAAACTACATTTAACATATCAATATTACAATTTATAATTTTTTTTTTTGTAATATCTAATAATCATATATTATATGAATACATCAATTGAATATTTAACACTTATATGTTTTATAACTGTTACAATATGATAATTATTAATAGAAATCAGTTATATATATTTATCTATATAGATTCATAATAACCTGTATATATTTATATATATATATATATATATATATACTTATTTATTTTAACAGTAATTATACTAAATAGTATTTTACATTTTAAATTCTAATTAATTTAAGTATACATTACTAATTCAAAATATTATTTATATATGTATATTTATATCTATATATATACATATTTATTTACACTCAAATGTTCGTGAATCGTCGAGAGTAGTCAAATGGTTAGATGAAACTATGTAAACGATTCAAAGGTTTTGAGACTCAACATTACAGACTTTGCTTATCGTGTCAAAATCATATAAAGATTAAGTTTAAATTTAGTCGGAAATTCCCGGGTCGTCACATGAAATGCGATTGATTCATCCTCTTGATTGAGATGTTTTCAAGAATCATGAAAGGTTTGAACGCAGGTTGTAATCGTCAAGATACAAAGGAGGTTTAAGATGAAATTAAGTGGCAAATTTGAAGAATTGTTTAGTTTCATATGTTATAATCAATATTTTAATTCATTTTTAATTGTCCAATCTTGATAGTCCACAGTCGATAGTCCACAGTTAACAGTCCAATAATTCATATATAGTTTAATTTATAATATTCGAATTAATTAATATGTATCGTGACCCGTGTACATGTCTCAGACTCGATCACAACTCAAATTATATATATTATAGTAGAATCAACCTCAACCCTGTATAGAGAACTCGATCATTACTGCATATAGAGTGTCTATGGTTATTCCAAATAATATATATAAATGCGTCGATATGATATGTCAAAACCTTGTATACGTGTCCCGATATTTAAAGTGCGTAAAAATAAATAACATAAATTAAATAACGATAAATAAAGTACGTAAAGTAAATAACAGAAATTAACTGACGATAAATAAAATTGCGAGAATGTAAATAACAGAAATTAAATGACGATAAATAAAATTGCGATAATTAAATTGCGATAAATAAAATGTAATCAGTTAGCTAGGATTTTGTTAGCGTGGATTCTTAACAAAATTTTCTCATGGTTAATTTATTTGTTTCTAACAAATTTTATTTTGTCAAATGTTTTCTTCATTATGCCACTTGTTAGATTCTGGTAGGTAAAAATTCGAATACGAAATTGAGTGAAAATGGTTATTCGGCGATGAACGGATTCGTATATCTGTGGATGTAAGTAGGATAGTAAATGACTGTTGAATCTGATTCGAAGAATGTATAGTGTAACTTATTAATATGAAATCTAAATATTCCTCGGGTATTACCTACTCGTTAAAATATTTTCATCATTAACAGTTTGTACGAAAGAATTTTCAATTACAATCTTTATGAAAATATACTTACATATATATTTTCCTCAGATGTAATCATGGATTTAATGAGTTAATATGATATTAACTCATCTGATTTACCGTTAGAACAAGAATATATAATCTCTAAAACATTAGAGATTACATAATCTCCATGTCGAATGAAGGTAATTGATGTAGAACGATACGTAGAACGATGATTATACTCGAGGTACAGAATGAGATGTTAAGGCATGTGATGTTGAAGCTTGGGTTGTTGGTGGTACTGGTATTGATATTGGTGATACTATTGGTGCCGGTGATGTTGAAGCTGGTACGTTTTGCACTATATTTTCCAAGGCTACAACTCGACGTGAAGCTCGTTGACTTCTTCTATTACACCGGGATGATTGTCAGTTCGGACGAGCGGATGAATGAGGTTTAGAATTTGAGATAGTATATGATCGTGACGAGATACTCTGGAAATGAAGCTGAAAATGGTGTTTCGGATAGATTCGCCGATAGGTGCTTCGGGTTCTTCGCCAAGTGGGCAATTTGGTGGATGGAAAAGGCCGCCTTCTTCGCGTCTCCATTGTTTAAGTCGACTACGAACTCATCAGATGAATTGGGGATGACTGATTAGTGGATTCATTCTGGTTATACTACTTTCGGAGTTCGAATGGAAATCCATATCGGAATAGCTGTCGGAATAACTATCGGAATAGTTATCGGAATCTGAGGGACTCGAACTGGTTGAGGGATTCATCTCATACGATCAGATGAAGGATTTTCGATAAGAAATAGATTATATGATGTAGATTAGTACCCTGCAATACATAATTAACATATGCATATATAATACTAAAATCCCGTAAGTTACGGAGGAATCTACGAAAGCTGTCAGGTAAGGGTAACAATAACAGATACGCTAAGATATGAATTCATCTATACACTATTCATGCAATTAATGCAGTAATATGTGTCTAGACTAGGAATGATAAGCAGGTAATTTCCTAGGGATGATAAGTAGATGATTTTCGACACGAAATGAAAAGCAAAACTTTTGACATGCAGACACGGTCGAAGTCCAGAATCACTAATGCATCCTAATGACTTATCAGTTAGACTCACTAATGCAGACCTGGTTCGCTAAGACCACTGCTCTGATACCAACTGTTGCGACCTGTCCTAATCCATCCGAACGAAGTCCATATCGATTATAAACGATTCACAACAGTTGATTACATCGCGAGGTACTTGACCTCTATATGATACATTTTACAAACATTGCATTCGTTTTTGAAAAGACAATCTTTCATTACATCAAAAGTTGACAACATACATACCATTTCGTAATATATCTTACTATAAATGACTTAATAATAATAAGGATGAACTCAACGACTCGAATACAACGTCTTTTGAAATATGTCATGAATGACTCCAAGTAATATCTCTAAGATGAGCAAATGCACAGCGAAAGATTTCTTTCGTACCTGAGAATAAGCATGCTTTAAAGTGTCAACCAAAAGGTTGGTGAGTTCATTAGTTTAACATAAATAATCATTTCATAATTTTAATAGACCACAACATTTCATATTTCCATTTCTCATAAACATACGTCCCATGCATAGAGACAAAAATATCATTCATATGGATTGAACACCTGGTAAGCGACATTCACAATATGCATATAAGAATATCCCCATCATTCCGGGATCCTCCTTCGGACATGATATAAATTTCGAAGTACTAACGCATCCGGTACTTTGGATGGGGCTTGTTGGGCCCGATAGATCTATCTTTAGGATTCGCGTCAATTAGGGTGTCTGTTCCTTAATTCTTAGATTACCAGACTTAATAAAAAGGGTCATATTCGATTTCGATAATTCAACCATATAATGTAGTTTCGATTACTTGTATCTATTTCGTAAAACAGTTATAAAAATTGCGCATGTATTCTCAGCCCAAAAATATAAAGGGTAAAAAGGAAAATGAAACTCACCTAATGTATTTTGTAGTAAAAATACATAAGACGACATCTAACAATGCAGGGTTGGCCTCGGATTCACGAACCTAAATCATTTGTTTATTTATTAATACACATAATTGTAATCGAGCAAGTTTATATAAGTTATTATTAACAATGTACTTGTTTTATCATTTGTTATTTAGATCAATTTAATATATTTAGTTTATATAAAAATATAACTAATATTTTACCATTCTTTATAATATGTTACAAAAATATATATTAGAGTTTATATATGATAACCATATATATTTACGTATTAATTGATACCTTTTATATATATAGCTTAGTAATTATCATTCTAATAATAATAGTGTAGTGGTATGTAAATTTTATTATCGTTGTATTGTATTTTTATATAAAACTATCCATTTTACAACTAATGAAAATAAAAATAAGTTTAGTAATACATTACTAATATTTATATTATTAATAAAGATAATATTATTAGTAATTATACTCATATTACTAGTAATAATAATAAACATAATAATGATAATAACAATAATAATAATACTTAAGGCCGATACTAAAACGATATCAATATTCATGACATTTGTATTAATACTAATAACAATAATAATAATAATAATAATAATAATAATAATAATAATAATAATAATAATAATAATAATAATAATAATAATAATAATAATAATTCTTTTTTTTAATTGATAATATTAATAATTTATAAGTATAATACTAGTAGTGGTAATAATAATATCATAAAATATATTAATAATCATTTTGTTAATAATAACATTTTTGACATAACAACAATAAGTATGTTAATAATAATAATAGCAATAATAATAATAATAATAATAATAATAATAATAATAATAATAATAATAATAATAATAATTAGTATTAATAATAATAATAAATATAAAGTTATACCTTAGGAACAAAAAGAGATAAACTGCCCGAGACGGGACTCGAACCCTAGACCTGCCGCTCACCCAACTATCCTCCTGACCAACGAACCAATACACCTTTTTCAGATTTAAAACCCATTCTAATTCCTTTATCCCTCTCCTGTTTCTATTTCCTTCATCATCTTCTTCATAACAATCGACTAACACCCATTAAATCACAACAGATGAATAAACCAAACACGTTTTCAGATTTATTAGTAACAGAAGATTCAGCTGAGTGTTTAACTAAATTAAAACAAAACAAAAATAAAAAAAATATAAAAGATGCTGTCTGCTCGACGCTTTAGAAGAAGAAAAAAAATTGATTTTTGATTTCAAGCTTGTTTTGGACAAAAGTCACAACATAAATTAAGTTTTAAAACATTTATATAGTTTACCTCATTCATCAATTGATCCTAACACGCAAACACGAACTCGAATTTTTGTGAAGAACAATCTGTTGACTTTTAAAATTTCTACTTTGACTCGAGAATTCACGTTTGATATAACGAATTAAGACCTGCGAATTTGAGGAAACTTTCACGACAAGATTTCGGACACTTCTGTAATTTTACTTCTGGTCAATTCGTTTTAAATCAATTTCAAGGTTAAATGGGTTTGAGCTTATAAAAAGGATGAATATCGGTTCTTTTTTTTTAATCAACAGTTAAGAGTTGTTTTAGAGCATCTGTATTTGACATTGAGGGAAAAATTGAATGACTTTATTTTCCAATACCAGATAGTCGATCTGCTATAACACAAGTGGGTGTTGTAGGGTTCACGAACATAATAGAGAAAAATAAAGAAGACAGTGATATGACACAGTTTATAGATACCTATCTGACTTTTCATTTATATTTAATTAATACAAATAACTAATAAATATAAATATGTTAATAATAATAATACTTTTAATATTAAAATTATATTATTATTAATAGTAAAAGTAATAATGATAATACTTTTATAATAAAGATAATGGTAATAATGTTAATTAATAATGACATTAATAATAATATTATTATTGATAAAGGTAATAATAATAACATGATAAAAACAATAATGATAATTTTTAAATAAAATAAATGATAAGTTTACTAACTATTAATAATTCATTTAAATGTAAATTATAATTTTAATTGTTCTTATAATCTTTTTTATCATACCTTACAATTATAATAATAATAATGATATTAATAATACTAATACTAATAGTAATAGTAATACTGAAAGTAATAAGAATATTATTACAACAACTATGTCTTAAGTTGTAATTTTATTTAATATTTTAATACCACATATTTTTAATTATGTAATATGTAATAATTATATAATGTATATATATAATATCATATATTTAATATTTAATATAATACATTCCGATATATATAATACAATATACATATATTATAATGATTAGAATTCATATATATTTATTCACAACAACATTTTATCTTGTATAAATATTTTTACATATTTAACTCTGATGATTAAATTGTATTTTATTATTTTAATATATAATATATAAACTTATATTTATATATACATATATTCATATTTATTTACAACAATTGTTCGTGAATCGTCGGGAATAGTCAAAGGGTAAATGAACACAATTCAAAGTTTTTGAGACTTCAACATTACAGACTTTGCTTATCGTGTCGAAATCATATTAAGATCAAGTTTAAATTTAGTCGGAAATTCCCGGGTCGTCACAGGGAAGGGTTATAAATTCTCTCGGGTTTACACTTAGTTTATTTGCCAAATTTTGTGAAAATTTGAAAAATTTTCAATAAAATGAATTCAAAATCATGTTTATACATATTTATGAAGGTGTTAATGCCAAAATTATTATTATCTCGGAGAGAACATAAATGGAGAAACAACCCAAAACGTTAGAATTCATTTAAAATGGAATACAGGAGAATAAAAAGGCAAAGAAAAAAATAAATAAAAGCTAAGTATGGGAGGAATTTACCAAGTTATTTAAAACACATATTGTAGTGACCCGAACTTTTCCATGTTTATATATATTAATTGAGATTGATATTTACATGATTAAACGTTTCCAACATGTTAAGCAATCAAACTTGTTAAGACTTGATTAATTGAAATAGGTTTCATATAGACAATTGACTACCCAAGTTGACCGGTGATTCACGAACGTTAAAACTTGTAAAAACTATATGATGACATATATATGGTTATATATATAGTTAACATGATATTATGATAAGTAAACATATCATTAAGTATATTAACAAAGAACTACATATGTAAAAACAAGACTACTAACTTAATGATTTTTAAACGAGACATATATGTAACGATTATCGTTGTAACGACATTTAAATGTATATATATCATATTAAGATATATTAATATATCATAATATTATGATAATATAATAATTTAACATCTCATTAGATATAATAAACAATGGGTTAACAACAGTAATTGAGATCGTTAACTTAAAGGTTTCAAAACAACACTTACATGTAACGACTAACGATGACTTAACGACTCCGTTAAAATGTATATACATGTAGTGTAGTTAGATGTATTAAAATACTTTTGGAAGACTTCAAGACATATATCGAAACACTCATACTTAACGAAAATGGTTACAGTTACTTTCCCATTCTTTTCTTTCATCAAGAATTCTAGTCGTATTCTTACCCGTATTATACACAGCTTCAAAACGTACTTACTATGGGTATATACCAATAGGAACTAGCATGGGATTCCACTCTTGATTATGTCATGTATGACTAATCAATTTTAACTTCTACCATGAGCTAGTCAACTAACTAGAACTCCTTTTAACCCCACTCACCACTCACCAATTAACACTCATCATTCACTCCATTTCACTTCCAAATCTCTTTCTAATTCTCTCTCAACACACCCACACTATTATGAACGTATTTTTCTAGTAGTTAATCATCATCTTCATCAAAAATCACTTCAAGAATCAAGCTATAATCATCATAGGAAGAACACTTCAAGAATACTTCAAAAATCCCTTCAAGTTTACTAATTTACTTCCAAGCTTTCTAATCCATTCCAAGTAATCATCTAAGATCAAGAAACCTTTGTTATATACAGTAGGTTATCTTTCTTATTCAAGGTAATATTCATATTCAAACTTTGATTCAATTTCTATAACTATAAACTATCTTAATTCGAGCAAAAATCTTACTTGAACTTGTTTTTGTGTCATGATCCTACTTCAAGAACTTTCAAGCCATCCAAGATCCTTTGAAGCTAGATCATTTCTTGTCACTTCCAGTAGGTTTACCTACTAAACTTGAGGTAGTAATGATGTTCATAACATCATTCGATTCATATATATAAAACTATCTTATTCGAAGGTTTAAACTTGTAATCACTAGAACATAGTTTAGTTAATTCTAAACTTGTTCGCAAACAAAAATTAATCCTTCTAACTTGACTTTTAAAATCAACTAAACACATGTTCTATATCTATATGATATGCTAACTTAATGATTTAAAACCTGGAAACACGAAAAACACCGTAAAACCGGATTTACGCCGTCGTAGTAACACCGCGGGCTGTTTTGGGTTAGTTAATTAAAAACTATGATAAACTTTGCTTTAAAAGTTGTTATTCTGAGAAAATGATTTTTATTATGAACATGAAACTATATCCAAAAATTATGGTTAAACTCAAAGTGGAAGTATGTTTTCTAAAATGGTCATCTAGACGTCGTTCTTTCGACTGAAATGACTACCTTTACAAAAACGACTTGTAACTTATTTTTCCGACTATAAACCTATACTTTTTCTGTTTAGATTCATAAAATACAGTTCAATATGAAACCATAGCAATTTGATTCATTCAAAACGGATTTAAAATGAAGAAGTTATGGGTAAAACAAGATTGGATAATTTTTCTCATTTTAGCTACGTGAAAATTGGTAACAAATCTATTCCAACCATAACTTAATCAACTTGTATTGTATATTATGTAATCTTGAGATACCATAGACACGTATACAATGTTTCGACCTATCATGTCGACACATCTATATATATTTCGGAACAACCATAGACACTCTATATGTGAATGTTGGAGTTAGCTATACAGGGTTGAGGTTGATTCCAAAATATATATAGTTTGAGTTGTGATCAATACTGAGATACGTATACACTGGGTCGTGGATTGATTCAAGATAATATTTATTGATTTATTTCTGTACATCTAACTGTGGACAACTAGTTGTAGGTTACTAACGAGGACAGCTGACTTAATAAACTTAAAACATCAAAATATATTAAAAGTGTTGTAAATATATTTTGAACATACTTTAATATATATGTATATATTGTTATAGGTTCGTGAATCAACAGTGGCCAAGTCTTACTTCTCGACGAAGTAAAAATCTGTGAAAGTGAGTTATAGTCCCATTTTTAAAATCTAATATTTTTGGGATGAGAATACATGCAGGATTTTATAAATGATTTACAAAATAGACACAAGTACGTGAAACTACATTCTATGGTTGAATTATCGAAATCGAATATGCCCCTTTTTATTAAGTCTGGTAATCTAAGAATTAGGGAACAGACACCCTAATTGACGCGAATCCTAAAGATAGATCTATTGGGCCTAACAAACCCCATCCAAAGTACCGGATGCTTTAGTACTTCGAAATTATATCATATCCGAAGGGTGTCCCGGAATGATGGGGATATTCTTATATATGCATCTTGTTATTGTCGGTTACCAGGTGTTCACCATATGAATGATTTTTATCTCTATGTATGGGATGTGTATTGAAATATGAAATCTTGTGGTCTATTATTATGATTTGATATATATAGGTTAAACCTATAACTCACCAACATTTTTGTTGACGTTTTAAGCATGTTTATTCTCAGGTGATTATTAAGAGCTTCCGCTGTCGCATACTTAAATAAGGACGAGATTTGGAGTCCATGCTTGTATGATATTGTGTAAAAACTGCATTCAAGAAACTTATTTTGTTGTAACATATTTGTATTGTAAACCATTATGTAATGGTCGTGTGTAAACAGGATATTTTAGATTATCATTATTTGATAATCTACGTAAAGCTTTTTAAACCTTTATTGATGAAATAAAGGTTATGGTTTGTTTTAAAATGAATGCAGTCTTTGAAAAACGTCTCATATAGAGGTCAAAACCTCGCAACGAAATCAATTAATATGGAACGTTTTTAATCAATAAGAACGGGACATTTCACATATCACATATGTTTGTACAAGATTATTACAGGTACTTTTGTTTTGGACGATTTTAATCAGTTTTTCCTAATTTACTATAATATATTTGAAAGAAAGATGGATCTGCACGATGAATCAATTTCATCATTAAAAGGAAGTAAAGTCTTCCGAAAAAGACACGCGCTTCTTGATTTAGGTCAGGAAGTTGTCGTTCAGACCAGCTGTAGGTTGACAAAAAATCGAGAAAAGTCATCTCTAAAATCAGCAGGAAATCCACGGACCTCAGCACCAAACAGGGTCGCCAAGTGGTCAGACTTATCCTAACCATGAGAGGATCTGTCTCGTAAAATGGGAAGGGCGCCGTGTGTGACAACCCGAAAATTTCCAACCAAATTTAAACTTTATCTTTATATTATTCCGACACGATAAGCAAAGTTTGTTAAGTTAAATCTCAAGAATTTTAAATTGTGTTCATATATTCATTATAACCTCGACCAAATTCCGACGATTCACGAACCGTTATATATAAATAAATATGTATATATATATATATTATAACTTGAGAATATTAATAAAGTATTAAACGTATAATACTTTACATGAACGTATTTGTTTCAATATGTTTATCGATGGAATTAGAAGATAATATCAAATGATTGATTTATCAGATACATTATGATATGATTACGGGTCTATGTTATGAGGTCCACTGTGATTTAAGAAATCTATTCTTTTTGACAACATTCGGAAAATGGTAAAGTGATTTATATGTAAGAACGTGAAGTGTAAATAACTTAGATATTGGATATCGACAAGTTAATTAACTCGACATTTTTCATTAAGATGATTTCATACGTTTATTTAACATTTGAACTTTATCCCATGCTTCACCAACAAACTGTAATTTAAAAACTTGAAACCTATTATGAATATATATGATTCTACTTTTCTAAAACATTTTATGATATAACGATTTCTATTATTTTAACCTTTAAACAAAATGATTCTTAAAAATATATTTGGTTTTGAAAAACAAAATTATTATATTTATTTGATTTAGTTTCAAACGTACAAAAATGTTTTCAGTTTAAAAAGAACTTTATTATTAAAACGTATATAACTTTTATAAATATCTAGAACCACTTTTGACAACTCATTACTTAACCAGTATGATAAAGATAACGATATTTATATTTTATTTTATTAAATATATATAATGATTTAAAATAATATTATATATATTTATACGCGTATTATACGTACATGGTTTTATACTTTTACTATACTTAAACTTTACCTTTACTTTATTTTACTTTACTTTAACTTTAATAATTCACTTTAATAATTCATATTTTAATAATTCACTTTAATAATTCATACTTTAATAATTCACTTTAATAATTCATACTTTAATAATTCACTTTAATAATTCAAAAATCTATTATAAATAGAATTCAATAGGTTTCATTATTTCATAGAAACTTGAAAATATTTTTCTCTAAACTCTCTCAATCGATTTACATATATATATATATATATTTACTCCGTATTATTTCAAGATACTATTAGTATACATAAAATATTACGTCAGAGTGCTGTCCGAGTGATTTTGAAATTGTTTTTCGAGTGGGATTAGATTAAGGAAATTATGGGTTATAGCTATGGATGTGATTAGGTATGGTTCATGGGTATGCTCGTGAGGTCAATATAGTGTTTATCATCTCCGTTGCGTCTACGTACCTTTCCTGCAATATTGAATCTCAATATTGATACGTGAGTACTCATAATTTAACTTTTACATACTAATAGTGTATCCTTGACTAGTGCTCGAGTATATAGGATTATGCATATTTGTACTTTTGATATTGCCTTTAGTTAGGTTATGTTGAATCCTGAATTAGTTATATATGCGACTGAGATAAGGTATAAGATATGCATGTCGTTGGAAAGCTAGCGAAAAATTAAGAACTTTTCATTTAGATATCGAATGATTTCGATGAACGGATTTGAAGTTATAGTCCATCGAATTTTTGTATTATTATTAAAAATGATTATTATTATCGTCGTTATTATCGTCGTTCTAGTTTTATCTTATTATTATTATTATTATTATTATCTTTATCAATAAAAGGATTTATAATTAAAAAAAATTGTTATTTTTTTTTATTATTACTATCGTTATTATCGTTAAAGTTATAATTAGTATTATTATTATTATCCAATTATTATTATTATTATTATTATTATTATTATTATTATTATTATTATTATTATTATTTGTATTATTATTATTATTATCATTATTAATATATATATATATATATATATATATATATATATATATATATATATATATATATCATTATTTAAAAATGGTTATTGTTATTGTTACTATTATTATTACTATATTATCATTAAGATAATTATTAGTATTATCGTTAATAATGTTATAGTAACTATCATTATTAATATTAGTGTAATTAAAACAAATATTTGTAACACCTAATTATTTTGATTACTATTATTATCATTATTACGAACACGATATAAAAGATGATTAAAAGCAATTAAACGAAACGATTAGGAAATAATGGGTAAGAGTATCATGATGAAATTAAAATATTATAAGATATTGATTTAGATAAAATTATCGTTCTTATTATTTTTATCATTACTATTATTATTAAAATTATCGTTAGTATTAAAACTATCATTTTAACAAAAATTATCATTTTAATAGAAATGTCATTGTTACTATAAAATATCATTATTATTATTATTTTAAATAGAATTATTATTTTAAAGATAATATTAAAAATTATCGTAAATATTAAAGTTATCATAATTAGAATTATCGTTTATCATAATGTCATCTTAGTAATTATAAATATTGATATTTTTATAATAATAATTATTATTACAAAATAATACAACTTTTACTTACTATCATTATAGATATTATTTTATCAAATAAATGTTTGATACAAACATATTTTACTACGTGTAATAACTTACTTTAATAATACCTATCATATTATCTTTATAATATTAAATGAACCCTATAAATTTTATTACTTAATATATATAAAAGTATATTTTATTATATAAATATAATATAAAATTTTATTTATAAATAAATAAATTATATTATTTACTCTAATAAATCTTTTAAAAATATTTAAAAATATAAAACGACGATATTTAAACTATATATTAATCATGTATAGATTTTTGGAAATTATTTTGAGTCAAATTTACTTTTGTTAACTTTTGCATATTAGTCTCGAGCATTAGGATTGTGGTACACTATGACTTGACCTAATTTGTTAGAAAAATATTGACCAACACATAAATATATATAATTAATTTAGGTTCGTGAATCCGAGGCCAACCTTGCACTTGTTCAATGACGTTATATGTATTTTTACTACGAAATACAGTATGGTGAGTTTCATTTGCCTTTTTACCCTTTATATTTTTGGGACTGAGAATACATGCGCTTTTATAAATGTTTGACGAAATAGACACAAGTAATTGAAACTACATTCTATGGTTGAATTATCAAAATCAAATATGCCCCTTTTTATTAAAGTCTGGTAATCTAAGAATTAGGGAACAGACACCCTAATTGACGTTAATCCTAAAGATAGATCTATTGGGCCTAACAAACCCCATCCAAAGTACCGGATGCTTTAGTACTTCGAAATTATATCATGTCCGAAGGAGGATCCCGGAATGATAGGGGATATTCTTATATGTATCTAGTTAATGTCGGTTACCAGGTGTTCACCATATGAATGATTATTTTTGTCTCTATGCATGGGACGTACATTTATAAGAACTGGAAATGAAATTCTTGTGGTCTATTAAAATGATGGAAATAAATGATTATGATAAACTAATCAACTCACCAACCTTTTGGTTGACACTTTAAAGCATGTTTATTCTCAGGTGTTAAAGAAATCTTTCGCTGTGCATTTGCTCATTTTAAAGATATTACTTGGAGTCTTTCATAGCATATTTCGAAGAACGTTGCATTCGAGTCATTGAGTTCATCAAAGATTATTATTAACTCAATTTATAGTTGGATAGTGGATATTATGAAATGGTATGCATGCCTGTCAATTTTTGATGTAAAGAAAGATTGTCTTCTAAAAACGAATGCAATGTTTGTAAAATGTATCATATAGAGGTCAAATACCTCGCAATGTAATCAACTATTGTGAATCGTTTATAATGTATATGAACGAGTTCTTTCACCGTGCAAATTAGCTTGATAAGACTAATGAATCAGACCCCCAGAAAGGATAATCTCCTTAAAGATTAAAAATCAGCTTTTAAGCCTGATATTACTCAATCCTTGAGATTGACCTTAAAGATTGAGAATTACAAACTCATGGAATTCGATGATATCTAAACTCGAGCTTGAACGAGAAAATATTTTGATCAAATTAAAACCGATTTGTTTTCTGAAAACCTATTTTCAATGCGTTCATTACCATTGAACGTAAAATCCTGAGATTTCACCTAGAATTCATTAGGTCACCTGAACCAAATCGGGTGTCAACTGTAAGAACGGTGGTTGCATAGTATTGTCGAAGACAGGACCTTATGCCATACCAAAAAACTATAGGGTGATCTTTACTATTGCTCCTACAAAGGATAGTAATTACATCCGACACGTTGTGGACCATGAACATCTGCATGTCATTAGACATTGCCTTAACAGTTGCTTGTTCGACGCTTTCCTTTACAACCGGACGGTAGTTTACCGAAAGGTAATATACGGAACAAGTATACTGGACGTGTGCTTTCCTAATACAAGGTTAGCAAGTGGGTGACACAAAACCGCAAGTTTTGAGCTAAAATTTTGAAATCTGAAACCCACACAACCCACAAAAACATTTTGCAAACAACGGTGAAGGGTTATTCCGGAAAACTTATCTAGGGTAAAAGCTAGAATAAATTTTCAAAAGATCAAATGTTTTCATAAAGATCCAATTTCCTTAAAGGATCTAAATTTTCATAGTCATGTGGGACTGTAAACCACATCGTTACTATCATTGTTTATACCGCCGTACCAAAATCACTGATGTATAAAGTGTGATAATAAAAAGTGATTCGAGTGAAGTGTGATTTAATTTCAAGTTCTGTTTTGCTTGAGGACAAGCAACGCTCAAGTGTGGGGATATTTGATAGTGCTCCAAATGAACATATATTTAGGCACAATATCCTTCCAATATGTAAAGCTTTTAGTTGTAATTGTTCTATTTTTATGTAATATTCGTTTAAATAAATAATTGCGAAGACAAAAGTACAATTTGAAGACGCAAATGACCAAAAAGCTAAAAAGTACAAAGTACAATCCAAGTGGTTCGAAATATTGATGAGAAACGTCTCAAAATTACAAAAGTACAAGTCGCAAAATGCAAAGTACAAGATATTAAATTATACGAAAGGACGTTCGAAAATCCGGAACCGGGACATGAACCAACTTTCAACGCGCGACGCAACGGAGCTAAAATGACAAGTCAACTATGCACATGAATATAATATAATATATAAATAATTCTTAAAATTATATATATATTATATTATATAATAAAACATCGGCAAAACTAGAAAACAAAAGTAGGTGGCCTGATCCAGCTGGCCATGCGATCGCATGGCCAGGAAGACCATTCTTCATGCGATCGCATGAAGCCAGAAACCTGGCCAGGTCCTATAAATTCAGCATTTTTCGAATAGTAAAAGACACATCTTTTACTTTTTCCTTCTCTGTAACATATATATATATATATGTATATTAATATAATTTTAATTTTAAGTTAATAATAATAAGGTTATTTTAAGAATGTTTTACGGGTTTTAAGTCAGAACTCTGTCCGTGTAACGCTACGCGATAAATAATCACTGTAAGCTATGTTCTTCCTTTTTAAATTAATGTATCGTAACTAAGTTATTATTATGTTTATTTGAGCTGAAGTAATCGTGATGTTAGACTAAATATTAAAGACTGAGTTATTGGATTTTGTACCATAATTAATGTTTGAACAAAAGACTGACACTTGTGGACATTTGACTATGGACTATTAATAGATGGGAGGTATTGTCTAATTGAGTGACAACTCATTAGAGTCTATCGAACCTATCTTCAAGTTAATTAACTTAATAATTAATAATGATTATGGTTGTCCTATTTAGTGACATTCATACGGAATCTATTATAATCATTTAATTAATTATTCGGGTTGGGTAATTGATTATTCAAACTGATCAAGTGGGTAAATTAATATTCATATTTATTCAAAACAGGGGTGGATTACATACAGTGATAACTGATGTAATTGTTGACAGAAGTGATAACTGCGTCACAGTTTAAATCTTTAATTAGTTGGAATATTTGACTTCGGGTATAAGGGTAATTTGACGAGGACACTCGTACTTTATATTTATGACCGATGGAGTATTATGGACAAAAACCAGATAGGTTTCAAATAATCCAGGACAAAAGGACAATTAACCCAGAGTAATAAATTAAAATCAAAACGTCAAACATCATGGTTACGGAAGTTTAAATAAACATAATTGTTCTATTTTATATCTCATCGTATTTTTATTTACTGTCATTTTATTTATTGTCATTTTAATATTGTTATTTATTTTACACATTTTAATTATTGTCATTTATCTTTACGCTTAAAATATAAAATCGACAAACCGGTCATTAAACGGTAAACCCCCCTTTTATATATTATTATTACTATATATAATTATATACATTTTATATAAATATAGTTCTATAAAAATATAGTACGTAATCACTAGCTCCCTGTGGAACCAACCGGACTTACTAAAAACTATACTACTCTACGATTAGGTACACTGCCTATTGTGTTGTAGCAAGGTTTAGGTATATCCCATCTGTAAATAAATTAAATAAAACGTGTGTAATATTTCTTCATATTTCGTAGTTAAAATAATAGTATTTCGTCTACACCTCGCATAACATCACTTATTTCAAATCCAAAGATTACTACTTGTGGAGAATAATCAAAGTATGAGACTTTGTTCCACGAGCAAGTTCAAGACTAGTGAAGTCAACATTTTAAAACAATGATGTTTTAAAACAATTTGATGCAATTTCACTAATTCTAGGAGTTCTTCTTAGTGAAGAAAGAATAAAGATAATTTCATGTGAAAGTGCAAAAGATTGTTGGGATTCACTATGCTCTCAAGAAGAAGAAAACTCTAGGAGTTTAAAGGGTAAAGGAGTAAGTAAGAATTTGGGGAAGCTTGAAGATTTTCAAGAAAAGGGTTTTGATGGAAATGAAGATGTTTGCCTCATGGGTTCTTGGAATGATTTGGATCAAGATGGTCAAAGTGGAGAAGAAGTTAATCTCCATTCAAAGAAGATGATGTCTCAAGCATGGATTGCAATGAGGTGCATGTATTCTATCCTTCTAATTATGAAGGATTGTTAGATGATTACAAAACAATTAAATTTGTGTATGATAGTTGTAGTGACAAAGTAAAACTTTTAGAGAAAGAATTACACAATGTTAGACAACTTAACAAAGTCTTAATTGATGAAAACAACACTTTGAAAAGAAAACTTGAAATAGTGATTATTTATGATTCATCAAAAGACAAACGTGAAATGAATGTGTGTCACGACTATAGCAAACACAAATCATGTAATCAAAGTTCATTGTCTATTATTAGGAAAATAGAGAACATGGGAAAAATGGACCAAGCTAGCAATTCTATGGAAGGGATAAGTCAAGGATTGGTTAAACTTAAAATCAATCAAAACCAATGATCAAAATGCTAATGAGAATAACCTTCTCAAAAATACTTTGTATTAATGAAAGGTAATGGTGTATCCTATCGTATACACATATAAAAGGCATAATGGTTGCATAAAAGTAGCATCAGGAAGGCTGGAAACAACAGTTCTGTGAAGTTTTTCGTTCAACGTTCTCCGCTTTACAGGCTGCTCTGTCATGCGTAAGCCCTGAAGGCCGCCTAGCGCGTAAGCCCTGGCCAGAGAACGCCACCTACAGCGTAAATTTCGGATCACAAGTAACAAAATGTATCATCATCTGACACGTGTCCCCAAGCAATCTGGTGGATCTGACACTATAAATAGACCCCTTGGGTCGTCATTTTACACAGTTCAGATATTCTGATAACTTTGAGAGCTGAGACTTCACTTCTTTCTTTCTCTCTCTACTTTCTCTCACTAGAAGTCATCCGGCTAGCACTTTTACGCTCTACGGACGACAGATTGATTAAGCCACCCCACAAGTTTCTACACTTGTGAACCGGGTCTGCAGGGATTATTTCCCAAGGGTAAAAATCAATCGGCAACACTCCGCCCACCTAAAGCTAGATTACTTCTAGTATCTTGTTGACACACTAAGCCTTACCTCATAAGGAAATAGGTGTTAACAATGGCGCCATCTACTAATGCAAAGAACACACGAAACGGGAAAGGAACAAAAACAACTGAAGCTCCATTTGTACTTGAAGCAGTCAACAATCCATCAACTGACGACATGATAACTGTTGAAGATGTACCCGTTCAGCCACTAGATGGTACGATTGAAGAAACAGTTGCGGAAAATGCAGAAAGGCTTAAACATTTGGCAACTAATTCGGAGAAAAGGCCAGTAATCGAAGAAACAACAACCAAAAGTGCAGAAAGAGTTCCAAATTTTGTTACTAATCCAGAACGACGACCATTGATGTAACCACGGCGATGTCCATCATTTATACCTTTTTGGCGGATGGCGGATGGCAAAGACAAGCAAATAATGAAAAGGAAATCTATATCAAAATACAAGTTATCCAGGCTACTCGACAAGCTGGACAGTCTTATTGATGATTCTGGGGATGATAACGACCTGAGCTATGATAATAATGACTCTGATGATGAAATTGACAAAGATGAGTTCATGTCAGAGAAGCAGGCAGTGTTGCTATTAAATGACATTCTTAAGCAGACAGCTCCGGCAAAATATAAGCAACGCTTAGCGCAGCCCGCCGTCCGTGCTGTGGCCGTGGACAATTTCTTTGCCCTTATTACTGGAGAGCAAGCCACCAAGCCACCAGCCATGGCAGAATCTACACAGTGTTTCATTGATCGAATTGCTAATTATCCATTGCCCAGAAATCTTGCTATACCAACAATTGGAGTTTATGATGGCACAACGGATCCGGAAGATTTTCTATGTTTGAAGGTGTTATGAGGTTGCAGCATTGGGAGGATGAAACTGCGTGCCATATGTTTCCTATGGTACTGCAGAAAATGGCACGCGAATGGTTTGCTAGTTTGCCGCCAAGGAGTATTACTAGTTTTCTTGATTTGAGAGCAAAATTTGTGATGCAATACCAAAATCTCCGGAGCTGTACTCTGACACATCTTGATGCACACGAGATCACAATGCATCATAACGAATCTTTGAGCAATTTTATGAAGCGTTATACACTTGAAGCACAGAAGATCCATGATTGTCCAGAATCACAGCTTGTATCTGGTTTCATTTTCTGTCTGAACCAGTGGCGGTTTAGTGCACTTGTTCATGTATTATGGTATGACTTGCCAAAAACATTGCATCAGGCGTTAGAGGTTGCACAGAGGCATGTTCGAGCTGGTGAGCGTGGGTTGAACAAATTTGATATTGGCAGCAGTACTCCTTGGTATCTATGGTGCGTATGACGTTGATGCTCGTGGGACAGATTGTGAAGTTGAGGTTTACGACGCGGTTGTAATTGGAGGTGGTAATGGTACTGTTGGCGTTGATGATGGTGGTACTGGTTATGCTGCTGATGCTGCTGCTGGTGTTTGTAATCTCTGCACCATATTCTCCAAAGCCACTACCCGAGCGCGAAGCTCGTTGACTTCTTCTATTACACCGGGGTGATTGTCGGTTCGGACTAGCGGATAAATAAAATCTAAAATTTGATGTAATATATAATCGTGACGAGATACTCTGGAAATGAGCGAGAAAATGGTGTTTCGGACAGGTTCGTCGGTAAGTGCTTCAGGTTCTTCATCAAGAGGGCAATGTGGTGGATGGAAGGGATCACCTTCTTCTTGTCTCCAATGATTGAGGAGGCTACGAACCCATCCCCAATTCATCCAGAATAGGTGATGACTGATTGGTTGATCTATTCCGGTCACACTGCTTTCGGAGCTTGAATGGGATTCCATTTCGGAATATGAGTGACTTGAACTGATGACGAATTCCATTTCGTACGATTGGATAAAGGATTTTTTTTTTCGATATGAAATGATTTTGGCTAACGGATGGTATTCTAATTACATAGAATATATATATATATATATATATATATATATATATATATATATATATATATATATATATATATATATATATATATATATATATATATATATAGATCAAAAGATTTCGTAGATTACGGAGGACTTTGCGGGATATGTCAGGCAAAGTTTAAAGTAACAGATACGATAAGATATGATTTAGCAGATATGCTAAGATATGAATTTTTGTCTATACACTATTCATGCAATCAATACAGCAAGACGTGTCTTAGACTAAAAATGATAAGCAGGTAATTTCCTGAGGATGATAAGTAGTTAATTTTCGAAACAAAATGATAAGCAAAACTTTTGACATGCAGATACGGTCGAAGTCCAAACTCACTAATGCATCCTATCGACTTATCAGTTAGACACACCAATGCAGACCTGGTTCGCTAAGACCACCGCTCTGATACCAACTGAAAGGAACCGTTCATATACATTATAAACGATTCACAATAGTTGATTACATTGCGAGGTATTTAACCTCTATATGATACATTTTACAAACATTGCATTCGTTTTTAAAAGACAAACTTTCTTTACATCGAAAATTGACAGGCATGCATACCATTTCATAATATCCACTATCCAACTATAAATTGATTTAATAATAATCTTTGATGAACTCAATGACTCGAATGCAACGTTCTTCGAAATATGCTATGAAAGACTCCAAGTAATATCTTTAAAATGAGCAAATGCACAGCGGAAGATTTCTTTAACACCTGAGAATAAACATGCTTTAAAGTGTCAACCAAAAGGTTGGTGAGTTCATTAGTTTATCATAATCATTTATTTCCATCATTTTAATAGACCACAAGAATTTCATTTCCGGTTCTCATAAATATACGTCCCATGCATAGAGACAAAAATAATCATTCATATGGTGAACACCTGGTAACCGACATTAACTAGATACATATAAGAATATCCCCTATCATTCCGGGATCCTCCTTCGGACATGATATAAATTTTGAAGTACTAAAGAATCCGGTACTTTGGATGGGGTTTGTTAGGCCCAATAGATCTATCTTTAGGATTCGCGTCAATTAGGGTGTCTGTTCCCTAATTCTTAGATTAACAGACTTAATAAAAAGGGGCATATTCGATTTCGATAATTCAACCATAGAATGTAGTTTCACGTACTTGTGTCTATTTCGTAAAACATTTATAAAAGTTGCGCATGTATTCTCAGCCCAAAAATATAAAGGGTAAAAAGGCAAATGAAACTCACCATACTGTATTTCGTAGTAAAAATACATATAACGTCATTGAACAAGTGCAAGGTTGGCCTCGGATTCACGAACCTAATTTAATTATATATATTTATATGTTGGTCAATATTTGTCTAACAAATTAGGTCAAGTCATAGTGTACCACAATCCTAATGCTCGAGACTAATATGCAAAAGTCAACAAAAGTAAATTTGACTCAAAATAATTTCCAAAAATCTATACATGATTAATATATAGTTTAAATATCGTCATTTTATATTTTTAAATATTTTTAAAAGATTTATTAGAGTAAATAATATAATTTATTTATTAATAAATAAAATTTTATATTAAATTTATATAATAAAATATACTTTTATATATATTAAGTAATAAAATTTATAGGGTTCATTTAATATCATAAAGATAATATGATAGGTATTATTAAAGTAAGTTATTACACGTAGTAAAATATGTTTGTATCACATATTTATTTGATAAAATAATATCTATAATGATAGTAAGTAAAAGTTGTATTATTTTGTAATAATAATTATTATTATAAAAATATCAATATTTATAATTACTAAGATGACATTATGATAAAACGATAATTCTAATTATGATAACTTTAATATTTACGATAATTTTTAATATTATCTTTAAAATAATAATTCTATTTAAAATAATAATAATAATGATATTTTATAGTAACAATGACATTTCTATTAAAATGATAATTTTTGTCAAAATGATAGTTTTAATACTAACGATACTTTTAATAATAATAGTAATGATAAAAATAATAAGAACGATAATTTTATCTAAATTAATATCTTATAATATTTTAATTTTATCATGATACTCTTACTCATTATTTTCTAATCGTTTCGTTTAATAGCTTTTAATCGTCTTTTATATCGTGTTCATAATAATGATAATAATAGTAATCAAAATATTTAGGTGTTACAATTATTTGTTTTAATTACACTAATATTAATAATGATAGTTACTATAATATTATTAACGATAATACTAATAATTATCTTAATGATAATATAGTAATAATAATAATAACAATAACAATAACCATTTTTAAATAATGATATATATATATTAATAATGATAATAATAATAATAATACTAATAATAATAATAATAATGATAATTGGATAATAATAATAATAATACTAATTATAACTTTAACGATAATAACGATAGTAATAAAAAAAACAATTTTTAATGATAAATCCCTTTTATTGATAAAGATAATAATAATGATAATAATAAGATAAAACTAGAACGACGATAAAAACGACGATAATAATAATCATTTTTAATAAAAATATCGAAAATTCAATTGATTATAACTTCTAATCCGTTCATCGAAACCATTCGATATCTAGAGGAAAAGTTCTTAATTTTTTGCTAGCTTTCCAAGGACATGCATATCTTATACCTTATCTCAACCGCAAGTGTAACTAATTCAAGATTCAACCTAACCTGTCTAAGGGCAATATCAAAAGTACAAGCATGTATAATCCTAAATACTCGAGCACTAGTCAGGGATACACTATTAGTATGTAAAAGTTAAATTATGAGTACTCACGTATCAATATTGAGATTCAATATTGCAGGAAAGGTACGTAGACGCAACGGAAATGATAAACACTATATTGACCTCACGAGCATACCCATGAACCATACTCAATCACCTCCATAGCTATAACCCATAATTTCCTTAATCCTATCCTACTCGAAAAACAATTTCGAAATCACTCGGACAGCACTCCGTCATAATATTTTATGTATACTAATAATATCTTGAAATAATACGGAGTAAATATATATATGTAAATCGATTGAGAGAGTTTAGAGAAAAATATTTTCAAGTTTCTATGAAATAATGAAACCTATTGAATTCTATTTATAATAGATTTTTGAATTATTAAAGTGAATTATTAAAGTATGAATTATTAAAGTGAATTATTAAAGTATGAATTATTAAAGTGAATTATTAAAGTATGAATGATTAAAGTGAATTATTAAAGTTAAAGTAAAGTAAAAATAAAGTAAAGGTAAAGTTTAAGTATAGTAAAAGTATAAAACTATGTACGTATTATACGCGTATAAATATATATAATATTAATTTAAATCGTTATATATATTTAATAAAATAAAATATAAATATCGTTATCTTTATCATACTAGTTAAGTAATGAGTTATCAAAAGTGGTTCTAGATATTTATAAAAGTTATATACGTTTTAATAATAAAGTTCTTTTTAAACTGAAAACGTTTTTGTACGTTTGAAACTAAATAGATCAATCGAGTCTTTATGAGATTCAATTTTCCACTATCCTTTGTCTAGTTCTCAATGATTGACAATTTGTTCTTATTTATAAATTACTTTACCATTTTCCGAATATTGTTAAAATGGAAAGATTTCTCAAATCAACGTGGGCCTTTCAACAGAGACTTGTAATCATAATTTAATATATCTGATAATTCAATCATTTGATCTTATCTTCTAATTCCATTGATAAACATTTTGAAACAGATACAATCATATAAAGTATTTAATCTAATATTTTGTTTACGTTTCAAGTTATAATATATATACACATATACATATATAATCATATTCGTTTAATGGTTCATGAATCGTTGGAACTTGGTCGAGGTTGAATGAATGTATGAACATAGTTTAAAATTCTTGAAATTTAACTTAACAAATATTGCTTATTGTGTCGGAAACATATAAAGATTAAAGTTTAAATTAGGTTGGAAATTTCCGGGTTGTCACAGTATCATCCGCTGTCCGCTCAGTGTCTGTATGTTCAGACCCGAATTCACTGTCTGAGCTGCTCACAGCAATTTCTTCTCCCTTTTCAACAACAGCAGCATCAGCAGCAGCTTTAGCTTCAGCCGCAACTCTCTCCGCCTCTAGCTCTTCAGCAGTTTTGTCACGAGCAGTGATCTCTACATCATCATCAAGATCAACGGATGAAAGAGCAGAACGAACCTGCATCACGGTGTTGGCTGCAAAAATAACACATGAACAGCAATATAAGTAAACATGACAAACAATAGACACAAATCTATATATATAATAGGATGATCATATCACATCCTACCCTAGTTTTTCTCACGAAGTACTGGCACAGAATTGCTTGGCCATTCTTGACTCACTTTGCACAGCACAAGAATTCCCTCATACCTTTCGTATGATCTGGGCGGAAGGCGGAGCTCTTTTAAGCTATTTACTATCCGCTGCTCTACGGGAGAAATCTTAACACCCTTTCCTATGCCAGCATCAATAGCACCCCATTCCCGGACAACGAAGTATTTCTCCTGAATAACAGTTTCATCAACAAAGAAAAATGGACTTTTCCAGTCCTTCAAATTTGAAACTCTATTCGTACCAACAAAATGAGTATTTTTCTTACTATCAATAGTAAGCCAGCAGTCACTAATTGTGCGAATTCTAAACAAAGAGATAAAAACTTTAATGCGAGGCTTTATATTAATAGCATTGCAGTACATTTCAAAAAGGATGATTTTTTGAAGGCCATGGGGATGCATCTGACTAAGACAGGCCCTATAATATCTAAGAAGGCGAAGAAGAAAGTTAGTAAGGGGAACACGGAGGTTGCCGTTGGTAATTTGTAAAGCGTATAAAGTAATTTCCCCTCAGGAGGGTTGTCAGCAGTTTGTTCGTTGGTAGGAAGAACAGGGTTGTATTGATTGAGATGGTGGAAGGCAATCTTTAAGCCATCTAAATATTCACTTGTCAATGATGAAGCCATCGTGCTAACTTCTGGAATGTCAGCGGTATTTGACGAAGAAGGCTTAGCGTGCTCTTGGCCAGTACTCCGTGTAGAAGCCATGATAATACAGTAAAAGATATCAACAAGAAGAAAATAGCAGTAAGATGAAGTGTACTGACCTTGGAAGACGGTAAACCTTAAAAAGTTGAAGATTGAAGAAGGCGATGAAGATTTGGGGGAGAAATATGCTTTTTAGATCTTGGCAAAAGTAAAAAAGTGATGGTAACAGGGTTATGACGGTTTTTATAGGATTTCATCGATGCAATTTTTATGGCCACGGTTAAGACACGTGTAGGGGTGAGTTTGAACGTGGGGTACGAAATAACACTTTTTACAGCTGGAGGCGCGTGGATGATCTCAGCCGTAAAAAATTAATCATAACAGCGTCAGTAAAATTCGTCTGCATTTAATGCCTAAAAAGTTTTCCCCGATGCAAGTGGGCAATGAACAGGCTGGTTTGGCATGCGTTTTCAAAAGTTTAACGACTTAATCATTCTTCAAATGCTTAAGTCATTAAAATGGGGGGACATAATGGTGTATCCTATCGTATACACACATAAAAGGCATAATGGTTGCATAAAAGTAGCATCAGGAAGGCTGAAAACAACAGTTCTGTGAAGTTTTTCGTTCAGCGTTCTCCGCTGTACAGGCTGCTCCGTCATGCGTAAGCCCTGAAGGCCGCCTAGCGCGTAAACCCTAGCCGAAGAACGCCACCTACAGCATAAATTTTGGATCACAAGTAACAGAACGTATCATCATCTGACACGTGTCCCCAAGCAATCTGGTGGATCTGGCACTATAAATAGACCCCTTGCATCATCATTTTACACAGTTCAGATATTCTGATAACTTTGAGAGCTGAGACTTCACTTCTCTCTTTCTCTCTCTACTTTCTCTCACTAGAAGTCATCCGGCTAGCACTTTTACGCTCTACGGACGACAGATTGATTAAGCCACCCACAAGTTTCTACACTTGTGAACTAGGTCTGCAGGGATTATTTCCCGAGGGTAAAAATCAATCGGCAACACTCCGCCCTCCTAAAGCTAGATTACTTCTAGTATCTTGTTGACACACTAAGACTTACCTCATAAGGAAATAGGTGTTAACAAAAGGTTTTTCTTACAAATGCAAAATTGTTTTTGAAAAATGATTTTAAAAATATTAGTGAAGGAAGTTTACTTGTATTAGAATTGTGTGTTTGTGTGAAACTATGTAATGCATGCTAAATACAAGATGAATGCACTTTGTGTATACTATATGTATGATTGAATATATATATATATATATATATATATATATATATATATATATATATATATATATATATATATATACATATATATAGCATATATTTATATGTATATATATATATATATATATATATATATATATATATATATATATATATATATATATATATATATGTGTGTGTGTGTGTATATATATATGTGTGTATATATATATATACACATATAAATATAGTATGCTACGTGTCATTGATGATTAAACATTGAGAGGATGTAATCATTCAATGTTAGGGAAAGAAAACTTGTCCTCAAGTATTCTATAGAACCTACGAATCGTCAAAACGCGCTCAAGAGAAGTAGAAGTGAAGAAATTGGTGATCAGAAGAATCTACGGCTGGATCACGGCTAACTGTATACTCGATCGCAAATTCCTGCTCTGTACGTTTGGAAATTCTTTCACGGCTGACACCACGATCGATCGTGCTTCGACTGTTCGTTGTCTGATCTGCTTTAATTTAAATAAAACCCTCACTTTTATTTCTTTCGAACCCACTTCAAAACACACACACCTTGCACAGGGTTGAGCAGATCGACCGCACGAAGAAGAACACGCATTCCTTCCATCTCAATTCCTACTCTCGGTATGATTAATCCTTGATTTCCTAGCATTCAATTGTGTTTGTATAATGAATTAGGGTTATGAAGAAACCCTAACTAGAATGAATCAAAACTCAAATTGATGCAAACAATCAAAATTGTTTTTGAAGAACAATTTAGAAATGATTGTAGATCTGATTGTAGTATATCCATGCATTGATTTAACTTTGGACAATTCTAGGGTTCATTATACATCTAGGTTAGATTTTCATAGAATCATTGTTCATATGATATAAACAACATTGTTGCAAATTGAGTGTGATAATGTTAGATGTCAAAACATATGTTGATGATGATCTCAAAAGTCTAAGAAACATATGAACTTTGTAAAAATTGTAATCTAGTTGCAAACTCATTAGCACTAATGAAGAGTGAAAATGAGAAGAACATTAACATCAAAACATCTAAGTATTGATGATAATTAAAGTTTGCAAAACTTGTTGCCTACAATTGAATTATACACTTTGAATTAATTTAAAGCATCATTGTGTAGAAAATGGCAAGAACCAGGAATGCTCAATCAATAGGTGGTGAGGAAAGATATAATCCTCCAGCTGATGCAAGACAACGCACACTATACAACAAAAAATGGCTCAAAACTAGAACAATCGCAGAAGGAAGAATTGTAAACCTTGAAGCATTCCTTGAAATAATTGACATGTTGTTTCAAAGAAATCTAGCGTCTTTTTTGCTAATCAATGGACCTATATATCCTGAGCTAAAAAGCGAATTCTATGCCAACTTCAGTTTTAACTCCGAAACAAAGGTTGTGACGTTTCATTTTAACAAGAAATGGTAGGAATACCCCCTCGAAACCTTTGGTGAAATTCTGGGTGCACCTACTGGGGGAAGGGAGTTCTACAGCAGAAGACGCAAGCTGGAACATGAAATGTCCCGTTCATATTGATTATAAACGTTCCATATTAATTGATTTCGCTGCGAGGTTTTAACCTATATATGAGACGTTTTTCAAAGACTGCTTTCATTTTTAAAACAAACCATAACCTTTATTTTATCGACAAGGTTAAAAGGACACCACCTAGATTATCAGAAATAATAATCTAAAAATATCACACTTACACACTACCAAAACATATTGGTTTACAATATTAATATGTTACAACAAAGTAAATCTCGAATGCAGTTTTAAACAATATTATACAAGCATGCTGACACCAAATCTTGTCCATATATTAGCATGCAACAGTGAAAGCTCTTAATAATCACCTGAGAATAAACATGCTTTAAACGTCAAAAAAAATGTTGGTGAGTTATAGGTTTAACCTATATATTTATCAAATCTTAATAATAGACCACAAGATTTCATATTTCAATATACATCCCATACATAGAGATAAAAAGCATTCATATGGTGAACACCTGGTAACCGACATTAACAAGATGCATATAAGAATATCCCCTATCATTCCGGGACATCCATCGAACATGATAAAAACGAATTCAAAGTACTAAAGCATCCGGTACTTTGGATGGGGTTTGTTAGGCCCAATAGATATTTCTTTAGGATTCGTGTCAATTAGGGGTGCACTAATTCTCAAAATTAGTGATGTTCCCTAATTCTTAGGCTACCAAGAAAAAAGGGGCATATTCGGCTTCGATCATTCAACCATATAATGTAGTTTCATTTACTTGTGTCTATTTCGTAAAACATTTATAAAACTGCATGTATTCTCATCCCAAAATATTAGATTTTTAAAAGTGGGACTATAACTCACTTTCACAGATTTTTACTTCGTCGGGAAGTAAGACTTGGCCACTGGTCGATTCACGAACCTATAACATATATGTATATGTATATAAAAGTATGTCCAAAATACAATTACAACATTTTTAATACATTTTAATGTTTTAAGTTTATTAAGTCAGCGGTCCTCGTTAGTAACCTACAACTAGTTTACCATAGTTAGATGTACAGAAATAAATGAAATGTCTCGTTCATATTGATTATAAACGTTCCATATTATTTGATTTCGTTGCGAGGTTTTGACCTTTATATGAGAAGTTTTTCAAAGACTGCATTCATTTTTAAAACAACCATAACCTTTATTTTATCAATAAAGGTTTCAAAAGCATTACGTAGATTATCAAATAATGATAATCTAAAATATACTGTTTACACACAATCATTACATAATGGTTTACAATAGAAATATATTACATCGACATATGTTTCTTGAATGTAGTTTTTACACAATATCATACAAACATGGACTCCAAATCTTGTCCTTATTTTAGTATGCAACAGCGGAAGCTCTTAGTATTCACCTGAGAATAAACATGCTTTAAACGTCAACAAAAATGTTGGTGAGTTATAGGTTTAACCTATATATATCAAATCGTAACAATAGACCATAAGATTTCATATTTCAATACACATCCCATACATAGAGATAAAAATCATTCATATGGTGAACACCTGGTAATCGACATTAACAAGATGGATATATAAGAATATCCCCATCATTCCGGGACACCCTTCGGATATGATATAAATTTTGAAGTACTAAAGCTGAAGGTATTTCGTATGCCCGAGAGACATATTAAATTAATGTGGCTAATATGTTTTGATCCAAGTCGGATCATACCCAATAACAAGCTTACCGACACCTTATTCGTATTTGATCTTGGTGATTGGATCATTGATTAAATACGCGACACTTGAACTGTAAGAAAATGGTTTCTGAAAACAATTGCACTTGATATGTATATATATATATATATAAATCATGGAATGATTTATATAATGAGGACTTAATTATTTATAGGTTAAATAATTAAATAAGTCATGTTGCATTTTATAAAATTGGTTTTATAAAATAAAGTATACATGACAAATAATATGGAATTTTATATATTTGGTTTTATAAATAATACATACATAATTTATAAAAATGCAAGTTTATGATATTTGTTTTATAAAATCTAATTTTATAAAACAAGTTTATAAAATATGCATGTACATAAATTGTGTAGTGACCCGAACTTTTCCATGTTTATATATATTAATTGAGATTGATGTTTACATGATTAAATGTTTCCAACATGTTAAGCAATCAAACTTGTTAAGACTTGATTAATTGAAATATGTTTCATATAGACAATTGACCACCCAAGTTGATCGGTGATTCACGAACGTTAAAACTTGTAAAAACTATATGATGACATATATATGGTTATATATATAGTTAACATGATATTATGATAAGTAAACATATCATTAATTATATTAACAATGAACTACATATGTAAAAACAAGACTACTAACTTAATGATTTTGAAACGAGACATATATGTAACGTTTATCGTTGTAACGACATTTAATGTATATATATCATATTAAGAGATATTCGTACATCATAATATCATGATAATATAATAATTTAAAATCTCTTTTGTTATTATAAACATTGGGTTAACAACATTTAACAAGATCGTTAACCTAAAGGTTTCAAAACAACACTTACATGTAACGACTAACGATGACTTAACGACTCAGTTAAAATGTATATACATGTAGTGTTTTAATATGTATTTATACACTTTTGAAAGACTTCAATACACTTATCAAAATACTTCTACTTAACAAAAATGCTTACAATTACATTCTCGTTCAGTTTCATCAACAATTCTACTCGTATGCACCCGTATTCGTACTCGTACAATACACAGCTTTTAGATGTATGTACTATTGGTATATACACTCCAATGATCAGCTCTTAGCAGCCCATGTGATTCACCTAACATATGTGGGAACCATCATTTGGCAACTAGCATGAAATATCTCATAAGATTACAAAAATATGAGTAATCATTCATGACTTATTTACATGAAAACAAAATTACATATCCTTTATATCTAATCCATACACCAACGACCAAAAACACCTACAAACACTTTCATTCTTCAATTTTCTTCATCTAATTGAACTCTCTCAAGTTCTATCTTCAAGTTCTAAGTGTTCTTCATAAATTCCAAAAGTTCTAGTTTCATAAAATCAAGAATACTTTCAAGTTTGCTAGCTCACTTCCAATCTTGTAAGGTGATCATCCAACCTCAAGAAATCTTTGTTTCTTACAGTAGGTTATCATTCTAATACAAGGTAATAATCATATTCAAACTTTGGTTCAATTTCTATAACTATAACAATATTATTTCAAGTGATGATCTTACTTGAACTTGTTTTCGTGTCATGATTTTGCTTCAAGAACTTTGAGCCATCCAAGGATCCATTGAAGCTAGATCCATTTTTCTCTTTTCCAGTAGGTTCATCCAAGGAACTTAAGGTAGTAATGATGTTCATAACATCATTCGATTCATACATATAAAGCTATCTTATTCGAAGGTTTAAACTTGTAATCACTAGAACATAGTTTAGTTAATTCTAAACTTGTTCGCAAACAAAAGTTAATCCTTCTAACTTGACTTTTAAAATCAACTAAACACATGTTCTATATCTATATGATATGCTAACTTAATGATTTAAAACCTGGAAACACGAAAAACACCGTAAAACCGGATTTACGCCGTCGTAGTAACACCGCGGGCTGTTTTGGGTTAGTTAATTAAAAACTATGATAAACTTTGATTTAAAAGTTGTTATTCTGAGAAAATGATTTTTATTATGAACATGAAACTATATCCAAAAATTATGGTTAAACTCAAAGTGGAAGTATGTTTTCTAAAATGGTCATCTAGACGTCGTTCTTTCGACTGAAATGACTACCTTTACAAAAACGACTTGTAACTTATTTTTCCGACTAGAAACCTATACTTTTTTTGTTTAGATTCATAAAATAGAGTTCAATATGAAACCATAGCAATTTGATTCACTCAAAACGGATTTAAAATGAAGAAGTTATGGGTAAAACAAGATTGGATAGTTTTTCTCATTTTAGCTACGTGAAAATTGGTAACAAATCTATTCCAACCATAACTTAATCAACTTATATTATATATTATGTAATCTTGAGATACCATAGACACGTATACAATGTTTCGACCTATCATGTCGACACATCTATATATATTTCGGAACAACCATAGACACTCTATATGTGAATGTTGGAGTTAGCTATACAGGGTTGAGGTTGATTCCAAAATATATATAGTTTGAGTTGTGATCAATACTGAGATACGTATACACTGGGTCGTGGATTGATTCAAGATAATATTTATCGATTTATTTCTGTACATCTAACTGTGGACAACTAGTTGTAGGTTACTAACGAGGACAGCTGACTTAATAAACTTAAAACATCAAAATATATTAAAAGTGTTGTAAATATATTTTGAACATACTTTGATATATATGTATATATTGTTATAGGTTCGTGAATCAACCAGTGGCCAAGTCTTACTTCCCGACGAAGTAAAAATCTGTGAAAGTGAGTTATAGTCCCACTTTTAAAATCTAATATTTTTGGGATGAGAATACATGCAGGTTTTATAAATGATTTACAAAATAGACACAAGTACGTGAAACTACATTCTATGGTTGAATTATCGAAATCGAATATGCCCCTTTTTATTAAGTCTGGTAATCTAAGAATTAGGGAACAGACACCCTAATTGACGCGAATCCTAAAGATAGATCTATTGGGCCTAACAAACCCCATCCAAAGTACCGGATGCTTTAGTACTTCGAAATTTATATCATATCCGAAGGGTGTCCCGGAATGATGGGGATATTCTTATATATGCATCTTGTTATTGTCGGTTACCAGGTGTTCACCATATGAATGATTTTTATCTCTATGTATGGGATGTGTATTGAAATATGAAATCTTGTGGTCTATTGTTACGATTTGATATATATAGGTTAAACCTATAACTCACCAACATTTTTGTTGACGTTTTAAGCATGTTTATTCTCAGGTGATTATTAAGAGCTTCCGCTGTCGCATACTTAAATAAGGACAAGATTTGGAGTCCATGCTTGTATGATATTGTGTAAAAACTGCATTCAAGAAACTTATTTTGTTGTAACATATTTGTATTGTAAACCATTATGTAATGGTCGTGTGTAAACAGGATATTTTAGATTATCATTATTTGATAATCTACGTAAAGCTTTTTAAACCTTTATTGATGAAATAAAGGTTATGGTTTGTTTAAAAATGAATGCAGTCTTTGAAAAACGTCTCATATAGAGGTCAAAACCTCGCAACGAAATCAATTAATATGGAACGTTTTTAATCAATAAGAACGGGACATTTCAGTTGGTATCCGAGCGTTGGTCTTAGAGAACCAGAAAATTTGCATTAGTGTGTCTTATCGAGTTTGTTAGGATGCATTAGTGAGTCTGGACTTCGACCGTGTTTTCTTTAAAAATGATTGCTTAACATTTTTGTTGGAAACTATATATTTTTAACATATGAATATTATGTGATATATTAATCTCTTAACGTGTTTGATATTATGTGATAGATGTCTACCTCTAGAACAAGTCCCATTGACTCACCTAATAATAATGAAGAGTCAAATGTAAATTGGAATGATTTGTGGACTGATTCACAAGTTCCCGAAGAGGAACCGGAAGAAGAGTCGGAACCGGAAGAAGAATCGGAACCGGAAGAAGAATCGGAACCGGATGAAGAAATAGAACTGGTGGGGGAAATAATAAAACGGTTAAGTAAAAGAAAATCCTCAACCAACCGACCAAAGTTAATTATGGTCAATGGTGTTTCCGCCAAGGAAGCAAAATATTGGGAGGATTACCAATTCTCCGATGAATCGGATTCCGACGAGAATTCCGATGATGTTATAGAAATTACCCCAACTGAATTTAAAAAGGCAAAAGAAAATAATAAGGGAAAGGGCATAAAAATAGAGAAATCTAATTCCAACCCCGATGAACTTTATATGTATCGTCAACCCCCGAAGTCCTTAAGTTGTAACAATGACCCGGGAACCTCTAAACCACCAGGTTTTTCTAAACCAATGTGGATAACGACGGCTCATATTAGGGGAAAATCATATATCCCTAGAAACTTGGCAAAACGAACCAAAACCGAAGAAGAAGAAACAAGCGAGTCGGAATAAGATAGTTGTATTCATGTGGTGTAATATATGTAATATAGTGTGCTTATGCTTTATGATATATGTAAAAATTGCTTGTATTAATAAGTATTTTTTTTATGAATCTAACTCTTGTCTATTTTACAGTATAAAAACGCAAAATGGATAGACAACCCAATATTTTAAGAGACCTACCCGGAGACATGATTGATGAAATCTTGTCTAGAGTCGGTCAGAATTCCTCGGCACAACTATTTAAGGCGAGATCAGTTTGTAAGACATTCGAAGAACGTTCCAAGAATGTCTTGGTTTATAAGAGACTTTCGTTTGAAAGATGGGGGATATCACATTGGGAAACCCATAAGTTACGATGTGTTTACTTTGACGCATATATTGCGGGGAACCCAAATGCTATTTTACGCAACGGGTTAAGAAATTATTTTGACTCAATATATCCGAATATTGGACTTCGTGATTTAGAAAAAGCGGCTAACATGCAACATAAAGAAGCATGTTATGCTTACGGATTAGTAATGTTCGCTTCTCACCAAAGTGAGAACAAGAACATCGGGCTACAACTATTAAACAAAACGTTTCCACAAGTGACGGAGTCGGTAATTGGGGTAAGAAATGAGGTTTTTAGATTATTACGGGACTGTTGGACATTACGTAACCCTCGTCCCTTTGATGACGTTACAACACGCTGTCTTATCAACGGCCATAACGGTTATGTTGCACAAGACCAAGGATGGGAAGTAGTCCTAGTAAAACCAGAATGCATGACTTGTTTCTGGACGTATGAATTACGTGTCTTTATTGCCTTTGCTGAACGACTTGTGTACTAGCTAGAATTGTCTTCACAACTATCTTGTATCAAAGTTATTGTGTGCTATATTTCATGCTTTATGTAAAATAAGCGGTATTGTAAGTTTGTAAAATATTGTATAAAAGTTTGAACGCGAAATATTATTATAATCAGTTTTTCATATAGAATTGTAGTAGTTGAATTGTATATTAGCTACTAAGTATGAACTTAACGGGTAGGTACTACCCGAATTTAAACTTATAAAACGCTAATATGAAGAAAAAGCTTTTATAAATGAGTTCATATTATGCTACGAAATACTATTAACTACTCTTAATATTCTGTATGATTAACTTGTTCCATTTAACTATTTTGAAGGAAATGGCACCGACTACTCGACACACCGTGAATATGAATGAAGAGGAATTCCGTACTTTTCTAGCTTCAAACATAGCCGCAGTACAGGCTGCGCTACATACCAACAATAACCTTGGATCTAGCAGTACAGGAAATCGTGTAGGATGCACCTACAAAGAATTCACTGCCTGCAAACCTTTGGAATTTGATGGAACCGAAGGACCGATCGGATTGAAACGGTGGACCGAGAAGGTCGAATCGGTGTTTGCCATAAGTAAGTGTACTGAAGAGGACAAAGTAAAGTACGCTACGCATACCTTCACAGGTTCTGCGTTAACATGGTGGAATACCTATCTAGAGCAAGTGGGACAAGACGATGCGTACGCACTACCGTGGTCAGCATTCAAGCACTTGATGAACGAGAAGTACCGTCCCAGAACCGAGGTCAATAAGCTCAAGACAGAACTTAGAGGGTTACGAACCCAAGGATTTGATATTACCACGTACGAAAGACGATTCACAGAATTGTGCCTATTGTGTCCGGGAGCATTCGAAGATGAGGAAGAGAAGATCGACGCGTTTGTGAAAGGATTACCGGAAAGAATCCAAGAAGATATAAGTTCACACGAGCCCGCCTCCATACAACAGGCATGTAGAATGGCTCACAAACTAGTGAACCAGATTGAAGAAAGAATTAAAGAACAGACTGCTGAAGAGGCCAATGTGAAGCAAGTCAAAAGAAAGTGGGAGGAAAATGGTGATAAGAATCACCAATACAACAACAACAACAATCGCAACATCAATCGCAACTACAACAAACGGCTCAACAACAACAACAACAACAACAACAACAGCAGCAACTACAACAATCATCCCAACAACAATAATAACCGCAACAACAACAACAATCAGAAACAGCTATGCCAAAGGTGTGAAAAGTATCACTCGGGGTTCTGCACCAAATTTTGCAACAAGTGTAAAAGAAATGGTCATAGCGCGGCGAAGTGTGAGGTCTACGGACCAGGGGTTAATAGAACGAAAGGAACAAATGGTGTCGGAACGAGTAATGGCGGAGCAAGTAGTGTCGGAGCAAGTTATGCCAATGTAGTTTGTTATAAATGTGGAAAACCGGGCCACATTATTAGAAATTGCCCGAACCAGGAGAACACGAATGGACAAGGCCGCGGAAGAGTTTTCAATATTAATGCGGTAGAGGCACAGGAAGACCCGGAGCTTGTTACGGGTACGTTTCTTATTGACAATAAATCTGCTTACGTTTTATTTGATTCGGGTGTGGATAGAAGCTATATGAGTAGAGATTTTTGTGCTAAATTAAGTTGTCCATTGACGCCTTTGGATAGTAAATTTTTACTCGAATTAGCAAATGGTAAATTAATTTCAGCAGATAATATATGTCGGAATCGAGAAATTAAACTGGTTAGCGAAACATTTAAGATTGATTTGATACCAGTAGAGTTAGGGAGTTTTGATGTGATAATCGGTATGGACTGGTTGAAAGAAGTGAAAGCGGAGATCGTTTGTTACAAAAATGCAATTCGCATTATACGAGAAAAAGGAAAACCCTTAATGGTGTACGGAGAAAAGGGCAACACGAAGCTACATCTTATTAGTAATTTGAAGGCACAAAAACTAATAAGAAAAGGTTGCTATGCTGTTCTAGCACACGTCGAGAAAGTACAAACTGAAGAAAAGAGCATCAATGATGTTCCCATTGCAAAAGAATTTCCCGATGTATTTCCGAAAGAATTACCGGGATTACCCCCACATCGATCCGTTGAATTTCAAATAGATCTTGTACCAGGAGCTGCACCAATAGCTCGTGCTCCTTACAGACTCGCACCCAGCGAGATGAAAGAACTGCAAAGCCAATTACAAGAACTTTTAGAGCGTGGTTTCATTCGACCAAGCACATCACCGTGGGGAGCTCCTGTTTTGTTTGTCAAGAAGAAAGATGGTACATTCAGGTTGTGTATCGACTACCGAGAGTTGAACAAACTTACCATCAAGAACCGCTACCCACTACCGAGAATCGACGACTTATTTGATCAACTACAAGGCTCGTCTGTTTATTCAAAGATTTGACTTACGTTCCGGGTATCATCAAATGCGGGTGAAAGAAGATGATATTCCAAAGACTGCTTTCAGAACACGTTACGGTCATTACGAGTTTATGGTCATGCCGTTTGGTTTAACTAATGCACCAGCTGTGTTCATGGACCTTATGAACCGAGTGTGTGGACCATACCTTGACAAGTTTGTCATTGTTTTCATTGATGACATACTTATTTACTCAAAGAATGACCAAGAACACGGTGAACATTTGAGAAAGGTGTTAGAAGTATTGAGGAAGGAAGAATTGTACGCTAAGTTTTCAAAGTGTGCATTTTGGTTGGAAGAAGTTCAATTCCTCGGTCACATAGTGAACAAAGAAGGTATTAAGGTGGATCCGGCAAAGATAGAAACTGTTGAAAAGTGGGAAACCCCGAAAACTCCGAAACACATACGCCAGTTTTTAGGACTAGCTGGTTACTACAGAAGGTTCATCCAAGACTTTTCCAGAATAGCAAAACCCTTGACTGCATTAACGCATAAAGGGAAGAAATTTGAATGGAATGATGAACAAGAGAAAGCGTTTCAGTTATTGAAGAAAAAGCTAACTACGGCACCTATATTGTCATTGCCTGAAGGGAATGATGATTTTGTGATTTATTGTGACGCATCAAAGCAAGGTCTCGGTTGTGTATTAATGCAACGAACGAAGGTGATTGCTTATGCGTCTAGACAATTGAAGATTCACGAACAAAATTATACGACGCATGATTTGGAATTAGGCGCGGTTGTTTTTGCATTAAAGACTTGGAGGCACTACTTATATGGGGTCAAAAGTATTATATATACCGACCACAAAAGTCTTCAACACATATTTAATCAGAAACAACTGAATATGAGGCAGCGTAGGTGGATTGAATTATTGAATGATTACGATTTTGAGATTCGTTACCACCCGGGGAAGGCAAATGTGGTAGCCGATGCCTTGAGCAGGAAGGATAGAGAACCCATTCGAGTAAAATCTATGAATATAATGATTCATAATAACATTACTACTCAAATAAAGGAGGCGCAACAAGGAGTTTTAAAAGAGGGAAATTTAAAGGATGAAATACCCAAAGGATCGGAGAAGCATCTTAATATTCGGGAAGACGGAACCCGGTATAGGGCTGAAAGGATTTGGGTACCAAAATTTGGAGATATGAGAGAAATGGTACTTAGAGAAGCTCATAAAACCAGATACTCAATACATCCTGGAACGGGGAAGATGTACAAGGATCTCAACAAACATTTTTGGTGGCCGGGTATGAAAGCCGATGTTGCTAAATACGTAGGAGAATGTTTGACGTGTTCTAAGGTCAAAGCTGAGCATCAGAAACCATCAGGTCTACTTCAACAACCCGAAATCCCGGAATGGAAATGGGAAAACATTACCATGGATTTCATCACTAAATTGCCAAGGACTGCAAGTGGTTTTGATACTATTTGGGTAATAGTTGATCGTCTCACCAAATCAGCACACTTCCTACCAATAAGAGAAGATGACAAGATGGAGAAGTTAGCACGACTGTATTTGAAGGAAGTCATCTCCAGACATGGAATACCAATCTCTATTATCTCTGATAGGGATGGCAGATTTATTTCAAGATTCTGGCAGACATTACAGCAAGCATTAGGAACTCGTCTAGACATGAGTACTGCCTATCATCCACAAACTGATGGGCAGAGCGAAAGGACGATACAAACGCTTGAAGACATGCTACGAGCATGTGTTATTGATTTCGGAAACAGTTGGGATCGACATCTACCGTTAGCAGAATTTTCCTACAACAACAGCTACCATTCAAGCATTGAGATGGCGCCGTTTGAAGCACTTTATGGTAGAAAGTGCAGGTCTCCGATTTGTTGGAGTGAAGTGGGGGATAGACAGATTACGGGTCCGGAGATTATACAAGAAACTACCGAGAAGATCATCCAAATTCAACAACGGTTGAAAACCGCCCAAAGTCGACAAAAGAGCTACGCTGACATTAAAAGAAAAGATATAGAATTTGAAATTGGAGAGATGGTCATGCTTAAAGTTGCACCTTGGAAAGGCGTTGTTCGATTTGGTAAACGAGGGAAATTAAATCCAAGGTATATTGGACCATTCAAGATTATTGATCGTGTCGGACCAGTAGCTTACCGACTTGAGTTACCTCAACAACTCGCGGCTGTACATAACACTTTCCACGTCTCGAATTTGAAGAAATGTTTTGCTAAAGAAGATCTCACTATTCCGTTAGATGAAATCCAAATCAACGAAAAACTCCAATTCATCGAAGAACCCGTCGAAATAATGGATCGTGAGGTTAAAAGACTTAAGAAAAACAAGATACCAATTGTTAAGGTTCGATGGAATGCTCGTAGAGGACCCGAGTTCACCTGGGAGCGTGAAGATCAGATGAAGAAGAAATACCCGCATCTATTTCCAGAAGATTCGTCAACACCTTCAACAGCTTAAAATTTCGGGACGAAATTTATTTAACGGGTAGGTACTGTAGTGACCCGAACTTTTCCATGTTTATATATATTAATTGAGATTGATGTTTACATGATTAAATGTTTCCAACATGTTAAGCAATCAAACTTGTTAAGACTTGATTAATTGAAATATGTTTCATATAGACAATTGACCACCCAAGTTGATCGGTGATTCACGAACGTTAAAACTTGTAAAAACTATATGATGACATATATATGGTTATATATATAGTTAACATGATATTATGATAAGTAAACATATCATTAATTATATTAACAATGAACTACATATGTAAAAACAAGACTACTAACTTAATGATTTTGAAACGAGACATATATGTAACGTTTATCGTTGTAACGACATTTAATGTATATATATCATATTAAGAGATATTCGTACATCATAATATCATGATAATATAATAATTTAAAATCTCTTTTGTTATTATAAACATTGGGTTAACAACATTTAACAAGATCGTTAACCTAAAGGTTTCAAAACAACACTTACATGTAACGACTAACGATGACTTAACGACTCAGTTAAAATGTATATACATGTAGTGTTTTAATATGTATTTATACACTTTTGAAAGACTTCAATACACTTATCAAAATACTTCTACTTAACAAAAATGCTTACAATTACATTCTCGTTCAGTTTCATCAACAATTCTACTCGTATGCACCCGTATTCGTACTCGTACAATACACAGCTTTTAGATGTATGTACTATTGGTATATACACTCCAATGATCAGCTCTTAGCAGCCCATGTGATTCACCTAACATATGTGGGAACCATCATTTGGCAACTAGCATGAAATATCTCATAAGATTACAAAAATATGAGTAATCATTCATGACTTATTTACATGAAAACAAAATTACATATCCTTTATATCTAATCCATACACCAACGACCAAAAACACCTACAAACACTTTCATTCTTCAATTTTCTTCATCTAATTGAACTCTCTCAAGTTCTATCTTCAAGTTCTAAGTGTTCTTCATAAATTCCAAAAGTTCTAGTTTCATAAAATCAAGAATACTTTCAAGTTTGCTAGCTCACTTCCAATCTTGTAAGGTGATCATCCAACCTCAAGAAATCTTTGTTTCTTACAGTAGGTTATCATTCTAATACAAGGTAATAATCATATTCAAACTTTGGTTCAATTTCTATAACTATAACAATATTATTTCAAGTGATGATCTTACTTGAACTTGTTTTCGTGTCATGATTTTGCTTCAAGAACTTTGAGCCATCCAAGGATCCATTGAAGCTAGATCCATTTTTCTCTTTTCCAGTAGGTTCATCCAAGGAACTTAAGGTAGTAATGATGTTCATAACATCATTCGATTCATACATATAAAGCTATCTTATTCGAAGGTTTAAACTTGTAATCACTAGAACATAGTTTAGTTAATTCTAAACTTGTTCGCAAACAAAAGTTAATCCTTCTAACTTGACTTTTAAAATCAACTAAACACATGTTCTATATCTATATGATATGCTAACTTAATGATTTAAAACCTGGAAACACGAAAAACACCGTAAAACCGGATTTACGCCGTCGTAGTAACACCGCGGGCTGTTTTGGGTTAGTTAATTAAAAACTATGATAAACTTTGATTTAAAAGTTGTTATTCTGAGAAAATGATTTTTATTATGAACATGAAACTATATCCAAAAATTATGGTTAAACTCAAAGTGGAAGTATGTTTTCTAAAATGGTCATCTAGACGTCGTTCTTTCGACTGAAATGACTACCTTTACAAAAACGACTTGTAACTTATTTTTCCTACTAGAAACCTATACTTTTTTTGTTTAGATTCATAAAATAGAGTTCAATATGAAACCATAGCAATTTGATTCACTCAAAACGGATTTAAAATGAAGAAGTTATGGGTAAAACAAGATTGGATAGTTTTTCTCATTTTAGCTACGTGAAAATTGGTAACAAATCTATTCCAACCATAACTTAATCAACTTATATTATATATTATGTAATCTTGAGATACCATAGACACGTATACAATGTTTCGACCTATCATGTCGACACATCTATATATATTTCGGAACAACCATAGACACTCTATATGTGAATGTTGGAGTTAGCTATACAGGGTTGAGGTTGATTCCAAAATATATATAGTTTGAGTTGTGATCAATACTGAGATACGTATACACTGGGTCGTGGATTGATTCAAGATAATATTTATCGATTTATTTCTGTACATCTAACTGTGGACAACTAGTTGTAGGTTACTAACGAGGACAGCTGACTTAATAAACTTAAAACATCAAAATATATTAAAAGTGTTGTAAATATATTTTGAACATACTTTGATATATATGTATATATTGTTATAGGTTCGTGAATCAACCAGTGGCCAAGTCTTACTTCCCGACGAAGTAAAAATCTGTGAAAGTGAGTTATAGTCCCACTTTTAAAATCTAATATTTTTGGGATGAGAATACATGCAGGTTTTATAAATGATTTACAAAATAGACACAAGTACGTGAAACTACATTCTATGGTTGAATTATCGAAATCGAATATGCCCCTTTTTATTAAGTCTGGTAATCTAAGAATTAGGGAACAGACACCCTAATTGACGCGAATCCTAAAGATAGATCTATTGGGCCTAACAAACCCCATCCAAAGTACCGGATGCTTTAGTACTTCGAAATTTATATCATATCCGAAGGGTGTCCCGGAATGATGGGGATATTCTTATATATGCATCTTGTTATTGTCGGTTACCAGGTGTTCACCATATGAATGATTTTTATCTCTATGTATGGGATGTGTATTGAAATATGAAATCTTGTGGTCTATTGTTACGATTTGATATATATAGGTTAAACCTATAACTCACCAACATTTTTGTTGACGTTTTAAGCATGTTTATTCTCAGGTGATTATTAAGAGCTTCCGCTGTCGCATACTTAAATAAGGACAAGATTTGGAGTCCATGCTTGTATGATATTGTGTAAAAACTGCATTCAAGAAACTTATTTTGTTGTAACATATTTGTATTGTAAACCATTATGTAATGGTCGTGTGTAAACAGGATATTTTAGATTATCATTATTTGATAATCTACGTAAAGCTTTTTAAACCTTTATTGATGAAATAAAGGTTATGGTTTGTTTAAAAATGAATGCAGTCTTTGAAAAACGTCTCATATAGAGGTCAAAACCTCGCAACGAAATCAATTAATATGGAACGTTTTTAATCAATAAGAACGGGACATTTCAAATTGTGTCAAGTATTATTTTATAAACAAAGTGGGGAGTGGCCTTGGAGTTAGAAGTAAGCATGCTAAAGGCTTCAAAACATGGCCATACTTTCCCAATTCCATATAGAAGCATCTTGACTCATTTTCAAACATACACATGCAATTAATACTTCAAAAATTCTGCAAAAAACTCTCATATACAGCAGCTGTATGCCGTGACCTTTAGGAGGTAGAAAGGGTTCTTTATTTTGTTTTTTGCAAGCTCATTCAAGTGTCTAACAAAATCCTAACTAATAGCAAGGGTGTTGGTGCATAGTTTGGGGTATAACTACTTGAGGTTTCATTGTTTTGAAGCTCCATTCATCATCATCTTCATCATCATCTATCAACAAGCTAGGAGAAGGTATATACTCTTTTCTTGCTTGTAGTTTGTAAGTATGTTTCACAACTTGATCCTAATTGGGATTTAACTTTAATTGGTTAAAGATTAACAAGTTACTAAATGGTTATTTACATGCTTCCGCTTTGAATGATTCTTAAAAGGTTTTAAGTATTATGAAACTTGTTAAATCCCAACAATGGTATCTAGAGCCGAAGTTGTTGAAATATGCTTCGAGATGATTATTAAATTCACTATATATTTTGCATTTTATGTACATGCATGATTGTAAAATGCAAAAATTTATGGTTTTGGGTGGGTTTATTATATGTCCGAATTTATGGAGTTCCAAAAGTGGGTTTTGGTTCTTCCATTTGGTTCATACTTGGTTGTATGTTAAAGTTCACAATCTAAGCCTTGACCTTGTGTTTGGTTGCATGCTTGGTTGATTTATATTTATTCAATTGGTTTGTAATAATATTTATTCATTTGGCATGTAATAATTCATTTGGTTATGTAATTTATTTTATATTTGGTATGTAAAATAGATTAGGTTGTAATTTCATTTTTTTTAGACAAAAATGTATTAGGATATATTTTGTAAAATGATGAAGATAATGAAGACTTGAAGAATACATGAAGAAGCATTTGGATGCAAGATTAAGTGGGAGATTTAAAATCTCCTACTTTGTGTAACTACCCCTTACCCGGTGGTATTTTGTTTTCGGCTAAATAAAATGCTTACCAAAAGGCTTGATTGTGAACATGTTGTTTTGCATGCTTGGTTGTTTATTGTATGATTGTGGATTGTATGTATGCTACAAGTTAATCACACAAGTTAACAACAAACTAAAATGACAATTTAATTGGTTAAATTTAACATTATTAACACATGCAAAACTACAATTTAATTGGTTAAATTGAAATGGCAAAAGAAGTTAATAAATGGTTATTAAGAACTAGAAACGGATTGCACATATAAAATGGTTTATATCAAAGTAATAAAATTGGCATTGTTACATGACATGAAAATGGATTTTCATAAGAACCATACACTAAATGCATGTTGGTGTATGGCATAAAAGTTTTCTCAAACTAGAAATAATGAAAACTTAAAATCCCTTTAACAAACAAGGTAAACAAGTTAAACGCCATCCTTTTATGTGACACTTAGACATATTAGGGAACTCATGATGGGATAAAGGTCACCTAACCGTCATGAACAAACTAATATGATTAAGGTGAATTTCGCATGCTTGTGGGATAAAGGTCACCTAACCACTTGCATGTTAAGTTTACACGTTTACACAAGTAGGACGACTTGATTTGGAAATCATGAACTTAGGGTCACCGAAGCATGATGAACAAATAGGCGTTGATGGGATAATATGCCATGCAAAAGGATTGCATGATCCCATATCTTAGAAGTTGTAAAAGGATTGCAATTGTCATATAATGACTACCTAGCTAAATCAAATGACGGGATAAAGGTCACCTAACCGAAATTTTGTTTACCGTTGGATTCTAAAATTTAATAAATTTCAATTGGATTTAAAGGGTATTGATTGTTAAATTAAAATTGATACTTAAACAACTTTGTTAAATTTTGTAGATGGCCGCCAATAACAACAACATTCCGAACGCACCAATAAACTTTAACAACCTATCATTGAGGTCAATCCTCGAAAAGGAAAAACTCAACCATACGAACTTCATGGATTGGTTCCGCAATCTAAGAATTGTCCTCAAACTAGAGGATAGAGCGTATGTGTTGGAAGACCCCATTCCCGATCAACCGGACGAGGATGATTCGGAAGCCATGGCGTATTGGGAGAAATATTGCACCGATTCGTTACAAGTTTCTTGCCTTATGCTTGGGACTATGATACCCGAACTCCAAAAGGATTTTGAGCATCAAAGTGCATATGACATGATCACACAGTTGAAGGAGATGTTCCTTCAACAAGCTCGTGTCGAGCGCTTCGAAACGGTTCGAGCGCTCCATGCATGTCGAATGGACGACTCCCAATCCGTTTCATCTTATGTCCTTAAGATGAAAAGCTTTATTGATCGAGCTAACCGTCTAAATTGTAACGTGTCTAATGAATTAGCCACGGACCTTATCCTTAATTCCTTGTCAAAGAGGTTTGACACATTTGTAATGAATTACAACATGAATGGATGGGATAAAAGTGTAACGACCTGGAAATTTCCGACCAAATTTAAACATTAATCTTTATATGTTTCCGACACGATAAGCAAAATCGGTATTTTTGAGTTCAGAAAGTTTGAAATCTTTATTTGGTTGAACATTTACCCTTTAACCATGCCTGACGATTCACGAACCAATAAATGTTAATAAGATATGTGTGTATATATATTTAAATATATATGAATAAACGAACTCTGTGTATAAGTAAAAATTGTATATATATTATATAAATATTAAAGATTCTATAAGATATATATAATTGATAAATATACATTGGTAATATTAATATTATTACTATTAATTTCACTGTTATTATTAACATTTTGTATCACTAAGATTACTATATGATGTATATATGAATTTTGAAAGGTAAATGTGTCATTAAAAGTATTATTATCGTTAATAATTCTAATGATATTATTATTATTATTATATGTCTTATTAATATTACATATTAAAATTTGTATAATCAATGTTATCATAATTAATGATATTATTGTTATTATTTTATTAAGAATTATTATTAATAAATTATTATTCTCTGTATTATTGTTGTTTATAGAACATAATACAAAATTATTATATTTATCATTAATAATATTTTTTTTTGTATTAATTGATAATATTAAGATTTTATATTATTATTATTAATTCTATATTTAATATTATTATCAAGATATTTAGTTATTATTAAAATTAAATTAAATATAATACTCTGTATTTAAAAATGAATCTAGGTGTGATTTTTTTTATCTGTTTAATTATTATTTCTGATTTGGATTTTTCCTTCTTTTTCGTACTACCTGTTAACCCGTGAACTCAATTATCAATTCATCTCAAAACGTTTCAATTAATCAAAGTATTATATGTATGTACTGATACTTATCTTTACGCCTCAAAAATTTAACAGAACTCCTGAAGAAACTCAAAACCCGTTCCCCTGTTCCTCAACACGATTTAACATTAATTGATTTTGAACCAATTTCAAAAATCTAAAGATGTGGAAGTGTTAGGAATATTTAGTTTAAACGATCTGCAAAGTCTCAGATCCCAAATCTTGATATCGAAATCCAATTTTGAGTTCAAAGGATCAATTTTAAAAAAAAGAACGACGGTACATCGATTTAATTGGGTTTTTCTGTTATAGTTCAAGACCAATTAATGATTCCATTACGTTCTAAAGTCGATTTGAAACTATATTCATGTAGAAACCTCGAGCTAAAACATTCGAAATTTTTGAAACCGATTTTGAGTTCATAAAATGGGTATCGGGTCTGTTAGTCGAAATATTAATATTCGTTGTCTGTTTTAATTGATTTCATAACTTAATAGATTTCGTTATATATCAGTTGAAAGTTTTTAAAACAAGATTAATGATTCATTGAACATAAAATCACTCGGTGGATTTGCTTTGTGAATATGATGAAGATGAACAATAGTTAACAGAAAACAGTATAATTATATATTGAAGTCGTAATAAAACAGAAATATCAACCAGCCTAGCTGGTTGAACTTGTTAGCGTGTGTTCGGAAGGTCATGGGTTCGAGTCCCGGGAGTGGCAAGGATGTTTTTTTTTGACAACTTCTCCTTATTGAGGTAGTCTTATCTTCTATTTTATTATTAATATATTTATTATTATTATTAATATTATTATTTTTATTATTAATATGATTATTATTATTATTATTATTGTTATGTTTATTATTAGTAATTGTTATTGTTGTAAGTATTATTAGTATTATTATTATTATTATTTTTATTATTATTATTATTATTATTATTATTATTATTATTATTATTATTATTATTATGTGTATCAAAATCATTATTTTTATTATCATAATTATAACTAAGATTATTATTATTATTGCTATAATTATGAAAGAAATAAAATTTATTATTTTCATCCTTAATATTAGAATTCGCACTATTTTATAATTATTAGTATTACTAAGAATATTATCATTTCTAGTATTAATATGATTATTAGTATTATTATTATTGAACATATATTCATTATTATCACTAATAATAATATATAAATTTACTTGATAATAAGATATGTAAATTAATAAATATACAAATGATATAGGTTCGTGAATCCAAGGCCAACCTTATACGTGATCAATGATGTTATATGTATTTCTACTACGAAATACAGACGGTGAGTATATAGTCCCCTTTCTAAACTTTAAATATTTTTGGGCTGAGAATACATGTGCTATTTTTATAAATGAATTTACGTTATGGACACAAGTGACTAAAATTACGTTCTACATGGGTTTGAATCAAAAATCCCCTAGCTTGGTAACTTTAACTATTGGTTTATGAACTGGTAGGCGCGAATCCTAAAGATAGATCTATCGGGTTTTACACCCCCACCCAGATGTTGTTCTAGTCACTACTGAACTAGAAGAACGGGTGTTTAGTACTTCGAGGTTAACGGAACGCACTTGATTCGGTGCACATATTATTATAACTCAGGGGTACACACTCTTGTTAAGGCTAGTTACCGGGTGCCCATTGCTTGGAATGCTTTTCATACACTTGCGAGTGTATTATATTTTTTATATATGAAATCTTGTGGTCCATAGTTATAACGCTGCTAGCATCAAACCTATATATCTCACCAACTTTATGTTGACTTTTTGAAGCATGTTATTCTCAGGTACAAATTAAGTCTTCCGCTGTGCATTTGCTCATATTAAAGACATTATTTGGAGTCGATCATCGCGATGGAACCAACTGTTGAAGATTCCGTCCGGGAGGATTAGTTCGGGTTTCTACAGTTGGTATCAGAGCGTTGGTCTTAGCGAACCAGGCCTTGCATTAGTGTGTCTAACTGATAAGTTGTTAGGATACATTAGTGAGTCTGGACTTTGACCGTGTCTACCTGTCAAAAGTTTTGCTTATCATTTCTAGTCGGAAACCATCTGCTTATCATCCTTAGGGAATTGCCTGCTTATCATTCTTTAGTCTAGACACGTCTTACTGCATCTAGTGCATCGATAGTGTATAGACAAAAATTCATATCTTAGTGCATCTGTAGACTTGCTTGTCATATGCCGTAAGTTCCTCTGTAGGCTATGAAATCTTTAGTATTATAGATATTCTATAAAGTTAGAATATCATCCTATATTCGAGAATCATTTCACATCGAAGATCCTTTTCATTCACCAAATTGCCCTCTTGGCAATGAACCAGAATCACTTACCGGCGAACCTGTTCGAGAAACCATTTTCTCCCTTATCTCTAGAGTATCTCGTCACGATTATATATTATCCCATATTTCGAATCTTGTTCATTCGCTCGCTCCAACCGCCAATCATCCCGGTGTACAAGCAGAAGTTAACGAACTACGCGCTCGTGTGACGGCTTTGGAGAATATGGTGCGAATGTTGCAAACACCAGCAGCAGCACCAGCAGCATAATCAGCACCACCATCATCAACGTCAACGGTATCCTTATTATCCCCAAATCACAACCGCGTCGTAAATCTCCACGTCACAAACTATACCTCAAGCATAATCACCGTTCTACGTATTGTTCTATCTACATAATTTTCGTTCTACATAACGTACTACATTGGTTACCATCACTTTACATAACATTCTACATCAATTATCTCCGTTCGATATGACGATTATTTAATTTCTAAAGTTAGAAATTATGTAATCTGGTATTAACGATAAATCAAATGAGTTTAATATCTTATTGACTCATTAAATCCATAATTGCATCTGAAGAAAGTATATATGCAAGTATATTTTCATAAAGATTGTAATTAAAAACTCTTCCGTACAAACTGTTAATGATGAAAATATTTTAACGGGTGGGTAGTACCCGAGGAATAATTAGAAGTTACACTGTACATTCTTCGAATCTGATTCAACGGACATTTGCTATCTCGCTTACAACCACCGATATACATATCTGTTCACCATAAAATGACTATTTTTGTTCAGATTTCATATTTGGATTTTGACCTATCAGAATCCAACAAGTGGCATAAAGAAGAAAACATTGGACAAAATAAAATTTGTTAGAAACAGACGAATTAACTAAATTGAAATATTGTTAGGAATCCACGCTAACTGTTCCTAGCTAACTGTTCCCGGCTAACATTTAATTTATCGCAATTTACATTCTCGCAATTTTAATTTCTGCACTGTACATACTGTCGGGACACGTATGCAAGGTTTCGACTTATCATATCGACCCATCTATATATATATTTCGGAACAACCGCAGACACTCTATATGTGAAGGTGGGAGTTGGCTATATAGGGTCGGAGTTGATTCCAAAATATATATATACTTTGAGTTGTGATCGACACCGAGACCGGTACACGGGTCAGGATACGTATTAATATTATATAATAAATTATATATGAATATGTTGAACTATTGGACTGTTGGACTGCTAACTTTGGACAATTAAAATGAATTAAAATATTGATTATAACATATGAAACTAAACAACTCTTCAAGTTTTCCACTTGATTTCATCCTAAACCTCCTTTGTATCTTGATGATTACAATTCGCATTCAAATCTTTCATAATTCTTGAAAACACCTTGATCAAGAAGTTGAACCGGCCGCACATCGTTTACGGAAGAAAGATTCATGCATATAATTATGCATCTGAAGAACTCGAATCCAAATTCATAGTTTAACACATACCGTAAAGAATCCTTTGCCATTTATTAGCAAAAACAACCCTACAATTCCTTTTCAAAAAGCTAATTTTGTCACAGCTCCACTTCGACTTCTCAGTGAGACTACTCCTACTATAACCTCGATATTTATACCTTGTCCTTTCACCGTTGTTACCGGAGAACCTTTTATATTTCACAACATCATCAGCAGATGTACCAGCAACTCGTTATCTCTTTGGCAAAATCCGCAATCAGTATTTTGAAAATCTCGTAGAAATTCTCTCAGTTATACCGAAAACGTCTATCCCTAAGAATTACATATTTCGAATGTGAGGTTTCTGAAAAACACCCTGGACTATGAAGTAGTTCTTGAAATGCTGATGGAGCAGCAAAAACCGTAAACGACCTTAATAGTCAAAAGTTTACAATGAAGTACAGTATGTTGGAAAACCCCAGAAAAAGAGAAGGGTTGAAACTGGAAAACGGATTGAGCAAAGTATGAAGGAGACCGTGGACAAATCATGAAAACTAAACCCGACTTAAAAAAAAATCCAAACAATTCAGTGCCCACTGAAACCGTTAGTAAGAACCCTACTCTTTATTCTAAACCTTTTCTGGATGATATTCTTCATCATCATCTTATCTTAGATATTATAAGACATCTTCATATCTTTCGTTATACACATTCTCCATATTTCTGGAGATATTTTCACAACTATTCTTATTTGTGATCATTTATCTTTCTGTAATATCTGCGTTACAATATAAAAGAAACGGTGTTACTTTCTAAATTCTGAAATCTCTGAGTTCAAAATAGAAATGTTCTGAAGCAGTGTTGGGAACTGATGCATGAATTAGTATAATATAATGAAACTTGATCAACTTCATTATATTACAGTAAGTCATGTTAAGTTTCTAATGGAATGTGATGATTCACAGTACCGTCATCATGTGCCATGTTACACGGCTCTTACATTCTATCCAATTCCGAAATGTATTAAGAACAAATCATCTTGATAGTTCTATCTTCCTGGAAATTCTGGTAATTTGACAAATCAAAATCGTGCCATTACCATTCTTTTCTGAGAACAATAGCTATGTTCATTCCAAATCTTATACCTACGAATTCCGAACCATTACTCGCTTGGCTTGAGGACGGGAAGGAGGTGGATTTATAGTGATATAACCGACATAGAAATCGAAACAGATTGGTACATTAAATCAAAGAAGATTACAATTTCCTTATTCGACGAAGAATCAAATCTTTTAGATTTTCAAGATTTCCTTTTTAAATCCCTTAAATTCCGTAAATTCACTGTGACTACGTCAAAAGTTAAACCTCTATCTCAATCTTTTGTGACAGCTTCACTCGTACGCTTCACATGATCGAATCGTTTTATCTATATTTCTTAAATATGATAAAACTCCATTATTACCCCATATTCGTCATGAAAATATTCTTATTGTTATCCATGACAACCTCTATCAAATTTCGGGGACGAAATTTCTTTAACAGGTGGGTACTGTAACGACCTGGAAATTTCCGACCAAATTTAAACATTAATCTTTATATGTTTCCGACACGATAAGCAAAATCGGTATTTTTGAGTTCAGAAAGTTTGAAATCTTTATTTGGTTGAACATTTACCCTTTAACCATGCCTGACGATTCACGAACCAATAAATGTTAATAAGATATGTGTGTATATATATATTTAAATATATATGAATAAACGAACTCTGTGTATAAGTAAAAATTGTATATATATTATATAAATATTAAAGATTCTATAAGATATATATAATTGATAAATATACATTGGTAATATTAATATTATTACTATTAATTTCACTGTTATTATTAACATTTTGTATCACTAAGATTACTATATGATGTATATATGAATTTTGAAAGGTAAATGTGTCATTAAAAGTATTATTATCGTTAATAATTCTAATGATATTATTATTATTATTATATGTCTTATTAATATTACATATTAAAATTTGTATAATCAATGTTATCATAATTAATGATATTATTGTTATTATTTTATTAAGAATTATTATTAATAAATTATTATTCTCTGTATTATTGTTGTTTATAGAACATAATACAAAATTATTATATTTATCATTAATAATATTTTTTTTTGTATTAATTGATAATATTAAGATTTTATATTATTATTATTAATTCTATATTTAATATTATTATCAAGATATTTAGTTATTATTAAAATTAAATTAAATATAATACTCTGTATTTAAAAACGAATCTAGGTGTGATTTTTTTATCTGTTTAATTATTATTTTTGATTTGGATTTTTCCTTCTTTTTCGTACTACCTGTTAACCCGTGAACTCAATTATCAATTCATCTCAAAACGTTTCAATTAATCAAAGTATTATATGTATGTACTGATACTTATCTTTACGCCTCAAAAATTTAACAGAACTCCTGAAGAAACTCAAAACCCGTTCCCCTGTTCCTCAACACGATTTAACATTAATTGATTTTGAACCAATTTCAAAAATCTAAAGATGTGGAAGTGTTAGGAATATTTAGTTTAAACGATCTGCAAAGTCTCAGATCCCAAATCTTGATATCGAAATCTAATTTTGAGTTCAAAGGATCAATTTTTAAAAAAATAACGACGGTACATCGATTTAATTGGGTTTTTCTGTTATAGTTCAAGACCAATTAATGATTCCATTACGTTCTAAAGTCGATTTGAAACTATATTCATGTAGAAACCTCGAGCTAAAACATTCGAAATTTTTGAAACCGATTTTGAGTTCATAAAATGGGTATCGGGTCTGTTAGTCGAAATATTAATATTCGTTGTCTGTTTTAATTGATTTCATAACTTAATAGATTTCGTTATATATCAGTTGAAAGTTTTTAAAACAAGATTAATGATTCATTGAACATAAAATCACTCGGTGGATTTGCTTTGTGAATATGATGAAGATGAACAATAGTTAACAGAAAACAGTATAATTATATATTGAAGTCGTAATAAAACAGAAATATCAACCAGCCTAGCTGGTTGAACTTGTTAGCGTGTGTTCGGAAGGTCATGGGTTCGAGTCCCGGGAGTGGCAAGGATGTTTTTTTTTGACAACTTCTCCTTATTGAGGTAGTCTTATCTTCTATTTTATTATTAATATATTTATTATTATTATTAATATTATTATTTTTATTATTAATATGATTATTATTATTATTATTATTATTATTGTTATGTTTATTATTAGTAATTGTTATTGTTGTAAGTATTATTAGTATTATTATTATTATTATTATTATTATTATTATTATTATTATTATTATTATTATGTGTATCAAAATCATTATTTTTATTATCATAATTATAACTAAGATTATTATTATTATTGCTATAATTATGAAAGAAATAAAATTTATTATTTTCATCCTTAATATTAGAATTCGCACTATTTTATAATTATTAGTATTACTAAGAATATTATCATTTCTAGTATTAATATGATTATTAGTATTATTATTATTGAACATATATTCATTATTATCACTAATAATAATATATAAATTTACTTGATAATAAGATATGTAAATTAATAAATATACAAATGATATAGGTTCGTGAATCCAAGGCCAACCTTATACGTGATCAATGATGTTATATGTATTTCTACTACGAAATACAGACGGTGAGTATATAGTCCCCTTTCTAAACTTTAAATATTTTTGGGCTGAGAATACATGTGCTATTTTTATAAATGAATTTACGTTATGGACACAAGTGACTAAAATTACGTTCTACATGGGTTTGAATCAAAAATCCCCTAGCTTGGTAACTTTAACTATTGGTTTATGAACTGGTAGGCGCGAATCCTAAAGATAGATCTATCGGGTTTTACACCCCCACCCAGATGTTGTTCTAGTCACTACTGAACTAGAAGAACGGGTGTTTAGTACTTCGAGGTTAACGGAACGCACTTGATTCGGTGCACATATTATTATAACTCAGGGGTACACACTCTTGTTAAGGCTAGTTACCGGGTGCCCATTGCTTGGAATGCTTTTCATACACTTGCGAGTGTATTATATTTTTAATATATGAAATCTTGTGGTCCATAGTTATAACGCTGCTAGCATCAAACCTATATATCTCACCAACTTTATGTTGACTTTTTGAAGCATGTTATTCTCAGGTACAAATTAAGTCTTCCGCTGTGCATTTGCTCATATTAAAGACATTATTTGGAGTCGATCATCGCGATGGAACCAACTGTTGAAGATTCCGTCCGGGAGGATTAGTTCGGGTTTCTACAAAAAGCATTGGCGAATTACATGTGTAGCGACCCGACCAAATCGTCATTGACGGCGCCGCTAACTTAGGTCCCGTTACGTGGTCGTAGTCCCTATATGAGACTCGTTTGACCAAAATTATGTCGCGTCCTTTTGAAACGTATCATGCTTGCAAAGTTTAGTTTACAAAACCGTTCGACAACAATTTCAAGTTTGCAAAAGTATAAATTATAAATGAGATAACTTGCGACATAATTAGTTTAAAATCACGGTTGCTATAAATAGCGTAAGTATGTAAACGATATGTTTGAATCCAAAGGTGCTATTACTAGCGTATGTATGTATGTATGCTTGACCCCAAGCAAGAAATCAGAGTGTATGCATGTATGCTTAACTCCAAGCAAGTATGAGTGTACGCGGAAGCATGTATCAAGTAGCCAAGTATGAACCTGAGAAACATATAGAAAACTGTCAACGAAAAACGTTGGTGAAATCATAGGTGTTTGTAAACGTTGTTTTTGAACCACAAGATTTAGTATAAGATGATTATCAAAATCATTTGCATTCCAAAGTTGTTGTTTGTATCCCGGGCACCCAATTATCAAACTTAACTGTTTTGCACCCTTTGCGTAGTGTTAGAACATACACTAGACCCGAAAATATATTTCATCCGCTAACGGTAGCGAACCGTCCGAATGAGGCTCGTCAAGCCCATGTGATCACATAATATAAGTTCACGTTTACACCCTGCAAGTGTAACTAATGATAATTGAATTGAGGCTTTTTGTCCAAACCCGTACGTGGAATGTTCGTTTTCGTACTTGTGTTCAAGTGTAAAAGTATGATACGTATATGTTTCTCATCCCATAGTTTAAAGCATAAAAGTTGTTGAAAGATGGGACTATGATCTCACCTCGAGTGCACGAGTATAAAAGTACTTCACAAAGTAAACGTGTGCATGATTGTTGCTTAGCCTTGACCTAAACAAGTAAGTTGTATCAATTAACCGGTTACGACACAAGGTCGGACGAAATGTGTTCAATTAGTCCTATGGCTCGTTACGACTCGAATAGTATAGCATGTGAATCACGTTGTCAAGTTTCATGCAAGAATCAAGTATAAAAGAAGATTAGAATGATTGCATAAACGTTTGGTTAAGTTTAACTAAAAGTCAAACTCGGTCAAGTCAAAGTCAACGAAAAAGTCAACACGTTCGGGTCGGATCCCGAACTATTTTTCTAAGGTTTTTAATCATATATAAGCATGTTAGAACAAGTTACATGTGAATCGGAGGTGCGTAGCGTAGCAAACATTTTCTAAATTTTGACCATGTAGGTCAGAACCCAAACACGGCTATTGCCGCGCCGCGGCCAGAGGTGTCGTGCCGCGACATTAGGCGTGGCCTGGTACCTGGTCAGTTTCAAAAGTTCAAGTCTTGATCCAAAATTCAATTTAGCACAAAACGCAAACCGTAAACACTTAGAATACGCATCTTATATCATTGGAAAGCTCTTTTAACAAGGAATACAATTAACTACCTTTCACAAGCAAAAACATCAATTACAATAACCAAAAACTCGTCAATTGATCAAGAAAGGTTTATTTTCAAAGTTTCAAGTTTGTAAAACGTATTTTATGATTCGGGAATCCAATTTACACATACGATATGCCGTTTCGAAGGTAATTAAGCATACAATGCATCTAAACACTTACTAACAACATTAACAAGCATTCAACGGATCAAAAGTTCATTTCAAAGTCTATCAAACCCTAACCAAAATTCACAAAAATCAATAATCATGTGTTTGAAGTTTTCTTAATCAACCTACGCATCAAAACGAAGCTAGTGATACTAGTAACACAATTAAAACATGAACTTTAACAATTTAACAACATTAACGCATCCAAAATCAAAGATTAAGCACACCCATTTCAAGTTCATGCTAGTTACTCCAAAAACAACAAATCGAGCAAACCAAACATATATTCATGTTAGACTTGAGCCATAGACACTAACTAACACCATTTCAAGTATATAAAACGAATTTAGAGAAATCTAGTATTTTAGAAACGTTACCCAAATGAGATGAAGTTGGTACCAAAATGTAGAGGATGAAGAGAGGATCACGAATATGTATTTTGTTTTGATGTTTGCCTCTTGATCCAGATTTAGATGATGATTTTGTGAGTTGGTTGTTTAAGTTCCAAAAATGGAAGTATGAAGAGAGAAAGAGGAGAAAGAGATGAGAAGGTGGGTGGAGATGAATGGGTGGATGAGGTGGGTTGACTAGTTGGCCTAGTCAACTAGTTTGCCCACTTGGCAACCTCGGTCCCTCAAGTTTCAAAGCGGGTGCGTGAATTCACCAAACGAATATTTTAAAAATGCTCGAGTAAACGAGTGATGTTATACTTAAATAACGGAAATATTATGAATGCTAGTCAACGGAAACTAGGAATTTAAATAACGAAAGATATTATAAAAAAAAAAGATAGTGTTAAAAATAAATATAACGGAAAAACGCGGGATGTTACATTACCTACACCTTAAAAGAAATTTCGTCCCGAAATTTAGTTGGAAGTAGTAGTTGTTGGTTCTTCTTCGAAATGTTGTGTTGCCGATTCTACGAATAAGTGAAGGTACTTCCTTGAGTATTTTAACGAACCTTGACATTTGGGATTTTACGTTGTTTTAAAGTTTGGTTTCACGATTTATAATTCAACCGGTCCTCCTAGGAAGTGAAGTTTGTCATCGATAGTAAGCTCATCGAAAGGAATAACAAGTTCTTATTTCGCAAGACACTTCTGTAAGTTGATTCATAAAATGTAGGATGAACGGAGACTCAAACGTGTCGGAAAATCTAAACGGCTAGTAACGGGTTCAAAACGCCCCCGGATTCTAAAAGGTTTTGTGTATCGCAGATTTAGCTTTCTATGTTTCCCGAAACGGATTGCACCTTCTCAAGGTGCGACTTTTAACGCTACGCGGTTGCCCACTTGGAATTTGAAATGTTTACGTCTAACATCGGTGTAGCTCTTTTGGAGACTACGGGCCGTCTTGAGCCCTTCTTGGAATTGAATAATTTTTCGGTTGTTTCATGAATGAGTTCGGGTCCGGTGGTTTGCTTGTCACCTACTTCGGCTCAACGATTAAGAAAACGATAATTGCGGCTATACGGGTCCTCAAAAAGTGTGACGTTAATACTTGAATGAAAATTATTGTAGTAAGAGAATTCGGTTAAAGGCAAAAACTTTTCTCAAGTAAATTTGAAGTTGATAACGCAAACTCGTATTATGGTTTCTAAGGTTTGAATCATGTGTTTGCTTGGTCCGTCGGTTTGTGGATGATACGCGGTACTCATGTTTAAACGTGGTCCCGAGGCTTTTTGTAAGGCACTCCGAAATCTAGAAGTGAAATGAGAATCTCGATCCGAAATGAGGTACATTTCTTTAAGGTATATTTGAAAGAGTTCGTTAGGACGTGAAAACGTTTGTTGGAACAAGTTTCTGTTTCTCAAGAATTTCGCGCCGCGGAAGATTTATCGGTTTCTAAAAACGTTCGTTAGGACTATTCACCCTCGAGGCGAATACTAGTATAACGTGAGGAGTCTCTCCCTCCATTGAGAATTTAGAATAAAGATTTCCTAATACGAAAGTGCGAGTGTAAAGCGAGAGAGGTTTCCGCCTCGATCTGAGCATAACAAGCATATTGTAGTTCGTCGATAAACTGTAAGAAAACGAGATAGTATACGCGTATAACATATGTTTGAAGTCGGAAGAATTTGTCATTCATTCGGAAGCATAAATATGGTTCGATAATAATCGAAGATGTGTCCCGGGTATGGTTGTTATCAATATTCTCAGAGTTTTCGGATATCCCAAACAAGAAAAATGAAGTCATGTACATGGCACATGGTGGTGATTAGGTTGATCGAGTCCAATCACCATCACGTGTCACTAAAACTTTGGTGTGAATTACCGTAATATAACCACGTTGATCGAGTGTCGTTATATTACGCTAACTCATACCTCCATTCCCACATCACTCCATAGATTCAGGTTCGTGTAATCGTGAAGTTTTAAAATGAACAAAGCATAGCGACATCACCAACGTGACTCGTATTTAATATCAAGAATTAGTGCAACTCTAAAGAAGCGTTCCCCGAGGGAAGTGTATAAATGATTGTTCACGTCAATGCGGTTCAAGTCAAACGATAATGCCTTTAGGCACGAAAAGAGTAACGAATCATGATAACAAATAGTACGTAGCCTTAGTGATAATTAGCGATGACGATACTCACCTAGAGTAGTGATGGTAGTAACAAGAAGTGGTAGATAGTAAGGAACACCGGTGTGACACCGATAGTAAGTTGAAATGGTGGCGAATCATAATCTGGGAGACAGGGTTCCCGGACAAGTGTGACCAATGAAGTCGTTGTCATCCTTACGCGCATGAATCTTAAGTTTACATGTGTTACGCGAAAGTGGTAGATTACAGATTCGTATGATGAAAACTTGGTACCATTAAGAAGTTTGCCTAAGAATGATTCAAGTATAATGCACAAGTAGTCAAGTAAGTGCTATCTATAGCAATGTATGTCAGAATGCAATGGCTAACTATCCGGTTGTAGTCTAGATTCACTAATGCGTCCTAACGACTCTGTCAGACACACTAATGCATATCCTAGTTCCCTACAACCAACGCTCTGATACCATCTGTAGCGACAGATGGGGTAGAAACCCACCCAGTGCCTTTCCAGCTAACCGCTTGGTGACCACTGAGTGTACCTCAGACACTGATTTTACGGCCCGCATTTCTACCAAACTGCCAACCCTCAAATTCCAAGGGATCGCAAGGGGTAAGAGCCAATGCTTCGTCACAGGTAACACTGTGAGAACCCCCTCTACGATTAACCCGCCAAAAAGCATAGTCCGTATGAGTGCCCGGCCTGACAGCCGGCGCGCGTGACTACCTTTACGGCTAAGGTTAAACCAGCTCTGATACCATCTGTAGCGACCCGACCAAATCGTCATTGACGGCACCGCTAACTTAGGTCCCGTTACGTGGTCGTAGTCCCTATATGAGACTCGTTTGACCAAAATTATGTCGCGTCCTTTTGAAACGTATCATGCTTGCAAAGTTTAGTTTACAAAACCGTTCGACAACAATTTCAAGTTTGCAAAAGTATAAATTATAAATGAGATAACTTGCGACATAATTAGTTTAAAATCACGGTTGCTATAAATAGCGTAAGTATGTAAACGATATGTTTGAATCCAAAGGTGCTATTACTAGCGTATGTATGTATGTATGTATGCTTGACCCCAAGCAAGAAATCAGAGTGTATGCATGTATGCTTAACTCCAAGCAAGTATGAGTGTACGCGGAAGCATGTATCAAATAGCCAAGTATGAACCTGAGAAACATATAGAAAACTGTCAACGAAAAACGTTGGTGAAATCATAGGTGTTTGTAAACGTTGTTTTTGAACCACAAGATTTAGTATAAGATAATTATCAAAATCATTTGCATTCCAAAGTTGTTGTTTGTATCCCGGGCACCCAATTATCAAACTTAACTGTTTTGCACCCTTTGCGTAGTGTTAGAACATACACTAGACCCGAAAATATATTTCATCCGCTAACGGTAGCGAACCGTCCGAATGAGGCTCGTCAAGCCCATGTGATCACATAATATAAGTTCACGTTTACACCCTGCAAGTGTAACTAATGATAATTGAATTGAGGCTTTTTGTTCAAACCCGTACGTGGAATGTTCGTTTTCGTACTTGTGTTCAAGTGTAAAAGTATGATACGTATATGTTTCTCATCCCATAGTTTAAAGCATAAAAGTTGTTGAAAGATGGGACTATGATCTCACCTCGAGTGCACGAGTATAAAAGTACTTCACAAAGTAAACGTGTGCATGATTGTTGCTTAGCCTTGACCTAAACAAGTAAGTTGTATCAATTAACCGGTTACGACACAAGGTCGGGCGAAATGTGTTCAATTAGTCCTATGGCTCGTTACGACTCGAATAGTATAGCATGTGAATCACGTTGTCAAGTTTCATGCAAGAATCAAGTATAAAAGAAGATTAGAACGATTGCATAAACGTTTGGTTAAGTTTAACTAAAAGTCAAACTCGGTCAAGTCAAAGTCAACGAAAAAGTCAACACGTTCGGGTCGGATCCCGAACTATTTTTCTAAGGTTTTTAATCATATATAAGCATGTTAGAACAAGTTACATGTGAATCGGAGGTGCGTAGCGTAGCAAACATTTTCTAAATTTTGACCATGTAGGTCAGAACCCAAACACAGCTATTGCCGCGCCGCGGCCAGAGGTGTCGCGCCGCGACATTAGGCGTGGCCTGGTACCTGGTCAGTTTCAAAAGTTCAAGTCTTGATCCAAAATTCAATTTAGCACAAAACGCAAACCGTAAACACTTAGAATACGCATCTTATATCATTGGAAAGCTCTTTTGACAAGGAATACAATTAACTACCTTTCATAAGCAAAAACATCAATTACAATAACCGAAAACTCGTCAATTGATCAAGAAAGGTTTATTTTCAAAGTTTCAAGTTCGTAAAACGTATTTTATGATTCGCGAATCCAATTTACACATACGATATGCCGTTTCCAAGGTAATTAAGCATACAATGCATCTAAACACTTACTAACAACATTAACAAGTATTCAACGGATCAAAAGTTCATTTCAAAGTCTATCAAACCCTAACCAAAATTCACAAAAATCAATAATCATGTGTTTGAAGTTTTCTTAATCAACCTACGCATCAAAACGAAGCTAGTGATACTAGTAACACAATTAAAACATGAACTTTAACAATTTAACAACATTAACTCATCCAAAATCAAAGATTAAGCACACCCATTTCAAGTTCATGCTAGTTAATCCAAAAACAACAAATCGAGCAAACCAAACATATATTCATGTTAGACTTGAGCCATAGACACTAACTAACACCATTTCAAGTATATAAAACGAATTTAGAGAAATCTAGTATTTTAGAAACGTTACCCAAATGAGATGAAGTTGGTACCAAAATGTAGAGGATGAAGAGAGGATCACGAATATGTAATTTGTTTTGATGTTTGCCTCTTGATTCGGATTTAGATGATGATTTTGTGAGTTGGTTGTTTAAGTTCCAAAAATGGAAGTATGAAGAGAGAAAGAGGAGAAAGAGATGAGAAGGTGGGTGGAGATGAATGGGTGGATGAGGTGGGTTGACTAGTTGGCCTAGTCAACTAGTTTGCCCACTTGGCAACCTCGGTCCCTCAAGTTTCAAAGCGGGTGCGTGAATTCGCCAAACGAATATTTTAAAAACGCTCGAGTAAACGAGTGATGTTATACTTAAATAATGGAAATATTATGAATGCTAGTCAACGGAAACTAGGAATTTAAATAACGAAAGATATTATAAAAAAAAGATAGTGTTAAAAATAAATATAACGGAAAAACGCGGGATGTTACAACTTAAGACGGCAGAAGCAAGCATGGGTAAAAGGGCTTCACCCGTGTTTACGATCAATGAAGGCGGGTCCAAAAACCATAACACTTCTAAGCCAAAGGCGGCTAATAGAAAAGGACCCGCCTACCAAGGCAAGGGCAAGGGAAAGGGGAAGATGGTTACCCCAACCAACAACAAGAAGCAAAAGGTTGCCGGTAAAGCTAACCCCAAGGAAGATCCGTGCTTCGGTTGCGGTGAAATGGGTCACTGGAAACGCAACTGCCCGGTCTACCTCAAGGAGTTGAAGGAAAAGAGGGATGCAGGGCAAACCTCAGGTAATGTATATATGGTATACATTGAGCTTAGTATTACTTCTTCTAATACATGGTATTAGACACAGGATGTGGAACTCATATTTGCAATACTTTGCAGGGGTTCAAAAGAAGTGATCAAGATGCGGGAACAACAAGTCTCTTCATAGGAAATGGAACAAGGGTGCAAGTGAAAGCTCAAGGAGACTTTGTTTTAGAGCTACCAAGTAGTTTGGAGCTTGTTTTGAAAAATGTTTTGTATGCACCCGATTTATCTCGAAACATTATTTCTGTATCCCGTTTGAAACAATATGGTTTTTATCTTAATTTCATTAATGATGATATCCATGTTTCTTTAGATAATGTGTTCTATTTTAAGGCTTCGCCTTCGAATGGTATTTATGAATTGGTTCATGATGACACATCATACAATAGCTCAATATACCATGCAAACACCAAGAAACTCAAAAGGGATTTGAGTGATTCCTACTTATGGCATTGTCGCCTTGGTCACATAAACAAGAATCAAATGCATACACTTCAAAAGAATGGCCTTTTGAAATCAAATGAACTAGACTCGTTTGATGTATGTGAATCTTGTTTACAAGGCAAAATGACTAAAGCACCTTTCAAAGGGACCTATGAAAGGGCTAAGGACTTATTGGGATTAATACATTCGGATGTATGTGGACCCTTTAAGCCCATGACTAGGAATGGTGAAAGATACTTCGTCACTTTCATTGATGACTTCTGTCGTTTCGGATATGTCTACTTATTAAGACACAAGGACGAAACTTTTGAAGCATTCAAGGAATATCAAAGCGAAGTACAAAATCAACTCAATAAGACAATCAAGGTACTTCGTACCGATAGAGGAGGTGAATACCTAAGCGATGCTTTCCAAGATCATCTTAAAGGTTGTGGGATTATCTCGCAACTTACTCCTCCTGGAACACCCCAACTTAATGGAGTTTCTGAAAGGAGGAACCGAACCCTAATGGATATGGTTCGATCTATGATGGCTAGAAGCTCGTTGCCTCTATCATTTTGAGGTTATTGTCTATGCTCCGCGGCTCGTATTCTAAATATGGCCCCAACCAAGAAAGTGGAACGAACTCCTCATGAGATGTGGTTTGGAAAACCTCCATCTCTATCATACTTAAAGGTATGGGGATGTGAAGCTTACCCTAAGCGTTACGTCCCTAATAAGTTGAATGCTCGATCCACGAAGTGTATCTTCATAAGGTATCCCAAGGATGATATGGGATACTATTTCTACGATCCAACCGAGCAAAATGTATTTGTTGCTCGAAAGACTGAATTCCTTGAAACTAAGTTCCTAATGGAAGGAAATAGTGAAAGGAAGATAGATCTTGAAGAGGTTCAAGATCAAGTAGATGATACACGATTGGTTGACACTAGCACTCAACATGAAAATGTTGAGAGTGATCAAATGAATGATCAAAATACACAAGACGTTCGCAGATCTGGTAGGATTAGTAATCCTCCTGAGAGATATGGGTTTCTCATGGATGGTTTCTATGTGGTTGATTTGGATGAACCAACAAACTACCAAGATGCTTTATCAAGGATTGATAAGAATAAATGGCAGGAAGCCATGAACGCTGAGATGCAATCCATGTATGACAACCAAGTTTGGGAACTTGTTGAACAACCTACTGGCTCAAGGCTAGTTGATTGTAAATGGCTTTTCAAAATGAAAACTGACATACATGGAAACTTGGATACACATAAAGCTAGACTTGTAGCAAAAGGTTTCACTCAAACTTAAGGGGTTGACTATGATGAAACTTTTTCGCCTGTGGCAATGCTGAAGTCTATTAGGATATTACTTGCCATTGCTGCTCATCATGATTATGAAATATGGCAAATGAATGTCAAGACCGCTTTCCTAAATGGACATCTTGAGGAAGATGTCTATATGGTTCAGCCTGAAGGTTTTGTTGATCCGAAGTGTCCTAAAAAGGTATGCAAGTTAAAGAAGTCAATCTACGGATTGAAACAAGCATCTAGAATGTGGAATCATCGTTTTAATGAGGAAGCCAAGAAATTTGGCTTTATTAAAAATGGTGATGAAGCTTGTGTATACAAGAAAGCTAGTGGGAGCACTGTCATGTTCCTTGTATTATATGTGGATGATATATTATTATTTGCGAACGATATTTCGGCAATGCAAGGTGTTAAAACTTGGCTAAGTAAATGCTTATCCATCAAGGATCTTGGAGAAGCACAATACGTTTTGGGGATTGGGATCTACAGGGACAGATCAAAGAAACTGATAGGTTTGAATCAAAGTGCATACATTGAAAAGATCTTGAAAAGGTTCAAGATGGAGAACTCTAAGAAAGGTTTGGTACCTATTCAAAGAGGAACGCTCCTTAGTTCATCTCAGTGTCCCACCACAAAAGATGAACAGGAAAGAATGAAGAAAGTCCCATATGCGTCTGCTATTGGGTCAATCATGTATGCAATGATATGCACTAGACCGGATGTGTCATGCGCTCTTAGCCTGACAAATAGATACTAGAATAACCCAGGAAACAGTCATTGGATTGCTGTTAAAAGTATATTGAAATACCTTAGGAGGACTAAGGATATGTTTCTAATATATGGGTCTGGTGAGGAGGAGCTCGCTGTGAAAGGTTACGTGGACGCGAGTTTCCAAACTGATCGTGATGATTCTCGATCACAATCCGGTTATGTCTTCACATTAAATGGAGGTGCGGTCTCTTGGAAGAGTTCAAAATAGGATGTTGTTGCATTATCAACTACGGAGTCGGAGTACATTGCCGCCTCATTGGCAGCTCAGGAAGCTGCATGGATGAAGAAATTCATCGACGAATTAGGAGTAGTCCCTTCCATTCAGGACCCTCTTGAGATCTTTTGTGACAACGAGGGTGCGATTACTCAAATCAAGGAACCTCGTGCTCACCAAAAGACCCGTCACATTGAGCGGAGATTCAACTACATAAGGGATGAAGTTGAAAAGGGAAAGATATGTATTCTCAAAGTTCACACAGATCTTAATATAGCGGATCCACTCACGAAGGTCTTACATGGTGCGAAACATCAAGGGCATGTTAGTGCATTAGGGCTTCGATATTCTAGTGATTGGTTGTGATCTGTTTTAAGTATTGTAATGGAACGAAATTGTTCAAACTCATTAATATAATTATGGCATTAGTTTATTTTGAGTTATGTTCCTATTTTGCATATTGTATCCATGAATAAGTAATTATTTTAAATTTCGTAGTCGATCACATTTGCGGGAACAAGTGTGAGGTTTAGACTATTGTGAACTTGGATTGGTATACATTCACGGGATGAATGTGGGGCAAGGTTGCTACCAAGGTTCACAGATATTTGTGGGATACAAATATTGGAAGACCCGCCCTCAAGATTTACTAAATGGAACCTTTGTGGTTGATCACACGTAATCTTGAGTAAAGGCGAATATCATTATATCCTCTGACCTGAGATACATATTGGGTTCGGATATTCACTAAGTATTCTGCCTTGATTCTTTCCTTCGCTATTCTGAAATATGGTAGTTCATAAGGAAGAGCTCAGGTGTAATACAAAGTATATATCTAGGACGTATGTAATCAAGATGGAATTTGTCCCTCTTATTCGTTGAGAGTCAAGATGTCTAAGGCCTGATAAAGTTAAATCTAGAAGAGAGTGATCACTCTGTGTCTCTTGGATTTAACATGACATCTAGGATGAAAGGATAAATGAAAGATTCACCTATTCATATTCGAGATGGGAACTCAAAAGGGATGATGTTATTGAATGGCACAAAGTCATAACATATTGGGGGTGATGGACGGTCGTTAGGTGGTATCCATCACTTGCATTAATTTCTTATGTTTCTCGTGCAAGTGGGAGATTGAAGGTATTTTGTATGCCCGAGAGACATATTAAATTAATGTGGCTAATATGTTTTGATCCAAGTCGGGTCATACCCAATAACAAGCTTACCGACACCTTATTCGTATTTGATCTTGGTGATTGGATCATTGATTAAATACGCGACACTTGAACTGTAAGAAAATGGTTTCTGAAAACAATTGCACTTGATATGTATATATATATATATATATATATATATATATATATATATATATATATATATATATATATATATATATATATATATATATATATATATATAAATCATGGAATGATTTATATAATGAGGACTTAATTATTTATAGGTTAAATAATTAAATAAGTCATGTTGCATTTTATAAAATTGGTTTTATAAAATAAAGTATACATGACAAATAATATGGAATTTTATATATTTGGTTTTATAAATAATACATACATAATTTATAAAAATGCAAGTTTATGATATTTGTTTTATAAAATCTAATTTTATAAAACAAGTTTATAAAATATGCATGTACATAAAATGTGTCAAGTATTATTTTATAAACAAAGTGGGGAGTGGCCTTGGAGTTAGAAGTAAGCATGCTAAAGACTTCAAAACATGGCCATACTTTCCCAATTCCATATAGAAGCATCTTGACTCATTTTCAAACATACACATGCAATTAATACTTCAAAATTCTGCAAAAAACTCTCATATACAGCAGCTGTATGCCGTGACCTTTAGGAGGTAGAAAGGGTTCTTTATTTTGTTTTTTGCAAGCTCATTCAAGTGTCAAACAAAATCCTAACTAATAGCAAGGGTGTTGGTGCATAGTTTGGGGTATAACTACTTGAGGTTTCATTGTTTTGAAGCTCCATTCATCATCATCTTCATCATAATCTATCAACAAGCTAGGAGAAGGTATATACTCTTTTCTTGCTTGTAGTTTGTAAGTATGTTTCACAACTTGATCCTAATTAGGATTTAACTTTAATTGGTTAAAGATTAATAAGTTACTAAATGGTTATTTACATGCTTCCGCTTTGAATGATTCTTAAAAGGTTTTAAGTATTATGAAACTTGTTAAATCCCAAAAAAGCATCCGGTACTTTGGATGGGGTTTGTTAGGCCCAATAGATCTATCTTTAGGATTCGCGTCAATTAGGGTGTCTGTTCCCTAATTCTTAGATTACCAGACTTAATAAAAAGGAGCATATTCGATTTCGATAATTCAACCATAAAATGTAGTTTCACGTAGTTGTGTCTATTTTGTAAATCATTTATAAAACCTGCATGTATTCTCATCCCAAAAATATTAGATTTTAAAAGTGGGACTATAACTCACTTTCACAGATATTTCCTTCCTCGGAAATAAGACTTGGCCACGGATCGATTCACGAACCTATACAAATATGTACATATATATCAAAGTATGATCAAAATATAATTACAACCATTTTTTTTATGTTTTAAAGATTTGAGTGTATTAAGTCAGCTGTCCTCGTTAATAACCTACAACTAGTTGTCCACAGTTAGATTTACAGAAATAAATCGATATATATTATCTTGAATCAATTCACGACCCAGTGTATACACGTCTTAGGCTAGATCACAACTTAAAGTATATATATTTTTGGAATCAACCTCAACCCTGTATAGTTAACTCCAACATTACTGCATATAGAGTGTCTATGGTTGTTCCAAATAATATATATACATGGGTCGATATGATATGTCAAAAAATTTGCATATGTGTCTATGGTATCTCAAGATTACATAATATATCAGAATACATGTATAATACAATATAAGTTAGCTAGGATATGATTTGTATAGATTTGTTAAACATTTCCCGTAGCTAAAAAGATCAAAAATATCCAATCTTGTTTTACCCATAACTTCTTCATTTTAAATCCGTTTTGAGTGAATCAAATTGCTATGGTTTCATATTGAAATCTAATTTAAGAATCCAAACAGAAAAAGTATAGGTTTATAGTCGGAAATTTAAGTTACATGTCAATTACTAAAGAGGTAGTCATTTCCGTCGAAAGAACAACATCTTGATGACCATTTTGAAAAACATACTTTCACTTTGAGTTTAACCAAGATTTTTGGATATAGTTTCATGTTCATATGAAAAATCATTTTCTCAGAAGAACAACTTTTAAATCAAAGTTTATCATAGTTTTTAATTATCCAAACCAAAACAGCCCCGGTTTCACTACGACGGCGTATATCCGATTTTATGGTGTTCATCGTGTTTCCAGGTTTTAAATTATTAAGTTAGCATATCATATAGATATAGAACATGTGTTTAGTTGATTTTAAAAGTCAAGTTAGAAGGATTAACTTTTGTTTTTGAACAAGTTTAGAATTAACTAAACTATGTTCTAGTGATTACAAGTTTAAACCTTCGAATAAGATAGCTTTATATGTATGAATCGAATGATGTTATGAACATCATTACTACCTCAAGTTTTCTGGATAAAACTACTGGAAATGAGAAAAATGGATCTAGCTTCAAAGGATCGTTGGATGGCTTGAAAGTTCTTGAAGCAGAATCATGACACGAAAACAGTTCAAGTAAGATTTTCACTCGAAATAAGATTGTTATAGTTGTAGAAATTGAATCAAAGTTTGAATATGAATATTACCTTGAATTAGAAAGATAACCTACTGTAAATAACAAAGGTTCCTTGATCTTATATGATTACTTGGAATGGATTAGAAAGCTTGGAAGTAGACTTGCAAACTTGGAAGTATTCTTGATTTTTATGAAACTATACTTATGGAATTTATGAAGAACACTTAGAACTTGAAGTTGAAACTTGAGAGAGATCAATTATATGAAGAAAATTAAAGAATGAAAGTGTTTGTAGGTGTTTTTGGTCGTTGGTATATGGATTAGATATAAAGGATATGTAATTTTGTTTTCATGTAAATAAGTCATGAATGATTACTAATATTTTTGTAATTTTATGAGATATTTCATGCTAGTTGCCAAATGATGGTTCCCACATGTGTTAGGTGACTCACATGGGCTGCTAAGAGCTGATCATTAGAGTGTATTTACCAATAGTACATACATCTAAAAGATGTGTATTGTACGAGTACGAATACGGGTGCATACGAGTAGAATTGTTGATGAAACTGAACGAGGATGTAATTGTAAGCATTTTTGTTAAGTAGAAGTACTTTGATATGTGTCTTGAAGTCTTTCAAAAGTGTAAGAATACATATCAAAACACAACATGTATATACATTCTAATGGAGTCGTTAAGTCTTCGTTAGTCGTTACATGTAAGTGTTGTTTTGAAACCTTTAAGTTAACGATATCAATTAATATTGTTAACCCAATGTTTATTATATCAAATGAGATGTTAAATTATCATGTTATCATGATATTATGATGTATGAATATCTCTTAATATGCTATATACATTAAAATATCGTTACAACGATAATCGTTACATATAAGTCTCGTTTCGTAATTTTTGAGTTAGTAGTCTTGTTTTTACATATGTAGTTCATTGTTAACACACTTAATGATATATTTAAATATCATTTTATCATGTTAAATATAGTGTATCAATATCTTAATATGATACATATGTATTTAGTAGATGTTATCATAACGATAATCGTTATATATATCATTTCAAGTTTCTTAACTTAGTAATCTCATTTCTTATGTATATCACACATTGTTAATATACTTAGTGAGATACTTACTCATCATAATCTCATGTCAACCATATATATATGTCTATATATACCACAACATGTAGTTTTTACAAATTTGTAACGTTCGTGAATCGCCGGTCAACTTGGGTGATCAATTGCCTATATGAAACTTATTTCATTTAATCAAGTCTTAACAAGTTTGATTGCTTAACACATTGGAAACATTTAGTTATGTAAATATCAATCTCAAGTAATATATATAAACATGGAAAAGTTTGGGTCACTACAATAAATTGATATATATTATCTTGAATCAATCCACGACCCAGTGTATACACGTCTCAGGCTAGATCACAACTCAAAGTATATATATTTTTGGAATCAACCTCAACCCTGTATAGCTAACTCAATCATTACTGAATATAGAGTGTCTATGGTTGTTCCAAATAATATATATAGATGGGTCGATATGATATGTCAAAACATTTGCATACGTGTCTATAGTATCCCAAGATTACATAATATATTAGAATACATGTATAATACAATATAAGTTAGCTAGGATATGATTTGTATAGATTTGTTACAAATTTCACGTAGCTACAACAAGCAAAATTATCCAATCCTGTTTTACCCATAACTTCTTCGTTTTAAATCCGTTTTGAGTGATTCAAGTTGCTATGGTTTCATATTGAACTTAAGTTTATGAATCTAAACAGAAAAAGTATAAGTTTATAGTCGGAAATACAGGTTACAAGTCATTTTTGTAAAGGTAGTCATTTCAGTCGAAAGAACGACGTCTAGATGACCATTTTGGAAAACATACTTCCACTTTGAGTTTAACCATGATTTTTGGATATATAGTTTCATGTTCATAAGAAAAATCATTTTTCCAGAAGAACAACTTTTGAATCAAAGTTTATCATAGTTTTTAATTAACTAACCCAAAACAGCCCGCGGTGTTACTACGACGGCGTATATCCGGTTTTACGGTGTTTTTCATGTTTTCAGGTTTTAAATCATTAAGTTACCATATAATATAGATATAGAACATGTGTTTAGTTAATTTTAAATGTCAAGTTAGAAGGATTAACTTTTGTTTGCGAACAAGTTTAGAATTAACTAAACTATGTTCTAGTGATTACAAGTTTAAACCTTCGAATAAGGTAGTTTTATATATATGAATCGAATGATGTTATGAACATCATTACTACATTAGGTTTTGTGGATAAACCTACTGGAAATGAGAAAAATAGATCTAGCTTCAAAGGATCCTTGGATGGCTTGAAAGTTCTTGAAGCAAAATCATGACACGAAAACAAGTTCAAGTAAGATTTCCACTCGAAATAAGATTGTTATAGTTATAGAAATTGAATCAAAGTTTGAATATGAGTATTACCTTATATTAGAAATATATCTTACTGTAAATAAGAAAGATTTCTTGAGGTTGGATGATCACTCAAAGTGGATTTGCAAGATTGGAAGTAAGCTAGCAAACTTGGAATTATTGTTGGTGTGTTCTTGAGTAGTTGTTTTATAACTTGGTTTATGTATGGATTTATGACCTAGATTGAGCTAGATTTTGATGAAGATGATGAAGAACACTTAGAAAAATGGAAGAACACTTGAGAGAGAGTAGTTTGATGCATGTAAGTTGCAAAATGAAAGTGTTTGTGAGTGCCATCATTCACGTGAACTTAGTCTCCCCATATAGGCTCCATTAGTTTGTGATTTTGTGAGATATTTCATGCTAGATGTTAAATAATGGTTCCCACATGGTTAGGTGACTCACATGGGATGCTAATAGCTGATCATTGGAGTGTATATATACCAATAGTAAATACATTTAGAAGCTGTGTATTGTACGAGTACAAATACGAGTGCATACGAGTAGAATTGTTGATGAAAATGAATGAGGATGTAATTGTAAGCATTTTTGTTAAGTAGAAGTACTTTGATAAGTGTCTTAAAGTCTTTCAAAAGTGTATGAATACATATTAAAACACTACATGTATATACATTTTAACTGAGTCGTTAAATCATTGTTAGTCGTTACATGTAAGTGTTGTTTTGAAACCTTTAGGTTAACGATCTTGTTAAATGTTGTTAACCCATTGTTTATTACAATTAAATAGATGTTAAATTATTACTTTATAATGATATTATGATATATTAGTATATCTTAGTATGATATATATACAGTTAAATATTGTTACAACGATAATCGTTACATATATGTCTCGTTTCGAAATCATTAAGTTAGTAGTCTTGTTTTTATAAATGTAGTTCATTGTTAATACACTTAAGACATGTTTACTTATAATTTTTCATGATTAAACATAGTGTATCAATATCTTAATATGATTCATATGTATTTAGTAAGACGTTGTTATAACGATAATAGTTATATATATCGTTTTCGAGTTTTTTAATTCAATAATCTCATTTTTATGTATATAACTCATTGTTAAAATACCTAATGAGATACTTACTTATCATAATATCATGTTAACTATATATATATAACCATATATATGTCATCATATAGTTTTTACAAGTTTTAATGTTCGTGAATCACCGGTCAACTTGGGTGGTCAATTGTCTATATAAAACCTATTTCAATTAATCAAGTCTTAACAAGTTTGATTGCTTAACATGTTGGAAACACTTAATCATGTAAATATCAAATTCATTAAATATATATAAACATGGAAAAGTTCGGGTCACTACAGTACCTACCCGTTAAATAAATTTCGTCCCGAAATTTTAAGCAGTTGGAGGTGTTGACGTATCTTCTGGAAATAAGTGCGGGTATTTCTTCTTCATCTGATCCATTATTTCGACGGGTTCTTCGATGAATTGAAGTTTTTCGTTGATTTGGATTTCGTCTAACTGAATAGTGAGATCTTCTTTAGCAAAACATTTCTTCAAATTCGAGACGTGGAAAGTGTTATGTACGGTCGCGAGTTGTTGAGGTAACTCAAGTCGGTAAGCTACTGGTCCGACGCAATCAATAACCTTGAATGGTCCAATATACCTTGGGTTTAATTTTCCTCGTTTACCAAATCGAACAACGCCTTTCCAAGGTGCAACTTTAAGCATGACCATCTCTCCAATTTCAAATTCTATATCTTTTCTTTTAACGTCAGCGTAGCTCTTTTGTCTACTTTGGGCGGTTTTGAACCGTTGTTGAATTTGGATGATCTTCTCATGTGACGACCCTGAAATTTCTGACCAAATTTAAACTTATCCTTTATATGTTTCCGACACGATAAGCAGAATTTGTAATGTTTCTCAAAAAGTTTGGAACTACATTCATGTAATCAATTACCCTTTGACCGTGTTCGACGATTCACGAACAATTATGTGTATATAGATATGTATATATAATATATAATATTAACTGAAAACATTAACAAAGTATTAGATATATGATACTTTAAATGAACGTATTTGTTTCGATATATTTATCGACAGAATTAAGAGATAATATCAAATGATTGAATTATCATATACATTATGATATGATTACGGGCCAATGTTATGAGGTCCATTGTGATTTAAGAAATCTATTCTTTTTGACAATATTCGAAAAATGGTAAAGTGATCTATAAGTAAGAACGTGGAGTGTAAATAACTTAGATGTTGGATATCGACAAGTTAAGTAACTCGAAATTTTTCATTAAGATAATTTCATACGTTTATTAAACCTTTGGACTTTATCCCATGCTTCACCAACAGACTGTAATTTAAAAACTTGAAACCTATTATGAATATATATAATTCTACTTTTCTAAAATGTTTTATGATATAACGATTTCCATTATTTTAACCTTTTAACAAAATGATTCTTAACTATATTTAGTTTTGGAAAACAAAATTATCATATTTATTTGATTTGGTTTCAAAAGTACAAAAAACGTTTTCAGTTTAAAAAGAACTTTATTATTAAAATGTATATATCTTTTATAAATATCTAGAACCACTTTTGACAACTCATTACTTAACCAGTATGATAAAGATAACGATATTTATATTTTATTTTATTAAATATATATAATGATTTAAATTAATATTATATATATTTATACGCGTATTATACGTATATAGTTTTATACTTTTACTATACTTTAACTTTACCTTTACTTTACTTTTACTTTTACTTTACTTTAACTTTAATAATTCATACTTTAATAATTCACTTTAATAATTCATACTTTAATAATTCACTTTAATAATTCATACTTTAATAATTCACTTTAATAATTCACTTTAATAATTCATACTTTAATAATTCACTTTAATAATTCACTTTAATAATTCATACTTTAATAATTCACTTTAATAATTCACTTTAATAATTCATACTTTAATAATTCACTTTAATAATTCACTTTAATAATTCACTTTAATAATTCATACTTTAATAATTCAAAAATCTATTATAAATAGAATTGAATAGGTTTCATTATTTCATAGAAACTTGAAAATATATTTCTCTAAACTCTCTCAATCGAATTACACATATATATTTTCTTTGTATTATTTCATGATATTATTAGTATACATAAAATACTACGACGGAGTTATACTCAGACGATTTCAAAATAAGTTTTCAAACGGGATAAAGCTAAGGAAATTATGGGTTATAGCTATGGAGGTTATGGGTATTGATCGAGAGTATTGCTCGTGAGTCAAACTAGTGTTTATCATCTCCGTTGCGTCTACGTACTTTTCCTGCAATATTGAATCTCAATATTGATACGTTCGTGAATCCAAGGCCAACATTGCACTTGTTCAATGACGTCATATGTATTTTTACTACAAAATACAGTATTGTGAGTTTCATTACTCCCTTTTTATATATTTTTGGGCTGAGAATACATGCGCTGTTTTATAAATGTTTTACGAAATAGGCACAAGTACTAAAACTAATTCTATGTGGGTTTAAACCAGAAATATACCCTTAGCTTGGTAACATTAAACTACTTGTCTATGTACGGTAGGCGCGAATCCTAAAGATAGATCTATTGGGCCTGACAAACCCCATCCTGACTATGGGATGCTTTAGTACTTCGAGGTTTATATAACACACCTGATTCGGTGTACTTTCAGAGGGTAAAACATGAACGTTAAGGCTTGTTACCGGGTGCCTACAACTTATAGAATAATTTTATACACTTGCGAGTGTACATATATTTATAAACGGAAATCTTGTGGTCTATTAATATATTGAAATGATTGTTATGATAAACCTATGAACTCACCAACCTTTTGGTTGACACTTTAAAGCATGTTTATTCTCAGGTATTAAAGAAATCTTCCGCTGTGCATTAGCTCATTTTAAGGATATTACTTGGAGTCATTCATGGCATATTTTGAAAGACGTTGCATTCAAGTCATTGAGTTCATCAAGATTATTATTAAGTCAATTATAGTTGGATGTATTATGAAATGGTGTGCATACCGTCAATTTTCGTTGTAAAGAAAGTTTGTCTTTTTAAAACGAATGCAATGTTTGTAAAATGTATCATATAGAGGTCAAATACCTCGCGATGTAATCAACTATTGTGAATCGTTTATAATGTATATGAACGGGTCCTTTCAGTTGGTATCAGAGCTGGTTTAATGCCGTTTATTAGCGGGTTAATCGTAGAGGGGGTTCTCATAGTGTTACCTGTGACGAAGCATTGGCTCTTACTCCTCGCGGTCCCTATTAGGGTTGGCTGTACTGCCGAGAGGCGGGCCGTAAAATCAGTATCTGAGGTACGCTCAGTTGTAGTGACCCGAACTTTTCCATATTTATATATATTAATTGAGATTGATATTTACATGATTAAATGTTTCCAACATGTTAAGCAATCAAACTTGTTAAGACTTGATTAATTGAAATATGTTTCATATAGACAATTGACCACCCAAGTTGACCGGCGATTCACGAACGTTAAAACTTGTAAAAACGACATGACGATATATATGGATATACATACGGTTAACATGAGATTATGATAAGTAAGTATCTCCATAAGTATATTAACAATGAGTTATATACATATAAACAAGACTACTAACTTAAGGATTTCGAAACGAGACATATATGTAACGATTATCGTTGTAACGACATTTAAATGTATATATATCATATTAAGATATATTAATATATCATAATATCATGATAATATAATAATTTAACATCTCATTAGATATAATAAACAATGGGTTAACAACATTAATTGAGATCGTTAACTTAAAGGTTTCAAAACAATACTTACATGTAACGACTAACGATGACTTAACGACTCAGTTAAAATGTATATACATGTAGTGTTTTAATATGTATTTATACACTTTTGAAAGACTTCAATACACTTATCAAAATACTTCTACTTAACAAAAATGCTTACAATTACATCCTCGTTCAGTTTCATCAACAATTCTACTCGTATGCACCCGTATTCGTACTCGTACAATACACAGCTTTTAGATGTATGTACTATTGGTATATACACTCCAATGATCAGCTCTTAGCAGCCCATGTGAGTCACCTAACACATGTGGGAACCATCATTTGGCAACTAGCATGAAATATCTCATAAATTTACAAAAATATGAGTAATCATTCATGACTTATTTACATGAAAACAAAATTACATATCCTTTATATCTAATCCATACACCAACGACCAAAAACACCTACAAACACTTTCATTCTTCAATTTTATTCATCTAATTGATCTCTCTCAAGTTCTATCTTCATGTTCTAAGTGTTCTTCATAAATTCCAAAAGTTCTAGTTTCATAAAATCAAGAATACTTTCAAGTTTGCTAGCTCACTTCCAATCTTGTAAGGTGATCATCCAACCTCAAGAAATCTTTGTTTCTTACAGTAGGTTATCATTCTAATACAAGGTAATAATCATATTCAAACTTTGGTTCAATTTCTATAACTATAACAATCTTATTTCAAGTGATGATCTTACTTGAACTTGTTTTCGTGTCATGATTCTGCTTCAAGAACTTCGAGCCATCCAAGGATCCATTGAAGCTAGATCCATTTTTCTCTTTTCCAGTAGGTTTATCCAAGGAACTTAAGGTAGTAATGATGTTCACAACATCATTCGATTCATACATATAAAGCTATCTTATTCGAAGGTTTAAACTTGTAATCACTAGAACATAGTTTAGTTAATTCTAAACTTGTTCGCAAACAAAAGTTAATCCTTCTAACTTGACTTTTAAAATCAACTAAACACATGTTCTATATATATATATGATATGCTAACTTAATGATTTAAAACCTGGAAACACGAAAAACACCGTAAAACCGGATTTACGCCGTCGTAGTAACACCGCGGGCTGTTTTGGGTTAGTTAATTAAAAACTATGATAAACTTTGATTTAAAAGTTGTTATTCTGAGAAAATGATTTTTATTATGAACATGAAACTATATCCAAAAATTATGGTTAAACTCAAAGTGGAAGTATGTTTTCTAAAATGGTCATCTAGACGTCGTTCTTTCGACTGAAATGACTACCTTTACAAAAACGACTTGTAACTTATTTTTCTGACTATAAACCTATACTTTTTCTGTTTAGATTCATAAAATAGAGTTCAATATGAAACCATAGCAATTTGATTCACTCAAAACGGATTTAAAATGAAGAAGTTATGGGTAAAACAAGATTGGATAATTTTTCTCATTTTAGCTACGTGAAAATTGGTAACAAATCTATTCCAACCATAACTTAATCAACTTGTATTGTATATTATGTAATCTTGAGATACCATAGACACGTATACAATGTTTCGACCTATCATGTCGACACATCTATATATATTTCGGAACAACCATAGACACTCTATATGTGAATGTTGGAGTTAGCTATACAGGGTTGAGGTTGATTCCAAAATATATATAGTTTGAGTTGTGATCAATACTGAGATACGTATACACTGGGTCGTGGATTGATTCAAGATAATATTTATCGATTTATTTCTGTACATCTAACTGTGGACAACTAGTTGTAGGTTACTAACGAGGACAGCTGACTTAATAAACTTAAAACTTCAAAATATATTAAAAGTGTTGTAAATATATTTTGAACATATTTTGATATATATGTATATATTGTTATAGGTTCGTGAATCAACCAGTGGCCAAGTCCTACTTCCCGACGAAGTAAAAATCTGTGAAAGTGAGTTATAGTCCCACTTTTAAAATCTAATATTTTTGGGATGAGAATACATGCAGGTTTTATAAATGATTTACAAAATAGACACAAGTACGTGAAACTACATTCTATGGTTGAATTATCGAAATCGAATATGCCCCTTTTTATTAAGTCTGGTAATCTAAGAATTAGGGAACAGACACCCTAATTGACGCGAATCCTAAAGATAGATCTATCAGGCCCAACAAGCCCCATCCAAAGTACCGGATGCTTTAGTACTTCGAAATTTATATCATATCCGAAGGGTGTCCCGGAATGATGGGGATATTCTTATATATGCATCTTGTTAATGTCGGTTACCAGGTGTTCACCATATGAATGATTTTTTATCTCTATGTATGGGATGTGTATTGAAATATGAAATCTTGTGGTCTATTATTATGATTTGATATATATAGGTTAAACCTATAACTCACCAACATTTTTGTTGACGTTTTAAGCATGTTTATTCTCAGGTGATTATTAAGAGCTTCCGTTGTCGCATACTTAAATAAGGACGAGATTTGGAGTCCATGCTTGTATGATATTGTGTAAAAACTGCATTCAAGAAACTTATTTTGTTGTAACATATTTGTATTGTAAACCATTATGTAATGGTCGTGTGTAAACAGGATATTTTAGATTATCATTATTTGATAATCTACGTAAAGTTTTTTTTAAACCTTTATTGATGAAATAAAGGTTATGGTTTGTTTTAAAATGAATGCAGTCTTTGAAAAACATCTCATATAGAGGTCAAAACCTCGCAACAAAATCAATTAATATGGAACGTTTTTAATCAATAAGAACGGGACATTTCAGTTGGTATCCGAGCGTTGGTCTTAGAGAACCAGAATTTTGCATTAGTGTGTCTTATCGAGTTTGTTAGGATGCATTAGTGAGTCTGGACTTCGACCGTGTTTAGTTAAAAATGATTGCTTAACAAATTTTGTTGGAAACTATATATTTTTAACATGTGAATATTATGTGATATATTAATCTCTTAACGCGTTTGATCTTATGTGATAGATGTCTACCTCTAGAACAAGTCCCATTGACTCACCTAATAATAATGAAGAGTCAAATGTAAATTGGGATGATTCGTGGACTGATTCACAAGTTCCCGAAGAGGAACCGGAAGAAGAGTCGGAACCGGAAGAAGAATCGGAACCGGAAGAAGAATCGGAACCGGATGAAGAAATAGAACCGGTGAGGGAAATAATAAAACGGTTAAGTAAAAGAAAATCCTCAACCAACCGACCAAGGTTAATTATGGTCAATGGTGTTTCCGCCAAGGAAGCAAAATATTGGGAGGATTACCAATTCTCCGATGAATCGGATTCCGACGAGAATTCCGAGGATATTATAGAAATTACCCCAACTGAATTTAAAAAGGCAAAAGAAAATAATAAGGGAAAGGGCATAAAAATAGAGAAATCTAATTCCAACCCCGATGAACTTTATATGTATCGTCAACCCCCGAAGTCCTTAAGTTGTAACAATGACCCGGGAACCTCTAAACCACCAGGTTTTTCTAAACCAATGTGGATCACGACGGCTCGTATTAGGGGAACATCATATATCCCTAGAAACTTGGCAAAACGAACCAAAACCGAAGAAGAAGAAACAAGCGAGTCGGAATAAGATAGTTGTATTCGTGTGGTGTAATATATGTAATATAGTGTGCTTATGCTTTATTATATATGTAAAAATTGCTTGTATTAATAAGTATTTTTTTTTATGAATCTAACTCTTGTCTATTTTACAGTATAAAAACACAAAATGGATAGACAACCCAATATTTTAAGAGACCTACCCGGAGACATGATTGATGAAATCTTGTCTAGAGTCGGTCAGAATTCTTCGGCACAACTATTTAAGGCGAGATCAGTTTGTAAGACATTCGAAGAACGTTCCAAGAATGCCTTGGTTTATAAAAGGCTTTCGTTCGAAAGATGGGGGATATCACATTGGGAAATCCATAAGTTACGATGTGTTTACTTTGACGCATATATTGCGGGGAACCCAAATGCTATTTTACGCAATGGGTTAAGAAATTATTTTGACTCAATATATCCGAATATTGGACTTCGTGATTTAGAAAAAGCGGCTAACATGCAACATAAAGAAGCATGTTATGCTTACGGATTAGTAATGTTCGCTTCTCACCAAAGTGAGAACAAGAACATCGGGCTACCAATATTAAACAAAACGTTCCCACAAGTGACGGAGTCGGTAATTGGGGTAAGAAATGAGGTTTTTAGATTGTTACGGGACTGTTGGACATTACGTAACCCTCGTCCCTTTGACAACGTTACAACACGCTGTCTTATCAACGGCCATAACGGTTATGTTCCACAAGACCAAGGATGGGAAGTAATCCTAGTAAAACCAGAATGCATGACTTGTTTCTGGACGTATGAATTACGTGTCTTTATTGCCTTTGCTGAACGACTTGTGTACTAGCTAGAATTATCTTCACAACCATCTTGTATCAAATTTATTGTGTGCTATATTTCATGCTATATGTAAAATAAGCGGTATTGTAAGTTTGTAAAATATTGTGTAAAAGTTTGAACGCGAAATATTATTATAATCAGTTTTTCATATAGAATTGTAGTAGTTGAATTGTATATTAGCTACTAAGTATGAACTTAACGGGTAGGTACTACCCGAATTTAAACTTATAAAACGCTAATATGAAGAAAAAGCTTTTATAAATGAGTTCATATTATGCTACGAAATACTATTAACTACTCTTAATATTCTGTATGATTAACATGTTCCATTTGACTATTTTGAAGGAAATGGCACCGACTACTCGACACACCGTGAATATGAATGAAGAGGAATTCCGTACTTTTCTAGCTTCAAACATAGCCGCAGTACAGGCTGCGCTACATACCAACAATAACCTTGGATCTAGCAGTACAGGAAATCGTGTAGGATGCACCTACAAAGAATTCACTGCCTGCAAACCTTTGGAATTTGATGGAACCGAAGGACCGATCGGATTGAAACGGTGGACCGAGAAGGTCGAATCGGTGTTTGCCATAAGTAAGTGTACTGAAGAGGACAAAGTGAAGTACGCTACGCATACCTTCACAGGTTCTGCGTTAACATGGTGGAATACCTATCTAGAGCAAGTGGGACAAGACGATGCGTACGCACTACCGTGGTCAGCATTCAAGCACTTGATGAACGAGAAGTACCGTCCCAGAACCGAGGTCAATAAGCTCAAGACAGAACTTAGAGGGTTACGAACCCAAGGATTTGATATTACCACGTACGAAAGACGATTCACAGAATTGTGCCTATTGTGTCCGGGAGCATTCGAAGATGAGGAAGAGAAGATCGACGCGTTTGTGAAAGGATTACCGGAAAGAATCCAAGAAGATATAAGTTCACACGAGCCCGCCTCCATACAACAGGCATGTAGAATGGCTCACAAACTAGTGAACCAGATTGAGGAAAGAATTAAAGAACAGACGGCTGAAGAGGCCAATGTGAAGCAAGTCAAAAGAAAGTGGGAGGAAAACGGTGATAAGAATCACCAATACAACAACAACAGCAATTACAATAATAATCGCAATAATTATCCCAACAATCGCAACATCAATCGCAACTACAACAAACGGCCCAACAACAACAACAACAACAACAACAGCAACTACAACAATCATCCCAACAACAATAACAACCGCAACAACAACAACAATCAGAAGCAGCTATGCCAAAGGTGTGAAAAGTATCACTCGAGGTTCTGCACCAAATTTTGCAACAAGTGTAAAAGAAATGGTCATAGCGCGGTGAAGTGTGAGGTCTACGGACCAGGGGTTAACAGAACGAAAGGAACAAATGGTGTCGGAACGAGTAATGGCGGAGCAAGTAGTGTCGGAGCAAGTTATGCCAATGTAGTTTGTTATAAATGTGGAAAACCGGGCCACATTATTAGAAATTGCCCGAACCAGGAGAACACGAATGGACAAGGCCGTGGAAGAGTTTTCAATATTAATGCGGCAGAGGCACAGGAAGACCCGGAGCTTGTTACGGGTACGTTTCTTATTGACAATAAATCTGCTTACGTTTTATTTGATTCGGGTGCGGATAGAAGCTATATGAGTAGAGATTTTTGTGCTAAATTAAGTTGTCCATTGACGCCTTTGGATAGTAAATTTTTACTCGAATTAGCAAATGGTAAATTAATTTCAGCAGATAATATATGTCGGAATCGAGAAATTAAACTGGTTAGCGAAACATTTAAGATTGATTTGATACCAGTAGAGTTAGGGAGTTTTGATGTGATAATCGGTATGGACTGGTTGAAAGAAGTGAAAGCAGAGATCGTTTGTTACAAAAATGCAATTCGCATTATACGAGAAAAAGGAAAACCCTTAATGGTGTACGGAGAAAAGGGCAACACGAAGCTACATCTTATTAGTAATTTGAAGGCACAAAAACTAATAAGAAAAGGTTGCTATGCTGTTCTAGCACACGTCGAGAAAGTACAAACTGAAGAAAAGAGCATCAATGATGTTCCCATCGCAAAAGAATTTCCCGATGTATTTCCGAAAGAATTACAGGGATTACCCCCACATCGATCTGTTGAATTTCAAATAGATCTTGTACCAGGAGCTGCACCAATAGCTCATGCTCCTTACAGACTTGCACCCAGCGAGATGAAAGAACTGCAAAGCCAATTACAAGAACTTTTAGAGCGTGGTTTCATTCGACCAAGCACATCACCATGGGGAGCTCCTGTTTTGTTTGTCAAGAAGAAAGATGGTACATTCAGGTTGTGTATCGACTACCGAGAGTTGAACAAACTTACCATCAAGAATCGCTACCCACTACCGAGAATCGACGACTTATTTGATCAACTACAAGGCTCGTCTGTTTATTCAAAGATTGACTTACGTTCCGGGTATCATCAAATGCGGGTGAAAGAAGATGATATTCCTAAGACTGCTTTCAGAACACGTTACGGTCATTACGAGTTTATGGTCATGCCGTTTGGTTTAACTAATGCACCAGCTGTGTTCATGGACCTTATGAACCGAGTGTGTGGACCATACCTTGACAAGTTTGTCATTGTTTTCATTGATGACATACTTATTTACTCAAAGAATGACCAAGAACACGGTGAACATTTGAGAAAGGTGTTAGAAGTATTGAGGAAGGAAGAATTGTATGCTAAGTTTTCAAAGTGTGCATTTTGGTTGGAAGAAGTTCAATTCCTCGGTCACATAGTGAACAAAGAAGGTATTAAGGTGGATCCGGCAAAGATAGAAACTGTTGAAAAGTGGGAAACCCCGAAAACTCCAAAACACATACGCCAGTTTTTAGGACTAGCTGGTTACTACAGAAGGTTCATCCAAAACTTTTCCAGAATAGCAAAACCCTTGACTGCATTAACGCATAAAGGGAAGAAATTTGAATGGAATGATGAACAAGAGAAAGCGTTTCAGTTATTGAAGAAAAAGCTAACTACGGCACCTATATTGTCATTGCCTGAAGGGAATGATGATTTTGTGATTTATTGTGATGCATCAAAGCAAGGTCTCGGTTGTGTATTAATGCAACGAACGAAGGTGATTGCTTATGCGTCTAGACAATTGAAGATTCACGAACAAAATTATACGACGCATGATTTGGAATTAGGCGCGGTTGTTTTTGCATTAAAGACTTGGAGGCACTACTTATATGGGGTCAAAAGTATTATATATACCGACCACAAAAGTCTTCAACACATATTTAATCAGAAACAACTGAATATGAGGCAGCGTAGGTGGATTGAATTGTTGAATGATTACGACTTTGAGATTCGTTACCACCCGGGAAAGGCAAATGTGGTAGCCGACGCCTTGAGCAGAAAGGACAGAGAACCCATTCGAGTAAAATCTATGAATATAATGATTCACACTAACCTTACTACTCAAATAAAGGATGCGCAACAAGGAGTTTTAAAAGAGGGAAATTTAAAGGATGAAATACCCAAAGGATCGGAGAAGCATCTTAATATTCGAGAAGACGGAACCCGGTATAGGGCTGAAAGAATTTGGGTACCAAAATTTAGAGATATGAGAGAAATGGTACTTAGAGAAGCTCATAAAACCAGATACTCAATACATCCTGGAACGGGGAAGATGTACAAGGAACTTAAGAAACATTTTTGGTGGCCAGGTATGAAAGCCGATATTGCTAAATATGTAGGAGAATGTTTGACGTGTTCTAAGGTCAAAGCTGAACATCAGAAACCATCAGGTCTACTACTACAACCTGAAATCCCGGAATGGAAATGGGAAAACATTACCATGGATTTCATCACTAAATTGCCAAGGACTGCAAGTGGTTTTGATACTATTTGGGTAATAGTTGATCGTCTCACCAAATCAGCACACTTCCTGCCAATAAGAGAAGATGACAAGATGGAGAAGTTAGCACGACTGTATTTGAAGGAAGTCGTCTCCAGACATGGAATACCAATCTCTATTATCTCTGATAGGGATGGCAGATTTATTTCAAGATTCTGGCAGACATTACAGCAAGCATTAGGAACTCGTCTAGACATGAGTACTGCCTATCATCCACAAACTGATGGGCAGAGCGAAAGGACGATACAAACGCTTGAAGACATGCTACGAGCATGTGTTATTGATTTCGGAAACAGTTGGGATCGACATCTACCGTTAGCAGAATTTTCCTACAACAACAGCTACCATTCAAGCATTGAGATGGCGCCGTTTGAAGCACCGTATGGTAGAAAGTGCAGGTCTCCGATTTGTTGGAGTGAAGTGGGGGATAGACAGATTACGGGTCCGGAGATTATACAAGAAACTGCCGAGAAGATCATCCAAATTCAACAACGGTTGAAAACCGCCCAAAGTCGACAAAAGAGCTACGCTGACATTAAAAGAAAAGATATAGAATTTGAAATTGGAGAGATGGTCATGCTTAAAGTTGCACCTTGGAAAGGCGTTGTTCGATTTGGTAAATGAGGGAAATTAAATCCAAGGTATATTGGACCATTCAAGATTATTGATCGTGTCGAACCAGTAGCATACCGACTTGAGTTACCTCAACAACTCGCGGCTGTACATAACACTTTCCACGTCTCGAATTTGAAGAAATGTTTTGCTAAAGAAGATCTCACTATTCCGTTAGATGAAATCCAAATCAACGAAAAACTTCAATTCATCGAAGAACCCGTCGAAATAATGGATCGTGAGGTTAAAAGACTTGCAAAACAAGATTCCAATTGTTAAGGTTCGATGGAATGCTTGTAGAGGACTCGAGTTCACCTGGGAGCGTGAAGATCAGATGAAGAAGAAATACCCGCATCTATTTCCAGAAGATTCGTCAACACCTTCAACAGCTTAAAATTTCGGGACGAAATTTATTTAACGGGTAGGTACTGTAGTGACCCGAACTTTTCCATATTTATATATATTAATTGAGATTGATATTTATATGATTAAATGTTTCCAACATGTTAAGCAATCAAACTTGTTAAGACTTGATTAATTGAAATATGTTTCATATAGACAATTGACCACCCAAGTTGACCGGCGATTCACGAACGTTAAAACTTGTAAAAACGACATGACGATATATATATATGGATATACATACGGTTAACATGAGATTATGATAAGTAAGTATCTCCATAAGTATATTAACAATGAGTTATATACATATAAACAAGACTACTCACTTAAGGATTTCGAAACGAGACATATATGTAACGATTATCGTTGTAACGACATTTAAATGTATATATATCATATTAAGATATATTAATATATCATAATATCATGATAATATAATAATTTAACATCTCATTAGATATAATAAACAATGGGTTAACAACATTAATTGAGATCGTTAACTTAAAGGTTTCAAAACAACACTTACATGTAACGACTAACGATGACTTACCGACTCAGGTAAAATGTATATACATGTAGTGTTTTAATATGTATTTATACACTTTTGAAAGACTTCAATACACTTATCAAAATACTTCTACTTAACAAAAATGCTTACAATTACATCCTCGTTCAGTTTCATCAACAATTCTACTCGTATGCACCCGTATTCGTACTCGTACAATACACAGCTTTTAGATGTATGTACTATTGGTATATACACTCCAATGATCAGCTCTTAGCAGCCCATGTGAGTCACCTAACACATGTGGGAACCATCATTTGGCAACTAGCATGAAATATCTCATAAAATTACAAAAATATGAGTAATCATTCATGACTTATTTACATGAAAATAAAATTACATATCCTTTATATCTAATCCATACACCAACGACCAAAAACACCTACAAACACTTTCATTCTTCAATTTTCTTCATCTAATTGATCTCTCTCAAGTTCTATCTTCAAGTTCTAAGTGTTCTTCATAAATTCCAAAAGTTCTAGTTTCATAAAATCAAGAATACTTTCAAGTTTGCTAGCTCACTTCCAATCTTGTAAGGTGATCATCCAACATCAAGAAATCTTTGTTTCTTACAGTAGGTTATCATTCTAATACAAGGTAATAATCATATTCAAACTTTGGTTCAATTTCTATAACTATAACAATCTTATTTCAAGTGATGATCTTACTTGAACTTGTTTTCGTGTCATGATTCTGCTTCAAGAACTTCGAGCCATCCAAGGATCCATTGAAGCTAGATCCATTTTTCTCTTTTCCAGTAGGTTTATCCAAGGAACTTAAGGTAGTAATGATGTTCATAACATCATTCGATTCATACATATAAAGCTATCTTATTCGAAGGTTTAAACTTGTAATCACTAGAACATAGTTTAGTTAATTCTAAACTTGTTCGCAAACAAAAGTTAATCCTTCTAACTTGACTTTTAAAATCAACTAAACACATGTTCTATATATATATGATATGCTAACTTAATGATTTAAAACCTGGAAACACGAAAAACACCGTAAAACCGGATTTACGCCGTCGTAGTAACACCGCGGGCTGTTTTGGGTTAGTTAATTAAAAACTATGATAAACTTTGATTTAAAAGTTGTTATTCTGAGAAAATGATTTTTATTATGAACATGAAACTATATCCAAAAATTATGGTTAAACTCAAAGTGGAAGTATGTTTTCTAAAATGGTCATCTAGACGTCGTTCTTTCGACTGAAATGACTACCTTTACAAAAACGACTTGTAACTTATTTTTCCGACTATAAACCTATACTTTTTCTGTTTAGATTCATAAAATAGAGTTCAATATGAAACCATAGCAATTTGATTCACTCAAAACGGATTTAAAATGAAGAAGTTATGGGTAAAATAAGATTGGATAATTTTTCTCATTTTAGCTACGTGAAAATTGGTAACAAATCTATTCCAACCATAACTTAATCAACTTGTATTGTATATTATGTAATCTTGAGATACCATAGACACGTATACAATGTTTCGACCTATCATGTCGACACATCTATATATATTTCGGAACAACCATAGACACTCTATATGTGAATGTTGGAGTTAGCTATACAGGGTTGAGGTTGATTCCAAAATATATATAGTTTGAGTTGTGATCAATAATGAGATACGTATACACTGGGTCGTAGATTGATTCAAGATAATATTTATCGATTTATTTCTGTACATCTAACTGTGGACAACTAGTTGTAGGTTACTAACGAGGACAGCTGACTTAATAAACTTAAAACATCAAAATATATTAAAAGTGTTGTAAATATATTTTGAACATACTTTGATATATATGTATATATTGTTATAGGTTCGTGAATCAGCCAGTGGCCAAGTCTTACTTCCCGACGAAGTAAAAATCTGTGAAAGTGAGTTATAGTCCCACTTTTAAAATCTAATATTTTTGGGATGAGAATACATGCAGATTTTATAAATGATTTACAAAATAGACACAAGTACGTGAAACTACATTCTATGGTTGAATTATCGAAATCGAATATGCCCCTTTTTATTAAGTCTGGTAATCTAAGAATTAGGGAACAGACACCCTAATTGACGCGAATCCTAAAGATAGATCTATCGGGCCCAACAAGCCCCATCCAAAGTACCGGATGCTTTAGTACTTCGAAATTTATATCATATCCGAAGGGTGTCCCGGAATGATGGGGATATTCTTATATATGCATCTTGTTATTGTCGGTTACCAGGTGTTCACCATATGAATGATTTTTATCTCTATGTATGGGATGTGTATTGAAATATGAAATCTTGTGGTCTATTATTATGATTTGATATATATAGGTTAAACCTATAACTCACCAACATTTTTGTTGACGTTTTAAGCATGTTTATTCTCAGGTGATTATTAAGAGCTTCCGCTGTCGCATACTTAAATAAGGACGAGATTTGGAGTCCATGCTTGTATGATATTGTGTAAAAACTGCATTCAAGAAACTTATTTTGTTGTAACATATTTGTATTGTAAACCATTATGTAATGGTCGCGTGTAAACGGGATATTTTAGATTATCATTATTTGATAATCTACGTAAAGCTTTTTAAACCTTTATTGATGAAATAAAGGTTATGGTTTGTTTTAAAATGAATGCAGTCTTTGAAAAACGTCTCATATAGAGGTCAAAACCTCGCAACGAAATCAATTAATATGGAACGTTTTTAATCAATAAGAACGGGACATTTCAGTTGGTATCCGAGCGTTGGTCTTAGAGAACCAGAATTTTGCATTAGTGTGTCTTATCGAGTTTGTTAGGATGCATTAGTGAGTCTGGACTTCGACCGTGTTTACTTGAAAAATGATTGCTTAACAAATTTTGTTGGAAACTATATATTTTTAACATGTGAATATTATGTGATATATTAATCTCTTAACGCGTTTGATATTATGTGATAGATGTCTACCTCTAGAACAAGTCCCATTGACTCACCTAATAATAATGAAGAGTCAAATGTAAATTGGAATGATTGGTGGACTGATTCACAAGTTCCCGAAGAGGAACCGGAAGAAGAGTCGGAACCGGAAGAAGAATCGGAACCGGAAGAAGAATCGGAACCGGATGAAGAAATAGAACCGGTGGGGGAAATAATAAAACGGTTAAGTAAAAGAAAATCCTCAACCAACCGACCAAGGTTAATTATGGTCAATGGTGTTTCCGCCAAGGAAGCAAAATATTGGGAGGATTACCAATTCTCCGATGAATCGGATTCCGACGAGAATTCCGATGATGTTATAGAAATTACCCCAACTGAATTTAAAAAGGCAAAAGAAAATAATAAGGGAAAGGGCATAAAAATAGAAAAATCTAATTCCAACCCCGATGAACTTTATATGTATCGTCAACCCCCGAAGTCCTTAAGTTGTAACAATGACCCGGGAACCTCTAAACCACCAGGTTTTTCTAAACCAATGTGGACAACGACGGTTCGTATTAGGGGAACATCATATATCCCTAGAAACTTGGCAAAACGAACCAAAACCGAAGAAGAAGAAACAAGCGAGTCGGAATAAGATAGTTGTATTCGTGTGGTGTAATATATGTAATATAGTGTGCTTATGCTTTATGATATATGTAAAAATTGCTTGTATTAATAAGTATTTTTTTTATGAATCTAACTCTTGTCTATATTACAGTATAAAAACACAAAATGGATAGACAACCCAATATTTTAAGAGACCTACCCGGAGACATGATTGATGAAATCTTGTCTAAAGTCGGTCAGAATTCTTCGGCACAACTATTTAAGGCGAGATCAGTTTGTAAGACATTCGAAGAACGTTCCAAGAATGTCTTGGTTTATAAGAGACTTTCATTTGAAAGATGGGGGATATCACATTGGGAAATCCATAAGTTACGATGTGTTTACTTTGACGCATATATTGCGGGGAACCCAAATGCTATTTTACGCAATGGGTTAAGAAATTATTTTGACTCAAAATATCCGAATATTGGACTTCGTGATTTAGAAAAAGCGGCTAACATGCAACATAAAGAAGCATGTTATGCTTACGGATTAGTAATGTTCGCTTCTCACCAAAGTGAGAACAAGAACATCGGGCTACAACTATTAAACAAAACGTTTCCACAAGTGACGGAGTCGGTAATTGGGGTAAGAAATGAGGTTTTTAGATTGTTACGGGACTGTTGGACATTACGTAACCCTCGTCCCTTTGACGACATTACAACACGCTGTCTTATCAACGGCCATATCGGTTATGCTCCACAAGACCAAGGATGGGAAGTAGTCCTAGTAAAACCAGAATGCATGACTTGTTTCTGGACGTATGAATTACGTGTCTTTATTGCCTTTGCTGAACGACTTGTGTACTAGCTAGAATTATCTTCACAACCATCTTGTATCAAATTTATTGTGTGCTATATTTCATGCTATATGTAAAATAAGCGGTATTGTAAGTTTGTAAAATATTGTGTAAAAGTTTGAACGCGAAATATTATGATAATCAGTTTTTCATATAGAATTGTAGTAGTTGAATTGTATATTAGCTACTAAGTATGAACTTAACGGGTAGGTACTACCCGAATTTAAACTTATAAAACGCTAATATGAAGAAAAAGCTTTTATAAATGAGTTCATATTATGCTACGAAATACTATTAACTACTCTTAATATTCTGTATGATTAACTTGTTCCATTTGACTATTTTGAAGGAAATGGCACCGACTACTCGACACACCGTGAATATGAATGAAGAGGAATTCCGTACTTTTCTAGCTTCAAACATAGCCGCAGTACAGGCTGCGCTACTTACCAACAATAACCTTGGATCTAGCAGTATGGGAAATCGTGTAGGATGCACCTACAAAGAATTCACTGCCTGCAAACCTTTGGAATTTGATGGAACCGAAGGACCGATCGGATTGAAACGGTGGACCGAGAAGGTCGAATCGGTGTTTGCCATAAGTAAGTGTACTGAAGAGGACAAAGTGAAGTACGCTACGCATACCTTCACAGGTTCTGCGTTAACATGGTGGAATACCTATCTAGAGCAAGTGGGACAAGATGATGCTTACGCACTACCGTGGTCAGCATTCAAGCACTTGATGAACGAGAAGTACCGTCCCAGAACCGAGGTCAATAAGCTCAAGACAGAACTTAGAGGGTTACGATCCCAAAAATTTGATATTACCACGTACGAAAGACGATTCACAGAATTGTGCCTATTGTGTCCGGGAGCATTCGAAGATGAGGAAGAGAAGATCGACGCGTTTGTGAAAGGATTACCGGAAAGAATCCAAGAAGATATAAGTTCGCACGAGCCCGCCTCCATACAACAGGCATGTAGAATGGCTCACAAACTAGTGAACCAGATTGAAGAAAGAATTAAAGAACAGACTGCTGAAGAGGCCAATGTGAAGCAAGTCAAAAGAAAGTGGGAGGAAAACGGTGATAAGAATCACCAATACAACAACAACAGCAATTACAACAATAATCGCAACAATTATCCCAACAATCGCAACATCAATCGCAACTACAACAAATGGCACAACAACAACAACAACAACAACAATAGCAACTACAACAATTATCCCAACAACAATAATAACCGCAACAACAATAACAATCAGAAGCAGCTATGCCAAAGGTGTGAAAAGTATCACTCGGGGTTCTGCACCAAATTTTGCAATAAGTGTAAAAGAAATGGTCATAGCGCGGCGAAGTGTGAGGTCTACGGACCAGGGGTTAATAGAACGAAAGGAACAAATTGTAGTGACCCGAACTTTTCCATGTTTATATATATTAATTGAGATTGATATTTACATGATTAAATGTTTCCAACATGTTAAGCAATCAAACTTGTTAAGACTTGATTAATTGAAATATGTTTCATATAGACAATTGACCACCCAAGTTGACCGGTGATTCACGAACGTTAAAACTTGTAAAAACTATATGATAACATATATATGGATATATATATATAGTTAACATGATACTCTGATAAGTAAACATATCATTAAGTATATTAACAATGAACTACATATGTAAAAACAAGACTACTAACTTAATGATTTTTAAACGAGACATATATGTAACGATTATCGTTGTAAAGACATTTAATGTATATATATCATATTAAGAGATATTCATACATGATAATATCATGATAATATAATAATTTAAAATCTCATTTGATATTATAAACATTGGGTTAACAACATTTAACAAGATCGTTAACCTAAAGGTTTCAAAACAACACTTACATGTAACGACTAACGATGACTTAACGACTCAGTTAAAATGTATATACATGTAGTGTTTTAATATGTATTTATACACTTTTGAAAGACTTCAATACACTTATCAAAATACTTCTACTTAACAAAAATGCTTACAATTACATCCTCGTTCAGTTTCATCAACAATTCTACTCGTATGCACCCGTATTCGTACTCGTACAATACACAGCTTTTAGATGTATGTACTATTGGTATATACACTCCAATGATCAGCTCTTAGCAGCCCATGTGAGTCACCTAACACATGTGGGAACCATCATTTGGCAACTAGCATGAAATATCTCATAAAATTACAAAAATATGAGTAATCATTCATGACTTATTTACATGAAAACAAAATAACATATCATTTATATCTAATCCATACACCAACGACCAAAAACACCTACAAACACTTTCATTCTTCAATTTTCTTCATCTAATTGATCTCTCTCAAGTTCTATCTTCAAGTTCTAAGTGTTCTTCATAAATTCCAAAAGTTCTAGTTTCATAAAATCAAGAATACTTTCAAGTTTGCTAGCTCACTTCCAATCTTGTAAGGTGATCATCCAACCTCAAGAAATCTTTGTTTCTTACAGTAGGTTATCATTCTAATACAAGGTAATAATCATATTCAAACTTTGGTTCAATTTCTATAACTATAACAATCTTATTTTAAGTGATGATCTTACTTGAACTTGTTTTCGTGTCATGATTCTGCTTCAAGAACTTCGAGCCATCCAAGGATCCATTGAAGCTAGATCCATTTTTCTCTTTTCCAGTAGGTTTATCCAAGGAACTTAAGGTAGTAATGATGTTCATAACATCATTCGATTCATACATATAAAGCTATCTTATTCGAAGGTTTAAACTTGTAATCACTAGAACATAGTTTAGTTAATTCTAAACTTGTTCGCAAACAAAAGTTAATCCTTCTAACTTGACTTTTAAAATCAACTAAACACATGTTCTATATCTATATGATATGCTAACTTAATGATTTAAAACCTGGAAACACGAAAAACACCGTAAAACCGGATTTACGCCGTCGTAGTAACACCGCGGGCTGTTTTGGGTTAGTTAATTAAAAACTATGATAAACTTTGATTTAAAAGTTGTTATTCTGAGAAAATTATTTTTATTATGAACATGAAACTATATCCAAAAATTATGGTTAAACTCAAAGTGGAAGTATGTTTTCTAAAATGGTCATCTAGACGTCGTTCTTTCGACTGAAATGACTACCTTTACAAAAACGACTTGTAACTTATTTTTCCGACTATAAACCTATACTTTTTCTGTTTAGATTCATAAAATAGAGTTCAATATGAAACCATAGCAATTTGATTCACTCAAAACGGATTTAAAATGAAGAAGTTATGGGTAAAACAAGATTGGATAATTTTTCTCATTTTAGCTACGTGAAAATTGGTAACAAATCTATTCCAACCATAACTTAATCAACTTGTATTGTATATTATGTAATCTTGAGATACCATAGACACGTATACAATGTTTCGACCTATCATGTCGACACATCTATATATATTTCGGAACAACCATAGACACTCTATATGTGAATGTTGGAGTTAGCTATACAGGGTTGAGGTTGATTCCAAAATATATTTAGTTTGAGTTGTGATCAATACTGAGATACGTATACACTGGGTCGTGGATTGATTCAAGATAATATTTATCGATTTATTTCTGTACATCTAACTGTGGACAACTAGTTGTAGGTTACTAACGAGGACAGCTGACTTAATAAACTTAAAACATCAAAATATATTAAAAGTGTTGTAAATATATTTTGAACATACTTTGATATATATGTATATATTGTTATAGGTTCGTGAATCAACCAGTGGCCAAGTCTTACTTCCCGACGAAGTAAAAATCTGTGAAAGTGAGTTATAGTCCCACTTTTAAAATCTAATATTTTTGGGATGAGAATACATGCAGGTTTTATAAATGATTTACAAAATAGACACAAGTACGTGAAACTACATTCTATGGTTGAATTATCGAAATCGAATATGCCCCTTTTTATTATGTCTAGTAATCTAAGAATTAGGGAACAGACACCCTAATTGACGCGAATCCTAAAGATAGATCTATTGGGCCTAACAAACCCCATCCAAAGTACCGGATGCTTTAGTACTTCGAAATTTATATCATATCCGAAGGGTGTCCCGGAATGATGGGGATATTCTTATATATGCATCTTGTTAATGTCGGTTACCAGGTGTTCTCCATATGAATGATTTTTATCTCTATGTATGGGATGTGTATTGAAATATGAAATCTTGTGGTCTATTGTTACGATTTGATATATATAGGTTAAACCTATAACTCACCAACATTTTTGTTGACGTTTAAAGCATGTTTATTCTCAGGTGAATATTAAGAGCTTCCGCTGTTGCATACTAAAATAAGGACAAGATTTGGAGTCCATGTTTGTATGATATTGTGTAAAAACTGCATTCAAGAAACTGATTTCGATGTAACATATTTGTATTGTAAACCATTATGTAATGGTCGTGTGTAAACAGGATATTTTAGATTATCATTATTTGATAATCTACGTAAAGCTTTTTAAACCTTTATTTATGAAATAAAGGTTATGGTTTGTTTTAAAAATGAATGCAGTCTTTGAAAAACGTCTCATATAGAGGTCAAAACCTCGCAACGAAATCAATTAATATGGAACGTTTTTAATCAATAAGAACGGGACATTTCAGTTGGTATCCGAGCGATGGTCTTAGAGAACCAGAATTTTGCATTAGTGTGTCTTATCTAGTTTGTTAGGATGCATTAGTGAGTCTGGACTTCGACCGTGTTTACTTGAAAAATGATTACTTAACAAATTTTGTTGGAAACTATATATTTTTAACATGTGAATATTATGTGATATATTAATCTCTTAACGCGTTTGATATTATGTGATAGATGTCTACCTCTAGAACAAGTCCCATTGACTCACCTAATAATAATGAAGAGTCAAATGTAAATTGGAATGATTCGTGGACTGATTCACAAGTTCCCGAAGAGGAACCGGAAGAAGAGTCGGAACCGGAAGAAGAATCGGAACCGGAAGAAGTGTAGGGATTTAACAAGTTTGATAATACTTAAACTTTTAAGAATCATTATGAACGGAAGCGTGAAACTTTCAAATTTTACTTGTTATCTTTAAACCAATTTAAAGTTAAGTCCCACATGGATCAAGTTGCTAAATATACTTACAAATTAAAGAGAAGGAAAGAGTTTATACCTCCTTAAACTAAGTTTAAGGGCTGAATTTGATGAGCAATGAAGAAGAAGTAATGCACCAACACTACCCTTTCACTTGGCTACACCTTAGAACTTTAATAAGCTAATTAACCAAGCTTTAAGACCACCTTATTAGGCTTCCAAAACCGAACAGCAGCTGTCCAAAATGAGCAGGAAGTTTATGAAGATGATGACTTGAAAAAGCTTCTAACTTGAAGCCTCAAGTGTTGCATACCCCAAGCAATAACCCCAACACCTATGCCTTTAGTTAGGATTTAATTAGACACTTGAATTAGCTAGTAAACCAAGCAAGAACCCTTCTCTATTCAGCCCCAACAATTCGGCCAGAATCAGCATCAAGAGAGAAAGAGAAGTTTTTTTAACATATCCTTGAAAGAATGAGTCAAAACCTTGGTTTAATGGTCAAGCATGCATATGTGAAGTTGTGTTATCTTAAAAGTAACAAAATGAGCATGTGAAGCTCCCCTTGGAGACACCAAAACCGTCCCCCATGGGACTTATATAAAACAATTGGATTTTTTTATAAAACTTGTTAATAAATCATGCATTTGTTAAGCTACTTTTATTTTATAAACCATTTTATAAAATATAACACAATTTAATTATTTAAAACCTATAAATAATTAAATCTTCATCATATAAATTATCCAAGTAATTTATCTCAAGTGATAATAATTTAGAAAACCGATTTTCTAAATTTCAAGTGTCGCGTATTTATTTAACGAACCAATCGATAAGATAAACACATATAAGGTGTCGGTAAGCTTGTTATTGGGTATGACCCGACTTGGATCATAACATGTTAGCCACATTAATTTAATATGTCTCTCGGGCATACGAAATACTTTCAATCTCCCACTTGCACGAGAAACATAAGAAATTAATGCAAGTGATGGATACCACCTAACGACCGTCCATCACCCCCAATATGTTATGACTTTGTGCCATTCAATAACATCATCCCTTTCGCGTTACCATCTCGAATATGAATAGGTGAATCTTTCATTTTATCCTTTCATCCTAGATGTCATGTCAAATCCAAGAGATACAGAGTGACCACTCTCTTATAGATTTAACTTTTCAGGCCTTAGACATCTGACTCTCAACGAATAAGAGGGACAAATTCCATCTTGACTACATACGTCCTAGATACATACTTTGCATTATACCTGAGCTCTTCCTTATGTACTACCATATTTCAGAACAGCGAAGGAAAGAATCAAGGCATAATACTCGGTGAATATTAGGACCCAATATGTATCTCAGGTCAGAGGATACTATGATATTCGCCTTTACTCAAGATTACATGTGATCAACCACAAAGGCTCCATATAGTAAATCTTAAGAGCGGGTCTTCCAATATTTGTATCCAACAAATATCTATGAACTTTGGTTGCAACCTTGCCCTACATTCAACCTGAATGTATACCAATCTAAGTTCATAATAGTCTAAACCTCACACTTGTTCCCACAAATGTGATCAACTACGGATTTTAGAATAATAGCTTATTCATGGATAAAATATGCAAAATAGGAACATAACTCAAATAAATTTACACCATAGTTATATTAATGAGTTTGAACCACTTCGTTCCGTTACAATACTTAAAATAGATCAATTCCAATCGCTAGAATATCGAAGCCCTAATGCACAAACATGTCCCTCATGCTTTGGCCCATGTAAAAGCTTCGTGAGTGGATCCGCAACATTATGATCTGTATGAACTTTTCGAATACATATCTTTCCTTTTTCAACTTCATCCCTTATGTAGTTGAATCTCCGCTCAATGTGACGAGTCTTTTGATGGGCACGAGGTTCCTTGATTTGAGCAATCGCACCTTCGTTGTCACAAAAGATCTCAAGAGGGTCCTGAATGGAAGGGACCACTCCTAAGTCGTCGATGAATTTCTTCATCCATGCAGCTTCCTGAGCTGCCAGTGAGGCGGCAATGTACTCCGACTCTGTAGTGGATAACGCAACAACCTCCTGTTTCGAACTCTTCCAAGAGACCGCACCACCATTTAACATGAAGACATAACCGGATTGTGATCGAGAGTCATCTCGATCAGTCTGGAAACTCGCATCCACGTAACCTTTTACAGCGAGTTCCTCCTCACCAGACCCATATATTAGAAACATATCCTTAGTCCTCCTAAGGTATTTCAATATACTTTTAACAGCAATCCAATGACTGTTTCCTGGGTTATTCTGGTATCTACTTGTCAAGCTTAGAGCGCATGACACATCCGGTCTAGTACATATCATTGCATACATGATAGACCCAATAGCAGATGCGTATGGGACTTTCTTCATTTTCTCTTGTTCATCTTTCGTGATGGGACACTGAGATGAACTGAGACTGGTTCCTCTTTGAATAGGTACCAAACCTTTCTTAGAGTTTTCCATCTTGAACCTTTTCAAGATTTTATCAATGTATGTACTTTGACTTAAACCTATCAATCTCTTGGATCTATTCCTATAGATCCCTATCCCCAATATGTATTGTGCATCTCCAAGATCCTTAATGGAGAAGCAACTCTTTAGCCAAGTTTTGACTCCTTGCATTGTGGTAATATCATTCCCAAATAATAATATATCATCCACATATAGTACAAGGAATATGATAGTGCTCCCACTAGCTTTCTTATATACACAAGCTTCATCACCATTTTTAATGAAGCCAAATTTCTCGGCTTCCTCATTAAAACGATGATTCCACATTCTAGATGCTTGTTTCAATCCGTAGATTGACTTTTTTAACTTGCATACCCTTTTAGGATATTTTGGATCAACAAAACCTTCAGGCTGGACCATATAGACATCTTCCATAAGATATCCATTTAGGAAAGCGGTTTTGACATCCATTTGCCATATTTCATAGTCGTAGTGAGCAGCAATGGCAAATAATATCCTAATAGACTTTAGCATTGCCACTGGCGAGAAAGTTTCATCATAATCAACCCCTTGAGTTTGAGTGAAACCTTTTGCTACAAGTCTAGCTTTATATGTATCCAAGTTTCCATGTATGTCGGTTTTCTTCTTGAAAAGCCATTTGCAATCAACTAGCTTAGAGCTAGGAGGTTGCTCAACAAGTTCCCACACTTGGTTTTCATACATGGATTGCATCTCGGCGTCCATGGCATCCTGCCATTTATCTTTATCAATCCTTGATAAAGCATCTTGGTAGTTTGTTGGTTCATCCAAATCAACCGTATAGCAACCATCTATGAGAAACCCATATCTCTCAGGAGGATTGCTAATCCTACCAGATCTACGAATGTCTTGTGTATTTTGATCATCCATTTGATCACTATCAACATTTTCATGTTGAGTGCTAGTGTTAACCAATTGTGTATCATCTACTTGATCTTGAACCTCTTCAAGATCTATCTTCCTTTCACTATTTCCTTCCATTAGGAACTTAGTTTCAAGGAATTCCGCCTTCCGAGCAACAAATACATTTTGCTCGGATGGATCATAGAAATAATATCCCATATCATCCTTGGGATATCCTATGAAGATACACTTCGTGGATCGAGCATTCAACTTATTAGGGACGTAACGCTTAGGATAAGCTTCACATCCCCATACCTTTAAGTATGATAGAGATGGAGGTTTACCAAACCACATCTCGTGAGGAGTTCGTTCCACTTTCTTGGTTGGGGCCATATTTAAAATACGAGCCGCGGAGCTTAGACAATAACCCCAAAATGATAGAGGCAATGAGCTTCTTGCCATCATAGATCGAACCATATCCATTAGGGTTCGGTTCCTCCTTTCGGAAACTCCATTAAGTTGGGGTGTTCCGGGTGGAGTAAGTTGTGAGATAATCCCACAACTCCTAAGATGATCTTGGAAGGCATCGCTTAGGTATTCACCTCCTCTATCGGTACGAAGTACCTTAATTGTCCTATTGAGTTGATTTTGTACTTCGTTTTGATATTCTTTGAATGCTTCAAACGTTTCGTCCTTGTGTTTTAATAAGTAGACATATCCGAAACGACTAAAGTCATCAATGAAAGTAACAAAGTATCTTTCACCATTCCTAGTCATGGGTTTAAAGGGTCCACATACATCCGAATGTATTAATCCCAATAAATCTTTAGCCCTTTCATAAGTCCCTTTGAAAGGTGCTTTAGTCATCTTGCCTTGTAAACAAGATTCACATACATCAAACGAATCCATTTCATTTGATTTCAAAAGTCCATCCTTTTGAAGTGTATGCATTCGGTTCTTGTTTATGTGACCAAGGCGACAATGCCATAAATAGGAATCACTCAAATCTCTTTTGAGTTTCTTGGTGCTTGTATGGTACATTGAGCTACTAGATGATGTGTCATCATGAACCAATTCATAAATTCCATTTGAAGGTGAAGCCTTGAAATAGAATACATTATCTAAATAAATATGGATATCATCATTAACAAAATTAAGATAAAAACCACATTGTTTCAAACGGGAAATGGAAATAATGTTTCGACATAAATCGGGTGCATACAAAACATCTTTCAAAATAAGTTCCAAACCACTTGGAAGCTTTAACACAAAGTCTCCTTGAGCCTTCACTTGCACTTTGGCTCCATTACCCATGTAGAGACTTGATGTTCCCATTTGCTTGCTACTTCTTTTGAAACCCTGCAATGAATTGCAAATGTGAGTTCCACATCCAGTGTCTAATACCCATGTATTAGAAGAAGTAATACTAAGCTCTATATATACCATATATATATTACCTGAGGTCTGCCCTGCATCCCTCTTGTCCTTCAACTCCTTAAGATAGACCGGACAGTTTCGTTTCCAATGACCCATTTCACCGCAACCGAAACATGGGTCTTCCTTGGGGTTTGCCTTCTCGGCTACCTTTTGCTTCTTAGCCTTGTTCTTGGTTGAGGTAACCATCTTCCCCTTCCCTTTGCCTTGATGGGCGGGTCCTTTCCTCTTAGCCACCTTTGGCTTAGAGGTGTTACCTTTGGATCCACCTTGATCGATTGCTAACACGGGTAAAGCCCTTTTACCCATGCTAGTTTCCGCCGTTCTAAGCATACCGTGAAGCTCACCTATGCTCTTATCCATCCCATTCATATTGTAATTAATTACAAATTGATCAAACCTTTTTGATAGGGAGTTAAGGATAAGATCGGTGGCTAACTCATTAGATATGTTTAGGTTAAGACGGTTAGCACGATCGATAAGGCTTTTCATCTTAAGTACATAAGATGAAACCGATTGGGTATCGTCCATACGACAAGCATGTAGCGCCCGAACCGTTTCGAAGCGTTCGACACGCGCTTGTTGGAGGAACATCTCCTTCAATTGCGTTATCATGTCGTATGCACTATGATGCTCGAAATCCTTTTGGAGTTCGGGTATCATAGTCCCAAGCATTAAGCATGAGACTTGAAGGGAGTCGTGGCAATACTTGTCGTAAGAGGCCATTGCCTCCACATCATTCTCATCCGGTTGATCGGGAATGGGGTCCTCAAGCACATACATTTTATCCTCTTGTTTGAGGACAATCCGAAGATTGCGGAACCAATCCATAAAGTTTGTATGGTTGAGTTTGTCTTTCTCTAAGAGAGACCTTAATGATAGGTGGTTCAGGTTAAGTGGTGCGTTTGGAATGTTGTTGTTGTTATTGGCGGCCATCTACAAAATTTAACAAAGTTCGTTTAAGTATCGATTTTAATTTAACATTCAATACCCTTTTAAATTTTAATTGACTTATTAAATATTAGAATCCAACGGTAAATCAAATTTTGGTTAGGTGACCTTTATCCCGTTATTTGATTTAGCTAGGTAGTCATTATACGACAATTGCAATCCTTTTGCAACTTCTAAGTTATGGGATCATGCAATCCTTTTGCATGGCATATTTATCCCATCAACGCCTATTTGTTCATCATGCTTCGGTGACCCTAAGTTCATGATTCCCAAATCAAGTCGTCCTACTTGTGTAAACATGTAGACTTAACATACAAGTGGTTAGGTGACCTTTATCCCACATGTATTCGAAGTGTACCTTATTCATATTAGTTCGCTCATGACGGTTAGGTGACCTTTATCCCATCAAGAGTTTCCTAAATACGTCTAAGTGTTTCCACAAAAGGATGGCGTTTAACTTGTTTGCCTTGTTAATAAGGGATTTTAAGTTTTCATTAATTCTAGTTTGAGAAAACTTTTGCACCATACACCAACATGCATTTAGTGTATGGTTTAATTGAAAATCCATTTTCATGTTATGTAATTAAACCAATTACTTGATATAAACCATTTTATATGTATGATCCTTATCATGTTCTTAATAACCATTTATTAAGGTTCTCGGTTGCCTTTTAAATTTAACCATATAAATTGCCGTTTTGTATGTACTTAGCACGTCTAATTTAACCAATTAAAATGTCGTTTTGTTAGTTGTTATCTTGTGATTAATTGTATCAACCAAACATACAAAACAATAATCATACAAACAACCACACATGCAAAATAAGTATGTTCACAATCTAGCCATTTTGGTGGACATTTGTTTAGCCGAAAACAAATGTCACCGGGTAAGGGTTAATCATACAAAGTAGGAGATTACAATCTCCCACTTAACCTTGCATCCATATGCTCCTTGTGTTCTTGAAGTCTTCATGATCTTGTTCTTCATTTTTACAAAATATGTATCCTAATACATTTTTATCTAGAAAATGAAATACAACTTATTCTATTTTACATACCAAATGTAAAACAAATTACATAGCCAAAATAATAATTATTACATGCCAATTGAATGAATAATATTACATACCAAATGAATATAACAAATCAACCAAATATAACATGCAATCAACACAAGGTCAAGGCTAGGATTGTGAACTTTAACATGCAACCAAAATTGACCAAAATGCAAGTTCCAAACCCTCTTGGAACCTCTTTCAAATTCGGCCAAGCATACAAACCCACCCAAACCCATTTGTTTTTGCAATCTACATTCATGCATGTTAGTAGATTGCAAATGTAGTGGGTTTTAAACAACAATTCGAGGCATATTTCAACAACTTCGGCTCTAGATACCATTGTAGGGATTTAACAAGTTTGATAATACTTAAACTTTTAAGAATCATTATGAACGGAAGCGTGAAACTTTCAAATTTTACTTGTTATCTTTAAACCAATTTAAAGTTAAGTCCCACATGGATCAAGTTGCTAAATATACTTACAAATTAAAGAGAAGGAAAGAGTTTATACCTCCTTAAACTAAGTTTAAGGGCTGAATATGATGAGCAATGAAGAAGAAGTAATGCACCAACACTACCCTTTCACTTGGCTACACCTTAGAACTTTAATAAGCTAATTAACCAAGCTTTAAGACCACCTTATTAGGCTTCCAAAACCGAACAGCAGCTGTCCAAAATGAGCAGGAAGTTTATGAAGATGATGACTTGAAAAAGCTTCTAACTTGAAGCCTCAAGTGTTGCATACCCCAAGCAATAACCCCAACACCTATGCCTTTAGTTAGGATTTAATTAGACACTTGAATTAGCTAGTAAACCAAGCAAGAACCCTTCTCTATTCAGCCCCAACAATTCGGCCAGAATCAGCATCAAGAGAGAAAGAGAAGTTTTTTTAACATATCCTTGAAAGAATGAGTCAAAACCTTGGTTTAATGGTCAAGCATGCATATGTGAAGTTGTGTTATCTTAAAAGTAACAAAATGAGCATGTGAAGCTCCCCTTGGAGACACCAAAACCGTCCCCCATGGGACTTATATAAAACAATTGGATTTTTTTATAAAACTTGTTAATAAATCATGCATTTGTTAAGCTACTTTTATTTTATAAACCATTTTATAAAATATAACACAATTTAATTATTTAAAACCTATAAATAATTAAATCTTCATCATATAAATTATCCAAGTAATTTATCTCAAGTGATAATAATTTAGAAAACCGATTTTCTAAATTTCAAGTGTCGCGTATTTATTTAACGAACCAATCGATAAGATAAACACATATAAGGTGTCGGTAAGCTTGTTATTGGGTATGACCCGACTTGGATCATAACATGTTAGCCACATTAATTTAATATGTCTCTCGGGCATACGAAATACTTTCAAGAAGAATCGGAACCGGATGAAGAAATAGAACCGGTGGGGGAAATAATAAAACGGTTAAGTAAAAGAAAATCCTCAACCAACCGACCAAGGTTAATTATGGTCAATGGTGTTTCCGCCAAGGAAGCAAAATATTGGGAGGATTACCAATTCTCCGATGAATCAGATTCCGACGAGAATTCCGATGATGTTATAGAAATTACCCCAACTGAATTTAAAAAGGCAAAAGAAAATAATAAGGGAAAGGGCATAAAAATAGAGAAATCTAATTCCAACCCCGATGAACTGTATATGTATCGTCAACCCCCGAAGTCTTTAAGTTGTAACAATGACCCGGGAACCTCTAAACCACCAGGTTTTTCTAAACCAATGTGGATAACGACGGCTCGTATTAGGGGAACATCATATATCCCTAGAAACTTGGCAAAACGAACAAAAATCGAAGAAGAAGAAACGAACGAGTCGGAATAAGAGAGTTGTATTCGTGTGGTGTAATATATGTAATATAGTGTTCTTATGCTTTATGATATATGTAAAAATTGCTTGTATTAATAAGTATTTTTTTATGAATCTAACTCTTGTCTATTTTACAGTTTAAAAACACAAAATGGATAGACAACCCAATATTTTAAGAGACCTACCCGGAGACATGATTGATGAAATCTTGTCTAGAGTCGGCCAGAATTCCTCGGCACAACTATTTAAGGCGAGATCAGTTTGTAAGACATTCGAAGAACGTTCCAAGAATGTCTTGGTTTATAAGAGACTTTCGTTTGAAATATGGGGGATATCACATTGGGAAACCCATAAGTTACGATGTGTTTACTTTGACGCATATATTGCGGGGAACCCAAATGCTATTTTACGCAACGGGTTAAGAAATTATTTTGACTCAATATATCCGAATATTGGACTTCGTGATTTAGAAAAAGCGGCTAACATGCAACATAAAGAAGCATGTTATGCTTACGGATTAGTAATGTTCGCTTCTCACCAAAGTGAGAACAAGAACATCGGGCTACAACTATTAAACAAAACATTTCCACAAGTGACGGAGTCGGTAATTGGGGTAAGAAATGAGGTTTTTAGATTGTTACGGGACTGTTGGACATTACGTAACCCTCGTCCCTTTGATGACGTTACAACACGCTGTCTTATCAACGGCCATAACGTTAATGTTGCACAAGACCAAGGATGGGAAGTAGTCCTAGTAAAACCAGAATGCATGACTTGTTTCTGGACGTATGAATTACGTGTCTTTATTGCCTTTGCTGAACGACTTGTGTATTAGCTAGAATTATCTTCACAACTATCTTGTATCAAAGTTATTGAGTGCTATATTTCATGCTTTATGTAAAATAAGCGGTATTGTAAGTTTGTAAAATATTGTATAAAAGTTTGAACGCGAAATATTATTATAATCAGTTTTTCATATAGAATTGTAGTAGTTGAATTGTATATTAGCTACTAAGTATGAACTTAACGGGTAGGTACTACCCGAATTTAAACTTATAAAACGCTAATATGAAGAAAAAGCTTTTATAAATGAGTTCATATTATGCTATGAAATACTATTAACTACTCTTAATATTCTGTATGATTAACTTGTTCCATTTAACTATTTTGAAGGAAATGGCACCGACTACTCGACACACCGTGAATATGAATGAAGAGGAATTCCGTACTTTTCTAGCTTCAAACATAGCCGCAGTACAGGCTGCGCTACATACCAACAATAACCTTGGATCTAGCAGTACAGGAAATCGTGTAGGATGCACCTACAAAGAATTCACTGCCTGCAAACCTTTGGAATTTGATGGAACCGAAGGACCGATCGGATTGAAACGGTGGACCGAGAAGGTTGAATCGGTGTTTGCCATAAGTAAGTGTACTGAAGAGGACAAAGTGAAGTACGCTACGCATACCTTCACAGGTTCTGCGTTAACATGGTGGAATACCTATCTAGAGCAAGTGGGACAAGATGATGCGTACGCACTACCGTGGTCAGCATTCAAGCACTTGATGAACGAGAAGTACCGTCCCAGAACCGAGGTCAATAAGCTCAAGACAGAACTTAGAGGGTTACGAACCCAAGGATTTGATATTACCACGTACGAAAGACGATTCACAGAATTGTGCCTATTGTGTCCGGGAGCGTTCGAAGATGAGGAAGAGAAGATCGACGCGTTTGTGAAAGGATTACCGGAAAGAATCCAAGAAGATATAAGTTCACACGAGCCCGCCTCCATACAACAGGCATGTAGAATGGCTCACAAACTAGTGAACCAGATTGAAGAAAGAATTAAAGAACAGACTGCTGAAGAGGCCAATGTGAAGCAAGTCAAAAGAAAGTGGGAGGAAAACGGTGATAAGAATCACCAATACAATAACAACAGCAATTACAACAATAATCGCAACAATTATCCCAACAATCGCAACATCAATCGCAACTACAACAAACGGCCCAACAACAACAACAACAACAACAACAGCAACTACAACAATCATCCCAACAACAATAATAACCGCAACAACAACAACAATCAGAAGCAGCTATGCCAAAGGTGTGAAAAGAATCACTCGGGGTTCTGCACCAAATTTTGCAACAAGTGTAAAAGAAATGGTCATAGCGCGGCGAAGTGTGAGGTCTACGGACCAGGGGTTAATAGAACGAAAGGAACAAATGGTGTCGGAACGAGTAATGGCGGAGCAAGTAGTGTCGGAGCAAGCTATGCCAATGTAGTTTGTTATAAATGTGGAAAACCGGGCCACATTATTAGAAATTGCCCGAACCAGGAGAACACGAATGGACAAGGCCGCGGAAGAGTTTTCAATATTAATGCGGCAGAGGCACAGGAAGACCCGGAGCTTGTTACGGGTACGTTTCTTATTGACAATAAATCTGCTTACGTTTTATTTGATTCGGGTGCGGATAGAAGCTATATGAGTAGAGATTTTTGTGCTAAATTAAGTTGTCCATTGACGCCTTTGGATAGTAAATTTTTACTCGAATTAGCAAATGGTAAATTAATTTCAGCAGATAATATATGTCGGAATCGAGAAATTAAACTGGTTAGCGAAACATTTAAGATTGATTTGATACCAGTAGAGTTAGGAAGTTTTGATGTGATAATCGGTATGGACTGGTTGAAAGAAGTGAAAGCAGAGATCGTTTGTTACAAAAATGCAATCCGCATTATACGAGAAAAAGGAAAACCCTTAATGGTGTACGGAGAAAAGGGCAACACGAAGCTACATCTTATTAGTAATTTGAAGGCACAAAAACTAATAAGAAAAGGTTGCTATGCTGTTCTAGCACACGTCGAGAAAGTACAAACTGAAGAAAAGAGCATCAATGATGTTCCCATTGCAAAAGAATTTCCCGATGTATTTCCGAAAGAATTACCGGGATTACCCCCACATCGATCCGTTGAATTTCAAATAGATCTTGTACCAGGAGCTGCACCAATAGCTCGTGCTCCTTACAGACTCGCACCCAGTGAGATGAAAGAACTGCAAAGCCAATTACAAGAACTTTTAGAGCGTGGTTTCATTCGACCAAGCACATCACCTTGGGGAGCTCCTGTTTTGTTTGTCAAGAAGAAAGATGGTACATTCAGGTTGTGTATCGACTACCGAGAGTTGAACAAACTTACCATCAAGAATCGCTACCCACTACCGAGAATCGACGACTTATTTGATCAACTACAAGGCTCGTCTGTTTATTCAAAGATTGACTTACGTTCCGGGTATCATCAAATGCGGGTGAAAGAAGATGATATTCCAAAGACTGCTTTCAGAACACGTTACGGTCATTACGAGTTTATGGTCATGCCGTTTGGTTTAACTAATGCACCAGCTGTGTTCATGGACCTTATGAACCGAGTGTGTGGACCATACCTTGACAAGTTTGTCATTGTTTTCATTGATGACATACTTATTTACTCAAAGAATGACCGAGAACACGGTGAACATTTGAGAAAGGTGTTAGAAGTATTGAGGAAGGAAGAATTGTACGCTAAGTTTTCAAAGTGTGCATTTTGGTTGGAAGAAGTTCAATTCCTCGGTCACATAGTGAACAAAGAAGGTATTAAGGTGGATCCGGCAAAGATAGAAACTGTTGAAAAGTGGGAAACCCCGAAAACTCCGAAACACATACGCCAGTTTTTAGGACTAGCTGGTTACTACAGAAGGTTCATCCAAGACTTTTCCAGAATAGCAAAACCCTTGACTGCATTAACGCATAAAGGGAAGAAATTTGAATGGAATGATGAACAAGAGAAGGCGTTTCAGTTATTGAAGAAAAAGCTAACTACGGCACCTATATTGTCATTGCCTGAAGGGAATGATGATTTTGTGATTTATTGTGATGCATCAAAGCAAGGTCTCGGTTGTGTATTAATGCAACGAACGAAGGTGATTGCTTATGCGTCTAGACAATTGAAGATTCACGAACAAAATTATACGACGCATGATTTGGAATTAGGCGCGGTTGTTTTTGCATTAAAGACTTGGAGGCACTACTTATATGGGGTCAAAAGTATTATATATACCGACCACAAAAGTCTTCAACACATATTGAATCAGAAACAACTGAATATGAGGCAGCGTAGGTGGATTGAATTGTTGAATGATTATGACTTTGAGATTCGTTACCACCCGGGGAAGGCAAATGTGGTAGCCGATGCCTTGAGCAGGAAGGACAGAGAACCCATTCGAGTAAAATCTATGAATATAATGATTCATAATAACATTACTACTCAAATAAAGGAGGCGCAACAAGGAGTTTTAAAAGAGGGAAATTTAAAGGATGAAATACCCAAAGGATCGGAGAAGCATCTTAATATTCGGGAAGACGGAACCCGGTATAGGGCTGAAAGGATTTGGGTACCAAAATTTGGAGATATGAGAGAAATGGTACTTAGAGAAGCTCATAAAACCAGATACTCAATACATCCTGGAACGGGGAAGATGTACAAGGATCTCAAGAAACATTTTTGGTGGCCGGGTATGAAAGCCGATGTTGCTAAATACGTAGGAGAATGTTTGACGTGTTCTAAGGTCAAAGCTGAGCATCAGAAACCATCAGGTCTACTTCAACAACCCGAAATCCCGGAATGGAAATGGGAAAACATTACCATGGATTTCATCACTAAATTGCCAAGGACTGCAAGTGGTTTTGATACTATTTGGGTAATAGTTGACCGTCTCACCAAATCAGCACACTTCTTGCCAATAAGAGAAGATGACAAGATGGAGAAGTTAGCACGACTGTATTTGAAGGAAGTCATCTCCAGACATGGAATACCAATCTCTATTATCTCTGATAGGGATGGCAGATTTATTTCAAGATTCTGGCAGACATTACAGCAAGCATTAGGAACTCGTCTAGACATGAGTACTGCCTATCATCCACAAACTGATGGGCAGAGCGAAAGGACGATACAAACGCTTGAAGACATGCTACGAGCATGTGTTATTGATTTCGGAAACAGTTGGGATCGACATCTACCGTTAGCAGAATTTTCCTACAACAACAGCTACCATTCAAGCATTGAGATGGCGCCGTTTGAAGCACTTTATGGTAGAAAGTGCAGGTCTCCGATTTGTTGGAGTGAGGTGGGGGATAGACAGATTACGGGTCCGGAGATTATACAAGAAACTACCGAGAAGATCATCCAAATTCAACAACGGTTGAAAACCGCCCAAAGTCGACAAAAGAGCTACGCTGACATTAAAAGAAAAGATATAGAATTTGAAATTGGAGAGATGGTCATGCTTAAAGTTGCACCTTGGAAAGGCGTTGTTCGATTTGGTAAACGAGGGAAATTAAATCCAAGGTATATTGGACCATTCAAGATTATTGATCGTGTCGGACCAGTAGCTTACCGACTTGAGTTACCTCAACAACTCGCGGCTGTACATAACACTTTCCACGTCTCGAATTTGAAGAAATGTTTTGCTAAAGAAGATCTCACTATTCCGTTAGATGAAATCCAAATCAACGAAAAACTTCAATTCATCGAAGAACCCGTCGAAATAATGGATCGTGAGGTTAAAAGACTTAAGCAAAACAAGATACCAATTGTTAAGGTTCGATGGAATGCTCGTAGAGGACCCGAGTTCACCAGGGAGCGTGAAGATCAGATGAAGAAGAAATACCCGCATCTATTTCTAGAAGATTCGTCAACACCTTCAACAGCTTAAAATTTCGGGACGAAATTTATTTAACGGGTAGGTACTGTAGTGACCCGAACTTTTCTATGTTTATATATATTAATTGAGATTGATATTTACATGATTAAATGTTTCCAACATGTTAAGCAATCAAACTTGTTAAGACTTGATTAATTGAAATATGTTTCATATAGACAATTGACCACCCAAGTTGACCGGTGATTCACGAACGTTAAAACTTGTAAAAACTATATGATAACATATATATGGATATATATATAGTTAACATGATACTATGATAAGTAAACATATCATTAAGTATATTAACAATGAACTACATATGTAAAAACAAGACTACTAACTTAATGATTTTTAAACGAGACATATATGTAACGATTATCGTTGTAAAGACATTTAATGTATATATATCATATTAAGAGATATTCATACATGATAATATCATGATAATATAATAATTTAAAATCTCATTTGATATTATAAACATTGGGTTAACAACATTTAACAAGATCGTTAACCTAAAGGTTTCAAAACAACACTTACATGTAACGACTAACGATGACTTAACGACTCAGTTAAAATGTATATACATGTAGTGTTTTAATATGTATTTATACACTTTTGAAAGACTTCAATACACTTATCAAAATACTTCTACTTAACAAAAATGCTTACAATTACATCCTCGTTCAGTTTCATCAACAATTCTACTCGTATGCACCCGTATTCGTACTCGTACAATACACAGCTTTTAGATGTATGTACTATTGGTATATACACTCCAATGATCAGCTCTTAGCAGCCCATGTGAGTCACCTAACACATGTGGGAACCATCATTTTGGCAACTAGCATGAAATATCTCATAAAATTACAAAAATATGAGTAATCATTCATGACTTATTTACATGAAAACAAAATAACATATCATTTATATCTAATCCATACACCAACGACCAAAAACACCTACAAACACTTTCATTCTTCAATTTTCTTCATCTAATTGATCTCTCTGAAGTTCTATCTTCAAGTTCTAAGTGTTCTTCATAAATTCCAAAAGTTCTAGTTTCATAAAATCAAGAATACTTTCAAGTTTGCTAGCTCACTTCCAATCTTGTAAGGTGATCATCCAACCTCAAGAAATCTTTGTTTCTTACAGTAGGTTATCATTCTAATACAAGGTAATAATCATATTCAAACTTTGGTTCAATTTCTATAACTATAACAATCTTATTTTAAGTGATGATCTTACTTGAACTTGTTTTCGTGTCATGATTCTGCTTCAAGAACTTCGAGCCATCCAAGGATCCATTGAAGCTAGATCCATTTTTCTCTTTTCCAGTAGGTTTATCCAAGGAACTTAAGGTAGTAATGATGTTCATAACATCATTCGATTCATACATATAAAGCTATCTTATTCGAAGGTTTAAACTTGTAATCACTAGAACATAGTTTAGTTAATTCTAAACTTGTTCGCAAACAAAAGTTAATCCTTCTAACTTGACTTTTAAAATCAACTAAACACATGTTCTATATCTATATGATATGCTAACTTAATGATTTAAAACCTGGAAACACGAAAAACACCGTAAAACCGGATTTACGCCGTCGTAGTAACACCGCGGGCTGTTTTGGGTTAGTTAATTAAAAACTATGATAAACTTTGATTTAAAAGTTGTTATTCTGAGAAAATTATTTTTATTATGAACATGAAACTATATCCAAAAATTATGGTTAAACTCAAAGTGGAAGTATGTTTTCTAAAATGGTCATCTAGACGTCGTTCTTTCGACTGAAATGACTACCTTTACAAAAACGACTTGTAAATTATTTTTCCGACTATAAACCTATACTTTTTCTGTTTAGATTCATAAAATAGAGTTCAATATGAAACCATAGCAATTTGATTCACTCAAAACGGATTTAAAATGAAGAAGTTATGGGTAAAACAAGATTGGATAATTTTTCTCATTTTAGCTACGTGAAAATTGGTAACAAATCTATTCCAACCATAACTTAATCAACTTGTATTGTATATTATGTAATCTTGAGATACCATAGACACGTATACAATGTTTCGACCTATCATGTCGACACATCTATATATATTTCGGAACAACCATAGACACTCTATATGTGAATGTTGGAGTTAGCTATACAGGGTTGAGGTTGATTCCAAAATATATTTAGTTTGAGTTGTGATCAATACTGAGATACGTATACACTGGGTCGTGGATTGATTCAAGATAATATTTATCGATTTATTTCTGTACATCTAACTGTGGACAACTAGTTGTAGGTTACTAACGAGGACAGCTGACTTAATAAACTTAAAACATCAAAATATATTAAAAGTGTTGTAAATATATTTTGAACATACTTTGATATATATGTATATATTGTTATAGGTTCGTGAATCAACCAGTGGCCAAGTCTTACTTCCCGACGAAGTAAAAATCTGTGAAAGTGAGTTATAGTCCCACTTTTAAAATCTAATATTTTTGGGATGAGAATACATGCAGGTTTTATAAATGATTTACAAAATAGACACAAGTACGTGAAACTACATTCTATGGTTGAATTATCGAAATCGAATATGCCCCTTTTTATTATGTCTGGTAATCTAAGAATTAGGGAACAGACACCCTAATTGACGCGAATCCTAAAGATAGATCTATTGGGCCTAACAAACCCCATCCAAAGTACCGGATGCTTTAGTACTTCGAAATTTATATCATATCCGAAGGGTGTCCCGGAATGATGGGGATATTCTTATATATGCATCTTGTTAATGTCGGTTACCAGGTGTTCTCCATATGAATGATTTTTATCTCTATGTATGGGATGTGTATTGAAATATGAAATCTTGTGGTCTATTGTTACGATTTGATATATATAGGTTAAACCTATAACTCACCAACATTTTTGTTGACGTTTAAAGCATGTTTATTCTCAGGTGAATATTAAGAGCTTCCGCTGTTGTATACTAAAATAAGGACAAGATTTGGAGTCCATGTTTGTATGATATTGTGTAAAAACTGCATTCAAGAAACTGATTTCGATGTAACATATTTGTATTGTAAACCATTATGTAATGGTCATGTGTAAACAGGATATTTTAGATTATCATTATTTGATAATCTACGTAAAGCTTTTTAAACCTTTATTTATGAAATAAAGGTTATGGTTTGTTTTAAAAATGAATGCAGTCTTTGAAAAACGTCTCATATAGAGGTCAAAACCTCGCAACGAAATCAATTAATATGGAACGTTTTTAATCAATAAGAACGGGACATTTCACAAATGGTGTCGGAACGAGTAATGGCGGAGCAAGTAGTGTCGGAGCAAGTTATGCCAATGTAGTTTGTTATAAAATGTGGAAAACCGGGCCACATTATTAGAAATTGCCCGAACCAGGAGAACACGAATGGACAAGGCCGCGGAAGAGTTTTCAATATTAATGCGGCAGAGGCACAGGAAGGCCCGGAGCTTGTTACGGGTACGTTTCTTATTGACAATAAATCTGCTTACGTTTTATTTGATTCGGGTGCGGATAGAAGCTATATGAGTAGAGATTTTTGTGCTAAATTAAGTTGTCTATTGACGCCTTTGGATAGTAAATTTTTACTCGAATTAGCAAATGGTAAATTAATTTTAGCAGATAATATATGTCGGAATCGAGAAATTAAACTGGTTAGCGAAACATTTAAGATTGATTTGATACCAGTAGAGTTAGGGAGTTTTGATGTGATAATCGGTATGGACTGGTTGAAAGAAGTGAAAGCAGAGATCGTCTGTTACAAAAATGCAATTCGCATTATACGAGAAAAAGGAAAACCCTTAATGGTGTACGGAGAAAAGGGCAACACGAAGCTACATCTTATTAGTAATTTGAAGGCACAAAAACTAATAAGAAAAGGTTGCTATGCTGTTCTAGCACACGTCGAGAAAGTACAAACTGAAGAAAAGAGCATCAATGATGTTCCCGTCGCAAAAGAATTTCCCGATGTATTTCCGAAAGAATTACCGGGATTACCCCCAAATCGATCCGTTGAATTTCAAATAGATCTTGTACCAGGAGCTGCACCAATAGCTCGTGCTCCTTACAGACTCGCACCCAACGAGATGAAAGAACGGCAAAGCCAATTACAAGAACTTTTAGAGCGTGGTTTCATTCGACCAAGCACATCACCGTGGGGAGCTCCTGTTTTGTTTGTCAAGAAGAAAGATGGTACATTCAGGTTGTGTATCGACTACCGAGAGTTGAACAAACTTACCATCAAGAACCGCTACCCACTACCGAGAATCGATGACTTATTTGATCAACTACAAGGCTCGTCTGTTTATTCAAAGATTGACTTACGTTCCGGGTATCATCAAATGCGGGTGAAAGAAGATGATATTCCAAAGACTGCTTTCAGAACACGTTACGGTCATTACGAGTTTATGGTCATGCCATTTGGTTTAACTAATGCACCAGCTGTGTTCATGGACCTTATGAACCGAGTGTGTGGACCATACCTTGACAAGTTTGTCATTGTTTTCATTGATGACATACTTATTTACTCAAAGAATGACCAAGAACACGGTGAACATTTGAGAAAGGTGTTAGAAGTATTGAGGAAGGAAGAATTGTACGCTAAGTTTTCAAAGTGTGCATTTTGGTTGGAAGAAGTTCAATTCCTCGGTCACATAGTGAACAAAGAAGGTATTAAGGTGGATCCGGCAAAGATAGAAACTGTTGAAAAGTGGGAAACCCCGAAAACTCCGAAACACATACGCCAGTTTTTAGGACTAGCTGGTTACTACAGAAGGTTCATCCAAGACTTTTCCAGAATAGCAAAACCCTTGACTGCATTAACGCATAAAGGGAAGAAATTTGAATGGAATGATGAACAAGAGAAAGCGTTTCAGTTATTGAAGAAAAAGCTAACTACGGCACCTATATTGTCATTGCCTGAAGGGAATGATGATTTTGTGATTTATTGTGATGCATCAAAGCAAGGTCTCGGTTGTGTATTAATGCAACGAACGAAGGTGATTGCTTATGCGTCTAGACAATTGAAGATTCACGAACAAAATTATACGACGCATGATTTGGAATTAGGCGCGGTTGTTTTTGCATTAAAGACTTGGAGGCACTACTTATATGGGGTCAAAAGTATTATATATACTGACCACAAAAGTCTTCAACACATATTTAACCAGAAACAACTGAATATGAGGCAGCGTAGGTGGATTGAATAATTGAATGATTACGACTTTGAGATTCGTTACCACCCGGGGAAGGCAAATGTGGTAGCCGATGCCTTGAGCAGGAAGGACAGAGAACCCATTCGAGTAAAATCTATGAATATAATGATTCATAATAACCTTACTACTCAAATAAAGGAGGCGCAACAAGGAATTTTAAAAGAGGGAAATTTAAAGGATGAAATACCCAAAGGATCGGAGAAGCATCTTAATATTCGGGAAGACGGAACCCGGTATAGGGCTGAAAGGATTTGGGTACCAAAATTTGGAGATATGAGAGAAATGGTACTTAGAGAAGCTCATAAAACCAGATACTCAATACATCCTGGAACGGGGAAGATGTACAAGGATCTCAGGAAATATTTTTGGTAGCCGTGTATGAAAGCCGATGTTGCTAAATACGTAGGAGAATGTTTGACGTGTTCTAAGGTCAAAGCTGAGCATCAGAAACCATCAGGTCTACTTCAACAACCCGAAATCCCAGAATGGAAATGGGAAAACATTACCATGGATTTCATCACTAAATTGCCAAGGACTGCAAGTGGTTTTGATACTATTTGGGTAATAGTTGATCGTATCACCAAATCAGCACACTTCCTGCCAATAAGAGAAGATGACAAGATGGAGAAGTTAGCACGACTGTATTTGAAGGAAGTCGTCTCCAGACATGGAATACCAATCTCTATTATCTCTGATAGGGATGGCAGATTTATTTCAAGATTCTGGCAGACATTACAGCAAGCATTAGGAACTCGTCTAGACATGAGTACTGCCTATCATCCACAAACTGATGGGTAGAGCGAAAGGACGATACAAACGCTTGAAGACATGCTACGAGCATGTGTTATTGATTTCGGAAATAGTTGGGATCGACATCTACCGTTAGCAGAATTTTCCTACAACAACAGCTACCATTCAAGCATTGAGATGGCGCCGTTTGAAGCACTTTATGGTAGAAAATGCAGGTCTCCGATTTGTTGGAGTGAAGTGGGGGATAGACAGATTACGGGTCCGGAGATTATACAAGAAACTACCGAGAAGATCATCCAAATTCAACAACGGTTGAAAACCGCCCAAAGTCGACAAAAGAGCTACGCTGACATTAAAAGAAAAGATATAGAATTTGAAATTGGAGAGATGGTCATGCTTAAAGTTGCACCTTGGAAAGGCGTTGTTCGATTTGGTAAACGAGGGAAATTAAATCCAAGGTATATTGGACCATTCAAGATTATTGATCGTGTCGGACCAGTAGCTTACCGACTTGAGTTACCTCAACAACTCGCGGCTGTACATAACACTTTCCACGTCTCGAATTTGAAGAAATGTTTTGCTAAAGAAGATCTCACTATTCCGTTAGATGAAATCCAAATCAACGAAAAACTTCAATTCATCGAAGAACCCGTCGAAATAATGGATCGTGAGGTTAAAAGACTTAAGCAAAACAAGATACCAATTATTAAGGTTCGATGGAATGCTCGTAGAGGACCCGAGTTCACCTGGGAGCGTGAAGATCAGATGAAGAAGAAATACCCGCATCTATTTCCAGAAGATTCGTCAACACCTTCAACAGCTTAAAATTTCGGGACGAAATTTATTTAACGGGTAGGTACTGTATTGACCCGAACTTTTCCATGTTTATATATATTAATTGAGATTGATATTTACATGATTAAATGTTTCCAACATGTTAAGCAATCAAACTTGTTAAGACTTGATTAATTGAAATATGTTTCATATAGACAATTGACCACCCAAGTTGACCGGTGATTCACGAACGTTAAAACTTGTAAAAACTATATGATGACATATATATGGATATATATATAGTTAACATGATACTATGATAAGTAAACATATCATTAAGTATATTAACAATGAACTACATATGTAAAAACAAGACTACTAACTTAATGATTTTTAAACGGGACATATATGTAACGATTATCGTTGTAAAGACATTTAATGTATATATATCATATTAAGAGATATTCATACATGATAATATCATGATAATATAATAATTTAAAATCTCATTTGATATTATAAACATTGGGTTAACAACATTTAACAAGATCGTTAACCTAAAGGTTTCAAAACAACACTTACATGTAACGACTAACGATGACTTAACGACTAAGTTAAAATGTATATACATGTAGTGTTTTAATATGTATTTATACACTTTTGAAAGACTTCAATACACTTATCAAAATACTTCTACTTAATAAAAATGCTTACAATTACATCCTCGTTCATTTTCATCAACAATTCTACTCGTATGCACCCGTATTCGTACTCGTACAATACACAGCTTTTAGATGTATGTACTATTGGTATATACACTCCAATGATCAGCTCTTATCAGCCCATGTGAGTCACCTAACACATGTGGGAACCATCATTTGGCAACTAGCATGAAATATCTCATAAAATTACAAAAATATGAGTAATCATTCATGACTTATTTACATGAAAACAAAATTACATATCCTTTATATCTAATCCATACACCAACGACCAAAAACACCTACAAACACTTTCATTCTTCAATTTTCTTCATCTAATTGATCTCTCTCAAGTTCTATCTTCAAGTTCTAAGTGTTCTTCATAAATTCCAAAAGTTCTAGTTTCATAAAATCAAGAATACTTTCAAGTTTGCTAGCTCACTTCCAATCTTGTAAGGTGATCATCCAACCTCAAGAAATCTTTGTTTCTTACAGTAGGTTATCATTTTAATACAAGGTAATAATCATATTCAAACTTTGGTTCAATTTCTATAACTATAACAATCTTATTTCAAGTGATGATCTTACTTGAACTTGTTTTCGTGTCATGATTTTGCTTCAAGAACTTCGAGCCATCCAAGGATCCATTGAAGCTAGATCCATTTTTCTCTTTTCCAGTAGGTTTATCCAAGGAACTTAAGGTAGTAATGATGTTCATAACATCATTCGATTCATACATATAAAGCTATCTTATTCGAAGGTTTAAACTTGTAATCACTAGAACATAGTTTAGTTAATTCTAAACTTGTTCGCAAACAAAAGTTAATCCTTCTAACTTGACTTTTAAAATCAACTAAACACATGTTATATATCTATATGATATGCTAACTTAATGATTTAAAACCTGGAGACACGAAAAACACCGTAAAACCGGATTTACGCCGTCGTAGTAACACCGCGGGCTGTTTTGGGTTAGTTAATTAAAAACTATGATAAACTTTGATTTAAAAGTTGTTATTCTGAGAAAATGAATTTTATTATGAACATGAAACTATATCCAAAAATTATGGTTAAACTTAAAGTGGAAGTATGTTTTCTAAAATGGTCATCTAGACGTCGTTCTTTCGACTGAAATGACTACCTTTACAAAAACGACTTGTAACTTATTTTTCCGACTATAAACCTATACTTTTTCTGTTTAGATTCATAAAATAGAGTTCAATATGAAACCATAGCAATTTGATTCACTCAAAACGGATTTAAAATGAAGAAGTTATGGGTAAAACAAGATTGGATAATTTTTCTCATTTTAGCTACGTGAAAATTGGTAACAAATCTATTCCAACCATAACTTAATCAACTTGTATTGTATATTATGTAATCTTGAGATACCATAGACACGTATACAATGTTTCGACCTATCATGTCGACACATCTATATATATTTCGGAACAACCATAGACACTCTATATGTGAATGTTGGAGTTAGCTATACAGGGTTGAGGTTGATTCCAAAATATATATAGTTTGAGTTGTGATCAATACTGAGATACGTATACACTGGGTCGTGGATTGATTCAAGATAATATTTATCGATTTATTTCTGTACATCTAACTGTGGACAACTAGTTGTAGGTTACTAACGAGGACAGCTGACTTAATAAACTTAAAACATCAAAATATATTAAAAGTGTTGTAAATATATTTTGAACATACTTTGATATATATGTATATATTGTTATAGGTTCGTGAATTAGCCAGTGGCCAAGTCTTACTTCCCGACGAAGTAAAAATCTGTGAAAGTGAGTTATAGTCCCACTTTTAAAATCTAATATTTTTGGGATGAGAATACATGCAGATTTTATAAATGATTTACAAAATAGACACAAGTACGTGAAACTACATTCTATGGTTGAATTATCGAAATCGAATATGCCCCTTTTTATTAAGTCTGGTAATCTAAGAATAAGGGAACAGACACCCTAATTGACGCGAATCCTAAAGATAGATCTATTGGGCCTAACAAACCCCATCCAAAGTACCGGATGCTTTAGTACTTCAAAATTTATATCATATCCGAAGGGTGTCCCGGAATGATGGGGATATTCTTATATATGCATCTTGTTATTGTCGGTTACCAGGTGTTCACCATATGAATGATTTTTATCTCTATGTATGGGATGTGTATTGAAATATGAAATCCTGTGGTCTATTATTATGATTTGATATATATAGGTTAAACCTATAACTCACCAACATTTTTGTTGACGTTTTAAGCATGTTTATTCTCAGGTGATTATTAAGAGCTTCCGCTGTCGCATACTTAAATAAGGACGAGATTTGGAGTCCATGCTTGTATGATATTGTGTAAAAACTGCATTCAAGAAACTTATTTTGTTGTAACATATTTGTATTGTAAACCATTATGTAATGGTCGTGTGTAAACGGGATATTTTAGATTATCATTATTTGATAATCTACGTAAAGCTTTTTAAACCTTTATTGATGAAATAAAGGTTATGGTTTGTTTTAAAATGAATGCAGTCTTTGAAAAACGTCTCATATAGAGGTCAAAACCTCGCAACGAAATCAATTAATATGGAACGTTTTTAATCAATAAGAACGGGACATTTCAACATAACCAGTACCACCATTAACAACATCAACAGTACCATTACCACCACCAACAACATCAACAGTACCATTACCACCACCAACAACAACCGCATTGCAAACCTCAACTTCACAATCTGTCCCATGAGCATCGACGTCATACGCCCTGTAGATACTAAGGAATACCACAACGATGAAGTATTAATTCATAACTTCATTGGGAAAACATTCTACGACGATTATGTAATTTCTAAAGTTTAGAAATTATCTATCCTAGCCTTAACCATAAATCAAGTGAGTTTAATTTAATATTAACTCATTAAATCTATATTACATCTGAAGAAATATACACATATATTTCCATAAAGACTGTAATAAAATTCTTTTGTACAAAATATTAATTGTGACATTTTTTTAACGGGTAGGTAATACCCGAGAGATATATAAATTTACAATTAATATGTTACATTCTTCGAATCTGATTCAGCAAATCATCCATTATACTCCCTACTTTCACAACAATATACATTCTTTTATAGAAATCAAAACAACCATACTCATTCAAAAATCTAATTACATATTCTGATTTTGAAATCGCCGAATTCAATTCAAGTTATAACCGATATCATCACTCTTAGATTCTTACATCTTTCAAAGCTATACTTTAACTTCAAAACTGTGTTAGAACATCGTATGTATATTAACGATTATAATCTGTGTTCAAGCCCTTCGAAATACCTGAAGACACTTCAAATAATGAACAATCGAGATGATGATCCAACCACATGTTATCCACAGTTACGTACCTGAAAAACTCTTGAAACTAAAGTCATAATTTAACATGTATCCATGTCAGACCTTTTGGCATTTACTAGCTAAAATAACTTTTCAATCCCTTCTAAAAATAGACGATTTTGTCACAGCTCCAGCAAACCAACTTCAATTGTTCATTCGAATAAGCCTTATTATAATGATTACCCCTTCATCATTATTACCGGGGAACCTTTCATATCTCGCCACATTATCAGTAAACTTATTAACAACTTCATTGATCTTTGACTTTTCGAAAAATCTTTATATTTATCAAAATCCCATCATTTACTCATCTGCATCTTGTAACGAGAATTGCCATACGAATCATCAGAAATTAGCAATCAGTATTTTGAAATCTCGCAGCATGTCTACGCCAACAATTATATGTGTCTATCTTCTGGACTTATATACTTTGAATGTGAAGTTTTTGAAAAACACCCTAAACTGCGAACTAGTTCTCGAAATACTGATGAAGCAGCAAAAACTATAAACGACCTTAACAGTAAAAAGTTTGATGATAAAGAGTAGTGTGTTGGCAAAGCTCAGAAAAAGAAAAGATTTGGTACTAAAAAATACGGATTGAGCAAACCATGAAGAAGGCTGTGGATAAATCACAAGGACGAAATCTACCTTTAAAGAATCCAAATGATTCCGTGTCTGCTGAAGTCATTATCGAATACCTTGCTCCTGACTCTAAACCCTTACGGACAATATTCTTCATCATCCTCTGATATTAGAAATTTTAAGATATCATCATATCTTTCATTATAAATATCCTCTATATTTCTGAAGATATTTCCATAATTATTCTTATCTGAAATCATTTACCTCTTCGTGATGTCTGTATTACATCATAAAAGAAACTATTTTAGTTTCTAAATTCTGAAACTTTCGAATTTAAAATAGGAATATTTTTGAAGTAGTGTTGGGAACTGAAGCATGAACTAGTATAATATAATGACACTTGATCACCGTAATTATATTACAGTATGTCATGCTGAGTTTCTAATGGAACGTGATGATTCACATAACATACCGTCATCATGTGCCATTTACACGACTCTTACATTCTACCAAATCTCCAAACATATTAAGAAAATATCTTCTTGATAGTTCTATCTTTCCGGATATTCTAGTAATTTGCCAAATCAAGATCGTACCATTACAATTTCCTTCTTAGAACATTAACTATGTTCATCCAAAACTTCATACCTACTAATTCTGGACCATTATTCGCTTGACTTAAAGCCGAGAAGAGACAACAAAAGTATGAAACTCCGAAATCTAAGGGAGAATATAAAGTCCAATAACAACACATAAATTACAAACCGTGTATATCAATGTTTATCGCAACATAAAGACACGGGAGAATTAAAAACACTATAACCCCAAGGGCGAAGTAGAAGAAAACAGATTCCTCCGGTGGAAGTTGGAAAAGGAGAATGATTGTTGCTATAGTAAGGATAAGGACAAGGATTAGAAATGGATTAAGCATTTTCGCAATCTTTTAAAATTGGAATTGAGTATAGAGGTGCTAAAAACTAATGGAATGGAAAAGGTAAATATATAAGGGAAATATCAGACGTAGTAATCGGGACAGATCATCGCATTTAATTAAAGAGATCCTAATTTCCTTAAATCTCGAAGAAACAGATCTTATAGATTTCCAAGATTTTTTTTTTTTGAATCCCTTGAATTCCAGAATTCAACCATGACTACGTCAAAAATTATGACGAAACTTATTTTCCTCATTCCACTATTTTGTGATAGCTTCACTCATACGCTTCGAGTAATTGGATCATTTTATCCATATTACTCTATGGAAATAAAATCCTATCTATCAACACATATCCGTCATGAAAACATTTTTATGGTTAGCCATGAAGACCTCGATCAAATTTCGGGATGAAATTTCTCTAACGGGTAGGTACTGTGATGACCCTGAAATTTCTGACCAAATTTAAACTTAACCTTTATATGTTTCCGACACGATAAGCAGAATTTGTAATGTTTCTCAAAAAGTTTGGAACTACATTCATGTAATCAATTACCCTATGACCGTGTTCGACGATTCACGAACAATTATGTGTATATAGATATGTATATATAATATATAATATTAACTGAAAACATTAACAAAGTATTAGATATATGATACTTTACATGAACGTATTTGTTTCGATATATTTATCGACAGAATTAAGAGATAATATCAAATGATTGAATTATCATATACATTATGATATGATTACGGGCCAATGTTATGAGGTCCATTGTGATTTAAGAAATCTATTCTTTTTGACAATATTCGAAAAATGGTAAAGTGATCTATAAGTAAGAACGTGGAGTGTAAATAACTTAGATGTTGGATATCGACAAGTAACTCGAAATTTTTCATTAAGATAATTTCATACGTTTATTAAACCTTTGGACTTTATCCCATGCTTCACCAACAGACTGTAATTTAAAAACTTAAAACCTATTATGAATATATATAATTCTACTTTTCTAAAATGTTTTATGATATAACGATTTCCATTATTTTAACCTTTTAACAAAATGATTCTTAACTATATTTAGTTTTGGAAAACAAAATTATCATATTTATTTGATTTAGTTTCAAAAGTACAAAAAACGTTTTCAGTTTAAAAAGAACTTTATTATTAAAATGTATATATCTTTTATAAATATCTAGAACCACTTTTGACAACTCATTACTTAACTAGTATGATAAAGATAACGATATTTATATTTTATTTTATTAAATATATATAATGATTTAAATTAATATTATATATATTTATACGCGTATTATACGTATATAGTTTTATACTTTTACTATACTTTAACTTTACCTTTACTTTACTTTTACTTTTACTTTACTTTAACTTTAATAGTTCATACTTTAATAATTCACTTTAATAATTCATACTTTAATAATTCACTTTAATAATTCATACTTTAATAATTCACTTTAATAATTCACTTTAATAATTCATACTTTAATAATTCACTTTAATAATTCACTTTAATAATTCATACTTTAATAATTCACTTTAATAATTCACTTTAATAATTCATACTTTAATAATTCACTTTAATAATTCACTTTAATAATTCATACTTTAATAATTCACTTTAATAATTCACTTTAATAATTCATACTTTAATAATTCAAAAATCTATTATAAATAGAATTGAATAGGTTTCATTATTTCATAGAAACTTGAAAATATATTTCTCTAAACTCTCTCAATCGAATTACATATATATATTTTCTTTGTATTATTTCATGATATTATTAGTATACATAAAATACTACGACGGAGTTATACTCAGACGATTTCAAAATAAGTTTTCAAACGGGATAAAGCTAAGGAAATTATGGGTTATAGCTATGGAGGTTATGGGTATTGATCGAGAGTATTGCTCGTGAGTCAAACTAGTGTTTATCATCTCCGTTGCGTCTACGTACTTTTCCTGCAATATTGAATCTCAATATTGATACGTTCGTGAATCCAAGGCCAACATTGCACTTGTTCAATGACGTCATATGTATTTTTACTACAAAATACAGTATTGTGAGTTTCATTACTCCCTTTTTATATATTTTTAGGCTGAGAATACATGCGCTGTTTTATAAATGTTTTACGAAATAGGCACAAGTACTAAAACTAATTCTATGTGGGTTTAAACCAGAAATATACCCTTAGCTTGGTAACATTAAACTACTTGTCTATGTACGGTAGGCGCGAATCCTAAAGATAGATCTATTGGGCCTGACAAACCCCATCCTGACTATGGGATGCTTTAGTACTTCGAGGTTTATATAACACACCTGATTCGGTGTACTTTCAGAGGGTAAAACATGAACGTTAAGGCTTGTTACCGGGTGCCTACAACTTATAGAATAATTTTATACACTTGCGAGTGTACATATATTTATAAACGGAAATCTTGTGGTCTATTAATATATTGAAATGATTGTTATGATAAACCTATGAACTCACCAACCTTTTGGTTGACACTTTAAAGCATGTTTATTCTCAGGTATTAAAGAAATCTTCCGCTGTGCATTAGCTCATTTTAAGGATATTACTTGGAGTCATTCATGGCATATTTTGAAAGACGTTGCATTCAAGTCATTGAGTTCATCAAGATTATTATTAAGTCAATTATAGTTGGATGTATTATGAAATGGTGTGCATACCGTCAATTTTCGTTGTAAAGAAAGTTTGTCTTTTTAAAACGAATGCAATGTTTGTAAAATGTATCATATAGAGGTCAAATACCTCGCGATGTAATCAACTATTGTGAATCGTTTATAATGTATATGAACGGGTCCTTTCATCTCGGTAGTTTCTTGTATTATCTCCGGGCCCGTAATCTGTCTATCCCCCACTTCACTCCAACAAATCGGAGACCTGCACTTTCTACCATAAAGTGCTTCAAACGGCGCCATCTCAATGCTTGAATGGTAGCTGTTGTTGTAGGAAAATTCTGCTAACGGAAGGTGTCGATCCCAACTATTTCCGAAATCAATAACACATGCTCGTAGCATGTCTTCAAGCGTTTGTATCGTCCTTTCGCTCAGCCCATCAGTTTGTGGATGATAAGTAGTACTCATGTCTAGACGAGTTCCTAATGCTTGTTGTAATGTCTGCCAGAATCTTGAAATAAATCTACCATCCCTATCAGAGATAATAGAGATTGGTATTCCATGTCTGGAGACGACTTCCTTCAAATACAATCGTGCTAACTTCTCCATCTTGTCATCTTCTCTTATTCGTAGGAAGTGTGCTGATTTGGTGAGACGATCAACTATTACCCAAATAGTATCAAAACCACTTGCTGTCCTTGGCAATTTAGTGATGAAATCCATGGTAATGTTTTTCCATTTCCATTCCGGGATTTCGGGTTGTTGAAGTAGACCTGATGGTTTCTGATGCTCCGCTTTGACCTTAGAACACGTCAAACATTCTCCTACGTACTTAGAAACATCGGCTTTCATACCCGGCCACCAAAAATGTTTCTTGAGATCCTTGTACATCTTCCCCGTTCCAAGATGTATTGAGTATCTGGTTTTATGAGCTTCTCTAAGTACCATTTCTCTCATATCTCCAAATTTTGGTACCCAAATCCTTTCAGCCCTATACCGGGTTCCGTCTTCCCGTATATTAAGATGCTTCTCTGATCCTTTGGGTATTTCATCCTTTAAATTTCCCTCTTTTAAAACTCCTTGTTGTGCCTCCTTTATTTGAGTAGTAAGGTTAGTGCGAATCATTATATTCATAGCTTTTACTCGAATGGGTTCTCCGTCCTTTTTGCTCAAAGCGTCGGCTACTACATTTGCCTTCCCTGGGTGGTAACGAATCTCAAAGTCGTAATCATTCAACAATTCAATCCACCTGCGCTGCCTCATGTTCAGTTGTTTCTAATTAAGTATGTGTTGAAGAATTTTGTGGTCGGTATATATAATACTTTTGACCCCATATAAGTAGTGCCTCCAACTCTTTAATGTAAAAACAACCGCGCCTAATTCCAAATCATGCATCGTATAATTCTGCTCGTGAATCTTCAATTATCTAGACGTATAAGCAATTACTTTCGTTCGTTGCATTAATACACAACCGATACCTTGCTTTGAGGCGTCACAATATATCACAAAATCATCATTCCCTTCAGGTAATGACAATATAGGTGCCGTAGTTAACTTTTTCTTCAACAATTGAAACGCTTTTTCTTGTTCATTTTTCCATTCAAATTTCTTCCCTTTATGCGTTAATGCAGTCAAGGGTTTTGCTATTCTGGAAAAGTCTTGGATGAACCTTCTGTAGTAACCAGCTAGTCCTAAAAATTGGCGTATATGCTTCGGAGTTTTCGAGGTTTTCCACTTTTCAACGGTTTCAATCTTTGCTGGATCCACCTGAATACCTTCTTTGTTCACTATGTGACCGAGGAATTGAACTTCTTCCAACTAAAATGCACACTTTGAAAACTTAGCGTACAGTTTTTCTTTCCTTAACAACTCTAGCACTTTTCTCAAATGTTCTTCGTGCTCTTGGTCATTCTTTGAGTAAATAAGTATGTCATCGATGAAAACAATGACAAACTTGTCAAGGTATGGTCCACACACTCGGTTCATGAGGTCCATGAACACAGCTGGTGCGTTAGTCAACCCAAACGGCATAACCATAAACTGGTAATGACCGTAACGCGTCCTAAAAGCAGTCTTTTGAATATCATCCTCCTTCACCCGCATTTAATGATACCCAGCACGTAAATCAATCTTCGAATAAACCGACGAGCCTTGTAGTTGATCAAATAAGTCGTCGATTCTCGGTAGTGGGTAGCGGTTCTTGATGGTAAGTTTGTTCAACTCTCAGTAGTCGATACACAACCTAAATGTACCATCCTTCTTCTTGACAAACAAAACAGGAGCTCCCCACGGTGATGTGCTTGGTCGAATGAAACCACGCTCTAAAAGTTCCTGTAACTGACTTTGTAATTCTTTCACTTGGCTGGGTGCGAGTCTGTATGGAGCACGAGCTATTGGTGCAGCTCCTGGTACAAGGTCTATTTGAAATTCAACGGATCGATGTGGGGGTAATCCCGGTAATTCTTTTGGAAATACATCGGGAAATTCTTTTGCGACGGGAACATCAAGTGATGTTCTTTTCTTCAGGTTTAACTTCCTCGATGTGTGTTAGAATGACGTAACAACCTTTTCTTATTAGTTTTTGGGCCTTCATACTACTAATAAGATTTAATTTCGCGTTATTCTTTTCTCCATACACCATTAAAGGTTTTCCTTTTTCACGCACAATGCGAATCGCATTTTTGTAACAAACGACCTCTGCTCTCACCTTTTTCAACCAGTCCATGCCAATTATTACATCAAAACTCCCTAACTCGACTGGTATTAAATCAATCTTAAACGTTTCATCCTCCAATTTAATTTCTCTACCCCGACATATATTATCTGCTGAAATTAATTTACCGTTTGCTAATTCGAGTAAAAATTTACTATCCAAAGGCGTCAATGGGCAACTTAATTTAGCAAAAAAATCTCTACTCATATAGCTTCTATCAGCACCCAGATCAAATAAAACATAAGCAGATTTATCGTCAATAAGAAACGTACCCATAACAAGCTCCGGGTCTTCCTGTGCTTCTGCCGCATTAATATTGAAAACTCTTCCGCGGCCCGGTCCATTAGTATTCCCTTGTTTTGGGCAATTTCTAATAATGTGGCCTGGTTTTCCACATTTATAACAAACAGCGTTGGTATTACTTGCTCCTGCACTGTTCTTTCCGGCATTACTTGTTTCGACACTATTTGTTCCATTAGTTCTGTAAAAGCTTGGTCCGTAAAACTCACACTTTATCGCGCTATTACCATTTCTTTTACACCTGTTGCAAAATGTCGTGCAAAACCCCGGGTGATTTTCTTCACACCTATGACATAACTGATTTTGGTTTTTGTTGCCGTTGTTGTTATTGAGGTTGTTGTTAGGATTGTTATTGTTGTTGGAACGGTTGTTGTAGTTGTTGTTGTTGTTGGGACGTTTGTTGTTGTTATTGTTAGGATTGCGGTTATTATTGCGATTGTTGTTGTGGTTGTTGGGATAGTTTTTGCGATTGTGGTTCTAATTGTTATTGTTGTTGTACTGGTGATTCTTGTCACCGTTTTCCTCCCACTTCCTCTTGAGTTGTTTTGTGTTGGCTTCTTCGGCTGCCTGTTCTTTAATTCTTCCCTCAATCTGATTTATGAGTTTATGAGCCATTTGACTTGCCTTTTGTATGGAAGCGGGCTCGTGTGAACTCACATCTTCTTGAATCCTTATTGGTAACCCTTTTATAAACGCGTCGATCTTCTCTTCTTCATCTTCGAACGTTCCTGGACACAATAGGCACAATTCTGTGAATCGTCGTTCATATGTGATAATGTCAAACCCTTGTGTTCGTAACTCTCTAAGCTCTACCTTGAGCTTATTGACTTCGTTTCTAGGATGGTACTGCTCGTTCATCAATTGCTTGAATGCCGACCACGGTAGTGCGTAAGCAGCATTTTGTTCTACCTGTTCAAGATAGGTGTTCCACCACGTTAACGCAGTACATGTGAAGGTATGCGTAGCGTACTTAACTTTGTCCTCTTCAGTATACTTACTTATGGCAAACACCGATTCGACCTTCTCGGTCAACCGTTTCAATCCAATTGGTCCTTCGGTTCCATCAAATTCCAAAGGTTTGCAGGCAGTGAATTCTTTGTAAGAGCATCCTATACGATTTCTTGTGAAATTATTCCACTGCTAGATCCAGAGTTATTGTTATTTTGCATCGCAGCCTATACTGCGGCTATGTTTACTGCAAGGAAAACACGGAAGTCTTCCTCGCTCATGTTCAAATTCTGACGAGTCGTCGGTGCCATTTCCTTCAAAAATAGCCCAAAAGAATTAAGTTAATCATATAGAATTTTAAGAGTAGTAAATAGTATTTCGTAGCATAGTATGAACTCATTTATAAAAGCTTTTTCTTCATATTAGCATTTTATAGTTTTAATTCGGGTAGTACCTACCCATTAAGTTCATACTTAGTAGCTAATATACAATTCAACTACTACAATTCTATATGAAAAAACTGATTATAATAAAATTTCGCGTTCAAATTTTATACAATATTTTACAAACTTACAATACCGCTATTATACATATAGGATGAAATATAGCACATAAAAACTTTGCTACTCGGCAGCTATAAAGGCAATTCTAGTTAATACGCAAGTTGTTCAGCAAAAGAAATAAAGACACGTAATTCATAAGTTCAGAAACAAGTCATGCATTCTGGTTTTACTAAGACGACTTCCCATCCTTGGTCTTGTGGAAAGTAACCGTTATGACCATTGGCTAGGCAGCATGTTGTAATGTCGTCAAAAGGACGAGGGTTTCGTAATGTCCAACAGCCCCGTAATAATCTAAAAACCTTGTTTCTCACCCCAGCTACTGAATCCGTCACTTGTGGGAAGGTTTTATTTAAAAGTTGTAACCCGATGTTCTTTTTCTCACTTTGGTAAGAAGCGAACATCACTAACCCGTAAGTATAACATGCTTCTTTATGTTGCATGTTAGAAGCTCTTTCTAACTCACGAAATACTATGTTGGGATATGTTGAGTCAAAATAGGTTCTTAACCCATAGCGTAAAATTGCATTTGGGTTCCCCGCATTTAACGCTTTAAAGAAAACATGGCGTAACTTACGGTCTCCCCAATGTGATATACCCCACCTATCAAAGAAAAGCCTTTTATAAACTAAGGCATTTCTGAAAAGTCTTTCAAATGTTTGACAAGTTAATTTCGCCATAACTAAATGTGGTGATGAATTCTGACCGACTCTAGACAAGATTTCCTCAATCATATCCTCTGGTAGGTCTTCTAAAATATTCGGTTGTCTACCCTTAACATCCATTTTGTTTTTATACTGTAAAATAGACAAGGATTAGATTCGTAAAAGATAATTAACAAACATTACAAACAATTTTTACATAGAACATAAAAGTACAAGCACACTACAATACATATAATACACAACCTGATTACAACCCTCTACTCTGAATCACTGCTTTCTTCTTCTTCGGACTTGGTTCATTTTCCTAATTTTCTAGGGATATATGGTGTTCCTCTAATACGGGCCGTCGTTTTCTACAATGGTTTAGAAAAACCTGGTGGTTTAAAGGTTCCCGGGTTATTGTTACAATTTAGGAAATACGGATATTGCTGATACATATAAAGTTCATCGGGGTTGGAATCAGGTTTCTCTATTTTTATACCTTTTCCCTTATTATTTTCTTTTGCTTTATTAAATTGGGTCGAGGTAATTTCTATAACATCATCGGAATCCTCATCGGGATCCGATTCATCGGAAAATTAGTAATCTTTCCAATATTTTGCTTCCTTGGCGGAAACTGAAATGTCCCTTTCTTATTGATTAAAAACGTTCCATATTAATTGATTTCGTTGCGAGGTTTTGACCTCTATATGAGACGTTTTTCAAAGACTGCATTCATTTTAAAACAAACCATAACCTTTATTTCATCAATAAAGGTTTAAAAAGCTTTACGTAGATTATCAAATAATGATAATCTAAAATATCCTGTTTACACACGACCATTACATAATGGTTTACAATACAAATATGTTACAACAAAATAAGTTTCTTGAATGCAGTTTTTACACAATATCATACAAGCATGGACTCCAAATCCCGTCCTTATTTAAGTATGCGACAGCGGAAGCTCTTAATAATCACCTGAGAATAAACATGCTTAAAACGTCAACAAAAATGTTGGTGAGTTATAGGTTTAACCTATATATATCAAATCGTAACAATAGACCACAAGATTTCATATTTCAATACACATCCCATACATAGAGATAAAAATCATTCATATGGTGAACACCTGGTAACCGACATTAACAAGATGCATATATATAAGAATATCCCCATCATTCCGGGACACCCTTCGGATATGATATAAATTTCGAAGTACTAAAGCATCCGGTACTTTGGATGGGGCTTGTTGGGCCCGATAGATCTATCTTTAGGATTCGCGTCAATTAGGGTGTCTGTTCCCTAATTCTTAGATTACCAGACTTAATAATAAGGGGCATATTCGATTTTGATAATTCAACCATAGAATGTAGTTTCACGTACTTGTGTCTATTTTGTAAATCATTTATAAAACCTGCATATATTCTCATCCCAAAAATATTAGATTTTAAAAGTGGGACTATAACTCACTTTCACAGATTTTTACTTCGTCGAGTAGTAAGACTTGGCCACTGTTGATTCACGAACCTATAACAATATATACATGTATATTAAAGTATGTTCAAAATATATTTACAACACTTTTAATATATTTTGATGTTTTAAGTTTATTAAGTCAGCTGTTCTCGTTAGTAACCTACAACTAGTTGTCCACAGTTAGATGTACAGAAATAAATCGATAAATATTATCTTGAATCAATCCACGACCCAGTGTATACGTATCTCAGTATTGATCACAACTTAAACTATATATATTTTGGAATCAACCTCAACCCTGTATAGCTAACTCCAACATTCACATATAGAGTGTCTATGGTTGTTCCGAAATATATATAGATGTGTCGACATGATAGGTCGAAACATTGTATACGTGTCTATGGTATCTCAAGATTACATAATATACAATACAAGTTGATTAAGTTATGGTTGGAATAGATTTGTTACCAATTTTCACGTAGCTAAAATGAGAAAAATTATCCAATCTTGTTTTACCCATAACTTCTTCATTTTAAATCCGTTTTGAGTGAATCAAATTGCTATGGTTTCATATTGAACTCTATTTTATGAATCTAAACAGAAAAAGTATAAGTTTATAGTCGGAAAAATAAGTTACAAGTCATTTTTGTAAAGGTAGTCATTTCAGTCGAAAGAACGACGTCTAGATGACCATTTTAGAAAACATACTTCCACTTTGAGTTTAACCATAATTTTTAGATATAGTTTCATGTTCATAATAAAAATAATTTTCTCAGAATAACAACTTTTAAATCAAAGTTTATCATAGTTTTTAATTAACTAACCCAAAACAGCCCGCGGTGTTACTACGACGGCGTAAATCCGGTTTTACGGTGTTTTTCTTGTTTCCAGGTTTTAAATCATTAAGTTAGCATATCATATAGATATAGAACATGTGTTTAGTTAATTTTAAAAGTCAAGTTAGAAGGATTAACTTTTGTTTGCGAACAAGTTTAGAATTAACTAAACTATGTTCTAGTGATTACGAGTTTAAACCTTCGAATAAGATAGTTTTATATATATGAATCGAATGATGTTATGAACATCATTACTACCTCAAGTTTAGTAGGTAAACCTACTGGAAGTGACAAGAAATGATCTAGCTTCAAAGGATCTTGGATGGCTTGAAAGTTCTTGAAGTAGGATCATGACACAAAAACAAGTTCAAGTAAGATTTTTACTCGAATTAAGATAGTTTATAGTTATAGAAATTGAATCAAAGTTTGAATATGAATATTACCTTGAATAAGAAAGATAACCTACTGTATATAACAAAGGTTTCTCGATCTTAGATGATTACTTGGAATGGATTAGAAAGCTTGGAAGTAAATTAGTAAACTTGAAGGGATTTTTGAAGTGTTCTTGAAGTGTTCTTCCTATGATGATTATAGTGTAGTGACCCGAACTTTTCCATGTTTATATATATTAATTGAGATTGATATTTACATGATTAAATGTTTCTAACATGTTAAGCAATCAAACTTGTTAAGACTTGATTAATTGAAATATGTTTCATATAGACAATTGACCACCCAAGTTGACCGGTGATTCACGAACGTTAAAACTTGTAAAAACTATATGATGACATATATATGGATATATATATAGTTAACATGATACTATGATAAGTAAACATATCATTAAGTATATTAACAATGAACTACATATGTAAAAACAAGACTACTAACTTAATGATTTTTAAACGAGACATATATGTAACGATTATCGTTATAAAGACATTTAATGTATATATATCATATTAAGAGATATTCATACATGATAATATCATGATAATATAATAATTTAAAATCTCATTTGATATTATAAACATTGGGTTAACAACATTTAACAAGATCGTTAACCTAAAGGTTTCAAAACAACACTTACATGTAACGACTAACGATGACTTAACGACTCAGTTAAAATGTATATACATGTAGTGTTTTAATATGTATTTATACACTTTTGAAAGACTTCAATACACTTATCAAAATACTTCTACTTAACAAAAATGCTTACAATTACATCCTCGTTCAGTTTCATCAACAATTCTACTCGTATGCACCCGTATTCGTACTCGTACAATACACAGCTTTTAGATGTATGTACTATTGGTATATACACTCCAATGATCAGCTCTTAGCAGCCCATGTGAGTCACCTAACACATGTGGGAACCATCATTTGGCAACTAGCATGAAATATCTCATAAAATTACAAAAATATGAGTAATCATTCATGACTTATTTACATGAAAACAAAATTACATATCCTTTATATCTAATCCATACACCAACGACCAAAAACACCTACAAACACTTTCATTCTTCAATTTTCTTCATCTAATTGATCTCTCTCAAGTTCTATCTTCAAGTTCTAAGTGTTCTTCATATATTCTACAAGTTCTAGTTACATAAAATCAAGAATACTTTCAAGTTTGTTAGCTCACTTCCAATCTTGTAAGGTGATCATCCAACCTCAAGAAATCTTTGTTTCTTACAGTAGGTTATCATTCTAATACAAGGTAATAATCATATTCAAACTTTGGTTCAATTTCTATAACTATAACAATCTTATTTCAAGTGATGATCTTACTTGAACTTGTTTTCGTGTCATGATTCTGCTTCAAGAACTTCGAGCCATCCAAGGATCCGTTGAAGCTAGATCTATTTTTCTCTTTTCCAGTAGGTTTATCCAAGGAACTTAAGGTAGTAATGATGTTCATAACATTATTCGATTCATACATATAAAGCTATCTTATTCGAAGGTTTAAACTTGTAATCACTAGAACATAGTTTAGTTAATTCTAAACTTGTTCGCAAACAAAAGTTAATCCTTCTAACTTGACTTTTAAAATCAACTAAACACATGTTCTATATCTATATGATATGCTAACTTAATGATTTAAAACCTGGAAACACGAAAAACACCGTAAAACCGGATTTACGCCGTCGTAGTAACACCGCGGGCTGTTTTGGGTTAGTTAATTAAAAACTATGATAAACTTTGATTTAAAAGTTGTTATTCTGAGAAAATGATTTTTATTATGAACATGAAACTATATCCAAAAATTATGGTTAAACTCAAAGTGGAAGTATGTTTTCTAAAATGGTCATCTAGACGTCGTTCTTTCGACTGAAATGACTACCTTTACAAAAACGACTTGTAACTTATTTTTCCGACTATAAACCTATACTTTTTCTGTTTATATTCATAAAATAGAGTTCAATATGAAACCATAGCAATTTGATTCACTCAAAACGGATTTAAAATGAAGAAGTTATGGGTAAAACAAGATTGGATAATTTTTCTCATTTTAGCTACGTGAAAATTGGTAACAAATCTATTCCAACCATAACTTAATCAACTTGTATTGTATATTATGTAATATTGAGATACCATAGACACGTATACAATGTTTCGACCTATCTTGTCGACACATCTATATATATTTCGGAACAACCATAGACACTCTATATGTGAATGTTGGAGTTAGCTATACAGGGTTCAGGTTGATTCCAAAATATATATAGTTTGAGTTGTGATCAATACTGAGATACGTATACACTGGGTCGTGGATTGATTCAAGATAATATTTATCGATTTATTTCTGTACATCTAACTGTGGACAACTAGTTGTAGGTTACTAACGAGGACAGCTGACTTAATAAACTTAAAACATCAAAATATATTAAAAGTGTTGTAAATATATTTTGAACATACTTTGATATATATGTATATATTGTTATAGGTTCGTGAATCAACCAGTGGCCAAGTCTTACTTCCCGACGAAGTAAAAATCTGTGAAAGTGAGTTATAGTCCCACTTTTAAAATCTAATATTTTTGGGATGAGAATACATGCAGGTTTTATAAATGATTTACAAAATAGACACAAGTACGTGAAACTACATTCTATGGTTGAATTATCGAAATCGAATATGCCCCTTTTTATTAAGTCTGGTAATCTAAGAATTAGGGAACAGACACCCTAATTGACGCGAATCCTAAAGATAGATCTATCGGGCCCAACAAGCCCCATCTAAAGTACCGGATGCTTTAGTACTTCGAAATTTATATCATATCCGAAGGGTGTCCCGGAATGATGGGGATATTCTTATATATGCATCTTGTTAATGTCGGTTACCAGGTGTTCACCATATGAATGATTTTTATCTCTATGTATGGGATGTGTATTGAAATATGAAATCTTGTGGTCTATTATTATGATTTGATATATATAGGTTAAACCTATAACTCACCAACATTTTTTTTGACGTTTTAAGCATGTTTATTCTCAGGTGATTATTAAGAGCTTCCGCTGTCGCATACTTAAATAAGGATGAGATTTGGAGTCCATGCTTGTATGATATTGTGTAAAAACTGCATTCAAGAAACTTATTTTGTTGTAACATATTTGTATTGTAAACCATTATGTAATGGTCGTGTGTAAACAGGATATTTTAGATTATCATTATTTGATAATCGACGTAAAGCTTTTTAAACCTTTATTGATGAAATAAAGGTTATGGTTTGTTTTAAAATGAATGCAGTCTTTGAAAAACGTCTCATATAGAGGTCAAAACCTCGCAACGAAATCAATTAATATGGAACGTTTTTAATCAATAAGAACGGGACATTTCATATAGCTTGATTCTTGAAGTGATTTTTGATGAAGATGATGATTAACTACTGGAAAAATACGTTCATAATAGTGTGGGTGTGTTGAGAGAGAATTAGAAAGAGAATTGGAAGTGAAATGGAGTGAATGATGAGTGGTAATTGGTGAGTGGTGAGTGGGGTTAAAAGGAGTTCTAGTTAGTTGACTAGCTCATGGTAGAAGTTAAAATTGATTAGTCATACATGACATAATCAAGAATGGAATCCCATGCTAGTTCCTATTGGTATATACCCATAGTAAGTACGTTTTGAAGCTGTGTATAATACGGGTAAGAATACGACTAGAATTCTTGATGAAAGAAAAGAATGGGAAAGTAACTGTAACCATTTTCGTTAAGTATGAGTGTTTTGATATATGTCTTGAAGTCTTCCAAAAGTATTTTAATACATCTAAATACACTACATGTATATACATTTTAACTGAGTCGTTAAGTCATCGTTAGTCGTTACATGTAAGTGTTGTTTTGAAACCTTTAAGTTAACGATCTCAATTAATGTTGTTAACCCATTGTTTATTATATCTAATGATATATTAAATTATTATATTATCATGTTATTATGATATATTAATATATCTTAATATGATATATATACATTTAAATGTCGTTACAACGATAATCGTTACATATATGTCTCGTTTCGAAATCCTTAAGTTAGTAGTCTTGTTTATATGTATATAACTCATTGTTAATATACTTATGGAGATACTTACTTATCATAATCTCATGTTAACCATATGTATATCCATATATATATCGTCATGTCGTTTTTACAAGTTTTAACGTTCGTGAATCGCCGGTCAACTTGGGTGGTCAATTGTCTATATGAAACATATTTCAATTAATCAAGTCTTAACAAGTTTGATTGCTTAACATGTTGGAAACATTTAATCATGTAAATATCAATCTCAATTAATATATATATAAACATGGAAAAGTTCGGGTCACTACAGTACCTACCCGTTAAATAAATTTCGTCCCGAAATTTTAAGCTGTTGAAGGTGTTGACGAATCTTCTGGAAATAGATGCGGGTATTTCTTCTTCATCTGATCTCCACGCTCCCAGGTGAACTCGGGTCCTCTACGAGCATTCCATCGAACCTTAACAATTGGTATCTTGTTTTGCTTAAGTCTTTTAACCTCACGATCCATTATTTCGACGGGTTCTTCGATGAATTGGAGTTTTTCGTTGATTTGGATTTCATCTAACGGAATAGTGAGATCTTCTTTAGCAAAACATTTCTTCAAATTCGAGACATGGAAAGTGTTATGTACAGCCGCGAGTTGTTGAGGTAACTCAAGTCGGTAAGCTACTGGTCCGACACGATCAATAATCTTGAATGGTCCAATATACCTTGGATTTAATTTCCCTCGTTTACCAAATCGAACAACGCCTTTCCAAGGTGCAACTTTAAGCATGACCATCTCTCCAATTTCAAATTCTATATCTTTTCTTTTGATGTCAGCGTAGCTCTTTTGTCGACTTTGGGCGGTTTTCAACCGTTGTTGAATTTGGATGATCTTCTCGGTAGTTTCTTGTATAATCTCCGGACCCGTAATCTGTCTATCCCCCACTTCACTCCAACAAATCGGAGACCTGCACTTTCTACCATAAAGTGCTTCAAACGGCACCATCTCAATGCTTGAATGGTAGCTGTTGTTGTAGGAAAATTCTGCTAACGGTAGATGTCGATCCCAACTGTTTCTGAAATCAATAACACATGCTCGTAGCATGTCTTCAAGCGTTTGTATCGTCCTTTCGCTCTGCCCATCAGTTTGTGGATGATAGGCAGTACTCATGTCTAGACGAGTTCCTAATGCTTGCTGTAATGTCTGCCAGAATCTTGAAATAAATCTTCCATCCCTATCAGAGATAATAGAGATTGGTATTCCATGTCTGGAGACGACTTCCTTCAAATACCGTCGTGCTAACTTCTCCATCTTGTCATCTTCTCTTATTGGCAGGAAATGTGCTGATTTGGTGAGACGATCAACTATTACCCAAATAGTATCAAAACCACTTGCAGTCCTTGGCAATTTAGTGATGAAATCCATGGTAATGTTTTCCCATTTCCATTCCGAGATTTCAGGTTGTTGAAGTAGACCTGATGGTTTCTGATGCTCAGCTTTGACCTTAGAACACGTCAAACATGAAAGGACCCGTTCATATACATTATAAACGATTCACAATAGTTGATTACATCGCGAGGTATTTGACCTCTATATGATACATATTACAAACATTGCATTCGTTTTTAAAAGACAAACTTTCTTTACATCGAAAATTGACAGGCATGCATACCATTTCATAATATCCACTATCCAATTATAAATTAACTTAATAGTAATCTTTGATGAACTCAATGACTCGAATGCAACGTTCTTCGAAATATGCCATGAAATACTCCAAGTAATATCTTTAAAACAAGCAAATGCACAACGGAAGATTTCTTTTATACCTGAGAATAAACATGCTTTAAAGTGTCAACCAAAAGGTTGGTGAGTTCATTAGTTTATCATAATCATTCATTTCCATCATTTTAATAGACCACAAGAATTTCATTTCCAGTTCTCATAAATATACGTCCCATGCATAGAGACAAAAATAATCATTCATATGGATTGAACACCTGGTAACCGACATTAACAATATGCATATAAGAATATCCCCATCATTCCGGGATCCTCCTTCGGACATGATATAAATTTCGAAGTACTAAAGCATCCGGTACTTTGGATGAGGTTTGTTAGGCCCAATAGATCTATCTTTAGGATTCGCGTCAATTAGGATGTCTGTTCCCTAATTCTTAGATTACCAGACTTAATAAAAAGAGGCATATTCGATTTTGATAATTCAACCATAGAATGTAGTTTCAATTACTTGTGTCTATTTCGTCAAACATTTATAAAAGCGCATGTATTCTCAGTCCCAAAAATATAAAGGGTAAAAAGGCAAATGAAACTCACCATACTGTATTTTGTAGTAAAAATACATATAACATCATTGAACAAGTGTAAGGTTGGCCTTGGATTCACGAACCTAAATTATTCATATATATAATTATGTATTTGTCAATATTTGTCTAATACATTAAGTTAAGTCATAGTGTACAACAATCCTAATGCTCGAGTCTAATATGCAAAGGTCGACAAAAAATTAGTTTGACTCAAAATGATTTCCAAAATTTAAAAATGATTATTTTATAATTTTAAATATCGTCGTTTTATATTTTTAAAATATTTTTAAAAGATTTAATAGAGTAAATAATATAATTGATTTATTAATAAATGCAATTTTATATTAAAGTATACTTTTATATATCTGAAGTAATAAAATTTATAAAGTTCATTTAATATTATAAAAAATATTGTAATAGATTCTATTGAGGTAATTATAATATTCATATTACATTTTATTTGATTAAATATCATTGATAATAATAATAATTAAAAGTCATATTATTTTGTAATAGTAATAATGATATTTCTATTAAAATGATAGTTTTTGATAAAATGATAGTTTTAACGATATTTTTAATAATACTAGTAATGTTAAAAATAATAAGAACGATAATTTTATGTAAATCATTATCTCACAATATTTAAATTTCATCATAATACTCATACTCATTATTTCCTAAGCAGTTTGTTAATAGTTTTTAAATCGTCTTTTATATCGCGTTCATTTTAATGATAATAATAATATTTATAATAATTAAGTGTTACTAATATTAGTTTTAATTATAATAATATTAATAATTACTAATAACTATTTTATGTGATAATAATAATAATACTAATTGTAAATTTAACTATAATAATTATAAAAATAACAATTCTTAATGATAATACTTTTATTGCTAATAATAATAATAATAATGATAATAATAATAATAATTATAATAATAATAATATTAACAATTGGATAAAGATTGGAACAACAATATTAACGACGATAATAATAATCATTTTTACAAAATTTCAATTGGCTATAATTTCTAATCCGTCCATCAGATTCCTTTGGCATCTAAAGGAAAAGTTATTAATTTTTCACTAGCTTTCCAATGACATGCATATCTTATACCTTATCTTATCCCTAGTATAACAACCTTTAAGATTCAACATAACTTAGCCAAGGGCAATATCAAATATACAAGCATGCACAATCCTATATTCTCGAGCACTAGTCAGGGATACACTATTAGTAAATAAAAGTTAAGTTATGAGTGCTCACGTATCAATATTGAGGTTCAATATTGTAGGAAGGGTACGTAGACGCAACGGAGATAACAAACACTAGATTGATCTCATGAGCATAACCCCCGAACATTACCCATAATCTCCAAAGCTATAACCCATAATTTCCTTAGCCCTATCCTACTTACAAAACCCGTTTGAAAACATTTGGGCAGCACCTCATCGTAGTATTTTATGTATAATACTAATAATACTAACTCTAATACTACTAATAATAATATTAAGATTAATCAAAATAATCTTATTAATAATAATAATAATAATAATAATAATAATAGTAATATATATAAAGAGAGAGAGGGACGATATGAATGGGAAATAGATCATAAACTGAGAATGTTCGGCTTTTAAACGAATTTGGCCTCACCAACCATCTCATGTGATTGCATGACACTAATTTACAGCTATGATCACTTGTTTTCATTCGACCGACACTTCTTTTATTTTTAAACAAACATATGTAACACGTAAGTTAAGTTATATATAATTTAATATTTAATATATTTAATCTTTAAAATTAATTAAATATTATATTATATTTACGCTCATGGTAAAAATATAATTTTTACAAAAATGACACGGTCGTGGTCTCACGACTCATGTACCACTTTCGGTTTTTCGGGCGCACTTTCGTACGTTTAGAAAACTAGCCTTTTACGTTACGCGACGTGTACCTTTATCAAAAATTTGACTTACTCATCAATAAATTACCTTATAAAAAATGTAACTTATAAAATTGAGCGTTGTGGTCATTTACTTTTATAAATCAGTGACTCGTTGTTTATCAAAATATTTTATTTTAAATTAAACGTTTCGTGACATGTACCTTTATTATTAACTAGACTTAAATTAATTAAAAACTAACCCATTCAAAGTGTAACTTAATCTTTTGAGTATTTTGGTCATTTCCTTTTATAACTAATAGTCTCGTTATTTATCGAAACATTTTTAATAACATTAGTTTAAATCAAAACGTTTTATGACTAACTTGGTATTATAAATTTATCACTTCGAAAAATATATATACATATTTTCATTTAAAAATATTAACTCGTACGTATCGTGTATAATGGAAATATTAATGTGATAATATAATATTTAGTTTTTCACAACTGACAGTAGTTCTAAGTTTATTTTAAATTCGTTAGAAAATCCTTTTAACACGTTCTGTTTATACTTCAAACCTAATTTGATATAATTTCATATATGCGCCAACGTCTAGCTTAATTTCTTTACACTTTCTTAATATCTAATGAATCAAATAATCCGATTCTCTTATATCGCAAATCGTTTTCGTTTGTATGGAAAATAGATCAATCAAATGTTAGGATATTCAATCCTCCACCAATTTCTGTCTAATCCTTAATAATAACCCTTTTGTTCTTACATGTAACCACTTTTCCAAATATTCCGAATACCGTTAAAAGTAAGGGTTTCCTAATTCAAAGTGGACCTCATACAGAGACTCATTATCATAATTCAATGTATCTGATAACTCAATCATTTGATATTACCTTTTAATCTCGTCGATAAACTTACATCGAACAAATACGTTTACGTAAAGTTTTATCCATTCAGTACCTTAATAACCTTTCCCAGTTCATAACATAGATCTCATAACCTATATTCATATCAACTAATCCGTTCAATGTTTTATAATATATGTCAATCTAATAAGCACACATGTATATATATATATATATATATATATATATATATATATATATATATATATATATATATATATATATATATATATATATATATATATATATATATATATATATTTACACGTAATTGTTCGTGAATCGTTTGGCATGGTCAAAAGGTATTTGATTACATGAATATAGTTTCAAAACATTCAAGACTCAACATTACCGATTTTTGCTTATCGTGTCGGGAACATATAAAGATTAAAGTTTAAATTTGATCGGAAATTCCCGGGTCATCACATTACCTACCCGTTAAAAGAAATTTCGTCCCGAAATTTGATCAAGGTCGTCATAGCTAACTATAAGAATGTTTTCATGACGAATATGAGGTGATAATAGAGTTTTATCATCATTGATTAATATAGATAAAATGATTTGTTTTTGTGAAGAGCATGAATGAAGCTATCACTTAAGAGTGAAAATGAATAAAAGTAAGTTTGACTTAACCGGTGTCGTAGTCAAGATTGATTTCCGGAATTTAAGGAATTTAGAAGAAAATCTTCATATTAAGATTTGATTCTTCGGTAATTAAGGAGATTCAGATCTTCTTTGATTAAACGCGATAATCTGCTTCGATTGCTCTGTCGAAAATTTTTCTATAAATCCACCCTCTCCATTTCCTTACAACTCGCACCTTCTATTCTTTCTTTCTCAATTCCTACTTTAAAGTATTCGTTAATATGCTCCATCCCATCCTGATCCTTGATATCCTCTTAACTTGCATATCTGTCATTCTTCTTTTTAATCTGCCACCAGAAGAATCTATTTACTTCTACTATACTCTTGGGTTTATAGTGTTTCTAGTTCTCCCATGTCTTTATATTGCTATATGCATCGATATATATGGGTTGTAATTTCCGGGTTGTTGTTATATTTTACACCTTCCTTTATATTTCGATGTCCCCGCTTCTGTCTTCTATAGTCATCGTCATCCATAGTTAAGGCTCTCTTCGATTTGCTGCGGTCTATACCCCGATTTTCTATTTCGGAGCTTTGTCTTTTCGTTTCTTCTTCTTGCGATTAAATAGCTCTCGTAATGGTCCGGAATTCGTATGTATGGATTTCAGTAGGAATATAGTAATTGTTCTAAGAAGGAAAGGGCAATGGTAAATCCCGATTTGTTAAATTACCAGAATACCCTGAAAAAGACCAAATCATCAAGAAATAGTTCCTTGATATGTTTAGAGATTAAATAGAATGTAAGAGTCGTGTAAATGGTACATGATGACGGTATATTCTGTGAATCATCACATCCATTAGAAACTTAGCATGAATTACTGTAATATAATTACGTTGATCAAGTGTAATTATATTATATTAACTCATGCATCAGTTCCCAACACTACTTCAAAACATTCATATTCGAATTTTTTTAGAATTTAGAAACTAACACAGTTTCTTTTATGTTGCAGATATTACGGAGAGATAAATGATTTTAGATAAGAATGCTTATGAAAATATCTTCAGAAATATCGAGGATATTTATAATGAAAGATACGATGATATCTTAGAATGTTTAAGATATGACGATGATGAAGAATATTGTCCGCAAAGGTTTAGAATAAGGAAGAAGATATTTGCTAACGGTTTCAGCAGACACTGAATCATTTGGATCCTTTGAAGGCAGATTCAGTCTCTGTGATTTGTCCACGGCTTCCTTCATACTTTGCTCAATCCGTTTTTCAGTACCAAATCCTTTCTTTTTCTGAGCTTTACCAACTCACTATCTTTTATCATCAAACTTTTGACCGTTTAAACCATCTACCATTTTTATGTTTCCTCTGCATTTAATGCTAATATCTGAATCTTTGGTTAGCAATCCGAGGTGGGTTCAGAAGAATCGTGTTTTAGATGATTACACGCTGGTGGTAATATGGTGGAATATGAAAGGTTCCTCAGTAACAATGATGAATGGGCCACGTATCTATCGAGGTTATAAAAGGACTCGTCCGACTGAAATGTCGAAATTGACTGGCTGGAGCTGTGACAAAATTGGCTACTTTGAAAAGGAATCGTAAGGTTGTTTTTGCTAATAATTGATAAAGGATTTGACGCGGGTACGTGTTAAACTACGACTTTAGTTTCGAGAGATTTTCAGGTACAAGACTTCGGGTAATGTGTGGTTGGATCATCATCTCGATTGTTCATTATTTGAAATGTCTTCCGGAATTTAGAAGGGTTTTAAATGCAGATTGTCATAGTCAGTATCCAGATGGTGAAATCTTCCTGAATCTCGAATGATTTTCATATTCCTCTGAGTGTTATGATTAAAAGTGATGTTCTATCACAGTTTTGAAGTCAAAGTATAGTTTTGGAAAGAAAAAAATATAAGGATCTAAGAGTGATGATTTCGGTTGTATCTCGAGTTGAATTCTGAAATTCCCAAAATCAGAATATGTAATTAGATTCGAATGAATATGATTGTTTTGATTTCTATAGAAGAATGTATATTGGTATAGTTGATGATTGTCGAATCAGAATTGAAGAACGTAACATATTAATTGTGATTTTATATATCTCTCGGGTATTACCTACCCGTTAAAAAAAAATTTCACAAATAATATTTTGAACAAGAATTTTTTTTTTTATTACAATCTTTATGAAAATATATGTGGGTATATTTTCTTCAAATGTAATACAGATTCAATGAGTTAATATCATACTAAGCTCATTTAATTTTCAGCTTGAATTAAAAATGAATTTTCTCTACAACATTAGAGATTACATAATCATTGCGGAGTATTTCACTAATGAAATCAATACTTCAATATTTATATGTATTTCCTTAGTGAATCATGCTGATGCTCATAGAACTCTTGCTAACTTCGCAAGATACGAATATTGTTTTCTCGTAAATTTCGGGTATATCGAAGATGAAAGTGTATATTCAAACATGTTATTGAATGATACACTTGATTTATTATGAACCGGAGTTCATTAGATTGAAACAGAGATTGTGGTTAACGATGATTAAGTTGTTAATGAAGGATGTACATCATAAGATATTAGTAATATGAATTTAAACGAGTAGTATCTACTCTTTTTCAATTCATACTTAATAGCTTAGTACAAAAAGATTTATTATAATTTCAGAATTCATATATATAAAATATATAACAATTCTTCAGAAAGAATGAGTTAATACTATATAACTCGTTGATACAACATATTCGTTGTTGATTGGTAACGATTTCCACAATGATTCTTGAACTGATGGGATTTGTGATGTCATAGGTGTTGCTGATTCTGACGATGCTGACGTTACTGACTATACTGGTGATGCTAACGGTACTGTTGTTGCTGATGATACTTCCGGTAATTGCTAGTGATGCTCGTATAACAAGTAAATCGCGCACCATCCTTGTTAGGGTTTCGATTCTTCCTTGACTCATTTTGGTTCACTCATCTGATTTAGGGTTAGGTGGAAATAGATAATCTCTAAGACTTTAGAGATTACATAATCGCCGTAGAATATTCCTCCGATGAAGTTATGAATCAATACTTCATCGTTTGTTGTTGTTGGCACTCCTTGGTATCTATGATGCGTGTGATGTTGATATCCGAGGTATAGATTATGATGTTGAGGCGTGTGATACGAATGTGTTTGTTGATGATGGTAATGGTACTGTTGGTGTTAATGATGATGATACCATTGATGCCAGTGATGCTGCTGATGTCTAGAGTATTGAGGTTTGCGATGTTGATGTTACTGGCAGTACTGATTATGCTGCTGGTGCTGCTGATGGTGTTTGTAATCCTTGCACCATAAGCTCCAAAGCCGTCACGCGTGCGCGAAGTTCGTTAACTTCTGTTAGTACACCGGGATGATTGTCGGTTGGGACGAGCGGATAAATAAAATCTAGGATTTGATGTAGGATATAATCGTGACGAGTTACTCTGGAGATGAGAGAGAAAACAGTTTCTCAAACAGGTTCGCCGGTAAGTGCTTCAGGTTCATTGCCAAGAGGGCAATTCGGTGGATGGAAAGGAACACCTTCTTCTTGTCGCCAATGATTGAGGAGGCTACGAACCCATCCCCATTTCATCCAAAGTAGATGATGGCTGATTGGTTGATCCATTCCGGTAACACTGTTTTCGGAGCTTGAGTGGAATTCCATATCTGCATAACTGTCGGAATCTGAGGAGTTCGAACTAGTTGAGGGATCCATCTCGTATGATCAGAGAAAGAATTTTGGTATGAAATAGATTGTAGAATTTAGATTTGGTATTCCTCAATACATAATTTACATATGTATATATAATACCAAAATCCCATGAATTACGGAAGAATCTTTGAAAAATGTCAGTCAAAGTTCACAGTAACAGATATGCTAGGATAAGATTTCGTCTATACACTATTATGCAATAAATGCAAGAAAACGCGTCTAGACTTAAGAATGATAAGCAGGTAGTTTCTTACAGATGATAAGTAGATGATTTTCGACATAAAATGATAAGCAAAACTTTTGACATGCAGACACGGTCGAAGTCCAGACTCACTAATGCATCCTAACGACTTATCAGTTAGACACACTAATGCAGACCTGGTTCGCTAAGACCACCGCTCTGATACCAACTGAAAGGACCCGTTCATATACATTATAAACGATTCACAATAGTTGATTACATCGCGAGGTATTTGACCTCTATATGATACATATTACAAACATTGCATTCGTTTTTAAAAGACAAACTTTCTTTACATCGAAAATTGACAGGCATGCATACCATTTCATAATATCCACTATCCAATTATAAATTAACTTAATAGTAATCTTTGATGAACTCAATGACTCGAATGCAACGTTCTTCGAAATATGCCATGAAATACTCCAAGTAATATCTTTAAAACAAGCAAATGCACAGCGGAAGATTTCTTTTATACCTGAGAATAAACATGCTTTAAAGTGTCAACCAAAAGGTTGGTGAGTTCATTAGTTTATCATAATCATTCATTTCCATCATTTTAATAGACCACAAGAATTTCATTTCCAGTTCTCATAAATATACGTCCCATGCATAGAGACAAAAATAATCATTCATATGGATTGAACACCTGGTAACCGACATTAACAATATGCATATAAGAATATCCCCATCATTCCGGGATCCTCCTTCGGACATGATATAAATTTTGAAGTACTAAAGCATCCGGTACTTTGGATGAGGTTTGTTAGGCCCAATAGATCTATCTTTAGGATTCGCGTCAATTAGGGTGTCTGTTCCCTAATTCTTAGATTACCAGACTTAATAAAAAGAGGCATATTCGATTTCGATAATTCAACCATAGAATGTAGTTTCAATTACTTGTGTCTATTTCGTCAAACATTTATAAAAGCGCATGTATTCTCAGTCCCAAAAATATAAAGGGTAAAAAGGTAAATGAAACTCACCATACTGTATTTTGTAGTAAAAATACATATAACATCATTGAACAAGTGTAAGGTTGGCCTTGGATTCACGAACCTAAATTATTCATATATATAATTATGTATTTGTCAATATTTGTCTAATACATTAAGTTAAGTCATAGTGTACAACAATCCTAATGCTCGAGTCTAATATGCAAAGGTCGACAAAAAATTAGTTTGACTCAAAATGATTTCCAAAATTTAAAAATGATTATTTTATAATTTTAAATATCGTCGTTTTATATTTTTAAAATATTTTTAAAAGATTTAATAGAGTAAATAATATAATTGATTTATTAATAAATGCAATTTTATATTAAAGTATACTTTTATATATCTTAAGTAATAAAATTTATAAAGTTCATTTAATATTATAAAAAATATTGTAATAGATTCTATTGAGGTAATTATAATATTCATATTACATTTTATTTGATTAAATATCATTGATAATAATAATAATTAAAAGTCATATTATTTTGTAATAGTAATAATGATATTTCTATTAAAATGATAGTTTTTGATAAAATGATAGTTTTAACGATATTTTTAATAATACTAGTAATGTTAAAAATAATAAGAACGATAATTTTATGTAAATCATTATCTCACAATATTTAAATTTCATCATAATACTCATACTCGTTATTTCCTAAGCAGTTTGTTAATAGTTTTTAAATCGTCTTTTATATCGCGTTCATTTTAATGATAATAATAATATTTATAATAATTAAGTGTTACTAATATTAGTTTTAATTATAATAATATTAATAATTACTAATAACTATTTTATGTGATAATAATAATAATACTAATTGTAAATTTAACTATAATAACTATAAAAATAACAATTCTTAATGATAATACTTTTATTGCTAATAATAATAATAATAATGATAATAATAATAATAATTATAATAATAATAATATTAACAATTGGATAAAGATTGGAACAACAATATTAACGACGATAATAATAATCATTTTTACAAAATTTCAATTGGCTATAATTTCTAATCCGTCCATCAGATTCCTTTGGCATCTAAAGGAAAAGTTATTAATTTTTCACTAGCTTTCCAATGACATGCATATCTTATACCTTATCTTATCCCTAGTATAACAACCTTTAAGATTCAACATAACTTAGCTAAGGGCAATATCAAATATACAAGCATGCACAATCCTATATTCTCGAGCACTAGTCAGGGATACACTATTAGTAAATAAAAGTTAAGTTATGAGTGCTCACGTATCAATATTGAGGTTCAATATTGTAGGAAGGGTACGTAGACGCAACGGAGATAACAAATACTAGATTGATCTCATGAGCATAACCCCCGAACATTACCCATAATCTCCAAAGCTATAACCCATAATTTCCTTAGCCCTATCCTACTTACAAAACCCGTTTGAAAACATTTGGGCAGCACCTCATCGTAGTATTTTATGTATAATACTAATAATACTAACTCTAATACTACTAATAATAATATTAAGATTAATCAAAATAATCTTATTAATAATAATAATAATAATAATTATAATAGTAATATATATAAAGAGAGAGAGGGACGATATGAATGGGAAATAGATCATAAACTGAGAATGTTCGGCTTTTAAACGAATTTGGCCTCACCAACCATCTCATGTGATTGCATGACACTAATTTACAGCTATGATCACTTGTTTTCATTCGACCGATACTTCTTTCCTTTTAAACAAACATATGTAACACGTAAGTTAAGTTATATATAATTTAATATTTAATATATTTAATCTTTAGAATTAATTAAATATTATATTATATTTACGCTCATGGTAAAAATATAATTTTTACAAAAATGACACGGTCGTGGTCTCACGACTCATGTACCACTTTCGGTTTTTCGGGCGCACTTTCGTACGTTTAGAAAACTAGCCTTTTACGTTACGCGACGTGTACCTTTATCAAAAATTTGACTTACTCATCAATAAATTACCTTATAAAAAATGTAACTTATAAAATTGAGCGTTGTGGTCATTTACTTTTATAAATCAGTGACTCGTTGTTTATCAAAATATTTTATTTTAAATTAAACGTTTCGTGACATGTACCTTTATTATTAACTAGACTTAAATTAATTAAAAACTAACCCATTCAAAGTGTAACTTAATCTTTTGAGTATTTTGGTCATTTCCTTTTATAACTAATAGTCTCGTTATTTATCGAAACATTTTTAATAACATTAGTTTAAATCAAAACGTTTTATGACTAACTTGGTATTATAAATTTATCACTTCGAAAAATATATATACATATTTTCATTTAAAAATATTAACTCGTACGTATCGTGTATAATGGAAATATTAATGTGATAATATAATATTTAGTTTTTCACAACTGACAGTAGTTCTAAGTTTATTTTAAATTCGTTAGAAAATCCTTTTAACACGTTCTGTTTATACTTCAAACCTAATTTGATATAATTTCATATATGCGCCAACGTCTAGCTTAATTTCTTTACACTTTCTTAATATCTAATGAATCAAATAATCCGATTCTCTTATATCGCAAATCGTTTTCGTTTGTATGGAAAATAGATCAATCAAATGTTAGGATATTCAATCCTCCACCAATTTCTGTCTAATCCTTAATAATAACCCTTTTGTTCTTACATGTAACCACTTTTCCAAATATTCCGAATACCGTTAAAAGTAAGGGTTTCCTAATTCAAAGTGGACCTCATACAGAGACTCATTATCATAATTCAATGTATCTGATAACTCAATCATTTGATATTACCTTTTAATCTCATCGATAAACTTACATCGAACAAATACGTTTACGTAAAGTTTTATCCATTCAGTACCTTAATAACCTTTCCCAGTTCATAACATAGATCTCATAACCTATATTCATATCAACTAATCCGTTCAATGTTTTATAATATATGTCAATCTAATAAGCACACATGTATGTATATATATATATATATATATATATATATATATATATATATATATATATATATATATATATATATATATATTTACACGTAATTGTTCGTGAATCGTTTGGCATGGTCAAAAGGTATTTGATTACATGAATATAGTTTCAAAACATTCAAGACTCAACATTACCGATTTTTGCTTATCGTGTCGGGAACATATAAAGATTAAAGTTTAAATTTGATCGGAAATTCCCGGGTCATCACAAAACATTCTCCTACGTATTTAGCAAAAATGTTTCTTGAGATCCTTGTACATCTTCCCCGTTCCAGGATGTATTGAGTATCTGGTTTTATGAGCTTCTCTAAGTACCATTTCTCTCATATCTCCAAATTTTGGTACCCAATTCCTTTCAGCCCTACACCGGGTTCCGTCTTCCCGAATATTAAGATGCTTCTCCGATCCTTTGGGTATTTCATCCTTTAAATTTCCCTCTTTTAAAACTCCTTGTTGCGCCTCCTTTATTTGAGTAGTAAGGTTATTATGAATCATTATATTCATAGATTTTACTCGAATGGGTTCTCTGTCCTTCCTGCTCAAGGCATCGGCTACCACATTTGCCTTCCCCGGGTGGTAACGAATCTTAAAGTCATAATCATTCAATAATTCAATCCACCTACGCTGCCTCATATTCAGTTGTTTCTGATTAAATATGTGTTGAAGACTTTTGTGGTCGGTATATATAATACTTTTGACCCCATATAAGTAGTGCCTCCAAGTCTTTAATGCAAAAACAACCGCGCCTAATTCCAAATCATGCGTCGTATAATTTTGTTCGTGAATCTTCAATTGTCTAGACGCATAAGTAATCACCTTCGTTCGTTGCATTAATACACAACCGAGACCTTGCTTTGATGCGTCACAATAAATCACAAAATCATCATTCCCTTCAGGCAATGACAATATAGGTGCCGTAGTTAGCTTTTTCTTCAATAACTGAAACGTTTTCTCTTGTTCATCATTCCATTCAAATTTCTTCCCTTTATGCGTTAATGCAGTCAAGGGTTTTGCTATTCTGGAAAAGTCTTGGATGAACCTTCTGTAGTAACCAGCTAGTCCTAAAAACTGGCGTATGTGTTTCGGAGTTTTCGGGGTTTCCCACTTTTCAACAGTTTCTATCTTTGCCGGATCCACCTTAATACCTTCTTTGTTCACTATGTGACCGAGGAATTGAACTTCTTCCAACCAAAATGCACACTTTGAAAACTTAGCGTACAATTCTTCCTTCCTCAATACTTCTAACACCTTTCTCAAATGTTCACCGTGTTCTTGGTCATTCTTTGAGTAAATAAGTATGTCATCAATGAAAACAATGACGAACTTGTCAAGGTATGGTCCACACACTCGGTTCATAAGGTCCATGAACATAGCTGGTGCATTAGTTAAACCAAACGGCATGACCATAAACTCGTAATGACCGTAACGTGTTCTGAAAGCATTCTTTGGAATATCATCTTCTTTCACCCGTATTTGATGATACCCGGAACGTAAGTCAATCTTTGAATAAACAGACGAGCCTTGTAGTTGATCAAATAAGTTGTCGATTCTCGGTAGTGGGTAGCGGTTCTTAATGGTAAGTTTGTTCAACCCTCGGTAGTCGATACACAACCTGAATGTACCATCTTTCTTCTTGACAAACAAAACAGGAGCTCCCCACGGTGATGTGCTTGGTTGAATGAAACCACGCTCTAAAAGTTCTTGTAATTGGCTTTACAGTTCTTTCATCTCGCTGGGTGCGAGTCTGTAAGGAGCACGAGCTATTGGTGCAGCTCCTGGTACAAGATCTATTTGAAATTCAACGGATCGATGTGGGGTAATCCCGGTAATTCTTTCGAAAATACATCGGGAAATTCTTTTGCAATGGGAACATCATTGATGCTCTTTTCTTCAGTTTGTACTTTCTCGACGTGTGCTAGAACAGCATAGCAACCTTTTCTTATTAGTTTTTGTGCCTTCAAATTACTAATAAGATGTAGCTTCGTGTTGCCCTTTTCTCCGTACACCATTAAGGGTTTTCCTTTTTCTCGTATAATGCGAATTGCATTTTTGTAACAAACGATCTCTGCTTTCACTTCTTTCAACCAGTCCATACCGATTATCACATCAAAACTCCCTAACTCTACTGGTATCAAGTCAATCTTAAATGTTTCGCTAACCAGTTTAATTTCTCGATTCCGACATATATTATCTGCTGAAATTAATTTACCATTTGCTAATTCGAGTAAAAATTTACTATCCAAAGGCGTCAATGGACAACTTAATTTAGCACAAAAATCTCTACTCATATAGCTTCTATCCGCACCCGAATCAAATAAAACGTAAGCAGATTTATCGTCAATAAGAAACGTACCCGTAACAAGCTCCGGGTCTTCCTGTGCCTCTGCCGCATTAATATTGAAAACTCTTCCGCGGCCTTGTCCATTCGTGTTCTCCTGGTTCGGGAAATTTCTAATGATGTGGCCCGGTTTTTCCACATTTATAACAAACTACATTGGCATAACTTGCTCCGACACTACTTGCTCTGCCATTACTCGTTCCGACACCATTTGTTCCTTTCGTTCTATTAACCCCTGGTCCGTAGACCTCACATTTCGCCGCGCTATGACCATTTCTTTTACACTTGTTGCAAAATTTGGTGCAGAACCCCGAGTGATACTTTTCACACCTTTGGCATAGCTGCTTCTGATTGTTGTTGTTGTTGCGGTTATTATTGTTGTTGGGATGATTGTTGTAGTTGCTGTTGTTGTTGTTGTTGTTGTTGTTGTTGTTGTTGTTGGGCCGTTTGTGGTAGTTGCGATTGATGTTGCGATTGCTGGGATAATTGTTGCGATTATTATTGTAATTGCTGTTGTTGTTGTTGTATTGGTGATTCTTATCACCGTTTTCCTCCCACTTTCTTTTGACTTGCTTCACATTGGTCTCTTCAGCAGTCTGTTCTTTAATTCTTTCTTCAATCTGGTTCACTAGTTTGTGAGCCATTCTACATGCCTGTTGTATGGAGGCGGGCTCGTGTGAACTTATATCTTCTTGGATTCTTTCCGGTAATCCTTTCACAAACGCGTCGATCTTCTCTTCCTCATCTTCGAATGCTCCCGGACACAATTGAAATGTCCCGTTCTTATTGATTAAAAACATTCCATATTAATTAATTTCGTTGCGAGGTTTTGACCTCTATATGAGACGTTTTTCAAAGACTGCATTCATTTTAAAACAAACCATAACCTTTATTTCATCAATAAAGGTTTAAAAAGCTTTACGTAGATTATCAAATAATGATAATCTAAAATATCCTGTTTACACACGACCATTACATAATGGTTTACAATACAAATATGTTACAACAAAATAAGTTTCTTGAATGCAGTTTTTACACAATATCATACAAGCATGGACTCCAAATCTCGTCCTTATTTAAGTATGCGACAGCGGAAGCTCTTAGTATTCACCTGAGAATAAACATGCTTTAAACGTCAACAAAAATGTTGGTGAGTTATAGGTTTAACCTATATATATCAAATCGTAACAATAGACCACAAGATTTCATATTTCAATACACATCCCATACATAGAGATAAAAATCATTCATATGGTGAACACCTGGTAACCGACATTAACAAGATGCATATTTAAGAATATCCCCATCATTCCGGGACACCCTTCGGATATGATATAAATTTCGAAGTACTAAAGCATCCGGTACTTTGGATGGGGCTTGTTGGGCCCGATAGATCTATCTTTAGGATTCGCGTCAATTAGGGTGTCTGTTCCCTAATTCTTAGATTACCAGACTTAATAAAAAGGGGCATATTCGATTTCGATAATTCAACCATAGAATGTAGTTTCACGTACTTGTGTCTATTTTGTAAATCATTTATAAAACCTGCATGTATTCTCATCCCAAAAATATTAGATTTTAAAAGTGGGACTATAACTCACTTTCACAGATTTTTACTTCGTCGGGAAGTAAGACTTGGCCACTGGTTGATTCACGAACCTATAACAATATATACATATATATCAAAGTATGTTCAAAATATATTTACAACACTTTTAATATATTTTGATGTTTTAAGTTTATTAAGTCAGCTGTCCTCGTTAGTAACCTACAACTAGTTGTCCACAGTTAGATGTACAGAAATAAATCGATAAATATTATCTTGAATCAATCCACGACCCAGTGTATACGTATCTCAGTATTGATCACAACTCAAACTATATATATTTTGGAATCAACCTCAACCCTGTATAGCTAACTCCAACATTCACATATAGAGTGTCTATGGTTGTTCCGAAATATATATAGATGTGTCGACATGATAGGTCGAAACATTGTATACGTGTCTATGGTATCTCAAGATTACATAATATACAATACAAGTTGATTAAGTTATGGTTGGAATAGATTTGTTACCAATTTTCACGTAGCTAAAATGAGAAAAATTATCCAATCTTGTTTTACCCATAACTTCTTCATTTTAAATCCGTTTTGAGTGAATCAAATTGCTATGGTTTCATATTGAACTCTATTTTATGAATCTAAACAGAAAAAGTATAGGTTTATAGTTGGAAAAATAAGTTACAAGTCGTTTTTGTAAAGGTAGTCATTTCAGTCGAAAGAACGACGTCTAGATGACCATTTTAGAAAACATACTTCCACTTTGAGTTTAACCATAATTTTTGGATATAGTTTCATGTTCATAATAAAAATCATTTTCTCTGAATAACAACTTTTAAATCAAAGTTTATCATAGTTTTTAATTAACTAACCCAAAACAGCCCGCGGTGTTACTACGACGGCGTAAATCCGATTTTACGGTGTTTTTCGTGTTTCCAGGTTTTAAATCATTAAGTTAGCATATCATATAGATATAGAACATGTGTTTAGTTGATTTTAAAAGTCAAGTTAGAAGGATTAACTTTTGTTTGCGAACAAGTTTAGAATTAACTAAACTATGTTCTAGTGATTACAAGTTTAAACCTTCGAATAAGATAGCTTTATATGTATGAATCGAATGATGTTATGAACATCATTACTACCTTAAGTTCCTTGGATGAACCTACTGGAAAAGAGAAAAATGGATCTAGCTTCAATGGATCCTTGGATGGCTCAAAGTTCTTGAAGCAAAATCATGACACGAAAACAAGTTCAAGTAAGATCATCACTTGAAATAAGATTGTTATAGTTATAGAAATTGAACCAAAGTTTGAATATGATTATTACCTTGTATTAGAATGATAACCTACTGTAAGAAACAAAGATTTCTTGAGGTTGGATGATCACCTTACAAGATTGGAAGTGAGCTAGCAATCTTGAAAGTATTCTTGATTTTATGAAACTAGAACTTTTGGAATTTATGAAGAACACTTAGAACTTGAAGATAGAACTTGAGAGAGATCAATTAGATGAAGAAAATTGAAGAATGAAAGTGTTTGTAGGTGTTTTTGGTCGTTGGTGTATGGATTAAATATAAAGGATATGTAATTTTGTTTTCATGTAAATAAGTCATGAATGATTACTCATATTTTTGTAATTTTATGAGATATTTCATGCTAGTTGCCAAATGATGGTTCCCACATGTGTTAGGTGACTCACATGGGCTGCTAAGAGCTGATCATTGGAGTGTATATACCAATAGTACATACATCTAAAAGCTGTGTATTGTACGAGTACGAATACGGGTGCATACGAGTAGAATTGTTGATGAAACTGAACGAGGATGTAATTGTAAGCATTTTTGTTAAGTAGAAGTATTTTGATAAGTGTCTTGAAGTCTTTCAAAAGTGTATGAATACATATTAAAACACTACATGTATATACATTTTAACTGAGTCGTTAAGTCATCGTTAGTCGTTACATGTAAATGTTGTTTTGAAACCTTTAGGTTAACGATCTTGTTAAATGTTGTTAACCCAATGTTTATAATATCAAAAGAGATTTTAAATTATTATATTATCATGATATTATGATGTACGAATATCTCTTAATATGATATATATACATTAAATGTCGTTACAACGATAATCGTTACATATATGTCTCGTTTCAAAATCATTAAGTTAGTAGTCTTGTTTTTACATATGTAGTTCATTGTTAATATACTTAATGATATGTTTACATATCATAATATCATGTTAACTATATATATAACCATATATATGTCATCATATAGTTTTTACAAGTTTTAACGTTCGTGAATCACCGGTCAACTTGGGTGGTCAATTGTCTATATGAAACCTATTTCAATTAATCAAGTCTTAACAAGTTTGATTACTTAACAAGTTGGAAACATTTAATCATGTAAATATCAATCTCAATTAATATATATAAACATGGAAAAGTTCGGGTCACTACAGTACCTACCCGTTAAATAAATTTCGTCCCGAAATTTTAAGCTGTTGAAGGTGTTGACGAATCTTCTAGAAATAGATGCGGGTATTTCTTCTTCATCTGATCTTCACGCTCCCAGGTGAACTCGGGTCCTCTACGAGCATTCCATCGAACCTTAACAATTGGTATCTTGTTTTGCTTAAGTCTTTTAACCTCACGATCCATTATTTCGACGGGTTCTTCGATGAATTGAAGTTTTTCGTTGATTTGGATTTCATCTAACGGAATAGTGAGATCTTCTTTAGCAAAACATTTCTTCAAATTCGAGACGTGGAAAGTGTTATGTACAGCCGCGAGTTGTTGAGGTAACTCTAGTCGGTAAGCTACTGGTCCGACACGATCAATAATCTTGAATGGTCCAATATACCTTGGATTTAATTTCCCTCGTTTACCAAATCGAACAACGCCTTTCCAAGGTGCAACTTTAAGCATGACCATCTCTCCAATTTTAAATTCTATATCTTTTCTTTTAATGTCAGCGTAGCTCTTTTGTCGACTTTGGGCGGTTTTCAACCGTTGTTGAATTTGGATGATCTTCTCGGTAGTTTCTTGTATAATCTCCGGACCCGTAATCTGTCTATCCCCCACTTCACTCCAACAAATCGGAGACCTGCACTTTCTACCATAAAGTGCTTCAAACGGCGCCATCTCAATGCTTGAATGGTAGCTGTTGTTGTAGGAAAATTCTGCTAATGGTAGATGTCGATCCCAACTGTTTCCGAAATCAATAACACATGCTCGTAGCATGTCTTCAAGCGTTTGTATCGTCCTTTCGCTCTGCCCATCAGTTTGTGGATGATAGGCAGTACTTATGTCTAGACGAGTTCCTAATGCTTGCTGTAATGTCTGCCAGAATCTTGAAATAAATCTGCCATCCCTATCAGAGATAATAGAGATTGGTATTCCATGTCTGGAGATGACTTCCTTCAAATACAGTCGTGCTAACTTCTCCATCTTGTCATCTTCTCTTATTGGCAAGAAGTGTGCTGATTTGGTGAGACGATCAACTATTACCCAAATAGTATCAAAACCACTTGCAGTCCTTGGCAATTTAGTGATGAAATCCATGGTAATGTTTTCCCATTTCCATTCCGGGATTTCAGGTTGTTGAAGTAGACCTGATGGTTTCTGATGCTCAGCTTTGACTTAGAACACGTCAAACATTCTCCTACGTATTTAGCAACATCGGCTTTCATACCCGGCCACCAAAAATGTTTCTTGAGATCCTTGTACATCTTCCCCGTTCCAGGATGTATTGAGTATCTGGTTTTATGAGCTTCTCTAAGTACCATTTCTCTCATATCTCCAAATTTTGGTACCCAAATCCTTTCAGCCCTATACCGGGTTCCGTCTTCCCGAATATTAAGATGCTTCTCCGATCCTTTGGGTATTTCATCCTTTAAATTTCCCTTTTTTAAAACTCCTTGTTGCGCCTCCTTTATTTGAGTAGTAAGGTTATTATGAATCATTATATTCATAGATTTTACTCGAATGGGTTCTCTGTCCTTCCTGTTCAAGGCATCGGCTACCACATTTGCCTTCCCCGGGTGGTAACGAATCTCAAAGTCGTAATCATTCAACAATTTAATCCACCTACGCTGCCTCATATTCAGTTGTTTCTGATTAAATATGTGTTGAAGACTTTTGTGGTCGGTATATATAATACTTTTGACCCCATATAAGTAGTGCCTCCAAGTCTTTAATGCAAAAACAACCGCGCCTAATTCCAAATCATGCGTCGTATAATTTTGTTCGTGAATCTTCAATTGTCTAGACGCATAAGCAATCACCTTCGTTCGTTGCATTAATACACAACCAAGACCTTGCTTTGATGCGTCACAATAAATCACAAAATCATCATTCCCTTCAGGCAATGACAATATAGGTGCCGTAGTTAGCTTTTTCTTCAATAACTGAAACGCTTTCTCTTGTTCATCATTCCATTCAAATTTCTTCCCTTTATGCGTTAATGCAGTCAAGGGTTTTGCTATTCTGGAAAAGTCTTGGATGAACCTTCTGTAGTAACCAGCTAGTCCTAAAAACTGGCGTATGTGTTTCGGAGTTTTCGGGGTTTCCCACTTTTCAACAGTTTCTATCTTTGCCGGATCCACCTTAATACCTTCTTTGTTCACTATGTGACCGAGGAATTGAACTTCTTCCAACCAAAATGCACACTTTGAAAACTTAGCGTACAATTCTTCTTTCCTCAATACTTCTAACACCTTTCTCAAATGTTCACCGTGTTCTTGGTCATTCTTTGAGTAAATAAGTATGTCATCAATGAAAACAATGACAAACTTGTCAAGGTATGGTCCACACACTCGGTTCATAAGGTCCATGAACACAGCTGGTGCATTAGTTAAACCAAACGGCATGACCATAAACTCGTAATGACCGTAACGTGTTCTGAAAGCAGTCTTTGGAATATCATCTTCTTTCACCCGCATTTGATGGTACCCGGAACGTAAGTCAATCTTTGAATAAACAGACGAGCCTTGTAGTTGATCAAATAAGTCGTCGATTCTCGGTAGTGGGTAGCGGTTCTTGATGGTAAGTTTGTTAAACTCTCGGTAGACGATACACAACCTGAATGTACCATCTTTCTTCTTGACAAACAAAACAGGAGCTCCCCATGGTGATGTGCTTGGTCGAATGAAACCACGCTCTAAAAGTTCTTGTAATTGGCTTTGCAGTTCTTTCATCTCACTGGGTGCGAGTCTGTAAGGAGCACGAGCTATTGGTGCAGCTCCTGGTACAAGATCTATTTGAAATTCAACGGATCGATGTGGGGGTAATCCCGGTAATTCTTTCGGAAATACATCGGGAAATTCTTTTGCAATGGGAACATCATTGATGCTCTTTTCTTCAGTTTGTACTTTCTCAACGTGTGCTAGAACAGCATAGCAACCTTTTCTTATTAGTTTTTGTGCCTTCAAATTACTAATAAGATGTAGCTTCGTGTTGCCCTTTTCTCCGTACACCATTAAGGGTTTTCCTTTTTCTCGTATAATGCGAATTGCATTTTTGTAACAAACGATCTCTGCTTTCACTTCTTTCAACCAGTCCATACCAATTATCACATCAAAACTCCCTAACTCTACTGGTATCAAATCAATCTTAAATGTTTCGCTAACCAGTTTAATTTCTCGATTCTGACATATATTATCTGCTGAAATTAATTTACCATTTGCTAATTCAAGTAAAAATTTACTATCCAAAGGCGTCAATGGACAACTTAATTTAGCACAAAAATCACTACTCATATAGCTTCTATCCGCACCCGAATCAAATAAAACGTAAGCAGATTTATTGTCAATAAGAAACGTACCCGTAACAAGCTCCGGGTCTTCTTGTGCCTCTGCCGCATTAATATTGAAAACTCTTCCGCGGCCTTGTCCATTCGTGTTCTCCTGGTTCGGGCAATTTCTAATAATGTGGCCCGGTTTTCCACATTTATAACAAACTACATTGGCATAACTTGCTCCGACACTACTTGCTCCGCCATTACTCGTTCCGACACCATTTGTTCCTTTCGTTCTATTAACCCCTGGTCCGTAGACCTCACACTTCGCCGCGCTATGACCATTTCTTTTACACTTGTTGCAAAATTTGGTGCAGAACCCCGAGTGATTCTTTTCACACCTTTGGCATAGCTGCTTCTGATTGTTGTTGTTGTTGCGGTTATTATTGTTGTTGGGATGATTGTTGTAGTTGCTGTTGTTGTTGTTGTTGTTGTTGTTGTTGTTGTTGGGCCGTTTGTTGTAGTTGCGATTGATGTTGCGATTGTTGGGATAATTGTTGATATTATTGTTGTAATTGCTGTTGTTGTTGTATTGGTGATTCTTATCACCGTTTTCCTCCCACTTTCTTTTGACTTGCTTCACATTGGCCTCTTCAGCAGTCTGTTCTTTAATTCTTTCTTCAATCTGGTTCACTAGTTTGTGAGCCATTCTACATGCCTGTTGTATGGAGGCGGGCTCGTGTGAACTTATATCTTCTTGGATTCTTTCCGGTAATCCTTTCACAAACGCGTCGATCTTCTCTTCCTCATCTTCGAATGCTCCCGGACACAATAGGCACAATTCTGTGAATCGTCTTTCGTACGTGGTAATATCAAATCCTTGGGTTCGTAACCCTCTAAGTTCTGTCTTGAGCTTATTGACCTCGGTTCTGGGACGGTACTTCTCGTTCATCAAGTGCTTGAATGCTGACCACGGTAGTGCGTACGCATCGTCTTGTCCCACTTGCTCTACATAGGTATTCCACCATGTTAACGCAGAACCTGTGAAGGTATGCGTAGCGTACTTCACTTTGTCCTCTTCAGTACACTTACTTATGGCAAACACCGATTCGACCTTCTCGGTCCACCGTTTCAATCTGATCGGTCCTTCGGTTCCATCAAATTCCAAAGGTTTGCAGGCAGTGAATTCTTTGTAGGTGCATCCTACACGATTTCCTGTACTGCTAGATCCAAGGTTATTGTTGGTATGTAGCGCAGCCTGTACTGCGGCTATGTTTGAAGCTAGAAAAGTACGGAATTCCTCTTCATTCATATTCACGGTGTGTCGAGTAGTCGGTGCCATTTCCTTCAAAATAGTCAAATGGAACAAGTTAATCATACAGAATATTAAGAGTAGTTAATAGTATTTCGTAGCATAATATGAACTCATTTATAAAAGCTTTTTCTTCATATTAGCGTTTTATAAGTTTAAATTCGGGTAGTACCTACCCGTTAAGTTCATACTTAGTAGCTAATATACAATTCAACTACTACAATTCTATATGAAAAACTGATTATAATAATATTTCGCGTTCAAACTTTTATACAATATTTTGCAAACTTACAATACCGCTTATTTTACATAAAGCATGAAATATAGCACACAATAACTTTGATACAAGATAGTTGTGAAGATAATTCTAGCTAGTACACAAGTCGTTCAGCAAAGGCAATAAAGACACGTAATTCATACGTCCAGAAACAAGTCATGCATTCTGGTTTTACTATGACTACTTCCCATCCTTGGTCTTGTGCAACATAATCGTTATGGCCGTTGATAAGACAGCGTGTTGTACGGTCGTCAAAGGGACGAGGGTTACGTAATGACCAACAGTCTCGTAATAACCTAAAAACCTCATTTCTTATCCCAATTACCGACTCCGTTACTTGTGGGAACGTTTTGTTTAATAGTTGTAGCCCGATGTTCTTGTTCTCACTTTGGTGAGAAGCGAACATTACTAATCCGTAAGCATAACATGCTTCTTTATGTTGCATGTTAGCCGCTTTTTCTAAATCACGAAGTCCAATATTCGGATATACTGAGTCAAAATAATTTCTTAACCCGTTGCGTAAAATAGCATTTGGGTTCCCCGCAATATATGCGTCAAAGTAAACACATCGTAACTTATGGATTTCCCAATGTGATATCCCCCATCTTCCGTGTAGTGACCCGAACTTTTCCATGTTTATATATATTAATTGAGATTGATATTTACATGATTAAATGTTTCCAACATGTTAAGCAATCAAACTTGTTAAGACTTGATTAATTGAAATAGGTTTCATATAGACAATTGACCACCCAAGTTGACCGGTGATTCACGAACGTTAAAACTTGTAAAAACTATATGATGACATATATATGGTTATATATATAGTTAACATGATATTATGATAAGTAAACATATCATTAAGTATATTAACAATGAACTACATATGTAAAAACAACACTACTAACTTAATGATTTTGAAACGAGACATATATGTAACGATTATCGTTGTAACTACATTTAATGTATATATATCATATTAAGAGATATTCGTACATCATAATATCATGATAATATAATAATTTAAAATCTATTTTGATATTATAAACATTGGGTTAACAACATTTAACAAGATCGTTAACCTAAAGGTTTCAAAACAACACTTACATGTAACGACTAACGATGACTTAACGACTCAGTTAAAATGTATATACATGTAGTGTTTTAATATGTATTTATACACTTTTGAAAGACTTCAATACACTTATCAAAATACTTCTACTTAACAAAAATGCTTACAATTACATCCTCGTTCAGTTTCATCAACAATTCTACTCGTATGCACCCGTATTCGTACTCGTACAATACACAGCTTTTAGATGTATGTACTATTGGTATATACACTCCAATGATCAGCTCTTAGCAGCCCATGTGAGTCACCTAACACATGTGGGAACCATCATTTGGCAACTAGCATGAAATATCTCATAAAATTACAAAAATATGAGTAATCATTCATGACTTATTTACATGAAAACAAAATTACATATCCTTTATATCTAATCCATACACCAACGACCAAAAACACCTACAAACACTTTCATTCTTCAATTTTCTTCATCTAATTGATCTCTCTCAAGTTCTATCTTCAAGTTCTAAGTGTTCTTCATAAATTCCAAAAGTTCTAGTTTCATAAAATCAAGAATACTTTCAAGTTTGCTAGCTCACTTTCAATCTTGTAAGGTGATCATCCAACCTCAAAAAATCTTTGTTTCTTATAGAAGGTTATCATTCTAATACAAGGTAATAATCATATTCAAACTTTGGTTCAATTTCTATAACTATAACAATCTTATTTCAAGTGATGATCTTACTTGAACTTGTTTTCGTGTCATGATTCTGCTTCAAGAACTTCGAGCCATCCAAGGATCCATTGAAGCTAGATCCATTTTTCTCTTTTCTAGTTGGTTTATCCAAGGAACTTAAGGTAGTAATGATGTTCATAACATCATTCGATTCATACATATAAAGCTATCTTATTCGAAGGTTTAAACTTGTAATCACTAGAACATAGTTTAGTTAATTCTAAACTTGTTCGCAAACAAAAGTTAATCCTTCTAACTTGACTTTTAAAATCAACTAAACACATGTTCTATATCTATATGATATGCTAACTTAATGATTTAAAACCTGGAAACACGAAAAACACCGTAAAACCGGATTTACGCCGTCGTAGTAACACCGCGGGCTGTTTTGGGTTAGTTAATTAAAAACTATGATAAACTTTGATTTAAAAGTTGTTATTCTGAGAAAATGATTTTTATTATGAACATGAAACTATATCCAAAAATTATGGTTAAACTCAAAGTGGAAGTATGTTTTCTAAAATGGTCATCTAGACGTCGTTCTTTCGACTGAAATGACTACCTTTACAAAAACGACTTGTAACTTATTTTTCCGACTATAAACCTATACTTTTTATGTTTAGATTCATAAAATAGAGTTCAATATGAAACCATAGCAATTTGATTCACTCAAAACGGATTTAAAATGAAGAAGTTATGGGTAAAACAAGATTGGATAATTTTTCTCATTTTAGCTACGTGAAAATTGGTAACAAATCTATTCCAACCATAACTTAATCAACTTGTATTGTATATTATGTAATCTTGAGATACCATAGACACGTATACAATGTTTCGACCTATCATGTTGACACATCTATATATATTTCGGAACAACCATAGACACTCTATATGTGAATGTTGGAGTTAGCTATACAGGGTTGAGGTTGATTCCAAAATATATATAGTTTGAGTTGTGATCAATACTGAGATACGTATACACTGGGTCGTGGATTGATTCAAGATAATATTTATCGATTTATTTCTGTACATCTAACTGTGGACAACTAGTTGTAGGTTACTAACGAGGACAGCTGACTTAATAAACTTAAAACATCAAAATATATTAAAAGTGTTGTAAATATATTTTGAACATACTTTGATATATATGTATATATTGTTATAGGTTCGTGAATCAACCAGTGGCCAAGTCTTACTTCCCGACGAAGTAAAAAATCTGTTAAAGTGAGTTATAGTCCCACTTTTAAAATCTAATATTTTTGGGATGAGAATACATGCAGGTTTTATAAATGATTTACAAAATAGACACAAGTACGTGAAACTACATTCTATGGTTGAATTATCGAAATCGAATATGCCCCTTTTTATTAAGTCTGGTAATCTAAGAATTAGGGAACAGACACCCTAATTGACGCGAATCCTAAAGATAGATCTATTGGGCCTAACAAACCCCATCCAAAGTACCGGATGCTTTAGTACTTCGAAATTTATATCATATCCGAAGGGTGTCCCGGAATGATGGGGATATTCTTATATATGCATCTTGTTATTGTCGGTTACCAGGTGTTCACCATATGAATGACTTTTATCTCTATGTATGGGATGTGTATTGAAATATGAAATCTTGTGGTCTATTATTATTATTTGATATATATAGGTTAAACCTATAACTCACCAACATTTTTGTTGACGTTTTAAGCATGTTTATTCTCAGGTGATTACTAAGAGCTTCCGCTGTCGCATACTTAAATAAGGACGAGATTTGGAGTCCATGTTTGTATGATATTGTGTAAAAACTGCATTCAAGAAACTTATTTAGTTGTAACATATTTGTATTGTAAACCATTATGTAATGGTCGTGTGTAAACAGGATATTTTAGATTATCATTATTTGATAATCTACGTAAATCTTTTTAAACCTTTATTGATGAAATAAAGGTTATGGTTTGTTTTAAAATGAATGCAGTCTTTGAAAAAGTCTCATATAGAGGTCAAAACCTCGCAACGAAATCAATTAATATGGAACGTTTTTAATCAATAAGAACGGGACATTTCAGTTGGTATCCGAGCGTTGGTCTTAGAGAACCAGAAAATTTGCATTAGTGTGTCTTATCGAGTTTGTTAGGATGCATTAGTGAGTCTGGACTTCGACCGTGTTTTCTTTAAAAATGATTGCTTAACATTTTTGTTGGAAACTATATATTTTTAACATATGAATATTATGTGATATATTAATCTCTTAACGTGTTTGATATTATGTGATAGATGTCTACCTCTAGAACAAGTCCCATTGACTCACCTAATAATAATGAAGAGTCAAATGTAAATTGGAATGATTCGTGGACTGATTCACAAGTTCCCGAAGAGGAACCGGAAGAAGAGTCGGAACCGGAAGAAGAATCGGAACCGGAAGAAGAATCGGAACCGGATGAAGAAATAGAACCGGTGGGGGAAATAATAAAACGGTTAAGTAAAAGAAAATCCTCAACCAACCGACCAAGGTTAATTATGGTCAATGGTGTTTCCGCCAAGGAACCAAAATATTGGGAGGATTACAAATTCTCCGATGAATCGGATTTCGACGAGAATTCCGATGATGTTATAGAAATTACCCCAACTGAATTTAAAAAGGCAAAAGAAAATAATAAGAGAAAGGGCATAAAAATAGAGAAATCTAATTTCAATCCCGATGAACTTTATATGTATCGTCAACCCCCGAAGTCCTTAAGTTGTAACAATGACCCGGGAACCTCTAAACCACCAGGTTTTTCTAAACCAATGTGGATAACGACGGCTCGTATTAGGGGAACATCATATATCCCTAGAAACTTGGCAAAACGAACCAAAACCGAAGAAGAAGAAATGAGCGAGTCGGAATAAGATAGTTGTATTCGTGTGGTGTAATATATGTAATATAGTGTGCTTATGCTTTATGATATATGTAAAAATTGCTTGTATTAATAAGTATTTTTTTATGAATCTAACTCTTGTCTATTTTATAGTTTAAAAACACAAAATGGATAGACAACCCAATATTTTAAGAGACCTACCCGGAGACATGATTGATGAAATCTTGTCTAGAGTCGGCCAGAATTCCTCGGCATAACTATTTAAGGCGAGATCAGTTTGTAAGACATTCGAAGAACGTTCCAAGAATGTCTTGGTTTATAAGAGACTTTCGTTTGAAAGATGGGGGATATCACATTGGGAAACCCATAAGTTACGATGTGTTTACTTTGATTCATATATTGCGGGGAACCCAAATGCTATTTTACGCAACGGGTTAAGAAATTATTTTGACTCAATATATCCGAATATTGGACTTCGTGATTTAGAAAAAGCGGCTAACATGCAACATAAAGAAGCATGTTATGCTTACGGATTAGTAATGTTCGCTTCTCACCAAAGTGAGAACAAGAACATCGGGCTACAACTATTAAACAAAATGTTTCCACAAGTGACGGAGTCGGTAATTCGGGTAAGAAATGAGGTTTTTAGATTATTACGGGACTGTTGGACATTACGTAACCCTCGTCCCTTTGACGACGTTACAACACGCTGTCTTATCAACGGCCATAAAGGTTATGTTGCACAAGACCAAGGATGGGAAGTAGTCCTAGTAAAACCAGAATGCATGACTTGTTTCTGGACGTATGAATTACGTGTCTTTATTGCCTTTGCTGAACGACTTGTGTACTAGCTAGAATTATCTTCACAACTATCTTGTATCAAAGTTATTGTGTACTATATTTCATGCTTTATGTAAAATAAGCGGTATTGTAAGTTTGTAAAATATTGTATAAAAGTTTGAACGCGAAATATTATTATAATCAGTTTTTCATATAGAATTGTAGTAGTTGAATTGTATATTAGCTACTAAGTATGAACTTAACGGGTAGGTACTACCCGAATTTAAACTTATAAAACGCTAATATGAAGAAAAAGCTTTTATAAATGAGTTCATATTATGCTACGAAATACTATTAACTACTCTTAATATTCTGTATGATTAACTTGTTCCATTTGACTATTTTGAAGGAAATGGCACCGACTACTCGACACACAGTGAATATGAATGAAGAGGAATTCCGTACTTTTCTAGCTTCAAACATAGCCGCAGTACAGGCTGCGCTACATACCAACAATAACCTTGGATCTAGCAGTACAGGAAATCGTGTAGGATGCACCTACAAAGAATTCACTGCCTGCAAACCTTTGGAATTTGATGGAACCGAAGGACCGATCGGATTGAAACGGTGGACCGAGAAGGTCGAATCGGTGTTTGCCATAAGTAAGTGTACTGAAGAGGACAAAGTGAAGTACGCTACGCATACCTTCACAGGTTCTGCGTTAACATGGTGGAATACCTATCTAGAGCAAGTGGGACAAGACGATGCGTACGCACTACCGTGGTCAGCATTCAAGCACTTGATGAACGAGAAGTACCGTCCCAGAACCGAGGTCAATAAGCTCAAGACAGAACTTAGAGGGTTACGAACCCAAGGATTTGATATTACCACGTACGAAAGACGATTCACAGAATTGTGCCTATTGTGTCCGGGAGCATTCGAAGATGAGGAAGAGAAGATCGACGCGTTTGTGAAAGGATTACCGGAAAGAATCCAAGAAGATATAAGTTCACACGAGCCCGCCTCCATACAACAGGCATGTAGAATGGCTCACAAACTCGTGAACCAAATTGAAGAAAGAATTAAAGAACAGACTGCTGAAGAGGCCAATGTGAAGCAAGTCAAAAGAAAGTGGGAGGAAAACGGTGATAAGAATCACCAATACAACAACAACAGCAATTACAACAATAATCGCAACAATTATCCCAACAATCGCAACATCAATCGCAACTACAACAAACGGCCCAACAACAACAACAACAACAACAACAACAACAACAACAGCAACTACAACAATCATCCCAACAACAATAATAACCGCAACAACAACAACAATCAGAAGCAGCTATGCCAAAGGTGTGAAAAGAATCACTCGGGGTTCTGCACCAAATTTTGCAACAAGTGTAAAAGAAATGGTCATAGCGCGGCGAAGTGTGAGGTCTACGGACCAGGGGTTAATAGAACGAAAGGAACAAATGGTGTCGGAACGAGTAATGGCGGAGCAAGTAGTGTCGGAACAAGTTATGCCAATGTAGTTTGTTATAAATGTGGAAAACTGGGCCACATTATTAGAAATTGCCCGAACCAGGAGAACACGAATGGACAAGGCCGCGGAAGAGTTTTCAATATTAATGCGGCAGAGGCACAGGAAGACCCGGAGCTTGTTACGGGTACGTTTCTTATTGACAATAAATCTGCTTACGTTTTATTTGATTCGGGTGCGGATAGAAGCTATATGAGTAGAGATTTTTGTGCTAAATTAAGTTGTCCATTGACGCCTTTGGATAGTAAATTTTTACTCGAATTAGCAAATGGTAAATTAATTTCAGCAGATAATATATGTCGGAATCGAGAAATTAAACTAGTTAGCGAAACATTTAAGATTGATTTGATACCAGTAGAGTTAGGGAGTTTTGATGTGACAATCGGTATGGACTGGTTGAAAGAAGTGAAAGCCGAGATCGTTTGTTACAAAAATGCAATTCGCATTATACGAGAAAAAGGAAAACCCTTAATGGTGTACGGAGAAAAGGGCAACACGAAGTTACATCTTATTAGTAATTTGAAGGCACAAAAACTAATAAGAAAAGGTTGCTATGTTGTTCTAGCACACGTCGAGAAAGTACAAACTGAAGAAAAGAGCATCAATGATGTTCCCATTGCAAAAGAATTTCCCGATGTATTTCCGAAAGAATTACCGGGATTACCCCCACATCGATCCGTTGAATTTCAAATATATCTTGTACCAGGAGCTGCACCAATAGCTTGTGCTCCTTACAGACTCGCACCCAGCGAGATGAAAGAACTGCAAAGCCAATTACAAGAACTTTTAGAGCGTGGTTTCATTCGACCAAGCACATCACCGTGGGGAGCTCCTGTTTTGTTTGTCAAGAAGAAAGATGGTACATTCAGGTTGTGTATCGACTACCGAGAGTTGAACAAACTTACCATCAAGAACCGCTACCCACTACCGAGAATCGACGACTTATTTGATCAACTACAAGGCTCGTCTGTTTATTCAAAGATTGACTTACGTTCCGGGTATCATCAAATGCGGGTGAAAGAAGATGATATTCTAAAGACTGCTTTCAGAACACGTTACGGTCATTACGAGTTTATGGTCATGCCATTTGGTTTAACTAATGCACCAGCTGTGTTCATGGACCTTATGAACCGAGTGTGTGGACCATACCTTGACAAGTTTGTCATTGTTTTCATTGATGACATACTTATTTACTCAAAGAATGACCAAGAACACGGTGAACATTTGAAAAAGGTGTTAGAAGTATTGAGGAAGGAAGAATTGTACGCTAAGTTTTCAAAGTGTGCATTTTGGTTGGAAGAAGTTCAATTCCTCGGTCACATAGTGAACAAAGAAGGTATTAAGGTGGATCCGGCAAAGATAGAAACTGTTGAAAAGTGGGAAACCCCGAAAACTCCGAAACACATACGCCAGTTTTTAGGACTAGCTGGTTACTACAGAAGGTTCATCCAAGACTTTTCCAGAATAGCAAAACCCTTGACTGCATTAACGCATAAAGGGAAGAAATTTGAATGGAATGATGAACAAGAGAAAGCGTTTCAGTTATTGAAGAAAAAGCTAACTACGGCACCTATATTGTCATTGCCTGAAGGGAATGATGATTTTGTGATTTATTGTGATGCATCAAAGCAAGGTCTCGGTTGTGTATTAATGCAACGAACGAAGGTGATTGCTTATGCGTCTAGACAATTGAAGATTCACGAACAAAATTATACGACGCATGATTTGGAATTAGGCGCGGTTGTTTTTGCATTAAAGACTTGGAGGCACTACTTATATGGGGTCAAAAGTATTATATATACCGACCACAAAAGTCTTCAACACATATTTAATCAGAAACAACTGAATATGAGGCAGCGTAGGTGGATTGAATTATTGAATGATTACGACTTTGAGATTCGTTACCACCCGGGGAAGGCAAATGTGGTAGCCGATGCCTTGAGCAGGAAGGACAGAGAACCCATTCGAGTAAAATCTATGAATATAATGATTCATAATAACCTTACTACTCAAATAAAGGAGGCGCAACAAGGAGTTTTAAAAGAGGGAAATTTAAAGGATGAAATATCCAAAGGATCGGAGAAGCATCTTAATATTCGGGAAGACAGAACCCGGTATATGAAATGTCCCGTTCTTATTGATTAAAAACGTTCCATATTAATTGATTTCGTTGCGAGGTTTTGACCTCTATATGAGACATTTTTCAAAGACTGCATTCATTTTTAAAATAAACCATAACCTTTATTTCATAGATAAAGGTTTTAAAAAGCTTTACGTAGATTATCAAATAATGATAATCTAAAATATCCTGTTTACACACGACCATTACATAATGGTTTACAATACAAATATGTTACAACAAAATAAGTTTCTTGAATGCAGTTTTTACACAATATCATACAAGCATGGACTCCAAATCTCGTCTTTATTTAAGTATGCGACAGCGGAAGCTCTTAATAATCACTTGAGAATAAACATGCTTAAAACGTCAACAAAAATGTTGGTGAGTTATAGGTTTAACCTATATATATCAAATCATAATAATAGACCACAAGATTTCATATTTCAATACACATCCCATACATAGAGATAAAAATCATTCATATGGTGAACACCTGGTAACCGACATTAACAAGATGCATATATAAGAATATCCCCATCATTCCGGGACACCCTTCGGATATGATATAAATTTCGAAGTACTAAAGCATCCGGTACTTTGGATGGGGTTTGTTAGACCCAATAGATCTATCTTTAGGATTCGCGTCAATTAGGGTGTCTGTTCCCTAATTCTTAGATTACCAGACTTAATAAAAAGGGGCATATTCGATTTCGATAATTCAACCATAGAATGTAGTTTCACGTACTTGTGTCTATTTTGTAAATCATTTATAAAACCTGCATGTATTCTCATCCCAAAAATATTAGATTTTATAAGTGGGACTATAACTCACTTTCACAGATTTTTACTTCGTCGGGAAGTAAGACTTGGCCACTGGTTGATTCACGAACCTATAACAATATATACATATATATCAAAGTATGTTCAAAATATATTTACAACACTTTTAATATATTTTGATGTTTTAAGTTTATTAAGTCAGCTGTCCTTGTTAGTAACCTACAACTAGTTGTCCACAGTTAGATGTACAGAAATAAATCGATAAATATTATCTTGAATCAATCCACGACCCAGTGTATACGTATCTCAGTATTGATCACAACTCAAACTATATATATTTTGGAATCAACCTCAACCCTGTATAGCTAACTCCAACATTCACATATAGAGTGTCTATGGTTGTTCCGAAATATATATAGATGTGTCGACATGATAGGTCGAAACATTGTATACGTGTCTATGGTATCTCAAGATTACATAATATACAATACAAGTTGATTAAGTTATGGTTGGAATAAATTTGTTACCAATTTTCACGTAGCTAAAATGAGAAAAATTATCCAATCTTGTTTTACCCATAACTTCTTCATTTTAAATCCGTTTTGAGTGAATCAAATTGCTATGGTTTCATATTGAACTCTATTTTATGAATCTAAACAGAAAAGTATAGGTTTATAGTCGGAAAAATAAGTTACAAGTCGTTTTTGTAAAGGTAGTCATTTCAGTCGAAAGAACGGCGTCTAGATGACCATTTTAAAAAACATACTTCCACTTTGAGTTTAACCATAATTTTTGGATATAGTTTCATGTTCATAATAAAAATCATTTTCTCAGAATAACAACTTTTAAATCAAAGCTTATCATAGTTTTTAATTAACTAACCCAAAACAGCCCGCGGTGTTACTACGACGGCGTAAATCCGGTTTTACGGTGTTTTACGTGTTTCCAGGTTTTAAATCATTAAGTTAGCATATCATATAGATATAGAACATGTGTTTAGTTGATTTTAAAAGTCAAGTTAGAAGGATTAACTTTTGTTTGCGAACAAGTTTAGAATTAACTAAACTATGTTCTAGTGATTACAAGTTTAAACCTTCGAATAAGATAGCTTTATATGTATGAATCGAATGATGTTATGAACATCATTACTACCTCAAGTTTAGTAGGTAAACCTACTGGAAGTGACAAGAAATGATCTAGCTTCAAAGGATCTTGGATGGCTTGAAAGTTCTTGAAGTAGGATCATGACACAAAAACAAGTTCAAGTAAGATTTTTGCTCGAATTAAGATAGTTTATAGTTATAGAAATTGAATCAAAGTTTGAATATGAATATTACCTTGAATAAGAAAGATAACCTACTGTATATAACAAAGGTTTCTTGATCTTAGATGATTACTTGGAATGGATTAGAAAGCTTGGAAGTAAATTAGTAAACTTGAAGGGATTTTTGAAGTATTCTTGAAGTGTTCTTCCTATGATGATTATATCTTGATTCTTGAAGTGATTTTTGATGAAGATGATGATTAACTACTGGAAAAATACGTTCATAATAGTGTGGGTGTGTTGAGAGAGAATTAGAAAGAGATTTGGAAGTGAAATGGAGTGAATGATGAGTGTTAATTGGTGAGTGGTGAGTGGGGTTAAAAGGAGTTCTAGTTAGTTGACTAGCTCATGGTAGAAGTTAAAATTGATTAGTCATACATGACATAATCAAGAGTGGAATCCCATGCTAGTTCCTATTGGTATATACCCATAGTAAGTACGTTTTGAAGCTGTGTATAATACGGGTAAGAATACGACTAGAATTCTTGATGAAAGAAAAGAATGGGAAAGTAACTGTAACCATTTTTGTTAAGTATGAGTGTTTTGATATATGTCTTGAAGTCTTCCAAAAGTATTTTAATACATCTAAATACACTACATGTATATACATTTTAACGGAGTCGTTAAGTCATCGTTAGTCGTTACATGTAAGTGTTGTTTTGAAACCTTTAAGTTAACGATCTCAATTAATGTTGTTAACCCATTGTTTATTATATCTAATGAGATGTTAAATTATTATATTATCATGATATTATGATATATTAATATATCTTAATATGATATATATATATTTAAATGTCGTTACAACGATAATCGTTACATATATGTCTCGTTTCGAAATCCTTAAGTTAGTAGTCTTGTTTATATGTATATAACTCATTGTTAATATACTTATGGAGATACTTACTTATCATAATCTCATGTTAACCATATGTATATCCATATATATATCGTCAAGTCGTTTTTACAAGTTTTAACGTTCGTGAATCGCCGGTCAACTTGGGTGGTCAATTGTCTATATGAAACATATTTCAATTAATCAAGTCTTAACAAGTTTGATTGCTTAACATGTTGGAAACATTTAATCATGTAAATATCAATCTCAATTAATATATATAAACATGGAAAAGTTCGGGTCACTACAGTACCTACCCGTTAAGTAAATTTCGTCCCGAAATTTTAAGCTGTTGAAGGTGTTGACGAATCTTCTGGAAATAGATGCGGGTATTTCTTCTTCATCTGATCTTCACGCTCCCAGGTGAACTCGGGTCCTCTACGAGCATTCCATCGAACCTTAACAATTGGTATCTTGTTTTGCTTAAGTCTTTTAACCTCACGATCCATTATTTCGACGGGTTCTTCGATGAATTGAAGTTTTTCATTGATTTGGATTTCATCTAATGGAATAGTGAGATCTTCTTTAGCAAAACATTTCTTCAAATTCGAGACGTGGAAAGTGTTATGTACAGCCGCGAGTTGTTGAGGTAACTCAAGTCGGTAAGCTACTGGTCCGACACGATCAATAATCTTGAATGGTCCAATATACCTTGGATTTAATTTCCCTCGTTTACCAAATCGAACAACGCCTTTCCAAGGTGCAACTTTAAGCATGACCATCTCTCCAATTTCAAATTCTATATCTTTTCTTTTAATGTCAGCGTAGCTCTTTTGTCGACTTTGGGCGGTTTTCAACCGTTGTTTAATTTGGATGATCTTCTCGGTAGTTTCTTGTATAATCTCCGGACCCGTAATCTGTCTATCCCCCACTTCACTCCAACAAATCGGAGATCTGCACTTTCTACCATAAAGTGCTTCAAACGGCGCCATCTCAATGCTTGAATGGTAGCTGTTGTTGTAGGAAAATTCTGCTAACGGTAGATGTCGATCCCAACTGTTTCCGAAATCAATAACACATGCTCGTAGCATGTCTTCAAGCGTTTGTATCGTCCTTTCGCTCTGCCCATCAGTTTGTGGATGATAGGCAGTACTCATGTCTAGACGAGTTCCTAATGCTTGCTGTAATGTCTGCCAGAATCTTGAAATAAATCTGCCATCCCTATCAGAGATAATAGAGATTGGTATTCCATGTCTGGAGACAACTTCCTTCAAATACAGTCGTGCTAACTTCTCCATCTTGTCATCTTCTCTTATTGGCAGAAAGTGTGCTGATTTGGTGAGACGATCAACTATTACCCAAATAGTATCAGAACCACTTGCAGTCCTTGGCAATTTAGTGATGAAATCCATGGTAATGTTTTCCCATTTCCATTCCGGGATTTCGGGTTGTTGAAGTAGACCTGATGGTTTCTGATGCTCAGCTTTGACCTTAGAACACGTCAAACATTCTCCTACGTATTTAGCAACATCGGCTTTCATACCCGGCCACCAAAAATGTTTCTTGAGATCCTTGTACATCTTCCCCGTTCCAGGATGTATTGAGTATCTGGTTTTATGAGCTTCTCTAAGTACCATTTCTCTCATATCTCCAAATTTTGGTACCCAAATCCTTTCAGCCCTATACCGGGTTCCGTCTTCCCGAATATTAAGATGCTTCTCCGATCCTTTGGGTATTTCATCCTTTAAATTTCCCTCTTTTAAAACTCCTTGTTGCGCCTCCTTTATTTGAGTAGTAATGTTATTATGAATCATTATATTCATAGATTTTACTCGAATGGGTTCTCTGTCCTTCCTGCTCAAGGCATCGGCTACCACATTTGCCTTCCCCGGGTGGTAACGAATCTCAAAGTCGTAATCATTCAACAATTCAATCCACCTACGCTGCCTCATATTCAGTTGTTTCTGATTAAATATGTGTTGAAGACTTTTGTGGTCAGTATATATAATACTTTTGACCCCATATAAGTAGTGCCTCCAAGTCTTTAATGCAAAAACAACCGCGCCTAATTCCAAATCATGCGTCGTATAATTTTGCTCGTGAATCTTCAATTGTCTAGATGCATAAGCAATCACCTTCGTTCGTTGCATTAATACACAACCGAGACCTTGCTTTGATGCGTCACAATAAATCACAAAATCATCATTCCCTTCAGGCAATGACAATATAGGTGCCGTAGTTAGCTTTTTCTTCAATAACTGAAATGCTTTCTCTTGTTCATCATTCCATTCAAATTTCTTCCCTTTATGCGTTAATGCAGTCAAGGGTTTTGCTATTCTGGAAAAGTCTTGGATGAACCTTCTGTAGTAACCAGCTAGTCCTAAAAACTGGCGTATGTGTTTCGGAGTTTTCGGGGTTTCCCACTTTTCAACAGTTTCTATCTTTGCCGGATCCACCTTAATACCTTCTTTGTTCACTATGTGACCGAGGAATTGAACTTCTTCCAACCAAAATGCACACTTTGAAAACTTAGCGTACAATTCTTCCTTCCTCAATACTTCTAACACCTTTCTCAAATGTTCACCATGTTCTTGGTCATTCTTTGAGTAAATAAGTATGTCATCAATGAAAACAATGACAAACTTGTCAAGGTATGGTCCACACACTCGGTTCATAAGGTCCATGAACACAGCTGGTGCATTAGTTAAACCAAACGGCATGACCATAAACTCGTAATGACCATAACGTGTTCTGAAAGCAGTCTTTGGAATATCATCTTCTTTCACCCGCATTTGATGATACCCGGAACGTAAGTCAATCTTTGAATAAACAGACGAGCCTTGTAGTTGATCAAATAAGTCGTCGATTCTCGGTAGTGGGTAGCGGTTCTTGATGGTAAGTTTGTTCAACTCTCGGTAGTCGATACACAACCTGAATGTACCATCTTTCTTCTTGACAAACAAAACAGGAGCTCCCCACGGTGATGTGCTTGGTCGAATGAAACCACGCTCTAAAAGTTCTTGTAATTGGCTTTGCAGTTCTTTCATCTCGCTGGGTGCGAGTCTGTAAGGAGCACGAGCTATTGGTGCAGCTCCTGGTACAAGATCTATTTGAAATTCAACGGATCGCTGTGGGGGTAATCCCGGTAATTCTTTCGGAAATACATCGAGAAATTCTTTTGCAATGGGAACATCATTGATGCTCTTTTCTTCAGTTTGTACTTTCTCGACGTGTGCTAGAACAGCATAGCAACCTTTTCTTATTAGTTTTTGTGCCTTCAAATTACTAATAAGATGTAGCTTCGTGTTGCCCTTTTCTCCGTACACCATTAAGGGTTTTCCTTTTTCTCGTATAATGCGAATTGCATTTTTGTAACAAACGATCTCTGCTTTCACTTCTTTCAACCAGTCCATACCGATTATCACATCAAAACTCCCTAACTCTACTGGTATCAAATCAATCTTAAATGTTTCGCTAACCAGTTTAATTTCTCGATTCCGACATATATTATCTGCTGAAATTAATTTACCATTTGCTAATTCGAGTAAAAATTTACTATCCAAAGGCGTCAATGGACAACTTAATTTAGCACAAAAATCTCTACTCATATAGCTTCTATCCGCACCCGAATCAAATAAAACGTAAGCAGATTTATTGTCAATAAGAAACGTACCCGTAACAAGCTCCGGGTCTTCCTGTGCCTCTACCGCATTAATATTGAAAACTCTTCCACGGCCTTGTCCATTCGTGTTCTCCTGGTTCGGGCAATTTCTAATAATGTGGCCTGGTTTTCCACATTTATAACAAACTACATTGGCATAACTTGCTCCGACACTACTTGCTCCGCCATTACTTGTTCCGACACCATTTGTTCCTTTCGTTCTGTTAACCCCTGGTCCGTAGACATCACACTTCGCCGCGCTATGACCATTTCTTTTACACTTGTTGCAAAATTTGGTGCAGAACCCCGAGTGATTCTTTTCACACCTTTGGCATAGCTGCTTCTGATTGTTGTTGTTGTTGCGGTTATTATTGTTGTTAAGATGATTGTTGTGGTTGCTGTTGTTGTTGTTGTTGTTGTTGTTGGGCCGTTTGTTGTAGTTGCGATTGATGTTGCGATTGTTAGGATAGTTGTTGCGATTATTGTTATAATTGCTGTTGTTATTGTATTGGTGATTCTTATCACCGTTTTCCTCCCACTTTCTTTTGACTTGCTTCACATTGGCCTCTTCAGCAGTCTGTTCTTTAATTCTTTCTTCAATCTGGTTCACTAGTTTGTGAGCCATTCTACATGCCTGTTGTATGGAGGCGGGCTCGTGTGAACTTATATCTTCTTGGATTCTTTCTGGTAATCCTTTCACAAACGCGTCGATCTTCTCTTCCTCATCTTCGAATGCTCCCGGACACAATAGGCACAATTCTGTGAATCGTCTTTCATACGTGGTAATATCAAATCCTTGGGTTCGTAACCCTCTAAGTTCTGTCTTGAGCTTATTGACCTCGGTTCTGGGACGGTACTTCTCGTTCATCAAGTGCTTGAATGCTGACCACGGTAGTGCGTACGCATCATCTTGTCCCACTTGCTCTAGATAGGTATTCCACCATGTTAACGCAGAACCTGTAAAGGTATGCGTAGCGTACTTTACTTTGTCCTCTTCAGTACACTTACTTATGGCAAACACCGATTCGACCTTCTCGGTCCACCGTTTCAATCCGATCGGTCCTTCGGTTCCATCAAATTCCAAAGGTTTGCAGGCAGTGAATTCTTTGTAGGTGCATCCTACACGATTTCCTGTACTGCCAGATCCAAGGTTATTGTTGAAGGTATTTCATATGCCCGAGAGACATATTAAATTAATGTGGCCAACATGTTATGATCCAAGTCGGGTCATACCCAATAACAAGCCGACAACACCTTATGAGTATTTGTTTTAATGAATGGATCTTTAAAATAAATACTAGACACTTAGACTTTAGAAATTGGTTTTCTAAAGATAATATGCTTGAAATAATTATTTGGATAATTATAAATGTAAGTTTTATAATTAAACTTATTTGTGTGTAATGATTTTATAAAGTGGTTATAAAATTAAATATGTATGTACTAGTAACATACATGTGTGTATATATATAATTATAAGTGGCTTATAATTTATATATATAAGTGCAAGTAATATATATATGTGCACTTACATATTATAAATGGTTATAAAATAATGTAATGTACATGTATATTTAAAAGAGTGCAAGTATTAGTTGAATAAACTAGCAACAAATTCAAAATGGGGTTTGAATTCAAATTATGGAAAAGAAAAAAAAAAAAAAAAAAAAAAAAAGGGGACAAGGGTGAACGGTTTTGGCAAGCCCAAGACACTCCACCCCATGCTTGTTTTGCTTCCATAAGTTACTTGCTAGGTTCATTGCACTTGTACAACATACACACATAGTTTACTTACATTTTGAAAAAAAAAAACCCTCTCTTCCTACACTACTTGGGCAGCCACTTTTAGGGCAAGAAGAAGGGTTCATCAAGCTTGTTTTTCTTACAATCTTGTGTCTCAAATCCTAACCAAGAAGAAGGGTGTTGGTTGCTAAGGCTTGTGGGTATACAAGGCTTGAGGTTTCAAGTTAGAATCTTGCCATTTTCATCACCATCTTCATCTTTACATAACCTCCTAACTTGGAGTAGGTATATCTCCATGAACTAGCTCTTTTACTTTTGTAAGCATATATTCTTGACTTGATATATTTTGGGATTCAAGTTTAAATGGTTAAACTTTGTAAAGATTAATTTGTTAAAAATGCTTCCGCTTACTTGTTATAAAATCGATTTTGTCACACACACATATAAGGATATGGAAACTTGGTAATCTTTTGAATCCCAACAATTGTTGGTATATAGCGCAGCCTGTACTGCAGCTATGTTTGAAGCTAGAAAAGTACGGAATTCCTCTTCATTCATATTCACAGTGTGTCGAGTAGTCGGTGCCATTTCCTTCAAAATAGTTAAATGGAACAAGTTAATCATACAGAATATTAAGAGTAGTTAATAGTATTTCGTAGCATAATATGAACTCATTTATAAAAGCTTTTTCTTCATATTAGCATTTTATAAGTTTAAATTCGGGTAGTACCTACCCGTTAAGTTCATACTTAGTAGCTAATATACAATTCAACTACTACAATTCTATATGAAAAACTGATTATAATAATATTTCGCGTTCAAACTTTTATACAATATTTTACAAACTTACAATACCGCTTATTTTACATAAAGCATGAAATATAGCACACAATAACTTTGATACAAGATAGTTGTGAAGACAATTCTAGCTAGTACACAAGTCGTTCAGCAAAGGCAATAAAGACACGTAATTCATACGTCCAGAAACAAGTCATGCATTCTGGTTTTACTAGGATTACTTCCCATCCTTGGTCTTGTGGAACATAACCGTTATGGCCGTTGATAAGACAGCGTGTTGTAACGTCGTCAAAGGGACGAGGGTTACGTAATGACCAACAGTCTCGTAATAACCTAAAAACCTCATTTCTTACCCCAATTACCGACTCCGTCACTTGAGGGAATGTTTTGTTTAATAGTTGTAGCCCGATGTTCTTGTTCTCACTTTGGTGAGAAGCGAACATTACTAATCCGTAAGCATAACATGCTTCTTTATGTTGCATGTTAGCCGCTTTTTCTAAATCACGAAGTCCAATATTCGGATATATTGAGTCAAAATAATTTCTTAACCCGTTGCGTAAAATAGCATTTGGGTTCCCCGCAATATATGCGTCAAAGTAAACACATCGTAACTTATGGATTTCCCAATGTGATATCCCCCATCTTCCGAACAAAAGCCTTTTATAAACCAAATCATTCTTGGAACGTTCTTCGAATGTCTTACAAACTGATCTCGCCTTAAATAGTTGTGCCGAGGAATTCTGACCGACTCTAGACAAGATTTCATCAATCATGTCTCCGGGTAGGTCTCTTAAAATATTGGGTTGTCTATCCATTTTGTGTTTTTATACTGTAAAATAGACAAGAGTTAGATTCATAAAAAAATACTTATTAATACAAGCAATTTTTTTACATATATCATAAAGCATAAGCACACTATATTACATATATTACACCACACGAATACAACTATCTTATTCCGACTCGCTTGTTTCTTCTTCTTTGGTTTTGGTTCGTTTTCCCAAGTTTCTAGGGATATATGATGTTCCCCTAATACGAGCCGTTATTTTCCACATTGGTTTAGAAAAACCTGGTGGTTTAGAGGTTCCCGGGTCATTGTTACAACTTAAGGACTTCGGGGGTTGACGATACATATAAAGTTCATCGGGGTTGGAATTAGATTTCTCTATTTTTATGCCCTTTCCCTTATTATTTTCTTTTGCCTTTTTAAATTCAGTTGGGGTAATTTCTATAACATCATCGGAATTCTCGTCGGAATCCGATTCATCGGAGAATTGGTAATCCTCCCAATATTTTGCTTCCTTGGCGGAAACACCATTGACCATAATTAACTTTGGTCGGTTGGTTGAGGATTTTCTTTTACTTAACCGTTTTATTATTTCCCCCACCGGTTCTATTTCTTCAACCGGTTCCGATTCTTCTTCCGGTTCCGATTCTTCTTCCGGTTCCGACTCTTCTTCCGGTTCCTCTTCGGGAACTTGTGAATCAGTCCACAAATCATTCCAATTTACATTTGACTCTTCATTATTATTAGGTGAGTCAATGGGACTTGTTCTAGAGGTAGACATCTATCACATAATATCAAACACGTTAAGAGATTAATATATCACATAATATTCATATGTTAAAAATATATAGTTTCCAACAAAAATGTTAAGCAATCATTTTTAAAGAAAACACGGTCGAAGTCCAGACTCACTAATGCATCCTAACAAACTCGATAAGACACACTAATGCAAATTTTCTGGTTCTCTAAGACCAACGCTCTGATACCAACTGAAATGTCCCGTTCTTATTGATTAAAAACGTTCCATATTAATTGATTTCGTTGCGAGGTTTTGACCTCTATATGAGACATTTTTCAAAGACTGCATTCATTTTTAAAATAAACCATAACCTTTATTTCATAGATAAAGGTTTTAAAAAGCTTTACGTAGATTATCAAATAATGATAATCTAAAATATCCTGTTTACACACGACCATTACATAATGGTTTACAATACAAATATGTTACAACAAAATAAGTTTCTTGAATGCAGTTTTTACACAATATCATACAAGCATGGACTCCAAATCTCGTCTTTATTTAAGTATGCGACAGCGGAAGCTCTTAATAATCACTTGAGAATAAACATGCTTAAAACGTCAACAAAAATGTTGGTGAGTTATAGGTTTAACCTATATATATCAAATCATAATAATAGACCACAAGATTTCATATTTCAATACACATCCCATACATAGAGATAAAAATCATTCATATGGTGAACACCTGGTAACCGACATTAACAAGATGCATATATAAGAATATCCCCATCATTCCGGGACACCCTTCGGATATGATATAAATTTCGAAGTACTAAAGCATCCGGTACTTTGGATGGGGTTTGTTAGACCCAATAGATCTATCTTTAGGATTCGCGTCAATTAGGGTGTCTGTTCCCTAATTCTTAGATTACCAGACTTAATAAAAAGGGGCATATTCGATTTCGATAATTCAACCATAGAATGTAGTTTCACGTACTTGTGTCTATTTTGTAAATCATTTATAAAACCTGCATGTATTCTCATCCCAAAAATATTAGATTTTATAAGTGGGACTATAACTCACTTTCACAGATTTTTACTTCGTCGGGAAGTAAGACTTGGCCACTGGTTGATTCACGAACCTATAACAATATATACATATATATCAAAGTATGTTCAAAATATATTTACAACACTTTTAATATATTTTGATGTTTTAAGTTTATTAAGTCAGCTGTCCTTGTTAGTAACCTACAACTAGTTGTCCACAGTTAGATGTACAGAAATAAATCGATAAATATTATCTTGAATCAATCCACGACCCAGTGTATACGTATCTCAGTATTGATCACAACTCAAACTATATATATTTTGGAATCAACCTCAACCCTGTATAGCTAACTCCAACATTCACATATAGAGTGTCTATGGTTGTTCCGAAATATATATAGATGTGTCGACATGATAGGTCGAAACATTGTATACGTGTCTATGGTATCTCAAGATTACATAATATACAATACAAGTTGATTAAGTTATGGTTGGAATAAATTTGTTACCAATTTTCACGTAGCTAAAATGAGAAAAATTATCCAATCTTGTTTTACCCATAACTTCTTCATTTTAAATCCGTTTTGAGTGAATCAAATTGCTATGGTTTCATATTGAACTCTATTTTATGAATCTAAACAGAAAAGTATAGGTTTATAGTCGGAAAAATAAGTTACAAGTCGTTTTTGTAAAGGTAGTCATTTCAGTCGAAAGAACGGCGTCTAGATGACCATTTTAAAAAACATACTTCCACTTTGAGTTTAACCATAATTTTTGGATATAGTTTCATGTTCATAATAAAAATCATTTTCTCAGAATAACAACTTTTAAATCAAAGCTTATCATAGTTTTTAATTAACTAACCCAAAACAGCCCGCGGTGTTACTACGACGGCGTAAATCCGGTTTTACGGTGTTTTACGTGTTTCCAGGTTTTAAATCATTAAGTTAGCATATCATATAGATATAGAACATGTGTTTAGTTGATTTTAAAAGTCAAGTTAGAAGGATTAACTTTTGTTTGCGAACAAGTTTAGAATTAACTAAACTATGTTCTAGTGATTACAAGTTTAAACCTTCGAATAAGATAGCTTTATATGTATGAATCGAATGATGTTATGAACATCATTACTACCTCAAGTTTAGTAGGTAAACCTACTGGAAGTGACAAGAAATGATCTAGCTTCAAAGGATCTTGGATGGCTTGAAAGTTCTTGAAGTAGGATCATGACACAAAAACAAGTTCAAGTAAGATTTTTGCTCGAATTAAGATAGTTTATAGTTATAGAAATTGAATCAAAGTTTGAATATGAATATTACCTTGAATAAGAAAGATAACCTACTGTATATAACAAAGGTTTCTTGATCTTAGATGATTACTTGGAATGGATTAGAAAGCTTGGAAGTAAATTAGTAAACTTGAAGGGATTTTTGAAGTATTCTTGAAGTGTTCTTCCTATGATGATTATATCTTGATTCTTTATAACGACCCTCATTTTTTTCCATTCTATATTTTTCCAATATTAAAAGCCCAAACAATATAATTAAAACTTAATGATTAAACTTTAATCAACAATTGTTAAGTGTTAAGAGTTAGAAAACATATTAATTAACTTTGTACAAAAATTGACAAGTTAATAAAAGATGAAAATAATAAACTGTTAGTCGACACTCACTGCTAATTAAAATTTATGCATTTATGTAATATTATAACTAATAACCTATAAGTAATAAATAAAAAGTGACATTTATATAAATAATAAAACAATTGGGAACTAAATATATACAAGTCATGAATTAGTAAAAAGAAAATAATACTTATCATGTAGTAAATGTAAAAATAATAATAATAATAATAGTAATAATAATGAGACTAAAAAAATCTTACATCCTTATGTTGACTAAAAATAAAGTGTAAACTAGTACATCCTTATGTTGACTAATTATAAACTAGTACCACCTATTGTTGACTAAAAATTATAAAACAAAATAAAATCATTAATTAGAACATCCTTATGTTGACTAACACTCTAATACTTGCACTATATAAACACCTAGTTTCTCATTCACAAATCACACCAAAATCCTCTCTCAAAAACAATCTCTCCCTCTCCCTCTCTTGTGGTATTCGGATCTTCAAGCTTGTTCTTCGTGTTCTTCAAGAATCTTCAAGGAGTTCTTCAAGATTTTCAAGGCTTTGATCTTCCATCTTCATCGTGTTCATCTTTTCTTTGTTAATTATCTTGAATCTTCAAAGGTATAACATAAACCCTAAACTATTTACATAAACTTTGATCTTTGATAATTCATATTCATATTATAAACTTGTTATTCATAAGTATATACATAAACACACCTAGATTTATATATACATATATACATGTAAAAAAAAATATTTTTATATATATATATATACATATATATACGAATTATATATACATATACATATTAAAACCTTAAACCCTAATTACACCTAAACTATAATTCTTAAACCCTAATTAATTAAACTCTAAACATTTATGAAACCCTAGGACATTAATTACTAAACCCTAGTTATTAATTACTACTTTAATTAACTAACCCTAATTAATGAAACCCTAATACTACTTATACTAGTACTTAACATGTATACACTATTACTATTACTAGCACCTATAACCTACTAATTATATTGTAGCACAAAAACATTTTGGGATATGTATTAGAGATGTATAGATCTTCGAACTTTCTTGACGAATGGTTTCTACGAGATTCTAGGCAGAGGGTTTGGATTTCCGATTTAAAGGGTCCTATGGCTCAAGCCCCTAGATCTAAATTAGCCATTCGAAGGGAAAGGGGTGATTGGAAGCTTATCTAATACGGCAAGTATCCTAAAATGGAAACACTCATAAAAGTAGAAACTCTCTAGTCATAGAAACTTAGTAAAATAAGAAACTTTCTAAAAATAGAAACTTTATAAAAATAGTAACTTACTAGGAATAGAAACTTAGTAAAACAAACTATACTTAAACACATACTTAAACTTAAACATGGGCAAAACACTTAACTACTCTTAAATGTCAATAGGTTGACTTTCCTGCTCACTCGTTCAACTCTCTATTCCGAGGAATAACTCTCTCTACTTACTAAGGTGAATTCATAGCCCCACTCTTTATTGCTAGCAAACTTATTTAACTTATTTGGGGTGAGACACATGCTGCTTTTACTATTTACAATTTAGACACAAGTACCAACTGCTAAAACTATGCTATACCCGGCTACGTCCGACTAAGTCCCTACAGTGATATTTTTAAGTGCTGCGGCATGCTTATTTATTGGGGGTAGGCCTATCGGGAGTAACGTCCCCGATACATTTGACTCAGTCTTTGTATTACTTGATAATGAAATTTAAACCGACAAGGACAGACACAACTTGTCATGGGGCAAACTTGAACGTTTAGTCTAAATATCACGCACTGGCATAACTTTTGGATCTGCGAGATCTACTTTTTGATCCTGCGGGAGATCAACTTTACAACTAAATCTTGTGGTCTAAAAACAACGATAACTACTTTTGTTAAACCTATGAACTTCACTCAACCTTTTTGGTTGACACTTTAGCATGTTTTGTCTCAGGTGCTGTTTGATTCAAGCTTTCTTATCTACTACTTATGTGATGCTACTTGGACTTAGGATCAAGAGATATCGCATTTATTACTTCTGCATATGAACAATTACTTTATCGTTATTTCCATTATTGTAACGACATTTCATTTTCCGCTGCGTACTCAATAAAGTTAAATTTTCTCATTTAGTATTGTTCTCGTATTATAATATGTTGGTTTATTTGATATTAGTAACGTTTCTTCCAGACCCTATTGGGAGGACGTTACAGATTGGTATCAGAGCATAACCAGGCTGTTATAGAGAACCAGGATTGCAATTTTATGTGTGCCTTACTTGCTAGCTAGGGTGCCTTAGCAATCTAGGAAACTATAACCTTTCCTGCCTTACACTTAAAGCACTTAGGATTGCCTTATAATCTTAACAATCATGCATTACCAAACTTGACTTAAAGATTCTAATCAAAGTCTCTTTCCTAATGTAGGACTACAACTTTTCTTGACCATAGTGCCTTTAATTGTTGCTTTTAACTGTTAAATGCTACACTATACTTTATAAACTTTACTTATCTTAGAATGACGAGCTAATCTAAGAACTCTGCTCACTTTCCCGAGTACTATCCAATTACACCACCGCATCTAAATGCGACACAATGATTTCAGAAAATTCTTGACATTCATAAGTCATCTATCATGGTTATGTGTATTACATATGTATTACATGAAATATTATCCATGATTTTGAAACTCTTATAATTGTTACTACTCACACACAAACGTATATAACTTCCTGTTATATCACGTACCTATATGCCTTATGCCTTTATGCATCGGTTTATGAATCGAAAAATGTTATTGGGTTATCACAGTATACGAATTGAAAGTCTTTAATCAAAAGATTATTAGATTACATACTTATCACTTTATGATCTCGACACGTCATACTGCCATTATTAAAGTATAGACACATCATATCTTATTATATCTTATCGTATCTATCCCAATAGATTTTGTCTAACACTTTTCCTAAATTCCCTCCGTAAATTACGGAAATCTTTTTGCTATATACACGTATTCGAGGAGACGAATATATCATCCAGTATTCAACACTAATCTCATATCAAAAACCCTAATTCCAAACACATAATATGGATTCCTCGAACTCTTCGAGCTCCAATGGCAGCGTAACCGGAATGAACCAACCAATCAGCCATCATCTATTTTGGATGAATTGGGGATGGGTTCGTAGTAAACTTAATCAATGGAGACAAGAAGAAGGTGATCCCTTCCACCAACCGAATTCACCTCTTGGTGAAGAACCTGAAGCACTTACTGGCGAACCCGTTCGGAACACTATTTTCACCCTCATTTCCAGGATATCCAGTCACGAATATATAATATCTAAAATTTTAGATCTTATTCATCCACTTGTCCGAACCGCCAATCATCCCGGAATAATAGAAGAAGTCAACGAGCTTCGCGCTCGAGTAGTGGCTCTGGAGAATATGGTGCGAAACCTACGAACACCAGCAGCAGCACCAGCAGCATAACCAGTACCACCAGTACCATCAGCATCACCACCAACATCACCACCAACATCACCAGCTTCACCAACGACAACATCCGCATTCCACGCCTCAACATCGCACTCAGTACCTCAAACATCAACATCATACGCCCCATAGATACCAAGGAATATTATTAATAATGAGTTAAGATGTATTGACTCATTCTTCCTGAAGAATTACATATGTATACTTTATATATATGGATTGGAACAATAATAAATCTTTTCGTACTAAGCTATTACGTGTGAATCTTAACTAGTATGTACTACATGGTTAATTCATATCACAATATGCTATGATGTACATCTTTTGTTAATAACTTAACAATCGTTAATCATTGCTTCAATACAATAAACTCCATTTCGTAATAAACCAAGTGTATTACTCAAATATATGATTGATTGTATACTTTAATTTTCGATGTACTCGAAACTTTCTAGAAAATATCATTAGTGCCTTATGAATTTCACAAGAATTCCAAGAGCACCAACATCATATACCGAAGTATATCAATAACAATGAACGATGAAGTATTAATTCATAACTTCATTAGCGAAATATTTCACGACAATTATGAAATCTCTAAGGTTTTGGAGATTATTTATTCTCGTTTCAACAACAAATCAAATGAGTTTAATATTATATTAGCTCATTAAAACCATGATTACATCTGAAGAATACATATATGAACGTATATCTTCTCTTTTGTACAAACTGTTAATTGTAAAAAATATTTTAACGGGTAGGTAAAACCCGAGAGATATTCATATCTCATATAAATATGTTACATTGTACATTCTTCCATTCTGATTCAGCAGTTGTTAACTATACTACTTACATTCACATGATATATGTATATGTTCACCAAAGAAAAACCATTTTCATACAAATTCAGTTACATACTCTGATTTTGACATATCGAAACTTAAGTAAAGTTTAGCAAGTGTTATCTTCCTAAAGATCACTACATTCATGAATTATATTCATTCGTATTCTATGATGAATTATCAAATCAAACCACCGAACTTACCATTCCTTACTTTTGAAAATCACAACATTTCTTCGTCAACCGTTAGATCCATTGATGGATGCATCTTACGCTTAAACACTTCAAATTTAAAATTCTTGAAAACATCCTTTGAATCTTGACGATCGCAATCAGCGTTTAATCATCTAAAAATGAAATTTCTTGAAACCATTTCGGATTGATAACCGATGATTCAAATATGGCTGCATTAAATGCAGAGGAAACAGAAAAATTGTAGATGGTCTTAAGGGCCAACAGTTTGATAATAAAGAATGGTACGTTGGAAAAGCTCAAAAGAAAATTTGGAACTGAAAAACGGATTGAGCTAACCATGGAGGAGACCAAGGACAAACACAAGGGTCAAACCCTATATTCAAAGAATCCAGGTAATTTTGGATCCGGTGAAATCTTTAGAGAATATCTTGCTCCGAAGTCATGTTAAAAGCTTGCGGAAAATTTTTCTTCATCAACTTTCGAACTTAGAAATTCCAAAATATCATCATAAATATCCTCTATATTTCGAAAGATATCTTCATAACGATTCATGTCCGCAATTAAGTATCTCTTTGCGATATCTTTATAAAGGAAACTGTTTTAGTTTCTATATTCTGTAAAATTCGAGTTTAAATTATAAATGCTTTGAAGAAGTGCTGGGAATTGAAGCATGAGTTAGTATAATATAATGACGTCAGGCCAACGTGATTATATTACAGTAAGTCATGCTAAGTTTTTAATGGAAGATGATGATTCATAGATTTTATAATCATCATTTTCCATGTTACACGACTCTTACATTCTATTTAACCTCTAAATATATCAAGAACATATTTTTCTTGATGATTCGGTCTTTTCCGGATATTCTGGTAATATGACAAATCAAATCGTGCTATTACATTTCCTTTCTACTTTATATATTATGATCATTCGAAACTTCATACCTATGAATTCTGGACCATTACTCGCTTGACTTGAAGTCGGGAAGAAGAAACAAAAGCATAAAGCTCCGACATATAAGGGAAAATATAAAGCCCGATAACGACTCCGAAATTACAAACCGTGTATATCAATGCGTATAGCAATATAAAGACACGGGATAATTAAAAACACTATAACCCCAAGAGCATAGTAGAAGTAAACAGATTCCTCTGGCGGTAAAAGAAAAAGAAGAATGACTGCATAGATGGTCAATATAATAACCAGGATCAGAACTGGATTAAGCATTTTCTTAATCTTTTGGAAGTTTGAATTGAGAAAGAAAGTATAGAAGTGGTGAAGATAATGAAACGAAAGAAACTAATTTATAGCAAAATTCCAAATACATCAATCGAGGCAAATCACCGCATTTAATCAAACAAATCTCAAAATTTCGTAAATACCGGAGAATCAAATCTTATAGATTACGAAGATTTCCTTTAATTCCTTGAATTCCGGAAATCAATCGTGACTACGTCAAAAGTTAAGGCGAACATTTAATTTTCTCATTTCACTCTTTTATGATAGCTTCATTTATACTCTTCCTATAAACGAATCGTTTTATCCATATTATTCAATAGTGATAAAACTTTATTTTTCAACTTATATTCATCATTAAAATATTCTTGTTGTAAACAATGAAGATCTCTATCAAATTTCATGACTGTGATTTTCACGAACTCCTCTTTGTTTGTCTGCCCTAATATTGTGGCATAAAATGCTCAAGGTTTTAAATGAGCTCAGTACTATTCATAACACATTTCATGTATCCAATTTACTGAAATGACTTGTATAACATCATCATTTTGAATGATATTCGCATTAATGATAAAATGCACTTCGTTGAATAACCTATAGAAATCATGGAAGGAGAGGTCAAACAAACGCGTAAAAGCAATATACCTATCGTTAAATTCCGTTGGAATTCGCGTAGAGGCCCCGAATATACCTGGGAACGCAAAGACCATATGAAACGGAAATATCCCCATCTCTTCTCAACTGCTGATGCAAACGAGGAAACTACCTAAAAACTTCGGGACGAAGTTTTCAATAACGGGGAGGTACTATAACGACCCTCATTTTTTTCCATTCTATATTTTTCCAATATTAAAAGCCCAAACAATATAATTAAAACTTAATGATTAAACTTTAATCAACAATTGTTAAGTGTTAAGAGTTAGAAAACATATTAATTAACTTTGTACAAAAATTGACAAGTTAATAAAAGATGAAAATAATAAACTGTTAGTCGACACTCACTGCTAATTAAAATTTATGCATTTATGTAATATTATAACTAATAACCTATAAGTAATAAATAAAAAGTGACATTTATATAAATAATAAAACAATTGGGAACTAAATATATACAAGTCATGAATTAGTAAAAAGAAAATAATACTTATCATGTAGTAAATGTAAAAATAATAATAATAATAATAGTAATAATAATGAGACTAAAAAAATCTTACATCCTTATGTTGACTAAAAATAAAGTGTAAACTAGTACATCCTTATGTTGACTAATTATAAACTAGTACCACCTATTGTTGACTAAAAATTATAAAACAAAATAAAATCATTAATTAGAACATCCTTATGTTGACTAACACTCTAATACTTGCACTATATAAACACCTAGTTTCTCATTCACAAATCACACCAAAATCCTCTCTCAAAAACAATCTCTCCCTCTCCCTCTCTTGTGGTATTCGGATCTTCAAGCTTGTTCTTCGTGTTCTTCAAGAATCTTCAAGGAGTTCTTCAAGATTTTCAAGGCTTTGATCTTCCATCTTCATCGTGTTCATCTTTTCTTTGTTAATTATCTTGAATCTTCAAAGGTATAACATAAACCCTAAACTATTTACATAAACTTTGATCTTTGATAATTCATATTCATATTATAAACTTGTTATTCATAAGTATATACATAAACACACCTAGATTTATATATACATATATACATGTAAAAAAAAATATTTTTATATATATATATATATACATATATATACGAATTATATATACATATACATATTAAAACCTTAAACCCTAATTACACCTAAACTATAATTCTTAAACCCTAATTAATTAAACTCTAAACATTTATGAAACCCTAGGACATTAATTACTAAACCCTAGTTATTAATTACTACTTTAATTAACTAACCCTAATTAATGAAACCCTAATACTACTTATACTAGTACTTAACATGTATACACTATTACTATTACTAGCACCTATAACCTACTAATTATATTGTAGCACAAAAACATTTTGGGATATGTATTAGAGATGTATAGATCTTCGAACTTTCTTGACGAATGGTTTCTACGAGATTCTAGGCAGAGGGTTTGGATTTCCGATTTAAAGGGTCCTATGGCTCAAGCCCCTAGATCTAAATTAGCCATTCGAAGGGAAAGGGGTGATTGGAAGCTTATCTAATACGGCAAGTATCCTAAAATGGAAACACTCATAAAAGTAGAAACTCTCTAGTCATAGAAACTTAGTAAAATAAGAAACTTTCTAAAAATAGAAACTTTATAAAAATAGTAACTTACTAGGAATAGAAACTTAGTAAAACAAACTATACTTAAACACATACTTAAACTTAAACATGGGCAAAACACTTAACTACTCTTAAATGTCAATAGGTTGACTTTCCTGCTCACTCGTTCAACTCTCTATTCCGAGGAATAACTCTCTCTACTTACTAAGGTGAATTCATAGCCCCACTCTTTATTGCTAGCAAACTTATTTAACTTATTTGGGGTGAGACACATGCTGCTTTTACTATTTACAATTTAGACACAAGTACCAACTGCTAAAACTATGCTATACCCGGCTACGTCCGACTAAGTCCCTACAGTGATATTTTTAAGTGCTGCGGCATGCTTATTTATTGGGGGTAGGCCTATCGGGAGTAACGTCCCCGATACATTTGACTCAGTCTTTGTATTACTTGATAATGAAATTTAAACCGACAAGGACAGACACAACTTGTCATGGGGCAAACTTGAACGTTTAGTCTAAATATCACGCACTGGCATAACTTTTGGATCTGCGAGATCTACTTTTTGATCCTGCGGGAGATCAACTTTACAACTAAATCTTGTGGTCTAAAAACAACGATAACTACTTTTGTTAAACCTATGAACTTCACTCAACCTTTTTGGTTGACACTTTAGCATGTTTTGTCTCAGGTGCTGTTTGATTCAAGCTTTCTTATCTACTACTTATGTGATGCTACTTGGACTTAGGATCAAGAGATATCGCATTTATTACTTCTGCATATGAACAATTACTTTATCGTTATTTCCATTATTGTAACGACATTTCATTTTCCGCTGCGTACTCAATAAAGTTAAATTTTCTCATTTAGTATTGTTCTCGTATTATAATATGTTGGTTTATTTGATATTAGTAACGTTTCTTCCAGACCCTATTGGGAGGACGTTACATTCTTGAAGTGATTTTTGATGAAGATGATGATTAACTACTGGAAAAATACGTTCATAATAGTGTGGGTGTGTTGAGAGAGAATTAGAAAGAGATTTGGAAGTGAAATGGAGTGAATGATGAGTGTTAATTGGTGAGTGGTGAGTGGGGTTAAAAGGAGTTCTAGTTAGTTGACTAGCTCATGGTAGAAGTTAAAATTGATTAGTCATACATGACATAATCAAGAGTGGAATCCCATGCTAGTTCCTATTGGTATATACCCATAGTAAGTACGTTTTGAAGCTGTGTATAATACGGGTAAGAATACGACTAGAATTCTTGATGAAAGAAAAGAATGGGAAAGTAACTGTAACCATTTTTGTTAAGTATGAGTGTTTTGATATATGTCTTGAAGTCTTCCAAAAGTATTTTAATACATCTAAATACACTACATGTATATACATTTTAACGGAGTCGTTAAGTCATCGTTAGTCGTTACATGTAAGTGTTGTTTTGAAACCTTTAAGTTAACGATCTCAATTAATGTTGTTAACCCATTGTTTATTATATCTAATGAGATGTTAAATTATTATATTATCATGATATTATGATATATTAATATATCTTAATATGATATATATATATTTAAATGTCGTTACAACGATAATCGTTACATATATGTCTCGTTTCGAAATCCTTAAGTTAGTAGTCTTGTTTATATGTATATAACTCATTGTTAATATACTTATGGAGATACTTACTTATCATAATCTCATGTTAACCTTATGTATATCCATATATATATCGTCAAGTCGTTTTTACAAGTTTTAACGTTCGTGAATCGCCGGTCAACTTGGGTGGTCAATTGTCTATATGAAACATATTTCAATTAATCAAGTCTTAACAAGTTTGATTGCTTAACATGTTGGAAACATTTAATCATGTAAATATCAATCTCAATTAATATATATAAACATGGAAAAGTTCGGGTCACTACAGTATAGGGCTGAAAGGATTTGGGTACCAAAATTTGGAGATATGAGAGAAATGGTACTTAGAGAAGCTCATAAAACCAGATACTCAATACATCCTGGAACGGGGAAGATGTACAAGGATCTCAAGAAACATTTTTGGTGGCCGGGTATGAAAGCCGATGTTGCTAAATACGTAGGAGAATGTTTGACGTGTTCTAAGGTCAAAGCTGAGCATCAGAAACCATCAGGTCTACTTCAACAACCCGAAATCCCGGAATGGAAATGGGAAAACATTACCATGGATTTCATCACTAAATTGCCAAGGACTGCAAGTGGTTTTGATACTATTTGGGTAATAGTTGATCGTCTAACCAAATCGGCACACTTCCTACCAATAAGAGAAGATGACAAGATGGAGAAGTTAGCACGACTGTATTTGAAGGAAGTTGTCTCCAGACATGAAATACCAATCTCTATTATCTCTGATAGGGATGGCAGATTTATTTCAAGATTCTGGCAGACATTACAGCAAGCATTAGGAACTCGTCTAGACATGAGTACTGCCTATCATCCACAAACTGATGGGCAGAGCGAAAGGACGATACAAACGCTTGAAGACATGCTACGAGCATGTGTTATTGATTTCGAAAACAGTTGGGATCGACATCTACCGTTAGCAGAATTTTCCTACAACAACAGCTACCATTCAAGCATTGAGATGGCGCCGTTTGAAGCACTTTATGGTAGAAAGTGCAGGTCTCCGATTTGTTGGAGTGAAGTGGGGGATAGACAGATTACGGGTCCGGAGATTATACAAGAAACTACCGAGAAGATCATCCAAATTCAACAACGGTTGAAAACCGCCCAAAGTCGACAAAAGAGCTACGCTGACATTAAAAGAAAAGATATAGAATTTGAAATTGGAGAGATGGTCATGCTTAAAGTTGCACCTTGGAAAGGCGTTGTTGTAGTGACCCGAACTTTTCCATGTTTATATATATTAATTGAGATTGATGTTTACATGATTAAATGTTTCCAACATGTTAAGCAATCAAACTTGTTAAGACTTGATTAATTGAAATATGTTTCATATAGACAATTGACCACCCAAGTTGACCGGTGATTCACGAACGTTAAAACTTGTAAAAACTATATGATGACATATATATGGATATATATATATAGTTAACATGATACTATGATAAGTAAACATATCATTAAGTATATTAACAATGAACTACATATGTAAAAACAAGACTACTAACTTAATGATTTTTTAAACGAGACATATATGTAACGATTATCGTTGTAAAGACATTTAATGTATATATATCATATTAAGAGATATTCATACATGATAATATCATGATAATATAATAATTTAAAATCTCATTTGATATTATAAACATTGGGTTAACAACATTTAACAAGATCGTTAACCTAAAGGTTTCAAAACAACACTTACATGTAACGACTAACGATGACTTAACGACTCAGTTAAAATGTATATACATGTAGTGTTTTAATATGTATTTATACACTTTTGAAAGACTTCAATACACTTATCAAAATACTTCTACTTAACAAAAATGCTTACAATTACATTCTCGTTCAGTTTCATCAACAATTCTACTCGTATGCACCCGTATTCGTACTCGTACAATACACAGCTTTTAGATGTATGTACTATTGGTATATACACTCCAATGATCAGCTCTTAGCAGCCCATTTGAGTCACCTAACACATGTGGGAACCATCATTTGGCAACTAGCATGAAATATCTCATAAGATTACAAAAATATGAGTAATCATTCATGACTTATTTACATGAAAACAAAATTACATATCCTTTATATCTAATCCATACACCAACGACCAAAAACACCTACAAACACTTTCATTCTTCAATTTTCTTCATCTAATTGAACTCTCTCAAGTTCTATCTTCAAGTTCTAAGTGTTCTTCATAAATTCCAAAAGTTCTAGTTTCATAAAATCAAGAATACTTTCAAGTTTGCTAGCTCACTTCCAATCTTGTAAGGTGATCATCCAACCTCAAGAAATCTTTGTTTCTTACAGTAGGTTATCATTCTAATACAAGGTAATAATCATATTCAAACTTTGGTTCAATTTCTATAACTATAACAATCTTATTTCAAGTGATGATCTTACTTGAACTTGTTTTCGTGTCATGATTTTGCTTCAAGAACTTTGAGCCATCCAAGGATCCATTGAAGCTAGATCCATTTTTCTCTTTTCCAGTAGGTTCATCCAAGGAACTTAAGGTAGTAATGATGTTCATAACATCATTCGATTCATACATATAAAGCTATCTTATTCGAAGGTTTAAACTTGTAATCACTAGAACATAGTTTAGTTAATTCTAAACTTGTTCGCAAACAAAAGTTAATCCTTCTAACTTGACTTTTAAAATCAACTAAACACATGTTCTATATCTATATGATATGCTAACTTAATGATTTAAAACCTGGAAACACGAAAAACACCGTAAAACCGGATTTACGCCGTCGTAGTAACACCGCGGGCTGTTTTGGGTTAGTTAATTAAAAACTATGATAAACTTTGATTTAAAAGTTGTTATTCTAAGAAAATGATTTTTATTATGAACATGAAACTATATCCAAAAATTATGGTTAAACTCAAAGTGGAAGTATGTTTTCTAAAATGGTCATCTAGACGTCGTTCTTTCGACTGAAATGACTACCTTTACAAAAATGACTTGTAACTTATTTTTCCGACTAGAAACCTATATTTTTTTTGTTTAGATTCATAAAATAGAGTTCAATATGAAACCATAGCAATTTGATTCACTCAAAACGGATTTAAAATGAAGAAGTTATGGGTAAAACAAGATTGGATAATTTTTCTCATTTTAGCTACGTGAAAATTGGTAACAAATCTATTCCAACCATAACTTAATCAACTTGTATTATATATTATGTAATCTTGAGATACCATAGACACGTATACAATGTTTCGACCTATCATGTCGACACATCTATATATATTTCGGAACAACCATAGACACTCTATATGTGAATGTTGGAGTTAGCTATACAGGGTTGAGGTTGATTCCAAAATATATATAGTTTGAGTTGTGATCAATACTGAGATACGTATACACTGGGTCGTGGATTGATTCAAGATAATATTTATCAATTTATTTCTGTACATCTAACTGTGGACAACTAGTTGTAGGTTACTAACGAGGACAGCTGACTTAATAAACTTAAAACATCAAAATATATTAAAAGTGTTGTAAATATATTTTGAACATACTTTGATATATATGTATATATTGTTATAGGTTCGTGAATCAACCAGTGGCCAAGTCTTACTTCCCGACGAAGTAAAAATCTGTGAAAGTGAGTTATAGTCCCACTTTTAAAAATCTAATATTTTTGGGATGAGAATACATGCAGGTTTTATAAATGATTTACAAAATAGACACAAGTACGTGAAACTACATTCTATGGTTGAATTATCGAAATCGAATATGCCCCTTTTTATTAAGTCTGGTAATCTAAGAATTAGGGAACAGACACCCTAATTGACGCGAATCCTAAAGATAGATCTATTGGGCCTAACAAACCCCATCCAAAGTACCGGATGCTTTAGTACTTCGAAATTTATATCATATCCGAAGGGTGTCCCGGAATGATGGGGATATTCTTATATATGCATCTTGTTATTGTCGGTTACCAGGTGTTCACCATATGAATGATTTTTATCTCTATGTATGGGATGTGTATTGAAATATGAAATCTTGTGGTCTATTGTTACGATTTGATATATATAGGTTAAACCTATAACTCACCAACATTTTTGTTGACGTTTTAAGCATGTTTATTCTCAGGTGATTATTAAGAGCTTCCGCTGTTGCATACTTAAATAAGGACTAGATTTGGAGTCCATGCTTGTATGATATTGTGTAAAAACTGCATTCAAGAAACTTATTTTGTTGTAACATATTTGTATTGTAAACCATTATGTAATGGTCGTGTGTAAACAGGATATTTTAGATTATCATTATTTGATAATCTACGTAAAGCTTTTTAAACCTTTATTGATGAAATAAAGGTTATGGTTTGTTTAAAAATGAATGCAGTCTTTGAAAAACGTCTCATATAGAGGTCAAAACCTCGCAACGAAATCAATTAATATGGAACGTTTTTAATCAATAAGAACGGGACATTTCAGTTGGTATCCGAGCGTTGGTCTTAGAGAACCAGAATTTTGCATTAGTGTGTCTTATCGAGTTTATTAGGATGCATTAGTGAGTCTGGATTTCGACCGTGTTTACTTGAAAAATGATTGCTTAACATTTTTGTTGGAAACTATATATTTTTAACATATGAATATTATGTGATATATTAATCTCTTAATGTGTTTGATATTATGTGATAGATGTCTACCTCTAGAACAAGTCCCATTGACTCACCTAATAATAATGAAGAGTCAAATGTAAATTGGAATGATTCGTGGACTGATTCACAAGTTCCCGAAGAGGAACCGGAAGAAGAGTCGGAACCGGAAGAAGAATCGGAACCGGAAGAAGAATCGGAACCGGAAGAAGAATCGGAACCGGTGGGGGAAATAATAAAACGGTTAAGTAAAAGAGAATCCTCAACCAACCGACCAAGGTTAATTATGGTCAATGGTGTTTCCGCCAAGGAAGCAAAATATTGGGAGGATTACCAATTCTCCGATGAATCGGATTCCGACGAGAATTCCAATGATGTTATAGAAATTACCCCAACTGAATTTAAAAAGGCAAAAGAAAATAATAAGGGAAAGGGCATAAAAATAGAGAAATCTAATTCTAACCCCGATGAACTTTATATGTATCGTCAACCCCCGAAGTCCTTAAGTTGTAACAATGACCCGGGAACCTCTAAACCACCAGGTTTTTCTAAACCAATGTGGACAACGACGGCTCATATTAGGGGAACATCATATATCCCTAGAAACTTGGCAAAACGAACCAAAACCGAAGAAGAAGAAACGAGCGAGTCGGAATAAGATAGTTGTATTCGTGTGGTGTAATATATGTAATATAGTGTTCTTATGCTTTATGATATATGTAAAAATTGCTTGTATTAATAAGTATTTTTTTTTTATGAATCTAACTCTTGTCTATTTTACAGTTTAAAAACAAAAAATGGATAGACAACCCAATATTTTAAGAGACCTATCCGGAGACATGATTGATGAAATCTTGTCTAGAGTCGGCCAGAATTCCTCGGCACAACTATTTAAGGCGAGATCAGTTTGTAAGACATTCGAAGAACGTTCCAAGAATGTCTTGGTTTATAAGAGACTTTCGTTTGAAAGATGGGGGATATCACATTGGGAAACCCATAAGTTACGATGTGTTTACTTTGACGCATATATTGCGGGGAACCCAAATGCTATTTTACGCAACGGGTTAAGAAATTATTTTGACTCAATATATCCGAATATTGGACTTCGTGATTTAGAAAAAGCGGCTAACATGCAACATAAAGAAGCATGTTATGCTTACGGATTAGTAATGTTCGCTTCTCACCAAAGTGAGAACAAGAACATCGGGCTACAACTATTAAACAAAACGTTTCCACAAGTGACGGAGTCGGTAATTGGGGTAAGAAATGAGGTTTTTAGATTATTACGGGACTGTTGGACATTACGTAACCCTCGTCCCTTTGATGACGTTACAACACGCTGTCTTATCAACGGCCATAACGGTTATGTTGCACAAGACCAAGGATGGGAAGTAGTCCTAGTAAAACCAGAATGCATGACTTGTTTCTGGACGTATGAATTACGTGTCTTTATTGCCTTTGCTGAACGACTTGTGTACTAGCTAGAATTGTCTTCACAACTATCTTGTATCAAAGTTATTGTGTGCTATATTTCATGCTTTATGTAAAATAAGCGGTATTGTAAGTTTGTAAAATATTGTATAAAAGTTTGAACACGAAATATTATTACAATCAGTTTTTCATATAGAATTGTAGTAGTTGAATTGTATATTAGCTACTAAGTATGAACTTAACGGGTAGGTACTACCCGAATTTAAACTTATAAAACGCTAATATGAAGAAAAAGCTTTTATAAATGAGTTCATATTATGCTACGAAATACTATTAACTACTCTTAATATTCTGTATGATTAACTTGTTCCATTTAACTATTTTGAAGGAAATGGCACCGACTACTCGACACACCGTGAATATGAATGAAGAGGAATTCCGTACTTTTCTAGCTTCAAACATAGCCGCAGTACAGGCTGCGCTACATACCAACAATAACCTTGGATCCAGCAGTACAGGAAATCGTGTAGGATGCACCTACAAAGAATTCACTGCCTGCAAACCTTTGGAATTTGATGGAACCGAAGGACCGATCGGATTGAAACGGTGGACCGAGAAGGTCGAATCGGTGTTTGCCATAAGTAAGTGTACTGAAGAGGACAAAGTAAAGTACGCTATGCATACCTTCACAGGTTCTGCGTTAACATGGTGGAATACCTATCTAGAGCAAGTGGGACAAGACGATGCGTACGCACTACCGTGGTCAGCATTCAAGCACTTGATGAACGAGAAGTACCGTCCCAGAACCGAGGTCAATAAGCTCAAGACAGAACTTAGAGGGTTACGAACCCAAGGATTTGATATTACCACGTACGAAAGACGATTCACAGAATTGTGCCTATTGTGTCCGGGAGCATTCGAAGATGAGGAAGAGAAGATCGACGCGTTTGTGAAAGGATTACCGGAAAGAATCCAAGAAGATATAAGTTCACACGAGCCCGCCTCCATACAACAGGCATGTAGAATGGCTCACAAACTAGTGAACCAGATTGAAGAAAGAATTAAAGAACAGACTGCTGAAGAGGCCAATGTGAAGCAAGTCAAAAGAAAGTGGGAGGAAAACGGTGATAAGAATCACCAATACAACAACAACAGCAATTACAACAATAATCGCAACAATTATCCCAACAATCGCAACATCAATCGCAACTACAACAAACGGCCCAACAACAACAACAACAACAACAACAACAACTACAACAATCATCCCAACAACAATAATAACCGCAACAACAACAACAATCAGAAGCAACTATGCCAAAGGTGTGAAAAGAATCACTCGGGGTTCTGCACCAAATTTTGCAACAAGTGTAAAAGAAATGGTCATAGCGCGGCGAAGTGTGAGGTCTACGGACCAGGGGTTAATAGAACGAAAGGAACAAATGGTGTCGGAACGAGTAATGGCGGAGCAAGTAGTGTCGGAGCAAGTTATGCCAATGTAGTTTGTTATAAATGTGGAAAACCAGGCCACATTATTAGAAATTGCCCGAACCAGGAGAACACGAATGGACAAGGCCGTGGAAGAGTTTTCAATATTAATGCGGTAGAGGCACAGGAAGACCCGGAGCTTGTTACGGGTACGTTTCTTATTGACAATAAATCTGCTTACGTTTTATTTGATTCGGGTGCGGATAGAAGCTATATGAGTAGAGATTTTTGTGCTAAATTAAGTTGTCCATTGACGCCTTTGGATAGTAAATTTTTACTCGAATTAGCAAATGGTAAATTAATTTCAGCAGATAATATATGTCGGAATCGAGAAATTAAACTGGTTAACGAAACATTTAAGATTGATTTGATACCAGTAGAGTTAGGGAGTTTTGATGTGATAATCGGTATGGACTGGTTGAAAGAAGTGAAAGCGGAGATCGTTTGTTACAAAAATGCAATTCGCATTATACGAGAAAAAGGAAAACCCTTAATGGTGTACGGAGAAAAGGGCAACACGAAGCTACATCTTATTAGTAATTTGAAGGCACAAAAACTAATAAGAAAAGGTTGCTATGCTGTTCTAGCACACGTCGAGAAAGTACAAACTGAAGAGAAGAGCATCAATGATGTTCCCATTGCAAAAGAATTTCCCGATGTATTTCCGAAAGAATTACCGGGATTACCCCCACATCGATCCGTTGAATTTCAAATAGATCTTGTACCAGGAGCTGCACCAATAGCTCGTGCTCCTTACAGACTCGCACCCAGCGAGATGAAAGAACTGCAAAGCCAATTACAAGAACTTTTAGAGCGTGGTTTCATTTGACCAAGCACATCACCGTGGGGAGCTCCTGTTTTGTTTGTCAAGAAGAAAGATGGTACATTCAGGTTGTGTATCGACTACCGAGAGTTGAACAAACTTACCATCAAGAACCGCTACCCACTACCGAGAATCGACGACTTATTTGATCAACTACAAGGCTCGTCTGTTTATTCAAAGATTGACTTACGTTCCGGGTATCATCAAATGCGGGTGAAAGAAGATGATATTCCAAAGACTGCTTTCAGAACACGTTACGGTCATTACGAGTTTATGGTCATGCCGTTTGGTTTAACTAATGCACCAGCTGTGTTCATGGACCTTATGAACCGAGTGTGTGGACCATACCTTGACAAGTTTGTCATTGTTTTCATTGATGACATACTTATTTACTCAAAGAATGACCAAGAACACGGTGAACATTTGAGAAAGGTGTTAGAAGTATTGAGGAAGGAAGAATTGTACGCTAAGTTTTCAAAGTGTGCATTTTGGTTGGAAGAAGTTCAATTCCTCGGTCACATAGTGAACAAAGAAGGTATTAAGGTGGATCCGGCAAAGATAGAAACTGTTAAAAAGTGGGAAACCCCGAAAACTCCGAAACACATACGCCAATTTTTAGGACTAGCTGGTTACTACAGAAGGTTCATCCAAGACTTTTCCAGAATAGCAAAACCCTTGACTGCATTAACGCATAAAGGGAAGAAATTTGAATGGAATGATGAACAAGAGAAAGCGTTTCAGTTATTGAAGAAAAAGCTAACTACGGCACCTATATTGTCATTGCCTGAAGGGAATGATGATTTTGTGATTTATTGTGACGCATCAAAGCAAGGTCTCGGTTGTGTATTAATGCAACGAACGAAGGTGATTGCTTATGCGTCTAGACAATTGAAGATTCACGAACAAAATTATACGACGCATGATTTGTAATTAGGCGCGGTTGTTTTTGCATTAAAGAATTGGAGGCACTACTTATATGGGGTCAAAAGTATTATATATACCGACCACAAAAGTCTTCAACACATATTTAATCAGAAACAACTGAATATGAGGCAGCGTAGGTGGATTGAATTGTTGAATGATTACGACTTTGAGATTCGTTACCACCCGGGGAAGGCAAATGTGGTAGCCGATGCCTTGAGCAGGAAGGACAGAGAACCCATTCGAGTAAAATCTATGAATATAATGATTCATAATAACCTTACTACTCAAATAAAGGAGGCGCAACAAGGAGTTTTAAAAGAGGGAAATTTAAAGGTTGAAATACCCAAAGGATCGGAGAAGCATCTTAATATTCGGGAAGACGGAACCCGGTATAGGGCTGAAAGGATTTGGGTACCAAAATTTGGAGATATGAGAGAAATGGTACTTAGAGAAGCTCATAAAACCAGATACTCAATACATCCTGGAACGGGGAAGATGTACAAGGATCTCAGGAAATATTTTTGGTGGCCGGGTATGAAAGCCGATGTTGCTAAATACGTAGGAGAATGTTTGACGTGTTCTAAGGTCAAAGCTGAGCATCAGAAACCATCAGGTCTACTTCAACAAAACGAAATCCCAGAATGGAAATGGGAAAACATTACCATGGATTTCATCACTAAATTGCCAAGGACTGCAAGTGGTTTTGATACTATTTGGGTAATAGTTGATCGTCTCACCAAATCAGCACACTTCCTGCCAATAAGAGAAGATGACAAGATGGAGAAGTTAGCACGACTGTATTTGAAGAAAGTCGTATCCAGACATGGAATACCAATCTCTATTATCTCTGATAGGGATGGCAGATTTATTTCAAGACTCTGGCAGACATTACAGCAAGCATTAGGAACTCGTCTAGACATGAGTACTGCCTATCATCCACAAACTGATGGGCAGAGCGAAAGGACGATACAAACGCTTGAAGACATGCTACGAGCATGTGTTATTGATTTCGAAAACAGTTGGGATCGACATCTACCGTTAGCAGAATTTTCCTACAACAACAGCTACCATTCAAGCATTGAGATGGCGCCGTTTGAAGCACTTTATGGTAGAAAGTGCAGGTCTCCGATTTGTTGGAGTGAGGTGGGGGATAGACAGATTACGGGTCCGGAGATTATACAAGAAACTACCGAGAAGATCATCCAAATTCAACAACGGTTGAAAACCGCCCAAAGTCGACAAAAGAGCTACGCTGACATTAAAAGAAAAGATATAGAATTTGAAATTGGAGAGATGGTCATGCTTAAAGTTTCACCTTGGAAAGGCGTTGTTCGATTTGGTAAACGAGGGAAATTAAATCCAAGGTATATTGGACCATTCAAGATTATTGATCGTGTCGGACCAGTAGCTTACCGACTTGAGTTACCTCAACAACTCGCGGCTGTACATAACACTTTCCACGTCTCGAATTTGAAGAAATGTTTTGCTAAAGAAGATCTCACTATTCCGTTAGATGAAATCCAAATCAACGAAAAACTCCAATTCATCGAAGAACCCGTCGAAATAATGGATCGTGAGGTTAAAAGACTTAAGCAAAACAAGATACCAATTGTTAAGGTTCGATGGAATGCTCGTAGAGGACCCGAGTTCACCTGGGAGCGTGAAGATCAGATGAAGAAGAAATACCCGCATCTATTTCCAGAAGATTCGTCAACACCTTCAACAGCTTAAAATTTCGGGACGAAATTTATTTAACGGGTAGGTACTGTAGTGACCCGAACTTTTCCATGTTTATATATATTAATTGAGATTGATGTTTACATGATTAAATGTTTCCAACATGTTAAGCAATCAAACTTGTTAAGACTTGATTAATTGAAATATGTTTCATATAGACAATTGACCACCCAAGTTGACCGGTGATTCACGAACGTTAAAACTTGTAAAAACTATATGATGACATATATATGGATATATATATATAGTTAACATGATACTATGATAAGTAAACATATCATTAAGTATATTAACAATGAACTACATATGTAAAAACAAGACTACTAACTTAATGATTTTTTAAACGAGACATATATGTAACGATTATCGTTGTAAAGACATTTAATGTATATATATCATATTAAGAGATATTCATACATGATAATATCATGATAATATAATAATTTAAAATCTCATTTGATATTATAAACATTGGGTTAACAACATTTAACAAGATCGTTAACCTAAAGGTTTCAAAACAACACTTACATGTAACGACTAACGATGACTTAACGACTCAGTTAAAATGTATATACATGTAGTGTTTTAATATGTATTTATACACTTTTGAAAGACTTCAATACACTTATCAAAATACTTCTACTTAACAAAAATGCTTACAATTACATTCTCGTTCAGTTTCATCAACAATTCTACTCGTATGCACCCGTATTCGTACTCGTACAATACACAGCTTTTAGATGTATGTACTATTGGTATATACACTCCAATGATCAGCTCTTAGCAGCCCATTTGAGTCACCTAACACATGTGGGAACCATCATTTGGCAACTAGCATGAAATATCTCATAAGATTACAAAAATATGAGTAATCATTCATGACTTATTTACATGAAAACAAAATTACATATCCTTTATATCTAATCCATACACCAACGACCAAAAACACCTACAAACACTTTCATTCTTCAATTTTCTTCATCTAATTGAACTCTCTCAAGTTCTATCTTCAAGTTCTAAGTGTTCTTCATAAATTCCAAAAGTTCTAGTTTCATAAAATCAAGAATACTTTCAAGTTTGCTAGCTCACTTCCAATCTTGTAAGGTGATCATCCAACCTCAAGAAATCTTTGTTTCTTACAGTAGGTTATCATTCTAATACAAGGTAATAATCATATTCAAACTTTGGTTCAATTTCTATAACTATAACAATCTTATTTCAAGTGATGATCTTACTTGAACTTGTTTTCGTGTCATGATTTTGCTTCAAGAACTTTGAGCCATCCAAGGATCCATTGAAGCTAGATCCATTTTTCTCTTTTCCAGTAGGTTCATCCAAGGAACTTAAGGTAGTAATGATGTTCATAACATCATTCGATTCATACATATAAAGCTATCTTATTCGAAGGTTTAAACTTGTAATCACTAGAACATAGTTTAGTTAATTCTAAACTTGTTCGCAAACAAAAGTTAATCCTTCTAACTTGACTTTTAAAATCAACTAAACACATGTTCTATATCTATATGATATGCTAACTTAATGATTTAAAACCTGGAAACACGAAAAACACCGTAAAACCGGATTTACGCCGTCGTAGTAACACCGCGGGCTGTTTTGGGTTAGTTAATTAAAAACTATGATAAACTTTGATTTAAAAGTTGTTATTCTAAGAAAATGATTTTTATTATGAACATGAAACTATATCCAAAAATTATGGTTAAACTCAAAGTGGAAGTATGTTTTCTAAAATGGTCATCTAGACGTCGTTCTTTCGACTGAAATGACTACCTTTACAAAAATGACTTGTAACTTATTTTTCCGACTAGAAACCTATATTTTTTTTGTTTAGATTCATAAAATAGAGTTCAATATGAAACCATAGCAATTTGATTCACTCAAAACGGATTTAAAATGAAGAAGTTATGGGTAAAACAAGATTGGATAATTTTTCTCATTTTAGCTACGTGAAAATTGGTAACAAATCTATTCCAACCATAACTTAATCAACTTGTATTATATATTATGTAATCTTGAGATACCATAGACACGTATACAATGTTTCGACCTATCATGTCGACACATCTATATATATTTCGGAACAACCATAGACACTCTATATGTGAATGTTGGAGTTAGCTATACAGGGTTGAGGTTGATTCCAAAATATATATAGTTTGAGTTGTGATCAATACTGAGATACGTATACACTGGGTCGTGGATTGATTCAAGATAATATTTATCAATTTATTTCTGTACATCTAACTGTGGACAACTAGTTGTAGGTTACTAACGAGGACAGCTGACTTAATAAACTTAAAACATCAAAATATATTAAAAGTGTTGTAAATATATTTTGAACATACTTTGATATATATGTATATATTGTTATAGGTTCGTGAATCAACCAGTGGCCAAGTCTTACTTCCCGACGAAGTAAAAATCTGTGAAAGTGAGTTATAGTCCCACTTTTAAAAATCTAATATTTTTGGGATGAGAATACATGCAGGTTTTATAAATGATTTACAAAATAGACACAAGTACGTGAAACTACATTCTATGGTTGAATTATCGAAATCGAATATGCCCCTTTTTATTAAGTCTGGTAATCTAAGAATTAGGGAACAGACACCCTAATTGACGCGAATCCTAAAGATAGATCTATTGGGCCTAACAAACCCCATCCAAAGTACCGGATGCTTTAGTACTTCGAAATTTATATCATATCCGAAGGGTGTCCCGGAATGATGGGGATATTCTTATATATGCATCTTGTTATTGTCGGTTACCAGGTGTTCACCATATGAATGATTTTTATCTCTATGTATGGGATGTGTATTGAAATATGAAATCTTGTGGTCTATTGTTACGATTTGATATATATAGGTTAAACCTATAACTCACCAACATTTTTGTTGACGTTTTAAGCATGTTTATTCTCAGGTGATTATTAAGAGCTTCCGCTGTTGCATACTTAAATAAGGACTAGATTTGGAGTCCATGCTTGTATGATATTGTGTAAAAACTGCATTCAAGAAACTTATTTTGTTGTAACATATTTGTATTGTAAACCATTATGTAATGGTCGTGTGTAAACAGGATATTTTAGATTATCATTATTTGATAATCTACGTAAAGCTTTTTAAACCTTTATTGATGAAATAAAGGTTATGGTTTGTTTAAAAATGAATGCAGTCTTTGAAAAACGTCTCATATAGAGGTCAAAACCTCGCAACGAAATCAATTAATATGGAACGTTTTTAATCAATAAGAACGGGACATTTCAGTTGTTCGATTTGGTAAACGAGGGAAATTAAATCCAAGGTATATTGGACCATTCAAGATTATTGATCGTGTCGGACCAGTAGCTTACCGACTAGAGTTACCTCAACAACTCGCGGCTGTACATAACACTTTCCACGTCTCGAATTTGAAGAAATGTTTTGCTAAAGAAGATCTCACTATTCCGTTAGATGAAATCCAAATCAACGAAAAACTTCAATTCATCGAAGAACCCGTCGAAATAATGGATCGTGAGGTTAAAAGACTTAAGCAAAACAAGATACCAATTGTTAAGGTTCGATGGAATGCTCGTAGAGGACCCGAGTTCACCTGGGAGCGTGAAGATCAGATGAAGAAGAAATACCCGCATCTATTTCCAGAAGATTCGTCAACACCTTCAACAGCTTAAAATTTCGGGACAAAATTTATTTAACGGGTAGGTACTGTAGTGACCCGAACTTTTCCATGTTTATATATATTAATTGAGATTAATATTTACATGATTAAATGTTTCCAACATGTTAAGCAATCAAACTTGTTAAGACTTGATTAATTGAAATAGGTGTCATATAGACAATTGACCACCCAAGTTGACCGGTGATTCACGAACGTTAAAACTTGTAAAAACTATATGATGACATATATTGTGATGACCCGGGAATTTCCGACCAAATTTAAACTTAATCTTTATATGTTTCAGACACGATAAGCAAAGTCTGTAATGGTGAGTCTCGAAAATTTCGGAACTATGTTCACATGACCAATTATCCTCTGACTGTGCCGACGATTCACGAACAATGGTTTATAAATAAATAAATATAAATATAAATGTAAGTAGTGGAAATAATAGCATTACTAATAAAATTATTGTTAACATATTTATTATGATTATTATCATTAAATTTGTTAAAATTCTCATTTTATGATTATTAGTATCATTATTTATTATTATTATTATGATTATATGTACAATATGGATTATTATCATTAACATTATTAATCTAAGTATCAATATTAGAATTATTATTATTAATATATCTATATTAATTATTATTAAATATAAAATACATAAACAAATATCACATGTAATAGATTCTTTTAGATATCACTTTTAGAGGATTCGTTAAATATTTCTCGTGAATATTTGTCGACTGGGATACTGCCATTTAGATGGCTGCTACACTATTGGTGAAATGCTTTTAGACTTTATTTTAACTTATGATATCATATATTATATACACATGTGTGATTCATAAGCAACCGATATATCTTCAACATCACCCTTTCATCACTTCCCTAAACCCACAAACTTGATACCTTTGCTATTCGGTTTCTTCGTTCATCAAAGCCATCACCAAACTAGCCACCATCCTCCACTTTTCCCGTAATGCAAACTGCCACCACCTCCATCATAATCACCATCTTAATTAATAGACTTTTCTTTCCTGTCTCTATTAGTGAAACCACAAACCATCGGTTTCTTTCATCAACCATCCCATCGTTACCTATATTTTATTGCTTCCGACTCACAACCACCGATTACCTTTCATCAACCATAATAGCCGTGAACCAATCACCACAAACCCACTTCACCTCCTAAACTCCACCATCGGTAATCAACCATCTTTCACCACCTTCACTCTCCCTCTCCTATTCGATCAACTATGCACATCACTGCAACTGTGAGCCACCACGGCCACCATCAACCGCCACTCCATCACCTATATCTCTATATCTCGTCTCTCTCTCCAAATTGCAAATCGTGAATTCGCATAAGTTGAGCCTGTTTATAACATAAAAACCGAACCACTTATATATTTTTTTTTTTATAAAACCACGTCCCACTCAAAGATAGTGGTTACCAACATATTATTTTTGTTTAAGTCTAGTGGGGTTGAGAATGGAGCTTGTCGACTAAATGGTGTAGTGGAAGAATAGTGGGGTCTGTTGGGAAAGAATCATAGATTAATTAAGGAACCAAATTGATTCTATCTGCTATTTTTTTTTTTTCAAACAACAGCACCATTAGTTAAAAATGTGATACAAGTTGGGCCACCATTTTTCCTTTTCGTCAATTAGGCCGTAATTAGTGGAGCCAAACAAATTATTGAGGAATATCCACGAAACCAATTGATGTACAGCAATATATTATTTATTTATTCTGTGTTTATCAAACAAACTACCCACTTGAAGTTATTAAAGAATTATTATGGTGAGCTGTAGTGTAAAAGGATATATATAAATGTTAAAAGCATAATAAGGCACCGATCTACCTTGTGTTGGCCGTTGGGCTGTTATGATTTTAATGTTGGGCCGAAAATCCATTAGTTATGTTGGGACATGTTCTAAATTGTTGGGCCGTTGTTTCTTTATTGATTGGGCTTAGAAAATTCGTTGGGCCGAAAATGATATAAATGGAAGAAGGAAACCGAAATAATGCAAGTTACATATACATATAAGTGGGAAATAAATCAGAAAAAGCATGAGCAGACGAGTGGTTAGGGACATGTGTGTTTAACCGGGAGGTCTCGAGTTCGAGTTCGGGCTGAAGACAATTATTTTCTTTTTGGAGCTTTTTCATGTGAGGTAGTATTATTATTACTCTTAATATTATTATTAATAATATTATTATTATTATTATAAGTATTATTATTTTTAGTACCCTAAGTATTAGTATTATCATTATTAAGTATATTTACTAATATTATGATTATAAAATTATACAACTTTTTATTTATGAGTATTAATATTATTGTATCAAATGATTTTTTAGTTATATAACACTATAGTTAATACATATAACACATCTATATTAACGTTATAATAAATACTAATTATTTATTTAATGTACATAAAATAGAAATATTTAAATTAGTTACTAATGAAACATATAAGTTATTAAAAATAACAATTATATCATTAATAACATATAAATTTGTTTGATTACAATTATATGTGTTAATATATATATAAATGATATAGGTTCGTGAATCCGAGGCCAACCCTGCATTGTTCAGCTTTGTCGTATGAATATTTTTACTACAAAATATTGGATTGTGAGTTTTCATTAATCCCTTTTTAAATGCTTTTGCAATATATATTTTTGGGACTGAGAATGCATGCGCTGTTTTTTATAAATATTTTACAAAATGGACACAAGTGTTTGAAACTACATTATATGGTTGAACGATCGAAATCGAATATGCCCCTCTTTATATAGTCTGGTAATCTAAGAATTAGGGAACAGAAACCCTAATTGACGCGAACTCTAAAGATAGATCTATCGGGCTCAACAAGCCCCATCCAAAGTACCGGATGCTTTAGTACTTCGAAATTTATATCATGTCCGAAGGAGGATCCCGGAATGATGGGGATATTCTTATATGCATATTGTGAATGTCGGTTACCAGGTGTTCAATCCATATGAATGTTATTTTTGTCTCTATGCATGGGACGTATGTTTATGAGAAATGAAAATATGAAATCTTGTGGTCTATTAAAAATTATGAAATGATTCTTTATGATAAACTAATGAACTCACCAACCCTTTTGGTTGACACTTTAAAGCATGTTTATTCTCAGGTATGAAAGAAACGTTCCGCTGTGCATTTGCTCATTTTAAAGGCAGTATTTGGAGTCGATCATCGCAATGGAACCAGTTGTTGGTGACTTCGTCCAGATGGATTAGGACGGGTCCTTTCAGTTGGTATCAGAGCGGTGGTCGTAGCGAACCAGGTCTGCATTAGTGTGTCTAACTGATAAGTCGTTAGGATGCTTTAGTGAGTCTGGACTTCGACCGTGTCTGCATGTCCAAAGTTTTGCTTATCATTTTGTGTCGAAAATCATCTGCTTATCATCCTTAGGAAATTACCTACTTATTATTCTTAGTCTAGACACGTTTTACTGCATTGACTACATGAATAGTGTATAGACAAAATTCATATCTTAGCGTATCTGACAATTCATATTTTAGCGTATCTGACAATTCATATCTTGGCGTATCTGTTATTGTAGACCTTGCCTGATATCTCTCGTAAATTTCTCCTCAATTTAAGGGATCCTGGTACTATATATATCTATGTAAATTATGCATTGAGAATACCATCCAACTATCAATTACTATCACTAAACTCTTCATATCAAAAATCTTTCCTGAGATCGCGTAAGATGGCCTCTACGAATCGATCAAATTCCTCTGACTCCGAAGACAGCGTGACAGGAGCACATCAATCAGTCAACTATCGTGATTACTGGAGAAAATGGGGGTGGGTTCGCGACATACTCACTCTATGGAGAAAGGAAGAAGGTACTCCATATCATGAATCGAATCTACCACCTAACCTTGGAGTACTCGACCCGCTCACTGGCGAACCTATTCGCAACACCGTTTATACCCTTTTTGCCAGAATTTTTCGTCTTGAGACTACCATTAATGGAACTAGAAAAGATATCCAATCTCTACCTCACATTGATAACCAACCAGGGTTAGTAGAAGAAGTTAAAGAACTCCGAGCTCGAGTGTTAACTTTAGAGAGCACGGTACACAGTCTGCAAACACCAGCAGTATCACCAACACCAGTCACATCACCAACCTTAGTACCAACAACACTAGTACCACCAACAACAACATCCGCATCACCAGCTTCGACATCTCATTCTATACCTCAAGTATAATCATCGTTCTACGTATCGTTCTATCTATTTTATTTTCGTTCGACATGGCGATCATGTAATCTTTAATGTTTTAGAAATTATATATTCTTGCTCTAATGATAAATCAAATGAGATCAATATCACATTAACTCATTAAATTCATGATTACATCTAAAGAAAATATATACGTATATATGTTTTCATAAAGATTGTAATTAAAAATTCTTTTGTACAAACTATTAATGGTGAAAATATTTTAACGGGTAGGTAATACCCGAGGAGTATTTAGATATCACATTAATAAGTTACACTGTACATTCTTCGGAATTGATTCAACGATCATTTACTATCCTATTTACAACCACCGATTTACGTATCCGTTCACCAAAGAATAACTATTTTCATTCAAATTCAATTTCATATTTGGATTTTGATCTATCAGAATCCAACAAGTGGCATAATGAAGAAATAATGGACACAATAAAAATTGATTAGAAACAGACTAAATGACAATATGAAATTTTGTTAAGAAACCACGCTAACAAAATCCTAGCTAACTGTTCCTAGCTAACTGTTAATTCCATATTACATTTTATTTATCGCAATTTATTTTATCGCAATTTTAATTCTCGCAATTTTATTTATCGTCATTTAATTTCTGTTATTTATTTTATGCACTTTAAATATCGGGACACGTATACAAAGTTTTGACATATCATATCGACACATCTATATATATTATTTGGAATCACCATAGACACTCTATATGCAGTAATGATCGAGTTCTCTATACAGGGTTGAGGTTGATTCTATAATAATATATATACTTTGAGTTGTGATCGAGTCTGAGACGTATACGGGTCACGACACATATTAATTAATTCGAATATTGTATATTAAACTATATGAATTATTGGACTGTTACTGTGGACTATCGACTGTGGACTGATAACATTGGACAATTAAAATGAATTAAAATATTGATTATAATATATGAAACTAAACAATTCTTCAAGTTGCCACTTGATTTCGTCTTAAACATCATTTGTATCTTCACGACTACATTCTGCGTTCAAACCTTTCATAATTCTTGAAAACACCTCAATCGAGAGGATGAACCAACCGCACTTTAGTTACGGAAGGAAAGAGTTATGCATATAGTTATGCACCTGAGAAACTCTCGGCAACTGAGTAAAAGTTTAACATTTAGCCGCGTCAGATCCTTTGACATTTATTAGCAAAAATAACTTAGTAATCTCTTTCCAAAGTAGCAAATTTTGTCACAGCTTCAGCAAATCAACTTCGACTTTTCGTTCGAAACAACCTCATTATCACCTTGACTAATATGTATGTTCATTTATTGTTACCGGGAACCTTTTATATTCCACCATATTACCGTCAGCGTTTAATCATCTAAAACACAACTTTCTTGAAATCATCTCGGATCGATAACAAATGATTCAGATAGGGTAGCAGTAAATGTAGAGGAATCGGCAATCAGTACTTTGAAAACTCACAGCATATCTACATCAACAGTGATATGTATGACACTTATCTCTTAGAATTATGATCTCTCATTCTGAAATTCTGAAAAACACTCAGTCACAAATCAATACTCTGAATGTTGAAAAATCTGAATGAAGCAGCAGAAAATGTAGATAACCGTAAACGACCATAATCATCGAAAGTTTGATGATAAAGATTAGTATGTTGGAAAAGCTCAGAAAAGTTGGAACTGGAAAACGGATTGAGCTAACCGTAAAGGAAACCAAGGAGAAATACAAGTAACATACCCTAAATTCATAGAACCCAGATAAATCTAGATCCGTTGAAATCTTTAGAGAATATCTTGCTCCGAAGTCATGTTAAGATCTTGCGGAAAAAGTTTTCCTCATCAACCATCGAACTTAGAAATTCCAAAATATCATCATCAATATCTTCGATATTTCTGAGGATATTTTCATAAATATTCTCGTCCGAAATTATATACCTACTCGTGCTTCCTGTGTATCATTATATTGGAAACATTCAATAGAAAATTTAGTACCGAAAAGCTGATTATGTGAAATTATGAAGAAAGCCGTGGACAAATCACAAAGAATAAGTTTGACTACAAAGAATCCAAATGATTCAATGTCTGCTAACGTCTTTAGTGAATATCTTGCTCCTTACTCTAAACCCTTGCAGATAATAGTTTCTATCATCCTCTGATCTTAAATATTCAAAGATATTATCGTATCTTTCATTATAAATATCCTCGATATTTTTGAATATTTTTTTTTTTCATAACTAATCTTATCTGAAATCATTTATCTCTTTGAGATATCAATGTTACATCATATAGAAACTGTTAGTTTCTATATTCTGCAAACTTTCGAATTTAAAATATGAATGTTTTTGGAAGTAGTGTTGGGAACTGATGCATGAGTTAGTATAATATAATGACACTTGATCAACGTGATTATATTACAGTAAGTCATGCTGAGTTTCTAATGAAACCTGATGATGATTCACAGTAGATTATACCATCATCATGTGTCATGTTACATAACTCTTTCATTCTACATAACCTCCGAACATATCAAGAAGAATATATTATTGATAGTTCTATCATCTGTATTTTTGATAAATTTGAAAATCAAATCGTGCTATCACGTTCCACCCTGCTTAGAACATTATAATCATTTAGAACTCTATATCTACAAATTCTGGACCATTATTCGCTTGATTTAAAGTCGGGAAGAGAAAACAAGAGCATGAAGCTCCGATATATAAGAAAAATATAAAGCCCAACAACACCACCGAAATTACAAACTGTGGATATCAGTGCGTATAGCAATATAAAGACACGGGAGAATTATAAATACAATAATCCCTAGACCATAGTAGAAATAAACAGATTCTTCCGGTGGGAGTTGGAAAAGAAGAATGATCATTGCGATAGTCAGAATAAGAACAAGGATTAGAACCAGATTAAGCATTATTATAATCTTTTAGATATATGAACTGAGAAAGAAGGTATAAAAGTGGGGAAACTAAGGGAATGGAAAAAATAAATTTATAGTGGAAATATCAGACAGAGCAATCAAGGAAGATCATCGCATTTAATTAAAGAGATCCTAACTTCCTCATTTACCGAAGAATCATATCTTTAAGATTTCGAAGATTTTCTTTGAAATCCCTTGAATTCCGGAATTCAACCAAGACAACGTCAAAATTTAAGACGCACCTTATCTTCTAAATTCAAACCTGACTACGTCAAAAGTTAAAAACAAATCTTTGTTTCTCATTTCATTCTTTTATGAATAGCTTCACTCGTGCTCTTCGAATAATCAAAGTGTTTTATCCATATTACTCAATGATGATAAAACTCTATTTATCAACTCATATTCGTCATGAAAACATTTTTATAGTTAGCCATGACGACCTCACTCAAATTTCGGGACGAAATTTCTTTAACGGGTAGGTACTGTGATGACCCGGGAATTTTCGACCAAATTTAAACTTAATCTTTATATGTTTCAGACACGATAAGCAAAGTCTGTAATGGTGAGTCTCGAAAATTTCGGAACTATGTTCACATGACCAATTATCCTCTGACTGTGCCGACGATTCACGAACAATGGTTTATAAATAAATAAATATAAATATAAATGTAAGTAGTGGAAATAATAGCATTACTAATAAAATTATTGTTAACATATTTATTATGATTATTATCATTAAATTTGTTAAAATTCTCATTTTATGATTATTAGTATCATTATTTATTATTATTATTATGATTATATGTACAATATGGATTATTATCATTAACATTATTAATCTAAGTATCAATATTAGAATTATTATTATTAATATATCTATATTAATTATTATTAAATATAAAATACATAAACAAATATCACATGTAATAGATTCTTTTAGATATCACTTTTAGAGGATTCGTTAAATATTTCTCGTGAATATTTGTCGACTGGGATACTGCCATTTAGATGGCTGCTACACTATTGGTGAAATGCTTTTAGACTTTATTTTAACTTATGATATCATATATTATATACACATGTGTGATTCATAAGCAACCGATATATCTTCAACATCACCCTTTCATCACTTCCCTAAACCCACAAACTTGATACCTTTGCTATTCGGTTTCTTCGTTCATCAAAGCCATCACCAAACTAGCCACCATCCTCCACTTTTCCCGTAATGCAAACTGCCACCACCTCCATCATAATCACCATCTTAATTAATAGACTTTTCTTTCCTGTCTCTATTAGTGAAACCACAAACCATCGGTTTCTTTCATCAACCATCCCATCGTTACCTATATTTTATTGCTTCCGACTCACAACCACCGATTACCTTTCATCAACCATAATAGCCGTGAACCAATCACCACAAACCCACTTCACCTCCTAAACTCCACCATCGGTAATCAACCATCTTTCACCACCTTCACTCTCCCTCTCCTATTCGATCAACTATGCACATCACTGCAACTGTGAGCCACCACGGCCACCATCAACCGCCACTCCATCACCTATATCTCTATATCTCGTCTCTCTCTCCAAATTGCAAATCGTGAATTCGCATAAGTTGAGCCTGTTTATAACATAAAAACCGAACCACTTATATATTTTTTTTTTATAAAACCACGTCCCACTCAAAGATAGTGGTTACCAACATATTATTTTTGTTTAAGTCTAGTGGGGTTGAGAATGGAGCTTGTCGACTAAATGGTGTAGTGGAAGAATAGTGGGGTCTGTTGGGAAAGAATCATAGATTAATTAAGGAACCAAATTGATTCTATCTGCTATTTTTTTTTTTTCAAACAACAGCACCATTAGTTAAAAATGTGATACAAGTTGGGCCACCATTTTTCCTTTTCGTCAATTAGGCCGTAATTAGTGGAGCCAAACAAATTATTGAGGAATATCCACGAAACCAATTGATGTACAGCAATATATTATTTATTTATTCTGTGTTTATCAAACAAACTACCCACTTGAAGTTATTAAAGAATTATTATGGTGAGCTGTAGTGTAAAAGGATATATATAAATGTTAAAAGCATAATAAGGCACCGATCTACCTTGTGTTGGCCGTTGGGCTGTTATGATTTTAATGTTGGGCCGAAAATCCATTAGTTATGTTGGGACATGTTCTAAATTGTTGGGCCGTTGTTTCTTTATTGATTGGGCTTAGAAAATTCGTTGGGCCGAAAATGATATAAATGGAAGAAGGAAACCGAAATAATGCAAGTTACATATACATATAAGTGGGAAATAAATCAGAAAAAGCATGAGCAGACGAGTGGTTAGGGACATGTGTGTTTAACCGGGAGGTCTCGAGTTCGAGTTCGGGCTGAAGACAATTATTTTCTTTTTGGAGCTTTTTCATGTGAGGTAGTATTATTATTACTCTTAATATTATTATTAATAATATTATTATTATTATTATAAGTATTATTATTTTTAGTACCCTAAGTATTAGTATTATCATTATTAAGTATATTTACTAATATTATGATTATAAAATTATACAACTTTTTATTTATGAGTATTAATATTATTGTATCAAATGATTTTTTAGTTATATAACACTATAGTTAATACATATAACACATCTATATTAACGTTATAATAAATACTAATTATTTATTTAATGTACATAAAATAGAAATATTTAAATTAGTTACTAATGAAACATATAAGTTATTAAAAATAACAATTATATCATTAATAACATATAAATTTGTTTGATTACAATTATATGTGTTAATATATATATAAATGATATAGGTTCGTGAATCCGAGGCCAACCCTGCATTGTTCAGCTTTGTCGTATGAATATTTTTACTACAAAATATTGGATTGTGAGTTTTCATTAATCCCTTTTTAAATGCTTTTGCAATATATATTTTTGGGACTGAGAATGCATGCGCTGTTTTTTATAAATATTTTACAAAATGGACACAAGTGTTTGAAACTACATTATATGGTTGAACGATCGAAATCGAATATGCCCCTCTTTATATAGTCTGGTAATCTAAGAATTAGGGAACAGAAACCCTAATTGACGCGAACTCTAAAGATAGATCTATCGGGCTCAACAAGCCCCATCCAAAGTACCGGATGCTTTAGTACTTCGAAATTTATATCATGTCCGAAGGAGGATCCCGGAATGATGGGGATATTCTTATATGCATATTGTGAATGTCGGTTACCAGGTGTTCAATCCATATGAATGTTATTTTTGTCTCTATGCATGGGACGTATGTTTATGAGAAATGAAAATATGAAATCTTGTGGTCTATTAAAAATTATGAAATGATTCTTTATGATAAACTAATGAACTCACCAACCCTTTTGGTTGACACTTTAAAGCATGTTTATTCTCAGGTATGAAAGAAACGTTCCGCTGTGCATTTGCTCATTTTAAAGGCAGTATTTGGAGTCGATCATCGCAATGGAACCAGTTGTTGGTGACTTCGTCCAGATGGATTAGGACGGGTCCTTTCATATATATGATTATATATATAGTTAACATGATATTATGATAAGTAAACATATCATTAAGTATATTAACAATGAACTACATATGTAAAAACACGACTACTAACTTAATGATTTTGAAACGAGACATATATGTAACAATTATCGTTGTAACTACATTTAATGTATATATATCATATTAAGAGATATTCGTACATCATAATATCATGATAATATAATAATTTAAAATCTCTTTTGATATTATAAACATTGGGTTAACAACATTTAACAAGATCGTTAACCTAAAGGTTTCAAAACAACACTTACATGTAACGACTAACGATGACTTAACGACTCAATTAAAATGTATATACATGTAGTGTTTTAATATGTATTTATACACTTTTGAAAGACTTCAATACACTTATCAAAATACTTCTACTTAACAAAAATGCTTACAATTACATCCTCGTTCAGTTTCATCAACAATTCTACTCGTATGCACCCGTATTCGTACTCGTACAATACACAGCTTTTAGATGTATGTACTATTGGTATATACACTCCAATGATCAGCTCTTAGCAGCCCATGTGAGTCACCTAACACATGTGGGAACCATCATTTGGCAACTAGCATGAAATATCTCATAAAATTACAAAAATATGAGTAATCATTCATGACTTATTTACATGAAAACAAAATTACATATCCTTTATATTTAATCCATACACCAACGACCAAAAACACCTACAAACACTTTCATTCTTCAATTTTCTTCATCTAATTGATCTCTCTCAAGTTCTATCTTCAAGTTCTAAGTGTTCTTCATAAATTCCAAAAGTTCTAGTTTCATAAAATCAAGAATACTTTCAAGTTTGCTAGCTCACTTTCAATCTTGTAAGGTGATCATCCAACCTCAAGAAATCTTTGTTTCTTACAGAAGGTTATCATTATAATACAAGGTAATAATCATATTCAAACTTTGGTTCAATTTCTATAACTATAACAATCTTATTTCAAGTGATGATCTTACTTGAACTTGTTTTCGTGTCATGATTCTGCTTCAAGAACTTCGAGCCATCCAAGGATCCATTGAAGCTAGATCCATTTTTCTCTTTTCCAGTAGGTTTATCCAAGGAACTTAAGGTAGTAATGATGTTCATAACATCATTCGATTCATACATATAAAGCTATCTTATTCGAAGGTTTAAACTTGTAATCACTAGAACATAGTTTAGTTAATTCTAAACTTGTTCGCAAACAAAAGTTAATCCTTCTAACTTGACTTTTAAAATCAACTAAACACATGTTCTATATCTATATGATATGCTAACTTAATGATTTAAAACCTGGAAACACGAAAAACACCGTAAAACCGGATTTACGCCGTCGTAGTAACACCGCGGGCTGTTTTGGGTTAGTTAATTAAAAACTATGATAAACTTTGATTTAAAAGTTGTTATTCTGAGAAAATGATTTTTATTATGAACATGAAACTATATCCAAAAATTATGGTTAAACTCAAAGTGGAAGTATGTTTTCTAAAATGGTCATCTAGACGTCGTTCTTTCGACTGAAATGACTACCTTTACAAAAACGACTTGTAACTTATTTTTCCGACTATAAACCTATACTTTTTATGTTTAGATTCATAAAATAGAGTTCAATATGAAACCATAGCAATTTGATTCACTCAAAACGGATTTAAAATGAAGAAGTTATGGGTAAAACAAGATTGGATAATTTTTCTCATTTTAGCTACGTGAAAATTGGTAACAAATCTATTCCAACCATAACTTAATCAACTTGTATTGTATATTATGTAATCTTGAGATACCATAGACACGTATACAATGTTTCGACCTATCATGTTGACACATCTATATATATTTCAGAACAACCATAGACACTCTATATGTGAATGTTGGAGTTAGCTATACAGGGTTGAGGTTGATTCCAAAATATATATAGTTTGAGTTGTGATCAATACTGAGATACGTATACACTGGGTCGTGGATTGATTCAAGATAATATTTATCGATTTATTTCTGTGCATCTAACTGTGGACAACTAGTTGTAGGTTACTAACGAAGACAGCTGACTTAATAAACTTAAAACATCAAAATATATTAAAAGTGTTGTAAATATATTTTGAACATACTTTGATATATGTGTATATATTGTTATAGGTTCGTGAATCAACCAGTGGCCAAGTCTTACTTCCCGACGAAGTAAAAATCTGTGAAAGTGAGTTATAGTCCCACTTTTAAAATCTAATATTTTTGGGATGAGAATACATGCAGGTTTTATAAATGATTTACAAAATAGACACAAGTACGTAAACTACATTCTATGGTTGAATTATCGAAATCGAATATGCCCCTTTTTATTAAGTCTGGTAATCTAAGAATTAGGGAACAGACACCCTAATTGACGCGAATCCTAAAGATAGATCTATTGGGCCTAACAAACCCCATTCAAAGTACCGGATGCTTTAGTACTTCGAAATTTATATCATATCCGAAGGGTGTCCCGGAATGATGGGGATATTCTTATATATGCATCTTGTTATTGTCGGTTACCAGGTGTTCACCATATGAATGACTTTTATCTCTATGTATGGGATGTGTATTGAAATATGAAATCTTGTGGTCTATTATTATTATTTGATATATATAGGTTAAACCTATAACTCACCAACATTTTTGTTGACGTTTTAAGCATGTTTATTCTCAGGTGATTACTAAGAGCTTCCGCTGTCGCATACTTAAATAAGGACGAGATTTGGAGTCCATGTTTGTATGATATTGTGTAAAAACTGCATTCAAGAAACTTATTTAGTTGTAACATATTTGTATTGTAAACCATTATGTAATGGTCGTGTGTAAACAGGATATTTTAGATTATCATTATTTGATAATCTACGTAAATCTTTTTAAACCTTTATTGATGAAATAAAGGTTATGGTTTGTTTTAAAATGAATGCAGTCTTTGAAAAACGTCTCATATAGAGGTCAAAACCTCGCAACGAAATCAATTAATATGGAACGTTTTTAATCAATAAGAACGGGACATTTCATTCCGAACGAAAGCCTTTTATAAACCAAGGCATTCTTGGAACGTTCTTCGAATGTCTTACAAACTGATCTCGCCTTAAATAGTTGTGCCGAGGAATTCTGACCGACTCTAGACAAGATTTCATCAATCATGTCTCCGGGTAGGTCTCTTAAAATATTGGGTTGTCTATCCATTTTGTGTTTTTAAACTGTAAAATAGACAAGAGTTAGATTCATAAAAAAATACTTAGTAATACAAGCAATTTTTACATATATCATAAAGCATAAGAACACTATATTACATATATTACACCACACGAATACAACTATCTTATTCCGACTCGCTCGTTTCTTCTTCTTCGGTTTTGGTTCGTTTTGCCAAGTTTCTAGGGATATATGATGTTCCCCTAATACGAGCCGTCGTTGTCCACATTGGTTTAGAAAAACCTGGTGGTTTAGAGGTTCCCGGGTCATTGTTACAACTTAAGAACTTCGGGGGTTGACGATACATATAAAGTTCATCGGGGTTGGAATTAGATTTCTCTATTTTTATGCCCTTTCCCTTATTATTTTCTTTTGCCTTTTTAAATTCAGTTGGGGTAATTTCTATAACATCATTGGAATTCTCGTCGGAATCCGATTCATCGGAGAATTGGTAATCCTCCCAATATTTTGCTTCCTTGGCGGAAACACCATTGACCATAATTACCCTTGGTCGGTTGGTTGAGGATTCTCTTTTACTTAACCGTTTTATTATTTCCCCCACCGGTTCCGATTCTTCTTCCGGTTCCGATTCTTCGTCCGGTTCCGATTCTTCTTCCGGTTCCGACTCTTCTTCCGGTTCCTCTTCGGGAACTTGTGAATCAGTCCACGAATCATTCCAATTTACATTTGAATCTTCATTATTATTAGGTGAGTCAATGGGACTTGTTCTAGAGGTAGACATCTATCACATAATATAAAACACGTTAAGAGATTAATATATCACATAATATTCATATGTTAAAAATATATAGTTTCCAACAAAAATGTTAAGCAATCATTTTTAAAGAAAACACGGTCGAAGTCCAGACTCACTAATGCATCCTAACAAACTCGATAAGACACACTAATGCAAATTTTCTGGTTCTCTAAGACCAACGCTCTGATACCAACTGAAATGTCCCGTTCTTATTGATTAAAAAGTTCCATATTAATTGATTTCGTTGCGAGGTTTTGACCTCTATATGAGACGTTTTTCAAAGACTGCATTCATTTTAAAACAAACCATAACCTTTATTTCATCAATAAAGGTTTAAAAAGCTTTACGTAGATTATCAAATAATGATAATCTAAAATATCCTGTTTACACACGACCATTACATAATGGTTTACAATACAAATATGTTACAACAAAATAAGTTTCTTGAATGCAGTTTTTACACAATATCATACAAGCATGGACTCCAAATCTCGTCCTTATTTAAGTATGCGACAGCGGAAGCTCTTAGTATTCACCTGAGAATAAACATGCTTTAAACGTCAACAAAAATGTTGGTGAGTTATAGGTTTAACCTATATATATCAAATCGTAACAATAGACCACAAGATTTCATATTTCAATACACATCCCATACATAGAGATAAAAATCATTCATATGGTGAACACCTGGTAACCGACATTAACAAGATGCATATTTAAGAATATCCCCATCATTCCGGGACACCCTTCGGATATGATATAAATTTCGAAGTACTAAAGCATCCGGTACTTTGGATGGGGCTTGTTGGGCCCGATAGATCTATCTTTAGGATTCGCGTCAATTAGGGTGTCTGTTCCCTAATTCTTAGATTACCAGACTTAATAAAAAGGGGCATATTAGATTTCGATAATTCAACCATAGAATGTAGTTTCACGTACTTGTGTCTATTTTGTAAATCATTTATAAAACCTGCATGTATTCTCATCCCAAAAATATTAGATTTTAAAAGTGGGACTATAACTCACTTTCACAGATTTTTACTTCGTCGGGAAGTAAGACTTGGCCACTGGTTGATTCACGAACCTATAACAATATATACATATATATCAAAGTATGTTCAAAATATATTTACAACACTTTTAATATATTTTGATGTTTTAAGTTTATTAAGTCAGCTGTCCTAGTTAGTAACCTACAACTAGTTGTCCACAGTTAGATGTACAGAAATAAATCGATAAATATTATCTTGAATCAATCCACGACCCAGTGTATACGTATCTCAGTATTGATCACAACTCAAACTATATATATTTTGGAATCAACCTCAACCCTGTATAGCTAACTCCAACATTCACATATAGAGTGTCTATGGTTGTTCCGAAATATATATAGATGTGTCGACATGATAGGTCGAAACATTGTATACGTGTCTATGGTATCTCAAGATTACATAATATACAATACAAGTTGATTAAGTTATGGTTGGAATAGATTTGTTACCAATTTTCACGTAGCTAAAATGAGAAAAATTATCCAATCTTGTTTTACCCATAACTTCTTCATTTTAAATCCGTTTTGAGTGAATCAAATTGCTATGGTTTCATATTGAACTCTATTTTATGAATCTAAACAGAAAAAGTATAGGTTTATAGTCGGAAAAATAAGTTACAAGTCGTTTTTGTAAAGGTAGTCATTTCAGTCGAAAGAACGACGTCTAGATGACCATTTTAGAAAACATACTTCCACTTTGAGTTTAACCATAATTTTTGGATATAGTTTCATGTTCATAATAAAAATCATTTTCTCTGAATAACAACTTTTAAATCAAAGTTTATCATAGTTTTTAATTAACTAACCCAAAACAGCCCGCGGTGTTACTACGACGGCGTAAATCCGATTTTACGGTGTTTTTCGTGTTTCCAGGTTTTAAATCATTAAGTTAGCATATCATATAGATATATAACATGTGTTTAGTTGATTTTAAAAGTCAAGTTAGAAGGATTAACTTTTGTGTGCGAACAAGTTTAGAATTAACTAAACTATGTTCTAGTGATTACAAGTTTAAACCTTCGAATAAGATAGCTTTATATGTATGAATCGAATGATGTTATGAACATCATTACTACCTTAAGTTCCTTGGATGAACCTACTGGAAAAGAGAAAAATGGATCTAGCTTCAATGGATCCTTGGATGGCTCAAAGTTCTTGAAGCAAAATCATGACACGAAAACAAGTTCAAGTAAGATCATCACTTGAAATAAGATTGTTATAGTTATAGAAATTGAACCAAAGTTTGAATATGATTATTACCTTGTATTAGAATGATAACCTACTATAAGAAACAAAGATTTCTTGAGGTTGGATGATCACCTTACAAGATTGGAAGTGAGCTAGCAATCTTGAAAGTATTCTTGATTTTATGAAACTAGAACTTTTGGAATTTATGAAGAACACTTAGAACTTGAAGATAGAACTTGAGAGAGATCAATTAGATGAAGAAAATTGAAGAATGAAAGTGTTTGTAGGTGTTTTTGGTCGTTGGTGTATGGATTAAATATAAAGGATATGTAATTTTGTTTTCATGTAAATAAGTCATGAATGATTACTCATATTTTTGTAATTTTATGAGATATTTCATGCTAGTTGCCAAATGATGGTTCCCACATGTGTTAGGTGACTCACATGGGCTGCTAAGAGCTGATCATTGGAGTGTATATACCAATAGTACATACATCTAAAAGCTGTGTATTGTACGAGTACGAATACGGGTGCATACGAGTAGAATTGTTGATGAAACTGAACGAGGATGTAATTGTAAGCATTTTTGTTAAGTAGAAGTATTTTGATAAGTGTCTTGAAGTCTTTCAAAAGTGTATGAATACATATTAAAACACTACATGTATATACATTTTAACTGAGTCGTTAAGTCATCGTTAGTCGTTACATGTAAATGTTGTTTTGAAACCTTTAGGTTAACGATCTTGTTAAATGTTGTTAACCCAATGTTTATAATATCAAAAGAGATTTTAAATTATTATATTATCATGATATTATGATGTACGAATATCTCTTAATATGATATATATATACATTAAATGTCGTTACAACGATAATCGTTACATATATGTCTCGTTTCAAAATCATTAAGTTAGTAGTCTTGTTTTTACATATGTAGTTCATTGTTAATATACTTAATGAGATGTTTACATATCATAATATCATGTTAACTATATATATAACCATATATATGTCATCATATAGTTTTTACAAGTTTTAACGTTCGTGAATCACCGGTCAACTTGGGTGGTCAATTGTCTATATGAAACCTATTTCAATTAATCAAGTCTTAACAAGTTTGATTACTTAACATGTTGGAAACATTTAATCATGTAAATATCAATCTCAATTAATATATATAAACATGGAAAAGTTCGGGTCACTACAACAATAGGCACAATTCTGTGATTCGTCTTTCGTACGTGGTAATATCAAATCCTTGGGTTCGTAACCCTCTAAGTTCTGTCTTGAGCTTATTGACCTCGGTTCTGGGACGGTACTTCTCGTTCATCAAGTGCTTGAATGCTGACCACAGTAGTGCGTACGCATCGTCTTGTCCCACTTGCTCTAGATAGGTATTCCACCATGTTAACGCAGAACCTGTGAAGGTATGCATAGCGTACTTCACTTTGTCCTCTTCAGTACACTTACTTATGGAAAACACCGATTCGACCTTCTCGGTCCACCGCTTCAATCCGATCGGTCCTTCGGTTCCATCAAATTCCAAAGGTTTGCAGGCAGTGAATTCTTTGTAGGTGCATCCTACACGATTTCCTGTACTGCTAGATCCAAGGTTATTGTTGGTATGTAGCGCAGCCTGTACTGCGGCTATGTTTGAAGCTAGAAAAGTACGGAATTCCTCTTCATTCATATTCACGGTGTGTCGAGTAGTCGGTGCCATTTCCTTCAAAATAGTCAAATGGAACAAGTTAATCATACAGAATATTAAGAGTAGTTAATAGTATTTCGTAGCATAATATGAACTCATTTATAAAAGCTTTTTCTTCATATTAGCGTTTTATAAGTTTAAATTCGGGTAGTACCTACCCGTTAAGTTCATACTTAGTAGCTAATATACAATTCAACTACTATAATTCTATATGAAAAACTGATTATAATAATATTTCGCGTTCAAACTTTTACACAATATTTTACAAACTTACAATACCGCTTATTTTACATATAGCATGAAATATAGCACACAATAAATTTGATACAAGATGGTTGTGAACATAATTCTAGCTAGTACACAAGTCGTTCAGCAAAGGCAATAAAGACACGTAATTCATACGTCCAGAAACAAGTCATGCATTCTGGTTTTACTAGGATTACTTCCCATCCTTGGTCTTGTGGAACATAACCATTATGGCCGTTGATAAGACAGCGTGTTGTAACGTCGTCAAAGGGACGAGGGTTACGTAATGTCCAACAGTCCCGTAACAATCTAAAAACCTCATTTCTTACCCCAATTACCGACTCCGTCACTTGTGGGAACGTTTTGTTTAATAGTTGTAGCCCGATGTTCTTGTTCTCACTTTGGTGAGAAGCGAACATTACTAATCCGTAAGCATAACATGCTTCTTTATGTTGCATGTTAGCCGCTTTTTCTAAATCACGAAGTCCAATATTCGGATATATTGAGTCAAAATAATTTCTTAACCCATTGCGTAAAATAGCATTTGGGTTCCCCGCAATATATGCGTCAAAGTAAACACATCGTAACTTATGGATTTCCCAATGTGATATCCCCCATCTTTCGAACGAAAGCCTCTTATAAACCAAGGCATTCTTGGAACGTTCTTCGAATGTCTTACAAACTGATCTCGCCTTAAATAGTTGTGCCGAAGAATTCTGACCGACTCTAGACAAGATTTCATCAATCATGTCTCCGGGTAGGTCTCTTAAAATATTGGGTTGTCTATCCATTTTGTGTTTTTATACTGTAAAATAGACAAGAGTTAGATTCATAAAAAAAATACTTATTAATACAAGCAATTTTTACATATATCATAAAGCATAAGCACACTATATTACATATATTACACCACACGAATACAACTATCTTATTCCGACTCGCTTGTTTCTTTTTCTTCTTCGGTTTTGGTTCGTTTTGCCAAGTTTCTAGGGATATATGATGTTCCCCTAATACGAGCCGTAATTTTCCACATTGGTTTAGAAAAACCTGGTGGTTTAGAGGTTCCCGGGTCATTGTTACAACTTAAGGACTTCGGAGGTTGACGATACATATAAAGTTCATCGGGGTTGGAATTAGATTTCTCTATTTTTATGCCCTTTCCCTTATTATTTTCTTTTGCCTTTTTAAATTCAGTTGGGGTAATTTCGAAAACATCATCGGAATTCTCGTCGGAATCCGATTCATCGGAGAATTGGTAATCCTCCCAATATTTTGCTTCCTTGGCGGAAACACCATTGACCATAATTAACCTTGGTCGATTGGTTGAGGATTTTCTTTTACTTAACCGTTTTATTATTTCCCCCACCGGTTCTATTTGTTCATCTGGTTCCGATTCTTCTTCCGGTTCCGATTCTTCTTCCGGTTCCGACTCTTCTTCCGGTTCCTCTTCGGGAACTTGTGTATCAGGCCACGAATCATTCCAATTTACATTTGACTCTTCATTATTATTAGGTGAGTCAATGGGACTTGTTCTAGAGGTAGACATCTATCACATAATATCAAACGCGTTAAGAGATTAATATATCACATAATATTCACATGTTAAAAATATAGAGTTTCCAACAAAATTTGTTAAGCAATCATTTTTCAAGTAAACACGGTCGAAGTCCAGACTCACTAATGCATCCTAACAAACTCGATAAGACACACTAATGCAAAATTCTGGTTCTCTAAGACCAACGCTCTGATACCAACTGAAATGTCCCGTTCTTATTGATTAAAAACGTTCCATATTAATTGATTTCGTTGCGAGGTTTTGACCTCTATATGAGACGTTTTTCAAAGACTGCATTCATTTTAAAACAAACCATAACCTTTATTTCATCAATAAAGGTTTAAAAAGCTTTACGTAGATTATCAAGTAATGATAATCTAAAATATCCTGTTCACACACGACCATTACATAATGGTTTACAATACAAATATGTTACAACAAAATAAGTTTCTTGAATGCAGTTTTTACACAATATCATACAAGCATGGACTCCAAATCTCGTCCTTATTTAAGTATGCGACAACGGAAGCTCTTAATAATCACCTGAGAATAAACATGCTTAAAATGTCAACAAAAATGTTGGTGAGTTATAGGTTTAACCTATATATATCAAATCGTAACAATAGACCACAAGATTTCATATTTCAATACACATCCCATACATAGAGATAAAAATCATTCATATGGTGAACACCTGGTAACCGACATTAACAAGATGCATATATATAAGAATATCCCCATCATTCCGGGACACCCTTCGGATATGATATAAATTTCGAAGTACTAAAGCATCCGGTACTTTGGATGGGGCTTGTTGGGCCCGATTGATCTATCTTTAGGATTCGCGTCAATTAGGGTGTCTGTTCCCTAATTCTTAGATTACCAGACTTAATAAAAAGGGGCATATTCAATTTCGATAATTCAACCATAGAATGTAGTTTCACGTACTTGTGTCTATTTTGTAAATCATTTATAAAACCTGCATGTATTCTCATCTCAAAAATATTAGATTTTAAAAGTGGGACTATAACTCACTTTCACAGATTTTTACTTCGTCGGGAAGTAAGACTTGGCCACTGTTGATTCACGAACCTATAACAATATATACATGTATATTAAAGTATGTTCAAAATATATTTACAACACTTTTAATATACTTTGATGTTTTAAGTTTATTAAGTCAGCTGTCCTCGTTAGTAACCTACAACTAGTTGTCCAAAGTTAGATGTACAGAAATAAATCGATAAATATTATCTTGAATCAATCCACGACCCAGTGTATACGTATCTCAGTATTGATCACAACTCAAACTATATATATTTTGGAATCAACCTCAACCCTGTATAGCTAACTCCAACATTCACATATAGAGTGTCTATGGTTGTTCCGAAATATATATAGATGTGTCGACATGATAGGTCGAAACATTGTATACGTGTCTATGGTATCTCAAGATTACATAATATACAATACAAGTTGATTAAGTTATGGTTGGAATAGATTTGTTACCAATTTTCACGTAGCTAAAATGAGAAAAATTATCCAATCTTGTTTTACCCATAACTTCTTCATTTTAAATCCGTTTTGAGTGAATCAAATTGCTATGGTTTCATATTGAACTCTATTTTATGAATCTAAACAGAAAAAGTATAGGTTTATAGTCGGAAAAATAAGTTACAAGTCGTTTTTATAAAGGTAGTCATTTCAGTCGAAAGAACGACGTCTAGATGACCATTTTAGAAAACATACTTTCACTTTGAGTTTAACCATAATTTTTGGATATAGTTTCATGTTCATAATAAAAATCATTTTCTCAGAATAACAACTTTTAAATCAAAGTTTATCATAGTTTTTAATTAACTAACCCAAAACAGCCCGCGGTGTTACTACGACGGCGTAAATCCGGTTTTACGGTGTTTTTCGTGTTTCCAGGTTTTAAATCATTAAGTTAGCATATCATATAGATATAGAACATGTGTTTAGTTGATTTTAAAAGTCAAGTTAGAAGGATTAACTTTTGTTTGCGAACAAGTTTAGAATTAACTAAACTATGTTCTAGTGATTACAAGTTTAAACCTTCGAATAAGATAGCTTTATATATATGAATCGAATGATGTTATGAACATCATTACTACCTTAAGTTCCTTGGATAAACCTACTGGAAAAGAGAAAAATGGATCTAGCTTCAACGGATCCTTGGATGGCTCGAAGTTCTTGAAGCAGAATCATGACACGAAAACAAGTTCAAGTAAGATCATCACTTGAAATAAGATTGTTATAGTTATAGAAATTGAACCAAAGTTTGAATATGATTATTACCTTGTATTAGAATGATAACCTACTGTAAGAAACAAAGATTTCTTAAGGTTGGATGATCACCTTACAAGATTGGAAGTGAGTTAGCAAACTTAAAAGTATTCTTGATTTTATGTAACTAGAACTTGTAGAATATATGAAGAACACTTAGAACTTGAAGATAGAACTTGAGAGAGATCAATTAGATGAAGAAAATTAAAGAATGAAAGTGTTTGTAGGTGTTTTTGGTCGTTGGTGTATGGATTAGATATAAAGGATATGTAATTTTGTTTTCATGTAAATAAGTCATGAATGATTACTCATATTTTTGTAATTTTATGAGATATTTCATGCTAGTTGCCAAATGATGGTTCCCACATGTGTTAGGTGACTCACATGGGCTGCTAAGAGCTGATCATTGGAGTGTATATACCAATAGTACATACATATAAAAGCTGTGTATTGTACGAGTACGAATACGGGTGCGTACGAGTAGAATTGTTGATGAAACTAAACGAGGATGTAATTGTAAGCATTTTTGTTAAGTAGAAGTATTTTGATAAGTGTATTGAAGTCTTTCAAAAGTGTATAAATACATATTAAAACACTACATGTATATACATTTTAACTGAGTCATTAAGTCATCGTTAGTCGTTACATGTAAGTGTTGTTTTGAAACCTTTAGGTTAACGATCTTGTTAAATGTTGTTAACCCAATGTTTATAATATCAAATGAGATTTTAAATTATTATATTATCATGATATTATCATGTATGAATATCTCTTAATATGATATATATATACATTAAATGTCTTTACAACGATAATCGTTACATATATGTCTCGTTTAAAAATCATTAAGTTATTAGTCTTGTTTTTACATATGTAGTTCATTGTTAATATACTTAATGATATGTTTACTTATCATAGTATCATGTTAACTATATATATATATATATATCCATATATATGTCATCATATAGTTTTTACAAGTTTTAACGTTCGTGAATCACCGGTCAACTTGGGTGGTCAATTGTCTATATGAAACATATTTCAATTAATCAAGTCTTAACAAGTTTGATTGCTTAACATGTTGGAAACATTTAATCATGTAAATATCAATCTCAATTAATATATATAAACATGAAAAAGTTCGGGTCACTACAGTTCCAAATAATATATATACATGGGTCGTTATGATATGTCAAAACATTTGCATACGTGTCTATGGGTCGTTAGCTAGGATATGATTTGTATAGATTTGTTACAAATTTCACGTAGCTACAACAAGCAAAATTATCCAATATTGTTTTACCCATAACTTCTTCGTTTTAAATCCGTTTATAGTGATTCAAGTTGCTATGGTTTCAAATTGAACTTAAGTTTATGAATCTAAATAGAAAAAGTATAAGTTTATAGTCAGAAATACAGGTTACAAGTCATTTTTATAAAAGTAGTCATTTCAGTCGAAAGAACGACGTCAAGATGACCATTTTGGAAAACATACTTCCACTTTGAGTTTAACCATGATTTTTGGATATAGTTTCATGTTCATAAGAAAAATCATTTTCCCAGAAGAAAAACTTTTAAATCAAAGTTTATCATAGTTTTTAATTAACTAACCCAAAACAGCCCGCGATGTTACTACGACGGAATATATCCGATTTTACGGTGTTTTTCGTGTTTTCATGTTTTAAATCATTAAGTTAGCATATCATCTAGATATAGAACATGTGTTTAGTTAATTTTAAAATTCAAGTTAGAAGGATTAACTTTTGTTTGCGAACAAGTTTAGAATTAACTAAACTATGTTCTAGTGATTACAAGTTTAAACCTTCGAATAAGGTAGTTTTATATATATGAATCGAATGATGTTATGAACATCATTACTACCTCAGGTTTTGTGGATAAACCTACTGAAAATGAGAAAAATAAATCTTGCTTCAAAGGATCCTTGGATGGCTTGAAAGTTCTTGAAGCAAAATCATGACACGAAAACAAGTTCAAATAAGATTTCCACTCGAAATAAGATTGTTATAGTTATAGAAATTGAATCAAAGTTTGAATATGAGTATTACCTTGTATTAGAAAGATATCTTACTGTAATTCTGTAAATAAGAAAGATTTCTTGAGGTTGGATGATCACTCAAAGTGGATTTGCAAGATTGGAAGTAAGCTAGCAAACTTGGAAGTGTTGTTGGTGTGTTCTTGAGTAGTTGTTTTATAACTTGGTTTATGTATGGATTTATGAACTAGATTGAGAGTATGATGCATGTAAGTTGCAAAATGAAAGTGTTTGTGAGTGCCATCATTCACGTGAACTTAGTCTCCCCATATAGGCTCCATTAGTTTGTAATTTTGTGAGATATTTCATGCTAGATGTTAAATGATGGTTCCCACATGGTTAGGTGACTCACATGGACTGCTAAGAGCTGATCATTGGAGTGTATATACCAATAGTAAATACATTTAGAAGCTGTGTATTGTATGAGTACAAATACGAGTGCATACGAGTAGAATTGTTGATAAAAATGAATGAGAATGTAATTGTAAGAATTTTTGTTAAGTAGAAGTACTTTGATAAGTGTCTTGAAGTCTTTCAAAAGTGTATGAATATATATTAAAATACTACATGTATATACATTTTAACTGAGTTGTTAAGTCATCGTTAGTCGTTACATGTAAGTGTTGTTTTGAAACCTTTAGGTTAATGATCTTGTTAAATGTTGTTAACCCATTGTTTATTATAACTAAAGAGATGTTAAATTATTATATTATTATGATATTATGATATATTAGTATATCTTAGTATGATATATATACAATTAAATATTGTTACAACGATAATTGTTACATATATGTCTCGTTTCGAAATCATTAAGTTAGTAGTCTTGTTTTTACATATGTAGTTCATTGTTAATACACTTAATGACATGTTTGCTTATCATTTATCATGATTAAACATAGTGTATCAATATCTTAATATGATTCATATGTATTTAGTAAGACGTTGTTATAACGATAATCGTTATATATATCGTTTTCGAGTTTCTTAATTCAATAGTCTCATTTTTATGTATATAACTCATTGTTAAAATACCTAATGAGATACTTACTTATCATAATATCATGTTAACTATATATATAACCATATATATATATATATATATAAGCATATAGTTTTTACAAGTTTTAACGTTCGTGAATCACCGGTCAACTTAGGTGGTCAATTGTCTATATAAAACCTATTTCAATTAATCAAGTCTTAACAAGTTTGATTGCTTAACATGTTGGAAACACTTAATCATGTAAATATCAAATTCATTAAATATATATAAACATGAAAAAGTTCGGGTCACTACAGAACATCTTCCTGAATTCATTCAAGCTACTGATGCATTAACCCTGCTCTGCAAACCTGAAGCCAATCACTCTGAAATTCTATCTAAGGGGCTAACCAGAAAGGATCTTCATTCAGACCACACAATTTCATATTTCAATACACATCCCATACATAGAGATAAAAATCATTCATATGGTGAACACTTGGTAACCGACATTAACAAGATGCATATTTAATAATATCCCCATCATTCCGGGACACCCTTCGGATATGATATAAATTTCGAAGTACTAAAGCATCCGGTACTTTGGATGCGGTTTGTTAGGCCCAATAGATCTATCTTTAGGATTCGCGTCAATTAGGGTGTCTATTCCCTAATTCTTATATTACCAGACTTAATAAAAAGGGGCATATTCGATTTCAATAATTCAACCATAGAATGTAGTTTCACGTACTTGTGTCTATTTTGTAAATCATTTATAAAACCTGCATATATTCTCATCCCAAAAATATTAGATTTTAAAAGTGGGACTATAACTCACTTTCACATATTTTTTTACTTCCTCGGGAAGTAAGACTTGGCCACTGGTCGATTCACGAACCTATAACAAATATGTACATATATATCAAAGTATGTTCAAAATATATTTACAACACTTTCAATACATTTTGATGTTTTAAGTTTATTAAGTCAGCTGTCCTCGTTAGTAACCTACAACTAGTTGTCCACAGTTAGATGTACAGAAATAAATCGATATATATTATCTTGAATTAATCCACGACCCAGTGTATACATATCTCAGTATTGATCACAACTCAAACTATATATATTTTGGAATCAACCTCAACCCTGTATAGCTAACTCCAACATTCACATATAGAGTGTCTATGGTTATTCCGAAATATATATAGATGTGTCGACATGATAGGTCGAAACATTGTATACGTGTCTATGGTATCTTAAGATTACATAATATACAATACAAGTTGATTAAGTTATGGTTGGAATAGATTTGTTACCAATTTTCACGTAGCTAAAATGAGTAGTTTTTACCAATTTTGTTTTGCTCGCCATTTCTTCGTTTCTAATCCGTTTTGAGTGATTTAAGCGGCCACGGTTTCGTATTGAACTTGACTTTATGAAACTAAACAGAAAAGGTATAGGTTTATAGTCGGAAATACAAGTTACAAGTCATTTTTGAAAGAGGTAGTCATTTTCGTCGAACGAACGACATCTTGATGACTGTTTTGAAAAACATACTTTCACTTTGAGTTTAACCATCATTTTTGGATATGGTTTCATGTTCATAAGAAAAATCATTTTCCCAGAAGTATAGCCTTTAAATCAAAGTTTTTCATAGTTTTTAATTATCCAAACCAAAACAGCCCCCGGTTGTAACTACGACGGCGTGAATCCGGTTTTATGGTGTTTATCGTGTTTCCTGGTTTTAAATCATTAAGTTAGCATATCATATAGATATATATCATGTGTATAGTTGATTTTAAAAGTGTAGTTAGAAGGATTAACTTTATTTGCGAACAAGTTTAGAATTAACTAAACTATGTTCTAGTGATTACTAGTTTACCACTTCGAATATGATAGCTTTTTATGTATGAATCGAATGATGTTATGAACATCATTACTACCTTAAGTTCCTTGGATAAACCTACTGGAAAATAAAAAAATGGATCTAGCTTCAACGGATCCTTGGATGGCTCGAAGTTCTTGAAGCAGAATCATGACACGAAAACAAGTTCAAGTAAGATCATCACTTGAAATAAGATTGTTATAGTTATAGAAATTGAACCAAAGTTTGAATATGATTATTACCTTGTATTAGAATGATAACCTACTATAAGAAACAAAGATTTCTTGAGGTTGGATGATCACCTTACAAGATTGGAAGTGAGCTAGCAAACTTGAAAGTATTCTGGATTTTATGTAACTAGAACTTGTAGAATTTATGAAGAACACTTAGAACTTGAAGTTAGAACTTGAGAGAGATCAATTAGATGAAGAAAATTGAAGAATAAAAGTGTTTGTAGGTGTTTTTGGTCGTTGGTGTATGGATTAGATATAAAGGATATGTAATTTTGTTTTCATGTAAATAAGTCATGAATGATTACTCATATTTTTGTAATTTTATGAGATATTTCATGCTAGTTGCCAAATGATGGTTCCCACATGTGTTAGGTGACTCACATGGGCTGCTAAGACCTGCTCATTGGAGTGTATATACCAATAGTACATACATCTAAAAGCTGTGTATTGTACGAGTACGAATACGGGTGCATACGAGTAGAATTGTTGATGAAACTGAACGACGATGTAATTGTAAGCATTTTTGTTAAGTAGAAGTATTTTGATAAGTGTCTTGAAGTCTTTCAAAAGTGTATGAATACATATTAAAACACTACATGTATATACATTTTAACTGAGTCGTTAAGTCATCGTTAGTCGTTACATGTAAGTGTTGTTTTGAGACCTTTAGGTTAACGATCTTGTTAAATGTTGTTAACCCAAAGTTTATAATATCAAATGAGATTTTAAATTATTATATTATCATGATATTATGATATATTAATATATCTTAATATGATATATACATTTAAATGTCGTTACAACGATAATCGTTACATATATGTCTCGTTTCGAAATCCTTAAGTTAGTAGTCTTATTTTACTTATGTAGTTCATTGTTAATACACTTAATGATATATTTAATTATCATATTATCATGTTATATATAATATAACAATGTATTAATATGCTTCATATATATTTAGTAAGACGTGGTTATAACGATAATCGTTATATGTATCGTTTCGAGTTTCATACGTCAATAGTCTCCTTTTTAAGTATATAAATTATTGTTACTATTTTTAATGAGATACTTAATGATCATTATATCATGTTAAACATATATATTTATTCATTTATGTATCATCATGTCATATACAACTTATAGCGTTCGTGAATCATTGGTCAAACTGGGTAATCAGACATTTTCAAAATTTCTGTTTCAATTAACCAAGTCTTAACAAGTTTGATTGCTTAACATGTTTGAAAAAGTTCGGGTCACTACAGTACCTACCCTTTAAATAAATTTTGTCCCGAAATTTTAAGCGATTGGAGGTGTTGGCTCATCTTCTGGAAATAAGTGCGGGTACTTCTTCTTCATCTGATCTTCTCGTTCCCAGGTGAACTCGGGTCCTCTACGAGCATTCCATCGAACCTTAACAATCGGTATCTTGTTTTGTTTAAGTCTCTTAACCTCACGATCCATTATTTCAACGGGTTCTTCAATGAATTGAAGTTTTTCATTGATTTGGATTTCGTCCAATGGAATAGTGAGATCTTCTTTAACAAAACATTTCTTCAAATTCGAGACATGAAAAGTGTTATGTACAGCAGCGAGTTGTTGAGGTAACTCAAGTCGGTTAGCTACTGGTCCGACACGATCAATAATCTTGAATGATCCAATATACCTTGGATTTAATTTCCCTCGTTTACCAAATCGAACAACACCTTTCCAAGGTGCAACCTTAAGCATGACCATCTCTCCAATTTCAAATTCTATATCTTTTCTTTTAATGTCGGCGTAGCTCTTTTGTCGATTTTGGGTGGTTTTCAACCGTTGTTGAATTTGGATGATCTTCTCAGTAGTTTCTTGTATTATCTCCGGACCCGTAATCTGTCTATCCCCCACTTCACTCCAACAAATCGGAGACCTACACTTTCTACCATAAAGTGCTTCAAACGGAGCCATCTCAATGCTTGAATGGTATCTATTGTTGTAGGAAAATTCTGCTAACGGTAGATGTCGATCCCAACTGTTTCCGAAATCAATAACACGTGCTCGTAGCATGTCTTCAAGCGTTTGTATCGTCCTTTCGCTCTGCCCATCAGTTTGTGGATGATAGGCAGTACTCATGTCTAGACAAGTTCCTAATGCTTGCTGTAATGTCTGCCAGAATCTTGAAATAAATCTGCCATCCCTATCAGAGATAATAGAGATTGGTATTCCATGTCTGGAGACGACTTCCTTCAAATACAGTCGTGCTAACTTCTCCATCTTGTCATCTTCTCTTATTGGCAGGAAGTGTGCTGATTTGGTGAGACGATCAACTATTACCCAAATAGTATCAAAACCACTTGCAGTCCTTGGCAATTTAGTGATGAAATCCATGGTAATGTTTTCCCATTTCCATTCCGGGATTTCGGGTTGTTGAAGTAGACCTGATGGTTTCTGATGCTCAGCTTTGACCTTAGAACACGTCAAACATTCTCCTACGTATTTAGCAACATCGGCTTTCATACTCGGCCACCAAAAATGTTTCTTGAGATCCTTGTACATCTTCCCCGTTCCAGGATGTATTGAGTATCTGGTTTTATGAGCTTCTCTAAGTACCATTTCTCTCATATCTCTAAATTTTGGTACCCAAATCCTTTCAGCCCTATACCGGGTTCTGTCTTCCCGAATATTAAGATGCTTATCCGATCCTTTGGGTATTTCATCCATTAAATTTCCCTCTTTTAAAACTCCTTGTTGCGCCTCCTTTATTTGAGTAGTAAGGTTATTGTGAATCATTATATTCATAGATTTTACTAGAATGGGTTCTCTGTCCTTCCTGCTCAAGGCGTCGGCTACCACATTTGCCTTCCCCGGGTGGTAACGAATCTCAAAGTCGTAATCATTCAACAATTCAATCCACCTACGCTGCCTCATATTCAGTTGTTTCTGATTAAATATGTGTTGAAGACTTTTGTGGTCGGTATATATAATACTTTTGACCCCATATAAGTAGTGCCTCCAAGTCTTTAATGTAAAAACAACCGCGCCTAATTCCAAATCATGCGTCGTATAATTTTGTTCGTGAATCTTCAATTGTCTAGATGCATAAGCAATCACCTTCGTTCTTTGCATTAATACACAACCGAGACCTTGCTTTGATGCGTCACAATAAATCACAAAATCATCATTCCCTTCAGGCAATGACAATATAGGTGCCGTAGTTAGCTTTTTCTTCAATATCTGAAACGCTTTCTCTTGTTCATCCTTCCATTCAAATTTCTTCCCTTTATGCGTTAATGCAGTCAACGGTTTTGCTATTCTGGAAAAGTCTTGGATGAACCTTCTGTAGTAACCAGCTAGTCCTAAAAACTGGCGTATGTGTTTCGGAGTTTTCGGGGTTTCCCACTTTTCAACAGTTTCTATCTTTGCTGGATCCACCTTAATACCTTCTTTGTTCAGTATGTGACCGAGGAATTGAACTTCTTCCAACCAAAATGCACACTTTGAAAACTTAGCGTACAATTCTTCCTTCCTCAATACTTCTAACACCTTTCTCAAATGTTCACCGTGTTCTTGGTCATTCTTTGATTAAATAAGTATGTCATCAATGAAAACAATGACAAACTTGTCAAGGTATGGTCCACACACTCGGTTCATAAGGTCCATGAAAACAGCTGGTGCATTAGTTAAACCAAACGGCATGACCATAAACTCGTAATGACCGTAACGTGTTCTGAAAGCAGTCTTTGGAATATCATCTTCTTTCACCCGCATTTGATGATACCCGGAACGTAAGTCAATATTTGAATAAACAGACGAGCCTTGTAGTTGATCAAATAAGTCATCGATTCTCGGTAGTGGGTAGCGGTTCTTGATGGTAAGTTTGTTTAACTCTCGGTAGTCGATACACAACCTGAATGTACCATCTTTCTTCTTGACAAACAAAACAGGAGCTCCCCACGGTGATGTGCTTGGTCGAATGAAACCACGCTCTAAAAGTTCTTGTAATTGGCTTTGCAGTTCTTTCATCTCGCTGGGTGCGAGTCTGTAAGCAGCACGAGCTATTGGTGCAGCTCCTGGTATAAGATCTATTTGAAATTCAACGGATCGATGTGGGGGTAATCCCGGTAATTCTTTCGGAAATACATCGGGAAATTCTTTTGCGACGGGAACATCATTGATGCTCTTTTCTTCAGTTTGTACTTTCTCGACGTGTGCTAGAAAATCATAGCAACCTTTTCTTATTAGTTTTTGTGCCTTCAAATTACTAATAAGATGTAGCTTCACGTTGCTCTTTTCTCCGTACACCATTAAAGGTTTTCCTTTTTCTCGTATAATGCGAATTGCATTTTTGTAACAAAAGATCTCTGCTTTCACTTCTTTCAACCAGTCCATACCGATTATCACATCAAAACTCCCTAACTCTACTGGTATCAAGTCAATCTTAAATGTTTCGCTAACCAGTTTAATTTCTCGATTCTGACATATATTATCTGCTGAAATTAATTTACCATTTGCTAATTCGAGTAAAAATTTATTATCCAAAGGCTCAATGGACAACTTAATTTAGCACAAAAATCTCTACTCATATTGCTTCTATCCGCACCCGAATCAAATAAAACGTAAGCAGATTTATTGTCAATAAGAAACGTACCCGTAACAAGCTCCGGGTCTTCCTGTGCCTCTGCCGCATTAATCTTGAAAACTCTTCCGCGGCCTTGTCCATTCGTGTTCTCCTGGTTCGGGCAATTTCTAATAATGTGGCCCGGTTTTCCACATTTATAACAAACTACATTGGCATAACTTGCTCCGACACTACTTGCTCCGCCATTACTCGTTCCGACACCATTTGTTCCTTTCGTTCTGTTAACCCCTGGTCCGTAGACCTCACACTTCGCCGCGCTATGACCATTTCTTTTACACTTGTTGCAAAATTTGGTGCAGAACCCCGAGTGATACTTTTCACACCTTTGGCATAGCTGCTTCTGATTGTTGTTATTGTTGCGGTTATTATTGTTGTTGGGATGATTGTTGTAGTTGCTGTTGTTGTTGTTGTTGTTGTTGTTGTTGGGCCGTTTGTTGTAGTTGCGATTGATGTTGCGATTGTTGGGATAGTTGTTGCGATTATTGTTGTAATTGCTGTTGTTGTATTGGTGATTCTTATCACCGTTTTCCTCCCACTTTCTTTTGACTTGCTTCACATTGGCCTCTTCCGCAGTCTGTTCTTTAATTCTTTCTTCAATCTGGTTCACTAGTTTGTGAGCCATTTTACATGCCTGTTGTATGGAGGCGGGCTCGTGTGAACTTATATCTTCTTGGATTCTTTCCTGTAATCCTTTCACAAACGTGTCGATCTTCTCTTCCTCATCTTCGAACACTCCCGGACACAATAGGCATAATTCTGTGAATCATCTTTCGTACGTGGTAATATCAAATCCTTGGGTTCGTAACTGAGACGACCCGACCCAATCCTCCTGGACGGAGTCATCAACACTTGGTCTCATTGCGATGATCGACTCCAAGTAATGTCCTTAGTATGAGCTAATGCACAGCGGAAGACTTAATTCGTACCTGAGAATAACATGCTTAAAAATGTCAACATAAAGTTGGTGAGATATATAGGTTTGATGCTAGCAGCGTTATAACTATGGACCACAAGATTTAAAGTTTATACATAATACACTCCTCGTGTATAGAAAAGACGTTGAGCACTTGGTAACCATACTTAACATTTAAATCACAGCAGCATACTCTTAAATAAACCCTACACCGTACCAAGTGTAGTAACGAAACGAAGTACTGTGCAACCGTTAAATGCTGGTCGTCCAGCCCGGTTGGGGTTGTCAGGCCCGATAGATCTATCAACAGGATTCGCGTTTACGCTCCTCACGTAAATACTAGCTACCAAGTATAAAGAGATATGCCATGGTACAACTCAACGTAGAATTTATATTTTCGATCACTTGTGTCCATAACGTAAATCATTTATAAAAATAGCGCATGTATTCTCAGCCCAAAATATTTAGAGTTTAAAAAAGGACTATATACTCACCTAATGTATTTTGTAGTAAAAATACATATAACATCATTGAACAATTGTTGGGTTGGCCTCGGATTCACGATCCTATATCAAGTATATATATTAACACATATAATTGTACTCAAATAATTTCACCTATATATTATTTATATATATTTAGTGTTGTAGTTATATAAAATTTATACTCAGATCGCAGTTAGAATATATATATTTTATTTATTATATCTTAACTTACATATTATCTATATTTATTCTGTATATATAAAAATAATTAGTGTTTATAGTTATATCAATATATATATACATATATAAATTAGTATTATATTAATAATTTATTATATGTATCAAAAATTATGTTTAATATATGTTTACATGTCTAGTATTTATTTTTAATAATAAACAAAAATGATAGTTTTTAATACTAATAATAATAATAATAATAATAATAATAATAATAATAATAATAATAAAAATGATAATAATAATAATAATAATAATAATAATAAAATTGTCAGAGAGGCTACCTTAATGTTCAAGCCTAAAAAAATAAACGCCTCTGCTCAGGCTTGAACCCAAGACCTCTCGTTCAACATTCACTCCCCCAACCAACTGTTCTGCTCGCTCATTTCTGTTTTACTATACTCGATTATTTATTTAATATATATGTTACGGTTTATCATCATCATCAATCCTATCATTTTCTTTTTCGGCTCCCATAAAACCGAATCTGGACCTCGTACAGGATCACAGCCCAAAAACAGCCCAACTTGAAGAATCTAGTCCTCGGCCCATCAATACTTTTCCTAAGTCCAAGTTACACAAATCCAAACATATATGTTTTTATGTAAATCGAACAGGGACTTGTGGGGTTCGTTTCTTTCTTGTCATACCAGCACAGAAACACAATTAAGAAAAATAATAGTTACATATCATTAAGAATAATCAAATGATTTGAGGTGGGGTTGTGATTGTCGGCCATCATATGAAAGAGGAAGAAAATACCACACGTTAGCAGTTTTATATTATCACTCATTTTTACAAACTGCATATATAACTTTATAACGGCAGTATGTTAGTGTCTCGAACAAATAACCTTATCTATCATGGGTTGATTAGAGAGTGGTTGGCGATCACGAAAAGAACAGAAATATAGCCGTAGCGAATTGTAGGTGGTTGTTTGGGTACGGTTCTAGTTCAAACCGAAAGTTATTAGCAGCAGTTATTTACGTCAAGTCGTGATGGTTTTGTAGTGTTCACGAAACAGGAAGTTGTCTGGTTATCATCGTACTCGAACAGAAAAACAACTCTAGTAACTGTAGCATAACAGATGTAAATGGTGGTGAAAGGGTCTGAGTAGTGGTGACCGGATGATGATGGATGGTTCGAATAAAAGAAAACAAACAATGAACAACACTCTCAGACAAAAGACAACTCAACGATGGTTATGAGATTGGGATTGGGTCGACTTATGGTAGTGGTAGGGTGGTGGTTTAAGTTAATGATGGTGGTGATTTTAAATGGGTTTCGATTAGTGTGGCTATGGGGTGATTCGAACGGGAATGAAGGTGATGGACATGGTGGAGATGTTGGTTGGTTTATAGAGGATTGTAACCGGAAAATATACTTCGATCAATAGAAGTTGCAAGTGGGTGTTGATAGTAGTTGACGTGGTCTAGTAGTGGAGTATGGTGGTTGTAGAAGATGGTGTTGGGTTTTTGGTAATAGAAGAGATAAGTGATGTTTAAATAGGTTGTCGAAAAGAAAGAAGGCAATTGGTGGGATGGTAGTTTGTAGTTCCTAGTGGTGGTAATCGGCTGTAAATAAAGAGAGACCAGTGGCAGCAGCTTAACGAAGCAAGTGAAAATTGTTTTGGGTTTCGGTTGTAGCACAAAGATGGATCGTGGAGAATGCCGAATCAAGAAGAGAAGGAGGAGAGGGAAGGTGGTATATTTGGTTCTTTATATCTAAGTATATATAAATATAGATAGAAGATGGTTGTGAATGAGATTTAAAACAGAAAACACAGAGATCAATATCAATTAAAAACAGTGGGTGCATTGTCTTGATTGGTGACACAAAATCACGGAAAAACAGAAATCATATTCAATCATTTTGACAATAATCTTATAACTTTAATAATATAATAATAATAATAATAATAATAATAATAATAATAATAATAATAATAATAATAATAATAATAATAATAATATTAATAATATTAATATTAATATTAAAATGTATATTAATAATTCATGAGGTAATGGAAGATTGGAAACGTGTAGAGAAAAATCATGCAAAGAAAAACAAGAATCAATCATGTACAATAACTAAACCAATCTAACACAGTAATTCAATTATTAATTTAAGTTTTGATTCAGATTACGGTTAAAGATCAAATCAAATGAAAACATAATTATATATATCTATTTACAAATATTGGTTCGTGAATCGTGGAAATAGTCAAAAGGGTAATTGATTATCCGAATATAGATTTCAAACTTTCTAGACTCAACAATACAGATTTTGCTTATCGTGTCGGAAACATATAAAGTTTAAGGTTTAAATTTGGTCGGAAATTTCCGGGTCGTTACAGTACCCACCCGTAAAAAAAAATTTCGTCCCCGAAATTTGATCGAGATCGTCATGACTAACAATAAAATGTTTTTATGACGAATAGGAATTGATAACTAGAGTTTTATCACCATTTAGTAATAGTGATAAAACAATTCGATTATGTGAAGCGTACGAGTGAAGCTGTCACAAGAGATTGAGATAGAAATTTAACTTTTGACATAGTCACAGTGAAATTCCGGAATTTAAGGAATTTAAAAGAAAATCTTGGAAATCTAAAAGATTTGATTCTTCGGCGAATAAGGAAATTATGATCTTCTTTGATTTAATGCAATAATCTGTTTCAATTTCTTTGTCGGATATATTACTATAAATCCAACTCCTTTACTTTCTTACTTCCATACCTCACATCTTCTATTCTTTCCTCCTTGATTCATACTTTAAAGTATTCATCAATATGCTTCACCAAATCCTGATTCTTAATATACTTCTAACTTTTGTATCTGTAATTCTTCTTTTCTACCTACCACCATAAGAATCTATTTACTTCTACTATACTCTTGTGCTCATAGTGTTTCTAATTCTCCCGTGTCTTTATATTGCTATATGCATTGATATACACGGTTTGAAATTTCGGGGTTATTATCGAGCTTTATATTCTTCATTATTTTTCGGAGCTTCATGCTTTCGTTTTCTCTTCCCAACTTCAAGTCAAGCGAGTAATGGTCCAGAATTCGTAGGTATGAGTTTCGGAATGAACATAGCTAATGCTCTTGAAAAGAAATGGTAATGGCACGATTTTGATTTGTCAGATTATCAGAATATCCTGGAAAAGATAGAACTATCAAGATGATATGTTCCTAATATGTTTGGAGATTAGATAGAATAGCCGTGTAACATGGCACATGATGATGGTACTGTGAATCATCACATTCCATTAGAAACTCAGCATGACTTACTGTAATATAATGAAGTTGATCAAGTTCCATTATATTATACTAATTCATGCATCAGTTCCCAACACTGCTTCAGAACATTCCTATTTTAAACTCGAAGGTTTTAGAATTTAGAGACTAACACAGTTTCTTTTATATTGTAACGCAGATATTACGGAGAGATAAATATTCTTAGATAAGAATACTTATGAAAATATCTTCAGAAATATTGAGAATATTTATAATGAAAGGCACGATGATATCGTAAATCTTCTATCATTGATGGATAACGAGGAAGATTTATCTGTGAAGGTTTAGAATGAGAAGTAAGGTGTTTGCTAATGATTTCAACAGGTACGGAATCATTTGGATCCTTTGAAGTCAAGTTTAGTTTTCACGATTTTTTTCACGGCCTCCTTCATACTTTGCTCAAACCTTTTTCCAGTTTTCAACCTTCTTTTTTTTTCGGAGCTTTACCAGTACACTGTACTGTATCATCAAACTTTTGACCGTTAAAGTCGTTTACAGTTTTTGCTGCTTTATCAGCATTTCAAGAACTACTTCATAGTCCAGGGTGTTTTTCAGAAACTTCACATTCGAGATATGTAACTCTTAGGGATAGATGTTTTCGGTATAACTGGGAGAATTTCTACGAGATTTTCAAAATACTGATTTCGGATTTCGCCAAAGAGATAACGAGTTGCTGGTACATCTGATGATGATATCGTAGAATATAAAAGGTTCTTCGGTAACGATGGCTAAAGGACAAGGTATAAATATCGAGGTTTTAATAAAAATAGTCTTTCTGGGAAGTCGAAGTGAAGCTGTGACAAAATTAGCTTCTTGAAAAGGAATTGTAGGATTGTTTTTGCTAATAAATGGCAAAGAATTCAACACGGTATGTGTTAAACTATGAATTTGGTTTCGAGAGTTTTTCGGGTGCATATCTGTATGCATGAATCTTTCTTCCATAGACGAGGTGCAGCTGGTTCAACTTCTCGATCGAGGTATTTTCAAGAATTATGATAGGTTTGAATGCGGGTTGTAGTCATCAAGATACAAATGAGGTTTAAAATAGAATCAAGTGGAAAACTTGAAGAATTGTTTAGTTTCATATGTTATAAACAGCATTTTAACTCATTTTAATTGTCCAAAGTTAGCAGTCCAATAGTCCAATTGTCCAATAGTCAAATAAATTCATATATAATTTAGATATATAATATTCGAATTACTTAATACGTATCGTGACCCGTGTACCGGTCTCAGTGTCGATCACAACTCAAAGTATATATATATTTTGGAATCAACTCCGACCCTGTATAGCCATCTCCCACCTTCACATATAGAGTGTCTACGGTTGTTCCGAAATATATATATAGATGGGTCAATATGATAAGTCGAAACCTTGTATACGTATCCCGTTATTTAAAGTGCATAAAATAAATAAATATATATCATGACCCATTATACAACGTGTTGTCTCAGAATTAATCCGACGTATTGTTGTACATGTGTCCCGACAGTATGTACAATACAGAAATTAAAATTGCGAGAATGTAAATTGCGATAAATTAAATGTTATTCAGTTAGCTGGGAACAGTTAGCTAGGAACAGTTAGCGTGGAATCTTAACAATATTTCAATTAGTTAATCCGTTTGTTTCTAACAAATTTTTAATTTGTCCAATGTTTCTTCATTATGCCACTTGTTGGATTCTGATAGGTCAAAATCCAAATATGAAATTTGAATGGAAATGGTTATTCGATGGTGAACGGATACGTATATCGGTGGTTGTAGGTAGGATAGTAGATGACCGTTGAATAAGATTCGAAGAATATACAGTGTAACTTTTTAATGTGAAGTCTAAATATTCTTCGGGTACTACCTACCCGTTAAAATATTTTCATCATTAATAGTTTGTACGAAGGAATTTTTAATTACAATCTTTATGAAAATATACTTGCATATATATTTTCTTCGGATGTAATCATGAATCTAATGAGTCAATAAAATATTAAACTCATTTGATTTATCGTTAATACTAGATTACATAATCTCTAAAACTTTAGAAATTACATAATCGTCATGTCGAACGAAAATAAATGATGTAGAATGATACGTATAGTGAAGATAATCGATATAGAATGATATGTAGAACGAAAATCATACTCGAAATGCAGATGGTGATATTGAGACGTGTGATGTTGATATCCGAGGTACAGATTGTGATGTTGAGGTTTATGACGCGGTTGTGGTTGGGGTGATAAGGGTACTGTTGGCGTTGATGATGGTGGTACGGATTATGCTGCTGGTGCTGCTGCTGGTGTTTGCAACCTTCGCACCATGTTCTCCAAAGCCGTCACGCAAGCCCGAAGTTCGTTAACTTCTGCTAATACACCGAGATGATTGGTGATTGGAGCGAGCGAATGAATAAGATTCGAAATATGGGATAATATATAATCGTGACGAGATACTGGAGAGATGAGAGAGGAAATGGTTTCTCGAACAGGTTCGCCGGTAAGTGCTTCAGGTTCATCGCCAAGTGAGCAATTTGGTGGATGGAAGGGATCTTCGACGTGAAATGATTTTCGGATATCGGATGATATTCTAGCTATATAGAATATCTATATATATAATACTAAAGATTTCGTAAACTACAGAGGAACCTACGGCATATGTCAGGCAAGTCTACAGATGCGCTAAGATATGAATTTTTGTCTATACACTGTCGATGCACTAAATGCAGTAAGACATGTCTAGACTAAAGAATGATAAGCAGGCAATTCCCTAAGGATGATAAGCAGATGGTTTCCGACTAGAAATGATAAGCAAAACTTTTTGACAGGTAGACACGGTCAAAGTCCAGACTCACTAATGTATCCTAACAACTACCAGTTAGACACACTAATGCAAGGCCTGGTTCGCTAAGACCAACGCTCTGATACCACATGAGACGACCCGACCCAATCCTCCTGGACGGAGTCATCAACACTTGGTCTCATTGCGATGATCGACTCCAAGTAATGTCCTTAGTATGAGCTAATGCACAGCGGAAGACTTAATTCGTACCTGAGAATAACATGCTTAAAAATGTCAACATAAAGTTGGTGAGATATATAGGTTTGATGCTAGCAGCGTGATAACTATGGACCACAAGATTTAAAGTTTATACATAATACACTCCTCGTGTATAGAAAAGACGTTGAGCACTTGGTAACCATACTTAACATTTAAATCACAGCAGCATACTCTTAAATAAACCCTACACCGTACCAAGTGTAGTAACGAAACGAAGTACTGTGCAACCGTTAAATGCTGGTCGTCCAGCCCGGTTGGGGTTGTCAGGCCCGATAGATCTATCAACAGGATTCGCGTTTACGCTCCTCACGTAAATACTAGCTACCAAGTATAAAGAGATATGCCATGGTACAACTCAACGTAGAATTTATATTTTTGATCACTTGTGTCCATAACGTAAATCATTTATAAAAATAGCGCATGTATTCTCAGCCCAAAATATTTAGAGTTTAAAAAAGGACTATATATTCACCTAATGTATTTTGTAGTAAAAATACATATAACATCATTGAACAATTGTTGGGTTGGCCTCGGATTCACGAACCTATATCAAGTATATATATTAACACATATAATTGTACTCAAATAATTTCACCTATATATTATTTATATATATTTAGTGTTGTAGTTATATAAAATTTATACTCAGATCGCAATTAGAATATATATATTTTATTTATTATATCTTAACTTACATATTATCTATATTTATTCTGTATATATAAAAATAATTAGTGTTTATAGTTATATCAATATATATATACATATATAAATTAGTATTATATTAATAATTTATTATATGTATCAAAAATTATGTTTAATATATGTTTACATGTCTAGTATTTATTTTTAATAATAAACAAAAATGATAGTTTTTAATACTAATAATAATAATAATAATAATAATAATAATAATAATAATAATAATAAAAATGATAATAATAATAATAATAATAATAATAATAATAATAATAATAATAATAATAATAATAATAATAAAATTGTTAGAGAGGCTACCTTAATGTTCATGCCTAAAAAAATAAACGCCTCTGCTCAGGCTTGAACCCAAGACCTCTCGTTCAACATTCACTCCCCCAACCAACTGTTCTGCTCGCTCATTTCTGTTTTACTATACTCGATTAGTTATTTAATATATATGTTACGGTTTATCATCATCATCAATCCTATCATTTTCTTTTTCGGCTCCCATAAAACCGAATCTGGACCTCGTACAGGATCACAGCCTAAAAACAGCCCAACTTGAAGAATCTAGTCCTCGGCCCATCAATACTTTTCCTAAGTCCAAGTTACACAAATCCAAACATATATGTTTTTATGTAAATCGAACAGGGACTTGTGGGGTTCGTTTCTTTCTTGTCATACCCGCACAGAAATACAATTAAGAAAAATAATAGTTACATATCATTAAGAATAATCAAATGATTTGAGGTGGGGTTGTGATTGTCGGCCATCATATGAAAGAGGAAGAAAATACCACACGTTAGCAGTTTTATATTATCACTCATTTTTACAAACTGCATATATAACTTTATAACGGCAGTATGTTAGTGTCTCGAACAAATAACCTTATCTATCATGGGTTGATTAGAGAGTGGTTGGCGATCACGAAAAGAACAGAAATATAGCGGTAGCGAATTGTAGGTGGTTGTTTGGGTACGATTCTAGTTCAAACCGAAAGTTATTAGCAGCAGTTATTTACGTCGAGTCGTGATGGTTTTGTAGTGTTCACGAAACAGGAAGTTGTCTGGTTATCATCATACTCGAACAGAAAAACAACTCTAGTAACTGTAGCATAACAGATGTAAATGGTGGCGAAAGGGTCTGAGTAGTGGTGACCGGATGATGATGGATGGTTCGAATAAAAGAAAACAAACAATGAACAACACTCTCAGACAAAAGACAACTCAACGATGGTTATGAGATTGGGATTGTGTCGACTTATGGTAGTGGTAGGGTGGTGGTTTAAGTTAATGATGGTGGTGATTTTAAATGGGTTTCGATTAGTGGGGCTATGGGGTGATTCGAACGGGAATGAAGGTGATGGACATGGTGGAGATGTTGGTTGGTTTAAAGAGGATTGTAACCGGAAAATATGCTTCGATCAATAGAAGTTGCAAGTGGGTGTTGATAGTAGTTGACGTGGTCTAGTAGTGGAGTATGGTGGTTGTAGAAGATGGTGTTAGGTTTTTGGTAATAGAAGAGATAAGTGATGTTTAAATAGGTTGTCGAAAAGAAAGAAGGCAATTGGTGGGATGGTAGTTTGTAGTTCCTAGTGGTGGTAATCGGCTGTAAATAAAGAGAGACCAGTGGCAGCAGCTTAACGAAGCAAGTGAAAATTGTTTTGGGTTTCGGTTGTAGCACAAAGATGGATCGTGGAGAATGCCGAATCAAGAAGAGAAGGAGGAGAGGGAAGGTGGTATATTTGGTTCTTTATATCTAAGTATATATAAATATAGATAGAAGATGGTTGTGAATGAGATTTAAAACAGAAAACACAGAGATCAATATCAATTAAAAACAGTGGGTGCTTTGTCTTGATTGGTGACACAAAATCACGGAAAAACAGAAATCATATTCAATCATTTTGACAATAATCTTATAACTTTAATAATATAATAATAATAATTAGAATAATAATAATAATAATAATAATAATAATAATAATAATAATAATAATAATAATAATAATAATAATAATAATAATAATAATAATAATAATAATAATAATAATAATAATAATAATAATATTAATATTAAAATGTATATTAATAATTCATGAGGTAATGGAAGATTGGAAACGTGTAGAGAAAAATCATGCAAAGAAAAACAAGAATCAATCATGTACAATAACTAAACCAATCTAACACAGTAATTCAATTATTAATTTAAGTTTTGATTCAGATTACGGTTAAAGATCAAATCAAATGAAAACATAATTATATATACCTATTTACAAATATTGGTTCGTGAATCGTGGAAATAGTCAAAAGGGTAATTGATTATCCGAATATAGATTTCAAACTTTCTAGACTCAACAATACAGATTTTGCTTATCGTGTCGGAAACATATAAAGTTTAAGGTTTAAATTTGGTCGGAAATTTCAGGGTCGTTACAGTAACCCTCTAAGTTCTGTCTTGAGCTTATTGACCTCGGTTCTGGGACGGTACTTCTCGTTCATTAAGTGCTTGAATGCTGACCACGATAGTGCGTAAGCATCATCTTGTCCCACTTGCTCTAGATAGGTATTCCACCATGTTAACGCAGAACCTGTGAATGTATGCGTAGCGTACTTCACTTTGTCCTCTTCAGTACACTTACTTATGGCAAACACCGATTCGACCTTCTCGGTCCACCGTTTCAATCCGATCGGTCCTTCGGTTCCATCAAATTCCAAAGGTTTGCAGGCAGTGAATTCTTTGTAGGTGCATCCTACACGATTTCCTGTACTGCTAGATCCAAGGTTATTGTTGGTATGTAGCGCAACATGTACTGCGGCTATGTTTGAAGCAACAAAGGTGTCACGACCCTACTTTTTCCGTTATCTTTTTCAGTTAATTATTTAATGGCCGTTAACTGTTAGTGTGCCACGTCATTTCTATGACCTATATTATTATTTTTGTAATAATATATATATATTAACTATTGTGTGTTATGTGAATATTTGTATTCATATTTTAATTTATGCGTTTCTACGTCTCGCGGATTTCCATCCGGCGAATCTTTTCGGTTTTAAAACCAACGGACGCGTTTTCGGGATTTTTAAATCCTAAATATTTTAAATATGATATTTTAAGATCATATTATTATATAGTGTATTTATATTTATTTTTCGTCGCGCGTTTGTTATCTTTCCGGATTTTTAATCGCGTAAGTGCGTTTTCGCGTTTCGGGACTCGTTCAGGCTTTCGGGCCATCAGGAATTAAACATTTAAGTGAGATGGGCTAAGTGGGACCCACCCCACCCCTTGAATCGGCCGAATGGATGGGGAGGGGATATCCCCTTTTGTTTTCAATTTTTCTCATTTATTTTTATTCCATATTTTCCATCTAAACCTAATTTTGTGCTCTCCTCCTCTCTTCTTTTTTTTGGGTGACACCACCACCAACCTTCATCATCATCATCATCTAAAATTATAGCTTGGATCATCAATTGATTAACTCCAACGCGTTCCTCTCTTCATTCTCTACGCGATAACATCAATCGTTTCTCGATTAGGGTATAAACCCTAACCCTAGAATTTTCAATTTTTCATTTATTTTCTGTATTTTGATGATTATTTAGTAGTATGATGTTTGTGGATTATTGTAATGATGTTTGTATGCATAGATGTACTCATAATTGCATGTTTTCGGTTTATAAAATTCTGGACAGCAGCTATTTAGTGTATTCTGGGTTTGTGACTGATATAAAAGTTAAAATAAACTATATAGATGAGTTCCTCTCATCAAGACATTAATTTTAGACTCCGGATTCATGTCGTTTCGATTCCCGGAGCCCTAGTTATGATCAAATTACTATTTTGTTAAAATTGAAATGTGGATTGACATGGAACCAGGTTTGGTCCGACTTTGTGGCCTTCCTTGGAGTCTTTAGGGTGTGTTAGTATGTTAGGACTGATGGTGGGACGAACTTTCATGTTCGGGTCACCTAAATCCGAGCCACGGTTCACCCGGTATGACTAAAACACGGTTTCGAGTAAATTGAAGGTCCAAGTGGTGTCATGGCTGATTACCATGACTTGTGGACTGTTCTTGGTGTGTTCTTGAGTGCACCACTGTGTTGGGTGGTTTGAATAGGCGGAGATGCATATAAGGCTCGCCAGAAATCGACACCCGGGGCTCAAGATACGACCCGATGAACTTTTGAATTAAAACTTGTGATTAATTCTAAAACTTATGATAAAAATAATGAATTTCATTATTAATTAATTTCTTATGATAAAAGAAGTAATTATTATTATTTAAGACTTATGATATAAATATTTATTATATCATTTAATCATTATTTATGATTTAATTAACATTTTAATTTAACTTACGATTAATAATACTTTTATTATTATTGGAAAATACTTATGATAAGTATTAAAATTATTTTATGAGAATATTATTATAAGACTTATAATAAAGATTAAATAATTATTTAATTATTATAAGACTTAATTATTATTTAATTATAATTTAATTATTAAATACTTATGATTTAATAATTATAATTAGAAACTTATGATATGGTTAATAATTCATTATTAATTAATAATACTTATGATATGATTTAAAAATTTATTATTAATTAATAATACTTATATTATGATTAATATTTAATTAATTAATTAAATACTTATGATATATTAATTATATCACTTCAACTTATATTAACTTTAATAATTCATTTTACTTAATTAAACTTATGTTAGGACTTAATTATACACTTTTTACTTTAATAAACATTATAACTTATGTTATTATTATAATTTACACTTTTCAAATTAATGTTGACTATGTTTGACCAAGGTTGACTTTTGAGTTGACTTTCGGTTGACTTTGACTTTCAGTTGACTTTTGTTGACTTTCTAAATAAGGAAACTTTCCTAACTTAAAAACTTTCCAAAAATAGAAACTTTCCAAAAATAGAAACTTTCCAAAAATAGAAACTTTCCAAAAATGGAAACCTGCTAAAAATAGAAACTTTCTATAAATAGAAAGTATGTGTCCGTACGCTGTTCCAGTCAAATCGATGCTTGCCGAGTATTGTTCTATGACTACTTGCAACATGTACAATAGCTATCATACTAAGACTTGACCTAAGTTAGTTATTTATATCGACCTGCTTTATTTATAGGTCGGCGTTGTGATCGTTCCTGATCACTTTACTCTATTTGCTGTTCGCTTGTTTGTGTGGTTTCTTCAGTTGCTTTTAAGGTGAGTTATAGTCCCGTTTTTACATACTTTTCAAAGTATATTTTTTGGATGTGATTACATGCATTTTTATTTACGTTTAGACACAAGTAACAGTTAAATTTAATTATTCATTGTGAGTTGGACAAAAATATTTCCTAGTCTGGTAACTGTAATCATTGGTTTCTACTGGTGAACGTGAATCCTACGGATAGATCTATCGGGTTTGACAACCCCATTTCGAGCTAGTCGCGCTAGCAATTTATAATCGGAATGTTTAGTACTTCATAATTTGTTGTAGATACACTGTCCAAGTGTATATTTTTATTGTGTTTGGCAAGGGTAAATAAAGGGTTAAGTGGTTACCAGGTGACTCATTGATAATGGAATAATGTTTAATGTTTTCTAACATTTTTAAATCTTGTGGTCTAAAGTTTACTTATTATTTAAACCTATAATTCACTCAACCTTTGTGTTGACAGTTTACTTGCATGTTTTCACAGGTACTTGAGTTTTGTGATGCTTCCGCTGTGTTTAGAAGAGTCTGCATGCATTTGGGCAGATTTTATGAAACAATTTATGAAACTTAAGCTTGCATTCTATTTTTGGATAATTTAAACTTGTGGGTTTGTTGGCAAGGTTTTGTGTCAACTTTTGGTTTATTACTATGGTTGGTTGTTTTGAAACTACATATTTTGGTTTGTTTCCTTTTTGGGAAACATTTGAAATAAAAGAATGCAACTTTGTTTATTTAATTTATTTAAGTCCGATCAAGCTGTGGGAGCAACTGACGGATCCGTTAAGTGTTTTGACGAGGTCGTCACATGTGGTATCAGAGCGTTGGTTGTAGGGAACTAGGCGGTCTTATTGTGGTCAACCCGTGGTTATTAGGGTGCATTAGAGTCTAGTCTACAGCCCGACCTTTTTGCTATAGCATTATTATGCATTTCATTTCGTATAAGTTATATTATTAGCTTTCATATTTTTTTTGTATGTGGTTTGCGATTTTGCTGTTTGCAGATGTCGACTTCGAGCGATAACTCTGTTGCTGCTCCTGCTCCACCGTCTCCTGCTAGACGTCGTGTTAATCAACCAGAGATCGATGATCCTGTTCATTACTATTTTTCTACCATTACTCATATGAACCGGGCTTATAATGAGGTGACACGTATTAACGCCCTTAGTGATTGTTTGCGCACTTTGCCACATAATGAAGTTATGGACGAGATCCGTGCCGACATGGGTAACTTTATCACTTTCAAGCATAGGGTTGAGGATGCAAACCGTAAGCGTGATCGAGAAGTTAATGCTAAGTTCGAGGCTCTCGAGAGCACTGTCCATGGGTTGAAGGAAGAGTTGGATGTTGTGAAGGGGAAGTTGCGTAAGTATGAGGATCCTGCTGAGACTCATGCTGGACCAGCTTATCACACCCGCTCTAAGCGAATGTGATGTGATTATTCATATTGATTATCTATTTCATCAGACTTAATGTCCTTTTTATACATACATTTTGGGTTATGTACGGCATTTTGCCGAGGATTTTATTAAGATTTTGTTATGGGATATTTTTCATTATGTATGGATGGTTATTTTTATGACATCTATTATCATTATCATGTTTTATTTCTGATGTTGTGGCTCTTGGCATGTTATATTATGCGTAATATATGTTCATGTATGTTAGGTGCTATGTATGTTGTATGATGTTATCATAAAATATGTATGCATGTGATGGTTATTTCTATAACAATCATAACTGTCATGTTATTACTTATAGTGTTTGTTAACTATTATTTATGATGGTTAATCTTTTCGTGTTTTGATCTATTCCTTTATGACATTAGTATTATTCTTAGTACTAACGGATGTGTTGTTCTATTTTGAAGCTCATGCGTCCAAGAGAGTCCACTGAAGCGCGTATGCAACGCCTGATCAATGAAGGAATTGCTGCTGCTATGGCAGCAAATGCTAATGTTAACGCCAATGCGAACAATAACCAGGTGGGATGCTCCCACAAGACTTTTATGGCTGGTCGACCCCAAGAATTCAGTGGTACGGAAGGACCAATAGGGCTTACTCGTTGGTTCGAGAAGATCGAATCTATTTTCAGGGTCAGTCGGGTCTGTGAAGAGGACAAAGTTAGTTTCGCTAGTTGCACTCTCAAGGATAGTGCCTTGACATGGTGGAACAATCTGGTTAGTAGTTTGGGAAGCGATATAGCTTATGGTTTGGCCTGGAATGATTTTAAGGAAAGATTGATCACCCGCTATAGACCTCGGGGTGAGCTTAAGAAGCTAGAGGTTGAGCTCAAGAATTTGAAAATGCATGGCACCGAGTTAGATGCCTATGAAGAAGGTTTTTCGAGTTAACTTTGCTGTGTCCTAGGGTTTATGCGGATGAGGACCGCAAAATTGAGGCTTACATTGACGGTTTGTCCGAGAAGATTGAACACGGGGTTGAGTCTAGTGAACCCCAGACTATTGAGGCGGTTATGTCTATGGCCCACAAACTTAATGACAAGGTGTTGAGAAGAAGCAAGACTACAGTTGCTGAAACTAGTGAGGAGGTTGTCAAGAAGGCTGATAATGGGAAACGAAAGTGGGATAATAACCGCAATCAAAACCAAAATCAGCAGAAGAAACAGGATACCTCAGGTGCTAACAACAGAAATCAGCGTGTGTGTCCTCGTTGTTATAAAGCTCATGATGGTTACTGCACAGTTACTTGTAAGAGGTGCTCCAAGCAAGGGCACATTGCTAAAGATTGTACAGTGCTTTTGCCGGGTTCTGCTACTCTCGCGGCTGGTGGTAATAATAATAAAGTTGGTAATAGAGGTGGTAACGGTAATGGTAATGGGAAATCGAATAATGGAGGTAATCAAAGGGTTTGTTATGAGTGTGGGAAGCCGGGGCATTTCCGAGATGCTTGTCCCAACAAGAAGACTGCTGAAACTGCACGCGGCTGAGCGTTCAACATTAATGCTAAGGATGCGGAGGAAGATCCTAAGCTTGTTACTGGTACGTTCTCAGTCAACGATTTATCAGTTTATGTACTATTTGATTCAGGGGCTGATTTAAGTTTCGTGTCAAGTAAATTAAGTCCGAGAATCAAAACGCCGTTAACTCCCTTAGACAATACTTATGTTGTTGAAGTAGCTAATGGTAAAGAACTTACTGCTAAGACTGTACATCGTAAATGTAACATTAATCTGGGTGGTAAGGATTTTGAGATAGACTTGATACCGATTGAACTTGGTAGTTTTGATATTGTTATTGGTATGGATTGGTTATCTGCGAACCGTGCTGAGATCGTGTGTTATGATAAGGCTATTCGTATTACTGATGTGTTTGGAGAGCCACTGATGGTCTTTGGAGATAAGAAATGCACACAGTTAAATCTTATTAGATGTATGAAAGTTCGTAAACATCTCCGCAAAGGCTGTCATGCTATTCTTGTTCATATTGTTGATCCTAGTAAGGAAGTGAAGAACGTTGATGACGTTCACATTGTTAGGGATTTTCCCGAGGTGTTTCCCGATGACTTACCTGGCCTTCCGCCGCAACGCGCGGTAGAATTTCAAATTGATCTTGTTCCCAGCGCTGCTCCTGTAGCACGTGCTCCTTATCGTCTTGCGCCTTCCGAACTTCAAGAATTGTCGAGTCAACTCCGTGAGTTGTTAGACAAAGGTTTTATTCGTCCAAGTTGGTCCCCTTGGGGAGCTCCCGTTCTGTTTGTTAAGAAGAAGGATGGTTCTTTTCGTTTATGCATTGATTATTGTGAACTGAATAAGCTCACTGTTAAAAATCGTTATCCTCTACCGAGAATTGATGATCTGTTCGATCAGATTTAGGGTTCTTCTATTTATTCAAAAATTGATCTTCGTTCTGGCTATCATCAGTTGCGTGTTAAAGAATCTGATGTTTCAAAAACTGCTTTTCGCACCCGTTACGGTCACTTTGAATTTCTTGTTATGCCGTTCAGATTGACAAATGCACCTGCTGTGTTCATGGACCTCATGAACCGTGTGTGTAGACCCTATCTGGACAAGTTCGTTATTGTTTTCATCGACGACATCCTTATCTATTCTAAGAGTGATGAAGAGCACGAAGAACACTTGAGGTTAGTGCTTGATTTGTTAAATAAAGAAGAGTTGTACGCTAAGTTCTCTAAGTGTGCTTTTTGGTTAAGAGAAGTTCAGTTCCTTGGTCATATTGTTAATAAACAGGGAATACATGTTGATCCTGCTAAAATTGAGGCGATTGAAAAGTGGGAAACCCCGAAAACTCCTACTCAGATTTGTCAGTTCTTAGGGTTGGCAGGTTATTATCGAAGGTTCATTCAGGATTTCTCTCGTATTGCGAAACCTCTTACTGCTTTAACGCATAAGGGGAAGAAGTATGAGTGGAAGGATGAACAAGAGAATGCTTTTCAGATTTTGAAGAAGAAGTTGACTACCGCTCCGATTTTGTCACTACCGGAGGGTAATGACGATTTTGTTGTTTATTCTGATGCATCGCGACAAGGCTATGGTTGCGTTTTGATGCAACGAAAGAAGGTTATTGCGTATGCATCACGACAGTTGAAGATTCACGAACAGAACTATACAACTCATGATTTAGAGTTGGGGGCTATTGTTTTTGCGCTTAAAATATGGAGACACTATCTTTATGTTGTTAAGAGTACTGTGTACACCGATCACAAGAGTCTTCAACATATCCTCAATCAGAAACAGTTGAACATGAGACAACGAAGATGGATTGAGACGTTGAATGATTATAATTGTGACCTTTTGTATCACCCGGGTAAGGCCAATGTTGTGGCTGATGCATTGAGTCGTAAAGAAAGGACTGAACCTCGCAGGGTTAGGGCCTTGAATATGACAATTAGATCAAACCTCATTAGGCAGATTCTTGAGGCACAACAAGAAGCTTTAAAGGAGGAGAATTTCGTGAAGGAGAATGTAGAAAAGGTAGCTAAGAAGTTCGAAGTACGAGCTGATGGTACTAGGTATTTTGCGGGACGTCTTTGGGTTCTGAAATTTGGAGGTCTTCGACAACTTGTTTTGGATGAGGCTCATAAGTCTAGATACTCTATTCATCTTGGTTCATGAAAGATGTATCAGGATCTTAAGGAGCTGTATTATAATTTGAAAGGTGATGTAGCTAAGTATGTGACTAAGTGTTTGACCTGTGCTAAGGTCAAAGCTGAAATGTCCCGTTCTTATTGATTAAAAACGTTCCATATTAATTGATTTCGTTGCGAGGTTTTGACCTCTATATGAGACGTTTTTCAAAGACTGCATTCATTTTAAAACAAACCATAACCTTTATTTCATCAATAAAGGTTTAAAAAGCTTTACGTAGATTATCAAATAATGATAATCTAAAATATCCTGTTTACACACGACCATTACATAATGGTTTACAATACAAATATGTTACAACAAAATAAGTTTCTTGAATGCAGTTTTTACACAATATCATACAAGCATGGACTCCAAATCTCGTCCTTATTTAAGTATGCGACAGCGGAAGCTCTTAGTATTCACCTGAGAATAAACATGCTTTAAACGTCAACAAAAATGTTGGTGAGTTATAGGTTTAACCTATATATATCAAATCGTAACAATAGACCACAAGATTTCATATTTCAATACACATCCCATACATAGAGATAAAAATCATTCATATGGTGAACACCTGGTAACCGACATTAACAAGATGCATATTTAAGAATATCCCCATCTTCCGGGACACCCTTCGGATATGATATAAATTTCGAAGTACTAAAGCATCTGGTACTTTGGATGGGGTTTGTTAGGCCCAATAGATCTATCTTTAGGATTCGCGTCAATTAGGGTGTCTGTTCCCTAATTCTTAGATTACCAGACTTAATAAAAAGGGGCATATTCGATTTCGATAATTCAACCATAGAATGTAGTTTCACGTACTTGTGTCTATTTGGTAAATCATTTATAAAACCTGCATGTATTCTCATCCCAAAAATATTAGATTTTAAAAGTGGGACTATAACTCACTTTCACAGATTTTTACTTCGTCGGGAAGTAAGACTTGGCCACTGGTTGATTCACGAACCTATAACAATATATACATATATATCAAAGTATGTTCAAAATATATTTACAACACTTTTAATATATTTTGATGTTTTAAGTTTATTAAGTCAGCTGTCCTCGTTAGTAACCTACAACTAGTTGTCCACAGTTAGATGTACAGAAATAAATCGATAAATATTATCTTGAATCAATCCACGACCCAGTGTATACGTATCTCAGTATTGATCACAACTCAAACTATATATATTTTGGAATCAACCTCAACCCTGTATAGCTAACTCCAACATTCACATATAGAGTGTCTATGGTTGTTCCGAAATATATATAGATGTGTCGACATGATAGGTCGAAAAATTGTATACGTGTCTATGGTATCTCAAGATTACATAATATATAATACAAGTTGATTAAGTTATGGTTGGAATAGATTTGTTACCAATTTTCACGTAGCTAAAATGAGAAAAATTATCCAATCTTGTTTTACCCATAACTTCTTCATTTTAAATCCGTTTTGAGTGAATCAAATTGCTATGGTTTCATATTGAACTCTATTTTATGAATCTAAACAGAAAAAGTATAGGTTTATAGTCGGAAAAATAAGTTACAAGTCGTTTTTGTAAAGGTAGTCATTTCAGTCGAAAGAACGACGTCTAGATGACCATTTTAGAAAACATACTTCCACTTTGAGTTTAACCATAATTTTTGGATATAGTTTCATGTTCATAATAAAAATCATTTTCTCAGAATAACAACTTTTAAATCAAAGTTTATCATAGTTTTTAATTAACTAACCCAAAACAGCCCGCGGTGTTACTACGACGGCGTAAATCCGGTTTTACGGTGTTTTTCGTGTTTCCAGGTTTTAAATCATTAAGTTAGCATATCATATAGATATAGAACATGTGTTTAGTTGATTTTAAAAGTCAAGTTAGAAGGATTAACTTTTGTTTGCGAACAAGTTTAGAATTAACTAAACTATGTTCTAGTGATTACAAGTTTAAACCTTCGAATAAGATAGCTTTATATGTATGAATCGAATGATGTTATGAACATCATTACTACCTGAAGTTCCTTGAATGAACCTACTGGAAAAGAGAAAAAAATAGATCTAGCTTCAATGGATCCTTGGATGGCTCAAAGTTCTTGAAGCAAAATCATGACACGAAAACAAGTTCAAGTAAGATCATCACTTGAAATAAGATTGTTATAGTTATAGAAATTGAACCAAAGTTTGAATATGATTATTACCTTGTATTAGAATGATAACCTACTGTAAGAAACAAAGATTTCTTGAGGTTGGATGATCACCTTACAAGATTGGAAGTGATCTAGCAATCTTGAAAGTATTCTTGATTTTATGAAACTAGAACTTTTGGAATTTATGAAGAACACTTAGAACTTGAAGATAGAACTTGAGAGAGATCAATTAGATGAAGAAAATTGAAGAATGAAAGTGTTTGTAGGTGTTTTTGGTCGTTGGTGTATGGATTAGATATAAAGGATATGTAATTTTGTTTTCATGTAAATAAGTCATGAATGATTACTCATATTTTTGTAATTTTATGAGATATTTCATGCTAGTTGCCAAATGATGGTTCCCACATGTGTTAGGTGACTCACATGGGCTGCTAAGAGCTGATCATTGGAGTGTATATACCAATAGTACATACATCTAAAAGCTGTGTATTGTACGAGTACGAATACGGGTGCATACGAGTAGAATTGTTGATGAAACTGAACGAGGATGTAATTGTAAGCATTTTTGTTAAGTAGAAGTATTTTGATAAGTGTCTTGAAGTCTTTCAAAAGTGTATGAATACATATTAAAACACTACATGTATATACATTTTAACTGAGTCGTTAAGTCATCGTTAGTCGTTACATGTAAATGTTGTTTTGAAACCTTTAGGTTAACGATCTTGTTAAATGTTGTTAACCCAATGTTTATAATATCAAAAGAGATTTTAAATTATTATATTATCATGATATTATGATGTACGAATATCTCTTAATATGATATATATACATTAAATGTCGTTACAACGATAATCGTTACATATATGTCTCGTTTCAAAATCATTAAGTTAGTAGTCTTGTTTTTACATATGTAGTTCATTGTTAATATACTTAATGATATGTTTACATATCATAATATCATGTTAACTATATATATAACCATATATGTAACGACCCGCACTTTTTCGATCGTTCTATACTTATAAGATTAATATTTACATAAATTAAACCTTACCAACATGATAAGCAATCCAAATTGTCGAGACTTATGTTTTTCGAAAAGAGTTTTACACAACGTTTGACCGTCTAGTTTGACCGATGATATCACGAACTATACAATATATGATAATTATACGTTTGTGTATATATATGTATATATACATATTTAACATGACCTAAGAATGTTTTAATATCTCATTTTGTATTAATAACAATAAGTTATAAGTATATTTTGAAACTACTAACTTAAGTTTTCAAAACGATAACCATACGTAACGTTATTTGACTTAAATACTTATGACCTATAATGTTTATACATATATCGTATAAGTAATGTATTTAATCACTTTTAAAGACTTAAATACATAAAACAATATAAGTATATTTACAAAAGATAACTATATTTGAATCCTCGTTCCGTTTTCTCAAAGATTTCTATACGTATACCTAGGGTATATGTACCCGTATCATACGCAGCTTCTAGATGTATTTACTATTGGTATATACCAATAAAAATCTGCTCCTTAGCAGCCTTAAATGATTAAGAAACATGTGGAACCAACCATTTTTCAAGTAGCATGAATTATTTAGCAAGAAAACAAAGTTAGGTATTTTTTTTTCCTTTATAACCTAAAAACGTTTTTATGCATGCACACCATTTCTTCACCCCATTTTCTCATACTTACACTTCCATTTCTCTCTCAAAATACTCTTAACTTCATACTTGATCATCTCCAAGCATTTTCCCCATCATTTAGCTTCAAAAACCTTACTTAATCACCATAAGAAAACCATACAAAAACACTTTAAGAAATCCTTCCAAGAACACAAACTTACTTCCAATCTTTCATCCAATTCCATCACCCTTTTGGTTCTAGCTTTTTACTCCTCTTTTACAGCAACCTTGTCCAAGGAACTTGAGGTAGAATCTATGTTCATAACCTTATTCGATTCATATATATATAGCTATCTTATTTTGTGGTATAAAATTTTAACAACAAGAACATAGTTTGAATGTTTTCAAACTTGTTTGCAAACTAAATAGATCCTTCTAACTTAACTTTTAAAATACTTCAAGACCTGTAATATATCATAAATATATGCTAATTTAACAAGGTATAACTTGGTTTTTCAAAACGAGATCGGATATCTAAGACTTGTTTAACTTCGGGATTAATTGGGAAAAATTAAATAAAATCACATATTTCTAAGATAACATGATATTTTATATATATGTACTTATAATTCAATTTTATATGGTTCAGGATCACCCGCAAACAACACGAGAAGATTAATCATAAGATCCCATGTTTGTACGCAACACGTCATTTGACAACACCGGTACCGTGGGTCAAGATTAATCTCGACCAATACATATACGATGGGGTTTTATTTATTTCGTTAGGGGGTTTTATTTATTTCATTGCGGGTATATTAAACATCTAAAAATGAACCATTAAAATTGAATTACTAACAACGAACTGCTAACTACGGACTAAGGAATTATTCAAAGTATTAAAAGTATAACAAGTATATATATGTGACGTTTGTTTAAAAAGAAAAGGTATTGATATATTATATATGGATAGGTTCGTGATATCAACCGGAGACCAAGTCAAATTATATATATATCTTCAAGACGAAAGTGAGTATATAGTCCCACTTTTAAACTCTAAATATTTCAGGATGAGAATACATGTATTTTATGTTTTACGATATGGACACAAGTAACTGAAAAATATATTCTACGTTGAGTTGTACCACTGGCATACTTCCCTGTAGCTTGGTAACTGTTATTTACAGCGGTATTGTAAACGCGAATCCTGTTGATAGATCTATCGGGCCTGACAACCCCAACCGGACTGGACGACCAGTATTCAACGGTTGCACAGTACTTCGTTTCGTGACTACACTTGGTACGGTGTAGTAAGATTTCATAATAAAGGGAATATGCGACGTGATTAAATGTTAAGTATGGTTACCAAGTGCTCAACCACTTAGAATATTTTTTATTAAAATGTTTATATATGAAATCTTGTGGTCTATATTTATATCGCTGCCGGCATTAAACCTATATCTCACCAACTTTATGTTGACCTTTTAAAACATGTCTATTCTCAGGTGATTACTAAAGCTTCCGCTGCATTATGTTGAATTTGAGCAGGATCTTGCGTACGCATATTTGTGTCAAAAATAAAACTGCATACCCAAGGATTTGTGTTGTAAAATATGCTCGAAATCGTGTTGTTATCATTATATGTAAAGTTTGTAAGTCGAAGATTATCGCTAAACGATAATCATCTTTTTATTGTCTAAAGCTTGTAACAAAAATAATGGTTATGGTTTGTAATGTATAATATATGCAGTTTCTCTTTTAAAAATGTCGCATATAGAGGTCAATACCTCGCAATGAAATCATACGTTATCTAACACGTTCTTATGGTTAAGGACGGGTTATGACAATATATATGTCATCATATAGTTTTTACAAGTTTTAACGTTCGTGAATCACCGGTCAACTTGGGTGGTCAATTGTCTATATGAAACCTATTTCAATTAATCAAGTCTTAACAAGTTTGATTGCTTAACATGTTGGAAACATTTAATCATGTAAATATCAATCTCAATTAATATATATAAACATGGAAAAGTTTGGGTCACTACAGTACCTACCCGTTAAATAAATTTCGTCCCGAAATTTTAAGCTGTTGAAGGTGTTGACGAATCTTCTGGAAATAGATGCGGGTATTTCTTCTTCATCTGATCTTCACGCTCCCAGGTGAACTCGGGTCCTCTACGAGCATTCCATCGAACCTTAACAATTGGTATCTTGTTTTGCTTAAGTGTTTTAACCTCACGATCCATTATTTCGACGGGTTCTTCGATGAATTGAAGTTTTTCGTTGATTTGGATTTCATCTAACGGAATAGTGAGATCTTCTTTAGTAAAACATTTCTTCAAATTCGAGACGTGGAAAGTGTTATGTACAGCCGCGAGTTGTTGAGGTAACTCAAGTCGGTAAGCTACTGGTCCGACACGATCAATAATCTTGAATGGTCCAATATAACTTGGATTTAATTTCCCTCGTTTACCAAATCGAACAACGCCTTTCCAAGGTGCAACTTTAAGCATGACCATCTCTCCAATTTCAAATTCTATATCTTTTCTTTTAATGTCAGCGTAGCTCTTTTGTCGACTTTGGGCGGTTTTCAACCGTTGTTGAATTTGGATGATCTTCTCGGTAGTTTCTTGTATAATCTCCGGACCCGTAATCTGTCTATCCCCCACTTCACTCCAACAAATCGGAGACCTGCAATTTCTACCATAAAGTGCTTCAAACGGCGCCATCTCAATGCTTGAATGGTAGCTGTTGTTGTAGGAAAATTCTGCTAATGGTAGATGTCGATCCCAACTGTTTCCGAAATCAATAACACATGCTCGTAGCATGTCTTCAAGCGTTTGTATCGTCCTTTCGCTCTGCCCATCAGTTTGTGGATGATAGGCAGTACTTATGTCTAGACGAGTTCCTAATGCTTGCTGTAATGTCTGCCAGAATCTTGAAATAAATCTGCCATCCCTATCAGAGATAATAGAGATTGGTATTCCATGTCTGGAGATGACTTCCTTCAAATACAGTCGTGCTAACTTCTCCATCTTGTCATCTTCTCTTATTGGCAAGAAGTGTGCTGATTTGGTGAGACGATCAACTATTACCCAAATAGTATCAAAACCACTTGCAGTCCTTGGCAATTTAGTGATGAAATCCATGGTAATGTTTTCCCATTTCCATTCCGGGATTTCAGGTTGTTGAAGTAGACCTGATGGTTTCTGATGCTCAGCGTTGACCTTAGAACACGTCAAACATTCTCCTACGTATTTAGCAACATCGGCTTTCATACCCGGCCACCAAAAATGTTTCTTGAGATCCTTGTACATCTTCCCCGTTCCAGGATGTATTGAGTATCTGGTTTTATGAGCTTCTCTAAGTACCATTTCTCTCATATCTCCAAATTTTGGTACCCAAATCCTTTCAGCCCTATACCGGGTTCCGCCTTCCCGAATATTAAGATGCTTCTCCGATCATTTGGGTATTTCATCCTTTAAATTTCCCTCTTTTAAAACTCCTTGTTGCGCCTCCTTTATTTGAGTAGTAAGGTTATTATGAATCATTATATTCATAGATTTTACTCGAATGGGTTCTCTGTCCTTCCTGCTCAAGGCATCGGCTACCACATTTGCCTTCCCCGGGTGGTAACGAATCTCAAAGTCGTAATCATTTAACAATTCAATCCACCTACGCTGCCTCATATTCAGTTGTTTCTGATTAAATATGTGTTGAAGACTTTTGTGGTCGGTATATATAATACTTTTGACCCCATATAAGTAGTGCCTCCAAGTCTTTAATGCAAAAACAACCGCGCCTAATTCCAAATCATGCGTCGTATAATTTTGTTCGTGAATCTTCAATTGTCTAGACGCATAAGCAATCACCTTCGTTCGTTGCATTAATACACAACCGAGACCTTGCTTTGATGCGTCACAATAAATCACAAAATCATCATTCCCTTCAGGTAATGACAATATAGGTGCCGTAGTTAGGTTTTTCTTCAATAACTGAAACGCTTTCTCTTGTTCATCATTCCATTCAAATTTCTTCCCTTTATGCGTTAATGCAGTCAAGGGTTTTGCTATTCTGGAAAAGTCTTGGATGAACCTTCTGTAGTAACCAGCTAGTCCTAAAAACTGGCGTATGTGTTTCGGAGTTTTCGGGGTTTCCCACTTTTCAACAGTTTCTATCTTTCCCGGATCCACCTTAATACCTTCTTTGTTCACTATGTGACCGAGGAATTGAACTTCTTCCAACCAAAATGCACACTTTGAAAACTTAGCGTACAATTCTTCTTTCCTCAATACTTCTAACACCTTTCTCAAATGTTCACCGTGTTCTTGGTCATTCTTTGAGTAAATAAGTATGTCATCAATGAAAACAATGACAAACTTGTCAAGGTATGGTCCACACACTCGGTTCATAAGGTCCATGAACACAGCTGGTGCATTATTTAAACCAAACGGCATGACCATAAACTCGTAATGACCGTAACGTGTTCTGAAAGCAGTCTTTGGAATATCATCTTCTTTCACCCGCATTTGATGGTACCCGGAACGTAAGTCAATCTTTGAATAAACAGACGAGCCTTGTAGTTGATCAAATAAGTCGTTGATTCTCGGTAGTGGGTAGCGGTTCTTGATGGTAAGTTTGTTCAACTCTCGGTAGTCGATACACAACCTGAATGTACCATCTTTCTTCTTGACAAACAAAACAGGAGCTCCCCACGGTGATGTGCTTGGTCGAATGAAACCACGCTCTAAAAGTTCTTGTAATTGGCTTTGCAATTCTTTCATCTCGCTGGGTGCGAGTCTGTAAGGAGCACGAGCTATTGGTGCAGCTCCTGGTACAAGATCTATTTGAAATTCAACGGATCGATGTGGGGGTAATCCCGGTAATTCTTTCGGAAATACATCGGGAAATTCTTTTGCAATGGGAACATCATTGATGCTCTTTTCTTCAGTTTGTACTTTCTCGACGTGTGCTAGAACAGCATAGCAACCTTTTCTTATTAGTTTTTGTGCCTTCAAATTACTAATAAGATGTAGCTTCGTGTTGCCCTTTTCTCCGTACACCATTAAGGGTTTTCCTTTTTCTCGTATAATGCGAATTGCATTTTTGTAACAAAAGATCTCTGCTTTCACTTCTTTCAACCAGTCCATACCGATTATCACATCAAAACTCCCTAACTCTACTGGTATCAAGTCAATCTTAAATGTTTCGCTAACCAGTTTAATTTCTCGATTCCGACATATATTATCTGCTGAAATTAATTTACCATTTGCTAATTCGAGTAAAAATTTACTATCCAAAGGCGTCAATGGACAACTTAATTTAGCACAAAAATCTCTACTCATATAGCTTCTATCCGCACCCGAATCAAATAAAACGTAAGCAGATTTATTGTCAATAAGAAACGTACCCGTAACAAGCTCCGGGTCTTCTTGTGCCTCTGCCGCATTAATATTGAAAACTCTTCCGCGGCCTTGTCCATTCGTGTTCTCCTGGTTCGGGCAATTTCTAATAATGTGGCCCGGTTTTCCACATTTATAACAAACTACATTGGCATAACTTGCTCCGACACTACTTGCTCTGCCATTACTCGTTCCGACACCATTTGTTCCTTTCGTTCTATTAACCCCTGGTCCGTAGACCTCACACTTCGCCGCGCTATGACCATTTCTTTTACACTTGTTGCAAAATTTGGTGCAGAACCCCGAGTGATTCTTTTCACACCTTTGGCATAGCTGCTTCTGATTGTTGTTGTTGTTGCGGTTATTATTGTTGTTGGGATGATTGTTGTAGTTGCTGTTGTTGTTGTTGTTGTTGTTGTTGGGCCGTTTGTTGTAGTTGCGATTGATGTTGCGATTGTTGGGATAATTGTTGCGATTATTGTTGTAATTGCTGTTGTTGTTGTATTGGTGATTCTTATCACCGTTTTCCTCCCACTTTCTTTTGACTTGCTTCACATTGGCCTCTTCAGCAGTCTGTTCTTTAATTCTTTCTTCAATCTGGTTCACTAGTTTGTGAGCCATTCTACATGCCTGTTGTATGGAGGCGGGCTCGTGTGAACTTATATCTTCTTGGATTCTTTCCGGTAATCCTTTCACAAACGCGTCGATCTTCTCTTCCTCATCTTCGAACGCTCCCGGACACAATAGGCACAATTCTGTGAATCGTCTTTCATACGTGGTAATATCAAATCCTTGGGTTCGTAACCCTCTAAGTTCTGTCTTGAGCTTATTGACCTCGGTTCTGGGACGGTACTTCTCGTTCATCAAGTGCTTGAATGCTGACCACGGTAGTGCGTACGCATCGTCTTGTCCCACCTGCTCTAGATAGGTATTCCACCATGTTAACGCAGAACCTGTGAAGGTATGCGTAGCATACTTCACTTTGTCCTCTTCAGTACACTTACTTATGGCAAACACCGATTCGACCTTCTCAGTCCACCGTTTCAATCCGATCGGTCCTTCGGTTCCATCAAATTCCAAAGGTTTGCAGGCAGTGAATTCTTTGTAGGTGCATCCTACACGATTTCCTGTACTGCTAGATCCAAGGTTATTGTTGGTATGTAGCGCAGCCTGTACTGCGGCTATGTTTGAAGCTAGAAAAGTACGGAATTCCTCTTCATTCATATTCACGGTGTGTCGAGTAGTCGGTGCCATTTCCTTCAAAATAGTCAAATGGAACAAGTTAATCATACAGAATATTAAGAGTAGTTAATAGTATTTCGTAGCATAATATGAACTCATTTATAAAAGCTTTTTCTTCATATTAGCATTTTATAAGTTTAAATTCGGGTAGTACCTACCCGTTAAGTTCATACTTAGTAGCTAATATACAATTCAACTACTACAATTCTATATGAAAAACTGATTATAATAATATTTCGCGTTCAAACTTTTATACAATATTTTACAAACTTACAATACCGCTTATTTTACATAAAGCATGAAATATAGCACACAATAACTTTGATACAAGATAGTTGTGAAGATAATTCTAGCTAGTACACAAGTCGTTCAGCAAAGGCAATAAAGACACGTAATTCATACGTCCAGAAACAAGTCATGCATTCTGGTTTTACTAGGACTACTTCCCATCCTTGGTCTTGTGCAACATAACCGTTATGGCCATTGATAAGACAGCGTGTTGTAACGTCGTCAAAGGGACGAGGGTTACGTAATGTCCAACAGTCCCGTAATAATCTAAAAACCTCATTTCTTACCCCAATTACCGACTCCTCACTTGTGGAAACGTTTTGTTTAATAGTTGTAGCCCGATGTTCTTGTTCTCACTTTGGTGAGAAGCGAACATTACTAATCCGTAAGCATAACATGCTTCTTTATGTTGCATGTTAGCCGCTTTTTCTAAATCACGAAGTCCAATATTCGGATATATTGAGTCAAAATAATTTCTTAACCCGTTGCGTAAAATAGCATTTGGGTTCCTCGCAATATATGCTTCAAAGTAAACACATCGTAACTTATGGGTTTCCCAATGTGATATCCCCCATCTTTCAAACGAAAGTCTCTTATAAACCAAGACATTCTTGGAACGTTCTTCGAATGACTTACAAACTGATCTCGCCTTAAATAGTTGTGCCGAGGAATTCTGGCCGACTCTAGACAAGATTTCATCAATCATGTCTCCGGGTAGGTCTCTTAAAATATTGGGTTGTCTATCCATTTTGTGTTTTTAAACTATAAAATAGACAAGAGTTAGATTCATAAAAAAATACTTATTAATACAAGCAATTTTTACATATATCATAAAGCATAAGAACACTATATTACATATATTACACCACACGAATACAACTATCTTATTCCGACTCGGTCGTTTCTTCTTCTTCGGTTTTGGTTCGTTTTGCCAAGTTTCTAGGGATATATGATGTTCCCCTAATACGAGCCGTCGTTGTCCACATTGGTTTAGAAAAACCTGGTGGTTTAGAGGTTCCCGGGTCATTGTTACAACTTAAGAACTTCGGGGGTTGACGATACATATTTTTATGCCCTTTCCCTTATTATTTTCTTTTGCCTTTTTAAATTCAGTTGGGGTAATTTCTATAACATCAATGGAATTCTCGTCGGAATCCGATTCATCGGAGAATTGGTAATCCTCCCAATATTTTGCTTCCTTGGCGGAAACACCATTGACCATAATTACCCTTGGTCGGTTGGTTGAGGATTCTCTTTTACTTAACCGTTTTATTATTTCCCCCACCGGTTCCGATTCTTCTTCCGGTTCCGATTCTTCGTCCGGTTCCGATTCTTCTTCCGGTTCCGACTCTTCTTCCGGTTCCTCTTCGGGAACTTGTGAATCAGTCCACGAATAATTCCAATTTACATTTGACTCTTCATTATTATTAAGTGAGTCAATGGGACTTGTTCTAGAGGTAGACATCTATCACATAATATCAAACACGTTAAGAGATTAATATATCACATAATATTCATATGTTAAAAATATATAGTTTCCAACAAAAATGTTAAGCAATTATTTTTAAAGAAAACACGGTCGAAGTCCAGAATCACTAATGCATCCTAACAAACTCGATAAGACACACTAATGCAAATTTTCTGGTTCTCTAAGACCAACGCTCGGATACCAACTGAAATGTCCCGTTCTTATTGATTAAAAACGTTCCATATTAATTGATTTCGTTGCGAGGTTTTGACCTCTATATGAGACGTTTTTCAAAGACTGCATTCATTTTAAAACAAATCATAACCTTTATTTCATCAATAAAGGTTTAAAAAGCTTTACGTAGATTATCAAATAATGATAATCTAAAATATCCTGTTTACACACGACCATTACATAATGGTTTACAATACAAATATGTTACAACAAAATAAGTTTCTTGAATGCAGTTTTTACACAATATCATACAAGCATGGACTCCAAATCTCGTCCTTATTTAAGTATGCGACAGCGGAAGCTCTTAGTATTCACCTGAGAATAAACATGCTTTAAACGTCAACAAAAATGTTGGTGAGTTATAGGTTTAACCTATATATATCAAATCGTAACAATAGACCACAAGATTTCATATTTCAATACACATCCCATACATAGAGATAAAAATCATTCATATGGTGAACACCTGGTAACCGACATTAACAAGATGCATATTTAAGAATATCCCCATCATTCCGGGACACCCTTCGGATATGATATAAATTTCGAAGTACTAAAGCATCCGGTACTTTGGATGGGGTTTGTTAGGCCCAATAGATCTATCTTTAGGATTCGAGTCAATTAGGGTGTCTGTTCCCTAATTCTTAGATTACCAGACTTAATAAAAAGGGGCATATTCGATTTCGATAATTCAACCATAGAATGTAGTTTCACGTACTTGTGTCTATTTTGTAAATCATTTATAAAACCTGCATGTATTCTCATCCCAAAAATATTAGATTTTAAAAGTGGGACTATAACTCACTTTCACAGATTTTTACTTCGTCGGGAAGTAAGACTTGGCCACTGGTTGATTCACGAACCTATAACAATATATACATATATATCAAAGTATGTTCAAAATATATTTACAACACTTTTAATATATTTTGATGTTTTAAGTTTATTAAGTCAGCTGTCCTCGTTAGTAACCTACAACTAGTTGTCCACAGTTAGATGTACAGAAATAAATCGATAAATATTATCTTGAATCAATCCACGACCCAGTGTATACGTATCTCAGTATTGATCACAACTCAAACTATATATATTTTGGAATCAACCTCAACCCTGTATAGCTAACTCCAACATTCACATATAGAGTGTCTATGGTTGTTCCGAAATATATATAGATGTGTCGACATGATAGGTCGAAACATTGTATACGTGTCTATGGTATCTCAAGATTACATAATATACAATACAAGTTGATTAAGTTATGGTTGGAATAGATTTGTTACCAATTTTCACGTAGCTAAAATGAGAAAAATTATCCAATCTTGTTTTACCCATAACTTCTTCATTTTAAATCCGTTTTGAGTGAATCAAATTGCTATGATTTCATATTGAACTCTATTTTATGAATCTAAACAGAAAAAGTATAGGTTTATAGTCGGAAAAATAAGTTACAAGTCGTTTTTGTAAAGGTAGTCATTTCAGTCGAAAGAACGACGTCTAGATGACCATTTTAGAAAACATACTTCCACTTTGAGTTTAACCATAATTTTTGGATATAGTTTCATGTTCATAATAAAAATCATTTTCTCAGAATAACAACTTTTAAATCAAAGTTTATCATAGTTTTTAATTAACTAACCCAAAACAGCCCGCGGTGTTACTACGACGGCGTAAATCCGGTTTTACGGTGTTTTTCGTGTTTCCAGGTTTTAAATCATTAAGTTAGCATATCATATAGATATAGAACATGTGTTTAGTTGATTTTAAAAGTCAAGTTAGAAGGATTAACTTTTGTTTGCGAACAAGTTTAGAATTAACTAAACTATGTTCTAGTGATTACAAGTTTAAACCTTCGAATAAGATAGCTTTATATGTATGAATCGAATGATGTTATGAACATCATTACTACCTTAAGTTCCTTGGATGAACCTACTGGAAAAGAGAAAAAATAGATCTAGCTTCAATGGATCCTTGGATGGCTCAAAGTTCTTGAAGCAAAATCATGACACGAAAACAAGTTCAAGTAAGATCATCACTTGAAATAAGATTGTTATAGTTATAGAAATTGAACCAAAGTTTGAATATGATTATTACCTTGTATTAGAATGATAACCTACTGTAAGAAACAAAGATTTCTTGAGGTTGGATGATCACCTTACAAGATTGGAAGTGAGCTAGCAATCTTGAAAGTATTCTTGATTTTATGAAACTAGAACTTTTGGAATTTATGAAGAACACTTAGAACTTGAAGATAGAACTTGAGAGAGATCAATTAGATGAAGAAAATTGAAGAATGAAAGTGTTTGTAGGTGTTTTTGGTCGTTGGTGTATGGATTAGATATAAAGGATATGTAATTTTGTTTTCATGTAAATAAGTCATGAATGATTACTCATATTTTTGTAATTTTATGAGATATTTCATGCTAGTTGCCAAATGATGGTTCCCACATGTGTTAGGTGACTCACATGGGCTGCTAAGAGCTGATCATTGGAGTGTATATACCAATAGTACATACATCTAAAAGCTGTGTATTGTACGAGTACGAATACGGGTGCATACGAGTAGAATTGTTGATGAAACTGAACGAGGATGTAATTGTAAGAATTTTTGTTAAGTAGAAGTATTTTGATAAGTGTCTTGAAGTCTTTCAAAAGTGTATGAATACATATTAAAACACTACATGTATATACATTTTAACTGAGTCGTTAAGTCATCGTTAGTCGTTACATGTAAATGTTGTTTTGAAACCTTTAGGTTAACGATCTTGTTAAATGTTGTTAACCCAATGTTTATAATATCAAAAGAGATTTTAAATTATTATATTATCATGATATTATGATGTACGAATATCTCTTAATATGATATATATACATTAAATGTCGTTACAACGATAATCGTTACATATATGTCTCGTTTCAAAATCATTAAGTTAGTAGTCTTGTTTTTACATATGTAGTTCATTGTTAATATAATTAATGATATGTTTACATATCATAATATCATGTTAACTATATATATAACCATATATATGTCATCATATAGTTTTTACAAGTTTTAACGTTCGTGAATCACCGGTCAACTTGGGTGGTCAATTGTCTATATGAAACCTATTTCAATTAATCAAGTCTTAACAAGTTTGATTGCTTAACATGTTGGAAACATTTAATCATGTAAATATCAATCTCAATTAATATATATAAACATGGAAAAGTTCGGGTCACTACAAAAGCTGAACATCAAAAACCGTCTGGACTTTTGGTGCAACCAGAAATTCCCGAGTGGAAGTGGGAAGGTATCACTATGGATTTTATTACTAAGTTACCAAGAGTTTCGGGTGGCTATGATGCAATTTGGATGATTGTAGATCGACTCACTAAGTCGGCTCACTTTTTGCCGATTAGAGAAACCGACTCGATGGAGAAACTCACCCATTTGTATTTGAAAGAGATTGTTTCTAGGCATGGTGTCCCCGTGTCCATTATTTTCGACCGAGACAGTCGATTTGTGCCAAGGTTCTGGCGATCTTTACAGGAAGCCTTGGGTACTAGGTTGGATATGATCACCGCTTATCATCCTCAAACGGATGGTCAAAGTGAAAGGACTATTCAGACATTAGAAGATATGTTGCAAGCGTGCGTCATTGATTTTGGAAATGGGTGGGATAAATATTTGCCGCTAGCTGAGTTTTCTTATAACAACAGTTACCACGCAAGTATTAAAGCCGCACCGTTTGAAGCTTTGTACGGAAGGAAATGTAGGTCTCCTATTTGTTGGAATGAGGTTGGGGATGCTCAACTTACAGGTCCAGAGATTATTCACGAGACTACTGAGAAGATTGTACAAATTAAAGAAAGGTTGAGAACTGCTAGAAGTCGGCAAAAGAGTTATGCCGATAAGGGAAGGAAAGATGTTGAATTTCAAGTTGGTGATCGTGTTATGTTAAAGGTTTCACCTTGGAAGGGCGTAATCCGTTTTGGTAAAAGGGGAAAGTTAAGTCCTCGTTTCGTGGGACCTTTTGAGATCATTGAAAGAGTTTGACCGGTGGCTTATCGTTTGAAATTGCCACAAATACTCAGTGCTGTTCACGATGTTTTCCATATTTCGAATTTAAAGAAGTGCTTGGCTGAATTTGATCAGACTATTCCTTTGGAGGAACTTCAAGTTGATAAGCAATTGCATTTTGTTGAGGAGCCTGTTGAAATCATGGAACGAGAGGTTAAGACTCTTAAACAGAGCAGAATTCCTATTGTTCGGGTCAGATGGAACGCTAGACGCGGTCCCGAGTTCACTTGGGAGTGTGAAGACCAGATGAAACAGAAATACCCGCATTTGTTCCTAGATGCCGAGTCAACCCCTGCACCTGCTTAAATTTCGGGACGAAATTTCCGTAACGGGAAGGTACTGTCACGACCCTACTTTTTCCGTTATCTTTTTCAGTTAATTATTTAACGGCCGTTAACTGTTAGTGTGCCACGTCATTTCTATGACCTATATTATTATTTTTGTAATAATATATATATATATATATATATATATATATATATATATATATATATATATATATATATATTAATTATTGTGTGTTATGTGAATATTTGTATTCATATTTTAATTTATACGTTTCTACGTCTCGCGGATTTCCATCCGGCGAATCTTTTCGGTTTTAAAACCAACGGACGCGTTTTCGGGATTTTTAAAACCTAAATATTTTAAATATGATATTTTAAGATCATATTATTATATAGTGTATTTATATTTATTTTTCGTCGCGCGTTTGTTATCTTTCCGAATTTTTAATCGCGTAAGTGCGTTTTCGCGTTTCGGGACTCGTTCGGGCTTTCGGGCCATCAGGAATTAAACATTTAAGTGAGATGGGCCAAGTGGGACCCACCCAACCCCTTGAATCGGCCGAATGGATGGGGAGGGGATATTCCCTTTTGTTTTCAATTTTTCTCATTTATTTTTATTCCATATTTTCCATCTAAACCTAATTTTGTGCTCTCCTCCTCTCTTCTTCTTTTTTTTGGGCAACACCACCACCAACCTTCATCATCATCATCATCTAAAATTATAGCTTGGATCATCAATTGATTAACACCAACGCGTTCTTCTCTTCATTCTCTACGCGATAACATCAATCGTTTCTCGATTAGGGTATAAACCCTAACCCTAGAATTTTCAATTTTTCATTTATTTTCTGTATTTTCATGATTATTTAGTAGTATGATGTTTGTGGATTATTGTAATGATGTTTGTATGCATAGATGTACTCATAATTGCATGTTTTCGGTTTATAAAATTCTGGACAGCAGCTATTTCGTGTATTCTGGGTTTGTGACTGATATAAAAGTTAAAATAAACTATCTAGATGAGTTCCTCTCATCAAGACATTAATTTTAGACTCCGTATTCATGTCGTTTCGATTCCCGGAGCCCTAGTTATGATCAAATTACTATTTTGTTAAAATTGAAATGTGGATTGACATGGAACCAGGTTTGGTCCGACTTTGTGACCTTCCTTGGAGTCTTTAGGGTGTGTTAGTGTGTTAGGACTGATGGTGGGACGAACTTTCATGTTCGGGTCACCTAAATCCGAGCCACGGTTCACCCGGTATTACTAAAACACGGTTTCGAGTAAATTGAAGGTCCAAGTGGTGTCATGGCTGATTACCACAACTTGTGGACTGTTCTTGGTGTGTTCTTGAGTCCACCACTGTGTTGGGTGGTTTGAATAGGCGGAGATGCATATAAGGCTCGCCAGAAATCGACACCCGGGGCTCAAGATACGACCCGATGAACTTTTGAATTAAAACTTGTGATTAATTCTAAAACTTATGATAAAAATAATGAATTTCATTATTAATTAATTTCTTATGATAAAAGAAGTAATTATTATTATTTAAGACTTATGATATAAATATTTATTATATCATTTAATCATTATTTATGATTTAATTAACATTTTAATTTAACTTACGATTAATAATACTTTTATTATTATTGGAAAATACTTATGATAAGTATTAAAATTATTTTATGAGAATATTATTATAAGACTTATAATAAAGATTAAATAATTATTTAATTATTATAAGACTTAATTATTATTTAATTATGATTTAATTATTAAATACTTATGATTTAATAATTATAATTAGAAACTTATGATATGGTTAATAATTCATTATTAATTAATAATACTTATGATATGATTTAAAAATTTATTATTAATTAATAATACTTATATTATGATTAATATTTAATTAATTAATTAAATACTTATGATATATTAATTATATCACTTCAACTTATATTAACTTTAATAATTCATTTTACTTAATTAAACTTATGTTATGACTTAATTATACACTTTTAACTTTAATAAACATTATAACTTATGTTATTATTATAATTTACACTTTTCAAATTAATGTTGACTATGTTTGACCAAGGTTGACTTTTGAGTTGACTTTCGGTTGACTTTGACTTTAAGTTGACTTTTGTTGACTTTCTAAATAAGGAAACTTTCCTAACTTAAAAACTTTCCAAAAATAGAAACTTTCCAAAAATAGAAACTTTCCAAAAATGGAAACCTGCTAAAAATAGAAACTTTCTATAAATAGAAAGTATGTGTCCGTACGATGTTCCAGTCAAACCGATGCTTGCCGAGTATTGTTCTATGACTACTTGCAACATGTACAATAGCTATCATACTAAGACTTGATCTAAGTTAGTTATTTATATCGACCTGCTTTATTTATAGGTCGGCGTTGTGATCGTTCCTGATCACTTTGCTCTATTTGCTGTTCGCTTGTTTGTGTGGTTTCTTCAGTTGCTTTTAAGGTGAGTTATAGTCCCGTTTTTACATACTTTTCAAGGTATATTTTTGGGATGTGATTACTGAAATGTCCCGTTCTTATTGATTAAAAACGTTCCATATTAATTGATTTCGTTGCGAGGTTTTGACCTCTATATGAGACGTTTTTCAAAGACTGCATTCATTTTTAAACAAACCATAACCTTTATTTCATCAATAAAGGTTTAAAAAGCTTTACGTAGATTATCAAATAATGATAATCTAAAATATCCTGTTTTACACACGACCATTACATAATGGTTTACAATACAAATATGTTACAACAAAATAAGTTTCTTGAATGCAGTTTTTACACAATATCATACAAGCATGGACTCCAAATCTTGTCCTTATTTAAGTATGCGACAGCGGAAGCTCTTAATAATCACCTGAGAATAAACATGCTTAAAACGTCAACAAAAATGTTGGTGAGTTATAGGTTTAACCTATATATATCAAATCGTAACAATAGACCACAAGATTTCATATTTCAATACACATCCCATACATAGAGATAAAAACCATTCATATGGTGAACACCTGGTAACCGACAATAACAAGATGCATATATAAGAATATCCCCATCATTCCGGGACACCCTTCGGATATGATATAAATTTCGAAGTACTAAAGCATCCGGTACTTTGGATGGGGTTTGTTAGGCCCAATAGATCTATCTTTAGGATTCGCGTCAATTAGGGTGTCTGTTCCCTAATTCTTAGATTACCAGACTTAATAAAAAGGGGCATATTCGATTTCGATAATTCAACCATAGAATGTAGTTTCACGTACTTGTGTCTATTTTGTAAATCATTTATAAAACCTGCATGTATTCTCATCCCAAAAATATTAGATTTTAAAAGTGGGACTATAACTCACTTTCACAGATTTTTACTTCGTCGGGAAGTAAGACTTGGCCACTGGTTGATTCACGAACCTATAACAATATATACATATATATCAAAGTATGTTCAAAATATATTTACAACACTTTTAATATATTTTGATGTTTTAAGTTTATTAAGTCAGCTGTCCTCGTTAGTAACCTATAACTAGTTGTCCACAGTTAGATGTACAGAAATAAATCGATAAATATTATCTTGAATCAATCCACGACCCAGTGTATACGTATCTCAGTATTGATCACAACTCAAACTATATATATTTTGGAATCAACCTCAACCCTGTATAGCTAACTCCAACATTCACATATAGAGTGTCTATGGTTGTTCCGAAATATATATAGATGTGTCGACATGATAGGTCGAAACATTGTATACGTGTCTATGGTATCTCAAGATTACATAATATATAATACAAGTTGATTAAGTTATGGTTGGAATAGATTTGTTACCAATTTTCACGTAGCTAAAATGAGAAAAATTATCCAATCTTGTTTTACCCATAACTCCTTCATTTTAAATCCGTTTTGAGTGAATCAAATTGCTATGGTTTCATATTGAACTCTATTTTATGAATCTAAACAAAAAAAGTATAGGTTTCTAGTCGGAAAAATAAGTTACAAGTCGTTTTTGTAAAGGTAGTCATTTCAGTCGAAAGAACGACGTCTAGATGACCATTTTAGAAAACATACTTCCACTTTGAGTTTAACCATAATTTTTGGATATAGTTTCATGTTCATAATAAAAATCATTTTCTCAGAATAACAATTTTTAAATCAAAGTTTATCATAGTTTTTAATTAACTAACCCAAAACAGCCCGCGGTGTTACTACGACGGCGTAAATCCGGTTTTACGGTGTTTTTCGTGTTTCCAGGTTTTAAATCATTAAGTTAGCATATCATATAGATATAGAACATGTGTTTAGTTGATTTTAAAAGTCAAGTTAGAAGGATTAACTTTTTTTTGCGAACAAGTTTAGAATTAACTAAACTATGTTCTAGTGATTACAAGTTTAAACCTTCGAATAAGATAGCTTTATATGTATGAATCGAATGATGTTATGAACATCATTACTACCTTAAGTTCCTTGGATGAACCTACTGGAAAAGAGAAAAATGGATCTAGCTTCAATGGATCCTTGGATGGCTCAAAGTTCTTGAAGCAAAATCATGACACGAAAACAAGTTCAAGTAAGATCATCACTTGAAATAAGATTGTTATAGTTATAGAAATTGAACCAAAGTTTGAATATGATTATTACCTTGTATTAGAATGATAACCTACTGTAAGAAACAAAGATTTCTTGAGGTTGGATGATCACCTTACAAGATTGGAAGTGAGCTAGCAAACTTGAAAGTATTCTTGATTTTATGAAACTAGAACTTTTGGAATTTATGAAGAACACTTAGAACTTGAAGATAGAACTTGAGAGAGTTCAATTAGATGAAGAAAATTGAAGAATGAAAGTGTTTGTAGGTGTTTTTGGTCGTTGGTGTATGGATTAGATATAAAGGATATGTAATTTTGTTTTCATGTAAATAAGTCATGAATGATTACTCATATTTTTGTAATCTTATGAGATATTTCATGCTAGTTGCCAAATGATGGTTCCTGTAGTGACCCGAACTTTTCCATGTTTATATATATTAATTGAGATTGATATTTACATGATTAAATGTTTCCAACATGTTAAGCAATCAAACTTGTTAAGACTTGATTAATTGAAATATGTTTCATATAGACAATTGACCACCCAAGTTGACCGGTGATTCACGAACGTTAAAACTTGTAAAAACTATATGATGACATATATATGGATATATATATAGTTAACATGATACTATGATAAGTAAACATATCATTAAGTATATTAACAATGAACTACATATGTAAAAACAAGACTACTAACTTAATGATTTTTAAACGAGACATATATGTAACGATTATCGTTGTAAAGACATTTAATGTATATATATCATATTAAGAGATAATCATACATGATAATATCATGATAATATAATAATTTAAAATCTCATTTGATATTATAAACATTGGGTTAACAACATTTAACAAGATCGTTAACCTAAAGGTTTCAAAACAACACTTACATGTAACGACTAACGATGACTTAACGACTCAGTTAAAATGTATATACATGTAGTGTTTTAATATGTATTTATACACTTTTGAAAGACTTCAATACACTTATCAAAATACTTCTACTTAACAAAAATGCTTACAATTACATCCTCGTTCAGTTTCATCAACAATTCTACTCGTATGCACCCGTATTCGTACTCGTACAATACACAGCTTTTAGATGTATGTACTATTGGTATATACACTCCAATTATCAGCTCTTAGCAGCCCATGTGAGTCACCTAACACATGTGGGAACCATCATTTGGCAACTAGCATGAAATATCTCATAAAATTACAAAAATATGAGTAATCATTCATGACTTATTTACATGAAAACAAAATTACATATCCTTTATATCTAATCCATACACCAACGACCAAAAACACCTACAAACACTTTCATTCTTCAATTTTCTTCATCTAATTGATCTCTCTCAAGTTCTATCTTCAAGTTCTAAGTGTTCTTCATAAATTCCAAAAGTTCTAGTTTCATAAAATCAAGAATACTTTCAAGTTTGCTAGCTCACTTCCAATCTTGTAAGGTGATCATCCAACCTCAAGAAATCTTTGTTTCTTACAGTAGGTTATCATTCTAATACAAGGTAATAATCATATTCAAACTTTGGTTCAATTTCTATAACTATAACAATCTTATTTCAAGTGATGATCTTACTTGAACTTGTTTTCGTGTCATGATTCTGCTTCAAGAACTTCGAGCCATCCAAGGATCCATTGAAGCTAGATCCATTTTTCTCTTTTCCAGTAGGTTTATCCAAGGAACTTAAGGTAGTAATGATGTTCATAACATCATTAGATTCATACATATAAAGCTATCTTATTCGAAGGTTTAAACTTGTAATCACTAGAACATAGTTTAGTTAATTCTAAACTTGTTCGCAAACAAAAGTTAATCCTTCTAACTTGACTTTTAAAATCAACTAAACACATGTTATATATCTATATGATATGCTAACTTAATGATTTAAAACCTGGAAACACGAAAAACACCGTAAAACCGGATTTACGCCGTCGTAGTAACACCGCGGGCTGTTTTGGGTTAGTTAATTAAAAACTATGATAAACTTTGATTTAAAAGTTGTTATTCTGAGAAAATGATTTTTATTATGAACATGAAACTATATCCAAAAATTATGGTTAAACTCAAAGTGGAAGTATGTTTTCTAAAATGGTCATCTAGACGTCGTTCTTTCGACTGAAATGACTACCTTTACAAAAATGACTTGTAACTTATTTTTCCGACTATAAACCTATACTTTTTCTGTTTAGATTCATAAAATAGAGTTCAATATGAAACCATAGCAATTTAATTCACTCAAAATGGATTTAAAATGAAGAAGTTATGGGTAAAACAAGATTGGATAATTTTTCTCATTTTAGCTACGTGAAAATTGGTAACAAATCTATTCCAACCATAACTTAATCAACTTGTATTGTATATTATGTAATCTTGAGATACCATAGACACGTATACAATGTTTCGACCTATCATGTCGACACATCTATATATATTTCGGAACAACCATAGACACTCTATATGTGAATGTTGGAGTTAGCTATACAGGGTTGAGGTTGATTCCAAAATATATATAGTTTGAGTTGTGATCAATACTGAGATACGTATACACTGGGTCGTGGATTGATTCAAGATAATATTTATCGATTTATTTATGTACATCTAACTGTGGACAACTAGTTGTAGGTTACTAACGAGGACAGCTGACTTAATAAACTTAAAACATCAAAATATATTAAAAGTATTGTAAATATATTTTGAACATACTTTGATATATATGTATATATTGTTATAGGTTCGTGAATCAACCAGTGGCCAAGTCTTACTTCCCGACGAAGTAAAAATCTGTGAAAGTGAGTTATAGTCCCACTTTTAAAATCTAATATTTTTGGGATGAGAATACATGCAGGTTTTATAAATGATTTACAAAATAGACACAAGTACGTGAAACTACATTCTATGGTTGAATTATCGAAATCGAATATACCCCTTTTTATTAAGTCTGGTAATCTAAGAATTAGGGAACAGACACCCTAATTGACGCGAATCCTAAAGATAGATCTATCGGGCCCAACAAGCCCCATCCAAAGTACCGGATGCTTTAGTACTTCGAAATTTATATCATATCCGAAGGGTGTCCCGGAATGATGGGGATATTCTTATATATGCATCTTGTTAATGTCGGTTACCAGGTGTTCACCATATGAATGATTTTTATCTCTATGTATGGGATGTGTATTGAAATATGAAATCTTGTGGTCTATTATTATGATTTGATATACATAGGTTAAACCTATAACTCACCAACATTTTTGTTGACGTTTAAAGCATGTTTATTCTCAGGTGAATACTAAGAGCTTCTGCTGTTGCATACTAAAATAAGGACATGATTTGGAGTCCATGTTTGTATGATATTGTGTAAAAACTGCATTCAAGAAACTGATTTCGATGTAACATATTTGTATTGTAAACCATTATGTAATGGTCGTGTGTAAACAGGATATTTTAGATTATCATTATTTGATAATCTATGTAAAGCTTTTTAAACCTTTATTTATGAAATAAAGGTTATGGTTTGTTTTAAAAATGAATGCAGTCTTTGAAAAACGTCTCATATAGAGGTCAAAACCTCGCAACGAAATCAATTATTATGGAACGTTTTTAATCAATAAGAACGGGACATTTCAGTTGGTATCAGAGCGTTGGTCTTAGAGAACCAGAATTTTGCATTAGTGTGTCTTATCGAGTTTGTTAGGATGCATTAGTGAGTCTGGACTTCGACCGTGTTTACTTGAAAAATGATTGCTTAACAAATTTTGTTGGAAACTATATATTTTTAACATGTGAATATTATGTGATATATTAATCTCTTAATGCGTTTGATATTATGTGATAGATGTCTATCTCTAGAACAAGTCCCATTGACTCACCTAATAATAATGAAGAGTCAAATGTAAATTGGAATGATTCGTGGACTGATTCACAAGTTCCCGAAGAGGAACCGGAAGAAGAGTCGGAACCGGAAGAAGAATTGGAACCGGTAGAAGAATCGGAACCGGATGAAGAAATAGAACCGGTGGGGGAAATAATAAAACGGTTAAGTAAAAGAAAATCCTCAACCAACCGACCAAGGTTAATTATGGTCAATGGTGTTTCCGCCAAGGAAGCAAAATATTGGGAGGATTACCAATTCTCCGATGAATCGGATTCCGACGAGAATTCCGATGATGTTATAGAAATTACCCCAACTGAATTTAAAAAGGCAAAAGAAAATAATAAGGGAAAGGGCATAAAAATAGAGAAATCTAATTCCAACCCTGATGAACTTTATATGTATCGTCAACCCCCGAAGTCCTTAAGTTGTAACAATGACCCGGGAACCTCTAAACCACCAGGTTTTTCTAAACCAATGTGGAAAATTACGGCTCGTATTAGGGGAACATCATATATCCCTAGAAACTTGGCAAAACGAACCAAAACCGAAGAAGAAGAAACAAGCGAGTCGGAATAAGATAGTTGTATTCGTGTGGTGTAATATATGTAATATAGTGTGCTTATGCTTTATGATATATGTAAAAATTGCTTGTATTAATAAGTATTTTTTTTATGAATCTAACTCTTGTCTATTTTACAGTATAAAAACACAAAATGGATAGACAACCTAATATTTTAAGAGACCTACCCGGAGACATGATTGATGAAATCTTGTCTAGAGTCGGTCAGAATTCTTCGGCACAACTATTTAAGGCGAGATCAGTTTGTAAGACATTCGAAGAACGTTCCAAGAATGCCTTGGTTTATAAAAGGCTTTCGTTCGAAATATGGGGGATATCACATTGGGAAATCCATAAGTTACGATGTGTTTACTTTGACGCATATATTGCGGGGAACCCAAATGCTATTTTACGCAATGGGTTAAGAAATTATTTTGACTCAAAATATCCGAATATTGGACTTCGTGATTTAGAAAAAGCGGCTAACATGCAACATAAAGAAGCATGTTATGCTTACGGATTAGTAATGTTCGCTTCTCACCAAAGTGAGAACAAGAACATCGGGCTACAACTATTAAACAAAACGTTTCCACAAGTGACGGAGTCGGTAATTGGGGTAATAAATGAGGTTTTTAGATTGTTACGGGACTGTTGGACATTACGTAACCCTCGTCCCTTTGACGACGTTACAACACGCTGTCTTATCAACGGCCATAACGGTTATGTTCCACAAGACCAAGGATAGGAAGTAATCCTAGTAAAACCAGAATGCATGACTTGTTTCTGGACGTATGAATTACGTGTCTTTATTGCCTTTGCTAAACGACTTGTGTACTAGCTAGAATTATCTTCACAACCATCTTGTATCAAATTTATTGTGTGCTATATTTCATGCTATATGTAAAATAAGCGGTATTGTAAGTTTGTAAAATATTGTGAAAAAGTTTGAACGCGAAATATTATTATAATCAGTTTTTCATATAGAATTGTAGTAGTTGAATTGTATATTATCTACTAAGTATGAACTTAACGGGTAGGTACTACCCGAATTTAAACTTATAAAACGCTAATATGAAGAAAAAGCTTTTATAAATGAGTTCATATTATGCTACGAAATACTATTAACTACTCTTAATATTCTGTATGATTAACTTGTTCCATTTGACTATTTTGAAGGAAATGGCACCGACTACTCGACACACCGTGAATATGAATGAAGAGGAATTCCGTACTTTTCTAGCTTCAAACATAGCCGCAGTACAGGCTGCGCTACATACCAATAATAACCTTGGATCTAGCAGTACAGGAAATCGTGTAGGATGCACCTACAAAGAATTCACTGCCTGCAAACCTTTGGAATTTGATGGAACCGAAGGACCGATCGGATTGAAACGGTGGACCGAGAAGGTCGAATCGGTGTTTGCCATAAGTAAGTGTACTGAAGAGGACAAAGTGAAGTACGCTACGCATACCTTCACAGGTTCTGCGTTAACATGGTGGAATACCTATCTAGAGCAAGTGGGACAAGATGATGCTTACGCACTACCGTGGTCAGTATTCAAGCACTTAATGAACGAGAAGTACCGTCCCAGAACTGAGGTCAATAAGCTCAAGACAGAACTTAGAGGGTTACGAACCCAAGGATTTGATATTACCACGTACGAAAGACGATTCACAGAATTATGCCTATTGTGTCCGGGAGCGTTCGAAGATGAGGAAGAGAAGATCGACGCATTTGTGAAAGGATTACCGGAAAGAATCCAAGAAGATATAAGTTCACACGAGCCCGCCTCCATACAACAGGCATGTAGAATGGCTCACAAACTAGTGAACCAGATTGAAGAAAGAATTAAAGAACAGATTGCTGAAGAGGCCAATGTGAAGCAAGTCAAAAGAAAGTGGGAGGAAAACGGTGATAAGAATCACCAATACAACAACAACAGCAATTACAACAATAATCGTAACAATTATCCCAACAATCGCAACATCAATCGCAACCACAACAAACGGCCCAACAACAACAAAAACAACAACAACAACAGCAACTACAACAATCATCCCAACAACAATAATAACCGCAACAACAACAACAATCAGAAGCAGCTATGCCAAAGGTGTGAAAAGTATCACTCGGGGTTCTGCACCAAATTTTGCAACAAGTGTAAAAGAAATGGTCATAGCGCGGCGAAGTGTGAGGTCTACGGACCAGGGGTTAATAAAACGAAAGGAACAAATGGTGCCGGAACGAGTAATGGCGGAGCAAGTAGTGTCGGAGCAAGTTATGCCAATGTAGTTTGTTATAAATGTGGAAAACCGGGCCACATTATTAGAAATTGCCCGAACCAGGAGAACACGAATGGATAAGGCCGCGGAAGAGTTTTCAATATTAATGCGGCAGAGGCACAGGAAGACCCGGAGCTTGTTACGGGTACGTTTCTTATTGACAATAAATCTGCTTACGTTTTATTTGATTCGGGTGCGGATAGAAGCTATATGAGTAGAGATTTTTGTGCTAAATTAAGTTGTCCATTGACGCCTTTGGATAGTAAATTTTTACTCGAATTAGCAAATGGTAAATTAATTTCAGCAGATAATATATGTCGGAATCGAGAAATTAAACTGGTTAGCGAAACATTTAAGATTGATTTGATACCAGTAGAGTTAGGGAGTTTTGATGTGATAATCGGTATGGACTGGTTGAAAGAAGTGAAAGCAGAGATCGTTTGTTACAAAAATGCAATTCGCATTATACGAGAAAAAGGAAAACCTTTAATGGTGTATGGAGAAAAGGGCAACACGAAGCTACATCTTATTAGTAATTTGAAGGCACAAAAACTAATAAGAAAAGGTTGCTATGCTGTTCTAGCACACGTCGAGAAAGTACAAACTGAAGAAAAGAGCATCAATGATGTTCCCATTGCAAAAGAATTTCCCGATGTATTTCCGAAAGAATTACCGGGATTACCCCCACATCGATCCGTTGAATTTCAAATAGATCTTGTACCAGGAGCTGCACCAATAGCTCATGCTCCTTACAGACTCACACCCAGCGAGATGAAAGAACTGCAAAGCCAATTACAAGAACTTTTAGAGCGTGGTTTCATTCGACCAAGCACATCACCGTGGGGAGCTCCTGTTTTGTTTGTCAAGAAGAAAGATGGTACATTCAGGTTGTGTATCGACTACCGAGAGTTGAATAAACTTACCATCAAGAACCGCTACCCACTATCGAGAATCGACGACTTATTTGATCAACTACAAGGCTCGTCTGTTTATTCAAAGATTGACTTACGTTCCGGGTATCATCAAATGCGGGTGAAAGAAGATGATATTCCAAAGACTGCTTTCAGAACACGTTACGGTCATTACGAGTTTATGGTCATGCCATTTGGTTTAACTAATGCACCAGCTGTGTTCATGGACCTTATGAACCGAGTGTGTGGACCATACCTTGACAAGTTTGTCATTGTTTTCATTGATGACATACTTATTTACTCAAAGAATGACCAAGAACACGGTGAACATTTGAGAAAGGTGTTAGAAGTATTGAGGAAGGAAGAATTGTACGCTAAGTTTTCAAAGTGTGCATTTTGGTTGGAAGAAGTTCAATTCCTCGGTCACATAGTGAACAAAGAAGGTATTAAGGTGGATCCGGCAAAGATAGAAACTGTTGAAAAGTGGGAAACCCCGAAAACTCCGAAACACATACGCCAGTTTTTAGGACTAGCTGGTTACTACAGAAGGTTCATCCAAGACTTTTCCAGAATAGCAAAACCCTTGACTGCATTAACGCATAAAGATAAGAAATTTGAATGGAATGATGAACAAGAGAAAGCGTTTCAGTTATTGAAGAAAAAGCTAACTACGGCACCTATATTGTCATTGCCTGAAGGGAATGATGATTTTGTGATTTATTGTGACGCATCAAAGCAAGGTCTCGGTTGTGTATTAATGCAACGAACAAAGGTGATTGCTTATGCGTCTAGACAATTGAAGATTCACGAACAAAATTATACGACGCATGATTTGGAATTAGGCGCGGTTGTTTTTGCATTAAAGACTTGGAGGCACTACTTATATGGGGTCAAAAGTATTATATATACCGACCACAAAAGTCTTCAACACATATTTAATCAGAAACAACTGAATATGAGGCAGCGTAGGTGGATTGAATTATTGAATGATTACGACTTTGAGATTCGTTACCACCCGGGGAAGGCAAATGTGGTAGCCGATGCCTTGAGCAGGAAGGACAGAGAACCCATTCGAGTAAAATCTATGAATATAATGATTCATAATAACCTTACTACTCAAATAAAGGAGGCGCAACAAGGAGTTTTAAAAGAGTGAAATTTAAAGGATGAAATACCCAAAGGATCGGAGAAGCATCTTAATATTCGGGAAGACGGAACCCGGTATAGGGCTGAAAGGATTTGGGTACCAAAATTTGGAGATATGAGAGAAATGGTACTTAGAGAAGCTCATAAAACCAGATACTCAATACATCCTGGAACGGGGAAGATGTACAAGGATCTCAAGAAACATTTTTGGTGGCCGGGTATGAAAGCCGATGTTGCTAAATACGTAGGAGAATGTTTGACGTGTTCTAAGGTCAAAGCTGAGCATCAGAAACCATCAGGTCTACTTCAACAACCCGAAATCCCGGAATGGAAATGGGAAAACATTACCATGGATTTCATCACTAAATTGCCAAGGACTGCAAGTGGTTTTGATACTATTTGGGTAATAGTTGATCGTCTCACCAAATCAGCACACTTCCTGCCAATAAGAGAAGATGACAAGATGGAGAAGTTAGCACGACTGTATTTGAAGGAAGTTGTCTCCAGACATGGAATACCAATCTCTATTATCTCTGATAGGGATGGCAGATTTATTTCAAGATTCTGGCAGACATTTCAGCAAGCATTAGGAACTCGTCTAGACATGAGTACTGCCTATAATCCACAAACTGATGGGCAGAGTGAAAGGACGATACAAACGCTTGAAGACATGCTACGAGCATGTGTTATTAATTTCGGAAACAGTTGGGATCGACATCTACCGTTAGCAGAATTTTCCTACAACAACAGCTACCATTCAAGCATTAAGATGGCGCCGTTTGAAGCACTTTATGGTAGAAAGTGCAGGTCTCCGATTTGTTGGAGTGAAGTGGGGGATAGACAGATTACGGGTCCGGAGATTATACAAGAAACTACCGAGAAGATCATCCAAATTCAACAACGGTTGAAAACTGCCCAAAGTCGACAAAAGAGCTACGCTGACATTAAAAGAAAAGATATAGAATTTGAAATTGGAGAGATGGTCATGCTTAAAGTTGCACCTTGGAAAGGCGTTGTTCGATTTGGTAAACGAGGGAAATTAAATCCAAGGTATATTGGACCATTCAAGATTATTGATCGTGTCGGACCAGTAGCTTACCGACTTGAGTTACCTCAACAACTCGCGGCTGTACATAACACTTTCCACGTCTCGAATTTGAAGAAATTTTTTGCTAAAGAAGATCTCACTATTCCGTTAGATGAAATCCAAATCAACGAAAAACTTCAATTCATCGAAGAACTCGTCGAAATAATGGATCGTGAGGTTAAAAGACTTAAGCAAAACAAGATACCAATTGTTAAGGTTCGATGGAATGCTCGTAGAGGACCCGAGTTCACCTGAGAGCGTGAAGATCAGATGAAGAAGAAATACCCGCATCTATTTTCAGAAGATTCATCAACACCTTCAACAGCTTAAAATTTCGGGACGAAATTTATTTAACGGGTAGGTACTGTAGTGACCCGAACTTTTCCATGTTTATATATATTAATTGAGATTGATATTTACATGATTAAATGTTTCCAACATGTTAAGCAATCAAACTTGTTAAGACTTGATTAATTGAAATATGTTTCATATAGACAATTGACCACCCAAGTTGACCGGTGATTCACGAACGTTAAAACTTGTAAAAACTATATGATGACATATATATGGATATATATATAGTTAACATGATACTATGATAAGTAAACATATCATTAAGTATATTAACAATGAACTACATATGTAAAAACAAGACTACTAACTTAATGATTTTTAAACGAGACATATATGTAACGATTATCGTTGTAAAGACATTTAATGTATATATATCATATTAAGAGATAATCATACATGATAATATCATGATAATATAATAATTTAAAATCTCATTTGATATTATAAACATTGGGTTAACAACATTTAACAAGATCGTTAACCTAAAGGTTTCAAAACAACACTTACATGTAACGACTAACGATGACTTAACGACTCAGTTAAAATGTATATACATGTAGTGTTTTAATATGTATTTATACACTTTTGAAAGACTTCAATACACTTATCAAAATACTTCTACTTAACAAAAATGCTTACAATTACATCCTCGTTCAGTTTCATCAACAATTCTACTCGTATGCACCCGTATTCGTACTCGTACAATACACAGCTTTTAGATGTATGTACTATTGGTATATACACTCCAATTATCAGCTCTTAGCAGCCCATGTGAGTCACCTAACACATGTGGGAACCATCATTTGGCAACTAGCATGAAATATCTCATAAAATTACAAAAATATGAGTAATCATTCATGACTTATTTACATGAAAACAAAATTACATATCCTTTATATCTAATCCATACACCAACGACCAAAAACACCTACAAACACTTTCATTCTTCAATTTTCTTCATCTAATTGATCTCTCTCAAGTTCTATCTTCAAGTTCTAAGTGTTCTTCATAAATTCCAAAAGTTCTAGTTTCATAAAATCAAGAATACTTTCAAGTTTGCTAGCTCACTTCCAATCTTGTAAGGTGATCATCCAACCTCAAGAAATCTTTGTTTCTTACAGTAGGTTATCATTCTAATACAAGGTAATAATCATATTCAAACTTTGGTTCAATTTCTATAACTATAACAATCTTATTTCAAGTGATGATCTTACTTGAACTTGTTTTCGTGTCATGATTCTGCTTCAAGAACTTCGAGCCATCCAAGGATCCATTGAAGCTAGATCCATTTTTCTCTTTTCCAGTAGGTTTATCCAAGGAACTTAAGGTAGTAATGATGTTCATAACATCATTAGATTCATACATATAAAGCTATCTTATTCGAAGGTTTAAACTTGTAATCACTAGAACATAGTTTAGTTAATTCTAAACTTGTTCGCAAACAAAAGTTAATCCTTCTAACTTGACTTTTAAAATCAACTAAACACATGTTATATATCTATATGATATGCTAACTTAATGATTTAAAACCTGGAAACACGAAAAACACCGTAAAACCGGATTTACGCCGTCGTAGTAACACCGCGGGCTGTTTTGGGTTAGTTAATTAAAAACTATGATAAACTTTGATTTAAAAGTTGTTATTCTGAGAAAATGATTTTTATTATGAACATGAAACTATATCCAAAAATTATGGTTAAACTCAAAGTGGAAGTATGTTTTCTAAAATGGTCATCTAGACGTCGTTCTTTCGACTGAAATGACTACCTTTACAAAAATGACTTGTAACTTATTTTTCCGACTATAAACCTATACTTTTTCTGTTTAGATTCATAAAATAGAGTTCAATATGAAACCATAGCAATTTAATTCACTCAAAATGGATTTAAAATGAAGAAGTTATGGGTAAAACAAGATTGGATAATTTTTCTCATTTTAGCTACGTGAAAATTGGTAACAAATCTATTCCAACCATAACTTAATCAACTTGTATTGTATATTATGTAATCTTGAGATACCATAGACACGTATACAATGTTTCGACCTATCATGTCGACACATCTATATATATTTCGGAACAACCATAGACACTCTATATGTGAATGTTGGAGTTAGCTATACAGGGTTGAGGTTGATTCCAAAATATATATAGTTTGAGTTGTGATCAATACTGAGATACGTATACACTGGGTCGTGGATTGATTCAAGATAATATTTATCGATTTATTTATGTACATCTAACTGTGGACAACTAGTTGTAGGTTACTAACGAGGACAGCTGACTTAATAAACTTAAAACATCAAAATATATTAAAAGTATTGTAAATATATTTTGAACATACTTTGATATATATGTATATATTGTTATAGGTTCGTGAATCAACCAGTGGCCAAGTCTTACTTCCCGACGAAGTAAAAATCTGTGAAAGTGAGTTATAGTCCCACTTTTAAAATCTAATATATTTGGGATGAGAATACATGCAGGTTTTATAAATGATTTACAAAATAGACACAAGTACGTGAAACTACATTCTATGGTTGAATTATCGAAATCGAATATACCCCTTTTTATTAAGTCTGGTAATCTAAGAATTAGGGAACAGACACCCTAATTGACGCGAATCCTAAAGATAGATCTATCGGGCCCAACAAGCCCCATCCAAAGTACCGGATGCTTTAGTACTTCGAAATTTATATCATATCCGAAGGGTGTCCCGGAATGATGGGGATATTCTTATATATGCATCTTGTTAATGTCGGTTACCAGGTGTTCACCATATGAATGATTTTTATCTCTATGTATGGGATGTGTATTGAAATATGAAATCTTGTGGTCTATTATTATGATTTGATATACATAGGTTAAACCTATAACTCACCAACATTTTTGTTGACGTTTAAAGCATGTTTATTCTCAGGTGAATACTAAGAGCTTCTGCTGTTGCATACTAAAATAAGGACATGATTTGGAGTCCATGTTTGTATGATATTGTGTAAAAACTGCATTCAAGAAACTGATTTCGATGTAACATATTTGTATTGTAAACCATTATGTAATGGTCGTGTGTAAACAGGATATTTTAGATTATCATTATTTGATAATCTATGTAAAGCTTTTTAAACCTTTATTTATGAAATAAAGGTTATGGTTTGTTTTAAAAATGAATGCAGTCTTTGAAAAACGTCTCATATAGAGGTCAAAACCTCGCAACGAAATCAATTATTATGGAACGTTTTTAATCAATAAGAACGGGACATTTCAGTTCCCACATGTGTTAGGTGACTCACATGGGCTGCTAAGAGCTGATCATTGGAGTGTATATACCAATAGTACATACATCTAAAAGCTGTGTATTGTACGAGTACGAATACGGGTGCATACGAGTAGAATTGTTGATGAAACTGAACGAGAATGTAATTGTAAGCATTTTTGTTAAGTAGAAGTATTTTGATAAGTGTATTGAAGTCTTTCAAAAGTGTATAAATACATATTAAAACACTACATGTATATACATGTTTTGAAACCTTTAGGTTAACGATCTTGTTAAATGTTGTTAACCCAATGTTTATAATATCAAAAGAGATTTTAAATTATTATATTATCATGATATTATGATGTACGAATATCTCTTAATATGATATATATACATTAAATGTCGTTACAACGATAAACGTTACATATATGTCTCGTTTCAAAATCATTAAGTTAGTAGTCTTGTTTTTACATATGTAGTTCATTGTTAATATAATTAATGATATGTTTACTTATCATAATATCATGTTAACTATATATATAACCATATATATGTCATCATATAGTTTTTTTTTTACCAGTTTTAACGTTCGTGAATCACCGGTCAACTTGGGTGGTCAATTGTCTATATGAAACCTATTTCAATTAATCAAGTCTTAACAAGTTTGATTGCTTAACATGTTGGAAACATTTAATCATGTAAACATCAATCTCAATTAATATATATAAACATGGAAAAGTTCGGGTCACTACAGTACCTACCCGTTAAATAAATTTCGTCCCGAAATTTTAAGCTGTTGAAGGTGTTGACGAATCTTCTGGAAATAGATGCGGGTATTTCTTCTTCATCTGATCTTCACGCTCCCAGGTGAACTCGGGTCCTCTACGAGCATTCCATCGAACCTTAACAATTGGTATCTTGTTTTGCTTAAGTCTTTTAACCTCACGATCCATTATTTCGACGGGTTCTTCGATGAATTGGAGTTTTTCGTTGATTTGGATTTCATCTAACGGAATAGTGAGATCTTCTTTAGCAAAACATTTCTTCAAATTCGAGACGTGGAAAGTGTTATGTACAGCCGCGAGTTGTTGAGGTAACTCAAGTCGGTAAGCTACTGGTCCGACACGATCAATAATCTTGAATGGTCCAATATACCTTGGATTTAATTTCCCTCGTTTACCAAATCGAACAACGCCTTTCCAAGGTGAAACTTTAAGCATGACCATCTCTCCAATTTCAAATTCTATATCTTTTCTTTTAATGTCAGCGTAGCTCTTTTGTCGACTTTGGGCGATTTTCAACCGTTGTTGAATTTGGATGATCTTCTCGGTAGTTTCTTGTATAATCTCCGGACCCGTAATCTGTCTATCCCCCACCTCACTCCAACAAATCGGAGACCTGCACTTTCTACCATAAAGTGCTTCAAACGGCGCCATCTCAATGCTTGAATGGTAGCTGTTGTTGTAGGAAAATTCTGCTAACGGTAGATGTCGATCCCAACTGTTTCCGAAATCAATAACACATGCTCGTAGCATGTCTTCAAGCGTTTGTATCGTCCTTTCGCTCTGCCCATCAGTTTGTGGATGATAGGCAGTACTCATGTCTAGACGAGTTCCTAATGCTTGCTGTAATGTCTGCCAGAATCTTGAAATAAATCTGCCATCCCTATCAGAGATAATAGAGATTGGTATTCCATGTCTGGAGACGACTTCCTTCAAATACAGTCGTGCTAACTTCTCCATCTTTTCATCTTCTCTTATTGGTAGGAAGTGTGCTGATTTGGTGAGACGATCAACTATTACCCAAATAGTATCAAAACCACTTGCAGTCCTTGGCAATTTAGTGATGAAATCCATGGTAATGTTTTCCCATTTCCATTCCGGGATTTCGGGTTGTTGAAGTAGACCTGATGGTTTCTGATGCTCAGCTTTGACCTTAGAACACGTCAAACATTCTCCTACGTATTTAGCAACATCGGCTTTCATACCCGGCCACCAAAAATGTTTCTTGAGATCCTTGTACATCTTCCCCGTTCCAGGATGTATTGAGTATCTGGTTTTATGAGCTTCTCTAAGTACCATTTCTCTCATATCTCCAAATTTTGGTACCCAAATCCTTTCAGCCCTATACCGGGTTCCGTCTTCCCGAATATTAAGATGCTTCTCCGATCCTTTGGGTATTTCATCCTTTAAATTTCCCTCTTTTAAAACTCCTTGTTGCGCCTCCTTTATTTGAGTAGTAATGTTATTATGAATCATTATATTCATAGATTTTACTCGAATGGGTTCTCTATCCTTCCTGCTCAAGGCATCGGCTACCACATTTGCCTTCCCCGGGTGGTAACGAATCTCAAAATCGTAATCATTCAATAATTCAATCCACCTACGCTGCCTCATATTCAGTTGTTTCTGATTAAATATGTGTTGAAGACTTTTGTGGTCGGTATATATAATACTTTTGACCCCATATAAGTAGTGCCTCCAAGTCTTTAATGCAAAAACAACCGCGCCTAATTCCAAATCATGCGTCGTATAATTTTGTTCGTGAATCTTCAATTGTCTAGACGCATAAGCAATCACCTTCGTTCGTTGCATTAATACACAACCGAGACCTTGCTTTGATGCGTCACAATAAATCACAAAATCATCATTCCCTTCAGGCAATGACAATATAGGTGCCGTAGTTAGCTTTTTCTTCAATAACTGAAACGCTTTCTCTTGTTCATCATTCCATTCAAATTTCTTCCCTTTATGCGTTAATGCAGTCAAGGGTTTTGCTATTCTGGAAAAGTCTTGGATGAACCTTCTGTAGTAACCAGCTAGTCCTAAAAACTGGCGTATGTGTTTCGGAGTTTTTGGGGTTTCCCACTTTTCAACAGTTTCTATCTTTGCCGGATCCACCTTAATACCTTCTTTGTTCACTATGTGACCGAGGAATTGAACTTCTTCCAACCAAAATGCACACTTTGAAAACTTAGCGTACAATTCTTCCTTCCTCAATACTTCTAACACCTTTCTCAAATGTTCACCGTGTTCTTGGTCATTCTTTGAGTAAATAAGTATGTCATCAATGAAAACAATGACAAACTTGTCAAGGTATGGTCCACACACTCGGTTCATAAGGTCCATGAACACAGCTGGTGCATTAGTTAAACCAAACGGCATGACCATAAACTCGTAATGACCGTAACGTGTTCTGAAAGCAGTCTTTGGAATATCATCTTCTTTCACCCGCATTTGATGATACCCGGAACGTAAGTCAATCTTTGAATAAACAGACGAGCCTTGTAGTTGATCAAATAAGTCGTCGATTCTCGGTAGTGGGTAGCGGTTCTTGATGGTAAGTTTGTTCAACTCTCGGTAGTCGATACACAACCTGAATGTACCATCTTTCTTCTTGACAAACAAAACAGGAGCTCCCCACGGTGATGTGCTTGGTCTAATGAAACCACGCTCTAAAAGTTCTTGTAATTGGCTTTGCAGTTCTTTCATCTCGCTGGGTGCGAGTCTGTAAGGAGCACGAGCTATTGGTGCAGCTCCTGGTACAAGATCTATTTGAAATTCAACGGATCGATGTGGGGGTAATCCCGGTAATTCTTTCGGAAATACATCGGGAAATTCTTTTGCAATGGGAACATCATTGATGCTCTTTTCTTCAGTTTGTACTTTCTCGACGTGTGCTAGAACAGCATAGCAACCTTTTCTTATTAGTTTTTGTGCCTTCAAATTACTAATAAGATGTAGCTTCGTGTTGCCCTTTTCTCCGTACACCATTAAGGGTTTTCCTTTTTCTCGTATAATGCGAATTGCATTTTTGTAACAAACGATCTCCGCTTTCACTTCTTTCAACCAGTCCATACCGATTATCACATCAAAACTCCCTAACTCTACTGGTATCAAATCAATCTTAAATGTTTCGCTAACCAGTTTAATTTCTCGATTCCGACATATATTATCTGCTGAAATTAATTTACCATTTGCTAATTCGAGTAAAAATTTACTATCCAAAGGCGTCAATGGACAACTTAATTTAGCACAAAAATCTCTACTCATATAGCTTCTATCCGCACCCGAATCAAATAAAACGTAAGCAGATTTATTGTCAATAAGAAACGTACCCGTAACAAGCTCCGGGTCTTCCTGTGCCTCTACCGCATTAATATTGAAAACTCTTCCACGGCCTTGTCCATTCGTGTTCTCCTGGTTCGGGCAATTTCTAATAATGTGGCCTGGTTTTCCACATTTATAACAAACTACATTGGCATAACTTGCTCCGACACTACTTGCTCCGCCATTACTCGTTCCGACACCATTTGTTCCTTTCGTTCTATTAACCCCTGGTCCGTAGACCTCACACTTCGCCGCGCTATGACCATTTCTTTTACACTTGTTGCAAAATTTGGTGCAGAACCCCGAGTGATTCTTTTCACACCTTTGGCATAGTTGCTTCTGATTGTTGTTGTTGTTGCGGTTATTATTGTTGTTGGGATGATTGTTGTAGTTGCTGTTGTTGTTGTTGTTGTTGGGCCGTTTGTTGTAGTTGCGATTGATGTTGCGATTGTTGGGATAATTGTTGCGATTATTGTTGTAATTGCTGTTGTTGTTGTATTGGTGATTCTTATCACCGTTTTCCTCCCACTTTCTTTTGACTTGCTTCACATTGGCCTCTTCAGCAGTCTGTTCTTTAATTCTTTCTTCAATCTGGTTCACTAGTTTGTGAGCCATTCTACATGCCTGTTGTATGGAGGCGGGCTCGTGTGAACTTATATCTTCTTGGATTCTTTCCGGTAATCCTTTCACAAACGCGTCGATCTTCTCTTCCTCATCTTCGAATGCTCCCGGACACAATAGGCACAATTCTGTGAATCGTCTTTCGTACGTGGTAATATCAAATCCTTGGGTTCGTAACCCTCTAAGTTCTGTCTTGAGCTTATTGACCTCGGTTCTGGGACGGTACTTCTCGTTCATCAAGTGCTTGAATGCTGACCACGGTAGTGCGTACGCATCATCTTGTCCCACTTGCTCTAGATAGGTATTCCACCATGTTAACGCAGAACCTGTGAAGGTATGCGTAGCGTACTTCACTTTGTCCTCTTCAGTACACTTACTTATGGCAAACACCGATTCAACCTTCTCGGTCCACCGTTTCAATCCGATCGGTCCTTCGGTTCCATCAAATTCCAAAGGTTTGCAGGCAGTGAATTCTTTGTAGGTGCATCCTACACGATTTCCTGTACTGCTAGATCCAAGGTTATTGTTGGTATGTAGCGCAGCCTGTACTGCGGCTATGTTTGAAGCTAGAAAAGTACGGAATTCCTCTTCATTCATATTCACGGTGTGTCGAGTAGTCGGTGCCATTTCCTTCAAAAATAGTTAAATGGAACAAGTTAATCATACAGAATATTAAGAGTAGTTAATAGTATTTCGTAGCATAATATGAACTCATTTATAAAAGCTTTTTCTTCATATTAGCGTTTTATAAGTTTAAATTCGGGTAGTACCTACCCGTTAAGTTCATACTTAGTAGCTAATATACAATTCAACTACTACAATTCTATATGAAAAACTGATTATAATAATATTTCGCGTTCAAACTTTTATACAATATTTTACAAACTTACAATACCGCTTATTTTACATAAAGCATCAAATATAGCACACAATAACTTTGATACAAGATAGTTGTGAAGACAATTCTAGCTAGTAAACAAGTCGTTCAGCAAAGGCAATAAAGACACGTAATTCATACGTCCAGAAACAAGTCATGCATTCTGGTTTTACTAGGACTACTTCCCATCCTTGGTCTTGTGCAACATAACCGTTATGGCCGTTGATAAGACAGCGTGTTGTAACGTCATCAAAGGGACGAGGGTTACGTAATGTCCAACAGTCCCGTAATAATCTAAAAACCTCATTTCTTACCCCAATTACCGACTCCGTCACTTGTGGAAACGTTTTGTTTAATAGTTGTAGCCCGATGTTCTTGTTCTCACTTTGGTGAGAAGCGAACATTACTAATCCGTAAGCATAACATGCTTCTTTATGTTGCATGTTAGCCGCTTTTTCTAAATCACGAAGTCCAATATTCGGATATATTGAGTCAAAATAATTTCTTAACCCGTTGCGTAAAATAGCATTTGGGTTCCCCGCAATATATGCGTCAAAGTAAACACATCGTAACTTATGGGTTTCCCAATGTGATATCCCCCATCTTTCAAACGAAAGTCTCTTATAAACCAAGACATTCTTGGAACGTTCTTCGAATGTCTTACAAACTGATCTCGCCTTAAATAGTTGTGCCGAAGAATTCTGGCCGACTCTAGACAAGATTTCATCAATCATGTCTCCGGGTAGGTCTCTTAAAATATTGGGTTGTCTATCCATTTTGTGTTTTTAAACTGTAAAATAGACAAGAGTTAGATTCATAAAAAAAATACTTATTAATACAAGCAATTTTTACATATATCATAAAGCATAAGAACACTATATTCCATATATTACACCACACGAATACAACTATCTTATTCCGACTCGCTCGTTTCTTCTTCTTCAGTTTTGGTTCGTTTTGCCAAGTTTCTAGGGATATATGATGTTCCCCTAATACGAGCCATCGTTGTCCACATTGGTTTAGAAAAACCAGGTGGTTTAGAGGTTCCCGGGTCATTGTTACAACTTAAGGACTTCGGGGGTTGACGATACATATAAAGTTCATCGGGGTTGGAATTAGATTTCTCTATTTTTATGCCCTTTCCCTTATTATTTTCTTTTGCCTTTTTAAATTCAGTTGGGGTAATTTCTATAACATCATCGGAATTCTCGTCGGAATCCGATTCATCGGAGAATTGGTAATCCTCCCAATATTTTGCTTCCTTGGCGGAAACACCATTGACCATAATTAACTTTGGTCGGTTGGTTGAGGATTTTCTTTTACTTAACCGTTTTATTATTTCCCCCACCGGTTCTATTTCTTCATCCGGTTCCGATTCTTCTTCCGGTTCCGATTCTTCTTCCGGTTCCGACTCTTCTTCCGGTTCCTCTTCGGGAACTTGTGAATCAGTCCACAAATCATTCCAATTTACATTTGACTCTTCATTATTATTAGGTGAGTCAATGGGACTTGTTCTAGAGGTAGACATCTATCACATAATATCAAACACGTTAAGAGATTAATATATCACATAATATTCATATGTTAAAAATATATAGTTTCCAACAAAAATGTTAAGCAATCATTTTTAAAGAAAACACGGTCGAAGTCCAGACTCACTAATGCATCCTAACAAACTCGATAAGACACACTAATGCAAATTTTCTGGTTCTCTAAGACCAACGCTCGGATACCAACTGAAATGTCCCGTTCTTATTGATTAAAAACGTTCCATATTAATTGATTTCGTTGCGAGGTTTTGACCTCTATATGAGACGTTTTTCAAAGACTGCATTCATTTTTAAACAAACCATAACCTTTATTTCATCAATAAAGGTTTAAAAAGCTTTACGTAGATTATCAAATAATGATAATCTAAAATATCCTGTTTTACACACGACCATTACATAATGGTTTACAATACAAATATGTTACAACAAAATAAGTTTCTTGAATGCAGTTTTTACACAATATCATACAAGCATGGACTCCAAATCTTGTCCTTATTTAAGTATGCGACAGCGGATGCTCTTAATAATCACCTGAGAATAAACATGCTTAAAACGTCAACAAAAATGTTGGTGAGTTATAGGTTTAACCTATATATATCAAATCGTAACAATAGACCACAAGATTTCATATTTCAATACACATCCCATACATAGAGATAAAAACCATTCATATGGTGAACACCTGGTAACCGACAATAACAAGATGCATATATAAGAATATCCCCATCATTCCGGGACACCCTTCGGATATGATATAAATTTCGAAGTACTAAAGCATCCGGTACTTTGGATGGGGTTTGTTAGGCCCAATAGATCTATCTTTAGGATTCGCGTCAATTAGGGTGTCTGTTCCCTAATTCTTAGATTACCAGACTTAATAAAAAGGGGCATATTCGATTTCGATAATTCAACCATAGAATGTAGTTTCACGTACTTGTGTCTATTTTGTAAATCATTTATAAAACCTGCATGTATTCTCATCCCAAAAATATTAGATTTTAAAAGTGGGACTATAACTCACTTTCACAGATTTTTACTTCGTCGGGAAGTAAGACTTGGCCACTGGTTGATTCACGAACCTATAACAATATATACATATATATCAAAGTATGTTCAAAATATATTTACAACACTTTTAATATATTTTGATGTTTTAAGTTTATTAAGTCAGCTGTCCTCGTTAGTAACCTATAACTAGTTGTCCACAGTTAGATGTACAGAAATAAATCGATAAATATTATCTTGAATCAATCCACGACCCAGTGTATACGTATCTCAGTATTGATCACAACTCAAACTATATATATTTTGGAATCAACCTCAACCCTGTATAGCTAACTCCAACATTCACATATAGAGTGTCTATGGTTGTTCCGAAATATATATAGATGTGTCGACATGATAGGTCGAAACATTGTATACGTGTCTATGGTATCTCAAGATTACATAATATATAATACAAGTTGATTAAGTTATGGTTGGAATAGATTTGTTACCAATTTTCACGTAGCTAAAATGAGAAAAATTATCCAATCTTGTTTTACCCATAACTCCTTCATTTTAAATCCGTTTTGAGTGAATCAAATTGCTATGGTTTCATATTGAACTCTATTTTATGAATCTAAACAAAAAAAGTATAGGTTTCTAGTCGGAAAAATAAGTTACAAGTCGTTTTTGTAAAGGTAGTCATTTCAGTCGAAAGAACGACGTCTAGATGACCATTTTAGAAAACATACTTCCACTTTGAGTTTAACCATAATTTTTGGATATAGTTTCATGTTCATAATAAAAATCATTTTCTCAGAATAACAATTTTTAAATCAAAGTTTATCATAGTTTTTAATTAACTAACCCAAAACAGCCCGCGGTGTTACTACGACGGCGTAAATCCGGTTTTACGGTGTTTTTCGTGTTTCCAGGTTTTAAATCATTAAGTTAGCATATCATATAGATATAGAACATGTGTTTAGTTGATTTTAAAAGTCAAGTTAGAAGGATTAACTTTTTTTTGCGAACAAGTTTAGAATTAACTAAACTATGTTCTAGTGATTACAAGTTTAAACCTTCGAATAAGATAGCTTTATATGTATGAATCGAATGATGTTATGAACATCATTACTACCTTAAGTTCCTTGGATGAACCTACTGGAAAAGAGAAAAATGGATCTAGCTTCAATGGATCCTTGGATGGCTCAAAGTTCTTGAAGCAAAATCATGACACGAAAACAAGTTCAAGTAAGATCATCACTTGAAATAAGATTGTTATAGTTATAGAAATTGAACCAAAGTTTGAATATGATTATTACCTTGTATTAGAATGATAACCTACTGTAAGAAACAAAGATTTCTTGAGGTTGGATGATCACCTTACAAGATTGGAAGTGAGCTAGCAAACTTGAAAGTATTCTTGATTTTATGAAACTAGAACTTTTGGAATTTATGAAGAACACTTAGAACTTGAAGATAGAACTTGAGAGAGTTCAATTAGATGAAGAAAATTGAAGAATGAAAGTGTTTGTAGGTGTTTTTGGTCGTTGGTGTATGGATTAGATATAAAGGATATGTAATTTTGTTTTCATGTAAATAAGTCATGAATGATTACTCATATTTTTGTAATCTTATGAGATATTTCATGCTAGTTGCCAAATGATGGTTCCCACATGTGTTAGGTGACTCACATGGGCTGCTAAGAGCTGATCATTGGAGTGTATATACCAATAGTACATACATCTAAAAGCTGTGTATTGTACGAGTACGAATACGGGTGCATACGAGTAGAATTGTTGATGAAACTGAACGAGAATGTAATTGTAAGCATTTTTGTTAAGTAGAAGTATTTTGATAAGTGTATTGAAGTCTTTCAAAAGTGTATAAATACATATTAAAACACTACATGTATATACATTTTAACTGAGTCGTTAAGTCATCGTTAGTCGTTACATGTAAGTGTTGTTTTGAAACCTTTAGGTTAACGATCTTGTTAAATGTTGTTAACCCAATGTTTATAATATCAAAAGAGATTTTAAATTATTATATTATCATGATATTATGATGTACGAATATCTCTTAATATGATATATATACATTAAATGTCGTTACAACGATAAACGTTACATATATGTCTCGTTTCAAAATCATTAAGTTAGTAGTCTTGTTTTTACATATGTAGTTCATTGTTAATATAATTAATGATATGTTTACTTATCATAATATCATGTTAACTATATATATAACCATATATATGTCATCATATAGTTTTTTTTTTTTACCAGTTTTAACGTTCGTGAATCACCGGTCAACTTGGGTGGTCAATTGTCTATATGAAACCTATTTCAATTAATCAAGTCTTAACAAGTTTGATTGCTTAACATGTTGGAAACATTTAATCATGTAAACATCAATCTCAATTAATATATATAAACATGGAAAAGTTCGGGTCACTACAATTACATGCATTTTTATTTACGTTTAGACACAAGTAACAGTTAAATTTAATTATTCATTGTGAGTTGGACAAAAATAATCCCTAGTCTGGTGACTGTAATCATTGGTTTCTATCGGTGAACGCGAATCCTACGGATAGATCTATCGGGTTTGACAACCCCATTTCGAGCTAGTCGCGCTAGCAATTTATAATCGGAATGTTTAGTACTTCGTAATTAGTTGTAGATACACTGTCCAAGTGTATATTTTTATTGTGTTTGGCAAGGGTAAATAAAGGGTTAAGTGGTTACCAGGTGGCTCATTGATAATGGAATAATGTTTAATGTTTTCTAACATTTTTAAATCTTGTGGTCTAAAGTTTACTTATTATTTAAACCTATAATTCACTCAACCTTTGTGTTGACAGTTTACTTGCATGTTTTCACAGGTACTTGAGTTTTGTGATGCTTCCGCTGTGTTTAGAAGAGTCTGCATGCATTTGGGCAGATTTTATGAAACAATTTATGAAACTTAAGATTGCATTATATTTTTGGATAATTTAAACTTGTGGGTTTGTTGGCAAGGTTTTGTGTCAACTTTTGGTTTATTACTATGGTTGGTTGTTTTGAAACTACATATTTTGGTTTGTTTCCTTTTTGGGAAACATTTGAAATAAAAGAATGCAACTTTGTTTATTTAATTCATTTAAGTCCGATCAAGCTGTGGGACCAACTGACGGATCCGTTAAGTGTTTTGACGGGGTCGTCACAAAAGGCACGAAATTCCTCTTCGCTCATATTAAAGGTGTGTCGAGTAGTCGGTGCCATTTCCTTCAAAATAGTAAAATGAAACGAGTTAATCATATAGAATATCAGGAGTAGTCAATAGTATTTCGTAGCGTAATATGAACTTATTTATAAAAGCTGTTTCTTCATATTAGCGTTTTATACTCTTTAATTCGGGTAGTACCTACCCGTTAAGTTCATACTTAGTAGCTAACATACCATTTCAACTACTACAATTCTATATGAAAAACTAATCACAAAAACAAAAACAAAAAATATATCATATTCAAGCCTTTATACAATAACTTGCAAACTTACAATACCGCTATTTTACATATAGCATGAAATATAGCACATAAAACTTTGATACAAAGTAGTTGCGAAGATAATTCTAGTTAATAAATAAGGCGTTCTGCAAAGGCAATAAAGACACGTAATTCATACGTCCAGAAATAAGTCATGCATTCTGGTTTTACTAATACCACTTCCCATCCTTCGTTTTGTGGAACATAACCATTGTGACCGATAGTAAGACAATGTGTTGTAACATCGTCGAAAGGATGAAGGTTACGTAATGACCAATAGTCTCGTAATAACCTAAAAACCTCATTTCTTACCCCAATTACCGACTCCGTCACTTGTGGGAACGTTTTGTTTAATAGTTGTAGCCCGATGTTCTTGTTCTCACTTTGGTGAGAAGCTAACATTACTAACCCGTAAGCATAACATGCTTCTTTATGTTGCATGTTAGCCGCTTTTTCTAAATCACGAAGTCCTATATTCAGATATATTGAGTCAAAATAATTTCTTAACCCGTTGCGTAAAATAGCATTTGGGTTCCCCGCAATATATGCGTCAAAGTAAACACATCGTAATTTATGGATTTCCCAATGTGGTATCCCCCATCTTTCGAACGAAAGCCTTTTATAAACCAAGGCATTCTCGGAACGTTCTTCGAATGTCTTACAAACTGATCTCGCCTTAAATAGTTGTGCCGAGGAATTCTGACCGACTCTAGACAAGATTTCATCAATCATGTCTCTGGTAGGTCTCTTAAAATATTGGGTTGTCTATCCATTTTGTGTTTTTATACTGTAAAATAGACAAGAGTTAGATTCATAAAAAAAATACTTATTAATACATGCAATTTTTACATATATCATAAAGCATAAGTACACTATATTACATATCTTATTCCGACTCGCTCGTTTCTTCTTCTTCGGTTTTGGTTCGTTTTGCCAAGTTTCTAGGGATATATGATGTTCCCCTAATACGAGCCGTCGTTTTCCACATTGGTTTAGAAAAACCTGGTGGTTTAGAGGTTCCCGGGTTATTGTCATAACTTAAGAAATACGGGTGTTGACGATACATATAAAGTTCATCGGGTTTGGAATCAAATTTCTCTATTTTTATGCCCTTTCCCTTATTGTTCTCTTTTACCTTATTAAATTGTGTTGGGGTAATTTCTATAACATCATCGGAATCCTTGTCGGGATCCGATTCATCGGAGAATTGGTAATCCTCCCAATACTTTGCTTCCTTGGCGGAAACATCATTGACCATAATTAACTTTGGTCGGTTGGTTGAGGATTTTCTTCTACTTAACAGTGTTATTATTTCCCCCACTGGTTCTATTTCTTCTTCCGGTTCCGATTCTTCTTCCGGTTCCGATTCTTCTTCCGGTTCCGACTCTTCTTCCGGTTCCTCTTCGGGAACTTGTGAATCAGTCCACGAATCATTCCAATTTACATTTGACTCTTCATTATTATTAGGTGAGTCAATGGGACTTGTTCTAGAGGTAGACATCTATCACATGATATCAAACGCATTAAGAGATTTATATATCACATAATATTCACAAGTTAAAAATATATAGTTTCCAACAAAATTTGTTAAGCAATCATTTTTCAAGTAAACACGGTCGAAGTCCAGACTCACTAATGCATCCTAACAAACTCGATAAGACACACTAATGCAAAATTCTGGTTCTCTAAGACCAACGCTCTGATACCAACTGAAATGTCCCGTTCTTATTGATTAAAAACGTTCCATATTAATTGATTTCTTTGCGAGGTTTTGACCTCTATATGAGGCGTTTTTCAAAGACTGCATTCATTTTAAAACAAACCATAACCTTTATTTCATCAATAAAGGTTTAAAAAGCTTTACGTAGATTATCAAATAATGATAATCTAAAATATCCTGTTTACACGCGACCATTACATAATGGTTTACAATACAAATATGTTACAACGAAATAAGTTTCTTGGCTGCAGTTTTTACACAATATCATACAAGCATGGACTCCAAATCTCGTTCTTATTTAAGTATGCGACAGCGGAAGCTCTTAATAATCACCTGAGAATAAACATGCTTAAAACGTCAACAAAAATGTTGGTGAGTTATAGGTTTAACCTATATATTATCAAATCATTATAATAGACCACAAGATTTCATATTTCAATACACATCCCATACATAGAGATAAAAATCATTCATATGGTGAACACCTGGTAACCGACATTAACAAGATGCATATTTAAGAATATCCCCATCATTCCGGGACACCCTTCGGATATGATATAAATTTCGAAGTACTAAAGCATCCGGTACTTTGGATGGGGTTTGTTAGGCCCAATAGATCTATCTTTAGGATTCGCGTCAATTAGGGTGTCTGTTCCCTAATTCTTAGATTACCAGACTTAATAAAAAGGGGCATATTCGATTTCAATAATTCAACCATAGAATGTAGTTTCACGTACTTGTGTCTATTTTGTAAATCATTTATAAACCTGCATGTATTCTCATCCCAAAAATATTAGATTTTAAAAGTGGGACTATAACTCACTTTCACAGATTTTTTTACTTCGTCGGGAAGTAAGACTTGGCCACTGGTCGATTCACGAACCTATAACAAATATGTACATATATATCAAAGTATGTTCAAAATATATTTACAACACTTTTAATACATTTTGATGTTTTAAGTTTATTAAGTCAGCTGTCCTCGTTAGTAACCTACAACTAGTTGTCCACAGTTAGATGTACATAAATAAATCGATATATATTATCTTGAATCAATCCACGACCCAGTGTATACATATCTCAGTATTGATCACAACTCAAACTATATATATTTTGGAATCAACCTCAACCCTGTATAGCTAACTCCAACATTCACATATAGAGTGTCTATGGTTGTTTCGAAATATATATAGATGTGTCGACATGATAGGTCGAAACATTGTATACGTGTCTATGGTATCTCAAGATTACATAATATACAATACAAGTTGATTAAGTTATGGTTAGAATAGATTTGTTACCAATTTTCACGTAGCTAAAATGAGTAGTTTTTACCAATTTTGTTTTGCTCGCCATTTCTTCGTTTCTAATCCGTTTTGAGTGATTTAAGCGGCCACGGTTTCGTATTGAACTTGACTTTATGAAACTAAACAGAAAAGGTGTAGGTTTATAGTCAGAAATACAAGTTACAAGTCGTTTTTGAAAGAGGTAGTCATTTCCGTCGAAAGAACGACATCTTGATGACTGTTTTGAAAAACATACTTTCACTTTGAGTTTAACCATGATTTTTGGATAAGGTTTCATGTTCATAAGAAAAATCATTTTCCCAGAAGTATAGCTTTTAAATCAAATTTTTTCACAGTTTTTAATTATCCAAACCAAAACAGCCCCCGGTTGTAACTACGACGGTGTAAATCCGGTTTTATGGTGTTTATCGTGTTTCCAAGTTTTAAATCATTAAGTTAGCATATCATATAGATATAGATCATGTGTATAGTTGATTTTAAAAGTGTAGTTAGAAGGATTTACTTTATTTGCGAACAAGTTTAGAATTAACTAAACTATGTTCTAGTGATTACTAGTTTACCACTTCGAATATGATAGCTTTTTATGTATGAATCGAATGATGTTATGAACATCATTACTACCTTAAGTTCCTTGGATAAAACTACTGGAAAAGAGAAAAATGGATCTAGCTTCAACGGATCCTTGGATGGCTCGAAGTTCTTGAAGAAGAATCATGACACGAAAACAAGTTCAAGTAAGATCATCACTTGAAATAAGATTGTTATAGTTATAGAAATTGAACCAAAGTTTGAATATGATTATTACCTTGTATTAGAATGATAACCTACTGTGAGAAACAAAGATTTCTTGAGGTTGGATGATCACCTTACAAGATTGGAAGTGAGCTAGCAAACTTGAAAGTATTCTTGATTTTATGTAACTAGAACTTGTAGAATTTATGAAGAACACTTAGAACTTGAAGTTAGAACTTGAGAGAGATCAATTAGATGAAGAAAATTGAAGAATGAAAGTGTTTGTGGGTGTTTTTGGTCGATGGTGTATGGATTAGATATAAAGGATATGTAATTTTGTTTTCATATAAATAAGTCATGAATGATTACTCATATTTTTGTAATTTTATGAGATATTTCATGCTAGTTGCCAAATGATGGTTCCCACATGTGTTAGGTGACTCACATGGGCTGCTAAGAGCTGATCATTGGAGTGTATATACCAATAGTACATACACCTAAAAGCTGTGTATTGCACGAGTACGAATACGGGTGCATACGAGTAGAATTGTTGATGAAACTGAACGAGGATGTAATTGTAAGCATTTTTGTTAAGTAGAAGTATTTTGATAAGTGTCTTGAAGTCTTTCAAAAGTGTATGAATACATATTAAAACACTACATGTATATACATTTTAACTGAGTCGTTAAGTCATCGTTAGTCGTTACATGTAAGTGTTGTTATGAGACCTTTAGGTTAACGATCTTGTTAAATGTTGTTAACCCAAAGTTTATAATATCAAATGAGATTTTAAATTATTATATTATCATGATATTATGATATATTAATATATCTTAATATGATATATACATTTAAATGTCGTTACAACGATAATCGTTACATATATGTCTCGTTTCGAAATCCTTAAGTTAGTAGTCTTGTTTTTACTTATGTAGTTCATTGTTAATACACTTAATGATATATTTAATTATCATATTATCATGTTAAATATAATATAACAATGTATTAATATGCGTCATATATATTTAGTAAGACGTGGTTATAACGATAATCGTAATATGTATCGTTTCGAGTTTCATACGTCAATAGTCTCCTTTTTAAGTATATAACTTATTGTTACTATTTTTAATGAGATACTTGATGATCATTATATCATGTTAAACATATATATTTATTCATTTATGTATCATCATGTCATATACAACTTATAGCATTCGTGAATTATTGGTCAAACTGGGTAATCAGACGTTTACAAAATTTCTGTTTCAATTGACCAAGTCTTAACAAGTTTGATTGCTTAACATGTTGGAAACATTTAATCATGTAAATATAGTTTTCATTAAACATATAATCATAGAAAGGTTCGGAAAAGTTCGGGTCACTACACATGTTACTCAAATCTATGTTTTGTGGGCAATTGAACTAAATGAAGAGATCAATGTGTCTTTTCTAATGGCATCTCGAATGAACAACTTGATGACGGAATCAACTAGGTCTATTCCTTATGGTATGCATCTGAACATTTTGTTTAACTACCTCAAAGTCTCTCACCCTATCGTTCAACAACCATCACTTGAACCACTCGACAACTGACCATCATTCGAAGCGGTCATCTTCCAGAAACCTCTCGTAGATGAAGATCAAGTCTTCAAGAAGATCTACGAATTTGAGAACTATCAACCGGAAGAAGAATCAGACGAAGAAGAAATGGAAGATGATGAGGTGAATCTACGGGAACATCAAGAATTCGTGAACTCAAATTTCGAAACCAAAATTGACAGAATTCTTAAGCGGGAAGAAGTGATTAGTGAGAATCACTCCAAATTGAAGAAGGCATTGAAATGCTTTGTGAAAACAATTTCATGTAGTAGGACGTAATGTGTGGTTAGGATAATGAACCTTATTAAATGTTTATGTTCCTTGTGAAGTGCTTGAATGTTGGCACTAAACAACTATGTGTAAGACAATTGTGTGCTATGTTTATTGTATGTCTAAAATTAATCTTACTTGCATGCCTATGAAAAGGGATAAAGCTGCTTCAGTACGGCTACTCCCACGGTCGACCGTGATTCGATTGTAGAACATCTGACAAAATTGATGTGTCCTAACTCTCTTACACAAATTCAATGATCAATAGATTACAAAAGTACAAATTGATATTTCTGTCAAAGTGATTTCAATTCATCTACCTACGCCATCAAGTTTGCTAGATAACATTCATCATTTGTCTATAAAAGCAAATTCATTCAATCAATTCACACCCACATCACTTATTCCAAACATCTCTTGGAAAACCACAAATTCTTCACATGAGGTCTATTGTTGAAGGGAGAGAAGTTCTTACACATCACCTTACTACCTACTCTCTTGAAAGCTTCTCAAACATCAAGTGGGATGCTTTTCTAAATCTAAAAGGGTCACTTTATCCACTTCACATCAACGAACTCTATGAGAATTTTCAATTCTCACAAAATAATGAGAAAATCTCATTTTCTCTTTATGGAAGAAATCATTCATTAACTCTTAAAGAATTTAGAAATATTATGGATTTTCTCTTTAATGAATTTCCTGAATGGGTTAAGAGAGACAATGCACTAGACAATATGTGCAACAGAACACTTAAACCCGAATACATCAAAAAGGATGGATTCCTTTTGTCAACATCTTGCATCAACGTATGATCTCTAGCAACAGATCATCACTGCAAATGTTTATGGAAAAGGGGAATTACGGGATCGAATTGATGTAAATAAAATCACCTTCTTATGGTGTCTCCTGAACTCCACCAAAGTAAATGTTGCATACTTCATGGCATCAAGAATGCAACATGCACCTCAACATTCCCATATGTCACTTTCGTATGGTCTGCATCTGACCAAACTATTCACATATATTGGAATGACATCTCTGTTTCACTATTCCATTCAAGTCTCTTCATATCCAATATGCAGAGCCTTAACCAAGCAGATTCAAGAACCTCCTCTTGAAAATCTACCCAACTTTTGTTCTCTTCCGACACAAGGACAAAACAGTGTGATTCATGGAAATATTCTAAAACTTGGTCGAAGATTGTCCCAACTTGAAGACAAGGATAAGGGTCACTCCTCTCTTCATGATAATTGAAATTCTTTGACTTTCATGTAAAAATCACACTTGAGAGATGTATTACATGAATTATCTATGTGCAGTATTTGCTTTGAATAAAATGTGTGCTTGTTATGTTTTAATAAATATTTTCCAACGTGCACAATTTAAAGGGGAGCTTTGCTCTAAGGGCGAACATAGTTCTAGGGGGAGCTAACCTTTTTACTTCGATAAAAGGGGAAAAAAGATGGATACAAGTGATTGTTAACACTTGCATTATTTATAGCAAAATGTCCCTCATCACTTGTATGTTTGTCATCATCAAAAAGGGGGAGAATGTTGGTTGAATATTGGTTAATAAACTAAACGACAAACTTAAGTATGATGATTAACCAAAGAATATGTTTTGATGATGACACATACATATGTATAAGTGATGACCGATATCTTAACATAAAATACGCAAGGTCACTAATCCATACTTTATCTTGCAAATGACCAAGTCAAACATAGCTTAAGGAATAGATTTAAAAGTTCAGTAACATACACGGTCAAAGGCACGGTCAACTGCATAGCCAGCCGCAGAAACCTAAACTAAATTGCAATGCAGTTTTGTGAAAACAAGTTGCACGGTCCCCACCACGGTCAACCGCAGTGCGACCGCAGTTTTCTCTGTTACCAATTTTGACCAAATAAAGTTTGACTAGTTCCTGACATTTATAATTCATGAAACCTTTCTCAACATGCTTAGAATAGATGCCTTCTCCATACTCAATTTAGTTTTGGTCATAAAAACACTAATCATGGTTAACTACGCCCAATGACATCTTAATGACAAATTAACCAAGATTAGGCATAACACATAAGTGTTAATCATGATGGAATTCAACATAACAACAAGTTCTTAATGTCAACATAATCACAAAACCATTTTAAGATAGTTAAAGAAAGCGGAAGCATGATTGTTTATAAAACCAAGTTTATATGTTAAACCATTTTAAATGAATTCCATATTGTTATCAAGTCTTGAAACATATGCTTACATATAAGAACAAGGATGTAAGATATATACCTCCTCAAGTGTGTTTGAGGGCTGTTTTCAAAAGAGCAAGATGATGATGAAGATGATGAATGAAAGCCTCTAACTTGAAGCCTCAAGTGTGAAAATACCCCAAGCTTTTGATGCACCAACACCACCTTTGATAAGTTAGGATTTTAGACACTTGAATGACCAAAATTACCAAGCTAAAACCTCTCTTTTTTACTCAAATATAAGCCAGCAAGCTGTTAGGAGAACAAGAGAGAGTTTTTGAAAAGCTAAGTGTGTTTTTGAGTCAAAATCTTTGGTTAAAGAGAGCTAGCATGCACTTGAAGGATGTGTGACAACCCGGAAATTTCCAATCAAATTTAAAATTTATCTTTATATTATTCCGACACGATAAGCAAAGTTTGTTAAGTTAAATATCAAGAATTTTAAATTGTGTTCATACATTCATTATAACCTCGACCAAATTTAGACGATTCACGAACCGTTATATATAAATAAATATGTATATATATATATATATTATAACTTGAGAATATTAATAAAGTATTAAACGTATAATACTTTACATGATCGTATTTGTTTCAATATGTTTATCGATGGAATTAGAAGATTATATCAAATTGTTGATTTATCAGATACATTATGATATGATTACGGGTCTATGTTATGAGGTCCACTGTGATTTAAGAAATCTATTCTTTTTGACAACATTCGGAAAATGGTAAAGTGATTTATAAGTAAGAACGTGAAGTGTAAATAACTTTGATGTTGGATATCGACAAGTTAAGTAACTCGACATTTTTCATTAAGATGATTTCATATGTTTATTTAACCTTTGAACTTTATCCCATGCTTCACCAACAAACTGTAATTTAAAAACTTGAAACCTATTATGAATATATATGATTCTACTTTTTTAAAACATTTTATGATATAACGATTTCCATTATTTTAACCTTTAAACAAAATGATTCTTAAAAATATATTTGGTTTTGGAAAACAAAATTATTATATTTATTTGATTTAGTTTCAAACGTACAAAAACGTTTTCAGTTCAAAAAGAACTTTATTATTAAAACGTATATAACTTTTATAAATATCTAGAACCACTTTTGACAACTCATTACTTAACCAGTATGATAAAGATAACGATATTTATATTTTATTTTATTAAATATATATAACGATTTAAATTAATATTATATATATTTATACGCGTATTATACGTACATAGTTTTATACTTTTACTATACTTAAACTTTACCTTTACTTTATTTTTACTTTACTTTAACTTTAATAATTCACTTTAATAATTCATACTTTAATAATTCACTTTAATAATTCATACTTTAATAATTCACTTTAATAATTCATACTTTAATAATTCACTTTAATAATTCATACTTTAATAATTCATACTTTAATAATTCACTTTAATATTGATATTTTTATAATAACTCATTCCCTCTGAAGAATTATATATATATTTTATATATATATATATATTTTTTTGAAATAAAAAATAAATCTTTCCGTGCTAAGCTATTGTGTGTGAATCTTAACTACTCAGTTAATTCATATTACAAATATGCAATAATGTACGTCCCTCACCCGCGACTTAACCATCGTTAACTACAATCTCTGTCTCAATTCAACAAATTCCAATTCCTAATAAATCAAGTATATATTTGATTTTACACTTCATCATTGATGTAACCGAAACTTTTCAGATAACATCATTCGTACTTTGTGAAGTTCACAAGAATTTAACGAAAACCAACATCACATCTCAACAAATAACGAAGTATTGATTCATAATTTCAATATTATTGAAGAAATACTTATGTAACCTCTAAACCTTCAAGGAATTATTCAATTCTAGTTCCAACCGTAAATCGAATGAGTTTAATTTAGTATTAACTCATTAAAATCTATGTTACATCTGAGGAGAATATACACATATATATTTTCATAAAGACTGTAATAAAATTCTTATGTACAAAATATTAATTGTGAAATTTTTTTTAACGGGTAGGTAATACCCGAGAGATATATATAAATTCACAATTAATATGTTACATTCTTCGAATCAGATTAAGTAAATTATCAATTATACTTCCTACTTTCACAATAATATACATTCTTTCATAGAAATCAAAACAACCATACTCATTCAAACCCAATTACGTATTCTGATTTTAAAATCTCAGAATTCAATTCGAGATATAACTGGTACCATTACTTTTAGATTCCTACATCTTTCAAAGCTATACTTTGACTTCAAAAGTGTGTTAGAACATCAAATGTATACAAACGATTACAATCTATGTTCAAACCCTTCGAAAATCTCTGAAGACACTTCAAATAATGAGCAATCGAGATGATGATCCAACAACATATTACCCACAGTTATGTACTTAAAAAGCTCTCGAAACCAAAGTCATAATTCAACACATATCTGTGTCAGATCTTTTGGCATTTATTAGCAAAAATAACCTTGCAATTCCTTTGCAAAGTAGCAAATTATATCACAGCTCCAGCAAGACAACTTCGATTTTTTCATTCGGAGTAGCCTTATCATAATTTTGATATATGTGATTACCCTTTTGTTACCGGAGAACCTTTCATATTCCACCACATTAGCAATAAACTTACCAACAACTTCACTGATCTTGGGCATTCCAAAGAATCTTTATATTTATCGAAACCTCATCATTTACTCATCTGCCTCTTGTAACAAGAATTGTCATACGAATCATTGGGAGTTAGCAATCAGTATTTTGAAATCTCACAGCATGTTGACACCAACAGTTATACATAACGTCTATTTCCAAGGCTTACATACTTCGAATGTGAAGTTTCTGAAAAACACTCTGAACCGCGAACTAGTTCTCGAAATGCTGATGAAGCAACAAAAACTGTAAACGACCTTAGCAGTAAAAAGTTTGATGATAAAGATTAGTGTATTAACAAAGCTCAGAAATAGAGAAGTTTTGGAACTGGAAAACGGATTGAGCAAAGTATGAAGGAGGCTGTGGACAAATCACAAAGACTGAACCTGCCTTCAAAGAATCTAAATGATTCAGTGTCTGCTGAAGTCATTAACGAATACCTTGCTCCTGACACTAAACCCTTACAGACAATATTCTTCATCATCCTCTGATATTAGAAATTCTAAGATATCATCGTATCTTTCATTATAAATATCCTCCATATTTCTGAAGATATTTCCATAACTATTCTTATCTGGAATCATTTATCTCTTTGCGCTATCTGTATTACATCAAAAAGGAAACTGTTTAGTTCCTATACTCTGTAAACCTTTGAGTTTAAAATATGAATGTTTTTGAAGTAGTGTTGGAAACTGAAGCATGACTTAGTATAATATAATGACACTTGATCAACGTGATTATATTACAGTAATTCATGCTGAGTTTCTAAATGGAACGTGATGATTCACAGATCATAACATCATCATGTGCCATGTTATACGACTCTTGTATTCTATTTAACCTCTAAAATATCAAGAAAATATTTCTTGATGATTCGGCCTTTTCCAAGGTATTCTAGTAATTTGACAAGTCAAGATCGTGCCATCACAATTTCCTTCCTAGAACATTAATAATGTTCATTTCGAAAATCATATTTGTGAATTCTGGACCATTACAAGCGGTGCTTAATCGCAAGAAGAAGAAACGAAAGGACAAAACTCCGAAATAGAAATTGGGGTATAAATTGCAGCAAATAAAAGAGAGCATTAACTGTGGATGACAATGATTATAGAAGATAGAAACAGAGACTTTGCAATATAAGGGAAGATATAAAGCCCAACGACAAACCAAAAATTATAAACCATATATATCGATGCATATAGCAATATAAAGACACGGGAGAACTAGAAACACTATAAACCCAAGAGTATAGTAGAAGTAAATAGATTCTTCCGGCGGTAGATGAAAAAAAAGAATGACCGATATGAAAGTTATAAGTATATCGAGAATCATAACTGGATGGAGCATATTGATGAATACTTTAAAATATGATTTGAGGGGGAAAGAATAGAAGGTGATGAAACATGACTAGGAACTTAGAAATCAACAGATTTAACTCACACAATGACGGAATAAGTGAATCAAACCCTCTAGTGAATAGGTTAAGCTTTTTGTGATTAATTTAGTCATACCACAACTAAATCAATTGTGATTAGATCAACACCTAGAGCTATTATTCACCACCTGGGTGATTTGGGTTGAGAGAGAATCGGAGGAGCTCACCAGATCTGAGTGTGTGTAACAAATGAGAGGCTTAACCTAAAAATGAAGAACATAAGACTTTATATACCCCTTGAAATGTCCCGTTCTTATTGATTAAAAACGTTCCATATTAATTGATTTCGTTGCGAGGTTTTGACCTCTATATGAGACGTTTTTCAAAGACTGCATTCATTTTTAAAACAAACCATAACCTTTATTTCATAATTAAAGGTTTAAAAAGCTTTACGTAGATTATCAAATAATGATAATCTAAAATATCCTGTTTACACACGACCATTACATAATGGTTTACAATACAAATATGTTACATCGAAATCAGTTTCTTGAATGCAGTTTTTACACAATATCATACAAATATGGACTTCAAATCTTGTCCTTATTTTAGTATGCAACAGCGGAAGCTCTTAATATTCACCTGAGAATAAACATGCTTTAAACGTCAACAAAAATGTTGGTGAGTTATAGGTTTAACCTATATATATCAAATCGTAACAATAGACCACAAGATTTCATATTTCAATACACATCCCATACATAGAGATAAAAATCATTCATATGGTGAACACCTGGTAACCGACAATAACAAGATGCATATATAAGAATATCCCCATCATTCCGGGACACCCTTCGGATATGATATAAATTTCGAAGTACTAAAGCATCCGGTACTTTGGATGGGGTTTGTTAGGCCCAATAGATCTATCTTTAGGATTCGCGTCAATTAGGGTGTCTGTTCCCTAATTCTTAGATTACCATACTTAATAAAAAGGGGCATATTCGATTTCGATAATTCAACCATAGAATGTAGTTTCACGTACTTGTGTCTATTTTGTAAATCATTTATAAAACCTGCATGTATTCTCATCCCAAAAATATTAGATTTTAAAAGTGGGACTATAACTCACTTTCACAGATTTTTACTTCGTCGGGAAGTAAGACTTGGCCACTGTTGATTCACGAACCTATAACAATATATACATATATATTAAAGTATGTTCAAAATATATTTACAACACTTTTAATATATTTTGATGTTTTAAGTTTATTAAGTCAGCTGTCCTCGTTAGTAACCTATAACTAGTTGTCCACAGTTAGATGTACAGAAATAAATCGATAAATATTATCTTGAATCAATCCACGACCCAGTGTATACGTATCTCAGTATTGATCACAACTCAAACTATATATATTTTGGAATCAACCTCAACCCTGTATAGCTAACTCCAACATTCACATATAGAGTGTCTATGGTTGTTCCGAAATATATATAGATGTGTCGACATGATAGGTCGAAACATTGTATACGTGTCTATGGTATCTCAAGATTACATAATATACAATACAAGTTGATTAAGTTATGGTTGGAATAGATTTGTTACCAATTTTCACGTAGCTAAAATGAGAAAAATTATCCAATCTTGTTTTACCCATAACTTCTTCATTTTAAATCCGTTTTGAGTGAATCAAATTGCTATGATTTCATATTGAACTCTATTTTATGAATCTAAACAGAAAAAGTATAGGTTTATAGTCGGAAAAATAAGTTACAAGTCGTTTTTTTGTAAAGGTAGTCATTTCAGTCGAAAGAACGACGTCTAGATGACCATTTTAGAAAACATACTTCCACTTTGAGTTTAACCATAATTTTTGGATATAGTTTCATGTTCATAATAAAAATCATTTTCTCAGAATAACAACTTTTAAATCAAAGTTTATCATAGTTTTTAATTAACTAACCCAAAACAGCCCGCGGTGTTACTACAACGGCGTAAATCCGGTTTTACGGTGTTTTTCGTGTTTCCAGGTTTTAAATCATTAAGTTAGCATATCATATAGATATAGAACATGTGTTTAGTTGATTTTAAAAGTCAAGTTAGAAGGATTAACTTTTGTTTGCGAACAAGTTTAGAATTAACTAAACTATGTTCTAGTGATTACAAGTTTAAACCTTCGAATAAGATAGCTTTATATGTATGAATCGAATGATGTTATGAACATCATTACTACCTTAATTTCCTTGGATAAACCTACTGGAAAAGAGAAAAATGGATCTAGCTTCAATGGATCCTTGGATGGCTCGAAGTTCTTGAAGCAGAATCATGACACGAAAACAAGTTCAAGTAAGATCATCACTTGAAATAAGATTGTTATAGTTATAGAAATTGAACCAAAGTTTGAATATGATTATTACCTTGTATTAGAATGATAACCTACTGTAAGAAACAAAGATTTCTTGAGGTTGGATGATCACCTTACAAGATTGGAAGTGAGCTAGCAAACTTGAAAGTATTCTTGATTTTATGAAACTAGAACTTTTGGAATTTATGAAGAACACTTAGAACTTGAAGATAGAACTTGAGAGAGATCAATTAGATGAAGAAAATTGAAGAATGAAAGTGTTTGTAGGTGTTTTTGGTCGTTGGTGTATGGATTAGATATAAAGGATATGTAATTTTGTTTTCATGTAAATAAGTCATGAATGATTACTCATATTTTTGTAATTTTATGAGATATTTCATGCTAGTTGCCAAATGATGGTTCCCACATGTGTTAGGTGACTCACATGGGCTGCTAAGAGCTGATCATTGGAGTGTATATACCAATAGTACATACATCTAAAAGCTGTGTATTGTACGAGTACGAATACGGGTGCATACGAGTAGAATTGTTGATGAAACTGAACGAGGATGTAATTGTAAGCATTTTTGTTAAGTAGAAGTATTTTGATAAGTGTATTGAAGTCTTTCAAAAGTGTATAAATACATATTAAAACACTACATGTATATACATTTTAACTGAGTCGTTAAGTCATCGTTAGTCGTTACATGTAAGTGTTGTTTTGAAACCTTTAGGTTAACGATCTTGTTAAATGTTGTTAACCCAATGTTTATAATATCAAATGAGATTTTAAATTATTATATTATCATGATATTATCATGTATGAATATCTCTTAATATGATATATATACATTAAATGTCTTTACAACGATAATCGTTACATATATGTCTCGTTCAAAAATCATTAAGTTAGTAGTCTTGTTTTTACATATGTAGTTCATTGTTAATATACTTTATGATATGTTTTCTTATCATAGTATCATGTTAACTATATATATATATATCCATATATATGTCATCATATAGTTTTTACAAGTTTTAACGTTCGTGAATCACCGATCAACTTGGGTGGTCAATTGTCTATATGAAAAATATTTCAATTAATCAAGTCTTAACAAGTTTGATTGCTTAACATGTTGGAAACATTTAATCATGTAAATATCAATCTCAATTAATATATATAAACATGGAAAAGTTCGGGTCACTACAGTACCTACTCGTTAAATAAATTTCGTCCCGAAATTTTAAGCTGTTGAAGGTGTTGACGAATCTTCTGGAAATAGATGCGAGTATTTCTTCTTCATCTGATCTTCACGCTCCCAGGTGAACTCGGGTCCTCTACGAGCATTCCATCGAACCTTAACAATTGGTATCTTGTTTTGCTTAAGTCTTTTAACCTCACGATCCATTATTTCGACGGGTTCTTCGATGAATTGAAGTTTTTCGTTGATTTGGATTTCATCTAACGGAATAGTGAGATCTTCTTTAGCAAAACATTTCTTTAAATTCGAGACGTGGAAAGTGTTATGTACAGCCGCGAGTTGTTGAGGTAACTCTAGTCGGTAAGCTACTGGTCCGACACGATCAATAATCTTGAATGGTCCAATATACCTTGGATTTAATTTCCCTCGTTTACCAAATCGAACAACGCCTTTCCAAGGTGCAACTTTAAGCATGACCATCTCTCCAATTTCAAATTCTATATCTTTTCTTTTAATGTCAGCGTAGCTCTTTTGTCGACTTTGGGCGGTTTTCAACCGTTGTTGAATTTGGATGATCTTCTCGGTAGTTTCTTGTATAATCTCCGGACCCGTAATCTGTCTATCCCCCACTTCACTCCAACAAATCGGAGACCTGCACTTTCTACCATAAAGTGCTTCAAACGGCGCCATCTCAATGCTTGAATGGTAGCTGTTGTTGTAGGAAAATTCTGCTAACGGTAGATGTCGATCCCAACTGTTTCCGAAATCAATAACACATGCTCGTAGCATGTCTTCAAGCGTTTGTATCGTCCTTTCGCTCTGCCCATCAGTTTGTGGATGATAGGCAGTACTCATGTCTAGACGAGTTCCTAATGCTTGCTGTAATGTCTGCCAGAATCTTGAAATAAATCTGCCATCCCTATCAGAGATAATAGAGATTGGTATTCCATGTCTGGAGACGACTTCCTTCAAATACAGTCGTGCTAACTTCTCCAACTTGTCATCTTCTCTTATTGGTAGGAAGTGTGTTGATTTGGTGAGACGATCAACTATTACCCAAATAGTATCAAAACCACTTGCAGTCCTTGGCAATTTAGTGATGAAATCCATGGTAATGTTTTCCCATTTCCATTCCGGGATTTCGGATTGTTGAAGTAGACCTGATGGTTTCTGATGCTCAGCTTTGACCTTAGAACACGTCAAACATTCTCCTACGTATTTAGCAACATCGGCTTTCATACCCGGCCACCAAAAATGTTTCTTGAGATCCTTGTACATCTTCCCCGTTCCAGGATGTATTGAGTATCTGGTTTTATGAGCTTCTCTAAGTACCATTTCTCTCATATCTCCAAATTTTGGTACCCAAATCCTTTCAGCCCTATACCGGGTTCCGTCTTCCCGAATATTAAGATGCTTCTCCGATCCTTTGGGTATTTCATCCTTTAAATTTCCCTCTTTTAAAACTCCTTGTTGCGCCTCCTTTATTTGAGTAGTAATGTTATTATGAATCATTATATTCATAGATTTTACTCGAATGGGTTCTCTGTCCTTCCTGCTCAAGGCATCGGCTACCACATTTGCCTTCCCCGGGTGGTAACGAATCTCAAAGTCGTAATCATTCAATAATTCAATCCACCTACGCTGCCTCATATTCAGTTGTTTCTGATTAAATATGTGTTGAAGACTTTTGTGGTCGGTATATATAATACTTTTGACCCCATATAAGTAGTGCCTCCAAGTCTTTAATGCAAAAACAACCGCGCCTAATTCCAAATCATGCGTCGTATAATTTTGTTCGTGAATCTTCAATTGTCTAGACGCATAAGCAATCACCTTCGTTCGTTGCATTAATACACAACCGAGACCTTGCTTTGATGCATCACAATAAATCACAAAATCATCATTCCCTTCAGGCAATGACAATATAGGTGCCGTAGTTAGCTTTTTCTTCAATAACTGAAACGCTTTCTCTTGTTCATCATTCCATTCAAATTTCTTCCCTTTATGCGTTAATGCAGTCAAGGGTTTTGCTATTCTGGAAAAGTCTTGGATGAACCTTCTGTAGTAACCAGCTAGTCCTAAAAACTGGCGTATGTGTTTCGGAGTTTTCGGGGTTTCCCACTTTTCAACAGTTTCTATCTTTGCCGGATCCACCTTAATACCTTCTTTGTTCACTATGTGACCGAGGAATTGAACTTCTTCTAACCAAAATGCACACTTTGAAAACTTAGCGTACAATTCTTCCTTCCTCAATACTTCTAACACCTTTCTCAAATGTTCACCGTGTTCTTGGTCATTCTTTGAGTAAATAAGTATGTCATCAATGAAAACAATGACAAACTTGTCAAGGTATGGTCCACACACTCGGTTCATAAGGTCCATGAACACAGCTGGTGCATTAGTTAAACCAAACGGCATGACCATAAACTCGTAATGACCGTAACGTGTTCTGAAAGCAGTCTTTGGAATATCATCTTCTTTCACCCGCATTTAATGATACCCGGAACGTAAGTCAATCTTTGAATAAACAGACGAGCCTTGTAGTTGATCAAATAAGTCGTCGATTCTCGGTAGTGGGTAGCGGTTCTTGATGGTAAGTTTGTTCAACTCTCGGTAGTCGATACACAACCTGAATGTACCATCTTTCTTCTTGACAAACAAAACAGGAGCTCCCCACGGTGATGTGCTTGGTCGAATGAAACCACGCTCTAAAAGTTCTTGTAATTGGCTTTGCAGTTCTTTCATCTCGCTGGGTGCGAGTCTGTAAGGAGCACGAGCTATTGGTGCAGCTCCTGGTACAAGATCTATTTGAAATTCAACGGATCGTTGTGGGGGTAATCCCGGTAATTCTTTCGGAAATACATCGGGAAATTCTTTTGCAATGGGAACATCATTGATGCTCTTTTCTTCAGTTTGTACTTTCTCGACGTGTGCTAGAACAGCATAGCAACCTTTTCTTATTAGTTTTTGTGCCTTCAAATTACTAATAAGATGTAGCTTCGTGTTGCGCTTTTCTCCGTACACCATTAAGGGTTTTCCTTTTTCTCGTATAATGCGAATTGCATTTTTGTAACAAACGATCTCCGCTTTCACTTCTTTCAACCAGTCCATACCGATTATCACATCAAAACTCCCTAACTCTACTGGTATCAAATCAATCTTAAATGTTTCGCTAACCAGTTTAATTTCTCGATTCCGACATATATTATCTGCTGAAATTAATTTACCATTTGCTAATTCGAGTAAAAATTTACTATCCAAAGGCGTCAATGGACAACTTAATTTAGCACAAAAATCTCTACTCATATAGCTTCTATCCGCACCCGAATCAAATAAAATGTAAGCAGATTTATTGTCAATAAGAAACGTACCCGTAACAAGCTCCGGGTCTTCCTGTGCCTCTACCGCATTAATATTGAAAACTCTTCCACGGCCTTGTCCATTCGTGTTCTCCTGGTTCGGGCAATTTCTAATAATGTGGCCTGGTTTTCCACATTTATAACAAACTACATTGGCATAACTTGCTCCGACACTACTTGCTCCGCCATTACTCGTTCCGACACCATTTGTTCCTTTCGTTCTATTAACCCCTGGTCCGTAGACCTCACACTTCGCCGCGCTATGACCATTTCTTTTACACTTGTTGCAAAATTTGGTGCAGAACCCCGAGTGATTCTTTTCACACCTTTGGCATAGCTGCTTCTGATTGTTGTTGTTGTTGCGGTTATTATTGTTGTTGGGATGATTGTTGTAGTTGCTGTTGTTGTTGTTGTTGTTGTTGTTGTTGGGCCGTTTGTTGTAGTTGCGATTGATGTTGCGATTGTTGGGATAATTGTTGCGATTATTGTTGTAATTGCTGTTGTTGTTGTATTGGTGATTCTTATCACCGTTTTCCTCCCACTTTCTTTTGACTTGCTTCACATTGGCCTCTTCAGCAGTCTGTTCTTTAATTCTTTCTTCAATCTGGTTCACTAGTTTGTGAGCCATTCTACATGCCTGTTGTATGGAGGCGGGCTCGTGTGAACTTATATCTTCTTGGATTCTTTCCGGTAATCCTTTCACAAACGCGTCGATCTTCTCTTCCTCATCTTCGAATGCTCCCGGACACAATAGGCACAATTCTGTGAATCGTCTTTCGTACGTGGTAATATCAAATCCTTGGGTTCGTAACCCTCTAAGTTCTGTCTTGAGCTTATTGACCTCGGTTCTGGGACGGTACTTCTCGTTCATCAAGTGCTTGAATGCTGACCACGGTAGTGCGTACGCATCATCTTGTCCCACTTGCTCTAGATAGGTATTCCACCATGTTAACGCAGAACCTGTGAAGGTATGCGTAGCGTACTTCACTTTGTCCTCTTCAGTACACTTACTTATGGCAAACACCGATTCAACCTTCTCGGTCCACCGTTTCAATCCGATCGGTCCTTCGGTTCCATCAAATTCCAAAGGTTTGCAGGCAGTGAATTCTTTGTAGGTGCATCCTACACGATTTCCTGTACTGCTAGATCCAAGGTTATTGTTGGTATGTAGCGCAGCCTGTACTGCGACTATGTTTGAAGCTAGAAAAGTACGGAATTCCTCTTCATTCATATTCACAGTGTGTCGAGTAGTCGGTGCCATTTCCTTCAAAATAGTTAAATGGAACAAGTTAATCATACAGAATATTAAGAGTAGTTAATAGTATTTCGTAGCATAATATGAACTCATTTATAAAAGCTTTTTCTTCATATTAGCATTTTATAAGTTTAAATTCGGGTAGTACCTACCCGTTAAGTTCATACTTAGTAGCTAATATACAATTCAACTACTACAATTCTATATGAAAAACTGATTATAATAATATTTCGCGTTCAAACTTTTATACAATATTTTACAAACTTACAATACCGCTTATTTTACATAAAGCATGAAATATAGCACACAATAACTTTGATACAAGATAGTTGTGAAGACAATTCTAGCTAGTACACAAGTCGTTCAGCAAAGGCAATAAAGACACGTAATTCATACGTCCAGAAACAAGTCATGCATTCTGGTTTTACTAAGACTACTTCCCATCCTTGGTCTTGTGCAACATAACCGTTATGGCCGTTGATAAGACAGCGTGTTGTAACGTCATCAAAGGGACGAGGGTTACGTAATGTCCAACAGTCCCGTAATAATCTAAAAACCTCATTTCTTACCCCAATTACCGACTCCGTCACTTGTGGAAACGTTTTGTTTAATAGTTGTAGCCCGATGTTCTTGTTCTCACTTTGGTGAGAAGCGAACATTACTAATCCGTAAGCATAACATGCTTCTTTATGTTGCATGTTAGCCGCTTTTTCTAAATCACGAAGTCCAATATTCGGATATATTGAGTCAAAATAATTTCTTAACCCGTTGCGTAAAATAGCATTTGGGTTCCCCGCAATATATGCGTCAAAGTAAACACATCGTAACTTATGGGTTTCCCAATGTGATATCCCCCATCTTTCAAACGAAAGTCTCTTATAAACCAAGACATTCTTGGAACGTTCTTCGAATGTCTTACAAACTGATCTCGCCTTAAATAGTTGTGCCGAAGAATTCTGGCCGACTCTAGACAAGATTTCATCAATCATGTCTCCGGGTAGGTCTCTTAAAATATTGGGTTGTCTATCCATTTTGTGTTTTTAAACTGTAAAATAGACAAGAGTTAGATTCATAAAAAAATACTTATTAATACAAGCAATTTTTACATATATCATAAAGCATAAGAACACTATATTACATATATTACACCACACGAATACAACTATCTTATTCCGACTCGCTCGTTTCTTCTTCTTCGGTTTTGGTTCGTTTTGCCAAGTTTCTAGGGATATATGATGTTCCCCTAATACGAGCCGTCGTTGTCCACATTGGTTTAGAAAAACCTGGTGGTTTAGAGGTTCCCGGGTCATTGTTACAACTTAAGGACTTCGGGGGTTGACGATACATATAAAGTTCATCGGGGTTGGAATTAGATTTCTCTATTTTTATGCCCTTTCCCTTATTATTTTCTTTTGCCTTTTTAAATTCAGTTGGGGTAATTTCTATAACATCATCGGAATTCTCGTTGGAATCCGATTCATCGGAGAATTGGTAATCCTCCCAATATTTTGCTTCCTTGGCGGAAACACCATTGACCATAATTAACTTTGGTCGGTTGGTTGAGGATTTTCTTTTACTTAACCGTTTTATTATTTCCCCCACCGGTTCTATTTCTTCATCCGGTTCCGATTCTTCTTCCGGTTCCGATTCTTCTTCCGGTTTCGACTCTTCTTCCGGTTCCTCTTCGGGAACTTGTGAATCAGTCCACAAATCATTCCAATTTACATTTGACTCTTCATTATTATTAGGTGAGTCAATGGGACTTGTTCTAGAGGTAGACATCTATCACATAATATCAAACACGTTAAGAGATTAATATATCACATAATATTCATATGTTAAAAATATATAGTTTCCAACAAAAATGTTAAGCAATCATTTTTAAAGAAAACACGGTCGAAGTCCAGACTCACTAATGCATCCTAACAAACTCGATAAGACACACTAATGCAAATTTTCTGGTTCTCTAAGACCAACGCTCTGATACCAACTGAAATGTCCCGTTCTTATTGATTAAAAACGTTCCATATTAATTGATTTCGTTGCGAGGTTTTGTGTAGTGACCCGAACTTTTCCATGTTTATATATATTAATTGAGATTGATGTTTACATGATTAAATGTTTCCAACATGTTAAGCAATCAAACTTGTTAAGACTTGATTAATTGAAATAGGTTTCATATAGACAATTGACCACCCAAGTTGACCGGTGATTCACGAACGTTAAAACTTGTAAAAAAAAAAACTATATGATGACATATATATGGTTATATATATAGTTAACATGATATTATGATAAGTAAACATATCATTAATTATATTAACAATGAACTACATATGTAAAAACAAGACTACTAACTTAATGATTTTGAAACGAGACATATATGTAACGTTTATCGTTGTAAAGACATTTAATGTATATATATCATATTAAGAGATATTCGTACATCATAATATCATGATAATATAATAATTTAAAATCTCTTTTGATATTATAAACATTGGGTTAACAACATTTAACAAGATCGTTAACCTAAAGGTTTCAAAACAACACTTACATGTAACGACTAACGATGACTTAACGACTCAGTTAAAATGTATATACATGTAGTGTTTTAATATGTATTTATACACTTTTGAAAGACTTCAATACACTTATCAAAATACTTCTACTTAACAAAAATGCTTACAATTACATTCTCGTTCAGTTTTATCAACAATTCTACTCGTATGCACCCGTATTCGTACTCGTACAATACACAGCTTTTAGATGTATGTACTATTGGTATATACACTCCAATGATCAGCTCTTAGCAGCCCATGTGAGTCACCTAACACATGTGGGAACCATCATTTGGCAACTAGCATGAAATATCTCATAAGATTACAAAAATATGAGTAATCATTCATGACTTATTTACATGAAAACAAAATTACATATCCTTTATATCTAATCCATACACCAACGACCAAAAACACCTACAAACACTTTCATTATTCAATTTTCTTCATCTAATTGAACTCTCTCAAGTTCTATCTTCAAGTTCTAAGTGTTCTTCATAAATTCCAAAAGTTCTAGTTTCATAAAATCAAGAATACTTTCAAGTTTGCTAGCTCACTTCCAATCTTGTAAGGTGATCATCCAACCTCAAGAAATCTTTGTTTCTTACAGTAGGTTATCATTCTAATACAAGGTAATAATCATATTCAAACTTTGGTTCAATTTCTATAACTATAACAATCTTATTTCAAGTGATGATCTTACTTGAACTTGTTTTCGTGTCATGATTTTGCTTCAAGAACTTTGAGCCATCCAAGGATCCATTGAAGCTAGATCCATTTTTCTCTTTTCCAGTAGGTTCATCCAAGGAACTTAAGGTAGTAATGATGTTCATAACATCATTCGATTCATACATATAAAGCTATCTTATTCGAAGGTTTAAACTTGTAATCACTAGAACATAGTTTAGTTAATTCTAAACTTGTTCGCAAACAAAAGTTAATCCTTCTAACTTGACTTTTAAAATCAACTAAACACATGTTCTATATCTATATGATATGCTAACTTAATGATTTAAAACCTGGAAACACGAAAAACACCGTAAAACCGGATTTACGCCGTCGTAGTAACACCGCGGGCTGTTTTGGGTTAGTTAATTAAAAACTATGATAAACTTTGATTTAAAAGTTGTTATTCTGAGAAAATGATTTTTATTATGAACATGAAACTATATCCAAAAATTATGGTTAAACTCAAAGTGGAAGTATGTTTTCTAAAATGGTCATCTAGACGTCGTTCTTTCGACTGAAATGACTACCTTTACAAAAACGACTTGTAACTTATTTTTCCGACTATAAACCTATACTTTTTCTGTTTAGATTAATAAAATAGAGTTCAATATGAAACCATAGCAATTTGATTCACTCAAAACGGATTTAAAATGAAGAAGTTATGGGTAAAACAAGATTGGATAACCTTTCTCATTTTAGCTACGTGAAAATTGGTAACAAATCTATTCCAACCATAACTTAATCAACTTGTATTGTATATTATGTAATCTTGAGATACCATAGACACGTATACAATGTTTCGACCTATCATGTCGACACATCTATATATATTTCGGAACAACCATAGACACTCTATATGTGAATGTTGGAGTTAGCTATACAGGGTTGAGGTTGATTCCAAAATATATATAGTTTGAGTTGTGATCAATACTGAGATACGTATACACTGGGTCGTGGATTGATTCAAGATAATATTTATCGATTTATTTCTGTACATCTAACTGTGGACAACTAGTTATAGGTTACTAACGAGGACAGCTGACTTAATAAACTTAAAACATCAAAATATATTAAAAGTGTTGTAAATATATTTTGAACATACTTTAATATATATGTATATATTGTTATAGGTTCGTGAATCAACAGTGGCCAAGTCTTACTTCCCGACGAAGTAAAAATCTGTGAAAGTGAGTTATAGTCCCACTTTTAAAATCTAATATTTTTGGGATGAGAATACATGCAGGTTTTATAAATGATTTACAAAATAGAAACAAGTACGTGAAACTACATTCTATGGTTGAATTATCGAAATCGAATATGCCCCTTTTTATTAAGTCTGGTAATCTAAGAATTAGGGAACAGACACCCTAATTGACGCGAATCCTAAAGATAGATCTATTGGGCCTAACAAACCCCATCCAAAGTACCGGATGCTTTAGTACTTCGAAATTTATATCATATCCGAAGGGTGTCCCGGAATGATGGGGATATTCTTATATATGCATCTTGTTATTGTCGGTTACCAGGTGTTCACCATATGAATGATTTTTATCTCTATGTATGGGATGTGTATTGAAATATGAAATCTTGTGGTCTATTGTTACGATTTGATATATATAGGTTAAACCTATAACTCACCAACATTTTTGTTGACGTTTTAAGCATGTTTATTCTCAGGTGATTATTAAGAGCTTCCGCTGTCGCATACTTAAATAAGGACAAGATTTGGAGTCCATGCTTGTATGATATTGTGTAAAAACTGCATTCAAGAAACTTATTTTGTTGTAACATATTTGTATTGTAAACCATTATGTAATGGTCGTGTGTAAACAGGATATTTTAGATTATCATTATTTGATAATCTACGTAAAGCTTTTTAAACCTTTATTGATGAAATAAAGGTTATGGTTTGTTTAAAAATGAATGCAGTCTTTGAAAAACGTCTCATATAGAGGTCAAAACCTCGCAACGAAATCAATTAATATGGAACGTTTTTAATCAATAAGAACGGGACATTTCAGTTGGTATCAGAGCGTTGGTCTTAGAGAACCAGAAAATTTGCATTAGTGTGTCTTATCGAGTTTGTTAGGATGCATTAGTGAGTCTGGACTTCGACCGTGTTTTCTTTAAAAATGATTGCTTAACATTTTTGTTGGAAACTATATATTTTTAACATATGAATATTATGTGATATATTAATCTCTTAACGTGTTTGATATTATGTGATAGATGTCTACCTCTAGAACAAGTCCCATTGACTCACCTAATAATAATGAAGAGTCAAATGTAAATTGGAATGATTTGTGGACTGATTCACAAGTTCCCGAAGAGGAACCGGAAGAAGAGTCGGAACCGGAAGAAGAATCGGAACCGGAAGAAGAATCGGAACCGGATGAAGAAATAGAACCGGTGGGGGAAATAATAAAACGGTTAAGTAAAAGAAAATCCTCAACCAACCGACCAAAGTTAATTATGGTCAATGGTGTTTCCGCCAAGGAAGCAAAATATTGGGAGGATTACCAATTCTCCGATGAATCGGATTCCGACGAGAATTCCAATGATGTTATAGAAATTACCCCAACTGAATTTAAAAAGGCAAAAGAAAATAATAAGGGAAAGGGCATAAAAATAGAGAAATCTAATTCCAACCCCGATGAACTTTATATGTATCGTCAGCCCCCGAAGTCCTTAAGTTGTAACAATGACCCGGGAACCTCTAAACCACCAGGTTTTTCTAAACCAATGTGGACAACGACGGCTCGTATTAGGGGAACATCATATATCCCTAGAAACTTGGCAAAACGAACCAAAACCGAAGAAGAAGAAACGAGCGAGTCGGAATAAGATAGTTGTATTCGTGTGGTGTAATATATGGAATATAGTGTTCTTATGCTTTATGATATATGTAAAAATTGCTTGTATTAATAAGTATTTTTTTTATGAATCTAACTCTTGTCTATTTTACAGTTTAAAAACACAAAATGGATAGACAACCCAATATTTTAAGAGACCTACCCGGAGACATGATTGATGAAATCTTGTCTAGAGTCGGCCAGAATTCTTCGGCACAACTATTTAAGGCGAGATCAGTTTGTAAGACATTCGAAGAACGTTCCAAGAATGTCTTGGTTTATAAGAGACTTTCGTTTGAAAGATGGGGGATATCACATTGGGAAACCCATAAGTTACGATGTGTTTACTTTGACGCATATATTGCGGGGAACCCAAATGCTATTTTACGCAATGGGTTAAGAAATTATTTTGACTCAATATATCCGAATATTGGACTTCGTGATTTAGAAAAAGCGGCTAACATGCAACATAAAGAAGCATGTTATGCTTACGGATTAGTAATGTTCGCTTCTCACCAAAGTGAGAACAAGAACATCGGGCTACAACTATTAAACAAAACATTCCCACAAGTGACGGAGTCGGTAATTGGGGTAAGAAATGAGGTTTTTAGATTGTTACGGGACTGTTGGACATTACGTAACCCTCGTCCCTTTGACGACGTTACAACACGCTGTCTTATCAACGGCCATAACGGTTATGTTGCACAAGACCAAGGATGGGAAGTAGTCCTAGTAAAACCAGAATGCATGACTTGTTTCTGGACGTATGAATTACGTGTCTTTATTGCCTTTGCTGAACGACTTGTGTACTAGCTAGAATTATCTTCACAACTATCTTGTATCAAAGTTATTGTGTGCTATATTTCATACTTTATGTAAAATAAGCGGTATTGTAAGTTTGTAAAATATTGTATAAAAGTTTGAACGCGAAATATTATTATAATCAGTTTTTCATATAGAATTGTAGTAGTTGAATTGTATATTAGCTACTAAGTATGAACTTAACGGGTAGGTACTACCCGAATTTAAACTTATAAAACGCTAATATGAAGAAAAAGCTTTTATAAATGAGTTCATATTATGCTACGAAATACTATTAACTACTCTTAATATTCTGTATGATTAACTTGTTCCATTTAACTATTTTGAAGGAAATGGCACCGACTACTCGACACACCGTGAATATGAATGAAGAGGAATTCCGTACTTTTCTAGCTTCAAACATAGCCGCAGTACAGGCTGCGCTACATACCAACAATAACCTTGGATCTAGCAGTACAGGAAATCGTGTAGGATGCACCTACAAAGAATTCACTGCCTGCAAACCTTTGGAATTTGATGGAACCGAAGGACCGATCGGATTGAAACGGTGGACCGAGAAGGTCGAATCGGTGTTTGCCATAAGTAAGTGTACTGAAGAGGACAAAGTAAAGTACGCTACGCATACCTTCACAGGTTCTGCGTTAACATGGTGGAATACCTATCTAGAGCAAGTGGGACAAGATGATGCGTACGCACTACCGTGGTCAGCATTCAAGCACTTGATGAACGAGAAGTACCGTCCCAGAACCGAGGTCAATAAGCTCAAGACAGAACTTAGAGGGTTACGAACCCAAGGATTTGATATTACCACGTACGAAAGACGATTCACAGAATTGTGCCTATTGTGTCCGGGAGCATTCGAAGATGAGGAAGAGAAGATCGACGCGTTTGTGAAAGGATTACCGGAAAGAATCCAAGAAGATATAAGTTCACACGAGCCCGCCTCCATACAACAGGCATGTAGAATGGCTCACAAACTCGTGAACCAAATTGAAGAAAGAATTAAAGAACAGACTGCTGAAGAGGCCAATGTGAAGCAAGTCAAAAGAAAGTGGGAGGAAAACGGTGATAAGAATCACCAATACAACAACAACAGCAATTACAACAATAATCGCAACAATTATCCCAACAATCGCAACATCAATCGCAACTACAACAAACGGCCAAACAACAACAACAACAACAACAACAGCAACTACAACAATCATCCCAACAACAATAATAACCGCAACAACAACAACAATCAGAAGCAACTATGCCAAAGGTGTGAAAAGAATCACTCGGGGTTCTGCACCAAATTTTGCAACAAGTGTAAAAGAAATGGTCATAGCGCGGCGAAGTGTGAGGTCTACGGACCAGGGGTTAATAGAACGAAAGGAACAAATGGTGTCGGAACGAGTAATGGCGGAGCAAGTAGTGTCGGAGCAAGTTATGCCAATGTAGTTTGTTTTAAATGTGGAAAACCAGGCCACATTATTAGAAAATGCCCGAACCAGGAGAACACGAATGGACAAGGCCGTGGAAGAGTTTTCAATATTAATGCGGCAGAGGCACAGGAAGACCCGGAGCTTGTTACGGGTACGTTTCTTATTGACAATAAATCTGCTTACGTTTTATTTGATTCGGGTGCGGATAGAAGCTATATGAGTAGAGATTTTTGTGCTAAATTAAGTTGTCCATTGACGCCTTTGGATAGTAAATTTTTACTCGAATTAGCAAATGGTAAATTAATTTCAGCAGATAATATATGTCGGAATCGAGAAATTAAACTGGTTAGCGAAACATTTAAGATTGATTTGATACCAGTAGAGTTAGGGAGTTTTGATGTGATAATCGGTATGGACTGGTTGAAAGAAGTGAAAGCGGAGATCGTTTGTTACAAAAATGCAATTCGCATTATACGAGAAAAAGGAAAACCCTTAATGGTGTACGGAGAAAAGGGCAACACGAAGCTACATCTTATTAGTAATTTGAAGGCACAAAAACTAATAAGAAAAGGTTGCTATGCTGTTCTAGCACACGTCGAGAAAGTACAAACTGAAGAAAAGAGCATCAATGATGTTCCCATTGCAAAAGAATTTCCCGATGTATTTCCGAAAGAATTACCGGGATTACCCCCACATCGATCCGTTGAATTTCAAATAGATCTTGTACCAGGAGCTGCACCAATAGCTCGTGCTCCTTACAGACTCGCACCCAGCGAGATGAAAGAACTGCAAAGCCAATTACAAGAACTTTTAGAGCGTGGTTTCATTCGACCAAGCACATCACCGTGGGGAGCTCCTGTTTTGTTTGTCAAGAAGAAAGATGGTACATTCAGGTTGTGTATCGACTACCGAGAGTTGAACAAACTTACCATCAAGAACCGCTACCCACTACCGAGAATCGATGACTTATTTGATCAACTACAAGGCTCGTCTGTTTATTCAAAGATTGACTTACGTTCCGGGTATCATCAAATGCGGGTGAAAGAAGATGATATTCCAAAGACTGCTTTCAGAACACGTTACGGTCATTACGAGTTTATGGTCATGCCGTTTGGTTTAACTAATGCACCAGCTGTGTTCATGGACCTTATGAACCGAGTGTGTGGACCATACCTTGACAAGTTTGTCATTGTTTTCATTGATGACATACTTATTTACTCAAAGAATGACCAAGAACACGGTGAACATTTGAGAAAGGTGTTAGAAGTATTGAGGAAGGAAGAATTGTACGCTAAGTTTTCAAAGTGTGCATTTTGGTTGGAAGAAGTTCAATTCCTCGGTCACATAGTGAACAAAGAAGGTATTAAGGTGGATCCGGCAAAGATAGAAACTGTTGAAAAGTGGGAAACCCCGAAAACTCCGAAACACATACGCCAGTTTTTAGGACTAGCTGGTTACTACAGAAGGTTCATCCAAGACTTTTCCAGAATAGCAAAACCCTTGACTGCATTAACGCATAAAGGGAAGAAATTTGAATGGAATGATGAACAAGAGAAAGCGTTTCAGTTATTGAAGAAAAAGCTAACTACGGCACCTATATTGTCATTGCCTGAAGGGAATGATGATTTTGTGATTTATTGTGATGCATCAAAGCAAGGTCTCGGTTGTGTATTAATGCAACGAACGAAGGTGATTGCTTATGCGTTAATGCAGTCTAGACAATTGAAGATTCACGAACAAAATTATACGACGCATGATTTGGAATTAGGCGCGGTTGTTTTTGCATTAAAGACTTGGAGGCACTACTTATATGGGGTCAAAAGTATTATATATACCGACCACAAAAGTCTTCAACACATATTTAATCAGAAACAACTGAATATGAGGCAGCGTAGGTGGATTGAATTATTGAATGATTACGACTTTGAGATTCGTTACCACCCGGGGAAGGCAAATGTGGTAGCCGATGCCTTGAGCAGGAAGGACAGAGAACCCATTCGAGTAAAATCTATGAATATAATGATTCATAATAACCTTACTACTCAAATAAAGGAGGCGCAACAAGGAGTTTTAAAAGAGGGAAATTTAAAGGATGAAATACCCAAAGGATCGGAGAAGCATCTTAATATTCGGGAAGACGGAACCCGGTATAGGGCTGAAAGGATTTGGGTACCAAAATTTGGAGATATGAGAGAAATGGTACTTAGAGAAGCTCATAAAACCAGATACTCAATACATCCTGGAACGGGGAAGATGTACAAGGATCTCAAGAAACATTTTTGGTGGCCGGGTATGAAAGCCGATGTTGCTAAATACGTAGGAGAATGTTTGACGTGTTCTAAGGTTAAAGCTGAGCATCAGAAACCATCAGGTCTACTTCAACAACCCGAAATCCCGGAATGGAAATGGGAAAACATTACCATGGATTTCATCACTAAATTGCCAAGGACTGCAAGTGGTTTTGATACTATTTGGGTAATAGTTGATCGTCTCACCAAATCAGCACACTTCCTACCAATAAGAGAAGATGACAAGATGGAGAAGTTAGTACGACTGTATTTGAAGGAAGTCGTCTCCAGACATGGAATACCAATCTCTATTATCTCTGATAGGGATGGCAGATTTATTTCAAGATTCTGGCAGACATTACAGCAAGCATTAGGAACTCGTCTAGACATGAGTACTGCCTATCATCCACAAACTGATGGGCAGAGCGAAAGGACGATACAAACGCTTGAAGACATGCTACGAGCATGTGTTATTGATTTCGGAAACAGTTGGGATCGACATCTACCGTTAGCAGAATTTTCCTACAACAACAGCTACCATTCAAGCATTGAGATGGCGCCGTTTGAAGCACTTTATGGTAGAAAGTGCAGGTCTCCGATTTGTTGGAGTGAGGTGGGGGATAGACAGATTACGGGTCCGGAGATTATACAAGAAACTACCGAGAAGATCATCCAAATTCAACAACGGTTGAAAACCGCCCAAAGTCGACAAAAGAGCTACGCTGACATTAAAAGAAAAGATATAGAATTTGAAATTGGAGAGATGGTCATGCTTAAAGTTGCACCTTGGAAAGGCGTTGTTCGATTTGGTAAACGAGGGAAATTAAATCCAAGGTATATTGGACCATTCAAGATTATTGATCGTGTCGGACCAGTAGCTTACCGACTTGAGTTACCTCAACAACTCGCGGCTGTACATAACACTTTCCACGTCTCGAATTTGAAGAAATGTTTTGCTAAAGAAGATCTCACTATTCCGTTAGATGAAATCCAAATCAACGAAAAACTTCAATTCATCGAAGAACCCGTCGAAATAATGGATCGTGAGGTTAAAAGACTTAAGCAAAACAAGATACCAATTGTTAAGGTTCGATGGAATGCTCGTAGAGGACCCGAGTTCACCTGGGAGCGTGAAGATCAGATGAAGAAGAAATACCCGCATCTATTTCCAGAAGATTCGTCAACACCTTCAACAGCTTAAAATTTCGGGACGAAATTTATTTAACGGGTAGGTACTGTAGTGACCCGAACTTTTCCATGTTTATATATATTAATTGAGATTGATGTTTACATGATTAAATGTTTCCAACATGTTAAGCAATCAAACTTGTTAAGACTTGATTAATTGAAATAGGTTTCATATAGACAATTGACCACCCAAGTTGACCGGTGATTCACGAACGTTAAAACTTGTAAAAAAAAAAACTATATGATGACATATATATGGTTATATATATAGTTAACATGATATTATGATAAGTAAACATATCATTAATTATATTAACAATGAACTACATATGTAAAAACAAGACTACTAACTTAATGATTTTGAAACGAGACATATATGTAACGTTTATCGTTGTAAAGACATTTAATGTATATATATCATATTAAGAGATATTCGTACATCATAATATCATGATAATATAATAATTTAAAATCTCTTTTGATATTATAAACATTGGGTTAACAACATTTAACAAGATCGTTAACCTAAAGGTTTCAAAACAACACTTACATGTAACGACTAACGATGACTTAACGACTCAGTTAAAATGTATATACATGTAGTGTTTTAATATGTATTTATACACTTTTGAAAGACTTCAATACACTTATCAAAATACTTCTACTTAACAAAAATGCTTACAATTACATTCTCGTTCAGTTTTATCAACAATTCTACTCGTATGCACCCGTATTCGTACTCGTACAATACACAGCTTTTAGATGTATGTACTATTGGTATATACACTCCAATGATCAGCTCTTAGCAGCCCATGTGAGTCACCTAACACATGTGGGAACCATCATTTGGCAACTAGCATGAAATATCTCATAAGATTACAAAAATATGAGTAATCATTCATGACTTATTTACATGAAAACAAAATTACATATCCTTTATATCTAATCCATACACCAACGACCAAAAACACCTACAAACACTTTCATTATTCAATTTTCTTCATCTAATTGAACTCTCTCAAGTTCTATCTTCAAGTTCTAAGTGTTCTTCATAAATTCCAAAAGTTCTAGTTTCATAAAATCAAGAATACTTTCAAGTTTGCTAGCTCACTTCCAATCTTGTAAGGTGATCATCCAACCTCAAGAAATCTTTGTTTCTTACAGTAGGTTATCATTCTAATACAAGGTAATAATCATATTCAAACTTTGGTTCAATTTCTATAACTATAACAATCTTATTTCAAGTGATGATCTTACTTGAACTTGTTTTCGTGTCATGATTTTGCTTCAAGAACTTTGAGCCATCCAAGGATCCATTGAAGCTAGATCCATTTTTCTCTTTTCCAGTAGGTTCATCCAAGGAACTTAAGGTAGTAATGATGTTCATAACATCATTCGATTCATACATATAAAGCTATCTTATTCGAAGGTTTAAACTTGTAATCACTAGAACATAGTTTAGTTAATTCTAAACTTGTTCGCAAACAAAAGTTAATCCTTCTAACTTGACTTTTAAAATCAACTAAACACATGTTCTATATCTATATGATATGCTAACTTAATGATTTAAAACCTGGAAACACGAAAAACACCGTAAAACCGGATTTACGCCGTCGTAGTAACACCGCGGGCTGTTTTGGGTTAGTTAATTAAAAACTATGATAAACTTTGATTTAAAAGTTGTTATTCTGAGAAAATGATTTTTATTATGAACATGAAACTATATCCAAAAATTATGGTTAAACTCAAAGTGGAAGTATGTTTTCTAAAATGGTCATCTAGACGTCGTTCTTTCGACTGAAATGACTACCTTTACAAAAACGACTTGTAACTTATTTTTCCGACTATAAACCTATACTTTTTCTGTTTAGATTAATAAAATAGAGTTCAATATGAAACCATAGCAATTTGATTCACTCAAAACGGATTTAAAATGAAGAAGTTATGGGTAAAACAAGATTGGATAACCTTTCTCATTTTAGCTACGTGAAAATTGGTAACAAATCTATTCCAACCATAACTTAATCAACTTGTATTGTATATTATGTAATCTTGAGATACCATAGACACGTATACAATGTTTCGACCTATCATGTCGACACATCTATATATATTTCGGAACAACCATAGACACTCTATATGTGAATGTTGGAGTTAGCTATACAGGGTTGAGGTTGATTCCAAAATATATATAGTTTGAGTTGTGATCAATACTGAGATACGTATACACTGGGTCGTGGATTGATTCAAGATAATATTTATCGATTTATTTCTGTACATCTAACTGTGGACAACTAGTTATAGGTTACTAACGAGGACAGCTGACTTAATAAACTTAAAACATCAAAATATATTAAAAGTGTTGTAAATATATTTTGAACATACTTTAATATATATGTATATATTGTTATAGGTTCGTGAATCAACAGTGGCCAAGTCTTACTTCCCGACGAAGTAAAAATCTGTGAAAGTGAGTTATAGTCCCACTTTTAAAATCTAATATTTTTGGGATGAGAATACATGCAGGTTTTATAAATGATTTACAAAATAGAAACAAGTACGTGAAACTACATTCTATGGTTGAATTATCGAAATCGAATATGCCCCTTTTTATTAAGTCTGGTAATCTAAGAATTAGGGAACAGACACCCTAATTGACGCGAATCCTAAAGATAGATCTATTGGGCCTAACAAACCCCATCCAAAGTACCGGATGCTTTAGTACTTCGAAATTTATATCATATCCGAAGGGTGTCCCGGAATGATGGGGATATTCTTATATATGCATCTTGTTATTGTCGGTTACCAGGTGTTCACCATATGAATGATTTTTATCTCTATGTATGGGATGTGTATTGAAATATGAAATCTTGTGGTCTATTGTTACGATTTGATATATATAGGTTAAACCTATAACTCACCAACATTTTTGTTGACGTTTTAAGCATGTTTATTCTCAGGTGATTATTAAGAGCTTCCGCTGTCGCATACTTAAATAAGGACAAGATTTGGAGTCCATGCTTGTATGATATTGTGTAAAAACTGCATTCAAGAAACTTATTTTGTTGTAACATATTTGTATTGTAAACCATTATGTAATGGTCGTGTGTAAACAGGATATTTTAGATTATCATTATTTGATAATCTACGTAAAGCTTTTTAAACCTTTATTGATGAAATAAAGGTTATGGTTTGTTTAAAAATGAATGCAGTCTTTGAAAAACGTCTCATATAGAGGTCAAAACCTCGCAACGAAATCAATTAATATGGAACGTTTTTAATCAATAAGAACGGGACATTTCATTTTGACCTCTATATGAGACGTTTTTCAAAGACTGCATTCATTTTTAAAACAAACCATAACCTTTATTTCATAATTAAAGGTTTAAAAAGCTTTACGTAGATTATCAAATAATGATAATCTAAAATATCCTGTTTACACACGACCATTACATAATGGTTTACAATACAAATATGTTACATCGAAATCAGTTTCTTGAATGCAGTTTTTACACAATATCATACAAATATGGACTCCAAATCTTGTCCTTATTTTAGTATGCAACAGCGGAAGCTCTTAATATTCACCTGAGAATAAACATGCTTTAAACGTCAACAAAAATGTTGGTGAGTTATAGGTTTAACCTATATATATCAAATCGTAACAATAGACCACAAGATTTCATATTTCAATACACATCCCATACATAGAGATAAAAATCATTCATATGGTGAACACCTGGTAACCGACAATAACAAGATGCATATATAAGAATATCCCCATCATTCCGGGACACCCTTCGGATATGATATAAATTTCGAAGTACTAAAGCATCCGGTACTTTGGATGGGGTTTGTTAGGCCCAATAGATCTATCTTTAGGATTCGCGTCAATTAGGGTGTCTGTTCCCTAATTCTTAGATTACCAGACTTAATAAAAAGGGGCATATTCGATTTCGATAATTCAACCATAGAATGTAGTTTCACGTACTTGTGTCTATTTTGTAAATCATTTATAAAACCTGCATGTATTCTCATCCCAAAAATATTAGATTTTAAAAGTGGGACTATAACTCACTTTCACAGATTTTTACTTCGTCGGGAAGTAAGACTTGGCCACTGTTGATTCACGAACCTATAACAATATATACATATATATTAAAGTATGTTCAAAATATATTTACAACACTTTTAATATATTTTGATGTTTTAAGTTCATTAAGTCAGCTGTCCTCGTTAGTAACCTATAACTAGTTGTCCACAGTTAGATGTACAGAAATAAATCGATAAATATTATCTTGAATCAATCCACGACCCAGTGTATACGTATCTCAGTATTGATCACAACTCAAACTATATATATTTTGGAATCAACCTCAACCCTGTATAGCTAACTCCAACATTCACATATAGAGTGTCTATGGTTGTTCCGAAATATATATAGATGTGTCGACATGATAGGTCGAAACATTGTATACGTGTCTATGGTATCTCAAGATTACATAATATACAATACAAGTTGATTAAGTTATGGTTGGAATAGATTTGTTACCAATTTTCACGTAGCTAAAATGAGAAAAATTATCCAATCTTGTTTTACCCATAACTTCTTCATTTTAAATCCGTTTTGAGTGAATCAAATTGCTATGATTTCATATTGAACTCTATTTTATGAATCTAAACAGAAAAAGTATAGGTTTATAGTCGGAAAAATAAGTTACAAGTCGTTTTTTTGTAAAGGTAGTCATTTCAGTCGAAAGAACGACGTCTAGATGACCATTTTAGAAAACATACTTCCACTTTGAGTTTAACCATAATTTTTGGATATAGTTTCATGTTCATAATAAAAATCATTTTCTCAGAATAACAACTTTTAAATCAAAGTTTATCATAGTTTTTAATTAACTAACCCAAAACAGCCCGCGGTGTTACTACGACGGCGTAAATCCGGTTTTACGGTGTTTTTCGTGTTTCCAGGTTTTAAATCATTAAGTTAGCATATCATATAGATATAGAACATGTGTTTAGTTGATTTTAAAAGTCAAGTTAGAAGGATTAACTTTTGTTTGCGAACAAGTTTAGAATTAACTAAACTATGTTCTAGTGATTACAAGTTTAAACCTTCGAATAAGATAGCTTTATATGTATGAATCGAATGATGTTATGAACATCATTACTACCTTAATTTCCTTGGATAAACCTACTGGAAAAGAGAAAAATGGATCTAGCTTTAATGGATCCTTGGATGGCTCGAAGTTCTTGAAGCAGAATCATGACACGAAAACAAGTTCAAGTAAGATCATCACTTGAAATAAGATTGTTATAGTTATAGAAATTGAACCAAAGTTTGAATATGATTATTACCTTGTATTAGAATGATAACCTACTGTAAGAAACAAAGATTTCTTGAGGTTGGATGATCACCTTACAAGATTGGAAGTGAGCTAGCAAACTTGAAAGTATTCTTGATTTTATGAAACTAGAACTTTTGGAATTTATGAAGAACACTTAGAACTTGAAGATAGAACTTGAGAGAGATCAATTAGATGAAGAAAATTGAAGAATGAAAGTGTTTGTAGGTGTTTTTGGTCGTTGGTGTATGGATTAGATATAAAGGATATGTAATTTTGTTTTCATGTAAATAAGTCATGAATGATTACTCATATTTTTGTAATTTTATGAGATATTTCATGCTAGTTGCCAAATGATGGTTCCCACATGTGTTAGGTGACTCACATGGGCTGCTAAGAGCTGATCATTGGAGTGTATATACCAATAGTACATACATCTAAAAGCTGTGTATTGTACGAGTACGAATACGGGTGCATACGAGTAGAATTGTTGATGAAACTGAACGAGGATGTAATTGTAAGCATTTTTGTTAAGTAGAAGTATTTTGATAAGTGTATTGAAGTCTTTCAAAAGTATATAAATACATATTAAAACACTACATGTATATACATTTTAACTGAGTCGTTAAGTCATCGTTAGTCGTTACATGTAAGTGTTGTTTTGAAACCTTTAGGTTAACGATCTTGTTAAATGTTGTTAACCCAATGTTTATAATATCAAATGAGATTTTAAATTATTATATTATCATGATATTATCATGTATGAATATCTCTTAATATGATATATATACATTAAATGTCTTTACAACGATAATCGTTACATATATGTCTCGTTCAAAAATCATTAAGTTAGTAGTCTTGTTTTTACATATGTAGTTCATTGTTAATATACTTTATGATATGTTTTCTTATCATAGTATCATGTTAACTATATATATATATCCATATATATGTCATCATATAGTTTTTACAAGTTTTAACGTTCGTGAATCACCGATCAACTTGGGTGGTCAATTGTCTATATGAAAAATATTTCAATTAATCAAGTCTTAACAAGTTTGATTGCTTAACATGTTGGAAACATTTAATCATGTAAATATCAATCTCAATTAATATATATAAACATGGAAAAGTTCGGGTCACTACACCCCTGCTATGGAGGTGATTTGTATGGTTCATGGGTATGCTCGTGAGGTCAATATAGTGTTTATCATCTCCGTTGCGTCTACGTACCTTTCCTGCAATATTGAATCTCAATATTGATACGTGAGTACTCATAATTTAACTTTTACATACTAATAGTGTATCCCTGACTAGTGCTCGAGTATATAGGATTATGCATGTTTGTACTTTTGATATTGCCTTTAGTTAGGTTATGTTGAATCCTGAATTAGTTATATATGTGACTGAGATAAGGTATAAGATATGCATGTCGTTGGAAAGCTAGCGAAAAATTAAGAACTTTTCATTTAGATATCGAATGATTTCGATGAACGGATTTGAAGTTATAGTCCATCGAATTTTTGTATTATTATTAAAAATGATTATTATTATCGTCGTTATTATCGTCGTTCTAGTTTTATCTTATTATTATTATTATTATTATTATTATTATTATTATTATTATTATTATTATTATTATTATCTTTATCAATTAAAGGATTTATCATTAAAAATTGTTATTTTTTTTATTATTACTATCGTTATTATCGTTAAAGTTATAATTAGTATTATTATTATTATCCAATTATTATTATTATTATTATTATTATTATTATTATTATTATTATTATTATTATTATTATTACTATTATTATTATTAGTATTATTATTATTATTATCATTATTAATATATATATATCATTATTTAAAAATGGTTATTGTTATTGTTATTATTATTATTACTATATTATCATTAAGATAATTATTAGTATTATCGTTAATAATGTTATAGTAACTATCATTATTAATATTAGTGTAATTAAAACAAATATTTGTAACACCTAATTATTTTGATTACTATTATTATCATTATTATGAACACGATATAAAAGACAATTAAAAGCTATTAAACGAAACGATTAGAAAATAATGAGTAAGAGTATCATGATGAAATTAAAATATTATAAGATATTGATTTAGATAAAATTATCGTTCTTATTATTTTTATCATTACTATTATTATTAAAAGTATCGTTAGTATTAAAACTATCATTTTAACAAAAATTATCATTTTAATAGAAATGTCATTGTTACTATAAAATATCATTATTATTATTATTTTAAATAGAATTATTATTTTAAAGATAATATTAAAAATTATCGTAAATATTAAAGTTATCATAATTAGAATTATCATTTTATCATAATGTCATCTTAGTAATTATAAATATTGATATTTTTATAATAATTATTATTATTACAAAATAATACAACTTTTACTTACTATCATTATAGATATTATTTTATCAAATAAATATGTGATACAAACATATTTTACTACGTGTAATAACTTACTTTAATAATACCTATCATATTATCTTTATGATATTAAATGAACCCTATAAATTTTATTACTTAATATATATAAAAGTATATTTTATTATATAAATTTAATATAAAAATTTTATTTATTAATAAATAAATTATATTATTTACTCTAATAAATCTTTTAAAAATATTTAAAAATATAAAATGACGATATTTAAACTATATATTAATCATGTATAGATTTTTGGAAATTATTTTGAGTCAAATTTACTTTTGTTGACTTTTGCATATTAGTCTCGAGCATTAGGATTGTGGTACACTATGACTTGACCTAATTTGTTAGACAAATATTGACCAACACATAATTATATATAATTAATTTAGATTCGTGAATCCGAGGCCAACCTTGCACTTGTTCAATGACGTTATATGTATTTTTACTACGAAATACAGTATGGTGAGTTTCATTTACCTTTTTACCCTTTATATTTTTGGGACTGAGAATACATGCGCTTTTATAAATGTTTGACGAAATAGACACAAGTAATTGAAACTACATTCTATGGTTGAATTATCGATATTGAATATGACCCTTTTTATTAAAGTCTGGTAATCTAAGAATTAGGGAACAGACACCCTAATTGACGCGAATCCTAAAGATAGATCTATTGGGCCTAACAAACCCCATCCAAAGTACCGGATGCTTTAGTACTTCGAAATTATATCATGTCCGAAGGAGGATCCCGGAATGATAGGGGATATTCTTATATGTATCTAGTTAATGTCGGTTACCAGGTGTTCACCATATGAATGATTATTTTTTGTCTCTATGCATGGGACGTATATTTATGAGAACTGGAAATGAAATTCTTGTGGTCTATTAAAATGATGGAAATAAATGATTATGATAAACTAATGAACTCACCAACCTTTTGGTTGACACTTTAAAGCATGTTTATTCTCAGGTGTTAAAGAAATCTTCCACTGTGCATTTGCTCATTTTAAAGATATTACTTGGAGTCTTTCATAGCATATTTCGAAGAACGTTGCATTCGAGTCATTGAGTTCATCAAAGATTATTATTAAATCAATTTATAGTTGGATAGTGGATATTATGAAATGGTATGCATTCCTGTCAATTTTTGATGTAAAGAAAGATTGTCTTTTAAAAACGAATGCAATGTTTGTAAAATGTATCATATAGAGGTCAAATACCTCGCAATGTAATCAACTATTGTGAATCGTTTATAATATATATGAACGGGTCCTTTCAGTTGGTATCAGAGCGGTGGTCTTAGCGAACCAGGTCTGCATTAGTGTGTCTAACTGATAAGTCGTTAGGATGCATTAGTGAGTCTGGACTTCGACCGTGTCTGCATGTCAAAAGTTTTGCTTATCATTTCTAGTCAGAAATCATCTGCTTATCATCCATAGGAAATTACCTGCTTATCATTATTAGTCTAGATACGTCTTGCTACATTAATTGCATGAGTAGTGTATAGACAAACTTCATATCTTAGCGTATCTGCTAAATCATATCTTATCGTATCTGTTACTTTAAACTTTACCTGACATACCCCTCAAATTCCTCCGTAATCTATGAAATCTTTTGATCTCTATATATAGATATCCTATGTAAATAGAATACCACCCGATAGCCGAAAAATCATTTTTATATCGAAAATCCTTTATCCAATCGTACGAAATGGAATTTGTCATCAGTTCAAGTCACTCGGATTCCGAAATGGAATCTCACTCAAGCTCCAAAAGCAGTGTGACCGGAATGGATCAACCAATCAGTCATCACCTATTCTGGATGAATTAGGGATGGGTTCGTAGCCTCCTCAATCATTGGAAACAAGAAGAAGGCGATCCTTTCCATCCACCACATTGCCCTCTTGGAGAAGAACCTGAAGCACTTACCGGCGAACCTGTTCGAGACACCATTTTCTCTCTCATTTCCAGGGTATCTCGTCACGATTATATACTACACCAAATTCTAGATTTTATTTATCCGCTCGTTTCGACCGACAATCATCCTGGAATAATAGAAGAAGTCAACGAACTTCGCGCTCAGGTAGTGGCTTTGGAGAATATGGTGCAGAGATTACAAACACCAGCAGCAGCACCAGCAGCATAACCAGTACCACCATCATCAACGCCAACAGTACCATTACCACCTCCAACCACAACCGCGTTGTAAACCTCAACTTCACAATCTGTCCCACGAGCATCAACGTCATACGCACTATAGATACCAAGGAGTACCAACAACAATAACTGACGAAGTATTAATTCATAACTTCATTGGAGAAACATTCCGCGGTGATTATATAATCTCTAAAGTCTTAGAGATTATATAATCTAGCCCTAACCATAAATCAGTTAAGCGAACCAAAATGATAGAAGGAAGAGTAGAAACCCTGACAAAAATGGTGTGTGATTAACATGTTAAACTTGATTTACCAACAGCATCAACAGTACCGTCAACGTCACCAGCATCGTCAGTACAGTCAACATCAGAATCAACAACACCTATAACATCACAAACTCCATCAGTTCAAGAATCACTGTGGACATCATTACGAATCAATAACGTGTATATTGTATCAACAAGTTATGAAGAATTAACTCATTCCCTCTGAAGAAATTATATATATATTTTATATATATATATTTTTTTTGAAATAAAAAATAAATCTTTCCGTGCTAAGCTATTGTGTGTGAATCTTAACTACTCAGTTAATTCATATTACAAATATGCAATAATGTACGTCCCTCACCCGCGACTTAACCATCGTTAACTACAATCTCTGTCTCAATTCAACAAATTCCAATTCCTAATAAATCAAGTATATATTTGATTTTACACTTCATCATTGATGTAACCGAAACTTTTCAGATAACATCATTCGTACTTTGCGAAGTTCACAAGAATTTAACGAAAACCAACATCACATCTCAACAAATAACGAAGTATTGATTCATAATTTCAATATTATTGAAGAAATACTTATGTAACCTCTAAACCTTCAAGGAATTATTCAATTCTAGTTCCAACCGTAAATCAAATGAGTTTAATTTAGTATTAACTCATTAAAATCTATGTTACATCTGAGGAGAATATACACATATATATTTTCATAAAGACTGTAATAAAATTCTTATGTACAAAATATTAATTGTGAAAATTTTTTTAACGGGTAGGTAATACCCGAGAGATATATATAAATTCACAATTAATATGTTACATTCTTCGAATCAGATTAAATAAATTATCAATTATACTTCCTACTTTCACAATAATATACATTCTTTCATAGAAATCAAAACAACCATACTCATTCAAACCCAATTACGTATTCTGATTTTAAAATCTCAGAATTCAATTCGAGATATAACTGGTACCATTACTTTTAGATTCCTACATCTTTCAAAGCTATACTTTGACTTCAAAAGTGTGTTAGAACATCAAATGTATACAAACGATTACAATCTATGTTCAAACCCTTCGAAAATCTCTGAAGACACTTCAAATAATGAGCAATCGAGATGATGATCCAACAACATATTACCCACAGTTATGTACTTAAAAAGCTCTCGAAACCAAAGTCATAATTCAACACATATCTGTGTCAGATCTTTTGGCATTTATTAGCAAAAATAACCTTGCAATTCCTTTGCAAAGTAGCAAATTATATCACAGCTCCAGCAAGACAACTTTGATTTTTTCATTCGGAGTAGCCTTATCATAATTTTGATATATGTGATTACCCTTTTGTTACCGGAGAACCTTTCATATTCCACCACATTAGCAATAAACTTACCAACAACTTCACTGATCTTGGGCATTCCGAAGAATCTTTATATTTATCGAAACCTCATCATTTACTCATCTGCCTCTTGTAACAAGAATTGTCATACATATCATTGGGAGTTAGCAATCAGTATTTTGAAATCTCACAGCATGTTGACACCAACAGTTATACATAACGTCTATTTCCAAGGCTTACATACTTCGAATGTGAAGTTTCTGAAAAACACTCTGAACCGCGAACTAGTTCTCGAAATGCTGATGAAGCAACAAAAACTGTAAACGACCTTAGCAGTAAAAAGTTTGATGATAAAGATTAGTGTATTAACAAAGCTCAGAAATAGAGAAGTTTTGGAACTGGAAAATGGATTGAGCAAAGTATGAAGGAGGCTGTGGACAAATCACAAAGACTGAACCTGCCTTCAAAGAATCCAAATGATTCAGTGTCTGCTGAAGTCATTAACGAATACCTTGCTCCTGACACTAAACCCTTACAGACAATATTCTTCATCATCCTCTGTTATTAGAAATTCTAAGATATCATCGTATCTTTCATTATAAATATCCTCCATATTTCTGAAGATATTTCCATAACTATTCTTATCTGGAATCATTTATCTCTTTGCGCTATCTGTATTACATCAAAAAGGAAACTGTTTAGTTCCTATACTCTGTAAACCTTTGAGTTTAAAATATGAATGTTTTTGAAGTAGTGTTGGAAACTGAAGCATGAGTTAGTATAATATAATGACACTTGATCAACGTGATTATATTACAGTAATTCATGCTGAGTTTCTAAATGGAACGTGATGATTCACAGATCATAACATCATCATGTGCCATGTTATACGACTCTTGTATTCTATTTAACCTCTAAAATATCAAGAAAATATTTCTTGATGATTCGGCCTTTTCCAAGGTATTCTAGTAATTTGACAAGTCAAGATCGTGCCATCACAATTTCCTTCCTAGAACATTAATAATGTTCATTCCGAAAATCATATTTGTGAATTCTGGACCATTACAAGCGGTGCTTAATCACAAGAAGAAGAAACGAAAGGACAAAACTCCGAAATAGAAATTGGGGTATAAATTGCAGCAAATAAAAGAGAGCATTAACTGTGGATGACAATGATTATAGAAGATAGAAACAGAGACTTTGAAATATAAGGGAAGATATAAAGCCCAACGACAAACCAAAAATTATAAACCATATATATCGATGCATATAGCAATATAAAGACACGGGAGAACTAGAAACACTATAAACCCAAGAGTATAGTAGAAGTAAATAGATTCTTCCAGCGGTAGATGAAAAAAAAGAATGACCGATATGAAAGTTATAAGTATATCGAGAATCATAACTGGATGGAGCATATTGATGAATACTTTAAAATATGATTTGAGGGGGAAAGAATAGAAGGTGATGAAACATGACTAGGAACTTAGAAATCAACAGATTTAACTCACACAATGACGGAATAAGTGAATCAAACCCTCTAGTGAATAGGTTAAGCTTTTTGTGATTAATTTAGTCATACCACAACTAAATCAATTGTGATTAGATCAACACCTAGAGCTATTATTCACCACCTGGGTGATTTGGGTTGAGAGAGAATCGGAGGAGCTCACCAAATCTGAGTGTGTGTAACAAATGAGAGGCTTAACCTAAAAATGAAGAACATAAGACTTTATATACCCCTGCTGTTGACTCACCCGTACGATTCATCCATCACACATACGAGTTGGCTTCATCAGCCGTACGGGTGATCACTCACTCGTGTCTTCTCATTTAGGTTGTAATTGTGACTTAGCTCAGCATCAACCGTGCGTATGAGCCTGTCAGCCGTACAAGTGAGGCTTCACTCGTACGTCTGACTAAGTCTAACATAGTCAAACATCTAAATCTCGTTTCTGCAGTTCCTGTAACCACATACAAACACGGATAGGATAATAATGAGCAATCATGGTGGCCTGCAAACTGTTGTACCTGCAATGGACGTGGGTAGATGACTAGGGACTTGCATAAAATGCATCAACAGAAGGTGTGAGTTGTAAGGAAACGAAGGAGGTGAATTTATAAGAAAATCTCCGACAGAACAATTAAAATGGACGATCGCATTTAAAGCGGATCCTAATTCCCTTGATTACCGGAGAGTTAAATCTTATTAAGAAGATTTTCTTCAAATCCCTTGAAATATGGGAATCAATCATATCTACGTCAAATGATAAGATGAATCTACACTTACTCATTTCACTCTTCTATGTTAGCTTCATTCGTAGTCTTCATATAAATGGATTGTTTATCCAAATTATTCGCTGATGATAAAACTCTAATTTTCAGCCCGTATGCATCATGAAAACATACTTATTATCATTCACGACCTTTCCACTCAAATTTCGGGACGAAATTTCTTTAACGGGTAGGTACTGTGACAACCCGGAAATTTCCAATCAAATTTAAAATTTATCTTTATATTATTCCGACACGATAAGCAAAGTTTGTTAAGTTAAATCTCAAGAATTTTAAATTGTGTTCATACATTCATTATAACCTCGACCAAATTTAGACGATTCACGAACCGTTATATATAAATAAATATGTATATATATATATATATATATTATAACTTGAGAATATTAATAAAGTATTAAACGTATAATACTTTACATGATCGTATTTGTTTCAATATGTTTATCGATGGAATTAGAAGATAATATCAAATTGTTGATTTATCAGATACATTATGATATGATTACGGGTCTATGTTATGAGGTCCACTGTGATTTAAGAAATCTATTCTTTTTGACAACATTCGGAAAATGGTAAAGTGATTTATAAGTAAGAACGTGAAGTGTAAATAACTTAGATGTTGGATATCGACAAGTTAAGTAACTCGACATTTTTCATTAAGATGATTTCATATGTTTATTTAACCTTTGAACTTTATCCCATGCTTCACCAACAAACTGTAATTTAAAAACTTGAAACCTATTATGAATATATATGATTCTACTTTTTTAAAACATTTTATGATATAACGATTTCCATTATTTTAACCTTTAAACAAAATGATTCTTAAAAATATATTTGGTTTTGGAAAACAAAATTATTATATTTATTTGGTTTAGTTTCAAACGTACAAAAACGTTTTCAGTTCAAAAAGAACTTTATTATTAAAACGTATATAACTTTTATAAATATCTAGAACCACTTTTGACAACTCATTACTTAACCAGTATGATAAAGATAACGATATTTATATTTTATTTTATTAAATATATATAACGATTTAAATTAATATTATATATATTTATACGCGTATTATACGTACATAGTTTTATACTTTTACTATACTTAAACTTTACCTTTACTTTATTTTTACTTTACTTTAACTTTAATAATTCACTTTAATAATTCATACTTTAATAATTCACTTTAATAATTCATACTTTATTAATTCACTTTAATAATTCATACTTTAATAATTCACTTTAATAATTCATACTTTAATAATTCACTTTAATAATTCATACTTTAATAATTCACTTTAATAATTCAAAAATCTATTATAAATAGAATTCAATAGGTTTCATTATTTCATAGAAACTTGAAAATATTTTTCTCTAAACTCTCTCAATCGATTTACATATATATATTTACTCCGTATTATTTCAAGATATTATTAGTATACATAAAATATTACGTCAGAGTGCTGTCCGAGTGATTTCGAAATTATTTTTTCGAGTGGGATTGGATTAAGGAAATTATGGGTTATCGCTATGGAGGTGATTTGTATGGTTCATGGGTATGCTCGTGAGGTCAATATAGTGTTTATCATCTCCGTTGCGTCTACGTACCTTTCCTGCAATATTGAATCTCAATATTGATACGTGAGTACTCATAATTTAACTTTTACATACTAATAGTGTATCCCTGACTAGTGCTCGAGTATATAGGATTATGCATGTTTGTACTTTTGATATTGCCTTTAGTTAGGTTATGTTGAATCCTGAATTAGTTATATATGTGACTGAGATAAGGTATAAGATATGCATGTCGTTGGAAAGTTAGCGAAAAATTAAGAACTTTTCATTTAGATATCGAATGATTTCGATGAACGGATTTGAAGTTATAGTCCATCGAATTTTTGTATTATTATTAAAAATGATTATTATTATCGTCGTTATTATCGTCGTTCTAGTTTTATCTTATTATTATTATTATTATTATTATTATTATTATTATTATTATTATTATTATTATTATTATCTTTATCAATTAAAGGATTTATCATTAAAAATTGTTATTTTTTTTATTATTACTATCGTTATTATCGTTAAAGTTATAATTAGTATTATTATTATTATCCAATTATTATTATTATTATTATTATTATTATTATTATTATTATTATTATTACTATTATTATTATTAGTATTATTATTATTATTATCATTATTAATATATATATATATCATTATTTAAAAATGGTTATTGTTATTGTTATTATTATTATTACTATATTATCATTAAGATAATTATTAGTATTATCGTTAATAATGTTATAGTAACTATCATTATTAATATTAGTGTAATTAAAACAAATATTTGTAACACCTAATTATTTTGATTACTATTATTATCATTATTATGAACACGATATAAAAGACAATTAAAAGCTATTAAACGAAACGATTAGAAAATAATGAGTAAGAGTATCATGATGAAATTAAAATATTATAAGATATTGATTTAGATAAAATTATCGTTCTTATTATTTTTATCATTACTATTATTATTAAAAGTATCGTTAGTATTAAAACTATCATTTTAACAAAAATTATCATTTTAATAGAAATGTCATTGTTACTATAAAATATCATTATTATTATTATTTTAAATTGAATTATTATTTTAAAGATAATATTAAAAATTATCGTAAATATTAAAGTTATCATAATTAGAATTATCATTTTATCATAATGTCATCTTAGTAATTATAAATATTGATATTTTTATAATAATAATTATTATTACCAAATAATACAACTTTTACTTACTATCATTATAGATATTATTTTATCAAATAAATATGTGATACAAACATATTTTACTACGTGTAATAACTTACTTTAATAATACCTATCATATTATCTTTATGATATTAAATGAACCCTATAAATTTTATTACTTAATATATATAAAAGTATATTTTATTATATAAATTTAATATAAAAATTTTATTTATTAATAAATAAATTATATTATTTACTCTAATAAATCTTTTAAAAATATTTAAAAATATAAAATGACGATATTTAAACTATATATTAATCATGTATAGATTTTTGGAAATTATTTTGAGTCAAATTTACTTTTGTTGACTTTTGCATATTAGTCTCGAGCATTAGGATTGTGGTACACTATGACTTGACCTAATTTGTTAGACAAATATTGACCAACACATAATTATATATAATTAATTTAGATTCGTGAATCCGAGGCCAACCTTGCACTTGTTCAATGACGTTATATGTATTTTTACTACGAAATACAGTATGGTGAGTTTCATTTACCTTTTTACCCTTTATATTTTTGGGACTGAGAATACATGCGCTTTTATAAATGTTTGACGAAATAGACACAAGTAATTGAAACTACATTCTATGGTTGAATTATCGATATTGAATATGCCCCTTTTTATTAAAGTCTGGTAATCTAAGAATTAGGGAACAGACACCCTAATTGACGCGAATCCTAAAGATAGATCTATTGGGCCTAACAAACCCCATCCAAAGTACCGGATGCTTTAGTACTTCGAAATTATATCATGTCCGAAGGAGGATCCCGGAATGATAGGGGATATTCTTATATGTATCTAGTTAATGTCGGTTACCAGGTGTTCACCATATGAATGATTATTTTTTGTCTCTATGCATGGGACGTATATTTATGAGAACTGGAAATGAAATTCTTGTGGTCTATTAAAATGATGGAAATAAATGATTATGATAAACTAATGAACTCACCAACCTTTTGGTTGACACTTTAAAGCATGTTTATTCTCAGGTGTTAAAGAAATCTTCCGCTGTGCATTTGCTCATTTTAAAGATATTACTTGGAGTCTTTCATAGCATATTTCGAAGAACGTTGCATTCGAGTCATTGAGTTCATCAAAGATTATTATTAAATCAATTTATAGTTGGATAGTGGATATTATGAAATGGTATGCATGCCTGTCAATTTTTGATGTAAAGAAAGATTGTCTTTTAAAAACGAATGCAATGTTTGTAAAATGTATCATATAGAGGTCAAATACCTCGCAATGTAATCAACTATTGTGAATCGTTTATAATATATATGAACGGGTCCTTTCAGGATGTGTCTTTAAAAGTAACAAAACAAGCATGGGTTGGACCTCCTTGGAGTCCCCAAAACCGTCCACCACCATGGGGGGTTTTAAAAAATTAATTATTTTATAAAACTTGATATAAAACCATGCATTTTATTAAGTTACTTGCATATTTTATAAACCTTTTATAAAATATAACAAAATATAATTATTAAACCTATAAATAATTAAATATAAATTATCCAAATAATTTATCTCAAGTGATAATATTTTAGAAAACCGATTTTCTAAAGTTCAAATGTCGCGTATTTATTTAACGATCCAATCGTTAAGATTAAATAAATATAAAGTGTCGGTAAGCTTGTTATTGGGTATGACCCGACTTAGATCATAACACATTAGCCACATTAATTTAATATGTCTCTCGGGCATACGAAATACCTTCAATCTCCCACTTGCACGAGAAACATCAGAAATTAATACAAGTGATGGATACCACCTAACGACCGTCCATCACCCCAATATGTTATGACTTTGTGCCATTCAATAACATCATCCTTTTCGAGTTCCCATCTCAAATATGAATAGGTGAAACTTTCATTTATCCTTTTGTCCTAGATGTCATGTTAAATCCAAGAGACACAGAGTGATCACTCTCTTCTAGATTTAACTTTATCAGGCCTTAGATATCTGACACTCAACGAATAAGAGGGACACATTCCATCTTGACTACATACGTCCTAGATATATACCTTGTATTATACCTGAGCTCGTCCTTATGAACTACCATATTTCAGAATAGCAAAGGAAAGAATCAAGGCACAATACTTAGTGAATATCCGAACCCAATATGTATCTCAGATCAGAGGATACAATGATATTCGCCTTTACTCAAGATTACATGTGATCAACCACAAAGGCTCCATTTAGTAAATCTTGAAGGCGGGTCTTCCAATATTTGTATCCCACAAATATCTATGAACCTTGGTTGCAACCTTGCCCCACATTCATCCCGTGAATGTTTACCAATCCAAGTTCATAATAGTCTAAACCTCACACTTGTTTCCACAAATGTGATCGACTACGGAATTTAGAATAATAGCTTATTCATGGATAAAATATGCAAAATAGGAACTTGACTCAAAATAAATTAACACCATAGTTATATTAATGAGTCTGAACCATTTCATTCCATTACAATACATAAAACATATCACAACCAATCATTAGAATATCGAAGCCCTAATGCACTAACATGCCCTTGATGTTTTGCGCCATGTAAGAGTTTCGTGAGTGGATCCGCTATATTAAGATATGTATGAACTTTGCGAATACATATCTTTCCCTTTTCAACTTCATCCCTTATGTAGTTGAATCTCCGCTCTATGTGACGGGTCTTTTGGTGAGCACGAGGTTCTTTGATTTGGGCAATCGCACCCTCGTTGTCACAAAAGATCTCAAGAGGTTCCTGAATGGAATGGACCACTCCTAAGTTATTAATGAATTTCTTCATCCATGCAGCTTCCTGAGCTGCCAATGAGGCGGCAATGTACTCTGACTCTGTAGTAGATAATGCAACAACATCCTGTTTTGAACTCTTCCAAGAGACCGCACCTCCATTTAACGTGAAGACATAATCGGACTGTGATCGAGAATCATCTCGATCAGTTTGGAAACTCGCGTCCACGTAACCTTTTACAGAGAGTTCCTCCTCACCAGACCTGTATATAAGAAACATATCCTTAGTCCTCCTAAGGTGTTTCAATATACTTTTAACTGTAATCCAATGACTGTTTCCTGGGTTATTCTGGTATCTACTTGTCAAGCTAAGAGCGCATGACACATCCAGTCTAGTGCATATCATTGCATACATGATTGACCCAATAGCTGATGCGTATGGGACTTTCTTCATTCTCTCTTGTTCATCTTTCGTGGTAGGGCACTGAGTTGAACTGAAAAGTGTTCCTCTTTGAATAGGTACCAAACCTTTCTTAGAGTTCTCCATCTTGAACCTTTTCAAGATCTTTTCAATGTATGCACTTTGATTCAAACCTATCTGTTTCTTGGATCTATCCCTGTAGATCCCAATCCCCAAAACGTATTGTGCTTCTCCAAGATCCTTAATGGAGAAGCATTTACTTAACCAAGTTTTAACACCTTGCATTGCCGGAATATCATTCCCAAATAATAATATATCATACACATATAATACAAGGAACATGATAGTGCTCCCACTAGCTTTCTTGTATACACAAGCTTCATCACCATTTTTAATGAAGCCAAATTTCTTGGCCTCCTCATTAAAACGATGGTTCCACATTCTAGATGCTTGTTTCAATCCGTAGATTGACTTCTTTAACTTGCATACCTTTTTAGGATATTTCGGATCAACAAAACCTTCAGGCTGTACCATACAGACATCTTCCTCAAGATATCCATTTAGAAAAGCGGTCTTGACATTCATTTTCCATATTTCATCATCATAATGAGCAGCAATCGCAAGTAATATCCTAATAGACTTTAGCATTGCCACAGGCAAAAAAGTTTCATCATAGTCATCCATTTGATCATTCTCAACATTTTGATGTTGAGTGCTAGTGTCAACCAATTGTGTATCATCTACTTGATCTTGAACCTCTTCAAGATCTATCTTCCTTTCACTTTTACCTTCCATTAGGAACTTAGTTTCAAGGAATTCAGCCTTCCGAGCAACAAATACATTTTGTTCGGATGGATCATAGAAATAGTATCCCATATCATCCTTGGGATATCCTATGAAGATACACTTCGTGGATCGAGCATTCAACTTATTAGGGACGTAATGCTTAGGATAAGCTTCACATCCCCATACCTTTAAGTATGATAGAGATGGAGGTTTTCCAAACCACATCTCATGAGGAGTTCGTTCCACTTTCTTGGTTGGGGCCATATTTAGAATACGAGCCGCGGAGCATAGACAATAACCCCAAAATGATAGAGGTAACGAGCTTCTAGCCATCATAGATCGAACCATATCCATTAGGTTTCGGTTCCTCCTTTCGGAAACTCCATTAAGTTGGGGTGTTCCAGGAGGAGTGAGTTGCGAGATAATCCCACAACCTTTAACATGATCTTGGAAAGCATCGCTTAGGTATTTACCTCCTCTATCGGTACGAAGTACCTTGATTGTCTTATTGAGTTGATTTTGTACTTCTTTTTGATATTCCTTGAATGCTTCAAAAGTTTTGTCCTTATGTCTTAACAAGTAGACATATCCAAAATGACTGAAGTCATCAATGAAGGTAACGAAGTATCTTTCACCATTCCTAGTTATGGGCTTAAAGGGTCCACATACATCCGAATGTATTAATCCCAATACGTCTTTAGCCCTTTCATAGGTCCCTTTGAAAGGTGCTTTAGTCATTTTGCCTTGTAAACAAGATTCACATACATCAAATGAATCTAGTTCATTTGATTTCAAAAGTCCATTCTTTTGAAGTGTATGCATTCGATTCTTGTTTATGTGACCAAGGCGACAATGCCATAAGTAGCAATCACTCAAATCCCTTTTGAGTTTCTTGGTGTTTGCATGGAACATTGAGCTATTGTATGATGTGTCGTCATGAACCAATTCATAAATACCATTCAAAGGCAAAGCCTTAAAATAGAACACATCATCTAAATAAACATGGATATCATCATTAATGAAATTAAGATTAAAACCATATTGTTTCAAACGGGATACAGAAATAATGTTTCGAGATAAATCGGGTGCATACAAAACATTTTTCAAAATAAGCTCCAAACTACTTGGTAGCTTCAAAAGAAAGTCTCCTTGAGCTTTCACTTGAACCCTTGCTCCATTACCCATGAAGAGACTTGTTGTTCCTGCATCTTGATTACTTCTTTTGAACCCCTGCAAAGAATTGCAAATATGAGTTCCACATCCTGTGTCTAATACCCATGTATTAGAAGAAGTAATACTAAGCTCAATGTATACCATATATACATTACCTGAGGTTTGCCCTGCATCCCTCTTTTCTTTCAACTCCTTGAGGTAGATCGGGCAGTTGCGTTTCCAGTGACCCATTTCACCGCAACCAAAGCACGGATCTTCCTTGGGGTTTGCTTTACCAGCAACCTTTTGCTTCTTATTATTGTTGGTTGGGGTAACCATCTTCCCTTTTCCCTTGCCTTGGTAGGCGGGTCCTTTCCTCTTAGCCACCTTTGGCTTAGAAGTGTTATTGGTTTTGGACCCGTCTTCATTGATCATAAACACGGGTGAAGCCCTTTTACCCATGCTTGCTTCGGAAGTCTTAAGCATGGCATGTAATTCGCCAATGCTCTTATCCCAACCATTCATATTGTAATTCAATATGAATGTGTCAAACCTTTTTGACAAAGAATTAAGGATAAGGTCCGTGGCTAATTCATTAGACACGTTGCAATTTAGACGATTCACTCGATCAATTAGGCTTTTCATCTTAAGGACATAAGATGAAACGGATTGGGAGTCGTCCATCCGACATGCATGAAGCGCTCGAACCGTTTCGAAGCGCTCGAAACGAGCTTATTGAAGGAACATCTCCTTCAATTGTGTGATCATGTCATATGCACTATGATGCTCTAAGTCCTTTAGGAGTTCGGGTATCATAGTCCCAAGCATAAGGCAAGCAACTTGCACCGAATCGGTGCAATACTTATCCCAATAAGCCATGCCTTCCGTATCATCCTCGTCCGATTGATCGGGAATGGGGTCTTCCAACACATACGCCCTATCCTCTAGTTTGAGGACAATTCTTAGATTGCAAAATCAAACCATGAAGTTCGTATGGTTGAGTTTTTCCTTTTCGAGGATTGACCTCAATGATAGGTTGTTAAAGTTGATTGGTGCGTTTGGAATGTTGTTGTTATTTGCGGCCATCTACAAAAATTAACAAAGTTATTTAAGTATCAATTTTAATTTAACAATCAATACCCTTTAAATCCAATTGATATTTATTAAATTTTAGAATCCAACGGTAAACCAAATTTCGGTTAGGTGACCTTTATCCCGTCATTTGATTTAGCTAGGTAGTCATTATATGACAATTGCAATCCTTTTGCAACTTCTAAGTTATGGGATCATGCAATCCTTTTGCATGACATATTTATCCCATCAACGCCTATTTGTTCCTCATGCTTCGGTGACCCTAAGTTCATGATTCCCAAATCAAGTCGTCCTACTTGTGTAAACGTGTAAATTTAACATACAAGTGGTTAGGTGACCTTTATCCCACAAGCATGCGAAATTCACCTTAATCATATTAGTTTGCTCATAATGGTTAGGTGACCTTTATCCCATTATGAGTTCCCTAATATGCCTAAGTGTCACACAAAAGGATGGCATTTAACTTTTTTGCCTTGTAAATAAGGGATTTTTAAGTTTTCATTATTTCTAGTTTAAGAAAACTTTTATGCCATACACCAACATGCATTTAGTGTATGGTACTTATGAAAAACCATTTTCATGTCTTGTAATTAAGCCAATTACTTGATATAAACCATTTTATATATGTGATCCTTTTCGTGTTCTTAATAACCGTTTATCAATGTCCTTTTGCCACTTTTAATTTAACCAATTAAATTGTTGTTTTGCTTGTTGTTATCTTGTGATTTACTTGTAGCAACCAAATATACAAACACAATAAACAACCATGCATGCAAAACAAATATGTTCACAATCAAGCCAATTTGGTAGACATTTGTTTAGCTGAAAACAAATGCCAACGGTTAAGGGGTTATAACACAAAGTAGGAGATTTTATATCTCCCACTTAATCTTGCATCCAAATGCTTCTTCTTGTGTTCTTCAAGTCATCATCATCTTCATCATTTTTTACAAAATATATCCTAATACATTTTTCTCTAAAAAATGAAATTACAACCTAATCTATTTTACATACCAAATATAAAATAAATTACATAACCAAAATAATATTACAAACCAAATGAATAATTAATCAACCAAACAAGCATTCATTCAAACACAAGGTCATGGCTATGATTGTGAACATCAATATCTCATCAAATATTAACCAAATGGCAAACCCAAAACCAATTTGTAACCCTCCTAAATTCGACCAAAACCATAACCCACTCAAACCCGAACATTTTTACATTCTACTTTCATGCATGTTAATAGAATGCAAAGTTGATGGGTTTTAAAGACCATATATAAGAAGCATATTTCATAGACTTCGGCTCTAGATACCATTGATGGAATTCAACATAACAACAAGTTCTTAATGTCAACATAATCACAAAACCATTTTAAGATAGTTAAAGAAAGCGGCAGCATGATTGTTTATAAAACCAAGTTTATATGTTAAACCATTTTAAATGAATTCCATATTGTTATCAAGTCTTGAAATATATGCTTACATATAAGAACAAGGAAGTAAGATATATACCTCCTCAAGTGTGTTTGAGGGCTGTTTTCAAAAGAGCAAGATGATGATGAAGATGATGAATGAAAGCCTCTAACTTGAAGCCTCAAGTGTGAAAATACTCCAAGCTTTTGATGCACCAACACCACCTTTGATAAGTTAGGATTTTAGACACTTGAATGACCAAAATTACCAAGCTAAAACCTCTCTTTTTTACTCAGATATTTTGGCCAGCAAGCTGTTAGGAGAACAAGAGAGAGTTTTTGAAAAGCTAAGTGTGTTTTTGAGTCAAAATCTTTGGTTAAATAGAGCTAGCATGCACTTGAAGGATGTGTCTTTAAAAGTAACAAAACAAGCATGGGTTGGACCTCCTTGGAGTCCCCAAAACCGTCCACCACCATGGGGGGGGGGGGTTTAAAAAATTAATTATTTTATAAAACTTGATATAAAACCATGCATTTTATTAAGTTACTTGCATATTTTATAAACCTTTTATAAAATATAACACAATATAATTATTTAAACCTATAAATAATTAAATATAAATTATCCAAATAATTTATCTCAACTGATAATATTTTAGAAAATCGATTTTCTAAAGTTCAAGTGTCGCGTATTTATTTAACGATCCAATCGTTAAGATTAAATATATATAAAGTGTCGGTAAGCTTGTTATTGGGTATGACCTGACTTGGATCATAACACATTAGTCACATTAATTTAATATGTCTCTCGGGCATACGAAATACCTTCAAATCAACAACTTGTGATCTTAATTCTTATCTAGACATTCTTAGTATGATTATCAAGTACCAACACACTTAAGCCAATGTCACTAAAACAATAATTACTATCAAAGATGACTTAGTGATTAATTAAGGGAAAATGAAGAACAATGCTTTCAAGTGTAACTAGTAATGACTTGTAATCCTAAAATACACTTAGATACATTTAGGGTGGTCACCAAGTCCTAACTAGAGATTGCTCATCCCTTGTGCATATGTTGGACATTAATGTGTGCTTACACATTAATCATGCAATATGTTATATTGCAAGTAAGCTTGCTAAAAGCTAAAATTACAAGTTGCGCAAATATCTATATGATTGATCTTAAAGTAACTATCTCTTGCTATGTGTGCGTATTACTTGCTACTTGCTAATATGTCTAATACTCATAAATTTGTAAACTTGATTAACATGCTTGCTATGTGCTTACTAGTTAAGATTCAAGTAACTAGTCTACTCCAACAAATTAAGTGTAAATTGGCTCACAATGAAATTATGATCAATTGTTTACTTGGTCTTCTCTAAGTAACAAATTGTGATTGCTTGTTCAAGTATGACTTAACTTTAATGTCTCTACATACTTAATGATTATCTTAGAAAGACATCATTCAATTAATCTACCTAAGCTTAAAATAAACATGACTTGTGATTAATTGAATCTAGGAAGTTAATGACATATTAACTAGTCTTTAGAATTGAACCAAATGCATTAAAGTAACTAACTACGTCTTGACCAATCTGAGATTTCCCAAAATATCAATCGAGACACTTCTCCAAGAATGTTGGGTTTACCACTAATGGAGTGTTATGTCACTTTCACATAATAAGACCAAATCTCACACACTTAATTCATATAGTACTTGTATAGGATGTTTGGTTTCTTTTGCAGGTGCTAGAAGGAGTAAAGGTGCCAAAATGTGGTGTTCAAATTTGAGTCAAACAACTATACAACGGATACCAATTTTGGACTGGAGCACGAACAGTCAAACCACGGTCAACCGTGCTGGCAATCGTGTGACAACGGCTAGTTTTTGAATCTCACTATAAATAGCAAGCATTGAAGAGAATTTGAAGCTGACCCTTTTGCAGATTTCAAAAGCTTATTTTCAGAGATCACAAGGGCTCTAATTACTACTCAAATATGAACAAGCAAGAGAAGATTCTATGATCTTATAGATATAGAATTTGGTTGTTATAAACTTACTAATCAAAATCATTAATCTTGTGAGTTTACTTAGTGTAATGTATGTCCTAGTATTGTCTTAGGATCATCATTACAAAGTGTATAAGTCTTGTAACTTCAATAAGTAGAAGCATAGGCTAGCTTAGTGATCTACTTCCTTAAAGAGACTTAGGAAGTTGATTAATCTTATTTGGTGTCATAACCCGACCTTAACCATAAGGACGAATACAATAACATATGATTTCATCGCGAGGTATTGACCTCTATATGCGACGTTTTTCAAAAACTGCATTCGTTTTTACAATACAAACCATAACTTTTACTACAAATACAAGGTTTAAACAAGATAATAATGATTATCGTTTAGCGATAATCTTAGACTTACAAACTTTACATGTGATAATAACAATGCGACTTCCAACATATTTTACATTACAAATCCTCCGATATGTAGTTTTATTTTTGACACAAATATGCATACTCAAGATCTTGCTTAAATTCAACATGTTGCAGCGGAAGCTTTTAGTTATCACCTGAGAATAAACATGCTTAAAACGTCAACATAAAGTTGGTGAGATATATGTTTAATGCCGGCAGCGTTATGAATATAGACCACAAGATTTCATATATAAATGTTTTAATAAAAATATTCTAAGTTGTTGAGCACTTGATAACCATACTTAACATTTAATCAACGTCGCATATTCCCTTTATTATGAAATCTTACTACACCGTACCAAGTGTAGTCACCGAAACGAAGTACTGTGCAACCGTTGAATACTGATCGTCCAGTCCGGTTGGGGTTGTCAGGCCCGATAGATCTATAAACAGGATTCGCGTTTACAATACCGCATGTAAATAGTAGTTACCAAGTTACAGGGAGATATGCCAGTGGTACAACTCAACGTAGAATATATAATTTTAATCACTTGTGTCCATAACATAAATCATAAAATGCATGTATTCTCATCCCAAAATATTTAGAGTTTAAAAGTGGGACTATATACTCACCTTTTCCATGAAGGTATTTAACTCGACTTGGTCTCCGATAGATATCACGAACCTAACCATATATATAATATATCAACATATTTTCTTTTCAAGTAATCGTTACATATATATATATACTTATAATACTTTTAATATTTTCTTATTCCGTAGTTAGCAGTCTGTTGTTAATGGTCCACAATTAGTTGCTCAATAAAATAAATAAAGACCCCATCGTATTCGTATTGATCAGAATTAATCTCGACCCATGGTACCATGTTGTCAAATGACGTGTTGCGTACATAAAGTACCGTGTTGTCAGATGATGTGTTGCGTACAATCATGAGGTCTTATGATTAATCTTCTCGTGTTGTTTACGGGTGGTCCTGAAATATATAAAATCAAATCATAAGTAAATATATATTAAATATTATGTTAATTAGCCAAGATATGATTAATCCAATTTTGTCATAATATGATATACTACAAGTTTTGAAGTGTTTTAAAAATCAAATTAGAAGGATCTATTTAGTTTGCGAACAGGTGTGAAATCATTCAAACTATGTTCTTGTTGTTAAAAATTTTATAACACAAAATAAGATAGCTATATAAATATGAATCGAATAAGATTATGAATAAGGTTACTACTTCAAGTTACTTGGATAAAGCTACTGGAAAAGATAGAAAATAATCTTGATCAAACTTTCTTATGATGATTATAGGTTGTTCATGAAGCTAGTTCTTCATGAGTATTTGCTGAGATTGTGAAGAACACTTAGAGTTCCTAAGAGTGTGTTTTTGGTTAGAGAAAGATGGTTGTAAGAATGAAATGAAAAACCAAGGTGATGGTGATACTTATAGGATAGTCTGGTTGTTGAGGGAACAAGGACAAATTATTGTGTTGAATTTTTGAGTAATAATGTATGCTAGCTTACAAATAAGATTCCCTCTTATCTAGGGCAGATCTAAGGCTGATAAGGATATTGATTTGATGTGTATTTACCAATAGTAAATACGTATAGATGATGGGTATGATACGGTAAAAGAAGCTCAAAATCGGGCTTTTATTTTGGGTCCAACCGGGCCAAAAATAAAATTTTAAGACATTTTTAATAAAGCAATGTTAGCCCAAAAAAATATTTCCAAGCTGAACCCCAGCCAGGGGCTCTGCCCCTTGGACCCGCCAGGGGTTGCCACCCCTTGGACCCCGCTTATCGGGGGCGCTGCCCCCGAACCCCCGTCATAATCAAGATAAGTTCAAACAAGTGTGCACTCCACACTTCCCCAAACTTGTTCGATATTTATCAAGATTATTTTGGTAACAAATTAATCCCATTACACTTAAATCATATTGGTGACATAAATCACAACACATTATAAATTGTAAGTATATATGTCAAAGAACGTTACATATTGTTATCGTTTTGAAAAAACTTAAGTTAGTGGTCTCAAAGTATACTTATAACTCATTGTTGTTAGTTCACAATGAAATGTTAAACCATCCTTAAATCATGTTAAATATGTATAGATATGTACATATACATAATCATATAATTATCGTGTGTTATATAGTTCGTGATATCATCGGTCAAATTGGACGGTCAAACGTTGTGTAAAACTCTTTTCAAAAATATAAGTCTCAACAGTTTGGATTGCTTATCATGTTGGTAAGGTTTAATTTATGTAAATATTAATCTCATAAGTATAGAACGATCGGAAAATTCCGGGTCGTTACATTTGGAGATTAATACTTGTCCAAAGTGAAGACAAGTTGATCTAGGTTGGAGTTGATCTTTCAAAGGGATAGAAAGATTAGGTTTGTTGTCTACCTAAGAAGTTGAAGACTTGTAAATCGGATCTCCACCAAGTTTGGAGAAAAGTGCTTAGTGAAGAAACAAATCCCGATTAGTGTAATCGGAGAGTGGATTAAGGTGGATTAGTTAACATCCACCCGAACCACTATAAATCCTTGTGTCTATGTTTTTTACATTACTTCATTTATCATTTTGAACATATACACCACACACATCAAGTTTGAGTTGAATTGGTTGATCCAAGTTAATCGAATTTGGTGATCAATCGAAAAAGTGTTAAAAACATATTAAGTAACTATTCACCCCCTCCCCCCTATTTACTGACTGATCAATCCTAGATCCGTCTTCCTTACGGAATTGGATCAAGGATCGAGTGCAATGAGATTATAATGGAGGATGGAATGTTTGATGATTATTTTGGGCCCCGATGATCGTCTTTCACTTTAACTATCAAGTGATCAACCACCCCGACCCGGTCTTGATTGTTAATTAGCATATTTCACCTTTGCGTGGTGTAAAAATCCCTTGGGCAAGATCACAAGTGGAAATTACAAAGGCTTGGGCAAAATGGCAGAGAATCAACAACCCATAAATGAGAGGCCAAGCTCCCTATTTATAGGATTCGAAATATCCGCGGTCTGCGAGTTACTTAAACCGCGTACTTATTTCCAGCGAATATTGCATAGCTTTGCCTTATAATTCGCGTAGTTCTGCCTTTGGCCTTTAACCAATAAAATATACATATACAATGCCATGTATATGATCAAGTCCCCCCAGTTTATTATGATGTATTTTCGCGAAGCTAATGCATCATGATAAACTCTAAAAATAAAGAAATGCTTCTTAAAATAGTTCGCAAACAATATTTTATATTTTTTACCGTCCCTTTATTACCGTTGTTTTTATTAAACTCAACGCGTAATTACAACGGTAACTTTCGCCAATCTATCAAATCAGCACGCTGTAACGGCTAGAAATTTACCGTTTACACGTTGGGGTAATTTCAGCCATTTAAATGCAATGATTATCTTTTCAACTTGCTCGCCCTAATTCCAATTATAAATAGCTGGTTATTCCGCATAAAAACTTTATGCCTTTCTTTCCCGATTTCGCATTCAATCGTATTCTGCCAATCACAATCGTACTTTGCAATTAGTCAATCCAACCTTCAATTTCATCAATTCAACCTCCGATTTAGCTTTTCTTATCATCAATGGCTTCCTCTTCATCTATGCACACTCCGGGGGTTATGTTTCCTATATGACGGAAACAAAACTCCAAACCTTACAAGAGTGGTATCCGCCACTTGCACAATTTGTACCTACCGTACCTTTACCAGAAGAGCGAGATGACACTCCCCCTAAGGGGATGATCACTGTATACGAGGCTGCCATCTCTCAAGGCAACCTTCGATTTCCTCTTACCACATTTTATCATAGTGTCTGCGAATACTATAAGATTGCCATGGCGCATCTCCATCCGAATGCGATTAATAAAATTGTGCTGTTCGAGATGTACTGCAATGCCACCAACGTACTACCGCTACTAAACGTGTTTCGCAAGTGTAACAGTCTGATTTTATACGATGTGGGTGAAATGTCCCGTTCTTATTGATTAAAAACGTTCCATATTAATTGATTTCGTTGCGAGGTTTTGACCTCTATATGAGACATTTTTCAAAGACTGCATTCATTTTTAAAACAAACCATAACCTTTATTTCATAAATAAAGGTTTAAAAAGCTTTACATAGATTATCAAATAATGATAATCTAAAATATCCTGTTTACACACGACCATTACATAATGGTTTACAATACAAATATGTTACATCGAAATCAGTTTCTTGAATGCAGTTTTTACACAATATCATACAAACATGGACTCCAAATCTTGTCCTTATTTTAGTATGCAACAGCGGAAGCTCTTAGTATTCACCTGAGAATAAACATGCTTTAAACGTCAACAAAAATGTTGGTGAGTTATAGGTTTAACCTATATATATCAAATCGTAACAATAGACCACAAGATTTCATATTTCAATACACATTCCATACATAGAGATAAAAATCATTCATATGGTGAACACCTGGTAACCGACATTAACAAGATGCATATATATAAGAATATCCCCATCATTCCGGGACACCCTTCGGATATGATATAAATTTCGAAGTACTAAAGCATCCGGTACTTTAGATGGGGTTTGTTAGGCCCAATAGATCTATCTTTAGGATTCGCGCCAATTAGGGTGTCTGTTCCCTAATTCTTAGATTACCAGACTTAATAAAAAGGGGCTGATGTGGTAGCGGAGTGGTATAAAATACTATTAATTTTTACAAGGAAATACTATTAAATACGATACAATTTTACACAAGATATTTATTTATTTAGAGAATGGATATACTTAAACCTTGCTACAACACTTATAGGCAGTGTACCTAATCGTACAGTAGTGTAGTTTTTAGTAAGTCCGGTTCGTTCCACAGGGAAATCTTTAAACAAAGCTTAACGCTATATTAGTTTACTTTTATAAAAATACAAATATATATATAAGTAATATTATTATTATAAAGGGGGGTTTTTACCGTTTAATGACCGGTTTGTCGATTTAAAACTTTAGTCGCAGTTAAAACCAAATGTAAAATATTAAAAATAAATACAAGACTTAAATTAAAGCGTAAAGTAAATAACGATAATGAAATTGCGAATAATAAAAATGCGATAAAATAAACTTGCGATAATTAAAAAGTACGATAATTAAAAGTGCAATTAAATACAATAACAATAAATAAAAATGCTATAATTAGAAGTGCAATTAAATATAAAATAAAGGAAATTAAATATGAAATAAAAGAATTATGCTTATTTAAACTTCCGTAATCATGATGTTTGACGTGTTGATTTTAGTTTTATGCCCATGGGTTAATTGTCCTTTGTCCTGGATTATTTAATATGTCCGTCTGGTTTTTGTCCATAACAGTCCATCAGTCATAAATATAAAGTGCGAGTGTCCTCGTCAAATTATCCTTATACCCGAAGTCAAATATTCCAACTAATTGGGGATTCGAATTGTAACAAGGTTTTAATACTTTGTTTAATGAATACACCAGGTTATCGACTGCGTGTAAACTAAGGTTTTACCACTTTGTTAACAATTACACCAATTACCCTTGAATGTAATTCACCCCTGTTTCAACAAGTTTATTAACTATTAATCCAGTTCCGTATCCGGTAAAATGAACGATTATTCGTACATATAAATACCCCGCCCATCGTGTCCGATCGAGTGTATATGGTAATTTATAGGGACGCCCAATTGTAAATCTTTATATTAACATTAACAAACTATCATTTAGTTAAACAAATATAAAGCCCATTAATAGCCCATAGTCTAATTTCCACAAGTGTCGTTCTTTTGTCCAAACCCCAATTATGGTACAAAGTCCAATTACCCAATTTTAGTAATTAGCCCAACATCATGATTACTTCGGATTAAATAAGCATAATAATAACTTAGCTACGAGACATTAATATAAAAAGGTTGAACATAACTTACAATGATTAAAAATAGCGTAGCGTTACACGGACAGAATTTCGCCTTACACCCTTATAACATTCGCTAACATACCCTTATTATTAGAATTATAATTAAAATTTAAAATTAAAATTATAATATAAATATAAATATATACGTTTAGATAGATGGATGGATATATGAGTGATTTTTGCGATCAGAATTCGTTTGCTTTTATAGGTATTTTCGACTTTTGGGGCTCCGCGACTCGCGGCATTTTTGCCTTCAAACTCCGCGAGTCGCGGAGTTTGTGAATACAGCTCACCAGCTTTTGGCTCTTTGTTTGCCGACGTTTTATAAATAAATATAATATATTAAATAATTATAAGAATTATTTAAATATTATATTATATTTATGTGCATAGTTGACTTGTAATTTTTAGTCCGTTGCGTTGTGCGTTGAGAGTTGACTTATGTCCCGGTTCCGGATTTTCGAACGTCCTTGCGTACAATTTAATATCTTGTACTTTGCGTTTTGAATCTTGTACTCTTGTAATTTCGAGACGTTTCTTATCAATAATTGGAACCTCTTTGATTGTCTTTTGTACTTTTGAGCTTTTTTGGTCATTTGCGTCTTCAATTCGTCGGATCTGTCTTTTGTCTTCACCTTTTATTATTTAAACGAATATCACTTGTAAATAGAACAATTGCAACTAAAAGCTTGTCTTTCTTGAGGAATAATGCTATGAATTATATGTTTGTTTTTAGCATTATCAAATATTCCCACACTTGAGCGTTGCTTGTCCTCAAGCAATATCGTCTTGCAATACTAGAATCACTTCTTTATTCTTCACACTTTGTACATCAGTGATTTCTATACGGCGGTATAAACAATGATAGTAACGATATGGTTTACAGTCCCACATGACTATAAAAATTTAGATCCATTAAGGAAATTGGATCTTTATGAAAACATTTGATCTTTTGAAAATTAAATCTAGTTTTTACCCTAGATAAGTTTTCCGGAATAACCCTTTACCGGTGTTTGCAAAATATTTTTGTGGGTTTGGTGGGTTTCAGATTTGAAAATTTTAGCTCAAAACTTGTGGTTTTGTGTCACCCACTTGCTAACCTTGTATTTGGAAAGCAACACTTCCAGTTCACTTGTCCCGTATATTACCTTTCGGTAAACTACCGTCTGGTTGTAAAGGAAAGCGATGAACAAGAAACTGTTAAGGCAATGTGTAGTGACCCAAACTTTTCCATGTTTATATATATTAATTGAGATTGATATTTACATGATTAAATGTTTCCAACATGTTAAGCAATCAAACTTGTTAAGACTTGATTAATTGAAATATGTTTCATATAGACAATTGACCACCCAAGTTGACCGGTGATTCACGAACGTTAAAACTTGTAAAAACTATATGATGACATATATATGGATATATATATAGTTAACATGATACTATGATAAGTAAACATATCATTAAGTATATTAACAATGAACTACATATGTAAAAACAAGACTACTAACTTAATGATTTTTAAACAAGACATATATGTAACGATTATCGTTGTAAAGACATTTAATGTATATATATATCATATTAAGAGATATTCATACACGATAATATCATGATAATATAATAATTTAAAATCTCATTTGATATTATAAACATTGGGTTAACAACATTTAACAAGATCGTTAACCTAAAGGTTTCAAAACAACACTTACATGTAATGACTAACGATGACTTAACGACTCAGTTAAAATGTATATACATGTAGTGTTTTAATATGTATTTATACACTTTTGAAAGACTTCAATACACTTATCAAAATACTTCTACTTAACAAAAATGCTTACAATTACATCCTCGTTCAGTTTCATCAACAATTCTACTCGTATGCACCCGTATTCGTACTCGTACAATACACAGCTTTTAGATGTATGTACTATTGGTATATACACTCCAATGATCAGCTCTTAGCAGCCCATGTGAGTCACCTAACACATGTGGGAACCCTCATTTGGCAACTAGCATGAAATATCTCATAAAATTACAAAAATATGAGTAATCATTCATGACTTATTTACATGAAAACAAAATTACATATCCTTTATATCTAATCCATACACCAACGACCAAAAACACCTACAAACACTTTCATTCTTCAATTTTCTTCATCTAATTGATCTCTCTCAAGTTCTATCTTCAAGTTCTAAGTGTTCTTCATATATTCTACAAGTTCTAGTTACATAAAATCAAGAATACTTTCAAGTTTGCTAGCTCACTTCCAATCTTGTAAGGTGATCATCCAACCTCAATAAATCTTTGTTTCTTATAGTAGGTTATCATTCTAATACAAGGTAATAATCATATTCAAACTTTGGTTCAATTTCTATAACTATAACAATCTTATTTCAAGTGATGATCTTACTTGAACTTGTTTTCGTGTCATGATTCTGCTTCAAGAACTTTGAGCCATCCAAGGATCCATTGAAGCTAGATCCATTTTTCTCTTTTCTAGTAGGTTTATCCAAGGAACTTAAGGTAGTAATGATGTTCATAACATCATTCGATTCATATATATAAAGCTATCTTATTCGAAGGTTTAAACTTGTAATCACTAAAACATAGTTTAGTTAATTCTAAACTTGTTCGCAAACAAAAGTTAATCCTTCTAACTTGACTTTTAAAATCAACTAAACACATGTTCTATATCTATATGATATGCTAACTTAATGATTTAAAACCTGGAAACACGAAAAACACCGTAAAACCGGATTTACGCCGTCGTAGTAACACCGCGGGCTGTTTTGGGTTAGTTAATTAAAAACTATGATAAACTTTGATTTAAAAGTTGTTATTCTGAGAAAATGATTTTTATTATGAACATGAAACTATATCCAAAAATTATGGTTAAACTCAAAGTGGAAGTATGTTTTCTAAAATGGTCATCTAGACGTCGTTCTTTCAACTGAAATGACTACCTTTACAAAAACGACTTGTAACTTATTTTTCCGACTATAAACCTGTACTTTTTCTGTTTAGATTCATAAAATAGAGTTCAATATGAAACCATAGCAATTTGATTCACTCAAAACGGATTTAAAATGAAGAAGTTATGGGTAAAACAAGATTGGATAATTTTTCTCATTTTAGCTACGTGAAAATTGGTAACAAATCTATTCCAACCATAACTTAATCAACTTGTATTGTATATTATGTAATCTTGAGATACCATAGACACGTATACAATGTTTCGACCTATCATGTCGACACATCTATATATATTTCGGAACAACCATAGACACTCTATATGTGAATGTTGGAGTTAGCTATACAGGGTTGAGGTTGATTCCAAAATATATATAGTTTGAGTTGTGATCAATACTGAGATACGTATACACTGGGTCGTGGATTGATTCAAGATAATATTTATGGATTTATTTCTGTACATCTAACTGTGGACAACTAGTTGTAGGTTACTAACGAGGACAGCTGACTTAATAAACTTAAAACATCAAAATATATTAAAAGTGTTGTAAATATATTTTGAACATACTTTGATATATATGTATATATTGTTATAGGTTCGTGAATCAACCAGTGGCCAAGTCTTACTTCCCGACGAAGTAAAAATCTGTGAAAGTGAGTTATAGTCCCACTTTTAAAATCTAATATTTTTGGGATGAGAATACATGCAGGTTTTATAAATGATTTACAAAATAGACACAAGTACGTGAAACTACATTCTATGGTTGAATTATCAAAATCGAATATGCCCCTTTTTATTAAGTCTGGTAATCTAAGAATTAGGGAACAGACACCCTAATTGACGCGAATCCTAAAGATAGATCTATTGGGCCTAACAAACCCCATCCAAAGTACCGGATGCTTTAGTACTTCGAAATTTATATCATATCCGAAGGGTGTCCCGGAATGATGGGGATATTCTTATATATGCATCTTGTTAATGTCGGTTACCAGGTGTTCACCATATGAATGATTTTTATCTCTATGTATGGGATGTGTATTGAAATATGAAATCTTGTGGTCTATTATTATGATTTAATATATATAGGTTAAACCTATAACTCACCAACATTTTTGTTGACGTTTTAAGCATGTTTATTCTCAGGTGATTATTAAGAGCTTCCGCTGTCGCATACTTAAATAAGGACGAGATTTGGAGTCCATGCTTGTATGATTTTGTGTAAAAACTGCATTCAAGAAACTTATTTTGTTGTAACATATTTGTATTGTAAACCATTATGTAATGGTCGTGTGTAAACAGGATATTTTAGATTATCATTATTTGATAATCTACGTAAAGCTTTTTAAACCTTTATTGATGAAATAAAGGTTATGGTTTGTTTTAAAATGAATGCAGTCTTTGAAAAACGTCTCATATAGAGGTCAAAACCTCGCAACGAAATCAATTAATATGGAACGTTTTTAATCAATAAGAACGGGACATTTCAGTTGGTATCAGAGCGTTGGTCTTAGAGAACCAGAATTTTGCATTAGTGTGTCTTATCGAGTTTGTTAGGATGCATTAGTGAGTCTGGACTACGACCGTGTTTACTTGAAAAAATGATTGCTTAACAAATTTTGTTGGAAACTATATATTTTTAACATGTGAATATTATGTGATATATTAATCTCTTAACGCGTTTGATATTATGTGATAGATGTCTACCTCTAGAACAAGTCCCATTGACTCACCTAATAATAATGAAGAGTCAAATGTAAATTGGAATGATTCGTGGACTGATTCACAAGTTCCCGAAGAGGAACCGGAAGAAGAGTCGGAACCAGAAGAAGAATCGGAACCGGAAGAAGAATCGGAACCGGATGAAGAAATAGAACCGGTGGGGGAAATAATAAAACGGTTAAGTAAAAGAAAATCCTCAACCAACCGACCAAGGTTAATTATGGTCAATGGTGTTTCCGCCAAGGAAGCAAAATATTGGGAGGATTACCAATTCTCCGATGAATCGGATTCCGACGAGAATTCCGATGATGTTATAGAAATTACCCCAACTGAATTTAAAAAGGCAAAAGAAAATAATAAGGGAAATGGCATAAAAATAGAGAAATCTAATTCCAACCCCGATGAACTTTATATGTATCGTCAACCCCCGAAGTCCTTAAGTTGTAACAATGACCCGGGAACCTCTAAACCACCAGGTTTTTCTAAACCAATGTGGACAACGACGGCTCGTATTAGGGGAACATCATATTGAAATGTCCCGTTCTTATTGATTAAAAACGTTCCATATTAATTGATTTCGTTGCGAGGTTTTGACCTCTATATGAGACGTTTTTCAAAGACTGCATTCATTTTAAAACAAACCATAACCTTTATTTCATCAATAAAGGTTTAAAAAGCTTTACGTAGATTATCAAATAATGATAATCTAAAATATCCTGTTTACACACGACCATTACATAATGGTTTACAATACAAATATGTTACAACAAAATAAGTTTCTTGAATGCAGTTTTTACACAATATCATACAAGCATGGACTCCAAATCTCGTCCTTATTTAAGTATGCGACAGCGGAAGCTCTTAATAATCACCTGAGAATAAACATGCTTAAAACGTCAACAAAAATGTTGGTGAGTTATAGGTTTAACCTATATATATCAAATCATAATAATAGACCACAAGATTTCATATTTCAATACACATCCCATACATAGAGATAAAAATCATTCATATGGTGAACACCTGGTAACCGACATTAACAAGATGCATTTATAAGAATATCCCCATCATTCCGGGACACCCTTCGGATATGATATAAATTTCGAAGTACTAAAGCATCCGGTACTTTGGATGGGGTTTGTTAAGCCCAATAGATCTATCTTTAGGATTCGCGTCAATTAGGGTGTCTGTTCCCTAATTCTTAGATTACCAGACTTAATAACAAGGGGCATATTCGATTTCGATAATTCAACCATAGAATGTAGTTTCACGTACTTGTGTCTATTTTGTAAATCATTTATAAAACCTGCATGTATTCTCATCCCAAAAATATTAGATTTTAAAAGTGGGACTATAACTCACTTTCACAGATTTTTACTTCGTCGGGAAGTAAGACTTGGCCACTGGTTGATTCACGAACCTATAATAATATATACATATATATATCAAAGTATGTTCAAAATATATTTACAACACTTTTAATATATTTTGATGTTTTAAGTTTATTAAGTCAGCTGTCCTCGTTAGTAACCTACAACTAGTTGTCCACAGTTAGATGTACAGAAATAAATCGATAAATATTATCTTGAATCAATCCACGACCCAGTGTATACGTATCTCAGTATTGATCACAACTCAAACTATATATATTTTGGAATCAACCTCAACCCTGTATAGCTAACTCCAACATTCACATATAGAGTGTCTATGGTTGTTCCGAAATATATATAGATGTGTCGACATGATAGGTCGAAACATTGTATACGTGTCTATGGTATCTCAAGATTACATAATATACAATACAAGTTGATTAAGTTATGGTTGGAATAGATTTGTTACCAATTTTCACGTAGCTAAAATGAGAAAAATTATCCAATCTTGTTTTGCCCATAACTTCTTCATTTTAAATCCGTTTTGAGTGAATCAAATTGCTATGGTTTCATATTGAACTCTATTTTATGAATCTAAACAGAAAAGTATAGGTTTATAGTCGGAAAAATAAGTTACAAGTCGTTTTTGTAAAGGTAGTCATTTCAGTCGAAAGAACGACGTCTAGATGACCATTTTAGAAAACATACTTCCACTTTGAGTTTAACCATAATTTTTGGATATAGTTTCATGTTCATAATAAAAATCATTTTCTCAGAATAACAACTTTTAAATCAAAGTTTATCATAGTTTTTAATTAACTAACCCAAAACAGCCCGCGGTGTTACTACGACGGCGTAAATCCGGTTTTACGGTGTTTTTCGTGTTTCCAGGTTTTAAATCATTAAGTTAGCATATCATATAGATATATAACATGTGTTTAGTTGATTTTAAAAGTCAAGTTAGAAGGATTAACTTTTGTTTGCGAACAAGTTTAGAATTAACTAAACTATGTTCTAGTGATTATAAGTTTAAACCTTCGAATAAGATAGTTTTATATGTATGAATCGAATGATGTTATGAACATCATTACTACCTTAAGTTCCTTGGATGAACCTACTGGAAAAGAGAAAAATGGATCTAGCTTCAATGGATCCTTGGATGGCTCAAAGTTCTTGAAGCAAAATCATGACACGAAAACAAGTTCAAGTAAGATCATCACTTGAAATAAGATTGTTATAGTTATAGAAATTGAACCAAAGTTTGAATATGATTATTACCTTGTATTAGAATGATAACCTACTGTAAGAAACAAAGATTTCTTGAGGTTGGATGATCACCTTACAAGATTGGAAGTGAGCTAGCAAACTTGAAAGTATTCTTGATTTTATGAAACTAGAACTTTTGGAATTTATGAAGAACACTTAGAACTTGAAGATAGAACTTGAGAGAATTCAATTAGATGAAGAAAATTGAAGAATGAAAGTGTTTGTAGGTGTTTTTGGTCGTTGGTGTATGGATTAGATATAAAGGATATGTAATTTTGTTTTCATGTAAATAAGTCATGAATGATTACTCATATTTTTGTTAATCTTATGAGATATTTCATGCTAGTTGCCAAATGATGGTTCCCACATGTGTTAGGTGACTCACATGGGCTGCTAAGAGCTGATCATTGGAGTGTATATACCAATAGTACATACATCTAAAAGCTGTGTATTGTACGAGTACGAATACGGGTGCATACGAGTAGAATTGTTGATGAAACTGAACGAGAATGTAATTGTAAGCATTTTTGTTAAGTAGAAGTATTTTGATAAGTGTATTGAAGTCTTTCAAAAGTGTATAAATACATATTAAAACACTACATGTATATACATTTTAACTGAGTCGTTAAGTCATCGTTAGTCGTTACATGTAAGTGTTGTTTTGAAACCTTTAGGTTAACGATCTTGTTAAATGTTGTTAACCCAATGTTTATAATAACAAAAGAGATTTTAAATTATTATATTATAATGATATTATGATGTACGAATATCTCTTAATATGATATATATACATTAAATGTCGTTACAACGATAAACGTTACATATATGTCTCGTTTCAAAATCATTAAGTTAGTAGTCTTGTTTTTACATATGTAGTTCATTGTTAATATAATTAATGATATGTTTACTTATCATAATATCATGTTAACTATATATATAACCATATATATGTCATCATATAGTTTTTTTTACAAGTTTTAACGTTCGTGAATCACCGGTCAACTTGGGTGGTCAATTGTCTATATGAAACCTATTTCAATTAATCAAGTCTTAACAAGTTTGATTGCTTAACATGTTGGAAACATTTAATCATATAAATATCAATCTCAGTTAATATATATAAACATGGAAAAGTTCGGGTCACTACAGTACCTACCCGTTAAATAAATTTCGTCCCGAAATTTTAAGCTGTTGAAGGTGTTGACGAATCTTCTAGAAATAGATGCGGGTATTTCTTCTTCATCTGATCTTCACGCTCCCAGGTGAACTCGGGTCCTCTACGAGCATTCCATCGAACCTTAACAATTGGTATCTTGTTTTGCTTAAGTCTTTTAACCTCACGATCCATTATTTCGACGGGTTCTTCGATGAATTGAAGTTTTTCGTTGATTTGGATTTCATCTAACGGAATAGTGAGATCTTCTTTAGCAAAACATTTCTTCAAATTCGAGACGTGGAAAGTGTTATGTACAGCCGCGAGTTGTTGAGGTAATTCTAGTCGGTAAGCTACTGTTCCGACACGATCAATAATCTTGAATGGTCCAATATACCTTGGATTTAATTTCCCTCGTTTACCAAATTGAACAACGCCTTTCCAAGGTGCAACTTTAAGCATGACCATCTCTCCAATTTCAAATTCTATATCTTTTCTTTTAATGTCAGCGTAGCTCTTTTGTCGACTTTGGGCGGTTTTCAACCGTTGTTGAATTTGGATGATCTTCTCGGTAGTTTCTTGTATAATCTCCGGACCCGTAATCTGTCTATCCCCCACTTCACTCCAACAAATCGGAGACCTGCACTTTCTACCATAAAGTGCTTCAAACGGCGCCATCTCAATGCTTGAATGGTAGCTGTTGTTGTAGGAAAATTCTGCTAACGGTAGATGTCGATCCCAACTATTTCCGAAATCAATAACACATGCTCGTAGCATGTCTTCAAGCGTTTGTATCGTCCTTTCGCTCTGCCCATCAGTTTGTGGATGATAGGCAGTACTCATGTCTAGACGAGTTCCTAATGCTTGCTGTAATGTCTGCCAGAATCTTGAAATAAATCTGCCATCCCTATCAGAGATAATAGAGATTGGTATTCCATGTCTGGAGACGACTTCCTTCAAATACAGTCGTGCTAACTTCTCCATCTTGTCATCTTCTCTTATTGGTAGGAAGTGTGCTGATTTGGTGAGACGATCAACTATTACCCAAATAGTATCAAAACCACTTGCAGTCCTTGGCAATTTAGTGATGAAATCCATGGTAATGTTTTCCCATTTCCATTCCGGGATTTCGGGTTGTTGAAGTAGACCTGATGGTTTCTGATGCTCAGCTTTGACCTTAGAACACGTCAAACATTCTCCTACGTATTTAGCAACATCGGCTTTCATACCCGGCCACCAAAAATGTTTCTTGAGATCCTTGTACATCTTCCCCGTTCCAGGATGTATTGAGTATCTGGTTTTATGAGCTTCTCTAAGTACCATTTCTCTCATATCTCCAAATTTTGGTACCCAAATCCTTTCAGCCCTATACCGGGTTCCGTCTTCCCGAATATTAAGATGCTTCTCCGATCCTTTGGGTATTTCTTCCTTTAAATTTCCCTCTTTTAAAACTCCTTGTTGCGCCTCCTTTATTTGAGTAGTAAGGTTATTATGAATCATTATATTCATAGATTTTACTCGAATGGGTTCTCTGTCCTTCCTGCTCAAGGCATCGGCTACCACATTTGCCTTCCCCGGGTGGTAACGAATCTCAAAGTCGTAATCATTCAATAATTCAATCCACCTACGCTGCCTCATATTCAGTTGTTTCTGATTAAATATGTGTTGAAGACTTTTGTGGTCGGTATATATAATACTTTTGACCCCATATAAGTAGTGCCTCCAAGTCTTTAATGCAAAAACAACCGCGCCTAATTCCAAATCATGCGTCGTATAATTTTGTTCGTGAATCTTCAATTGTCTAGACGCATAAGCAATCACCTTCGTTCGTTGCATTAATACACAACCGAGACCTTGCTTTGATGCATCACAATAAATCACAAAATCATCATTCCCTTCAGGCAATGACAATATAGGTGCCGTAGTTAGCTTTTTCTTCAATAACTGAAACGCTTTCTCTTGTTCATCATTCCATTCAAATTTCTTCCCTTTATGCGTTAATGCAGTCAAGGGTTTTGCTATTCTGGAAAAGTCTTGGATGAACCTTCTGTAGTAACCAGCTAGTCCTAAAAACTGGCGTATGTGTTTCGGAGTTTTCGGGGTTTCCCACTTTTCAACAGTTTCTATCTTTGCCAGATCCACCTTAATACCTTCTTTGTTCACTATGTGACCGAGGAATTGAACTTCTTCCAACCAAAATGCACACTTTGAAAACTTAGCGTACAATTCTTCCTTCCTCAATACTTCTAACACCTTTCTCAAATGTTCACCGTGTTCTTGGTCATTCTTTGAGTAAATAAGTATGTCATCAATGAAAACAATGACAAACTTGTCAAGGTATGGTCCACACACTCGGTTCATAAGGTCCATGAACACAGCTGGTGCATTAGTTAAACCAAACGGCATGACCATAAACTCGTAATGACCGTAACGTGTTCTGAAAGCAGTCTTTGGAATATCATCTTCTTTCACCCGCATTTGATGATACCCGGAACGTAAGTCAATCTTTGAATAAACAGACGAGCCTTGTAGTTGATCAAATAAGTCGTCGATTCTCGGTAGTGGGTAGCGGTTCTTGATGGTAAGTTTGTTCAACTCTCGGTAGTCGATACACAACCTGAATGTACCATCTTTCTTCTTGACAAACAAAACAGGAGCTCCCCACGGTGATGTGCTTGGTCGAATGAAACCACGCTCTAAAAGTTCTTGTAATTGGCTTTGCAGTTCTTTCATCTCGCTGGGTGCGAGTCTGTAAGGAGCACGAGCTATTGGTGCAGCTCCTGGTACAAGATCTATTTGAAATTCAACGGATCGATGTGGGGGTAAACCCGGTAATTCTTTCGGAAATACATCGGGAAATTCTTTTGCAATGGGAACATCATTGATGCTCTTTTCTTCAGTTTGTACTTTCTCGACGTGTGCTAGAACAGCATAGCAACCTTTTCTTATTAGTTTTTGTGCCTTCAAATTACTAATAAGATGTAGCTTCGTGTTGCCCTTTTCTCCGTACACCATTAAGGGTTTTCCTTTTTCTCGTATAATGCGAATTGCATTTTTGTAACAAACGATCTCCGCTTTCGCTTCTTTCAACCAGTCCATACCGATTATCACATCAAAACTCCCTAACTCTACTGGTATCAAATCAATCTTAAATGTTTCGCTAACCAGTTTAATTTCTCGATTCCGACATATATTATCTGCTGAAATTAATTTACCATTTGCTAATTCGAGTAAAAATTTACTATCCAAAGGCGTCAATGGACAACTTAATTTAGCACAAAAATCTCTACTCACATAGCTTCTATCCGCACCCGAATCAAATAAAACGTAAGCAGATTTATTGTCAATAAGAAACGTACCCGTAACAAGCTCCGGGTCTTCCTGTGCCTCTACCGCATTAATATTGAAAACTCTTCCACGGCCTTGTCCATTCGTGTTCTCCTGGTTCGGGCAATTTCTAATAATGTGGCCTGGTTTTCCACATTTATAACAAACTACATTGGCATAACTTGCTCCGACACTACTTGCTCCGCCATTACTCGTTCCGACATCATTTGTTCCTTTCGTTCTATTAACCCCTGGTCCGTAGACCTCACACTTCGCCGCGCTATGACCATTTCTTTTACACTTGTTGCAAAATTTGGTGCAGAACCCCGAGTGATTCTTTTCACACCTTTGGCATAGCTGCTTCTGATTGTTGTTGTTGTTGCGGTTATTATTGTTGTTGGGATGATTGTTGTAGTTGCTGTTGTTGTTGTTGTTGTTGTTGTTGGGCCGTTTGTTGTAGTTGCGATTGATGTTGCGATTGTTGGGATAATTGTTGCGATTATTGTTGTAATTGCTGTTGTTGTTGTATTGGTGATTCTTATCACCATTTTCCTCCCACTTTCTTTTGACTTGCTTCACATTGGCCTCTTCAGCAGTCTGTTCTTTAATTCTTTCTTCAATCTGGTTCACTAGTTTGTGAGCCATTCTACATGCCTGTTGTATGGAGGCAGGCTCGTGTGAACTTATATCTTCTTGGATTCTTTCCGGTAATCCTTTCACAAACGCGTCGATCTTCTCTTCCTCATCTTCGAATGCTCCCGGACACAATAGGCACAATTCTGTGAATCGTCTTTCGTACGTGGTAATATCAAATCCTTGGGTTCGTAACCCTCTAAGTTCTGTCTTGAGCTTATTGACCTCGATTCTGGGACGGTACTTCTCGTTCATCAAGTGCTTGAATGCTGACCACGGTAGTGCGTACGCATCATCTTGTCCCACTTGCTCTAGATAGGTATTCCACCATGTTAACGCAGAACCTGTGAAGGTATGCGTAGCGTACTTCACTTTGTCCTCTTCAGTACACTTACTTATGGCAAACACCGATTCAACCTTCTCGGTCCACCGTTTCAATCCGATCGGTCCTTCGGTTCCATCAAATTCCAAAGGTTTGCAGGCAGTGAATTCTTTGTAGGTGCATCCTACACGATTTCTTGTACTGCTAGATCCAAGGTTATTGTTGGTATGTAGCGCAGCCTGTACTGCGGCTATGTTTGAAGCTAGAAAAGTACGGAATTCCTCTTCATTCATATTCACGGTGTGTCGAGTAGTCGGTGCCATTTCCTTCAAAATAGTTAAATGGAACAAGTTAATCATACAGAATATTAAGAGTAGTTAATAGTATTTCGTAGCATAATATGAACTCATTTATAAAAGCTTTTTCTTCATATTAGCGTTTTATAAGTTTAAATTCGGGTAGTACCTACCCGTTAAGTTCATACTTAGTAGCTAATATACAATTCAACTACTACAATTCTATATGAAAAACTGATTGTAATAATATTTCGCGTTCAAACTTTTATACAATATTTTACAAACTTACAATACCGCTTATTTTACATAAAGCATGAAATATAGCACACAATAACTTTGATACAAGATAGTTGTGAAGACAATTCTAGCTAGTACACAAGTCGTTCGGCAAAGGTAATAAAGACACGTAATTCATACGTCCAGAAACAAGTCATGCATTCTGGTTTTACTAGGACTACTTCCCATCCTTGGTCTTGTGCAACATAACCGTTATGGCCGTTGATAAGACAGCGTGTTGTAACGTCATCAAAGGGACGAGGGTTACGTAATGTCCAACAGTCCCGTAATAATCTAAAAACCTCATTTCTTACCCCAATTACCGACTCCGTCACTTGTGGAAACGTTTTGTTTAATAGTTGTAGCCCGATGTTCTTGTTCTCACTTTGGTGAGAAGCGAACATTACTAATCCGTAAGCATAACATGCTTCTTTATGTTGCATGTTAGCCGCTTTTTCTAAATCACGAAGTCCAATATTCGGATATATTGAGTCAAAATAATTTCTTAACCCGTTGCGTAAAATAGCATTTGGGTTCCCCGCAATATATGCGTCAAAGTAAACACATCGTAACTTATGGGTTTCCCAATGTGATATCCCCCATCTTTCAAACGAAAGTCTCTTATAAACCAAGACATTCTTGGAACGTTCTTCGAATGTCTTACAAACTGATCTCGCCTTAAATAGTTGTGCCGAAGAATTCTGGCCGACTCTAGACAAGATTTCATCAATCATGTCTCCGGGTAGGTCTCTTAAAATATTGGGTTGTCTATCCATATTGTGTTTTTAAACTGTAAAATAGACAAGAGTTAGTTTCATAAAAAAAAAATACTTATTAATACAAGCAATTTTTACATATATCATAAAGCATAAGAACACTATATTACATATATTACACCACACGAATACAACTATCTTATTCCGACTCGCTCGTTTCTTCTTCTTCGGTTTTGGTTCGTTTTGCCAAGTTTCTAGGGATATATGATGTTCCCCTAATACGAGCCGTCGTTGTCCACATTGGTTTAGAAAAACCTGGTGGTTTAGAGGTTCCCGGGTCATTGTTACAACTTAAGGACTTCGGGGGTTGACGATACATATAAAGTTCATCGGGGTTGGAATTAGATTTCTCTATTTTTATGCCCTTTCCCTTATTATTTTCTTTTGCCTTTTTAAATTCAGTTGGGGTAATTTCTATAACATCATCGGAATTCTCGTCGGAATCCGATTCATCGGAGAATTGGTAATTCTCCCAATATTTTGCTTCCTTGGCGGAAACACCATTGACCATAATTAACTTTGGTCGGTTGGTTGAGGATTTTCTTTTACTTAACCGTTTTATTATTTCCCCCACCGGTTCTATTTCTTCATCCGGTTCCGATTCTTCTTCCGGTTCCGATTCTTCTTCCGGTTCCGACTCTTCTTCCGGTTCCTCTTCGGGAATTTGTGAATCAGTCCACAAATCATTCCAATTTACATTTGACTCTTCATTATTATTAGGTGAGTCAATGGGACTTGTTCTAGAGGTAGACATCTATCACATAATATCAAACACGTTAAGAGATTAATATATCACATAATATTCATATGTTAAAAATATATAGTTTCCAACAAAAATGTTAAGCAATCATTTTTAAAGAAAACACGGTCGAAGTCCAGACTCACTAATGCATCCTAACAAACTCGATAAGACACACTAATGCAAATTTTCTGGTTCTCTAAGACCAACGCTCGGATACCAACTGAAATGTCCCGTTCTTATTGATTAAAAACGTTCCATATTAATTGATTTCGTTGCGAGGTTTTGACCTCTATATGAGACGTTTTTCAAAGACTGCATTCATTTTAAAACAAACCATAACCTTTATTTCATCAATAAAGGTTTAAAAAGCTTTACGTAGATTATCAAATAATGATAATCTAAAATATCCTGTTTACACACGACCATTACATAATGGTTTACAATACAAATATGTTACAACAAAATAAGTTTCTTGAATGCAGTTTTTACACAATATCATACAAGCATGGACTCCAAATCTCGTCCTTATTTAAGTATGCGACAGCGGAAGCTCTTAATAATCACCTGAGAATAAACATGCTTAAAACGTCAACAAAAATGTTGGTGAGTTATAGGTTTAACCTATATATATCAAATCATAATAATAGACCACAAGATTTCATATTTCAATACACATCCCATACATAGAGATAAAAATCATTCATATGGTGAACACCTGGTAACCGACATTAACAAGATGCATATATAAGAATATCCCCATCATTCCGGGACACCCTTCGGATATGATATAAATTTCGAAGTACTAAAGCATCCGGTACTTTGGATGGGGTTTGTTAAGCCCAATAGATCTATCTTTAGGATTCGCGTCAATTAGGGTGTCTGTTCCCTAATTCTTAGATTACCAGACTTAATAACAAGGGGCATATTCGATTTCGATAATTCAACCATAGAATGTAGTTTCACGTACTTGTGTCTATTTTGTAAATCATTTATAAAACCTGCATGTATTCTCATCCCAAAAATATTAGATTTTAAAAGTGGGACTATAACTCACTTTCACAGATTTTTACTTCGTCGGGAAGTAAGACTTGGCCACTGGTTGATTCACGAACCTATAATAATATATACATATATATATCAAAGTATGTTCAAAATATATTTACAACACTTTTAATATATTTTGATGTTTTAAGTTTATTAAGTCAGCTGTCCTCGTTAGTAACCTACAACTAGTTGTCCACAGTTAGATGTACAGAAATAAATCGATAAATATTATCTTGAATCAATCCACGACCCAGTGTATACGTATCTCAGTATTGATCACAACTCAAACTATATATATTTTGGAATCAACCTCAACCCTGTATAGCTAACTCCAACATTCACATATAGAGTGTCTATGGTTGTTCCGAAATATATATAGATGTGTCGACATGATAGGTCGAAACATTGTATACGTGTCTATGGTATCTCAAGATTACATAATATACAATACAAGTTGATTAAGTTATGGTTGGAATAGATTTGTTACCAATTTTCACGTAGCTAAAATGAGAAAAATTATCCAATCTTGTTTTACCCATAACTTCTTCATTTTAAATCCGTTTTGAGTGAATCAAATTGCTATGGTTTCATATTGAACTCTATTTTATGAATCTAAACAGAAAAGTATAGGTTTATAGTCGGAAAAATAAGTTACAAGTCGTTTTTGTAAAGGTAGTCATTTCAGTCGAAAGAACGACGTCTAGATGACCATTTTAGAAAACATACTTCCACTTTGAGTTTAACCATAATTTTTGGATATAGTTTCATGTTCATAATAAAAATCATTTTCTCAGAATAACAACTTTTAAATCAAAGTTTATCATAGTTTTTAATTAACTAACCCAAAACAGCCCGCGGTGTTACTACGACGGCGTAAATCCGGTTTTACGGTGTTTTTCGTGTTTCCAGGTTTTAAATCATTAAGTTAGCATATCATATAGATATATAACATGTGTTTAGTTGATTTTAAAAGTCAAGTTAGAAGGATTAACTTTTGTTTGCGAACAAGTTTAGAATTAACTAAACTATGTTCTAGTGATTATAAGTTTAAACCTTCGAATAAGATAGTTTTATATGTATGAATCGAATGATGTTATGAACATCATTACTACCTTAAGTTCCTTGGATGAACCTACTGGAAAAGAGAAAAATGGATCTAGCTTCAATGGATCCTTGGATGGCTCAAAGTTCTTGAAGCAAAATCATGACACGAAAACAAGTTCAAGTAAGATCATCACTTGAAATAAGATTGTTATAGTTATAGAAATTGAACCAAAGTTTGAATATGATTATTACCTTGTATTAGAATGATAACCTACTGTAAGAAACAAAGATTTCTTGAGGTTGGATGATCACCTTACAAGATTGGAAGTGAGCTAGCAAACTTGAAAGTATTCTTGATTTTATGAAACTAGAACTTTTGGAATTTATGAAGAACACTTAGAACTTGAAGATAGAACTTGAGAGAATTCAATTAGATGAAGAAAATTGAAGAATGAAAGTGTTTGTAGGTGTTTTTGGTCGTTGGTGTATGGATTAGATATAAAGGATATGTAATTTTGTTTTCATGTAAATAAGTCATGAATGATTACTCATATTTTTGTTAATCTTATGAGATATTTCATGCTAGTTGCCAAATGATGGTTCCCACATGTGTTAGGTGACTCACATGGGCTGCTAAGAGCTGATCATTGGAGTGTATATACCAATAGTACATACATCTAAAAGCTGTGTATTGTACGAGTACGAATACGGGTGCATACGAGTAGAATTGTTGATGAAACTGAACGAGAATGTAATTGTAAGCATTTTTGTTAAGTAGAAGTATTTTGATAAGTGTATTGAAGTCTTTCAAAAGTGTATAAATACATATTAAAACACTACATGTATATACATTTTAACTGAGTCGTTAAGTCATCGTTAGTCGTTACATGTAAGTGTTGTTTTGAAACCTTTAGGTTAACGATCTTGTTAAATGTTGTTAACCCAATGTTTATAATAACAAAAGAGATTTTAAATTATTATATTATAATGATATTATGATGTACGAATATCTCTTAATATGATATATATACATTAAATGTCGTTACAACGATAAACGTTACATATATGTCTCGTTTCAAAATCATTAAGTTAGTAGTCTTGTTTTTACATATGTAGTTCATTGTTAATATAATTAATGATATGTTTACTTATCATAATATCATGTTAACTATATATATAACCATATATATGTCATCATATAGTTTTTTTTACAAGTTTTAACGTTCGTGAATCACCGGTCAACTTGGTTGGTCAATTGTCTATATGAAACCTATTTCAATTAATCAAGTCTTAACAAGTTTGATTGCTTAACATGTTGGAAACATTTAATCATATAAATATTAATCTCAGTTAATATATATAAACATGGAAAAGTTCGGGTCACTACACATATATCCCTAGAAACTTGGCAAAACGAACCAAAACCGAACAAGAAGAAACGAGCGAGTCGGAATAAGATAGTTGTATTCGTGTGGTGTAATATATGTAATATAGTGTGCTTATGCTTTATGATATATGTAAAAATTGCTTGTATTAATAAGTATTTTTTTTATGAATCTAACTCTTGTCTATTTTACAGTATAAAAACACAAAATGGATAGACAACCCAATATTTTAAGAGACCTACCCGGAGACATGATTGATGAAATCTTGTCTAGAGTCGGTCAGAATTCCTCGGCACAACTATTTAAGGCGAGATCAGTTTGTAAGACATTCGAAGAACGTTCCAAGAATGCCTTGGTTTATAAAAGGCTTTCGTTCGAAAGATGGGGGATATCACATTGGGAAATCCATAAGTTACGATGTGTTTACTTTGACGCATATATTGCGGGGAACCCAAATGCTATTTTACGCAATGGGTTAAGAAATTATTTTGACTCAAAATATCCGAATATTGGACTTCGTGATTTAGAAAAAAGCGACTAACATGCAACATAAAGAAGCATGTTATGCTTACGGATTAGTAATGTTCGCTTCTCACCAAAGTGAGAACAAGAACATTGGGCTACAACTATTAAACAAAACGTTCCCACAAGTGACGGAGTCGGTAATTGGGGTAAGAAATGAGGTTTTTAGATTGTTACGGGACTGTTGGACATTACGTAACCCTCGTCCCTTTGACGACGTTACAACACGCTGTCTTATCAACGGCCATAACGGTTATGTTCCACAAGACCAAGGATGGGAAGTAATCCTAGTAAAACCAGAATGCATGACTTGTTTCTGGACGTATGAATTACGTGTCTTTATTGCCTTTGCTGAACGACTTGTGTACTAGCTAGAATTATCTTCACAACCATCTTGTATCAAATTTATTGTGTGCTATATTTCATGCTATATGTAAAATAAGCGGTATTGTAAGTTTGTAAAATATTGTGAAAAAGTTTGAACGCGAAATATTATTATAATCAGTTTTTCATATAGAATTGTAGTAGTTGAATTGTATATTAGCTACTAAGTATGAACTTAACGGGTAGGTACTACCCGAATTTAAACTTATAAAACGCTAATATGAAGAAAAAGCTTTTATAAATGAGTTCATATTATGCTACGAAATACTATTAACTACTCCTAATATTCTGTATGATTAACTTGTTCCATTTGACTATTTTGAAGGAAATGGCACCGACTACTCGACACACCGTGAATATGAATGAAGAGGAATTCCGTACTTTTCTAGCTTCAAACATAGCCGCAGTACAGGCTGCGCTACATACCAACAATAACCTTGGATCTAGCAGTACAGGAAATCGTGTAGGATGCACCTACAAAGAATTCACTGCCTGCAAACCTTTGGAATTTGATGGAACCGAAGGACCGATCGGATTGAAACGGTGGACCGAGAAGGTCGAATCGGTGTTTGCCATAAGTAAGTGTACTGAAGAGGACAAAGTGAAGTACGCTACGCATACCTTCACAGGTTCTGCGTTAACATGGTGGAATACCTATCTAGAGCAAGTGGGACAAGACGATGCGTACGCACTACCGTGGTCAGCATTCAAGCACTTGATGAACGAGAAGTAACCTCCCAGAACCGAGGTCAATAAGCTCAAGACAGAACTTAGAGGGTTACGAACCCAAGGATTTGATATTACCACGTACGAAAGACGATTCACAGAATTGTGCCTATTGTGTCCGGGAGCATTTGAAGATGAGGAAGAGAAGATCGACGCGTTTGTGAAAGGATTACCGGAAAGAATCCAAGAAGATATAAGTTCACACGAGCCCGCCTCCATACAACAGGCATGTAGAATGGCTCACAAACTAGTGAACCAGATTGAAGAAAGAATTAAAGAACAGACTGCTGAAGAGACCAATGTGAAGCAAGTCAAAAGAAAGTGGGAGGAAAACGGTGATAAGAATCACCAATACAACAACAACAGCAATTACAACAATAATCGCAACAATTATCCCAGCAATCCCAACATCAATCGCAACTACAACAAACGGCCCAACAACAACAACAACAACAACAACAACAACAACAACAGCAGCAACTACAACAATCATCCCAACAACAATAATAACCGCAACAACAACAACAATCAGAAGCAGCTATGCCAAAGGTGTGAAAAGTATCACTCGGGGTTCTGCACCAAATTTTGCAACAAGTGTAAAAGAAATGGTCATAGCGAGGCGAAGTGTGAGGTCTACGGACCAGGGGTTAATAGAACGAAAGGAACAAATGGTGTCGGAACGAGTAATGGCGGAGCAAGTAGTGTCGGAGCAAGTTATGCCAATGTAGTTTGTTATAAATGTGGAAAACCGGGCCACATTATTAGAAATTGCCCGAACCAGGAGAACACGAATGGACAAGGCCGCGGAAGAGTTTTCAATATTAATGCGGCAGAGGCACAGGAAGACCCGGAGCTTGTTACGGGTACGTTTCTTATTGACAATAAATCTGCTTACGTTTTATTTGATTCGGGTGCGGATAGAAGCTATATGAGTAGAGATTTTTATGCTAAATTAAGTTGTCCATTGACGCCTTTGGATAGTAAATTTTTACTCGAATTAGCAAATGGTAAATTAATTTCAGCAGATAATATATGTCGGAATCGAGAAATTAAACTGGTTAGCTAAACATTTAAGATTGACTTGATACCAGTAGAGTTAGGGAGTTTTGATGTGATAATCGGTATGGACTGGTTGAAAGAAGTGAAAGCAGAGATCGTTTGTTACAAAAATGCAATTCGCATTATACGAGAAAAAGGAAAACCCTTAATGGTGTACGGAGAAAAGGGCAACACGAAGCTACATCTTATTAGTAATTTGAAGGCACAAAAACTAATAAGAAAAGGTTGCTATGCTGTTCTAGCACACGTCGAGAAAGTACAAACTGAAGAAAAGAGCATCAATGATGTTCCCGTCGCAAAAGAATTTCCCGATGTATTTCCGAAAGAATTACCGGGATTACCCCCACATCGATCCGTTGAATTTCAAATAGATCTTGTACCAGGAGCTGCACCAATAGCTCGTGCTCCTTACAGACTCGCACCCAGCGAGATGAAAGAACTGCAAAGCCAATTACAAGAACTTTTAGAGCGTGGTTTCATTCGACCAAGCACATCACCGTGGGGAGCTCCTGTTTTGTTTGTCAAGAAGAAAGATGGTACATTCAGGTTGTGTATCGACTACCGAGAGTTGAACAAACTTACCATTAAGAACCGCTACCCACTACCGAGAATCGACGACTTATTTGATCAACTACAAGGCTCGTCTGTTTATTCAAAGATTGACTTACGTTCCGGGTATCATCAAATGCGGGTGAAAGAAGATGATATTCCAAAGACTGCTTTCAGAACACGTTACGGTCATTACGAGTTTATGGTCATGCCGTTTGGTTTAACTAATGCACCAGCTGTGTTCATGGACCTTATGAACCGAGTGTGTGGACCATACCTTGACAAGTTTGTCATTGTTTTCATTGATGACATACTTATTTACTCAAAGAATGACCCAGAACACGGTGAACATTTGAGAAAGGTGCTAGAAGTATTGAGGAAGGAAGAATTGTACGCTAAGTTTTCAAAGTGTGCATTTTGGTTGGAAGAAGTTCAATTCCTCGGTCACATAGTGAACAAAGAAGGTATTAAGGTGGATCCGGCAAAGATAGAAACTGTTGAAAAGTGGGAAACCCCGAAAACTCCGAAACACATACGCCAGTTTTTGGGACTAGCTGGTTACTACAGAAGGTTCATCCAAGACTTTTCCAGAATAGCAAAACCCTTGACTGCATTAACGCATAAAGGGAAGAAATTTGAATGGAATGATGAACAAGAGAAAGCGTTTCAGTTATTGAAGAAAAAGCTAACTACGGCACCTATATTGTCATTACCTGAAGGGAATGATGATTTTGTGATTTATTGTGACGCATCAAAGCAAGGTCTCGGTTGTGTATTAATGCAACGAACGAAGGTGATTGCTTATGCGTCTAGACAATTGAAGATTCATGAACAAAATTATACGACGCATGATTTGGAATTAGGCGCGGTTGTTTTTGCATTAAAGACTTGGAGGCACTACTTATATGGGGTCAAAAGTATTATATATACCGACCACAAAAGTCTTCAACGCATATTTAATCAGAAACAACTGAATATGAGGCAGCGTAGGTGGATTGAATTATTGAATGATTACGACTTTGAGATTCGTTACCACCCGGGGAAGGCAAATGTGGTAGCCGATGCCTTGAGCAGGAAGGACAGAGAACCCATTCGAGTAAAATCTATGAATATAATGATTCATAATAACCTTACTACTCAAATAAAGGAGGCGCAACAAGGAGTTTTAAAAGAGGGAAATTTAAAGGATGAAATACCCAAAGGATCGGAGAAGCATCTTAATATTCGGGAAGACGGAACCCGGTATAGGGCTGAAAGGATTTGGGTACCAAAATTTGGAGATATGAGAGAAATGGTACTTAGAGAAGCTCATAAAACCAGATACTCAATACATCCTGGAACGGGGAAGATGTACAAGGATCTCAAGAAACATTTTTGGTGGCCGGGTATGAAAGCCGATGTTGCTAAATACGTAGGAGAATGTTTGACGTGTTCTAAGGTCAAAGCTGAGCATCAGAAACCATCAAGTCTACTTCAACAACCCGAAATCCCAGAATGGAAATGGGAAAACGTTTCCATGGATTTCATCACTAAATTGCCAAGGACTGCAAGTGGTTTTGATACTATTTGGGTAATAGTTGATCGTCTCACCAAATCAGCACACTTCCTGCCAATAAGAGAAGATGACAAGATGGAGAAGTTAGCATGACTGTATTTGAAGGAAGTCGTCTCCAGACATGCAATACCAATCTCTATTATCTCTGATAGGGATGGCAGATTTATTTCAAGATTCTGGCAGACATTACAGCAAGCATTAGGAACTCGTCTAGACATGAGTACTGCCTATCATCCACAAACTGATGGGCAGAGCGAAAGGACGATACAAACGCTTGAAGACATGCTACGAGCATGTGTTATTGATTTCGGAAACAGTTGGGATCGACATCTACCGTTAGCAGAATTTTCCTACAACAACAGCTACCATTCAAGCATTGAGATGGCGCCATTTGAAGCATTTTATGGTAGAAAGTGCAGGTCTCCTTTTTGTTGGAGTGAAGTGGGGGATAGACAGATTACGGGTCCAGAGATTATACAAGAAACTACCGAGAAGATCATCCAAATTCAACAACGGTTGAAAACCGCCCAAAGTCGACAAAAGAGCTACGCTGACATTAAAAGAAAAGATATAGAATTTGAAATTGGAGAGATGGTCATGCTTAAAGTTGCACCTTGGAAAGGCGTTGTTCGATTTGGTAAACGAGGGAAATTAAATCCAAGGTATATTGGACCATTCAAGATTATTGATCGTGTCGGACCAGTAGCTTACCGACTTGAGTTACCTCAACAACTCGCGGCTGTACATAACACTTTCCACGTCTCGAATTTGAAGAAATGTTTTGCTAAAGAAGATCTCACTATTCCGTTAGATGAAATCCAAATCAACAAAAAACTTCAATTCATCGAAGAACCCGTCGAAATAATGGATCGTGAGGTTAAAAGACTTAAGCAAAACAAGATACCAATTGTTAAGGTTCGATGGAATGCTCGTAGAGGACCCGAGTTCACCTGGGAGCGTGAAGATCAGATGAAGAAGAAATACCCGCATCTATTTCCAGAAGATTCGTCAACACCTTCAACAGCTTAAAATTTCGGGACGAAATTTATTTAACGGGTAGGTACTGTAGTGACCCGAACTTTTCCATGTTTATATATATTAATTGAGATTGATATTTACATGATTAAATGTTTCCAACATGTTAAGCAATCAAACTTGTTAAGACTTGATTAATTGAAATATGTTTCATATAGACAATTGACCACCCAAGTTGACCGGTGATTCACGAACGTTAAAACTTGTAAAAACTATATGATGACATATATATATGGATATATATATAGTTAACATGATACTATGATAAGTAAACATATCATTAAGTATATTAACAATGAACTACATATGTAAAAACATGACTACTAACTTAATGATTTTTAAACAAGACATATATGTAACGATTATCGTTGTAAAGACATTTAATGTATATATATCATATTAAGAGATATTCATACACGATAATTGTAACGACCCGGAAATTTCCGACCAAATTTAAACTCTAATCTCTATATGGTTCCGACACGATAAGCAAAAACCCTAAAGTTGACCCGCACTTTTTCGATCGTTCTATACTTATAAGATTAATATTTACATAAATTAAACCTTACCAACATGATAAGCAATCCAAATTGTTGAGACTTATGTTTTCGAAAAGAGTTTTACACAACGTTTGACCGTCTAGTTTGACCGATGATATCACGAACTATACAATATATGATAATTATATGTTTGTGTATATATATGTATATATACATATTTAACATGATCTAAGAATGTTTTAATATCTCATTTTGTATTAATAACAATAAGTTATAAGTATATTTTGAAACTACTAACTTAAGTTCTCAAAACGATAACCATACGTAACGTTATTTGACTTAAATACTTATGACCTATAATGTTTATACATATATCGTATAAGTAATGTATTTAATCACTTTTAAAGACTTAAATACATAAAACAATATAAGTATATTTACAAAAGATAGCTATATTTGAATCCTCGTTCCGTTTTCTCAAAGATTTCTATACGTATACCTAGGGTATATGTACCCGTATCATACGCAGCTTCTAGATGTATTTACTATTGGTATATACCAATAAAAATCTGCTCCTTAGCAGCCTTAAATGATTAAGAAACATGTGGAACCAACCATTTGTCAAGTAGCATGAATTATTTAGCAAGAAAACAAAGTTAGGTATTTTTTTTCCTTTATAACCTAAAAACGTTTTTATGCATGCACACCATTTCTTCACCCCATTTTCTTATACTTACACTTCCATTTCTCTCTCAAAATACTCTTAACTTCATACTTGATCATCTCCAAGCATTTTCCCCATCATTTAGCTTCAAAAACCTTACTTAAACACCATAAGAAAACCATACAAAAACACTTCAAGAAATCCTTCCAAGAACACAAAATTACTTCCAATCTTTCATCCAATTTCATCACCCTTTTGGTTCTAGCTTTTTACTCCTCTTTTACAGAAACCTTGTCCAAGGAACTTGAGGTAGTATCTATGTTCATAACCTTATTCGATTCATATATATATAGCTATCATATTTTGTGGTATACAATTTTAACAACAAGAACATAGTTTGAAAGTTTTCAAACTTGTTTGCAAACTAAATAGATCCTTCTAACTTAACTTTTAAAATACTTCAAGACCTGTAATATAACTTAAATATATGCTAACTTAACAAGGTATAACTTGGTTTTTCAAAGAATATCTTAAAAACTGTTTTTACGACGTCGGAGTGTAACCGGGGACTGTTTTGGGTTGGATAATTAAAAACTATCTTAAACTTTGAATTGGAGGTTTATGTTCTAGAAAAATGATTTTTACTATAAATATGTTAACACATAGAAATTTCATGATTTAATTCAAAGTATAAGTATTTTTAGAAAAATGGTCATTAAGTGTTATTTTTTTGTAACAAAAATGTTTAACTTCATAAGTTTCACTAAAGTTTCACCTATGCCGTGTGATTTTGAATACAAACCAAGGTATTTTCAGTTCATAGTCTTAAAGAGGGACTCGATCCAAGGAGATGGCAAGTTGAATCAACGAAAACGGATTTGTAACGAAGAAACTATGACCGAAACAAAATTGGTTATCCTAGACTTGTTTAACTTCGGGATTAATTGGGAAAAATTAAATAAATCACATATTTCTAAGATAACATGATATTTTATATATATGTACTTATAATTCAATTTTATATGGTTCAGGATCACCCGTAAACAACACGAGAAGATTAATCATAAGATCCCATGTTTGTACGCAACACGTCATTTGACAACACCGGTACTTTATGTACGCAACACGTCATTTGACAACACCGGTACCGTGGGTCAAGATTAATCTCGACCAATACATATACGATGGGGTTTTATTTATTTCGTTGGGGGTTTTATTTATTTCATTGCGGGTATATTAAACATCTAAAAATGAACCATTAAAATTGAATTACTAACAACGAGCTGCTAACTACGGACTAAGGAATTATTCAAAGTATTAAAAGTATAACAAGTATATATATGTGACGTTTGTTTAAAAAGAAAAGTATTGATATATTATATATGGATAGGTTCGTGATATCAACCGGAGACCAAGTCAAATTACATATATCTTCAAGACGAAAGTGAGTATATAGTCCCTTTTAAACTCTAAATATTTTTGGGCTGAGAATACATGCGCTGTTTTTATAAATGATTTACGTTATGGACACAAGTAACTGAAAAATATATTCTACGTTGAGTTGTACCACTGGCATACTTCCCTGTAGCTTGGTAACTAATATTTACAGCGGTATTGTAAACGCGAATCCTGTTGATAGATCTATCGGGCCTGACAACCCCAACCGGACTGGACGACCAGTATTCAACGGTTGCACAGTACTTCGTTTCGTGACTACACTTGGTACAGTGTAGTAAGATTTCATATTAAAGGGAATATGCGACGTGATTAATTGTTAAGTATGGTTACCAAGTGCTCAACCACTTAGAATATTTTTATTAAAATGTTTATATATGAAATCTTGTGGTCTATATTTATATCGCTGTCGACATTAAACCTATATCTCACCAACTTTATGTTGACATTTTAAAGCATGTTATTCTCAGGTATGAATTAAGTCTTCCGCTGTGCATTATCTCGTACTAAGGATACTACTTGAGGCCATTAAGGACTTATATCATAAGGCGTTGCATTCGAGTCATTGAAGTTCATAGAGACTATTATTAAGTAAATGGCGGTTTAGGTCATTTGAATATTATGAAATGTCAGGCGAATATGTCAATTATGGATGTAACTATAGATTGTCTTTTAAGAATAAATGCAACGTTTGTAAGATGTATCATATAGAGGGCAAGTACCTCGCAATGTTATCAACTATTGTAATTCGTTTGTAATCAATATGGACAACGTCCGGATGATTAGTTTCGGATCCTTTCAGTTGGTATCAGAGCGTTGGTCTTAGCGAACCAGGCCTTGCATTAGTGTGTCTAACTAGTAGTTGTTAGGATACATTATGTGAGTCTGGACTTTGACCGTGTCTGCCTGTCAAAAGTTTTGCTTATCAATCCTAGTCGGAAATCATCTGCTTATCATTCTTAGGGAACTGCCTACTTATCATTCTTAAGTCTAGACACGTCTTACTGCATTTAGTGCATCGATAGTGTATAGACAAAATTCATATCCTAGCGTATCTGTTACTATAGACATTGCCTGACGTATTTCAAAGATTCTCCGTAATTCATGGGATTTTGATATTATATATACATATGTAAATTATGTATTGAAGAGTACCAAACCCAACTCCTATAATCTATTCCAAACCAAAAATTCATTTCTCCGACCATACAAGATGGATTCTTCATCCAGCTCAAATTCCTCCGACTTCGATAGCTTCGCCGATATGGATTTCCATTCGAGCTCCGAGAACAGCGTTACCGGAATGGATCAACCAATTTCCCATCATCTATTCTGGATGAATTGGGGATGGGTTCGTAATATACTAAATTTCTGGAGGCAAGAAGAAGGTGATCCATTCCATCCACCAAATTGTCCTCTTAACGATGAACATGAAGCACTTACCGGCGAACCTATTCGAAACACCATTTTCTCGCTCATTTCTAAAGTATCTCGTCATGATTACATACTATCCCATATTTCAAATCTTGTTCATTCGCTCGTTCCAACCGTCAATCATCCCGGTATAATAGAAGAAGTCAACGAACTCCGTGCTCGGGTAGTGGTTTTGGAGAATATGGTGCGAAGGTTACAAACACCAACAGCAGCACCAGCAGCATAATCCGTACTACCATCGTCAACGCCGACAGTACCTTTATCACCCCAATCACAACCGCGCCTTAAATCTCAACATCACAATCTGTATCTCGAATATCAACATCACACGACTCAATATCTGTACTTCGAGTATGATCTTCATTCTATATATCGTTCTACATCGATTATCTTCACTTTACGTATCGTATGACGATTATGTAATTTCTAAAGTCTTAGAGATTATGTAACCTAGAATTAACGATAAATCAAATGAGTTTAATATCTTATTGACTCATTAAATCTATGATTATCTCTGAAGAAAATATATATGCAAGTATATTTTCATAAAGATAGTAATTAAAAATTCCTTCGTACAAACTATTAATGATGAAAATATTTTAACGGGTGGGTAGTACCCGAGGAATATTTAGAATTCACATTAATAAGTTATATTGTACATTCTTGAATCTGATTCAACGGTTATCTATTATCTTACTTACAACCACCGATATTCGTATCCGCTCACCCCAGAATAACCATTTTCAATCAAATTTCATATTCGGATTTTGACCTACCATAATCCAACAAGTGGCATAAAGAAGAAAACATTGGACAAAAAAAAAAAATTTGTTAGAAACACACGATTTAACTAATTAAAAATCTATTAAGGATTCCACGCTAACTGTTCCGGCTAACTCTGGACAATTAAAATGAATTAAAATGTTGATTGTAACATATGAAGCTAAACAATTCTTCAAGCTTGCCACTTGATTTTATCTTAAACCTCATTCGTAACTTGACGATTACAATTCGCATTCAAATCCTTTCATGATTCCTGAAAACACCTCGACCGAGAAGTTGAACCCGCCGCACCTTGCCTACAGAATGAAGATTTATACATACAGTTATACACCTGAAGAACTCTCGAACCCAAATTCATAATTTAACACATAACGTATTGAATCCTTTGCCATTTATTAGCAAGAACAACCCTACAATTCCTTTTCAAGAAGCTAATTTTGTCACAGCTCCACTTCGACTTTTCAGTGAGATTATTTCTATTATAATCATGATATTTATACCTTGTCCTTTCGCCATCATTACCGGAAAACCTTTTATATCCCTCGACAACATCAACAGGTGCACCAGCAGATCGTTATCCTTTTGGCGAAATCAACAATCAGTATTTTGAAAATCTCGCGGAACTTCTTCCATCATATCTATAATGTCTATCCCTAAGAATTTCATAATCTGAACGTGAAGTTTCTGAAAAACACCCGGGACTATGAAATAGTTCTTGAAATGCTAACGAAGCAGCAAAAACTGTAAACGACTTTAACGGTCAAAAGTTTGATGACAAAGAATAGTAAGGTGGTAAAGCTGAAAAAAAAAAGTTTGGAACTAGAAAACGGATGAAGCAAAGTATGAAAGAGGCTGTGGATAAATCACAGGGACTGAACCTGCTCTCAAAGAATATAAATGATTCCGTACCTGCTGAAACCGTCAGTAAGAACCCTACTCTTTATTCAAAACCTTGCCCGGATGATATTTTTCATCATCATCTTATCTTAGATATTATAAGATATCTTCATATCATTCGTTATACATATTTTTCATATTTCTGGAGATATTTTTACAACTATTCCTATCTGCGATCATTTATCTCTCCGTAACATCTGCGTTACAATATAAAAGAAACTGTGTTAATTTCTAAATTCTGAAACCTCCGAGATTAAAATATAAATGATTTGAAGTAGTGTTGGGAACTGATGCATGAATTAGTATAATATAATGAAACTTGATCAACTTCATTATATTACAGTAAGTCATGTTAAGTTTCTAATGGAATGTGATGATTCACAGTACCGTCATCATGTGCCATGTTACACAGCTCTTACATTCTATCAAGTCTCCAAACATATTAGAACGTATCACCTTGATAGTTCTATTTTTCCGGAATAGAAATAGGAACATAAACCACAGCAAATAAGAGAGAGCATTAACTGTGGATGAAAAAGAGAATAGATTCTTCTGGTGATAGATGAAAAAGAAGAATGAAAGATATGAAAGTTAGAAATATAACAAGGATTAGAATGGGATGGAGCATATTAGCGAATGTCTTAAAGTAGGAACTAAAGAGAAAGAATAGAAGATGTGGGAAGAAAGAAAGGGAAGGAGGTAAATTTATAGTGAAATATTCGACAAAGAAATCAAAACAGATTGCCGCGTTAAATCAAAGAAGATCCTGATCGCCGCAAAACTAAATCTTATTACATAAGATTTTCTTTAAAACCCTTAAATCCCGGAAATCGATCATAATCACGTCATCGGTTACACCAATTCTATATTTCCTCATTTCACTCTTTTGTGATAGCTTCGCTCGTGCGTCTCACATAACCGAATCGTTTTATCTAAATCTTTCAATAATGATAAAATTTCATTATTACCTCATATTCGTCATGAAAACATTCCTATTGTTATTTATGACAACCTCTACCAAATTTCGAGGACGAAATTTCTTTAACGGGTGGATACTGTAACGACCCGGAAATTTCCGACCAAATTTAAACTCTAATCTCTATATGGTTCCGACACGATAAGCAAAAACCCTAAAGTTGACCCGCACTTTTTCGATCGTTCTATACTTATAAGATTAATATTTACATAAATTAAACCTTACCAACATGATAAGCAATCCAAATTGTTGAGACTTATGTTTTCGAAAAGAGTTTTACACAACGTTTGACCGTCTAGTTTGACCGATGATATCACGAACTATACAATATATGATAATTATATGTTTGTGTATATATATGTATATATACATATTTAACATGATCTAAGAATGTTTTAATATCTCATTTTGTATTAATAACAATAAGTTATAAGTATATTTTGAAACTACTAACTTAAGTTCTCAAAACGATAACCATACGTAACGTTATTTGACTTAAATACTTATGACCTATAATGTTTATACATATATCGTATAAGTAATGTATTTAATCACTTTTAAAGACTTAAATACATAAAACAATATAAGTATATTTACAAAAGATAGCTATATTTGAATCCTCGTTCCGTTTTCTCAAAGATTTCTATACGTATACCTAGGGTATATGTACCCGTATCATACGCAGCTTCTAGATGTATTTACTATTGGTATATACCAATAAAAATCTGCTCCTTAGCAGCCTTAAATGATTAAGAAACATGTGGAACCAACCATTTGTCAAGTAGCATGAATTATTTAGCAAGAAAACAAAGTTAGGTATTTTTTTTTCCTTTATAACCTAAAAACGTTTTTATGCATGCACACCATTTCTTCACCCCATTTTCTTATACTTACACTTCCATTTCTCTCTCAAAATACTCTTAACTTCATACTTGATCATCTCCAAGCATTTTCCCCATCATTTAGCTTCAAAAACCTTACTTAAACACCATAAGAAAACCATACAAAAACACTTCAAGAAATCCTTCCAAGAACACAAAATTACTTCCAATCTTTCATCCAATTTCATCACCCTTTTGGTTCTAGCTTTTTACTCCTCTTTTACAGAAACCTTGTCCAAGGAACTTGAGGTAGTATCTATGTTCATAACCTTATTCGATTCATATATATATAGCTATCATATTTTGTGGTATACAATTTTAACAACAAGAACATAGTTTGAAAGTTTTCAAACTTGTTTGCAAACTAAATAGATCCTTCTAACTTAACTTTTAAAATACTTCAAGACCTGTAATATAACTTAAATATATGCTAACTTAACAAGGTATAACTTGGTTTTTCAAAGAATATCTTAAAAACTGTTTTTACGACGTCGGAGTGTAACCGGGGACTGTTTTGGGTTGGATAATTAAAAACTATCTTAAACTTTGAATTGGAGGTTTATGTTCTGGAAAAATGATTTTTACTATAAATATGTTAACACATAGAAATTTCATGATTTAATTCAAAGTATAAGTATTTTTAGAAAAATGGTCATTAAGTGTTATTTTTTTGTAACAAAAATGTTTAACTTCATAAGTTTCACTAAAGTTTCACCTATGCCGTGTGATTTTGAATACAAACCAAGGTATTTTCAGTTCATAGTCTTAAAGAGGGACTCGATCCAAGGAGATGGCAAGTTGAATCAACGAAAACGGATTTGTAACGAAGAAACTATGACCGAAACAAAATTGGTTATCCTAGACTTGTTTAACTTCGGGATTAATTGGGAAAAATTAAATAAATCACATATTTCTAAGATAACATGATATTTTATATATATGTACTTATAATTCAATTTTATATGGTTCAGGATCACCCGTAAACAACACGAGAAGATTAATCATAAGATCCCATGTTTGTACGCAACACGTCATTTGACAACACCGGTACTTTATGTACGCAACACGTCATTTGACAACACCGGTACCGTGGGTCAAGATTAATCTCGACCAATACATATACGATGGGGTTTTATTTATTTCGTTGGGGGTTTTATTTATTTCATTGCGGGTATATTAAACATCTAAAAATGAACCATTAAAATTGAATTACTAACAACGAGCTGCTAACTACGGACTAAGGAATTATTCAAAGTATTAAAAGTATAACAAGTATATATATGTGACGTTTGTTTAAAAAGAAAAGTATTGATATATTATATATGGATAGGTTCGTGATATCAACCGGAGACCAAGTCAAATTACATATATCTTCAAGACGAAAGTGAGTATATAGTCCCTTTTAAACTCTAAATATTTTTGGGCTGAGAATACATGCGCTGTTTTTATAAATGATTTACGTTATGGACACAAGTAACTGAAAAATATATTCTACGTTGAGTTGTACCACTGGCATACTTCCCTGTAGCTTGGTAACTAATATTTACAGCGGTATTGTAAACGCGAATCCTGTTGATAGATCTATCGGGCCTGACAACCCCAACCGGACTGGACGACCAGTATTCAACGGTTGCACAGTACTTCGTTTCGTGACTACACTTGGTACAGTGTAGTAAGATTTCATATTAAAGGGAATATGCGACGTGATTAATTGTTAAGTATGGTTACCAAGTGCTCAACCACTTAGAATATTTTTATTAAAATGTTTATATATGAAATCTTGTGGTCTATATTTATATCGCTGTCGACATTAAACCTATATCTCACCAACTTTATGTTGACATTTTAAAGCATGTTATTCTCAGGTATGAATTAAGTCTTCCGCTGTGCATTATCTCGTACTAAGGATACTACTTGAGGCCATTAAGGACTTATATCATAAGGCGTTGCATTCGAGTCATTGAAGTTCATAGAGACTATTATTAAGTAAATGGCGGTTTAGGTCATTTGAATATTATGAAATGTCAGGCGAATATGTCAATTATGGATGTAACTATAGATTGTCTTTTAAGAATAAATGCAACGTTTGTAAGATGTATCATATAGAGGGCAAGTACCTCGCAATGTTATCAACTATTGTAATTCGTTTGTAATCAATATGGACAACGTCCGGATGATTAGTTTCGGATCCTTTCAATAATATCATGATAATATAATAATTTAAAATCTCATTTGATATTATAAACATTGGGTTAACAACATTTAACAAGATCGTTAACCTAAAGGTTTCAAAACAACACTTACATGTAACGACTAACGATGACTTAACGACTCAGTTAAAATGTATATACATGTAGTGTTTTAATATGTATTTATACACTTTTTAAAGACTTCAATACACTTATCAAAATACTTCTACTTAACAAAAATGCTTACAATTACATCCTCGTTCAGTTTCATCAACAATTCTACTCGTATGCACCCGTATTCGTACTCGTACAATACACAGCTTTTAGATGTATGTACTATTGGTATATACACTCCAATGATCAGCTCTTAGCAGCCCATGTGAGTCACCTAACACATGTGGGAACCATCATTTGGCAACTAGCATGAAATATCTCATAAAATTACAAAAATATGAGTAATCATTCATGACTTATTTACATGAAAACAAAATTACATATCCTTTATATCTAATCCATACACCAACGACCAAAAACACCTACAAACACTTTCATTCTTCAATTTTCTTCATCTAATTGATCTCTCTCAAGTTCTATCTTCAAGTTCTAAGTGTTCTTCATATATTCTACAAGTTCTAGTTACATAAAATCAAGAATACTTTTAAGTTTGCTAGCTCACTTCCAATCTTGTAAGGTGATCATCCAACCTCAATAAATCTTTGTTTCTTACAGTAGGTTATCATTCTAATACAAGGTAATAATCATATTCAAACTTTGGTTCAATTTCTATAACTATAACAATCTTATTTCAAGTGATGATCTTACTTGAACTTGTTTTCGTGTCATGATTCTGCTTCAAGAACTTTGAGCCATCCAAGGATCCATTGAAGCTAGATCCATTTTTCTCTTTTCCAGTAGGTTTATCCAAGGAACTTAAGGTAGTAATGATGTTCATAACATCATTCGATTCATATATATAAAGCTATCTTATTCGAAGGTTTAAACTTGTAATCACTAGAACATAGTTTAGTTAATTCTAAACTTGTTCGCAAACAAAAGTTAATCCTTCTAACTTGACTTTTAAAATCAACTAAACACATGTTCTATATCTATATGATATGCTAACTTAATGATTTAAAACCTGGAAACACGAAAAACACCGTAAAACCGGATTTACGCCGTCGTAGTAACACCGCGGGCTGTTTTGGGTTAGTTAATTAAAAACTATGATAAACTTTGATTTAAAAGTTGTTATTCTGAGAAAATGATTTTTATTATGAACATGAAACTATATCCAAAAATTTTGGTTAAACTCAAAGTGGAAGTATGTTTTCTAAAATGGTCATCTAGACGTCGTTCTTTCGACTGAAATGACTACCTTTACAAAAACGACTTGTAACTTATTTTTCCGACTATAAACCTGTACTTTTTCTGTTTAGATTCATAAAATAGAGTTCAATATGAAACCATAGCAATTTGATTCACTCAAAACGGATTTAAAATGAAGAAGTTATGGGTAAAACAAGATTGGATAATTTTTCTCATTTTAGCTACGTGAAAATTGGTAACAAATCTATTCCAACCATAACTTAATCAACTTGTATTGTATATTATGTAATCTTGAGATACCATAGACACGTATACAATGTTTCGACCTATCATGTCGACACATCTATATATATTTCGGAACAACCATAGACACTCTATATGTGAATGTTGGAGTTAGCTATACAGGGTTGAGGTTGATTCCAAAATATATATAGTTTGAGTTGTGATTAATACTGAGATACGTATACGCTGGGTCGTGGATTGATTCAAGATAATATTTATGGATTTATTTCTGTACATCTAACTGTGGACAACTAGTTGTAGGTTACTAACGAGGACAGCTGACTTAATAAACTTAAAACATCAAAATATATTAAAAGTGTTGTAAATATATTTTGAACATACTTTGATATATATGTATATATTGTTATAGGTTCGTGAATCAACCAGTGGCCAAGTCTTACTTCCCAACGAAGTAAAAATCTGTGAAAGTGAGTTATAGTCCCACTTTTAAAATCTAATATTTTTGGGATGAGAATACATGCAGGTTTTATAATTGATTTACAAAATAGACACAAGTACGTGAAACTACATTCTATGGTTGAATTATCGAAATCGAATATGAAATGTCCCGTTCTTATTGATTAAAAACGTTCCATATTAATTGATTTCGTTGCGAGGTTTTGACCTCTATATGAGACGTTTTTCAAAGACTGCATTCATTTTTAAAACAAACCATAACCTTTATTTCATAAATAAAGGTTTAAAAAGCTTTACGTAGATTATCAAATAATGATAATCTAGAATATCCTATTTACACACGACCATTACATAATGGTTTACAATACAAATATGTTACATCGAAATCAGTTTCTTGAATGCAGTTTTTACACAATATCATACAAACATGGACTCCAAATCTTGTCCTTATTTTAGTATGCAACAGCGGAAGCTCTTAATATTCACCTGAGAATAAACATGCTTTAAACGTCAACAAAAATGTTGGTGAGTTATAGGTTTAACCTATATATATCAAATCGTAACAATAGACCACAAGATTTCATATTTCAATACACATCCCATACATAGAGATAAAAATCATTCATATGGTGAACACCTGGTAACCGACAATAACAAGATGCATATATAAGAATATCCCCATCATTCCGGGACACCCTTCGGATATGATATAAATTTCGAAGTACTAAAGCATCCGGTACTTTGGATGGGGTTTGTTAGGCCCAATAGATCTATCTTTAGGATTCGCGTCAATTAGGGTGTCTGTTCCCTAATTCTTAGATTACCAGACTTAATAAAAAGGGGCATATTCAATTTCGATAATTCAACCATAGAATGTAGTTTCACGTACTTGTGTCTATTTTGTAAATCATTTATAAAACCTGCATGTATTCTCATCCCAAAAATATTAGATTTTAAAAGTGGGACTATAACTCACTTTCACAGATTTTTACTTCGTCGGGAAGTAAGACTTGGCCACTGTTGATTCACGAACCTATAACAATATATACATATATATTAAAGTATGTTCAAAATATATTTACAACACTTTTAATATATTTTGATGTTTTAAGTTTATTAAGTCAGCTGTCCTTGTTAGTAACCTATAACTAGTTGTCCACAGTTAGATGTACAGAAATAAATCGATAAATATTATCTTGAATCAATCCACGACCCAGTGTATACGTATCTCAGTATTGATCACAACTCAAACTATATATATTTTGGAATCAACCTCAACCCTGTATAGCTAACTCCAACATTCACATATAGAGTGTCTATGGTTGTTCCGAAATATATATAGATGTGTCGACATGATAGGTCGAAACATTGTATACGTGTCTGTGGTATCTCAAGATTACATAATATACAATACAAGTTGATTAAGTTATGGTTGGAATAGATTTGTTACCAATTTTCACGTAGCTAAAATGAGAAAAATTATCCAATCTTGTTTTACCCATAACTTCTTCATTTTAAATCCGTTTTGAGTGAATCAAATTGCTATGGTTTCATATTGAACTCTATTTTATGAATCTAAACAGAAAAAGTATAGGTTTATAGTCGGAAAAATAAGTTACAAGTCGTTTTTGTAAAGGTAGTCATTTCAGTCGAAAGAACGACGTCTAGATGACCATTTTAGAAAACATACTTCCACTTTGAGTTTAACCATAATTTTTGGATATAGTTTCATGTTCATAATAAAAATCATTTTCTCAGAATAACAACTTTTAAATCAAAGTTTATCATAGTTTTTAATTAACTAACCCAAAACAGCCCGCGGTGTTACTACGACGGCGTAAATCCGGTTTTACGGTGTTTTTCGTGTTTCCAGGTTTTAAATCATTAAGTTAGCATATCATATAGATATAGAACATGTGTTTAGTTGATTTTAAAAGTCAAGTTAGAAGGATTAACTTTTGTTTGCGAACAAGTTTAGAATTAACTAAACTATGTTCTAGTGATTACAAGTTTAAACCTTCGAATAAGATAGCTTTATATGTATGAATCGAATGATGTTATGAACATCATTACTACCTTAATTTCCTTGGATAAACCTACTGGAAAAGAGAAAAATGGATCTAGCTTCAATGGATCCTTGGATGGCTCGAAGTTCTTGAAGCAGAATCATGACACGAAAACAAGTTCAAGTAAGATCATCACTTGAAATAAGATTGTTATAGTTATAGAAATTGAACCAAAGTTTGAATATGATTATTACCTTGTATTAGAATGATAACCTACTGTAAGAAACAAAGATTTCTTGAGGTTGGATGATCACCTTACAAGATTGGAAGTGAGCTAGCAAACTTGAAAGTATTCTTGATTTTATGAAACTAGAACTTTTTGGAATTTATGAAGAACACTTAGAACTTGAAGATAGAACTTGAGAGAGATCAATTAGATGAAGAAAATTGAAGAATGAAAGTGTTTGTAGGTGTTTTTGGTCGTTGGTGTATGGATTAGATATAAAGGATATGTAATTTTGTTTTCATGTAAATAAAAGTCATGAATGATTACTCATATTTTTGTAATTTTATGAGATATTTCATGCTAGTTGCCAAATGATGGTTCCCACATGTGTTAGGTGACTCACATGGGCTGCTAAGAGCTGATCATTGGAGTGTATATACCAATAGTACATACATCTAAAAGCTGTGTATTGTACGAGTACGAATACGGGTGCATACGAGTAGAATTGTTGATGAAACTGAACGAGGATGTAATTGTAAGCATTTTTGTTAAGTAGAAGTATTTTGATAAGTGTATTGAAGTCTTTCAAAAGTGTATAAATACATATTAAAATACTACATGTATATACATTTTAACTGAGTCGTTAAGTCATCGTTAGTCGTTACATGTAAGTGTTGTTTTGAAACCTTTAGGTTAACGATCTTGTTAAATGTTGTTAACCCAATGTTTATAATATCAAATGAGATTTTAAATTATTATATTATCATGATATTATCATGTATGAATATCTCTTAATATGATATATATACATTAAATGTCTTTACAACGATAATCGTTACATATATGTCTCGTTTAAAAATCATTAAGTTAGTAGTCTTGTTTTTACATATGTAGTTCATTGTTAATATACTTTATGATATGTTTTCTTATCATAGTATCATGTTAACTATATATATATATCCATATTTATGTCATCATATAGTTTTTACAAGTTTTAACGTTCGTGAATCACCGATCAACTTGGGTGGTCAATTGTCTATATGAAACATATTTCAATTAATCAAGTCTTAACAAGTTTGATTGCTTAACATGTTGGAAACATTTAATCATGTAAATATCAATCTCAATTAATATATATAAACATGGAAAAGTTCGGGTCACTACAGTACCTACCCGTTAAATAAATTTCGTCCCGAAATTTTAAGCTGTTGAAGGTGTTGACGAATCTTCTGGAAATAGATGCGGGTATTTCTTCTTCATCTGATCTTCACGCTCCCAGGTGAACTCGGGTCCTCTACGAGCATTCCATCGAACCTTAACAATTGGTATCTTGTTTTGCTTAAGTCTTTTAACCTCACGATCCATTATTTCGACGGGTTCTTCGATGAATTGAAGTTTTTCGTTGATTTGGATTTCATCTAACGGAATAGTGAGATCTTCTTTAGCAAAACATTTATTTAAATTCGAGACGTGGAAAGTGTTATGTACAGCCGCGAGTTGTTGAGGTAACTCTAGTCGGTAAGCTACTGGTCCGACACGATCAATAATCTTGAATGGTCCAATATACCTTGGATTTAATTTCCCTCGTTTACCAAATCGAACAACGCCTTTCCAAGGTGCAACTTTAAGCATGACCATCTCTCCAATTTCAAATTCTATATCTTTTCTTTTAATGTCAGCGTAGCTCTTTTGTCGACTTTGGGCGGTTTTCAACCGTTGTTGAATTTGGATGATCTTCTCGGTAGTTTCTTGTATAATCTTCGGACCCGTAATCTGTCTATCCCCCACTTCACTCCAACAAATCGGAGACCTGCACTTTCTACCATAAAGTGCTTCAAACGGCGCCATCTCAATGCTTGAATGGTAGCTGTTGTTGTAGGAAAATTCTGCTAACGGTAGATGTCGATCCCAACTGTTTCCGAAATCAATAACACATGCTCGTAGCATGTCTTCAAGCGTTTGTATTGTCCTTTCGCTCTGCCCATCAGTTTGTGGATGATAGGCAGTACTCATGTCTAGACGAGTTCCTAATGCTTGCTGTAATGTCTGCCAGAATCTTGAAATAAATCTGCCATCCCTATCAGAGATAATAGAGATTGGTATTCCATGTCTGGAGACGACTTCCTTCAAATACAGTCGTGCTAACTTCTCCACCTTGTCATCTTCTCTTATTGGTAGGAAGTGTGCTGATTTGGTGAGACGATCAACTATTACCCAAATAGTATCAAAACCACTTGCAGTCCTTGGCAATTTAGTGATGAAATCCATGGTAATGTTTTCCCATTTCCATTCTGGGATTTCGGGTTGTTGAAGTAGACCTGATGGTTTCTGATGCTCAGCTTTGACCTTAGAACACGTCAAACATTCTCCTACGTATTTAGCAACATCGGCTTTCATACCCGGCCACCAAAAATGTTTCTTGAGATCCTTGTACATCTTCCCCGTTCCAGGATGTATTGAGTATCTGGTTTTATGAGCTTCTCTAAGTACCATTTCTCTCATATCTCCAAATTTTGGTACCCAAATCCTTTCAGCCCTATACCGGGTTCCGTCTTCCCGAATATTAAGATGCTTCTCCGATCCTTTGGGTATTTCATCCTTTAAATTTCCCTCTTTTAAAACTCCTTGTTGCGCCTCCTTTATTTGAGTAGTAATGTTATTATGAATCATTATATTCATAGATTTTACTCGAATGGGTTCTCTGTCCTTCCTGCTCAAGGCATCGGCTACCACATTTGCCTTCCCCGGGTGGTAACGAATCTCAAAGTCGTAATCATTCAATAATTCAATCCACCTACGCTGCCTCATATTCAGTTGTTTCTGATTAAATATGTGTTGAAGACTTTTGTGGTCGGTATATATAATACTTTTGACCCCATATAAGTAGTGCCTCCAAGTCTTTAATGCAAAAACAACCGCGCCTAATTCCAAATCATGCGTCGTATAATTTTGTTCGTGAATCTTCAATTGTCTAGACGCATAAGCAATCACCTTCGTTCGTTGCATTAATACACAACCGAGACCTTGCTTTGATGCATCACAATAAATCACAAAATCATCATTCCCTTCAGGCAATGACAATATAGGTGCCGTAGTTAGCTTTTTCTTCAATAACTGAAACGCTTTCTCTTGTTCATCATTCCATTCAAATTTCTTCCCTTTATGCGTTAATGCAGTCAAGGGTTTTGCTATTCTGGAAAAGTCTTGGATGAACCTTCTGTAGTAACCAGCTAGTCCTAAAAACTGGCGTATGTGTTTCGGAGTTTTCGGGGTTTCCCACTTTTCAACAGTTTCTATCTTTGCCGGATCCACCTTAATACCTTCTTTGTTCACTATGTGACCGAGGAATTGAACTTCTTCCAACCAAAATGCACACTTTGAAAACTTAGCGTACAATTCTTCCTTCCTCAATACTTCTAACACCTTTCTCAAATGTTCACCGTGTTCTTGGTCATTCTTTGAGTAAATAAGTATGTCATCAATGAAAACAATGACAAACTTGTCAAGGTATGGTCCACACACTCGGTTCATAAGGTCCATGAACACAGCTGGTGCATTAGTTAAACCAAACGGCATGACCATAAACTCGTAATGACCGTAACGTGTTCTAAAAGCAGTCTTTGGAATATCATCTTCTTTCACCCGCATTTGATGATACCCGGAACGTAAGTCAATCTTTGAATAAACAGACGAGCCTTGTAGTTGATCAAATAAGTCGTCGATTCTCGGTAGTGGGTAGCGGTTCTTGATGGTAAGTTTGTTCAACTCTCGGTAGTCGATACACAACCTGAATGTACCATCTTTCTTCTTGACAAACAAAACAGGAGCTCCCCACGGTGATGTGCTTGGTCGAATGAAACCACGCTCTAAAAGTTCTTGTAATTGGCTTTGCAGTTTTTTCATCTCGCTGGGTGCGAGTCTGTAAGGAGCACGAGCTATTGGTGCAGCTCCTGGTACAAGATCTATTTGAAATTCAACGGATCGATGTGGGGGTAATCCCGGTAATTCTTTCGGAAATACATCGGGAAATTCTTTTGCAATGGGAACATCATTGATGCTCTTTTCTTCAGTTTGTACTTTCTCGACGTGTGCTAGAACAGCATAGCAACCTTTTCTTATTAGTTTTTGTGCCTTCAAATTACTAATAAGATGTAGCTTCGTGTTGCCCTTTTCTCCGTACACCATTAAGGGTTTTCCTTTTTCTCGTATAATGCGAATTGCATTTTTGTAACAAACGATCTCCGCTTTCACTTCTTTCAACCAGTCCATACCGATTATCACATCAAAACTCCCTAACTCTACTGGTATCAAATCAATCTTAAATGTTTCGCTAACCAGTTTAATTTCTCGATTCCGACATATATTATCTGCTGAAATTAATTTACCATTTGCTAATTCGAGTAAAAATTTACTATCCAAAGGCGTCAATGGACAACTTAATTTAGCACAAAAATCTCTACTCATATAGCTTCTATCCGCACCCAAATCAAATAAAACGTAAGCAGATTTATTGTCAATAAGAAACGTACCCGTAACAAGCTCCGGGTCTTCCTGTGCCTCTACCGCATTAATATTGAAAACTCTTCCACGGCCTTGTCCATTCGTGTTCTCCTGGTTCGGGAAATTTCTAATAATGTGGCCTGGTTTTCCACATTTATAACAAACTACATTGGCATAACTTGCTCTGACACTACTTGCTCCGCCATTACTCGTTCCGACACCATTTGTTCCTTTCGTTCTATTAACCCCTGGTCCGTAGACCTCACACTTCACCGCGCTATGACCATTTCTTTTACACTTGTTGCAAAATTTGGTGCAGAACCCCGAGTGATTCTTTTCACACCTTTGGCATAGCTGCTTCTGATTTATTGTTGTTGTTGCGGTTATTATTGTTGTTGGGATGATTGTTGTAGTTGCTGTTGTTGTTGTTGTTGTTGTTGTTGTTGTTGGGCCGTTTGTTGTAGTTGCGATTGATGTTGCGATTGTTGGGATAATTGTTGCGATTATTGTTGTAATTACTGTTGTTGTTGTATTGGTGATTCTTATCACCGTTTTCCTCCCACTTTCTTTTGACTTGCTTCACATTGGCCTCTTCAGCAGTCTGTTCTTTAATTCTTTCTTCAATCTGGTTCACTAGTTTGTGAGCCATTCTACATGCCTGTTGTATGGAGGCGGGCTCGTGTGAACTTATATCTTCTTGGATTCTTTCCGGTAATCCTTTCACAAACGCGTCGATCTTCTCTTCCTCATCTTCGAATGCTCCCGGACACAATAGGCACAATTCTGTGAATCGTCTTTCGTACGTGGTAATATCAAATCCTTGGGTTCGTAACCCTCTAAGTTCTGTCTTGAGCTTATTGACCTCGGTTCTGGGACGGTACTTCTCGTTCATCAAGTGCTTGAATGCTGACCACGGTAGTGCGTACGCATCATCTTGTCCCACTTGCTCTAGATAGGTATTCCACCATGTTAACGCAGAACCTGTGAAGGTATGCGTAGCGTACTTCACTTTGTCCTCTTCAGTACACTTACTTATGGCAAACACCGATTCAACCTTCTCGGTCCACCGTTTCAATCCGATCGGTCCTTCGGTTCCATCAAATTCCAAAGGTTTGCAGGCAGTGAATTCTTTGTAGGTGCATCCTATACGATTTCCTGTACTGCTAGATCCAAGGTTATTGTTGGTATGTAGCGCAGCCTGTACTGCGGCTATGTTTGAAGCTAGAAAAGTACGGAATTCCTCTTCATTCATATTCACGGTGTGTCGAGTAGTCGGTGCCATTTCCTTCAAAATAGTTAAATGGAACAAGTTAATCATACAGAATATTAAGAGTAGTTAATAGTATTTCGTAGCATAATATGAACTCATTTATAAAAGCTTTTTCTTCATATTAGCGTTTTATAAGTTTAAATTCGGGTAGTACCTACCCGTTAAGTTCATACTTAGTAGCTAATATACAATTCAACTACTACAATTCTATATGAAAAACTGATTATAATAATATTTCGCGTTCAAACTTTTATACAATATTTTACAAACTTACAATACCGCTTATTTTACATAAAGCATGAAATATAGCACACAATAACTTTGATACAAGATAGTTGTGAAGACAATTCTAGCTAGTACACAAGTCGTTCAGCAAAGGCAATAAAGACACGTAATTCATACGTCCAGAAACAAGTCATGCATTCTGGTTTTACTAGGACTACTTCCCATCCTTGGTCTTGTGCAACATAACCGTTATGGCCGTTGATAAGACAGTGTGTTGTAACGTCATCAAAGGGACGAGGGTTACGTAATGTCCAACAGTCCCGTAATAATCTAAAAACCTCATTTCTTACCCCAATTACCGACTCCGTCACTTGTGGAAACGTTTTGTTTAATAGTTGTAGCCCGATGTTCTTGTTCTCACTTTGGTGAGAAGCGAACATTACTAATCCGTAAGCATAACATGCTTCTTTATGTTGCATGTTAGCCGCTTTTTCTAAATCACGAAGTCCAATATTCGGATATATTGAGTCAAAATAATTTCTTAACCCGTTGCGTAAAATAGCATTTGGGTTCCCCGCAATATATGCGTCAAAGTAAACACATCGTAACTTATGGGTTTCCCAATGTGATATCCCCCATCTTTCAAACGAAAGTCTCTTATAAACCAAGACATTCTTGGAACGTTCTTCGAATGTCTTACAAACTGATCTCGCCTTAAATAGTTGTGCCGAAGAATTCTGGCCGACTCTAGACAAGATTTCATCAATCATGTCTCCGGGTAGGTCTCTTAAAATATTGGGTTGTCTATCCATTTTGTGTTTTTAAACTGTAAAATAGACAAGAGTTAGATTCATAAAAAAATACTTATTAATACAAGCAATTTTTACATATATCATAAAGCATAAGAACACTATATTACATATATTACACCACACGAATACAACTATCTTATTCCGACTCGCTCGTTTCTTCTTCTTCGGTTTTGGTTCGTTTTGCCAAGTTTCTAGGGATATATGGTGTTCCCCTAATACGAGCCGTCGTTGTCCACAATGGTTTATAAAAACCTGGTGGTTTAGAGGTTCTCGGGTCATTGTTACAACTTAAGGACTTCGGGGGTTGACGATACATATAAAGTTCATCGGGGTTGGAATTAGATTTCTCTATTTTTATGCCATTTCCCTTATTATTTTCTTTTGCCTTTTTAAATTCAGTTGGGGTAATTTCTATAACATAATCGGAATTCTCGTCGGAATCCGATTCATCGGAGAATTGGTAATCCTCCCAATATTTTGCTTCCTTGGCGGAAACACCATTGACCATAATTAACTTTGGTCGGTTGGTTGAGGATTTTCTTTTACTTAACCATTTTATTATTTCCCCCACCGGTTCTATTTCTTCATCCGGTTTCGATTCTTCTTCCGGTTCCGATTCTTCTTCCGGTTCCGACTCTTCTTCTGGTTCCTCTTCGGGAACTTGTGAATCAGTCCACAAATCATTCCAATTTACATTTGACTCTTCATTATTATTAGGTGAGTCAATGGGACTTGTTCTAGAGGTAGACATCTATCACATAATATCAAACACGTTAAGAGATTAATATATCACATAATATTCATATGTTAAAAATATATAGTTTCCAACAAAAATGTTAAGCAATCATTTTTAAACAAAACACGGTCGAAGTCCAGACTCACTAATGCATCCTAACAAACTCGATAAGACACACTAATGCAAATTTTCTGGTTCTCTAAGACCAACGCTCTGATACCAACTGAAATGTCCCGTTCTTATTGATTAAAAACGTTCCATATTAATTGATTTCGTTGCGAGGTTTTGACCTCTATATGAGACGTTTTTCAAAGACTGCATTCATTTTTAAAACAAACCATAACCTTTATTTCATAAATAAAGGTTTAAAAAGCTTTACGTAGATTATCAAATAATGATAATCTAGAATATCCTATTTACACACGACCATTACATAATGGTTTACAATACAAATATGTTACATCGAAATCAGTTTCTTGAATGCAGTTTTTACACAATATCATACAAACATGGACTCCAAATCTTGTCCTTATTTTAGTATGCAACAGCGGAAGCTCTTAATATTCACCTGAGAATAAACATGCTTTAAACGTCAACAAAAATGTTGGTGAGTTATAGGTTTAACCTATATATATCAAATCGTAACAATAGACCACAAGATTTCATATTTCAATACACATCCCATACATAGAGATAAAAATCATTCATATGGTGAACACCTGGTAACCGACAATAACAAGATGCATATATAAGAATATCCCCATCATTCCGGGACACCCTTCGGATATGATATAAATTTCGAAGTACTAAAGCATCCGGTACTTTGGATGGGGTTTGTTAGGCCCAATAGATCTATCTTTAGGATTCGCGTCAATTAGGGTGTCTGTTCCCTAATTCTTAGATTACCAGACTTAATAAAAAGGGGCATATTCAATTTCGATAATTCAACCATAGAATGTAGTTTCACGTACTTGTGTCTATTTTGTAAATCATTTATAAAACCTGCATGTATTCTCATCCCAAAAAATATTAGATTTTAAAAGTGGGACTATAACTCACTTTCACAGATTTTTACTTCGTCGGGAAGTAAGACTTGGCCACTGTTGATTCACGAACCTATAACAATATATACATATATATTAAAGTATGTTCAAAATATATTTACAACACTTTTAATATATTTTGATGTTTTAAGTTTATTAAGTCAGCTGTCCTTGTTAGTAACCTATAACTAGTTGTCCACAGTTAGATGTACAGAAATAAATCGATAAATATTATCTTGAATCAATCCACGACCCAGTGTATACGTATCTTAGTATTGATCACAACTCAAACTATATATATTTTGGAATCAACCTCAACCCTGTATAGCTAACTCCAACATTCACATATAGAGTGTCTATGGTTGTTCCGAAATATATATAGATGTGTCGACATGATAGGTCGAAACATTGTATACGTGTCTATGGTATCTCAAGATTACATAATATACAATACAAGTTGATTAAGTTATGGTTGGAATAGATTTGTTACCAATTTTCACGTAGCTAAAATGAGAAAAATTATCCAATCTTGTTTTACCCATAACTTCTTCATTTTAAATCCGTTTTGAGTGAATCAAATTGCTATGGTTTCATATTGAACTCTATTTTATGAATCTAAACAGAAAAAGTATAGGTTTATAGTCGGAAAAATAAGTTACAAGTCGTTTTTGTAAAGGTAGTCATTTCAGTCGAAAGAACGACGTCTAGATGACCATTTTAGAAAACATACTTCCACTTTGAGTTTAACCATAATTTTTGGATATAGTTTCATGTTCATAATAAAAATCATTTTCTCAGAATAACAACTTTTAAATCAAAGTTTATCATAGTTTTTAATTAACTAACCCAAAACAGCCCGCGGTGTTACTACGACGGCGTAAATCCGGTTTTACGGTGTTTTTCGTGTTTCCAGGTTTTAAATCATTAAGTTAGCATATCATATAGATATAGAACATGTGTTTAGTTGATTTTAAAAGTCAAGTTAGAAGGATTAACTTTTGTTTGCGAACAAGTTTAGAATTAACTAAACTATGTTCTAGTGATTACAAGTTTAAACCTTCGAATAAGATAGCTTTATATGTATGAATCGAATGATGTTATGAACATCATTACTACCTTAATTTCCTTGGATAAACCTACTGGAAAAGAGAAAAATGGATCTAGCTTCAATGGATCCTTGGATGGCTCGAAGTTCTTGAAGCAGAATCATGACACGAAAACAAGTTCAAGTAAGATCATCACTTGAAATAAGATTGTTATAGTTATAGAAATTGAACCAAAGTTTGAATATGATTATTACCTTGTATTAGAATGATAACCTACTGTAAGAAACAAAGATTTCTTGAGGTTGGATGATCACCTTACAAGATTGGAAGTGAGCTAGCAAACTTGAAAGTATTCTTGATTTTATGAAACTAGAACTTTTTGGAATTTATGAAGAACACTTAGAACTTGAAGATAGAACTTGAGAGAGATCAATTAGATGAAGAAAATTGAAGAATGAAAGTGTTTTTAGGTGTTTTTGGTCGTTGGTGTATGGATTAGATATAAAGGATATGTAATTTTGTTTTCATGTAAATAAGTCATGAATGATTACTCATATTTTTGTAATTTTATGAGATATTTCATGCTAGTTGCCAAATGATGGTTCCCACATGTGTTAGGTGACTCACATGGGCTGCTAAGAGCTGATCATTGGAGTGTATATACCAATAGTACATACATCTAAAAGCTGTGTATTGTACGAGTACGAATACGGGTGCATACGAGTAGAATTGTTGATGAAACTGAACGAGGATGTAATTGTAAGCATTTTTGTTAAGTAGAAGTATTTTGATAAGTGTATTGAAGTCTTTCAAAAGTGTATAAATACATATTAAAATACTACATGTATATACATTTTAACTGAGTCGTTAAGTCATCGTTAGTCGTTACATGTAAGTGTTGTTTTGAAACCTTTAGGTTAACGATCTTGTTAAATGTTGTTAACCCAATGTTTATAATATCAAATGAGATTTTAAATTATTATATTATCATGATATTATCATGTATGAATATCTCTTAATATGATATATATACATTAAATGTCTTTACAACGATAATCGTTACATATATGTCTCGTTTAAAAATCATTAAGTTAGTAGTCTTGTTTTTACATATGTAGTTCATTGTTAATATACTTTATGATATGTTTTCTTATCATAGTATCATGTTAACTATATATATATATCCATATATATGTCATCATATAGTTTTTACAAGTTTTAACGTTCGTGAATCACCGATCAACTTGGGTGGTCAATTGTCTATATGAAACATATTTCAATTAATCAAGTCTTAACAAGTTTGATTGCTTAACATGTTGGAAACATTTAATCATGTAAATATCAATCTCAATTAATATATATAAACATGGAAAAGTTCGGGTCACTACAGAATATGCCCCTTTTTATTAAGTTTGGTAATCTAAGAATTAGGGAACAGACACCCTAATTGACGCGAATCCTAAAGATAGATCTATTGGGCCTAACAAACCCCATCCAAAGTACCGGATGCTTTAGTACTTCGAAATTTATATCATATCCGAAGGGTGTCTCGGAATGATGGGGATATTCTTATATATGCATCTTGTTAATGTCGGTTACCAGGTGTTCACCATTTGAATGATTTTTATCTCTATGTATGGGATGTGTATTGAAATATGAAATCTTGTGGTCTATTATTATGATTTGATATATATAGGTTAAACCTATAACTCACCAACATTTTTGTTGACGTTTTAAGCATGTTTATTCTCAGGTGATTATTAAGAGCTTCCGCTGTCGCATACTTAAATAAGGACGAGATTTGGAGTCCATGCTTGTATGATATTGTGTAAAAACTGCATTCAAGAAACTTATTTTGTTGTAACATATTTGTATTGTAAACCATTATGTAATGGTCGTGTGTAAACAGGATATTTTAGATTATCATTATTTGATAATCTACGTAAAGCTTTTTAAACCTTTATTGATGAAATAAAGGTTATGGTTTGTTTTAAAATGAATGCAGTCTTTGAAAAACGTCTCATATAGAGGTCAAAACCTCGCAACGAAATCAATTAATATGGAACGTTTTTAATCAATAAGAACGGGACATTTCACAATGTCCCCTGACATGCTTTTAATTATGGTCTATAACGTGTCGGACGCAATTACTATCCTTGGTAGGAGCAATAGTAAAGCTCACCCTTATAATTTTTCGGTATGGCACAAGGTCCTGTCTGAAATGTCCCGTTCTTATTGATTAAAAACGTTCCATATTAATTGATTTCGTTGCGAGGTTTTGACCTCTATATGAGACGTTTTTCAAAGACTGCATTCATTTTTAAACAAACCATAACCTTTATTTCATCAATAAAGGTTTAAAAAGCTTTACGTAGATTATCAAATAATTATAATCTAAAATATCCTGTTTACACACGACCATTACATAATGGTTTACAATACAAATATGTTACAACAAAATAAGTTTCTTGAATGCAGTTTTTACACAATATCATACAAGCATGGACTCCAAATCTTGTCCTTATTTAAGTATGCGACAGCGGAAGCTCTTAATAATCACCTGAGAATAAACATGCTTAAAACGTCAACAAAAATGTTGGTGAGTTATAGGTTTAACCTATATATATCAAATCGTAACAATAGACCACAAGATTTCATATTTCAATACACATCCCATACATAGAGATAAAAATCATTCATATGGTGAACACCTGGTAACCGACATTAACAAGATGCATATATATAAGAATATCCCCATCATTCCGGGACACCCTTCGGATATGATATAAATTTCGAAGTACTAAAGCATCCGGTACTTTGGATGGGGTTTGTTAGACCCAATAGATCTATCTTTAGGATTTCCGTCAATTAGGGTGTCTGTTCCCTAATTCTTAGATTACCAGACTTAATAAAAAGGGTCATATTCGATTTCGATAATTCAACCATAGAATGTAGTTTCACTTACTTGTGTCTATTTTGTAAATCATTTATAAAACCTGCATGTATTCTCATCCCAAAAATATTAGATTTTAAAAGTGGGACTATAACTCACTTTCACAGATTTTTACTTCGTCGGGAAGTAAGACTTGGCCACTGGTTGATTCACGAACCTATAACAATATATACATATATATCAAAGTATGTTCAAAATATATTTACAACACTTTTAATATATTTTGATGTTTTAAGTTTATTAAGTCAGCTGTCCTCGTTAGTAACCTATAACTAGTTGTCCACAGTTAGATATACAGAAATAAATCGATAAATATTATCTTGAATCAATCCACGACCCAGTGTATACGTATCTCAGTATTGATCACAACTCAAACTATACATATTTTGGAATCAACCTCAACCCTGTATAGCTAACTCCAACATTCACATATAGAGTGTCTATGGTTGTTCCGAAATATATATAGATGTGTCGACATGATAGGTCGAAACATTGTATACGTGTCTATGGTATCTCAAGATTACATAATATACAATACAAGTTGATTAAGTTATGGTTGGAATATATTTGTTACCAATTTTCACGTAGCTAAAATGAGAAAAATTATCCAATCTTGTTTTACCCATAACTTCTTCATTTTAAATCCGTTTTGAGTGAATCAAATTGCTATGGTTTTATATTGAACTCTATTTTATGAATCTAAACAGAAAAAGTATAGGTTTATAGTCAGAAAAATAAGTTACAAGTCGTTTTTGTAAAGGTAGTCATTTCAGTCGAAAGAACGACGTCTAGATGGCCATTTTAGAAAACATACTTCCACTTTGAGTTTAACCATAATTTTTGGATATAGTTTCATGTTCATAATAAAAATCATTTTCTCAGAATAACAACTTTTAAATCAAAGTTTATCATAGTTTTTAATTAACTAACCCAAAACAGCCCGCGGTGTTACTACGACGGCGTAAATCCGGTTTTACGGTGTTTTTCATGTTTCCAGGTTTTAAATCATTAAGTTAGCATATCATATAGATATAGAACATGTGTTTAGTTTGTTTTAAAAGTCAAGTTAGAAGGATTAACTTTTGTTTGCGAACAAGTTTAGAATTAACTAAACTATGTTCTAGTGATTACAAGTTTAAACCTTCGAATAAGATAGCTTTATATGTATGAATTGAATGATGTTATGAACATCATTACTACCTTAAGTTCCTTGGATAAACCTACTGGAAAAGAGAAAAATGGATCTAGCTTCAATGGATCCTTGGATGGCTCGAAGTTCTTGAAGCAGAATCATGACACGAAAACAAGTTCAAGTAAGATCATCACTTAAAATAAGATTGTTATAGTTATAGAAATTGAACCAAAGTTTGAATATGATTATTACCTTGTATTAGAATGATAACCTACTGTAAGAAACAAAGATTTCTTGAGGTTGGATGATCACCTTACAAGATTGGAAGTGAGCTAGCAAACTTGAAAGTATTCTTGATTTTATGAAACTAGAACTTTTGGAATTTATGAAGAACACTTAGAACTTGAAGATAGAACTTGAGAGAGATCAATTAGATGAAGAAAATTGAAGAATGAAAGTGTTTGTAGGTGTTTTTGGTCGTTGGTGTATGGATTAGATATAAAGGATATGTTATTTTGTTTTCATGTAAATAAGTCATGAATGATTACTCATATTTTTGTAATTTTATGAGATATTTCATGCTAGTTGCCAAATGATGGTTCCCACATGTGTTAGGTGACTCACATGGGCTGCTAAGATCTGATCATTGGAGTGTATATACCAATAGTACATACATCTAAAAGCTGTGTATTGTACGAGTACGAATACGGGTGCATACGAGTAGAATTGTTGATGAAACTGAACGAGGATGTAATTGTAAGCATTTTTGTTAAGTAGAAGTATTTTGATAAGTGTATTGAAGTCTTTGAAAAGTGTATAAATACATATTAAAACACTACATGTATATACATTTTAACTGAGTCGTTAAGTCATCGTTAGTCGTTACATGTAAGTGTTGTTTTGAAACTTTTAGGTTAACGATCTTGTTAAATGTTGTTAACCCAATGTTTATAATATCAAATGAGATTTTAAATTATTATATTATCATGATATTATCATGTATGAATATCTCTTAATATGATATATATACATTAAATGTCTTTACAACGATAATCGTTACATATATGTCTCGTTTAAAAATCATTAAGTTAGTAGTCTTGTTTTTACATATGTAGTTCATTGTTAATATACTTAATGATATGTTTACTTATCATAGTATCATGTTAACTATATATATATCCATATATATGTCATCATATAGTTTTTACAAGTTTTAACGTTCGTGAATCACCGGTCAACTTGGGTGGTCAATTGTCTATATGAAACATATTTCAATTAATCAAGTCTTAACAAGTTTGATTGCTTAACATGTTGGAAACATTTAATCATGTAAATATCAATCTCAATTAATATATATAAACATGGAAAAGTTCGGGTCACTACAGTACCTACCCGTTAAATAAATTTCGTCCCGAAATTTTAAGCTGTTGAAGGTGTTGATGAATCTTCTGAAAATAGATGCGGGTATTTCTTCTTCATCTGATCTTCACGCTCCCAGGTGAACTCGGGTCCTCTACGAGCATTCCATCGAACCTTAACAATTGGTATCATGTTTTGCTTAAGTCTTTTAACCTCACGATCCATTATTTCGACGGGTTCTTCGATGAATTGAAGTTTTTCGTTGATTTGGATTTCATCTAACGGAATAGTGAGATCTTCTTTAGCAAAACATTTCTTCAAATTCGAGACGTGGAAAGTGTTATGTACAGCCGCGAGTTGTTGAGGTAACTCAAGTCGGTAAGCTACTGGTCCGACACGATCAATAATCTTGAATGGTCCAATATACCTTGGATTTAATTTCCCTCGTTTACCAAATCGAACAACGCCTTTCCAAGGTGCAACTTTAAGCATGACCATCTCTCCAATTTCAAATTCTATATCTTTTCTTTTAATGTCAGCGTAGCTCTTTTGTCGACTTTGGGCAGTTTTCAACCGTTGTTGAATTTGGATGATCTTCTCGGTAGTTTCTTGTATAATCTCCGGACCCGTAATCTGTCTATCCCCCACCTCACTCCAACAAATCGGAGACCTGCACTTTCTACCATAAAGTGCTTCAAACGGCGCCATCTCAATGCTTGAATGGTAGCTGTTATTGTAGGAAAATTCTGCTAACGGTAGATGTCGATCCCAACTGTTTCCGAAATCAATAACACATGCTCGTAGCATGTCTTCAAGCGTTTGTATGGTCCTTTCGCTCTGCCCATCAGTTTGTGGATGATAGGCAGTACTCATGTCTAGACGAGTTCCTAATACTTGCTGTAATGTCTGCCAGAATCTTGAAATAAATCTGCCATCCCTATCAGAGATAATAGAGATTGGTATTCCATGTCTGGAGATGACTTCCTTCAAATACAGTCGTGCTAACTTCTCCATCTTGTCATCTTCTCTTATTGGTAGGAAGTGTGCGGATTTGGTGAGACGATCAACTATTACCCAAATAGTATCAAAACCACTTGCAGTCCTTGGCAATTTAGTGATGAAATCCATGGTAATGTTTTCCCATTTCCATTCCGGGATTTCGGGTTGTTGAAGTAGACCTGATGGTTTCTGATGCTCAGCTTTGACCTTAGAACACGTCAAACATTCTCCTACGTATTTAGCAACATCGGCTTTCATACCCGGCCACCAAAAATGTTTCTTGAGATCCTTGTACATCTTCCCCGTTCCAGGATGTATTGAGTATCTGGTTTTATGAGCTTCTCTAAGTACCATTTCTCTCATATCTCCAAATTTTGGTACCCAAATCCTTTCAGCCCTATACCGGGTTCCGTCTTCCCGAATATTAAGATGCTTCTCCGATCCTTTGGGTATTTCATCCTTTAAATTTCCCTCTTTTAAAACTCCTTGTTGCGCCTCCTTTATTTGAGTAGTAAGGTTATTATGAATCATTATATTCATAGATTTTACTCGAATGGGTTCTCTGTCCTTCCTGCTCAAGGCATCGGTTACCACATTTGCCTTCCCCGGGTGGTAACGAATCTCAAAGTCGTAATCATTCAATAATTCAATCCACCTACGCTGCCTCATATTCAGTTGTTTCTGATTAAATATGTGTTGAAGACTTTTGTGGTCGGTATATATAATACTTTTGACCCCATATAAGTAGTGCCTCCAAGTCTTTAATGCAAAAACAACCGCGCCTAATTCCAAATCATGCGTCGTATAATTTTGTTCGTGAATCTTCAATTGTCTAGACGCATAAGCAATCACCTTCGTTCGTTGCATTAATACACAACCGAGACCTTGCTTTGATGCATCACAATAAATCACAAAATCATCATTCCCTTCAGGCAATGACAATATAGGTGCCGTAGTTAGCTTTTTCTTCAATAACTGAAACGCTTTCTCTTGTTCATCATTCCATTCAAATTTCTTCCCTTTATGCGTTAATGCAGTCAAGGGTTTTGCTATTCTGGAAAAGTCTTGGATGAACCTTCTGTAGTAACCAGCTAGTCCTAAAAACTGGCATATGTGTTTCGGAGTTTTCGGGGTTTCCCACTTTTCAACAGTTTCTATCTTTGCCGGATCCACCTTAATACCTTCTTTGTTCACTATGTGACCGAGGAATTGAACTTCTTCCAACCAAAATGCACACTTTGAAAACTTAGCGTACAATTCTTCCTTTCTCAATACTTCTAACACCTTTCTCAAATGTTCACCGTGTTCTTGGTCATTCTTTGAGTAAATAAGTATGTCATCAATGAAAACAATGACAAACTTGTCAAGGTATGGTCCACACACTCGGTTCATAAGGTCCATGAACACAGCTGGTGCATTAGTTAAACCAAACGGCATGACCATAAACTCGTAATGACCATAACGTGTTCTGAAAGCAGTCTTTGGAATATCATCTTCTTTCACCCGTATTTGATGATACCCGGAACGTAAGTCAATCTTTGAATAAACAGACGAGCCTTGTAGTTGATCAAATAAGTCGTCGATTCTCGGTAGTGGGTAGCGGTTCTTGATGGTAAGTTTGTTCAACTCTCGGTAGTCGATACACAACCTGAATGTACCATCTTTCTTCTTGACAAACAAAACAGGAGCTCCCCACGGTGATGTGCTTGGTCGAATGAAACCACGCTCTAAAAGTTCTTGTAATTGGCTTTGCAGTTCTTTCATCTCGCTGGGTGCGAGTCTGTAAGGAGCACGAGCTATTGGTGCAGCTCCTGGTACAAGATCTATTTGAAATTCAACGGATCGATGTGGGGGTAATCCCGGTAATTCTTTCGGAAATACATCGGGAAATTCTTTTGCAATGGGAACATCATTGATGCTCTTTTCTTCAGTTTGTACTTTCTCGACGTGTGCTAGAACAGCATAGCAACCTTTTCTTATTAGTTTTTGTGCCTTCAAATTACTAATAAGATGTAGCTTCGTGTTGCCCTTTTCTCCGTACACCATTAAGGGTTTTCCTTTTTCTCGTATAATGCGAATTGCATTTTTGTAACAAACAATCTCTGCTTTCACTTCTTTCAACCAGTCCATACCGATTATCACATCAAAACTCCCTAACTCTACTGGTATTAAATCAATCTTAAATGTTTCGCTAACCAGTTTAATTTCTCGATTCCGACATATATTATCTGCTGAAATTAATTTACCATTTGCTAATTCGAGTAAAAATTTACTATCCAAAGGCGTCAATGGGCAACTTAATTTAGCACAAAAATCTCTACTCATATAGCTTCTATCCGCACCCGAATCAAATAAAACGTAAGCAGATTTATTGTCAATAAGAAACGTACCCGTAACAAGCTCCGGGTCTTCCTGTGCCTCTGCCGCATTAATATTGAAAACTCTTCCGCGGCCTTGTCCATTCGTGTTCTCCTGGTTCGGGTAATTTCTAATAATGTGGCCCGGTTTTCCACATTTATAACAAACTACATTGGCATAGCTTGCTCCGACACTACTTGCTCCGCCATTACTCGTTCCGACACCATTTGTTCCTTTTGTTCTATTAACCCCTGGTCCGTAGACCTCACACTTCACCGCGCTATGACCATTTCTTTTACACTTGTTGCAAAATTTGGTGCAGAACCCCGAGTGATACTTTTCACACCTTTGGCATAGCTGCTTCTGATTGTTGTTGTTGTTGCGGTTATTATTGTTGTTGGGATGATTGTTGTAGTTGCTGTTGTTGTTGTTGTTATTGTTGTTGGGCCGTTTGTTGTAGTTGCGATTGATGTTGCGATTGTTGGGATAATTGTTGCGATTGCTGTTGTTGTTGTATTGGTGATTCTTATCACCATTTTCCTCCCACTTTCTTTTGACTTGCTTCACATTGGCCTCTTCAGCAGTCTGTTCTTTAATTCTTTCTTCAATCTGGTTCACTAGTTTGTGAGCCATTCTACATGCCTGTTGTATGGAGGCGGGCTCGTGTGAACTTATATCTTCTTGGATTCTTTCCGGTAATCCTTTCACAAACGCGTCGATCTTCTCTTCCTCATCTTCGAATGCTCCCGGATACAATAGGCACAATTCTATGAATCGTCTTTCATACGTGGTAATATCAAATCCTTGGGTTCGTAACCCTCTTAGTTCTGTCTTGAGCTTATTGACCTCGGTTCTGGGACGGTACTTCTCGTTCATCAAGTGCTTGAATGCTGACCACGGTAGTGCGTACGCATCGTCTTGTCCCACTTGCTCTAGATAGGTATTCCACCATGTTAACGCAGAACCTGTGAAGGTATGCGTAGCGTACTTCACTTTGTCCTCTTCAGTACACTTACTTATGGCAAACACCGTTTCGACCTTCTCGGTCCACCGTTTCAATCCGATCGGTCCTTCGGTTCCATCAAATTCCAAAGGTTTGCAGGCAGTGAATTCTTTGTAGGTGCATCCTACACGATTTCCTGTACTGCTAGATCCAAGGTTATTGTTGGTATGTAGCGCAGCCTGTACTGCGGCTATGTTTGAAGCTAGAAAAGTACGGAATTCCTCTTCATTCATATTCACTGTGTGTCGAGTAGTCGGTGCCATTTCCTTCAAAATAGTCAAATGGAACAAGTTAATCATACAGAATATTAAGAGTAGTTAATAGTATTTCGTAGCATAATATGAACTCTTTTATAAAAGCTTTTTCTTCATATTAGCGTTTTATAAGTTTAAATTCGGGTAGTACCTACCCGTTAAGTTCATACTTAGTAGCTAATATACAATTCAACTACTACAATTCTATATGAAAAACTGATTATAATAATATTTCGCGTTCAAACTTTTATACAATATTTTACAAACTTACAATACCGCTTATTTTACATAAAGCATGAAATATAGCACACAATAACTTTGATACAAGATAGTTGTGAAGATAATTCTAGCTAGTACACAAGTCGTTCAGCAAAGGCAATAAAGACACGTAATTCATACGTCCAGAAACAAGTCATGCATTCTGGTTTTACTAGGACTACTTCCCATCCTTGGTCTTGTGCAACATAACCTTTATGGCCGTTGATAAGACAGCGTGTTGTAACGTCGTCAAAGGGACGAGGGTTACGTAATGTCCAACAGTCCCGTAACAATCTAAAAACCTCATTTCTTACCCCAATTACCGACTCCGTCACTTGTGGGAACGTTTTGTTTAATAGCTGTAGCCCGATGTTCTTTTTCTCACTTTGGTGAGAAGCGAACATTACTAACCCATAAGCATAGCATGCTTCTTTATGTTGCATGTTAGCCGCTTTTTCTAAATCATGAAGTCCTATATTCGGATACATTGAGTCAAAATAATTTCTTAACCCGTTGCGTAAAATAGCATTTGAGTTCCCCGCAATATATGCATCAAAGTAAACACATCGTAACTTATGGGTTTCCCAATGTGATATCCCCCATCTTTCAAACGAAAGTCTCTTATAAACCAAGACATTCTTAGAATGTTCTTCGAATGTCTTACAAACTGATCTCGCCTTAAATAGTTGTGCCGAGGAATTCTGACCGACTCTAGACAAGATTTCATCAATCATGTCTCCGGGTAGGTCTCTTAAAATATTGGGTTGTCTATCCATTTTGTGTTTTTATACTGTAAAATAGACAAGAGTTAGATTCATAAAAAAATACTTATTAATACAAGCAATTTTTACATATATCATAAAGCATAAGCACACTATATTACATATATTACACCACATGAATACAACTATCTTATTCCGACTCGCTTGTTTCTTCTTCTTCGGTTTTGGTTCGTTTTGCCAAGTTTCTAGGGATATATGATTTTCCCCTAATACGAGCCGTCGTTATCCACATTGGTTTAGAAAAACCTGGTGGTTTAGAGGTTCCCGGGTCATTGTTACAACTTAAGGACTTCGGGGGTTGACGATACATATAAAGTTCATCGGGGTTGGAATTAGATTTCTCTATTTTTATGCCCTTTCCCTTATTATTTTCTTTTGCCTTTTTAAATTCAGTTGGGGTAATTTCTATAACATCATCGGAATTCTCGTCGGAATCCGATTCATCGGAGAATTGGTAATCCTCCCAATATTTTGCTTCCTTGGCGGAAACACCATTGACCATAATTAACCTTGGTCGGTTGGTTGAGGATTTTCTTTTACTTAACCGTTTTATTATTTCCCCCACCGGTTCTATTTCTTCATCCGGTTCCGATTCTTCTTCCGGTTCCGATTCTTCTTCCGGTTCAGACTCTTCTTCCGGTTCCTCTTCGGGAACTTGTGAATCAGTCCACGAATCATTCCAATTTACATTTGACTCTTCATTATTATTAGGTGAGTCAATGGGACTTGTTCTAGAGGTAGACATCTATCACATAATATCAAACGCGTTAAGAGATTAATATATCACATAATATTCACATGTTAAAAATATATAGTTTCCAACAAAATTTATTAAGCAATCATTTTTCAAGTAAACACGGTCGAAGTCCAGACTCACTAATGCATCCTAACAAACTCGATAAGACACACTAATGCAAAATTCTGGTTCTCTAAGACCAACGCTCTGATACCAACTGAAATGTCCCGTTCTTATTGATTAAAAACGTTCCATATTAATTGATTTCGTTGCGAGGTTTTGACCTCTATATGAGACGTTTTTCAAAGACTGCATTCATTTTTAAACAAACCATAACCTTTATTTCATCAATAAAGGTTTAAAAAGCTTTACGTAGATTATCAAATAATTATAATCTAAAATATCCTGTTTACACACGACCATTACATAATGGTTTACAATACAAATATGTTACAACAAAATAAGTTTCTTGAATGCAGTTTTTACACAATATCATACAAGCATGGACTCCAAATCTTGTCCTTATTTAAGTATGCGACAGCGGAAGCTCTTAATAATCACCTGAGAATAAACATGCTTAAAACGTCAACAAAAATGTTGGTGAGTTATAGGTTTAACCTATATATATCAAATCGTAACAATAGACCACAAGATTTCATATTTCAATACACATCCCATACATAGAGATAAAAATCATTCATATGGTGAACACCTGGTAACCGACATTAACAAGATGCATATATATAAGAATATCCCCATCATTCCGGGACACCCTTCGGATATGATATAAATTTCGAAGTACTAAAGCATCCGGTACTTTGGATGGGGTTTGTTAGACCCAATAGATCTATCTTTAGGATTTCCGTCAATTAGGGTGTCTGTTCCCTAATTCTTAGATTACCAGACTTAATAAAAAGGGTCATATTCGATTTCGATAATTCAACCATAGAATGTAGTTTCACTTACTTGTGTCTATTTTGTAAATCATTTATAAAACCTGCATGTATTCTCATCCCAAAAATATTAGATTTTAAAAGTGGGACTATAACTCACTTTCACAGATTTTTACTTCGTCGGGAAGTAAGACTTGGCCACTGGTTGATTCACGAACCTATAACAATATATACATATATATCAAAGTATGTTCAAAATATATTTACAACACTTTTAATATATTTTGATGTTTTAAGTTTATTAAGTCAGCTGTCCTCGTTAGTAACCTATAACTAGTTGTCCACAGTTAGATATACAGAAATAAATCGATAAATATTATCTTGAATCAATCCACGACCCAGTGTATACGTATCTCAGTATTGATCACAACTCAAACTATACATATTTTGGAATCAACCTCAACCCTGTATAGCTAACTCCAACATTCACATATAGAGTGTCTATGGTTGTTCCGAAATATATATAGATGTGTCGACATGATAGGTCGAAACATTGTATACGTGTCTATGGTATCTCAAGATTACATAATATACAATACAAGTTGATTAAGTTATGGTTGGAATATATTTGTTACCAATTTTCACGTAGCTAAAATGAGAAAAATTATCCAATCTTGTTTTACCCATAACTTCTTCATTTTAAATCCGTTTTGAGTGAATCAAATTGCTATGGTTTTATATTGAACTCTATTTTATGAATCTAAACAGAAAAAGTATAGGTTTATAGTCAGAAAAATAAGTTACAAGTCGTTTTTGTAAAGGTAGTCATTTCAGTCGAAAGAACGACGTCTAGATGGCCATTTTAGAAAACATACTTCCACTTTGAGTTTAACCATAATTTTTGGATATAGTTTCATGTTCATAATAAAAATCATTTTCTCAGAATAACAACTTTTAAATCAAAGTTTATCATAGTTTTTAATTAACTAACCCAAAACAGCCCGCGGTGTTACTACGACGGCGTAAATCCGGTTTTACGGTGTTTTTCATGTTTCCAGGTTTTAAATCATTAAGTTAGCATATCATATAGATATAGAACATGTGTTTAGTTTGTTTTAAAAGTCAAGTTAGAAGGATTAACTTTTGTTTGCGAACAAGTTTAGAATTAACTAAACTATGTTCTAGTGATTACAAGTTTAAACCTTCGAATAAGATAGCTTTATATGTATGAATTGAATGATGTTATGAACATCATTACTACCTTAAGTTCCTTGGATAAACCTACTGGAAAAGAGAAAAATGGATCTAGCTTCAATGGATCCTTGGATGGCTCGAAGTTCTTGAAGCAGAATCATGACACGAAAACAAGTTCAAGTAAGATCATCACTTAAAATAAGATTGTTATAGTTATAGAAATTGAACCAAAGTTTGAATATGATTATTACCTTGTATTAGAATGATAACCTACTGTAAGAAACAAAGATTTCTTGAGGTTGGATGATCACCTTACAAGATTGGAAGTGAGCTAGCAAACTTGAAAGTATTCTTGATTTTATGAAACTAGAACTTTTGGAATTTATGAAGAACACTTAGAACTTGAAGATAGAACTTGAGAGAGATCAATTAGATGAAGAAAATTGAAGAATGAAAGTGTTTGTAGGTGTTTTTGGTCGTTGGTGTATGGATTAGATATAAAGGATATGTTATTTTGTTTTCATGTAAATAAGTCATGAATGATTACTCATATTTTTGTAATTTTATGAGATATTTCATGCTAGTTGCCAAATGATGGTTCCCACATGTGTTAGGTGACTCACATGGGCTGCTAAGATCTGATCATTGGAGTGTATATACCAATAGTACATACATCTAAAAGCTGTGTATTGTACGAGTACGAATACGGGTGCATACGAGTAGAATTGTTGATGAAACTGAACGAGGATGTAATTGTAAGCATTTTTGTTAAGTAGAAGTATTTTGATAAGTGTATTGAAGTCTTTGAAAAGTGTATAAATACATATTAAAACACTACATGTATATACATTTTAACTGAGTCGTTAAGTCATCGTTAGTCGTTACATGTAAGTGTTGTTTTGAAACTTTTAGGTTAACGATCTTGTTAAATGTTGTTAACCCAATGTTTATAATATCAAATGAGATTTTAAATTATTATATTATCATGATATTATCATGTATGAATATCTCTTAATATGATATATATACATTAAATGTCTTTACAACGATAATCGTTACATATATGTCTCGTTTAAAAATCATTAAGTTAGTAGTCTTGTTTTTACATATGTAGTTCATTGTTAATATACTTAATGATATGTTTACTTATCATAGTATCATGTTAACTATATATATATCCATATATATGTCATCATATAGTTTTTACAAGTTTTAACGTTCGTGAATCACCGGTCAACTTGGGTGGTCAATTGTCTATATGAAACATATTTCAATTAATCAAGTCTTAACAAGTTTGATTGCTTAACATGTTGGAAACATTTAATCATGTAAATATCAATCTCAATTAATATATATAAACATGGAAAAGTTCGGGTCACTACACTGTCTTTGACCACTATGCAACCACCGTTCTTACGATTGACACCCAATTTGGTTCAGGTGACCTAATGAATTCCAGGTGAATTCCTAGGATTTTACGTTCAATGGTAATGAACATATTGAAAATAGGGTTTTCAGAAAACAAATCGGTTTGTAATTTTTGATCAAAATATTTTCTCGTTCAAGCTCGAGTTTAGATATCATTGAATTCCATGAGTTTGTAATTCTCAATCCTTAAGGTCAATCTCTAGGATTGAGTAATATCAGTCTTAAAAGCTGATTTTTAATCTTTAAGGAGATTATCCTTTCTGGGGATCTGATTCATTAGTCTTATCCAGCTAATTTGCATGGTGCCCCCCCATTGTACAAGATAAATCCTTCTCATGGTTAGGATAAATCTGACCACTTGGCGACCCTGTTTAATGCTGAGGTCCGTGGATTTCCTGCTGATTTTAGTGATGACTTTTCTGGATTTTTCGTCAACCTACAGCTGGTCTGGACGACAACTTCATGACCTAAATCAAGAAGCGCGTGTCTTTTTCGGAAGACTTTACTTCCTTTTAATGATGGAATTGATTCATCGTGTAGATCCATCTTTTCTTTTCTTTCATTGGGTAAAACAGTTTAGTTTAGTCCAAAGCAAAAGTATTTTCAGTTATTTGTTACAGATATATATGTGACATATGTTTAAGATAACTTGGTAAATTTCCCACACTTGGCTTTTATTTTCCTTTTTATCGTCCTCTATTCCATTTTAAATGAATTTTAACATTTTGGTTTGTTTCTCAATTTATGTCCTTTCCGAGGTACCAATAATTTCGGTGTTAACACCTAGTTTTATCGTTCATAAATATGTATAAACATGAATTTGAGTTCATTTAATTGAAAATTTTTAAAAATTTTACTAGAATTGGGTAGTCAGTATATAAGACTAGGGCTGTTCTTTATTATCAGAGAGCACTAGATTCTAATACAACTACTGCTTTACTAGTATTTTTAATGGTAACCAAGTGTATAAAGTAAAAAATTTTAAAATCCGAAAGAATTTAACCCCTTCCCACACTTAAGATCTTGCAATGCCCTCATTTGCAAGAAATCAGTAACAATTTAAATTATTGAGGGAGATTTGTGTGAAAATGATTAAATTTTTACCAAAGTTTCCAAATATATTGGCGTTTGTTTGCTGAATGATAAATGGTGCACATCATTTGTTCATTCCGTCTTGTTGTTATTTCACATATATTTTGCCTCTTATCGTCAAAATTAGTTGCTTTTGCTGAACTCAATGCAAGTCTTTGAAAATGCGTTGTTTTACCCTGTTGTGTACATAAGATAAACTGCAAACATATATGCATATTTTTGAAGTTTGGTATATTACCCCACATTCAAAAATTATTAAAATCGAAGAATAAAAGTTAGAAAATTATAAAAACTATTACAATATTAACATAAGTATTAAACGTATCAATCATTACAAATTACAAAATAAAAAAAATATAATAAGTAAACTAGGGATGATGTTGGTACCAATAGGGGTTCCAGGCATAACCATAGGTGCTATAGAATGCTTCGGCAGGGTTATACGTAGGATACGGTGGCTGCATCTCTATAGACCAGGGAGGGAAGATGGGTTTCGGTGTAGGAATATAGTTTCTACCTATATGTTGGCAATGAGCTATGATTTGGTTCTGATGAACTTGCCAATCTTCAAATGCTCTCTGTCTAGCATTTTCGTACTCCTGAGAAGCTATAAACCTTTGCATTTCTTGCATCTCATTCCCCCCTCCTACATTACCTTGCTGTTGGTTTCTCTCAACCTGTGGATGTCTACCATGGTATGGTACTGCGGCGTTATTTCGCCTCTTCAAAACTTTCGCACCATGGTATACATTTAAACCTATAGTATTGCGGGGTTCTGGTTCTTCTACTAATAATCCCCCCCGACTTATATCCACACCGAGATATTCACCAATCAAAGTAATAAAAATACCACCTCCTATTATGCTATGCGGTCGCATCCCCCGAACCATAGCTGATAAATAATAACCCACACAATACGGTATACTTACAGCGCTTTGTGGGTCTCGAATACACATATGGTAAAACAAATCCTGTTCATTTACTTTTTCCTTGTTCTTACCCCTTTGTGTAATCGAATTAGCTAAAAACCTATGAATTACTCTTAATTCGGCTCTATCTATATCCAAATAAGAGTAATTTCCCCCTTTGAAACGGTGATGGCTTGTCATTTGACTCCACACACCGTGTGTATCAAAATTTTCATCTATCTTTCTACCGTTTAGTATCAACCCTCTACAATCAGCAGATGCTAACTCCTCAGGCGTATATATACGTAAAGCCTGAGCCACGTATAGTAAAGACATGTGGCGCATCGAATCGCCTAACAAAAATCTAATAAAAGAACGATCGGTTAAACTAGCTACCCGATCATTCAACTCTATACTACACAACAATTCTTCACACCATACTTTATATACAGGTCTACGCATGGTGAATAAACGTACCCAGTCATTAAAAGTAGAATTACCATACCTCTGTACAAGTAATTCCCTAATTGGCCCGGCCAATTCTACAACTTCTAAGGGTCCCCATTCTATGACCCTTGGTACCTCAACAACCTTAGAATGAAGAGTATGCAAACCCCTTTGATATTTTAGATAATCTATCCAAAGTCTGTCAAATCTCAGGTTCGGGTGCAACTCTTCCAAGTGCATATCAGAAAAGGTCATGACTGGATGAGGTATATCCTGCTTGTCGATTAAGGGATTTTAAGTTTTCGTTAATTCTAGTTTAAGAAAACATTATGCCATACACCAACATGCATTTAGTGTATGGTACTTATGAAAAACCAATTTCATGTCTTGTTATTGAGCCAATTACTTGATATAAACCATTTTATATACGTTATCCTTTTCTTGTTCTTAATAACCATTTATTAAGGTTTTTGGTTGCAATTTTAATTCAACCATTTAAATTACCATTTTGCATGTACTTAGTACGTCTAATTTAACCAATTAAATTGTCGTTTTGTTTGTTGTTATCCTGTGATTAATTGTATCAACCAAACATACAAAACAATAATCATACAAACAACCACACATGCAAAATAAGTGTGTTCACAATCTAGCCATTTTGGTGGACATTTGTTTAGCCGAAAACAAATGTCACCGGTTAAGGGGTTAATCATACAAAGTAGGAGATTTCAAATCTCCCACTTAACCTTGCATCCATATGCTCCTTGTGTTCTTCAAGTCTTCATCATCTTGTATCTTCATTTTTACAAAATATGTATCCTAATACATTTTATCTAGAAAATGAAATTACAACCTATTCTATTTTACATACCAAATATAAAATGAATTACATAACCAAATGAATGAATTATTACAAACCAATTGAACAATTATTACATATTGAAGGTATTTCGTATGCCCGAGAGACATATTAAATTAATGTGGCTAATGTGTTATGATCCAAGTCGGGTCATACCCAATAACAAACTTACCGACACCTTATTCGTATTTGATCTTAACGATTGAATCATTGATTAAATACGCAACACTTGAATTTTAAGGAAAAGGTTTCTTAAATAATATTACTTGATATGTTTATATAAGTTATGGAATAACTTATAACAAGGATTTAATTATTTATAGGTTAAATAATTAATTAAGTTATGTTACATTTTATAAGTTGGTTTTATAAAATATACATAACAAATAATATACAAGTTTATAAAATGTGTTTTATAAAATCATGTTTTATAAAAACTGATTTTATAAATTCAGTTTTTTATAAAAGTATATTATAATATGATCATTAGTAGTGGCTTTGGAAGTTCAAAACACATGCTAGAGATTCTTCATTGAATGGCCCATACTTTTCCAAGGATCTATAAGCATGCTCCTTGACTAAAAGCTACACACACATGCAAACATATCAAGAGAATAAGTGCAAAAAAACTGCATTTCTGCTGCAGTTAGGCCGTGGGGTTTGAAGCACAATAGGTAGATCTTCAAGCTCATTTTGGAAGTAATTTAAGTGTCTTATTAAATCCTAACTAAAGGCTAGGTGTTGGTGCATAAGTTTGGGGTATTTCTCCTTGAGGTTTCATGCTTTTGAAACTACATTCATCATCATTTCTTTGGGTTGCTGCTGTCCAGAAATCAGTGAACAAAGAAAGCGGTTTGTAGCTTAGTTAACAAGGTTGTTAAGGTTCTAAACTCTAGCTAACTTAAAGGGTGTTGTTGTGCATCAAAGGCTTGAAGTTCTACACATATATTCATCATCTTATAAGCATTTTGGTCAGCCCTTAAATTTATTTTAAGGAGGTACAAACTCTTCCTTTCTTGTTAATTTGTAAGCATGATTTCATAACTTGATCCTATTGGGATTTAACTTTAAATTGGTTTAAATATTAACAAGTTTAATTTATAATTACACGCTTCCGTTTTGATTATAATCTTAAATGGTTTTAAGAGTTTCAAACTTGTTAAATCTCAACAATTTATACCTTAAGAATAAACGTTAAATTTTGCAGTGATGTAATAAATTTTTGAATGATATCAATAATTTCGGTCGCCAAACCTAATTTTATTCAATACCAATTTAATACTTTTTAGCGAACAAATTAGCGTTTATTATCAAAAGGTTAAAAATAAAATAAAATAAAAACTGTACAGACTTACCTGTGAAATAGATTTCTTAGTTATATGATCTATCCCATTCATAAGATAGTCGGTTTAATTGGTTTTCCATGGCTACATAGGCGTAACCTCGAGCATTCAGTGTCTTTTCTTCTAAACATATGAACGGTCCGTCTCTGCATAAAGTAACAAATTCGGTATTTGAATATGTTTGATTATTTGAACATTTACCTCCATGTGACCATTTTCCGCATTTGTGACATCGTTCTAGGTGTCGTGCTCTTCTTTTCGCTGCGGATTTTGATTTTCCTTTACCAAATTGTAACCTATTATCTTCGCATCTGGATTCTTTTCTAACTCCGTCCATTCTTTCTCTGATTACTGATACTAATTCACTCGGTAGTATGTCATTATTTCGTTTAGTGATCAAAGCGTGTAGCATTAGACCATGGTTTAGTTCACAGGCAGTCTTCATGTAACGACCCGGAAATTTCCGACCAAATTTAAACTCTAATCTCTATATGGTTCCGACACGATAAGCAAAAACCCTAAAGTTGACCCGCACTTTTTCGATCGTTCTATACTTATAAGATTAATATTTACATAAATTAAACCTTACCAACATGATAAGCAATCCAAATTGTTGAGACTTATGTTTTCGAAAAGAGTTTTACACAACGTTTGACCGTCTAGTTTGACCGATGATATCACGAACTATATAACATATGATAATTATACGTTTGTGTATATATATGTATATATACATATTTAACATGGTTTATGGATGTTTTAATATCTCATTTTGTATTAATAACAATAAGTTATAAGTATATTTTGAAACTACTAACTTAAGTTTTCAAAACAATAACCATACATAACGTTATTTGATATAAATACTTATGACTTATAATGTTTATACATATAACGTATAAGTAATGTATTTAATCACTTTTAAGGACTTAAATACATAAAACAATATAAGTATATTCACAAAAGATAGCTATATTTGAATCATCGTTCCGTTTTCTCAAAGATTTCTACACGTATATTTAGGGTATATGTACCCGTATCATACGCAGCTTCTAGATGTATTTACTATTGGTATATACCAATAAAAATCTGCTCCTTAGCAGCCTTAAATGATTAAGAAACATGTGGAACCAACCATTTGTCAAGTAGCATGAATTATTTAGCAAGAAAACAAAGTTAGGTATCATTTTTTTTCTTTATATACTAAAAACGTTTTTATGCATGCACACCATTTCTTCACCCCATTTTCTCATACTTACACTCCCATTTCTCTCTCAAAATACTCTTAACTTCATACTTGATCATCTACAAGCATTTTCCCCATCATTTAGCTTCAAAAACCTTACTTAATCACCATAAGAAAACCATACAAAAACACTTCAAGAAATCCTTCCAAGAACACAAACTTACTTCCAATCTTTCATCCACTTCCATCACCCTTTTGGTTCTAGGTTCTTACTTCTCTTTTACAGCAACCTTGTCCAAGGAACTTGAGGTAGTAACTATGTTCATAACCTTATTCGATTCATATATATATAGCTATCTTATTTTGTGGTATAAAATTTTAACAACAAGAACATAGTTTGAAAGTTTTCAAACTTGTTTGCAAACTAAATAGATCCTTCTAACTTAACTTTTAAAATACTTTAAGACCTATAATATAACTTAATTATATGCTAATTTAACAAGGTAAAACTTGGTTTTTCAAAGAATACCTTAAAAACTGTTTTTACGACGTCGGAGTGCAACCGGGGACTGTTTTGGGTTGGATAATTAAAAACCATCTTAAACTTTGAATTGGAGGTTTATTTTCTGGAAAAATGATTTTTACTATAAATATGTTAACACATAAAAATTTCATGATTTAATTCAAAGTATAGGTATTTTTAGAAAAATGGTCATTAAATGATATTTTTGTAACAAAAATGTTTAACTTCATAAGTTTCACTAAAGTTTCACCTATGCCGTGTGATTTTGAATACATACTAAGGTATTTACAGTTCATAGTCTTAAAGAGGGACTCGATCCAAGGAGATGGCAAGTTGAATCAACAAAAACGGAGTTGTAACGAAGAAACTATGACCGAAACAAAATCGGATATCCAAGACTAGTTTAGCCACGAAAATAATTGGGAGAAATTAAATAAATCACATCTTTCTAAGATAACATGATATTTTATATATATGTACTCATAATTCAATTTTATATGGTTCAGGATCACCCGTAAACAATACGAGAAGATTAATCATAAGATCCCATGATTGTACGCAACACGTCATTTGACAACACCGGTACTTTATGTACGCAACACGTCATTTGACAACACCGGTACCGTGGGTCAAGATTAATCTCGACCAATACATATACGATGGGGGTTTTATTCATTTCATTGGGGGTTTATTAAACACCTAAAAATGAACCATTAAAATTGAATTACTAACATCGGACTGCTAACTACGGACTAAGGAATTATTAAAAGTATTAAAAGTATAACAAGTATATATATATGTGACGATTGTTTAAAAATGAAAATATATTGATATATTATATATGGATAGGTTCGTGATATCAACCGGAAGACCAAGTCAAAATATTTATATCTTCAATACAACAGTGAGTATATAGTCCCACTTTTAAACTCTAAATATTTCGGGATGAGAATACATGTATTTTATGTTTTACGATATGGACACAAGTAACTGAAAAATATATTCTACGTTGAGTTGTACCACTGGCATACTTCCCTGTAGCTTGGTAACTAATATTTACAGCGGTATTGTAAACGCGAATCCTGTTGATAGATCTATCGGGCCTGACAACCCCAACCGGACTGGACGACCAGTATTCAACGGTTGCACAGTACTTCGTTTTGTGACTACACTTGGTACGGTGTAGTAAGATTTCATATTAAAGGGAATATGCGACGTGATTGAATGTTAAGTATGGTTACCAAGTGCTCAACCACTTAGAATATTTTTATGAAAATGTTTATATATGAAATCTTGTGGTCTATATATATATATATATATATATATATCGCTGCCGGCATTAAACCTATATCTCACCAACTTTATGTTGACATTTTAAAGCATGTTATTTTCAGGTATGAATTAAGTCTTCCGATGTGCATTAGCTCGTACTAAGGATACTACTTGAGGCTATTAAGGACTTATATCATAAGGCGTTGCATTCGAGTCATTGAAGTTCATAGAGACTATTATTAAGTAAATGGCGGTTTAGATCATTTGAATATTATGAAATGTCAGGCGATTATGTCAATTCTGGATGTAACTATAGATTGCCTTTTAAGAATAAATGCAACGTTTGTAAGATGTATCATATAGAGGGCAAGTACCTCGCAATGTTATCAACTATTGTAATTCGTTTGTAATCAATATGGACAACGTCCGGATGATTAGTTTCGGATCCTTTCAGTTGGTATCAGAGCGTTGGTCTTAGCGAACCAGGCCTTGCATTAGTGTGTCTAACTAGTAGTTGTTAGGATACATTAAGTGAGTCTGGACTTTGACCGTGTCTGCCTGTCAAAAGTTTTGCTTATCAATCCTAGTCGGAAATCATCTGCTTATCATCCTTAGGGAACTGCCTGCTTATCATTCTTAAGTCTAGACACGTCTTACTGCATTTAGTGCATCGATAGTGTATAGACAAAATTCATATCCTAGCGTATCTGTTATACATTGCCTGACGTATTTCAAAGATTCTCCGTAATTCATGGGATTTTGATATTATATATACATATGCAAATTATGTATTGAAGAGTACCAAACCCAACTCCTATAATCTATTCCAAACCAAAAATTCATTTCTCCGACCATACAAGATGGATTCTTCATCCAGCTCAAATTCCTCCGACTTCGATAGCTTCGCCGATATGGATTTCCATTCGAGCTCCGAGAACAGCGTTACCGGAATGGATCAACCAATTTCCCATCATCTATTCTGGATGAATTGGGGATGGGTTCGTAATATACTAAATTTCTGGAGGCAAGAAGAAGGTGATCCATTCCATCCACCAAATTGTCCTCTTAACGATGAACCTGAAGCACTTACCGGCGAACCTATTCGAAACACCATTTTCTCGCTCATTTCTAGAGTATCTCGTCATGACTACATACTATCCCATATTTTGAATCTTGTTCATTCGCTCGTTCCAACTGTCAATCATCCCGGTATAATAGAAGAAGTCAACGAGCTTCGCGCTCGGGTAGTGGCTTTAGAAAATACGGTGCGAAGGTTACAAACACCAGCAGCAGCACCAGCAGCATAATCTGTATCACTATCAACAACGCCGACAGTACTCTTGTCACCCCCAAAATCTCAACATCACAAACTGTATCTCGGATATCAACACCACATACCTCAAAAACCTCATCGGAACTTCGAGTATGATCTTCGTTCTATATATCGTTCTACATCGATTATCTTCGCTTTACGTATCGTTTTACCTCATTTATCTTCGTTCGACCTGGCAATTATGTAATCTCTAATGCTTTAGAAGTTATGTAATCTAGTATTAACGATAAATCAAATGAGTTTAATACTTCATTGACTCATTGAATCTATGATTACATTTGAAGAAAATATATATGCAAGTATATTTTTATAAAGATTGTAATTAAAAATTCTTTCGTACAAACTGTTAATGATGAAAATATTTTAACGGGTGGGTAGTACCCGAGGAATATTTAGAATTCACATTAATAAGTTACGTTGTACATTCTCTAAATCTGATTCAACGGTCATTTACTATCCTACTTACAACTACCGATATACGTATCCGTTCACCACAGAATAACCATTTCTATTCAAATTTCATATTTGGATTTTGATCTATCAGAATCCAACAAGTGGCATAATGAAGAAAACATTGGACAAAAATAAAAAGTGTTAGAAACAAACGAATTAATTAATTGAAATTGTGATAGGATTTCGCGCTAACTGTTCCGGCTAACTGTTCCCAGTTAACTGATTAACATTTAATTTATCGCAATTTACATTCTCGCAATTTTATTTATCATCATTTAATTTTTGTTATTTACTTTTACGCACTTTAAATAACGGGACACGTATGCAAGGTTTCGACTTATCATATCGACCCATCTATATATATATTTTGGAACAACCGTAGACACTCTATATGTGAAGGCGGGAGTTGGCTATACAGGGTCGGAGTTGATTTCAAAATATATATATACTTTGAGTTGTGATCGACACCGAGACCGGTATACGGGTCACGATACGTATTATTTAATTCGAATATTATATATTAAATTATATATGAATCATTGAACCATTAGACTATTGGACTGCTAACTTTGGACAATTAAAATGAATTAAATTAAAATATTGATTATAACATATGAAACTAAATAATTCTTCAAGTTTGCCACTTGATTTCATCCTAAACCTCATTTGTACTTCGACAATTATAATCCTCGTTCAAATCTTTCATGATTCTTGAAAACACTTCAATCGAGAAGTTGAACCAGCCGCACCTCGTTTACGGAAGAAAGATTTATGCATACAGTTATACACCTGAAACTTTCAAAACCGAAGTTATCGTTAAAACTTATCCGCGTCAAATTCCTTATCATTCATTGGCAAAAACAACCTTACATTTCTCTTTTCAATTTAAGTCAATTTTGTCACAGCTCCACTTTGATTTCTCAGTAGGACCACTCTTATTATAACCTCGATATATATACCTTGTCCTTTCACCATTGTTACCGGAGAACCTTTCATATTCCACGACATCATGTACCAGCAGCTTGTCATCTTTTTGGCAGAATCCGCAATTAGTATTTTAAAAATCTCGCAAAACTTCTCAGTCATACCTATAACGTCTATTCCTAAGGATTTCATACTCCGAAGGTGAAGTTTCTGAAAAATACCCTGAATTATGAAGTAGTTCTTTAAATGCTGATGAAGCAGCGAAAATTGTAAACGATTTTAAACAGTCAAAAGTTTGATGATGAAGCACAGTGTGTCGATAAAACTCAGAAAAAAGAGAAGAGTTGGAACCGGAAAACGGTTTGAGCAAAGTATGAAAGAGGTTGTGGATAAATAACAAGAACTGAATCTACTTTCAAAGGATTCAAACGATTCAGTGCCTGCTGAAACCATTAGTAAAAACCCTACCCCTTATTCTAAACCTCTCCCGATGATATTCTTCATCATCATCTTATCTTAGATATTATAAGATATCTTCATATCTTCCGTTATACATATTCTCCATATTTCTAGAGATATTTTCACAACTACTCTTATCTGAGAATATTTATCTCTCCGTAATATCTGCATTACAACATAAAAGAAATTGTGTCAATTTCTAAATTTTGAAACCTCCAAGTTTAAAATATGAATGTTTTAAAGTAGTGTTGGGAACTGATGCATGAATTAGTATAATATAATGAAACTTGATCAACTTCATTATATTACAGTAAGTCATGTTAAGTTTCTAATGGAATGTGATGATTCACAGTACCGTCATCATGTGCCATGTTACACGGCTCTTACCTTCTATCAAGTCTCCAAACATATTAGAACGTATCACCTTGATAGTTCTATTTTTTCGAAATATTCGAGTAATTTAACGAATCAAGATCGTGCCATTACAATTTCATTCTAAAACCAATAGCTAGGTTCATTCCAAATTTCCTACCTACGAATTTCGGACCATTGTTCGCTTGGCTCGAGGGCGGGAAGAAGAAATGAAGGGACAAAACCTCAGAATAGAAATAGGAACATAAACCACAGCAAATAAGAGAGAGCATTAACTGTGGATGACAATGATTTTAAGGGACGGGAGTAGGAACATCGAAATATAAGGGAAGGTATAAAACCTAACAACAACCCCGAAACTACAAACCGTGCATATCAATACGTATTGCAACGTAAAGGCACGGGAGAATTAAAAACATTATAATTCCAAGGAAAGGATAAAAGAGAATAGATTCTTCTGGTGATAGATGAAAAAGAAGAATGAAAGATATGAAAGTTAGAAATATAACAAGGGTTAGAATGGGATGGAGCATATTAGCGAATGTCTTAAAGTAGGAACTAAAGAGAAAGAATAGAAGATGTGGGAAGAAAGAAAGGGAAGGAGGTAAATTTATAGTGAAATATTCGACAAAGAAATCAAAACAGATTGCCGCGTTAAATCAAAGAAGATCCTGATCGCCGCAAAACTAAATCTTATTACATAAGATTTTCTTTAAAACCCTTAAATCCCGGAAATCGATCATAATCACGTCATCGGTTACAACAATTCTATATTTACTCATTTCACTCTTTTGTGATAGCTTCGCTCGTGCGTAGCACATAACCAAATCGTTTTATCTAAATCTTTCAATAATGATAAAATTTCATTATTACCTCATATTCGTCATGAAAACATTCCTATTGTTATTTATGACAACCTCTACCAAATTTCGAGGACGAAATTTCTTTAACGGATGGGTACTGTAACGACCCGAAAATTTCCGACCAAATTTAAACTCTAATCTCTATATGGTTCCGACACGATAAGCAAAAACCCTAAAGTTGACCCGCACTTTTTCGATCGTTCTATACTTATAAGATTAATATTTACATAAATTAAACCTTACCAACATGATAAGCAATCCAAATTGTTGAGACTTATGTTTTCGAAAAGAGTTTTACACAACGTTTGACCGTCTAGTTTGACCGATGATATCACGAACTATATAACATATGATAATTATACGTTTGTGTATATATATGTATATATACATATTTAACATGGTTTATGGATGTTTTAATATCTCATTTTGTATTAATAACAATAAGTTATAAGTATATTTTGAAACTACTAACTTAAGTTTTCAAAACAATAACCATACATAACGTTATTTGATATAAATACTTATGACTTATAATGTTTATACATATAACGTATAAGTAATGTATTTAATCACTTTTAAGGACTTAAATACATAAAACAATATAAGTATATTCACAAAAGATAGCTATATTTGAATCCTCGTTCCGTTTTCTCAAAGATTTCTACACGTATATTTAGGGTATATGTACCCGTATCATACGCAGCTTCTAGATGTATTTACTATTGGTATATACCAATAAAAATCTGCTCCTTAGCAGCCTTAAATGATTAAGAAACATGTGGAACCAACCATTTGTCAAGTAGCATGAATTATTTAGCAAGAAAAAAAAGTTAGGTATCATTTTTTTTCTTTATATACTAAAAACGTTTTTATGCATGCACACCATTTCTTCACCCCATTTTCTCATACTTACACTCCCATTTCTCTCTCAAAATACTCTTAACTTCATACTTGATCATCTACAAGCATTTTCCCCATCATTTAGCTTCAAAAACCTTACTTAATCACCATAAGAAAACCATACAAAAACACTTCAAGAAATCCTTCCAAGAACACAAACTTACTTCCAATCTTTCATCCACTTCCATCACCCTTTTGGTTCTAGGTTCTTACTTCTCTTTTACAGCAACCTTGTCCAAGGAACTTGAGGTAGTAACTATGTTCATAACCTTATTCGATTCATATATATATAGCTATCTTATTTTGTGGTATAAAATTTTAACAACAAGAACATAGTTTGAAAGTTTTCAAACTTGTTTGCAAACTAAATAGATCCTTCTAACTTAACTTTTAAAATACTTTAAGACCTGTAATATAACTTAATTATATGCTAATTTAACAAGGTAAAACTTGGTTTTTCAAAGAATACCTTAAAAACTGTTTTTACGACGTCGGAGTGCAACCGGGGACTGTTTTGGGTTGGATAATTAAAAACCATCTTAAACTTTGAATTGGAGGTTTATTTTCTGGAAAAATGATTTTTACTATAAATATGTTAACACATAAAAATTTCATGATTTAATTCAAAGTATAGGTATTTTTAGAAAAATGGTCATTAAATGATATTTTTGTAACAAAAATGTTTAACTTCATAAGTTTCACTAAAGTTTCACCTATGCCGTGTGATTTTGAATACATACTAAGGTATTTACAGTTCATAGTCTTAAAGAGGGACTCGATCCAAGGAGATGGCAAGTTGAATCAACAAAAACGGAGTTGTAACGAAGAAACTATAACCGAAACAAAATCGGATATCCAAGACTAGTTTAGCCACGAAAATAATTGGGAGAAATTAAATAAATCACATCTTTCTAAGATAACATGATATTTTATATATATGTACTCATAATTCAATTTTATATGGTTCAGGATCACCCGTAAACAATACAAGAAGATTAATCATAAGATCCCATGATTGTACGCAACACGTCATTTGACAACACCGGTACTTTATGTACGCAACACGTCATTTGACAACACCGGTACCGTGGGTCAAGATTAATCTCGACCAATACATATACGATGGGGGTTTTATTCATTTCATTGGGGGTTTATTAAACACCTAAAAATGAACCATTAAAATTGAATTACTAACATCGGACTGCTAACTACGGACTAAGGAATTATTAAAAGTATTAAAAGTATAACAAGTATATATATATGTGACGATTGTTTAAAAATGAAAATATATTGATATATTATATATGGATAGGTTCGTGATATCAACCGGAAGACCAAGTCAAAATATTTATATCTTCAAGACAACAGTGAGTATATAGTCCCACTTTTAAACTCTAAATATTTCGGGATGAGAATACATGTATTTTATGTTTTACGATATGGACACAAGTAACTGAAAAATATATTCTACGTTGAGTTGTACCACTGGCATACTTCCCTGTAGCTTGGTAACTAATATTTACAGCGGTATTGTAAACGCGAATCCTGTTGATAGATCTATCGGGCCTGACAACCCCAACCGGACTGGACGACCAGTATTCAACGGTTGCACAGTACTTCGTTTTGTGACTACACTTGGTACGGTGTAGTAAGATTTCATATTAAAGGGAATATGCGACGTGATTGAATGTTAAGTATGGTTACCAAGTGCTCAACCACTTAGAATATTTTTATGAAAATGTTTATATATGAAATCTTGTGGTCTATATATATATATATATCGCTGCCGGCATTAAACCTATATCTCACCAACTTTATGTTGACATTTTAAAGCATGTTATTTTCAGGTATGAATTAAGTCTTCCGCTGTGCATTAGCTCGTACTAAGGATACTACTTGAGGCTATTAATATAACAACCCTCACTTTTTGACTTCTGAAATTACCGAAATGACCCTAGAGTTTACTGTCTGACTATACGTATTAATTATTTAAGGGTTGTTATATACACAATCAATTTAACGTTGACCAAATAATAAATTTTTATTCGACACTCACTGCTAATTAAAATTTATGCATTTCAGTAATATTATTTATAACTATTAATCTATAAGTAATAAATAAAAAGTGACATTTATATAAATAATAAAACAATTGGGAACTAAATAAAAATAAATACAAGTCATGAATTAGTAAAAAGAAAATAATACTTATCATGTAGTAAATGTAAATAATAATAATAATAATAATAATAATAATAATAATAATAATAATAATAATAATAATAGTAATAATAATGAGACTAAAGAATCTTAAACAATTACATCCTTATGTTGACTAAAAATAAAGTATAAACTAGTACATCCTTATGTTGACTAATTATAAACTAGTACCACCTTTTGTTGACTAAAAATTATAAAACAAAATAAAATCATTAATTAGAACATCCTTATGTTGACTAACACTCTAATACTTGCACTATATAAACACTCCTAAACTCCTAGTTTCTCATTCACAAATCACACTAAAATCCTCTCTCAAAAACAATCTCTCCCTCTCCCTCTCTTGTGGTATTCGGATCTTCAAGCTTGTTCTTCGTGTTCTTCAAGAATCTTCAAGGAGTTCTTCAAGATTTTCAAGGCTTTGATCTTCCATCTTCATCGTGTTCATCTTTTCTTTGTTAATTATCTTGAATCTTCAAAGGTATAACATAAACCCTAAACTATTTACATAAACTTTAATCTTTGTTAATTCATATTCATATTATAAACTTGTTATTCATAAGTATATACATAAACATACCTAGATTTATATATACATATATACATGTAAAAAAATATTTTTATATATATATACATATATATACGAATTATATATACATATACATATTAAAACCTTAAACCCTAATACTACTTATACTAGTACTTAACATGTATACACTATTACTATTACTAGCACCTATAACCTACTACTTATATTGTAGCACAAAAACATTTTGGGATATGTATTAGAGATGTATAGATCTTCGAACTTTCTTGACGAATGGTTTCTACGAGATTCTAGGCAGAGGGTTTGGATTTCCGATTTAAAGGGTCCTATGGCTCAAGCCCCTAGATCTAAATTAGCCATTCGAAGGGAAAGGGGTGATTGGAAGCTTATCTAATACAGCAAGTATCCTAAAATGGAAAACACTCATAAAAGTAGAAACTCTCTAGTCATAGAAACTTAGTAAAATAAGAAACTTTCTAAAAATGGAAACTTTATAAAAATAGTAACTTACTAGGAATAGAAACTTAGTAAAACAAACTATACTTAAATACATACTTAAACTTAAACATGGGCAAAACACTTAACTACTCTTAAATGTCAATAGGTTGACTTTCCTGCTCACTCGTTCAACTCTTTATTCCGAGGAATAACTCTCTCTCTACTTACTAAGGTGAATTCATAGCCCCACTCTTTATTGCTAGCAAACTTATTTAACTTTTTGGGGTGAGACACATGCTGCTTTTACTATTTACAATTTAGACACAAGTACCAACTGTTAAAACTATGCTATACCCGGCTATGTCCGACTAAGTCCCTACAGTGATATTTTTAAGTGCTGCGGCATGCTTATTTATTGGGGGTAGGCCTATCGGGAGTAACGTCCCCGATACATTTGACTAAGTCTTTGTATTACTTGATAATGAAATTAAACCGACAAGGACAGACACAACTTGTCATGGGGTAAACTTGAATGTTTAGTCTAAATATCACGCACTGGCATAACTTTTGGATCTGCGAGATCTACTTTTTGATCCTGCGGGAGATCAACTTTACAACTAAATCTTGTGGTCTAAAAACAACGATAACTACTTTTGTTAAAACTATGAACTTCACTCAACCTTTTTGGTTGACACTTTAGCATGTTTTGTCTCAGGTGATGTTTAATTCAAGCTTTCCTATCTACTGCTTATGTGATGCTACTTGGACATAGGATCAAGAGATTATCGCATTTATTACTACTGCATTTAAACAATTACATATTTCTTTTGCAACGACATTTCATTTTCCGCTGCGTACTCATTCCAGTTAATTTTATCATTTAGTATTGTTCTCGTATTATAATATGTTGGTTTATTTGATATTAGTAACGTTTCTTCCAGACCCTATTGGGAGGACGTTACAGATTGGTATCAGAGCATAACCAGGCTGTTATAGAGAACCAGAATTGCATTTTTATGTGTGCCTTACTTGCTAGCTAGAGTGCCTTAGCAATCTAGGAAACTATAACCTTTCCTGCCTTAGACTTAAAGCACTAAGGATTTCCTTATAATCTTAACAATCATGCTTTACCAAACTTGACTTAAAGATTCTAATCAAAGTCTCTTTCCTAATGTAGAACTACAACTTTCCTTGACCATAGTGCCTTTAATTGTTGCCTTTAACTGTTAAATGCTACACTATACTTTAGAAACTTTACTTATCTTAGAATGCCGAGCTAATCTAAGAACTCTGCTCACTTTCCTGAGTACTATCCAATTACACCACCACATCTAAATGCGACACAATGATTTCAGAAATTCTTGACATTCATAAGTCATCTATCATGGTTATGTGTATTACATATGTATTACATGAAATATTATCCATGATTTTGAAACTCTTATAATTGTTACTACTCACAATCAAACGTATATAACTCCCTATTATATCACGTACCTATATGCCTTATGTCTTCATGCATCGGTTTGCGAATCGAAAAATGTCATTGGGCTATCACAGTATACGAATTGAAAGTCTTTAATCAAAAGATTATTAGATTACATACTTATCACTTTATGATCTCGACACGTCATACTGCCATTATTAAAGTATAGACACATCATATCTTATTATATCTTATTGTATCTATCCCAATAGATTTTGTCTAACACTTTTCCTAAATTCCCACCGTAAATTATGGAAATCTTTTTGCTATATACACGTATTCGAGGAGACGAATATATCATCCAGTATTCAACACTAATCTCATATCAAAAACCCTATTCCAAACACATAATATGGATTCCTCGAACTCTTCGAGCTCCAATGGCAGCGTAACCGGAATGAACGAACCAATCAGCCATCATCTATTTTGGATGAATTGGGGATGGGTTCGTAGTAAACTTAATCAATGGAGACAAGAAGAAGGTGATCCCTTCCACCAACCGAATTCACCTCTTGGTGAAGAACCTGAAGCACTTACTGGCGAACCCGTTCGGAACACTATTTTCACCCTCATTTCCAGGATATCCAGTCACGAATATATAATATCTAAAATTTTAGATCTTATTCATCCACTTGTCCGAACCGCCAATCATCCCGGAATAATAGAAGAAGTCAACGAGCTTCGCGCTCGAGTAGTGGCTCTAGAGAATATGGTGCGAAACCTACAAACACCAGCAGCAGCACCAGCAGCATAACCAGTACCACCAGTACCATCGGCATCACCACCAACATCACCAGCTTCACCAACGACAACATCCGCATTCCACGTCTCAACATCACACTCAGTACCTCAAACATCAACATCATACACCCCATAGATACCAAGGAATATTAGTAATAATGAGTTAAGATGTATTGACTCATTCTTCCTGAAGAATTACATATGTATACTTTATATATATATGGATTGGAATAATAATAAATCTTTTCGTACTAAGCTATTACGTGTGAATCTTAACTAGTATGTACTACATGGTTAATTCATATCATAATATGCTATGATGTACATCTTTTGTTAATACCTTAACAATCGTTAATCATTGCTTCAACACAATAAACTCCATTTCGTAATAAACCAAGTGTATTACTCAAATACATGATTGATTGTATACTTTAATTTTCGATGTACTCGAAACTTTCTAGAAAACATCATTAGTGCCTTATGAATTTCACAAGAATTCCACGAGCACCAACATCATATACCGAAGTATATCAATAATAATGAATGATGAAGTATTGATTCATAACTTCATTAGCGAAATATTTCACGACAATTATGAAATCTTAAAGGTTTTGGAGATTATTTATTCTCGTTTCAACATCAAATCAAATGAGTTTAATATTATATTAACTCATTAAAACCATGATTACATCTGAAGAATACATATATGAACGTATATCTTCTCTTTTGTACAAACTGATAATTGGGAAAAATATTTTAACGGGTAGGTAAAACCCGAGAGATATTCATATCTCATATAAATATGTTACATTGTACATTCTTCCATTCTGATTCAGCAGTTGTTAACTATACTACTTACATTCACATGATATATGTATATGTTCACCAAAGAACAACCATTTTCATACAAATTCAGTTATATATTCTGATTTTGACATATCGGAACTTAAGTAAAGCTTTAGCAAGTGTTATCTTCCTAAAGATCACTACATTCATGAATTATATTCATTCGTATTCTATGATGAATTATCACATCAAACCACCGAACTTACCATTCCTTACTTTTGAAAATCACAACATTTCTTCGTCAACCGTTAGATCCATTGATGGATGCATCTTACGCTTAAACACTTCAAATTCAAAATTCTTGAAAACATCCTTTGAATCTTGACGATCGCAATCAGCGTTTAATCATCTAAAAATGAAATTTCTTGAAACCATCTCGGATTGATAACCGATGATTCAAATATGGCTGCATTAAATGCAGAGGAAATAGAAAAATTGTAGATGGTCTTAAGGGCCAACAGTTTGATAATAAAGAATGGTACGTTGGAAAAGCTCAAAAGAAAATTTTGAACTGAAAAACGGATTGAGCTAACCATGGAGGAGACCAAGGACAAACACAAGGGCCAAACCCTATATTCAAAGAATCCAGGTAATTCTGGATCCGGTGAAATCTTTAGAGAATATCTTGCTCCGAAGTCATGTTAAAAGCTTGCGGAAAATTTTTCTTCATCAACTTTCAAACTTAGAAATTCTAAAATATCATCATAAATATCCTCTATATTTTGGAAGATATCTTCATAACGATTCATGTCTGCAATTAAGTATCTCTTTGCGATATCTTTATAAAGGAAACTGTTTTAGTTTCTATATTCTGTAAAATTCGAGTTTAAATTATAAATGCTTTGAAGAAGTGTTGGGAATTGAAGCATGAGTTAGTATAATATAATGACGTCAGGCCAACGTGATTATATTACAGTAAGTCATGCTAAGTTTTTAATGGAAGATGATGATTCATAGATTTTATAATCATCATTTGCCATGTTACACGACTCTTACATTCTATTTAACCTCTAAACATATCAAGAAAATATTTTTCTTGATGATTCGGTCTTTTCCGGATATTCTGGTAATATGACAAATCAAATCGTGCTATTACCTTTCCTTTATACTTTATATATTATGATCATTTTAAACTTCATACATATGAATTCTGGACCATTACTCGCTTGACTTGAAGTCGAGAAGAAGAAACAAAAGCATAAAGCTCCGACATATAAGGGAAAATATAAAGCCCGATAACGACTCCGAAATTACAAACCGTGTATATCAATGCGTATAGCAATATAAAGACACGGGATAATTAAAAACACTATAACCCCAAGAGCATAGTAGAAGTAAATAGATTCCTCTGGCGGTAAAAGAAAAAGAAGAATGACTGCATATATGGTCAATATAATAACCAGGATCAGAACTGGATTAAGCATTTTCTTAATCTTTTGAAAGTTTTAATTGAGGAAGAAAGTATAGAAGTGGTGAAGATAATGAAACGGAAGAAGCTAATTTATAGCAAAATTCCAAACACAACAATCGAGACAATCCACCGCATTTAATCAAAGAAAATCTCAAATTCCTTAATTACCGGAGAATCAAATCTTATAGATTACGAAGATTTCCTTTAATTCCTTGAATTCCGGAAATCAATCGTGACTACGTCAAAAGTTAAGGCGAACATTTAATTTTCTCATTTCACTCTTTTATGATTGCTTCGTTTATACTCTTCCTATAGACGAATCGTTTTATCCATATTATCCAATAGTGATAAAACTTTATTTTTCAACTTATATTCATCATTAAAATATTCTTGTTGTAAACAACGAAGACCTCTATCAAATTTCATGACTGTGATTTTCACGAACTCCTCTCTGTTTGTCTGCCCTAATATTGTGGCATAAAATGCTCAAGGTTTTAAATTAGCTCAATACTATTCATAACACATTTCATGTATCCAATTTACTGAAATGACTTGTATAACATCATCATTTTGAATGATCTTCGCATTAATGATAAAATGCACTTCGTTGAAGAACCTATAGAAATCATGGAAGGAGAGGTCAAACAAACGCGTAAAAGCAACATACCTATCATTAAAGTCTGTTGGAATTCGCGTAGAGGCCCCGAATATACCCGGGAACGCAAAGACCATATGAAACGGAAATATCCCCATCTCTTCTCAACTGCTGATGCATCCGAGAAGTCTACCTAAAACTTCGGGACGAAGTTTTTATTAACGGGGAGGTACTATAACAACCCTCACTTTTTGACTTCTGAAATTACCGAAATGACCCTAGAGTTTACTGTCTGACTATACGTATTAATTATTTAAGGGTTGTTATATACACAATCAATTTAACGTTGACCAAATAATAAATTTTTATTCGACACTCACTGCTAATTAAAATTTATGCATTTCAGTAATATTATTTATAACTATTAATCTATAAGTAATAAATAAAAAGTGACATTTATATAAATAATAAAACAATTGGGAACTAAATAAAAATAAATACAAGTCATGAATTAGTAAAAAGAAAATAATACTTATCATGTAGTAAATGTAAATAATAATAATAATAATAATAATAATAATAATAATAATAATAATAATAATAATAATAATAATAATAATAGTAATAATAATGAGACTAAAGAATCTTAAACAATTACATCCTTATGTTGACTAAAAATAAAGTATAAACTAGTACATCCTTATGTTGACTAATTATAAACTAGTACCACCTTTTGTTGACTAAAAATTATAAAACAAAATAAAATCATTAATTAGAACATCCTTATGTTGACTAACACTCTAATACTTGCACTATATAAACACTCCTAAACTCCTAGTTTCTCATTCACAAATCACACTAAAATCCTCTCTCAAAAACAATCTCTCCCTCTCCCTCTCTTGTGGTATTCGGATCTTCAAGCTTGTTCTTCGTGTTCTTCAAGAATCTTCAAGGAGTTCTTCAAGATTTTCAAGGCTTTGATCTTCCATCTTCATCGTGTTCATCTTTTCTTTGTTAATTATCTTGAATCTTCAAAGGTATAACATAAACCCTAAACTATTTACATAAACTTTAATCTTTGTTAATTCATATTCATATTATAAACTTGTTATTCATAAGTATATACATAAACATACCTAGATTTATATATACATATATACATGTAAAAAAATATTTTTATATATATATATACATATATATACGAATTATATATACATATACATATTAAAACCTTAAACCCTAATACTACTTATACTAGTACTTAACATGTATACACTATTACTATTACTAGCACCTATAACCTACTACTTATATTGTAGCACAAAAACATTTTGGGATATGTATTAGAGATGTATAGATCTTCGAACTTTCTTGACGAATGGTTTCTACGAGATTCTAGGCAGAGGGTTTGGATTTCCGATTTAAAGGGTCCTATGGCTCAAGCCCCTAGATCTAAATTAGCCATTCGAAGGGAAAGGGGTGATTGGAAGCTTATCTAATACAGCAAGTATCCTAAAATGGAAAACACTCATAAAAGTAGAAACTCTCTAGTCATAGAAACTTAGTAAAATAAGAAACTTTCTAAAAATGGAAACTTTATAAAAATAGTAACTTACTAGGAATAGAAACTTAGTAAAACAAACTATACTTAAATACATACTTAAACTTAAACATGGGCAAAATACTTAACTACTCTTAAATGTCAATAGGTTGACTTTCCTGCTCACTCGTTCAACTCTTTATTCCGAGGAATAACTCTCTCTCTACTTACTAAGGTGAATTCATAGCCCCACTCTTTATTGCTAGCAAACTTATTTAACTTTTTGGGGTGAGACACATGCTGCTTTTACTATTTACAATTTAGACACAAGTACCAACTGTTAAAACTATGCTATACCCGGCTATGTCCGACTAAGTCCCTACAGTGATATTTTTAAGTGCTGCGGCATGCTTATTTATTGGGGGTAGGCCTATCGGGAGTAACGTCCCCGATACATTTGACTAAGTCTTTGTATTACTTGATAATGAAATTAAACCGACAAGGACAGACACAACTTGTCATGGGGTAAACTTGAATGTTTAGTCTAAATATCACGCACTGGCATAACTTTTGGATCTGCGAGATCTACTTTTTGATCCTGCGGGAGATCAACTTTACAACTAAATCTTGTGGTCTAAAAACAACGATAACTACTTTTGTTAAAACTATGAACTTCACTCAACCTTTTTGGTTGACACTTTAGCATGTTTTGTCTCAGGTGATGTTTAATTCAAGCTTTCCTATCTACTGCTTATGTGATGCTACTTGGACATAGGATCAAGAGATTATCGCATTTATTACTACTGCATTTAAACAATTACATATTTCTTTTGCAACGACATTTCATTTTCCGCTGCGTACTCATTCCAGTTAATTTTATCATTTAGTATTGTTCTCGTATTATAATATGTTGGTTTATTTGATATTAGTAACGTTTCTTCCAGACCCTATTGGGAGGACGTTACAATTAAGGACTTATATCATAAGGCGTTGCATTCGAGTCATTGAAGTTCATAGAGACTATTATTAAGTAAATGGCGGTTTAGATCATTTGAATATTATGAAATGTCAGGCGATTATGTCAATTCTGGATGTAACTATAGATTGCCTTTTAAGAATAAATGCAACGTTTGTAAGATGTATCATATAGAGGGCAAGTACCTCGCAATGTTATCAACTATTGTAATTCGTTTGTAATCAATATGGACAACGTCCGGATGATTAGTTTCGGATCCTTTCACTTCATTTCGTAAAAACCTAAAAAAAAATAAAAATTCAGAATGGGGGGAGAAGACTAGTTCTTTAGGGTCTGCTAGGGAAAGACCATTCGGGTTCCATTTTCGAGAACTACACGAAAACAGACAATCTAACTCTAACAGAAATACATATTATCCTTTAAAGACCTGATTCTCCCCACACTTAGTTAGCTGTGGTGTCGAAATTGTGATTAACTTCGTTGTCGACTTCCATCGGACCATGTATGTAATGTTTAACTCTGTGACCATTAACTTTAAATTCAATCCCATTTGAATTTATTAATTCTATCGTTCCGTATGGGAAAACTCTTTTGACTATGAATGGTCCAGACCATCTTGATTTCAATTTTCCAGGAAATAGCTTGAATCGTGAATTGAAAAGAAGAACTCTGTCTCCTTCCTTAAATTCTTTTGAACTTCTGATTCTTTTATCATGCCATTTCTTCGTTCTTTCCTTATAGATTAACGAATTATCGTATGCTTCATGTCTTAATTCTTCTAATTCGTTTAGTTGACTTAATCGTAGTCCGGCTTCATGTAAATCAAGATTACATGTCTTCAAAGCCCAAAATGCTTTGTGTTCAATTTCTACTGGAAGATGACATGCTTTTCCATAAACAAGTCTAAAAGGTGTGGTTCCAATTGGAGTTTTGTAGGCTGTTCTAAAAGCCCAGAGTGCATCCTCCAATTTAATGGACCATTCCTTCGGATTTGATCCTACGGTTTTCTCTAGAATACGTTTTAAAGCTCGGTTGGTATTTTCAACTTGTCCACTTGTTTGTGGATGATATGCGGTGGAGATTTTATGAGTTACTCCATATCTTTTAAGAACTTTCTCACGTTGATTATTACAGAAATGAGTACCCCGATCACTTATTAAAGCTTTCGGTGTTCCAAACCTTGCAAAAATACGTTTTAAAAAGTTGACTACAACTCGTGCATCGTTAGTTGGGAGAGCTTGTGCTTCCGCCCATTTAGATACATAATCAATGGCTACGAGTATATATAGATTATTATGAGATTTTGGAAATGGACCCATAAAGTCAATACCCCAAATGTCAAATACTTCACATACTTGTATGACATTTTGTGGCATTTCATCACGTTGACTTATTTTTCCGACCCTTTGACAAGCATCACAGGATTTGCAAAGAAGGTGTGCGTCTTTGTAAATTGTAGGCCAATAGAATCCAGCATCATAAACTTTTCTTGCTGTTAGTTGAGGCCCATAATGCCCTCCTGTTGGTCCTGTGTGACAATGGTTTAAAATTTTACTAGCTTCATCTCCAAATACACATCGGCGTATTATTCCATCGGGACAACTTTTAAACAGATGTGGATCTTCCCAAAAATAGTGTTTTATATCACTGAAGAATTTCTTTCGTTTTTGGTACGATAATCCTTTTTCAAGGAATCCACAAACTAAGTAGTTTGCATAGTCTGCAAACCATGGAATTTCTTTATAATCTATCTTCAATAGATATTCATCAGGAAAGTTGTCTTGTATGGCCGATTCATTTAGAACTTCTAATTCGGGATTTTCAAGACGAGAAAGATGATCAGCGGCGAGATTTTCTGCTCCTCTTTTATCTCGGATTTCAATATCAAACTCTTGTAAGAGTAAGATCCAACGGATTAATCTTGGTTTAGCATCTTGTTTTGAAAATAGGTATCTAAGAGCAGAATGGTCGGTATAGACCACCGTTTTTGCTAGTACGAGATATGATCGAAATTTGTCAAAAGCAAAGACAATAGCAAGGAGTTCTTTTTCAGTAGTTGTATAGTTTGTTTGTGCTCCTTGTAACGTCTTACTAGCATAATATATAGGTTGAAATCGTTTTTCAATCCTTTGTCCTAAAACGGCTCCCATTGCAAAATCACTTGCATCGCACATTAGTTCAAATGGTAGATTCCAATTTGGTGTTATCATGATCGGCGCATTAGTAAGTTTTTCTTTAAGAATATTAAAAGATTTGATACACTCATCTGAAAAGATGAATGGAGCATCCTTTTCTAGGAGTTTATTCATAGGAGTGGCAATTTTAGAAAAATCTTTTATGAAACGTCGGTAAAAACCGGCATGCCCTAGAAAACTCCTAACTCCTCTAACATTGGTGGGATGTGGAAGTTTAGCAATTACATCTACTTTAGCTCTATCCACTTCAATTCCTTCTTTTGAAATTTTATGTCCAAGAACGATGCCTTCTTTAATCATGAAATGGCATTTCTCCCAATTAAGTACTAGATTTGATTTTTCGCATCTAATAAGCATTCGTTCAAGATTAACTAGACATGATTCAAATGTATCACCGAAGACTGAAAAGTCATCCATGAATACTTCCATGCATTCTTCTATCATGTCGTGGAAAATCGCCATCATACACCTTTGAAAGGTTGCAGGGGCGTTGCAAAGTCCAAATGGCATGCGTTTGTAAGCAAAAGTACCATAAGGGCACGTGAATGTTGTTTTCTCTTGGTCTTCGGGTGCTATTGGAATTTGAAAATATCCGGAAAATCCATCTAGAAAACAATAGTAACTATTTCCGGCTAATCTTTCCAACATTTGATCTATGAAAGGTAAGGGAAAGTGATCTTTTCTGGTGGCTTCATTTAATTTTCTATAATCAATACACACACGCCATCCTGTTACAGTCCTAGTAGGAATAAGCTCATTTTTCTCATTTGTAATGACAGTCATGCCACCCTTCTTAGGTACGCATTGAACTGGGCTTACCCATGGACTATCAGAGATTGGATAAATTAAACCTGCATCTAGCAGTTTAATAATCTCTTTCTTAACTACATCTTGCATATTAGGATTTAGTCTTCGTTGGCGTTGCACATACGTTTTATGACCTTCTTCCATAAGGATATTATGTGTGCAATACGAAGGACTTATTCCTTTAATATCATGAATCTTCCATGCAATGGCTGGTTTATGGGCTTTCAACACAGAAATGAGTTGTGATTTCTCATTTTTAGTAAGAGAAGACGATATTATTACAGGTAATTCAGATTCACCATGTAAATAAGCGTATTCCAAATGGTTTGGAAGTGGCTTTAACTCTAATTTCGGAGGTTCTTCTATCGATGATTTATATCGATATCTGTCTTCTTCTTTTAGCATTTGAATTTCTTCTGTTTTTGGTTCATATCCATTAGCTATAAGTGTAGCTAACATTTCAGCTTCATCAATTGGTTCATTACCTTCTCCTAAAGAACATTCTCCTGTTCCTTGTAATTCTGGAAATTCTTCTAATAATTCTGCATGTGCATCTATAGTTTGAATCTAATAACATGTATCATCTGCAGATTGTGGTTGTTGCATTGCTCTATCAACTGAAAAGGTAACACTCTCATCCTCTATACTTAGGGTCAATTTCTTACCGAACACATCTATCATTGCTTTAGCCGTGTTTAAGAATGGTCTTCCTAATATGAGAGGAACTTGAGAATCTTCTTCCATGTCCAAAACAACAAAATCTACTGGAAATACTAAAGTACCAACTTTAACTAGCATGTTCTCCATTATCCCTCTAGGATATTTTATTGATCTATCGGCTAGTTGTATGCTTATTCTGGTTGGTTTCAATTCTCCAAGGTATAGTTTAGCGTATAGTGAATATGGCATTAAATTTATACTAGCACCTAAGTCTGCCAATGCTTCTATTGAACTAAGACTACCCAGAAAACATGGAATTGTGAAACTTCCTGGATCAGATAGTTTTTCTGGTATCTTATTCAACAGCACTGCTGAACAATTAGCATTCATAGTAACAGCCGAGAGTTCTTCCATTTTCTTTCTATTTGAGATTAGATCTTTCAAGAATTTAGCATATCTAGGCATTCCTGAAATCACATCAATGAAAGGAAGATTTACATTTATCTGTTTAAACATATCCAAGAATTTGGATTGCTCGGCTTCAAGTTTCTCTTTCTTCATTTTACTCGGGTAAGGAAGTGGTGGTTGGTATGGTTTAACATAAGGTTTATCCTTAGTTGTGTTATCTTCATTAACCTTTTCAACTACCGGTTCTTTTTCCTTATCTTGATCAGGTTGTGGTTCTTGTGGAGTAGGAATAGCTTCATCAGAAGTTACAGGTATTTCAGGTGGTTTAAATGTTGTACCACTTCTTGTGGTAATGGCTTTAGCTGTTTCATTCCGGGGGTTAGCATTTGTATCACTAGGTAAACTTCCCGGTTTTCTTTCACCTATTAACCTTGCTAGGTTACTCACTTCTTGTTCTAGATTTTGAATAGAAGCTTATTGATTTCTAAATGCTTGAGCATTTTGTTCATTGGTTTGTTTTTGAGATGTGAAAAACTGCGTTTGAGTTTCAACTAGCTTTGTTATCATATCTTCTAAATTCGGCTTTTTATCATCGGTTTGTTGTGGTGGTTTGTTTTGAAAATTAGGTCTTTGCTGATTGTAAGTATTATTGGATACTTGTTGATTGCTAGGACCTTGTTGGTTGTTGTATGGAATATTTCTGTTATAATTCTGGTTTTGATTGTAAATCGGTCTTGGCGGTTGATAATTATTCTGATAATTATTTCCAGGCCTTTGGTTTATGTATGAAATATTCTCTCTTTGTTCCATTGTTAATTCAATACTGAGACAATCTTTTGTCAAATGTGGTCCTCCACACTGCTCACAACTAATTCGTATTGAGTGAATATCTTTAGTCATCTTTTCCATTCGTCTCTCGACAGCATCTATCTTTGCGGCAATGGAATCTAAGTCATGGCTAGAATCGGCTCTAGCTGCTTTAGATGATCTAACGATGTCTTTTTCTTGGTGCCACTCATGTGAGTGGGAAGCAGTGTTATCAATAATTTTGTAAGCATCAGTTTCGGTTTTCTTCATAATAGAACCACCAGCTGCTATATCTATGTCTTTCCTTGTAGTGATGTCGCATCCTTGGTAGAATATTTGTACTATTTGACAGGTGTCTAAACCATGTTGCGGACATCCTCTTAACAACTTTCCATATCTTGTCCACGCCTCATATAGAGTTTCATTTGGTTTCTGTGTGAACGTAACAATTTCTGCTTGAAGTCTTACGGCTTTAGATGCAGGAAAGAATTGTTTAAGAAATTTTTCAACTAAAACATCCCATGTATCGATCGCCCCTTCAGGTAACGATTCCAACCAATCTTTGGCTTCTCCCTTTAAAGTCCAGGGAAATAACATGAGATATATCTGTTCATCCTCCACTTCTCGGATTTTAAATAGTGTGCAGATCCTATTAAAGGTACGTAGATGTTCATTTGGATCTTCCTTCGGTGCACCACTAAATTGGCATTGATTAGTCACCATGTATAGAATTTGTCCTTTAATTTCATAATCTGGCGCATTAATGTCTGGATGAGTAATTGCGTGACCTTGGCCAGTGCGTTTAGCTCTCATTCGGTCTTCCATACTTAAAGGTTCCAGATTCTCCATAATTGAATTTGTTGAATCGGAATCACTAGAGGATTCTGATTTAATGGTTCGTTCCTCAACAATCTCTGTTTGAATGATTGGTGGTTCCGGAGGAAAGTTTAGTGGTTCAGGATCTACAAACCGTTCCTGAATATTCTCCGGATTCTCAATTGTGAGGTCGGGTTCAAAAAATGGATTATCGGAAATTTGAACTGAAGTACTTGGTCGACTGGATGACGATTCTAAAGAAAAATCAACGGCGGTTATATTTGCTAAATGTCTTGATCTAGTTACAGGTGGTGAACGTACAAAAGGTGGTGAACGTCTTGCTCGGTGCATTCACTGAATATCCTATTAGTTTTTAAAAGGAAAGAAAAATTATAATAAGTTATCCAATTAATAGACTTTTCTGATTTTGCCCACGTTTCGAATAGCCAAAAGATGCAGCAGAGGGGCAGGATTCGTTTGGTCTCAATATAATTGAGGACTGTTTGGCTCCAATAACCCGGTCCACGTACAAATCCAACTATTACTACGAACCAGAAAATTTTGATGTCTATCAATTTAACCACTTAAAATAAATTTTCGTAATTTTAAGAAATTTAGATAAGAAGTAGAATAAAAATCTATGTCCTAAAACTAGAATAGCGAGAAATAAGAAAGAAAAAGAGTTCGTCGAAAAAGGTCGAAAAAGAAAAATGGTTGAAAAATAAAAGGTGACGGAAAAATAAAAGAAACTTATAAAAATTAAAAATACTTGACTAATCTGTAGTGACCCAAACTTTTCCATGTTTATATATATTAATTGAGATTGATATTTACATGATTAAATGTTTCCAACATATTAAGCAATCAAACTTGTTAAGACTTGATTAATTGAAATAGGTTTCATATAGACAATTGACTACCCAAGTTGACCGGTGATTCACGAACGTTAAAACTTGTAAAAACTATATGATGACATATATATGGTTATATATATAGTTAACATGATATTATGATAAGTAAACATATCATTAAGTATATTAACAATGAACTACATATGTAAAAACAAGACTACTAACTTAATGATTTTGAAACGAGACATATATGTAACGATTATCGTTGTAACGACATTTAATGTATATATATCATATTAAGATATATTCGTACATCATAATATCATGATAATATAATAATTTAAAATCTCTTTTGATATTATAAACATTGGGTTAACAACATTTAACAAGATCGTTAACCTAAAAGTTTCAAAACAACATTTACATGTAACGACTAACGATGACTTAACGACTCAGTTAAAATGTATATACATGTAGTGTTTTAATATGTATTCATACACTTTTGAAAGACTTCAAGACACTTATCAAAATACTTCTACTTAACAAAAATGCTTACAATTACATCCTCGTTTAGTTTCATCAACAATTCTACTCGTATGCACCCGTATTCGTACTCGTACAATACACAGCTTTTAGATGTATGTACTATTGGTATATACACTCCAATGATCAGCTCTTAGCAGCCCATGTGAGTCACCTAACACATGTGGGAACCATCATTTGGCAACTAGCATGAAATATCTCATAAAATTACAAAAATATGAGTAATCATTCATGACTTATTTACATGAAAACAAAATTACATATCCTTTATATCTAATCCATACACCAACGACCAAAAACACCTACAAACACTTTCATTCTTCAATTTTCTTCATCTAATTGATCTCTCTCAAGTTCTATCTTCAAGTTCTAAGTGTTCTTCATAAATTCCAAAAGTTCTAGTTACATAAAATCAAGAATACTTTCAAGTTTGCTAGCTCACTTCCAATCTTGTAAGGTGATCATCCAACCTCAAGAAATCCTTGTTTCTTACAGTAGGTTATCATTCTAATACAAGGTAATAATCATATTCAAACTTTGGTTCAATTTCTATAACTATAACAATCTTATTTCAAGTGATGATCTTACTTGAACTTGTTTTCGTGTCATGATTCTGCTTCAAGAACTTCAAGCCATCCAAGGATCCATTGAAGCTAGATCCATTTTTTCTCTTTTCCAGTAGGTTTATCCAAGGAACTTAAGGTAGTAATGATGTTCATAACATCATTCGATTCATACATATAAAGCTATCTTATTCGAAGGTTTAAACTTGTAATCACTAGAACATAGTTTAGTTAATTCTAAACTTGTTCGCAAACAAAAGTTAATCCTTCTAACTTGACTTTTAAAATCAACTAAACACATGTTCTATATCTATATGATATGCTAACTTAATGATTTAAAACCTGGAAACACGAAAAACACCGTAAAACCGGATTTACGCTGTCGTAGTAACACCGCGGGCTGTTTTGGGTTAGTTAATTAAAAACTATGATAAACTTTGATTTTAAAGTTGTTATTCTGAGACTATGATTAAACTTATTTTTCCGACTATGAACATGAAACTATATCCAAAAATTATGATTAAACTCAAAGTGGAAGTATGTTTTCTAAAATGGTCATCTAGACGTCGTTCTTTCGACTGAAATGACTACCTTTACAAAAACGACTTGTAACTTATTTTTCCGACTATAAACCTATACTTTTCTGTTTAGATTCATAAAATAGAGTTCAATATGAAACCATAGCAATTTGATTCACTCAAAACGGATTTAAAATGAAGAAGTTATGGGTAAAACAAGATTGGATAATTTTTCTCATTTTAGCTACGTGAAAATTGGTAACAAATCTATTCCAACCATAACTTAATCAACTTGTATTGTATATTATGTAATCTTGAGATACCATAGACACGTATACAATGTTTCGACCTATCATGTCGACACATCTATATATATTTCGGAACAACCATAGACACTCTATATGTGAATGTTGGAGTTAGCTATACAGGGTTGAGGTTGATTCCAAAATATATATAGTTTGAGTTGTGATCAATACTGAGATACGTATACACTGGGTCGTGGATTGATTCAAGATAATATTTATCGATTTATTTCTGTACATCTAACTGTGGACAACTAGTTGTAGGTTACTAACGAGGACAGCTGACTTAATAAACTTAAAACATCAAAATATATTAAAAGTGTTGTAAATATATTTTGAACATACTTTGATATATATGTATATATTGTTATAGGTTCGTGAATCAACCAGTGGCCAAGTCTTACTTCCCGGCGAAGTAAAAATCTGTGAAAGTGAGTTATAGTCCCACTTTTAAAATCTAATATTTTTGGGATGAGAATACATGCAGGTTTTATAAATGATTTACAAAATAGACACAAGTACGTGAAACTACATTCTATGGTTGAATTATCGAAATCGAATATGCCCCTTTTTATTAAGTCTGGTAATCTATGAATTAGGGAACAGACACCCTAATTGACGCGAATCCTAAAGATAGATCTATTGGGCCTAACAAACCCCATCCAAAGTACCGGATGCTTTAGTACTTCGAAATTTATATCATATCCGAAGGGTGTCCCGGAATGATGGGGATATTCTTATATATGCATCTTGTTAATGTCGGTTACCAGGTGTTCACCATATGAATGATTTTTATCTCTATGTATGGGATGTATATTGAAATATGAAATCTTGTGGTCTATTATTATGATTTGATATATATAGGTTAAACCTATAACTCACCAACATTTTTGTTGACGTTTTAAGCAAGTTTATTCTCAGGTGATTATTAAGAGCTTCCGCTGTCGCATACTTAAATAAGGACGAGATTTGGAGTCCATGCTTGTATGATATTGTGTAAAAACTGCATTCAAGAAACTTATTTTATTGTAACATATTTGTATTGTAAACCATTATGTAATGGTCATGTGTAAATAGGTTATTTTAGATTATCATTATTTGATAATCTACGTAAAGCTTTTTAAACCTTTATTGATGAAATAAAGGTTATGGTTTGTTTTAAAAATGAATGCAGTCTTTGAAAAACGTCTCATATAGAGGTCAAAACCTCGCAACGAAATCAATTAATATGGAACGTTTTTAGTCAATAAGAACGGGACATTTCATAATCTAACCTTATTACTACAACTAACTTAAAATTATAATCGCAAATTGAGATAACTAGTTGGAATGATAATTGGTACATAGTAAAAGGTGTCTAAAAATATTAAAGCTTACAGGAAAAACTATATCCCAAATGGAAATAACTTAAAAAGAAACTAAAACTTAAAAAGGCGTCGCAAAATTCTAAAGCACCTAAATCTTAGTCTAAATAAAAAGCACTTAAGGGATTTTACGGCAAAGCCTAAAAATCTAGAAGTAAAAATAACTATGGCAAAAACTGAGTTCAAAACTAAAAACTAGCTAAAAATACAAATATTACGCTAAAACGATTAAAAAGGGACAAAATATAAAAATATACAAAAAGTTGTAAAAAGTACAATTTTTATAAAAATATTATTTTTATATTATTTATTTATTAAAACTATTAATTTTACAATTTAATTAAACTTAATAAACTAAAATATAAATTAAATAAAACTTAAATTAAAATAAAACTAATTATAATAATAATAATAATTAGGGTTAATAATAATTATAATTAATAATAATCCGTAATAAATGCAGTTTAGGGTTTCTGTCGGTGTCAGAGAAACTCCGCGAGTCGCGGTATTTAAAGCATCAAACCCCGCGAGTCGCGGGGTTCCAAAATTCAACCCTGGAGCAGTTTGAAATTTTATGCGTTTTTCTTTTTTTTTTTTTATATTTTTAATTTCTGTTTTTAATTTTCTGTTTTAATAAAAGTATTTATATAATAAAAACTTATATCTAAAAACTAAAATAGAAATATTTTATAATTTTATAAATAAAAATCTTAAAACTAGAATTATATATATATATTTTTTTCGGTTTTTGATTTTATGTTTTAAATAAAAACAAAATACTTAAATAAAACTTATATTTTTAGAAAATTAAAATAAAGAAACTTTCTAAAACTTAAATATTTAACAAACTTTCTTAGATTACCAGACTTAATAAAAAGGGGCATATTCGATTTCGATAATTCAACCATAGAATGTAGTTTCACGTACTTGTGTCTATTTTGTAAATCATTTATAAAACCTGCATGTATTCTCATCCCAAAAATATTAGATTTTAAAAGTGGGACTATAACTCACTTTCATAGATTTTTACTTCGTCGGGAAGTAAGACTTGGCCACTGGTTAATTCACGAACCTATAACAATATATACATATATATCAAAGTATGTTCAAAATATATTTACAACACTTTTAATATATTTTGATGTCATAAGTTTATTAAGTCAGCTGTCCTCGTTAGTAACCTACAACTAGTTGTCCACAGTTAGATGTACAGAAATAAATCGATAAATATTATCTTGAATCAATCCACGACCCAGTGTATACGTATCTCAGTATTGATCACAACTCAAACTATATATATTTTGGAATCAACCTCAACCCTGTATAGCTAACTCCAACATTCACATATAGAGTGTCTATGGTTGTTCCGAAATATATATAGATGTGTCGACATGATAGGTCGAAACATTGTATACGTGTCTATGGTGTAGTGACCCTAACTTTTCCATGTTTATATATATTAATTGAGATTGATATTTACATGATTAAATGTTTCCAACATGTTAAGCAATCAAACTTGTTAAGACTTGATTAATTGAAATATGTTTCATATAGACAATTGACCACCCAAGTTGACCGGCGATTCACGAACGTTAAAACTTGTAAAAACGACATGACGATATATATATGGATATACATATGGTTAGCATGAGATTATGATAAGTAATTATCTCTATAAGTATATTAACAATGAGTTATATACATATAAACAAGAGTACTAACTTAAGGATTTCGAAACGAGACATATGTAGTGACCCGAACTTTTCCATGTTTATATATATTAATTGAGATTGATATTTACATGATTAAATGTTTCCAACATGTTAAGCAATCAAACTTGTTAAGACTTGATTAATTGAAATAGGTTTCATATAGACAATTGACCACCCAAGTTGACCGGTGATTCACGAACGTTAAAACTTGTAAAAAAACTATATGATGACATATATATGGTTATATATATAGTTAACATGATATTATGATAAGTAAACATATCATTAATTATATTAACAATGAACTACATATGTAAAAACAAGACTACTAACTTAATGATTTTGAAACGAGACATATATGTAACGTTTATCGTTGTAACGACATTTAATGTATATATATCATATTAAGAGATATTCGTACTGTTGGGATTTAACAAGTTCCATTATACTTAAAACCATTTAAGAATCAATTAAAAGCGGAAGCATGTTAATTACCAATTTTAGACTTGTTAAACTTTAACCAATTAAAGTTAAATCCCAATTAGGATCAAGTTGTGATATATACTTACAAACTACAAGCAAGTAAAGAGATTATACCTTCTCCAAGCTATGTAGTTGATGATGAAGATGATGATGAAGAATAGAGCTTCAAATGGATGAAACCTCAAGTAGTTATACCCCAAACTTGTGCACCAACACCTTAGCTTTGGTTAGGATTTGTTTACACTTGAAAAATAAGCTTGCAAAAAGAAAATTGAACCTTCAAACCCCTTTGAAAATTTCGGCCAGCTCAAGGATATGTGAGCAGAATTTTTTTTTTTGCTTTTTATGTGTATTTTGCAAGTGTGTCTTGAATGAGTCAAGCCTTGCATACATATGGAAAATGGACTTGTAATTGACCAAGAAAGAATCTTTAGCACTCTTGCTCACAACTCCAAGGCCACTAGTCCATTAGTTTAATAAAATAAGTTTTATAAAACTTGTATTTTATAAAACTAATTTTTATAAAACTTCCATATAATTATTATGTACATTTTATTTATAAAACCAATTTTATGTAAAATGTATCATAATAAAATTAATTATTTAGCCTATAAATAATTAAATTCATATTATATAAATTATTCCATAATTTATATACACATCAAATAATATTTAAGAAAACCATTTTTCTTAAAGTTCAAGCGTCGCGTATTTAATCAACGAACCAATCGTCAAGATCAAATACGAATCAGGTGTCGGTAAGTTTGTTATTGGGTATGACCCGACTTGGATCATAACACATTAGCCACATTAATTTAATACGTCTCTCGGGCATACGAAATACCTTCAATCTCCCACTTGCACGAGAAACATAAGAAATTAATGCAAGTGATGGATACAGCCTAACACACCGTCCATCACCCCTAATATGTTATGACTTTGTGCCATTCAATAACATCATCCCTTTCGAGTTCCCATCTCGAATATGATTTATGTAGGTGAATCTTTCATTATATCCTTTCGTCCTAGATGTCATGTTAAATCCAAGAGATACAGAGTGATCACTCTCTTATAGATTTAACTTTTCAGGCCTTAGACATCTGACTCTCAACGAATAAGAGGGACAAATTCCATCTTGACTACATACGTCCTAGATATACACTTTGTAATATACCTGAGTTCTTCCTTATGTACTATCATGTTTCAGAATAGCGAAGGAAAGAATCAAGGCACAGTACTTGGTGAATATCCGAACCCAATATGTATCTCAGGTCAGAGGATACAATGATATTCGCCTTTACTCAAGATTACATGTGATCAACCACAAAGGCTCTATACAGTAATTCTTGAGAGCGGGTCTTCCAATATTTGTTTCCCACAAATATCTATGAACCTTGGTTGCAACCTTGCCCCACATTCAACCTATGAATGTATACCAATCCGAGTTCATAATAGTCTAAACCTCACACTTGTTCCCACAAATGTGATCAACTACGGAATTTAGAATAATAGTTTATTCATGGATGAAATATGCTAAATTGGAACATGACTCATAATTAAATTAATACCATAATTATATTAATGAGTTTGAACTAATTCGTTCCGTTACAATACATAAAGTAGATCAATTCCAATCACTAGAATATCGAAGCCCTAACGCACAAACATGTCCCTCATGTTTTTGCCCATGTAAAAGCTTCGTGAGTGGATCCGCAACATTATGATCTGTGTGAACTTTGTGAATACATATCTTTCCCTTTTCAACCTCATCCCTGATGTAGTTGAATCTCCGCTCAATGTGACGAGTCTTTTGATGAGCACGAGGTTCCTTGATTTGAGCAATCGCACCCTCGTTGTCACAAAAGATCTCAAGAGGGTCCTGAATGGAAGGGACCACTCCTAAGTCGTCGATGAATTTCTTCATCCATGCAGCTTCCTGAGCTGCCAGTGAGGCGGCAATGTACTCCGACTCTGTAGTGGATAACGCAACAACCTCCTGTTTCGAACTCTTCCAAGAGACCGCACCACCATTTAACATGAAGACATAACCGGATTGTGATCGAGAGTCATCTCGATCAGTTTGGAAACTCGCGTCCACGTAACCTTTTACGGCGAGTTCCTCCTCACCAGACCCATATATTAGAAACATATCCTTAGTTCTCCTAAGGTATTTCAATATACTTTTAACAGCAATCCAATGACTGTTTCCTGGGTTATTCTGGTATCTACTTGTCAAGCTAAGAGCGCATGACACATCCGGTCTAGTACATATCATCGCATACATGATAGACCCAATAGCAGATGCGTATGGGACTTTCTTCATTCTCTCTTGTTCATCTTTCGTGGTAGGACACTGAGATGAATTGAGAACGGTTCCTCTTTGAATAGGTACCAAACCTTTCTTAGAGTTTTCCATCTTGAACCTTTTCAAGATTTTATCAATGTATGTACTTTGACTTAAACCTATCAATCTCTTGGATCTATTCCTATAGATCCCTATCCCCAATATGTATTGTGCGTCTCCAAGATCCTTAATGGAGAAGCAACTCTTTAGCCAAGTTTTGACTCCTTGCATTGTGGTAATATCATTCCCAAATAATAATATATCATCCACATATAGCACAAGGAACATTATAGAGCTCCCACTAGCCTTCTTGTACACACAAGCTTCATCACCATTTTTAATGAAGCCAAATTTCTTTGCCTCTTCATTAAAGCGATGATTCCACATTCTCGATGCTTGCTTCAATCCGTAGATTGACTTCTTTAACTTGCATACCTTCTTAGGATTTTTCGGATCAACAAAACCTTCGGGCTGTACCATATAGACATCTTCCTCAAGATATCCATTTAGGAAAGCGGTTTTGACATCCATTTGCCATATTTCATAGTCATAGTGAGCAGCAATTGCAAATAATATCCTAATAGACTTTAGCATTGCCATTGGCGAGAAAGTTTCATCATAGTCAACCCCTTGAGTTTGAGTGAAACCCTTTGCTACAAGTCTAGCTTTGTATGTATCCAAGTTTCCATGTATGTCGGTTTTCATCTTGAAAAGCCACTTGCAATCAACTAGCTTAAAGCTAGGAGGTTGCTCAACAAGTTCCCAAACTTGGTTTTCATACATGGATTGCATCTCGGCGTTCATGGCTTCCTGCCATTTATCTTTATCAATCCTTGATAAAGCATCTTTGTAGTTTGTCGGTTCATCCAAATCAACCGTATAGCAACCATCCACGAGAAACCCATATCTCTCGGGAGGATTACTAATCCTACTAGATCTTCGAACGTCTTGTGTACCTTGATCATCCACTTGATCATTTTCAACATTTTCATGTTGAGTGCTAGTATCAACCAATTGTGTATCATCTATTTGATCTTGAACCTCTTCAAAATCTATCTTCCTTTCACTATTTCCTTCCATTAGGAATTTAGTTTCAAGGAATTCCGCCTTTCGAGCAACAAATACATTTTGCTCGGTCGGATCATAGAAATAGTATCCCATATCATCCTTGGGATATCCTATGAAGATACACTTCGTGGATCGAGCATGCAACTTATTAGCATTATAGCGCTTTGGATAAGCTTCACATCCCCATACTTTTAAGTATGATAGAGATGGAGGTTTTCCAAACCACATCTCATGAGGAGTTCGTTCCACCTTCTTGGTTGGGGCCATATTTAAAATACGAGCCGCGGAGCTTAGACAATAACCCCAAAATGATAGAGGCAACGAGCTTCTTGCCATCATAGATCGAACCATATCCATTAGGGTTCGGTTCCTCCTTTCGGAAACTCCATTGAGTTGGGGTGTTCCGGGTGGAGTAAGTTGTGAGATAATCCCACAACTCCTAAGATGATCTTGGAAGGCATCGCTTAGGTATTCACCTCCTCTATCGGTACGTAGTACCTTAATTGTCTTATTGAGTTGATTTTGTACTTCGTTTTGATATTCTTTGAATGCTTCAAACGTTTCGTCCTTGTGTCTTAGTAAGTAGACATATCCGAAACGACTAAAGCCATCAATGAAAGTAACAAAGTATCTTTCACCTTTCCTAGTCATGGGTTTAAAGGGTCCACATACATCCGAATGTATTAATCCCAATAAATCTTTAGCCCTTTCATAGGTCCCTTTGAAAGGTGCTTTAGTCATCTTGCCTTGTAAACAAGATTCACATACTTCAAACGAATCCATTTCATTTGATTTCAAAAGTCCATTCTTTTGAAGTGTATGTATTCGGTTCTTGTTTATGTGACCAAGGCGACAATGCCATAAGTAGGAATCACTCAAATCCCTTTTGAGTTTCTTGGTGCTTGTATGGTACATTGAGCTACTAGATGATGTGTCATCATGAACCAATTCATAAATTCCATTTGAAGGCGAAGCCTTGAAATAGAATACATTATCTTTAGAAACATGAATATCATCATCAATAAAATTAACAACGTAACCACATTGTTTTAAGCGAGAAATAGAAATAATGTTTCTACACAAATCCGGAGCATACAAAACATTTTCTAAAATAAGTTCCAATCCGCTTGGAAGCTTCAAAATAAAATCTCCTTGAGCTTTAACATGCACCTTTGCACCATTGCCCATATAGAGACTTGATGTTCCCGCCTTATGATCACTTCTTTTGAACCCCTGCAAAGAATTGCAAATATGAGTTCCACATCCAGTGTCTAATACCCATGTATTAGAAGAAGTAATACTAAGCTCTATATATACCATATATATATTACCTGAGGTTTGCCCTGCATCCCTCTTGTCCTTCAACTCCTTAAGGTAGACCGGACAGTTTCGTTTCCAATGACCCATCTCACCGCAACCGAAACATGGGTCTTCCTTGGGGTTTGCCTTCTCGGCTACCTTTTGCTTCTTAGCCTTGTTGATGGTTGGGGTAACCATCTTCCCCTTCCCTTTGCCTTTATGGGCGGGTCCTTTTCTCTTAGCCACCTTAGGCTTAGAGGTGTTACCACCTTGATCGATTGCTAACACAGGTAAAGCCCTTTTACCCATGCTAGTTTCCGCCGTTCTAAGCATACCGTGGAGCTCACCTATGCTCTTATCCATCCCATTCATATTGTAATTAATTACAAATTGATCAAACCTTTTTGATAGGGAGTTAAGGATAAGATCGGTGGCTAACTCATTAGATATGTTTAGGTTAAGACGGTTAGCACGATCGATAAGGCTTTTCATCTTAAGTACATAAGATGAAACCGATTGGGTATCGTCCATACGACAAGCATGTAGCGCCCGAACCGTTTCAAAGCGCTCGACACGCGCTTGTTGAAGGAACATCTCCTTCAATTGCGTTATCATGTCGTATGCACTATGGTGCTCGAAATCCTTTTGGAGTTCGGGTATCATAGTCCCAAGCATTAAGCATGAGACTTGAAGGGAGTCGTGGCAATACTTATCGTAAGAGGCCATTGCCTCCACATCATTCTCATCCGGTTGATCGGGAATGGGGTCCTCAAGTACATACGCTTTATCCTCTTGTTTGAGGACAATCCGAAGATTGCGGAACCAATCCATAAAGTTGGTATGGTTGAGTTTGTCTTTCTCGAGGAGAGACCGTAACGATAGGTTGTTCATGTTAAGTGGTGCGTTTGGAATGTTGTTGTTGTTATTGGCGGCCATCTACAAAATTAACAAAGTTCGTTTAAGTATCGATTTTAATTTAACATTCAATACCCTTTAAATCAAATTGAATTATTAAATTCTAGAATCCAACGGTAAACCAAATTTCGGTTAGGTGACCTTTATCCCGTAATTTGATTTAGCTAGGTAGTCAATAAATGACAATTGCAATCCATTTACAACTTCTAGAGTATGGGATCATGCACTCCTTTTGCATGGCATATTTATCCCATCAACGCCTATTTGTTCCTCATGCTTCGGTGACCCTAAGTTCATGATTCCTAAATCAAGTCGTCCTACTTGTGTAAACATGTAGACTTAACATACAAGTGGTTAGGTGACCTTTATCCCACATGTATGCGAAGTGTACTTTATTCATATTAGTTCACTCATGACGGTTAGGTGACCTTTATCCCATCAAAAGATTCCTAATATGTCTAAGTGTTTCCACAAAAGGATGGCGTTTAACTTGTTTACCTTGTTTTAGTTAAGGGATTTTAAGTTTTCATAAATTCTAGTTTAAGAAAACATTTGCCATACACCAACATGCATTTGGTGTATAGTTCATTATGAAAAGCCAATTTCATGTCTATAAACCATTTTATATATATGATCCTAATCATGATCTTAATAACCGTTTATTAATGTCCTTTTAGCCATTTTTAATTTAACCATTTAAATTGACGTTTTGCATGTCGTAAATTAATGTATAATTTAACCAATTAAATTGCCATTTTGCTTGTTGTTAACTTGTGTGATTAACTTGTAGCATACAACCATACAATCCACAATCATACAATAAACAACCATGCATGCAAAACAAATATGTTCACAATCAAGCCATTTTGGTAGACATTTGTTTAGCCGAAAACAAATGCCACCGGATAAGGGGTAATTACACAAAGTAGGAGATTTCAAATCTCCCACTTAACCTTGCATCCAAATGCTTCTTCATGTGTTCTTCAAGTCTTCATCATTCTTCATCATTTTACAAAATATATCCTAATACATTTTGTCTAAAAAATGAAATTACAACCTAATCTATTTTACATACCAAATATAAAATAAATTACATAACCAAATGAATTATTACATGCCAAATGAATAAATATTATTACAAACCAATTGAATAAATATCAATCAACCATGCATGCAACCAAACACAAGGTCAAGGCTTAGATTGTGAACTTTAACTACATAAGAGATAGGCAATACAGAATCACAAGTGATCGGCAGTACATAATCACAAGTGATCGGCAGTACATAATCACAAGTGATTGGCAGTACAGAATCACAAGTGATCGGCAGTACAGAATCACAAGTGATTGACAGTACAGAATCACAAGTGATCGGCAGTACAGAATGCAGAATCACAAGTGATTTTGGCCAAAATGACAACCACCCAAAACCGAAAATTTTACATTCTACTTCATGCATGTTCATAGAATGCAAAATTATAGTGGGTTTAATAACCATCTCGAAGCATATTTCAACAACTTCGGCTCTAGATACCATTGTTGGGATTTAACAAGTTCCATTATACTTAAAACCATTTAAGAATCAATTAAAAGCGGAAGCATGTTAATTACCAATTTTAGACTTGTTAAACTTTAACCAATTAAAGTTAAATCCCAATTAGGATCAAGTTGTGATATATACTTACAAACTACAAGCAAGTAAAGAGATTATACCTTCTCCAAGCTATGTAGTTGATGATGAAGATGATGATGAAGAATAGAGCTTCAAATGGATGAAACCTCAAGTAGTTATACCCCAAACTTGTGCACCAACACCTTAGCTTTGGTTAGGATTTGTTTACACTTGAAAAATAAGCTTGCAAAAAGAAAATTGAACCTTCAAACCCCTTTGAAAATTTCGGCCAGCTCAAGGATATGTGAGCAGAATTTTTTTTTTTGCTTTTTATGTGTATTTTGCAAGTGTGTCTTGAATGAGTCAAGCCTTGCATACATATGGAAAATGGACTTGTAATTGACCAAGAAAGAATCTTTAGCACTCTTGCTCACAACTCCAAGGCCACTAGTCCATTAGTTTAATAAAATAAGTTTTATAAAACTTGTATTTTATAAAACTAATTTTTATAAAACTTCCATATAATTATTATGTACATTTTATTTATAAAACCAATTTTATGTAAAATGTATCATAATAAAATTAATTATTTAGCCTATAAATAATTAAATTCATATTATATAAATTATTCCATAATTTATATACACATCAAATAATATTTAAGAAAACCATTTTTCTTAAAGTTCAAGCGTCGCGTATTTAATCAACGAACCAATCGTCAAGATCAAATACGAATCAGGTGTCGGTAAGTTTGTTATTGGGTATGACCCGACTTGGATCATAACACATTAGCCACATTAATTTAATACGTCTCTCGGGCATACGAAATACCTTCACGTACATCATAATATCATGATAATATAATAATTTAAAATCTCTTTTGTTATTATAAACATTGGGTTAACAACATTTAACAAGATCGTTAACCTAAAGGTTTCAAAACAACACTTACATGTAACGACTAACGATGACTTAACGACTCAGTTAAAATGTATATACATGTAGTGTTTTAATATGTATTTATACACTTTTGAAAGACTTCAATACACTTATCAAAATACTTCTACTTAACAAAAATGCTTACAATTACATTCTCGTTCAGTTTCATCAACAATTCTACTCGTATGCACCCGTATTCGTACTCGTACAATACACAGCTTTTAGATGTATGTACTATTGGTATATACACTCCAATGATCAGCTCTTAGCAGCCCATGTGAGTCACCTAACACATGTGGGAACCATCATTTGGCAACTAGCATGAAATATCTCATAAGATTACAAAAATATGAGTAATCATTCATGACTTATTTACATGAAAACAAAATTACATATCCTTTATATCTAATCCATACACCAACGACCAAAAACACCTACAAACACTTTCATTCTTCAATTTTCTTCATCTAATTGAACTCTCTCAAGTTCTATCTTCAAGTTCTAAGTGTTCTTCATAAATTCCAAAAGTTCTAGTTTCATAAAATCAAGAATACTTTCAAGTTTGCTAGCTCACTTCCAATCTTGTAAGGTGATCATCCAACCTCAAGAAATCTTTGTTTCTTACAGTAGGTTATCATTCTAATACAAGGTAATAATCATATTCAAACTTTGGTTCAATTTCTATAACTATAACAATCTTATTTCAAGTGATGATCTTACTTGAACTTGTTTTCGTGTCATGATTTTGCTTCAAGAACTTTGAGCCATCCAAGGATCCATTGAAGCTAGATCCATTTTTCTCTTTTCCAGTAGGTTCATCCAAGGAACTTAAGGTAGTAATGATGTTCATAACATCATTCGATTCATACATATAAAGCTATCTTATTCGAAGGTTTAAACTTGTAATCACTAGAACATAGTTTAGTTAATTCTAAACTTGTTCGCAAACAAAAGTTAATCCTTCTAACTTGACTTTTAAAATCAACTAAACACATGTTCTATATCTATATGATATGCTAACTTAATGATTTAAAACCTGGAAACACGAAAAACACCGTAAAACCGGATTTACGCCGTCGTAGTAACACCGCGGGCTGTTTTGGGTTAGTTAATTAAAAACTATGATAAACTTTGATTTTAAAGTTGTTATTCTGAGAAAATGATTTTTATTATGAACATGAAACTATATCCAAAAATTATGATTAAACTCAAAGTGGAAGTATGTTTTCTAAAATGGTCATCTAGACGTCGTTCTTTCGACTGAAATGACTACCTTTACAAAAACGACTTGTAACTTATTTTTCCGACTAGAAACCTATATTTTTTTTTTAGATTCATAAAATAGAGTTCAATATGAAACCATAGCAATTTGATTCACTCAAAACGGATTTAAAATGAAGAAGTTATGGGTAAAACAAGATTGGATAATTTTTCTCATTTTAGCTACGTGAAAATTGGTAACAAATCTATTCCAACCATAACTTAATCAACTTGTATTATATATTATGTAATCTTGAGATACCATAGACACGTATACAATGTTTCGACCTATCATGTCGACACATCTATATATATTTCGGAACAACCATAGACACTCTATATGTGAATGTTGGAGTTAGCTATACAGGGTTGAGGTTGATTCCAAAATATATATAGTTTGAGTTGTGATCAATACTGAGATACGTATACACTGGGTCGTGGATTGATTCAAGATAATATTTATCGATTTATTTCTGTACATCTAACTGTGGACAACTAGTTGTAGGTTACTAACGAGGACAGCTGACTTAATAAACTTAAAACATCAAAATATATTAAAAGTGTTGTAAATATATTTTGAACATACTTTGATATATATGTATATATTGTTATAGGTTCGTGAATCAACCAGTGGCCAAGTCTTACTTCCCGACGAAGTAAAAATCTGTGAAAGTGAGTTATAGTCCCACTTTTAAAATCTAATATTTTTGGGATGAGAATACATGCAGGTTTTATAAATGATTTACAAAATAGACACAAGTACGTGAAACTACATTCTATGGTTGAATTATCGAAATCGAATATGCCCCTTTTTATTAAGTCTGGTAATCTAAGAATTAGGGAACAGACACCCTAATTGACGCGAATCCTAAAGATAGATCTATTGGGCCTAACAAACCCCATCCAAAGTACCGGATGCTTTAGTACTTCGAAATTTATATCATATCCGAAGGGTGTCCCGGAATGATGGGGATATTCTTATATATGCATCTTGTTATTGTCGGTAACCAGGTGTTCACCATATGAATGATTTTTATCTCTATGTATGGGATGTGTATTGAAATATGAAATCTTGTGGTCTATTGTTACGATTTGATATATATAGGTTAAACCTATAACTCACCAACATTTTTGTTGACGTTTAAAGCATGTTTATTCTCAGGTGAATATTAAGAGCTTCCGCTGTTGCATACTAAAATAAGGACAAGATTTGGAGTCCATGTTTGTATGTTATTGTGTAAAAACTGCATTCAAGAAACTGATTTCGATGTAACATATTTGTATTGTAAACCAATATGTAATGGTCGTGTGTAAACAGGATATTTTAGATTATCATTATTTGATAATCTACGTAAAGCTTTTTAAACCTTTATTTATGAAATAAAGGTTATGGTTTGTTTTAAAAATGAATGCAGTCTTTGAAAAACGTCTCATATAGAGGTCAAAACCTCGCAACGAAATCAATTAATATGGAACGTTTTTAATCAATAAGAACGGGACATTTCAGTTGGTATCCGAGCGTTGGTCTTAGAGAACCAGAATTTTTCATTAGTGTGTCTTATCGAGTTTGTTAGGATGCATTAGTGAGTCTGGACTTCGACCGTGTTTACTTGAAAAATGATTGCTTAACAAATTTTGTTGGAAACTATATATTTTTAACATGTGAATATTATGTGATATATTAATCTCTTAACGCGTTTGATATTATGTGATAGATGTCTACCTCTAGAACAAGTCCCATTGACTCACCTAATAATAATGAAGAGTCAAATGTAAATTGGAATGATTCGTGGACTGATTCACAAGTTCCCGAAGAGGAACCGGAAGAAGAGTCGGAACCGGAAGAAGAATCGGAACCGGAAGAAGAATCGGAACCGGATGAAGAAATAGAACCGGTGGGGGAAATAATAAAACGGTTAAGTAAAAGAAAATCCTCAACCAACCGACCAAGGTTAATTATGGTCAATGGTGTTTCCGCCAAGGAAGCAAAATATTGGGAGGATTACCAATTCTCCGATGAATCGGATTCCGACGAGAATTCCGATGATGTTATAGAAATTACCCCAACTGAATTTAAAAAGGCAAAAGAAAATAATAAGGGAAAGGGCATAAAAATAGAGAAATCTAATTCCAACCCCGATGAACTTTATATGTATCGTCAACGCCCGAAGTCCTTAAGTTGTAACAATGACCCGGGAACCTCTAAACCACCAGGTTTTTCTAAACCAATGTGGACAACGACGGCTCGTATTAGGGGAACATCATATATCCCTAGAAACTTGGCAAAACGAACCAAAACCGAAGAAGAAGAAACGAGCGAGTCGGAATAAGATAGTTGTATTCGTGTGGTGTAATATATGTAATATAGTGTTCTTATGCTTTATGATATATGTAAAAATTGCTTGTATTAATAAGTATTTTTTTATGAATCTAACTCTTGTCTATTTTACAGTTTAAAAACACAAAATGGATAGACAACCCAATATTTTAAGAGACCTACCCGGAGACATGATTGATGAAATCTTGTCTAGAGTCGGCCAGAATTCATCGGCACAACTATTTAAGGCGAGATCAGTTTGTAAGACATTCGAAGAACGTTCCAAGAATGTCTTAGTTTATAAGAGACTTTCGTTTGAAAGATGGGGGATATCACATTGGGAAACCCATAAGTTACGATGTGTTTACTTTGACGCATATATTGCGGGGAACCCAAATGCTATTTTACGCAACGGGTTAAGAAATTATTTTGACTCAATATATCCGAATATTGGACTTCATGATTTAGAAAAAGCGGCTAACATGCAACATAAAGAAGCATGTTATGCTTACGGATTAGTAATGTTCGCTTCTCACCAAAGTGAGAACAAGAACATCGGGCTACAACTATTAAACAAAACGTTTCCACAAGTGACGGAGTCGGTAATTGGGGTAAGAAATGAGGTTTTTAGATTATTACGGGACTGTTGGACATTACGTAACCCTCGTCCCTTTGACGACGTTACAACACGCTGTCTTATCAACGGCCATAACGGTTATGTTGCACAAGACCAAGGATGGGAAGTAGTCCTAGTAAAACCAGAATGCATGACTTGTTTCTGGACGTATGAATTACGTGTCTTTATTGCCTTTGCTGAACGACTTATGTACTAGCTAGAATTATCTTCACAACTATCTTGTATCAAAGTTATTGTGTGCTATATTTCATGCTTTACGTAAAATAAGCGGTATTGTAAGTTTGTAAAATATTGTATAAAAGTTTGAACGCGAAATATTATTATAATCAGTTTTTCATATAGAATTGTAGTAGTTGAATTGTATATTAGCTACTAAGTATGAACTTAACGGGTAGGTACTACCCGAATTTAAACTTATAAAACGCTAATATGAAGAAAAAGCTTTTATAAATGAGTTCATATTATGCTACGAAATACTATTAACTACTCTTAATATTCTGTATGATTAACTTGTTCCATTTAACTATTTTGAAGGAAATGGCACCGACTACTCGACACACCGTGAATATGAATGAAGAGGAATTCCGTACTTTTCTAGCTTCAAACATAGCCGCAGTACAGGCTGCGCTACATACCAACAATAACCTTGGATCGAGCAGTACAGGAAATCGTGTAGGATGCACCTACAAAGAATTCACTGCCTGCAAACCTTTAGAATTTGATGGAACCGAAGGACCGATCGGATTGAAACGGTGGACCGAGAAGGTCGAATCGGTGTTTGCCATAAGTAAGTGTACTGAAGAGGACAAAGTAAAGTACGCTACGCATACCTTCACAGGTTCTGCGTTAACATGGTGGAATACCTATCTAGAGCAAGTGGGACAAGACGATGCGTACGCACTACCGTGGTCAGCATTCAAGCACTTGATGAACGAGAAGTACCGTCCCAGAACCGAGGTCAATAAGCTCAAGACAGAACTTAGAGGGTTACGAACCCAAGGATTTGATATTACCACGTACGAAAGACGATTCACAGAATTGTGCCTATTGTGTCCGGGAGCATTCGAAGATGAGGAAGAGAAGATCGACGCGTTTGTGAAAGGATTACCGGAAAGAATCCAAGAAGATATAAGTTCACACGAGCCCGCCTCCATACAACAGGCATGTAGAATGGCTCACAAACTCGTGAACCAAATTGAAGAAAGAATTAAAGAACAGACTGCTGAAGAGGCCAATGTGAAGCAAGTCAAAAGAAAGTGGGAGGAAAACGGTGATAAGAATCACCAATACAACAACATCAACAATTACAACAATAATCGCAACAATTATCCCAACAATCGCAACATCAATCGCAACTACAACAAACGGCCCAACAACAACAACAACAACAACAACAACAACAACAGCAACTACAACAATCATCCCAACAACAATAATAACCGCAACAACAACAACAATCAGAAGCAGCTATGGCAAAGGTGTGAAAAGAATCACTCGGGGTTCTGCACCAAATTTTGCAACAAGTGTAAAAGAAATGGTCATAGCGCGGCGAAGTGTGAGGTCTACGGACCAGGGGTTAATAGAACGAAAGGAACAAATGGTGTCGGAACGAGTAATGGCGGAGCAAGTAGTGTCGGAGCAAGTTATGCCAATGTAGTTTGTTATAAATGTGGAAAACCAGGTCACATTATTAGAAATTGCCCGAACCAGGAGAACACGAATGGACAAGGCCGTGGAAGAATTTTCAATATTAATGCGGCAGAGGCACAGGAAGACCCGGAGCTTGTTACGGGTACGTTTCTTATTGACAATAAATCTGCTTACGTTTTATTTGATTCGGGTGCGGATAGAAGCTATATGAGTAGAGATTTTTGTGCTAAATTAAGTTGTCCATTGACGCCTTTGGATAGTAAATTTTTACTCGAATTAGCAAATGGTAAATTAATTTCAGCAGATAATATATGTCGGAATCGAGAAATTAAACTGGTTAGCGAAACATTTAAGATTGATTTGATACCAGTAGAGTTAGGGAGTTTTGATGTGATAATCGGTATGGACTGGTTGAAAGAAGTGAAAGCGGAGATCGTTTGTTACAAAAATGCAATTCGCATTATACGAGAAAAAGGAAAACCCTTAATGGTGTACGGAGAAAAGGGCAACACGAAGCTACATCTTATTAGTAATTTGAAGGCACAAAAACTAATAAGAAAAGGTTGCTATGCTGTTCTAGCACACGTCGAGAAAGTACAAACTGAAGAAAAGAGCATCAATGATGTTTCCATTGCAAAAGAATTTCCCGATGTATTTCCGAAAGAATTACCGGGATTACCCCCACATCGATCCGTTGAATTTCAAATAGATCTTGTACCAGGAGCTGCACCAATAGCTCGTGCTCCTTACAGACTCGCACCCAGCGAGATGAAAGAACTGCAAAGCCAATTACAAGAACTTTTAGAGCGTGGTTTCATTCGACCAAGCACATCACCGTGGGGAGCTCCTGTTTTGTTTGTCAAGAAGAAAGATGGTACATTCAGGTTGTGTATCGACTACCGAGAGTTGAACAAACTTACCATCAAGAACCGCTACCCACTACCGAGAATCGACGACTTATTTGATCAACTACAAGGCTCGTCTGTTTATTCAAAGATTGACTTACGTTCCGGGTATCATCAAATGCGAGTGAAAGAAGATGATATTCCAAAGACTGCTTTCAGAACACGTTACGGTCATTACGAGTTTATGGTCATGCCGTTTGGTTTAACTAATGCACCAGCTGTGTTCATGGACCTTATGAACCGAGTGTGTGGACCATACCTTGACAAGTTTGTCATTGTTTTCATTGATGACATACTTATTTACTCAAAGAATGACCAAGAACACGGTGAACATTTGAGAAAGGTGTTAGAAGTATTGAGGAAGGAAGAATTGTACGCTAAGTTTTCAAAGTGTGCATTTTGGTTGGAAGAAGTTCAATTCCTCGGTCACATAGTGAACAAAGAAGGTATTAAGGTGGATCCGGCAAAGATAGAAACTGTTGAAAAGTGGGAAACCCCGAAAACTCCGAAACACATACGCCAGTTTTTAGGACTAGCTGGTTACTACAGAAGGTTCATCCAAGAGTTTTCCAGAATAGCAAAACCCTTGACTGCATTAACGCATAAAGGGAAGAAATTTGAATGGAATGATGAACAAGAGAAAGCGTTTCAGTTATTGAAGAAAAAGCTAACTACGGCACCTATATTGTCATTACCTGAAGGGAATGATGATTTTGTGATTTATTGTGACGCATCAAAGCAAGGTCTCGGTTGTGTATTAATGCAACGAACGAAGGTGATTGCTTATGCGTCTAGACAATTGAAGATTCACGAACAAAATTATACGACGCATGATTTGGAATTAGGCGCGGTTGTTTTTCCATTAAAGACTTGGAGGCACTACTTATATGGGGTCAAAAGTATTATATATACCGACCACAAAAGTCTTCAACACATATTTAATCAGAAACAACTGAATATGAGGCAGCGTAGGTGGATTGAATTATTGAATGATTACGATTTTGAGATTCGTTACCACCCGGGGAAGGCAAATGTGGTAGCCGATGCCTTGAGCAGGAAGGATAGAGAACCCATTCGAGTAAAATCTATGAATATAATGATTCATAATAACATTACTACTCAAATAAAGGAGGCGCAACAAGGAGTTTTAAAAGAGGGAAATTTAAAGGATGAAATACCCAAAGGATCGGAGAAGCATCTTAATATTCGGGAAGACGGAACCCGGTATAGGGCTGAAAGGATTTGGGTACCAAAATTTGGAGATATGAGAGAAATGGTACTTAGAGAAGCTCATAAAACCAGATACTCAATACATCCTGGAACGGGGAAGATGTACAAGGATCTCAAGAAACATTTTTGGTGGCCGGGTATGAAAGCCGATGTTGCTAAATACGTAGGAGAATGTTTGACGTGTTCTAAGGTCAAAGCTGAGCATCAGAAACCATCAGGTCTACTTCAACAACCCGAAATCCCAGAATGGAAATGGGAAAACATTACCATGGATTTCATCACTAAATTGCCAAGGACTGCAAGTGGTTTTGATACTATTTGGGTAATAGTTGACCGTCTCACCAAATCAGCACACTTCTTGCCAATAAGAGAAGATGACAAGATGGAGAAGTTAGCACGACTGTATTTGAAGGAAGTCATCTCCAGACATGGAATACCAATCTCTATTATCTCTGATAGGGATGGCAGATTTATTTCAAGATTCTGGCAGACATTACAGCAAGCATTAGGAACTCGTCTAGACATGAGTACTGCCTATCATCCACAAACTGATGGGCAGAGCGAAAGGACGATACAAACGCTTGAAGACATGCTACGAGCATGTGTTATTGATTTCGGAAACAGTTGGGATCGACATCTACCGTTAGCAGAATTTTCCTACAACAACAGCTACCATTCAAGCATTGAGATGGCGCCGTTTGAAGCACTTTATGGTAGAAAGTGCAGGTCTCCGATTTGTTGGAGTGAAGTGGGGGATAGACAGATTACGGGTCCGGAGATTATACAAGAAACTACCGAGAAGATCATCCAAATTCAACAACGGTTGAAAACCGCCCAAAGTCGACAAAAGAGCTACGCTGACATTAAAAGAAAAGATATAGAATTTGAAATTGGAGAGATGGTCATGCTTAAAGTTGCACCTTGGAAAGGCGTTGTTCGATTTGGTAAACGAGGGAAATTAAATCCAAGGTATATTGGACCATTCAAGATTATTGATCGTGTCGGACCAGTAGCTTACCGACTAGAGTTACCTCAACAACTCGCGGCTGTACATAACACTTTCCACGTCTCGAATTTAAAGAAATGTTTTGCTAAAGAAGATCTCACTATTCCGTTAGATGAAATCCAAATCAACGAAAAACTTCAATTCATCGAAGAACCCGTCGAAATAATGGATCGTGAGGTTAAAAGACTTAAGCAAAACAAGATACCAATTGTTAAGGTTCGATGGAATGCTCGTAGAGGACCCGAGTTCACCTGGGAGCGTGAAGATCAGATGAAGAAGAAATACCCGCATCTATTTCCAGAAGATTCGTCAACACCTTCAACAGCTTAAAATTTCGGGACGAAATTTATTTAACGGGTAGGTACTGTAGTGACCCGAACTTTTCCATGTTTATATATATTAATTGAGATTGATATTTACATGATTAAATGTTTCCAACATGTTAAGCAATCAAACTTGTTAAGACTTGATTAATTGAAATAGGTTTCATATAGACAATTGACCACCCAAGTTGACCGGTGATTCACGAACGTTAAAACTTGTAAAAAAACTATATGATGACATATATATGGTTATATATATAGTTAACATGATATTATGATAAGTAAACATATCATTAATTATATTAACAATGAACTACATATGTAAAAACAAGACTACTAACTTAATGATTTTGAAACGAGACATATATGTAACGTTTATCGTTGTAACGACATTTAATGTATATATATCATATTAAGAGATATTCGTACATCATAATATCATGATAATATAATAATTTAAAATCTCTTTTGTTATTATAAACATTGGGTTAACAACATTTAACAAGATCGTTAACCTAAAGGTTTCAAAACAACACTTACATGTAACGACTAACGATGACTTAACGACTCAGTTAAAATGTATATACATGTAGTGTTTTAATATGTATTTATACACTTTTGAAAGACTTCAATACACTTATCAAAATACTTCTACTTAACAAAAATGCTTACAATTACATTCTCGTTCAGTTTCATCAACAATTCTACTCGTATGCACCCGTATTCGTACTCGTACAATACACAGCTTTTAGATGTATGTACTATTGGTATATACACTCCAATGATCAGCTCTTAGCAGCCCATGTGAGTCACCTAACACATGTGGGAACCATCATTTGGCAACTAGCATGAAATATCTCATAAGATTACAAAAATATGAGTAATCATTCATGACTTATTTACATGAAAACAAAATTACATATCCTTTATATCTAATCCATACACCAACGACCAAAAACACCTACAAACACTTTCATTCTTCAATTTTCTTCATCTAATTGAACTCTCTCAAGTTCTATCTTCAAGTTCTAAGTGTTCTTCATAAATTCCAAAAGTTCTAGTTTCATAAAATCAAGAATACTTTCAAGTTTGCTAGCTCACTTCCAATCTTGTAAGGTGATCATCCAACCTCAAGAAATCTTTGTTTCTTACAGTAGGTTATCATTCTAATACAAGGTAATAATCATATTCAAACTTTGGTTCAATTTCTATAACTATAACAATCTTATTTCAAGTGATGATCTTACTTGAACTTGTTTTCGTGTCATGATTTTGCTTCAAGAACTTTGAGCCATCCAAGGATCCATTGAAGCTAGATCCATTTTTCTCTTTTCCAGTAGGTTCATCCAAGGAACTTAAGGTAGTAATGATGTTCATAACATCATTCGATTCATACATATAAAGCTATCTTATTCGAAGGTTTAAACTTGTAATCACTAGAACATAGTTTAGTTAATTCTAAACTTGTTCGCAAACAAAAGTTAATCCTTCTAACTTGACTTTTAAAATCAACTAAACACATGTTCTATATCTATATGATATGCTAACTTAATGATTTAAAACCTGGAAACACGAAAAACACCGTAAAACCGGATTTACGCCGTCGTAGTAACACCGCGGGCTGTTTTGGGTTAGTTAATTAAAAACTATGATAAACTTTGATTTTAAAGTTGTTATTCTGAGAAAATGATTTTTATTATGAACATGAAACTATATCCAAAAATTATGATTAAACTCAAAGTGGAAGTATGTTTTCTAAAATGGTCATCTAGACGTCGTTCTTTCGACTGAAATGACTACCTTTACAAAAACGACTTGTAACTTATTTTTCCGACTAGAAACCTATATTTTTTTTTTAGATTCATAAAATAGAGTTCAATATGAAACCATAGCAATTTGATTCACTCAAAACGGATTTAAAATGAAGAAGTTATGGGTAAAACAAGATTGGATAATTTTTCTCATTTTAGCTACGTGAAAATTGGTAACAAATCTATTCCAACCATAACTTAATCAACTTGTATTATATATTATGTAATCTTGAGATACCATAGACACGTATACAATGTTTCGACCTATCATGTCGACACATCTATATATATTTCGGAACAACCATAGACACTCTATATGTGAATGTTGGAGTTAGCTATACAGGGTTGAGGTTGATTCCAAAATATATATAGTTTGAGTTGTGATCAATACTGAGATACGTATACACTGGGTCGTGGATTGATTCAAGATAATATTTATCGATTTATTTCTGTACATCTAACTGTGGACAACTAGTTGTAGGTTACTAACGAGGACAGCTGACTTAATAAACTTAAAACATCAAAATATATTAAAAGTGTTGTAAATATATTTTGAACATACTTTGATATATATGTATATATTGTTATAGGTTCGTGAATCAACCAGTGGCCAAGTCTTACTTCCCGACGAAGTAAAAATCTGTGAAAGTGAGTTATAGTCCCACTTTTAAAATCTAATATTTTTGGGATGAGAATACATGCAGGTTTTATAAATGATTTACAAAATAGACACAAGTACGTGAAACTACATTCTATGGTTGAATTATCGAAATCGAATATGCCCCTTTTTATTAAGTCTGGTAATCTAAGAATTAGGGAACAGACACCCTAATTGACGCGAATCCTAAAGATAGATCTATTGGGCCTAACAAACCCCATCCAAAGTACCGGATGCTTTAGTACTTCGAAATTTATATCATATCCGAAGGGTGTCCCGGAATGATGGGGATATTCTTATATATGCATCTTGTTATTGTCGGTTACCAGGTGTTCACCATATGAATGATTTTTATCTCTATGTATGGGATGTGTATTGAAATATGAAATCTTGTGGTCTATTGTTACGATTTGATATATATAGGTTAAACCTATAACTCACCAACATTTTTGTTGACGTTTAAAGCATGTTTATTCTCAGGTGAATATTAAGAGCTTCCGCTGTTGCATACTAAAATAAGGACAAGATTTGGAGTCCATGTTTGTATGTTATTGTGTAAAAACTGCATTCAAGAAACTGATTTCGATGTAACATATTTGTATTGTAAACCATTATGTAATGGTCGTGTGTAAACAGGATATTTTAGATTATCATTATTTGATAATCTACGTAAAGCTTTTTAAACCTTTATTTATGAAATAAAGGTTATGGTTTGTTTTAAAAATGAATGCAGTCTTTGAAAAACGTCTCATATAGAGGTCAAAACCTCGCAACGAAATCAATTAATATGGAACGTTTTTAATCAATAAGAACGGGACATTTCAACATATATGTAACGATTATCGTTGTAACGACATTTAAATGTATATATATCATATTAAGATATATTAATATATCATAATATCATGATAATATAATAATTTAACATCTCATTAGATATAATAAACAATGGGTTAACAACATTAATTGAGATCGTTAACTTAAAGGTTTCAAAACAACACTTACATGTAACGACTAATGATGACTTAACGACTCAGTTAAAATGTATATACATGTAGTGTAATTAGATGTATTAAAATACTTTTGGAAGACTTCAAGACATATATCAAAACACTCATACTTAACGAAAATGGTTACAGTTACTTTCCCATTCTTTTCTTTCATCAAGAATTCTAGTCGTATTCTCACCCGTATTATACACAGCTTCAAAACGTACTTACTATGGGTACATACCAATAGGAACTAGCATGGGATTCCACTCTTGATTATGTCATGTATGACTAATCAATTTTAACTTCTACCATGAGCTAGTCAACTAACTAGAACTCCTTTTAACCCCACTCACCACTCACCAATTACCACTCATCATTCACTCCATTTCACTTCCAATTCTCTTTCTAATTCTCTCTCAACACACACACACTATTATGAACGTATTTTTCCAGTAGTTAATCATCATCTTCATCAAAAATCACTTCAAGAATCAAGCTATAATCATCATAGGAAGAACACTTCAAGAACACTTCAAAAATCCCTTCAAGTTTACTAATTTACTTCCAAGCTTTCTAATCCATTCTAAGTAATCATCTAAGATCAAGAAACCTTTGTTATATACAGTAGGTTATCTTTCTTATTCAAGGTAATATTCATATTCAAACTTTGATTCAATTTCTATAACTATAAACTATCTTAATTCGAGTAAAAATCTTACTTGAACTTGTTTTTGTGTCATGATCCTACTTCAAGAACTTTCAAGCCATCCAAGATCCTTTGAAGCTAGATCATTTCTTGTCACTTCCAGTAGGTTTACCTACTAAACTTGAGGTAGTAATGATGTTCATAACATCATTCGATTCATATATATAAAACTATCTTATTCGAAGGTTTAAACTCGTAATCACTATAACATAGTTAATTCTAAACTTGTTCGCAAACAAAAGTTAATCCTTCTAACTTGACTTTTAAAATTAATTAAACACATGTTCTATATCTATATGATATGCTAACTTAATGATTTAAAACCTGGAAACACGAAAAACACCGTAAAACCAGATTTACGCCGTCGTAGTAACACCGCGGGCTGTTTTGGGTTAGTTAATTAAAAACTATGATAAACTTTGATTTAAAAGTTGTTATTCTGAGAAAATGATTTTTATTATGAACATGAAACTATATCCAAAAATTATGGTTAAACTCAAAGTGGAAGTATGTTTTCTAAAATGGTCATCTAGACGTCGTTCTTTCGACTGAAATGACTACCTTTACAAAAACGACTTGTAACTTATTTTTCCAACTATAAACCTATACTTTTTCTGTTTAGATTCATAAACTAGAGTTCAATATGAAACCATAGCAATTTGATTCACTCAAAACGGATTTAAAATGAAGAAGTTATGGGTAAAACAAGATTGGATAATTTTTCTCATTTTAGCTACGTGAAAATTGGTAACAAATCTATTCCAACCATAACTTAATCAACTTGTATTGTATATTATGTAATCTTGAGATACCATAGACACGTATACAATGTTTCGACCTATCATGTCGACACATCTATATATATTTCGGAACAACCATAGACACTCTATATGTGAATGTTGGAGTTAGCAATACAGGGTTGAGGTTGATTCCAAAATATGTATAGTTTGAGTTGTGATCAATACTGAGATACATATACACTGGGTCGTGGATTGATTCAAGATAATATTTATCGATTTATTTCTGTATATCTAACTGTGGACAACTAGTTGTAGGTTACTAACGAGGACAGCTGACTTAATAAACTTAAAACATCAAAATATATTAAAAGTGTTGTAAATATATTTTGAACATACTTTGATATATATGTATATATTGTTATAGGTTCGTGAATCAACCAGTGGGCAAGTCTTACTTCCCGACGAAGTAAAAATCTGTGAAAGTGAGTTATAGTCCCACTTTTAAAATCTAATATTTTTGGGATGAGAATACATGCAGGTTTTATAAATGATTTACAAAATAGACACAAGTATGTGAAACTACATTCTATGGTTGAATTATCGAAATCGAATATGCCCCTTTTTATTAAGTCTGGTAATCTAAGAATTAGGGAACAGACACCCTAATTGACGCGAATCCTAAAGATAGATCTATTGGGCCTAACAAACCCCATCCAAAGTACCGGATGCTTTAGTACTTCGAAATTTATATCATATCCGAAGGGTGTCCCGGAATGATGGGGATATTCTTATATATATGCATCTTGTTAATGTCGGTTACCAGGTGTTCACCATATGAATGATTTTTATCTCTATGTATGGGATGTGTATTGAAATATGAAATCTTGTGGTCTATTATTATGATTTGATATATATAGGTTAAACCTATAACTCACCAACATTTTTGTTGACGTTTTAAGCATGTTTATTCTCAGGTGATTATTAAGAGCTTCCGCTGTCGCATACTTAAATAAGGACGAGATTTGGAGTCCATGCTTGTATGATATTGTGTAAAAACTGCATTCAAGAAACTTATTTTGTTGTAACATATTTGTATTGTAAACCATTATGTAATGGTCGTGTGTAAACAGGATATTTTAGATTAACATTATTTGATAATCTACATAAAGCTTTTTAAACCTTTATTGATGAAACAAAGGTTATGGTTTGTTTTAAAATGAATGCAGTCTTTGAAAAACGTCTCATATAGAGATCAAAACCTCGCAACGAAATCAATTAATATGGAACGTTTTTAATCAATAAGAACGGGACATTTCAGTTGGTATTCGAGCGTTGGTCTTAGAGAACCAGAATTTTGCATTAGTGTGTCTTATCCAGTTTGTTAGGATGCATTAGTGAGTCTGGACTTCGACCGTGTTTACTTGAAAAATGATTGCTTAACAAATTTTGTTGGAAACTATATATTTTTAACATGTGAATATTATGTGATATATTAATCTCTTAACGCGTTTGATATTATGTGATAGATGTCTACCTCTAGAACAAGTCCCATTGACTCACCTAATAATAATGAAGAGTCAAATGTAAATTGGAATGATTCGTGGACTGATTCACAAGTTCCCGAAGAGGAACCGGAAGAAGAGTCGGAACCGGAAGAAGAATCGGAACCGGAAGAAGAATCGGAACCGGATGAAGAAATAGAACCGGTGGGGGAAATAATAAAACGGTTAAGTAAAAGAAAATCCTCAACCGGACCAAGGTTAATTATGGTCAATGGTGTTTCCGCCAAGGAAGCAAAATATTGGGAGGATTACCAATTCTCCGATGAATCGGATTCCGACGAGAATTCCGATGATGTTATAGAAATTACCCCAACTGAATTTAAAAAGGCAAAAGAAAATAATAAGGGAAAGGGCATAAAAATAGAGAAATCTAATTCCAACCCCGATGAACTTTATATGTATCGTCAACCCCCGAAGTCCTTAAGTTGTAACAATGACCCGGGAACCTCTAAACCACCAGGTTTTTCTAAACCAATGTGGATAACGACGGCTCGTATTAGGGGAACATCATATATCCCTAGAAACTTGGAAAAACGAACCAAAACCGAAGAAGAAGAAACAAGCGAGTCGGAATAAGATAGTTGTATTCGTGTGGTGTAATATAAGTAATATAGTGTGCTTATGCTTTATGATATATGTAAAAATTGCTTGTATTAATAAGTATTTTTTTTATGAATCTAACTCTTGTCTATTTTACAGTATAAAAACACAAAATGGATAGACAACCCAATATTTTAAGAGACCTACCCGGAGACATGATTGATGAAATCTTGTCTAGAGTCGGTCAGAATTCTTCGGCACAACTATTTAAGGCGAGATCAGTTTGTAAGACATTCGAAGAACGTTCCAAGAATGCCTTGGTTTATAAAAGGCTTTCGTTCGAAAGATGGGGGATATCACATTGGGAAATCCATAAGTTACGATGTGTTTACTTTGACGCATATATTGCGGGGAACCCAAATGCTATTTTACGCAACGGGTTAAGAAATTATTTTGACTCAGTATATCCGAATATAGGACTTTGTGATTTAGAAAAAGCGGCTAACATGCAACATAAAGAAGCATGTTATGCTTACGGATTAGTAATGTTCGCTTCTCACCAAAGTGAGAACAAGAACATCGGGCTACAACTATTAAACAAAACGTTCCCACAAGTGACGGAGTCGGTAATTGGGGTAAGAAATGAGGTTTTTAGGTTATTACGAGACTGTTGGTCATTACGTAACCCTCGTCCCTTTGACGATGTTACAACACGCTGTCTTATCAACGGCCATAACAGTTATGTTCCACAAGACCAAGGATGGGAAGTAGTCCTAGTAAAACCAGAATGCATGACTTGTTTCTGGACGTATGAATTACGTGTCTTTATTGCCTTTGCTGAACGACTTGTGTACTAGCTAGAATTATCTTCACAACTATCTTGTATCAAAGTTATTGTGTGCTATATTTCATGCTTTATGTAAAATAAGCGGTATTGTAAGTTTGTAAAATATTGTATAAAAGTTTGAACGCGAAATATTATTACAATCAGTTTTTCATATAGAATTGTAGTAGTTGAATTGTATATTAGCTACTAAGTATGAACTTAACGGGTAGGTACTACACGTATTTAAATTTATAAAACGCTAATATGAAGAAAAAGCTTTTATAAATGAGTTCATATTATGCTACGAAATACTATTAACTACTCTTAATATTCTGTATGATTAACTTGTTCCATTTGACTATCTTGAAGGAAATGGCACCGACTACTCGACACACCGTGAATATGAATGAAGAGGAATTCCGTACTTTTCTAGCTTCAAACATAGCTGCAGTACAGGCTGCGCTACATACCAACAATAACCTTGGATCTAGCAGTACAGGAAATCGTGTAGGATGCACCTACAAAGAATTCACTGCCTGCAAACCTTTGGAATTTGATGGAACCGAAGGACCGATCGGATTGAAACGGTGGACCGAGAAGGTCGAATCGGTGTTTGCCATAAGTAAGTGTACTGAAGAGGACAAAGTAAAGTACGCTACGCATACCTTCACAGGTTCTGCGTTAACATGGTGGAATACCTATCTAGAGCAAGTGGGACAAGACGATGCGTACGCACTACCGTGGTCAGCATTCAAGCACTTGATGAACGAGAAGTACCGTCCCAGAACCGAGGTCAATAAGCTCAAGACAGAACTTAGAGGGTTACGAACCCAAGGATTTGATATTACCACGTACGAAAGACGATTCACAGAATTGTGCCTATTGTGTCCGGGAGCATTCGAAGATGAGGAAGAGAAGATCGACGCGTTTGTGAAAGGATTACCGGAAAGAATCCAAGAAGATATAAGTTCACACGAGCCCGCCTCCATACAACAGGCATGTAGAATGGCTCACAAACTAGTGAACCAGATTGAAGAAAGAATTAAAGAACAGACTGCTGAAGAGGCCAACATGAAGCAAGTCAAAAGAAAGTGGGAGGAAAACGGTGATAAGAATCACCAATACAACAACAACAGCAATTACAACAATAATCGCAACAATTATCCCAACAATCGCAACATCAATCGCAACTACAACAAACGGCCCAACAACAATAACAACAACAACAACAACAACAACAGCAACTACAACAATCATCCCAACAACAATAATAACCGCAACAATAACAACAATCAGAAGCAGCTATGCCAAAGGTGTGAAAAGTATCACTCGGGGTTTTGCACCAAATTTTGCAACAAGTGTAAAAGAAATGGTCATAGTGCGGCGAAGTGTGAGGTCTACGGACCAGGGGTTAATAGAACGAAAGGAACAAATGGTGTCGGAACGAGTAATGGCGGAGCAAGTAGTGTCGGAGCAAGTTACGCCAATGTAGTTTGTTATAAATGTGGAAAACCGGGCCACATTATTAGAAATTACCCGAACCAGGAGAACACGAATGGACAAGGCCGCGGAAGAGTTTTCAATATTAATGCGGCAGAGGCACAAGAAGACCCGGAGCTTGTTACGGGTACGCTTCTTATTGACAATAAATCTGCTTACGTTTTATTTGATTCGGGTGCGGATAGAAGCTATATGAGTAGAGATTTTTGTGCTAAATTAAGTTGTCCATTGACGCCTTTGGATAGTAAATTTTTACTCGAATTAGCAAATGGTAAATTAATTTCAGCAGATAATATATGTCGGAATCGAGAAATTAAACTGGTTAGCGAAACATTTAAGATTGATTTGATACCAGTAGAGTTAAGGAGTTTTGATGTGATAATCGGTATGGACTGGTTGAAAGAAGTGAAAGCAGAGATCGTTTGTTACAAAAATGCAATTCGCATTATACGAGAAAAAGGAAAACCCTTAATGGTGTACGGAGAAAAGGGCAACACGAAGCTACATCTTATTAGTAATTTGAAGGCACAAAAACTAATAAGAAAAGGTTGCTATGCTGTTCTAGCACACGTCGAGAAAGTACAAACTGAAGAAAAGAGCATCAATGATGTTCCCATTGCAAAAGAATTTCCCGATGTATTTCCGAAAGAATTACCGGGATTATCCCCACATCGATCCGTTGAATTTCAAATAGATCTTGTACCAGGAGCTGCACCAATAGCTCGTGCTCCTTACAGACTCGCACCCAGCGAGATGAAAGAACTGCAAAGATAATTACAAGAACTTTTAGAGCGTGGTTTCATTCGACCAAGCACATCACCGTGGGGAGCTCCTGTTTTGTTTGTCAAGAAGAAAGATGGTACATTCAGGTTGTGTATCGACTACCGATAGTTGAACAAACTTACCATCAAGAACCGCTACCTACTACCGAGAATCGATGACTTATTTGATCAACTACAAGGCTCGTCTGTTTATTCAAAGATTGACTTACGTTCCGGGTATCATCAAATGCGGGTGAAGGAAGATGATATTCCAAAGACTGCTTTCAGAACACGTTACGGTCATTACGAGTTTATGGTCATGCCGTTTGGTTTAACTAATGCACCAGCTATGTTCATGGACCTTATGAACCGAGTGTGTGGACCATACCTTGACAAGTTTGTCATTGTTTTCATTGATGACATACTTATTTACTCAAAGAATGACCAAGAACACGGTGAACATTTGAGAAAGGTGTTAGAAGTATTGAGGAAGGAAGAATTGTACGCTAAGTTTTCAAAGTGTGCATTTTGGTTGGAAGAAGTTCAATTCCTCGGTCACATAGTGAACAAAGAAGGTATTAAGGTGGATCCGGCAAAGATAGAAACTGTTGAAAAGTGGGAAACCCCAAAAACTCCGAAACACATACGCCAGTTTTTAGGACTAGCTGGTTACTACAGAAGGTTCGTCCAAGACTTTTCCAGAATAGAAAAACCCATGACTGCATTAACGCATAAAGGGAAGAAATTTGAATGGAATGATGAACAAGAGAAAGCGTTTCAGTTATTGAAGAAAAAGCTAACTACGGCACCTATATTGTCATTGCTTGAAGGGAATGATGATTTTGTGATTTATTGTGACGCATCAAAGCAAGTTCTCGGTTGTGTATTAATGCAACGAACGAAGGTGATTGCTTATGCGTCTAGACAATTGAAGATTCACGAGCAAAATTATACGACGCATGATTTGGAATTAGGCGCGGTTTTTTTTGCATTAAAGACTTGGAGGCACTACTTATATGGGGTCAAAAGTATTATATATACCGACCACAAAAGTCTTCAACACATATTTAATCAGAAACAACTGAATATGAGGCAGCGTAGGTGGATTGAATTGTTGAATGATTATGACTTTGAGATTCGTTACCACCCGGAGAAGGCAAATGTGTTAGCCGATGCCTTGAGCAGGAAGGACAGAGAACCCATTCGAGTAAAATCTATGAATATAATGCTTCATAATAACCTTACTACTCAAATAAAGGAGGCGCAACAAGGAGTTTTAAAAGAAGGAAATTTAAAGGATGAAATACCCAAAGGATCGGAGCAGCATCTTAATATTCGGGAAGACGGAACCCGGTATAGGGCTGAAAGGATTTGGGTACCAAAATTTGGAGATATGAGAGAAATGGTACTTAGAGAAGCTCATAAAACCAGATACTCAATACATCCTGGAACGGGGAAGATGTACAAGGATCTCAAAAAACATTTTTGGTGGCCGGGTATGAAAGCCGATGTTGCTAAATACGTTGGAGAATGTTTGACGTGTTCTAAGGTCAAAGCTGAGCATCAGAAACCATCAGGTCTACTTCAACAACCCGAAATCCCAGAATGGAAATGGGAAAACATTACCATGGATTTCATCACTAAATTGCCAAGGACTGCAAGTGGTTTTGATACTATTTGGGTAATAGTTGATCGTCTCACCAAATCAGCACATTTCCTGCCAATAAGAGAAGATGACAAGATGGAGAAGTTAGCACGACTGTATTTGAAGGAAGTCGTCTCCAGACATGGAATACCAATCTCTATTATCTCTGATAGGGATGGCAGATTTATTTCAAGATTCTGGCAGACATTACAGCAAGCATTAGGAACTCGTCTAGACATGAGTACTGCCTATCATCCACAAACTGATGGGCAGAGCGAAAGGACGATACAAACGCTTGAAGACATGCTACGAGCATGTGTTATTGATTTCGGAAACAGTTGGGATCGACATCAACCGTTAGCAGAATTTTCCTACAACAACAGCTACCATTCAAGCATTGAGATGGCGCCGTTTGAAGCACTTTATGGTAGAAAGTGCAGGTCTCTGATTTGTTGGAGTGAAGTGGGGGATAGATAGATTACGGGTCCAGAGATAATACAAGAAACTACCGAGAAGATCATCCAAATTCAATAACGGTTGAAAACCGCCCAAAGTCGACAAAAGAGCTACGCTGACATTAAAAGAAAAGATATAGAATTTGAAATTGGAGAGATGGTCATGCTTAAAGTTGCACCTTGGAAAGGCGTTGTTCGATTTGGTAAACGAGGGAAATTAAATCCAAGGTATATGGGACCATTCAAGATTATTGATCGTGTCGGACCAGTAGCTTACCGACTTGAGTTACCTCAACAACTCGCGGCTGTACATAACACTTTCCACGTCTCGAATTTGAAGAAATGTTTTGCTAAAGAAGATCTCACTATTCCGTTAGATGAAATCCAAATCAACGAAAAACTCCAATTCATCGAAGAACCCGTCAAAATAATGGATCGTGAGGTTAAAAGACTTAAGCAAAACAAGATACCAATTGTTAAGGTTCGATGGAATGCTCGTAGAGGACCCGAGTTCACCTGGGAGCGTGAAGATCAGATGAAGAAGAAATACCCGCATCTATTTCCAGAAGATTCGTCAACACCTTCAACAGCTTAAAATTTCGGGACGAAATTTATTTAACGGGTAGGTACTGTAGTGACCCTAACTTTTCCATGTTTATATATATTAATTGAGATTGATATTTACATGATTAAATGTTTCCAACATGTTAAGCAATCAAACTTGTTAAGACTTGATTAATTAAAATATGTTTCATATAGACAATTGACCACCCAAGTTGACCGGCGATTCACGAACGTTAAAACTTGTAAAAACGACATGACGATATATATATGGATATACATATGGTTAACATGAGATTATGATAAGTAAGTATCTCTATAAGTATATTAACAATGAGTTATATACATATAAACAAGACTACTAACTTAAGGATTTCGAAACGAGACATATATGTAACGATTATCGTTGTAACGACATTTAAATGTATATATATCATATTAAGATATATTAATATATCATAATATCATGATAATATAATAATTTAACATCTCATTAGATATAATAAACAATGGGTTAACAACATTAATTGAGATCGTTAACTTAAAGGTTTCAAAACAACACTTACATGTAACGACTAATGATGACTTAACGACTCAGTTAAAATGTATATACATGTAGTGTAATTAGATGTATTAAAATACTTTTGGAAGACTTCAAGACATATATCAAAACACTCATACTTAACGAAAATGGTTACAGTTACTTTCCCATTCTTTTCTTTCATCAAGAATTCTAGTCGTATTCTTACCCGTATTATACACAGCTTCAAAACGTACTTACTATGGGTATATACCAATTGGAACTAGCATGGGATTCCACTCTTGATTATGTCATGTATGACTAATCAATTTTAACTTCTACCATGAGCTAGTCAACTAACTAGAACTCCTTTTAACCCCACTCACCACTCACCAATTACCACTCATCATTCACTCCATTTCACTTCCAATTCTCTTTCTAATTATCTCTCAACACACACACACTATTATGAACGTATTTTTCCAGTAGTTAATCATCATCTTCATCAAAAATCACTTCAAGAATCAAGCTATAATCATCATAGGAAGAACACTTCAAGAACACTTCAAAAATCCCTTCAAGTTTACTAATTTACTTCCAAGCTTTCTAATCCATTCCAAGTAATCATCTAAGATCAAGAAACCTTTGTTATATACAGTAGGTTATCTTTCTTATTCAAGGTAATATTCATATTCAAACTTTGATTCAATTTCTATAACTATAAACTATCTTAATTCGAGTAAAAATCTTACTTGAACTTGTTTTTGTGTCATGATCCTACTTCAAGAACTTTCAAGCCATCCAAGATCCTTTGAAGCTAGATCATTTCTTGTCACTTCCAGCAGGTTTACCTACTAAACTTGAGGTAGTAATGATGTTCATAACATCATTCGATTCATATATATAAAACTATCTTATTCGAAGGTTTAAACTCGTAATCACTAGAACATAATTTAGTTAATTCTAAACTTGTTCGCAAACAAAAGTTAATCCTTCTAACTTGACTTTTAAAATTAACTAAACACATGTTCTATATCTATATGATATGCTAACTTAATGATTTAAAACCTGGAAACACGAAAAACACCGTAAAACCAGATTTACGCCGTCGTAGTAACACCGCGGGCTGTTTTGGGTTAGTTAATTAAAAACTATGATAAACTTTGATTTAAAAGTTGTTATTCTGAGAAAATGATTTTTATTATGAACATGAAACTATATCCAAAAATTATGGTTAAACTCAAAGTGGAAGTATGTTTTCTAAAATGGTCATCTAGACGTCGTTCTTTCGACTGAAATGACTACCTTTACAAAAACGACTTGTAACTTATTTTTCTGGCTATAAACCTTTACTTTTTCTATTTAGATTCATAAAAAAGAGTTCAATATGAAACCATAGCAATTTGATTCACTCAAAACGGATTTAAAATGAAGAAGTTATGGGTAAAACAAGATTGAATAATTTTTCTCATTTTAGCTACTTGAAAATTGGTAACAAATCTATTCCAACCATAACTTAATCAACTTGTATTGTATATTATGTAATCTTGAGATACCATAGACACGTATACAATGTTTCGACCTATCATGTCGACACATCTATATATATTTCGGAACAACCATAGACACTCTATATGTGAATGTTGGAGTTAGCTATACAGGGTTGAGGTTGATTCCAAAATATGTATAGTTTGAGTTGTGATCAATACTGAGATACGTATACACTGGGTCGTGGATTGATTCAAGATAATATTTATCGATTTATTTCTGTATATCTAACTGTGGACAACTAGTTGTAGGTTACTAACGAGGACAGCTGACTTAATAAACTTAAAACATCAAAATATATTAAAAGTGTTGTAAATATATTTTGAACATACTTTGATATATATGTATATATTGTTATAGGTTCGTGAATCAACCAGTGGCCAAGTCTTACTTCCCGACGAAGTAAAAATCTGTGAAAGTGAGTTATAGTCCCACTTTTAAAATCTAATATTTTTGGGATGAGAATACATGCAGGTTTTATAAATGATTTACAAAATAGACACAAGTACGTGAAACTACATTCTATGGTTGAATTATCGAAATCGAATATGCCCCTTTTTATTAAGTCTGGTAATCTAAGAATTAGGGAACAGACACCCTAATTGATGCGAATCCTAAAGATAGATCTATTGGGCCTAACAAACCCCATCCAAAGTACTGGATGCTTTAGTACTTCGAAATTTATATCATATCCGAAGGGTGTCCCGGAATGATGGGGATATTCTTATATATATGCATCTTGTTAATGTCGGTTACCAGGTGTTCACCATATGAATGATTTTTATCTCTATGTATGGGATGTGTATTGAAATATGAAATCTTGTGGTCTATTATTATGATTTGATATATATAGGTTAAACCTATAACTCACCAACATTTTTGTTGACGTTTTAAGCATGTTTATTCTCAGGTGATTATTAAAAGTTTCCGCTGTCGCATACTTAAATAAGGACGAGATTTGGAGTCCATGCTTGTATGATATTGTGTAAAAACTGCATTCAAGAAACTTATTTTGTTGTAACATATTTGTATTGTAAACTATTATGTAATGGTCGTGTGTAAACAGGATATTTTAGATTATCATTAGTTGATAATCTACATAAAGCTTTTTAAACCTTTATTGATGAAACAAAGGTTATGGTTTGTTTTAAAATGAATGCAGTCTTTGAAAAACGTCTCATATAGAGGTCAAAACCTCGCAACGAAATCAATTAATATGGAACGTTTTTAATCAATAAGAACGGGACATTTCAGTTGGTATCTCAAGATTACATAATATACAATACAAGTTGATTAAGTTATGGTTGGAATAGATTTGTTACCAATTTTCACGTAGCTAAAATGAGAAAAATGATCCAATCTTGTTTTACCCATAACTTCTTCATTTTAAATCCGTTTTGAGTGAATCAAATTGCTAAGGTTTCATATTGAACTATATTTTATGAATCTAAACAGAAAAATTATAGGTTTATAGTCGGAAAAATAAGTTACAAGTCGTTTTTGTAAAGGTAGTCATTTCAGTCGAAAGAACGACGTCTAGATGACCATTTTAGAAAACATACTTCCACTTTGAGTTTAACCATAATTTTTGGATATAGTTTCATGTTCATAATAAAAATCATTTTCTCAGAATAACAACTTTTAAATCAAAGTTTATCATAGTTTTTAATTAACTAACCCAAAACAGCCCGCGGTGTTACTACGACGGCGTAAATCCGGTTTTACGGTGTTTTTCGTGTTTCCAGGTTTTAAATCATTAAGTTAGCATATCATATAGATATAGAACATGTGTGTAGTTAATTTTAAAATTCAAGTTAGAAGGATTAACTTTTGTTTGCGAACAAGTTTAGAATTAACTAAACTATGTTCTAGTGATTACGAGTTTAAACCTTCGAATAAGATAGTTTTATATATATGAATCGAATGATGTTATGAACATCATTACTACCTCAAGTTTAGTAGGTAAACCTACTGGAAGTGACAAGAAATGATCTAGCTTCAAAGGATCTTGGATGGCTTGAAAGTTCTTGAAGTAGGATCATGACACAAAAACAAGTTCAAGTAAGATTTTTACTCGAATTAAGATAGTTTATAGTTATAGAAATTGAATCAAAGTTTGAATATGAATATTACCTTGAATAAGAAAGATAACCTACTGTATATAACAAAGGTTTCTTGATCTTAGATGATTACTTGGAATGGATTAGAAAGCTTGGAAGTAAATTAGTAAACTTGAAGGGATTTTTGAAGTGTTCCAGAAGTGTTCTTCCTATGATGATTATAGCTTGATTCTTGAAGTGATTTTTGATGAAGATGATGATTAACTACTGGAAAAATACATTCATAATAGTGTGTGTGTGTGTGTGTGTGTGTGTTGAGAGAGAATTAGAAAGAGAATTGGAAGTGAAATGGAGTGAATGATGAGTGGTAATTGGTGAGTGGTGAGTGGGGTTAAAAGGAGTTCTAGTTAGTTGACTAGCTCATGGTAGAAGTTAAAATTGATTAGTCATACATGACATAATCAAGAGTGGAATCCCATGCTAGTTCCTATTGGTATATACTCATAGTAAGTACGTTTTGAAGCTGTGTATAATACGGGTAAGAATACGACTAGAATTCTTGATGAAAGAAAAGAATGGAAAAGTAACTGTAACCATTTTCGTTAAGTATGAGTGTTTTGATATATGTCTTGAAGTCTTCCAAAAGTATTTTAATACATCTAAATACACTACATGTATATACATTTTAACTGAGTCGTTAAGTCATCGTTAGTCGTTACATGTAAGTGTTGTTTTGAAACCTTTAAGTTAACGATCTCAATTAATGTTGTTAACCCATTGTTTATTATATCTAATGAGATGTTAAATTATTATATTATCATGATATTATGATATATTAATATATCTTAATATGATATATATACATTTAAATGTCGTTACAACGATAATCGTTACATATATGTCTCGTTTCGAAATCCTTAAGTTAGTAGTCTTGTTTATATGTATATAACTCATTGTTAATATACTTATGGAGATACTTACTTATCATAATCTCATGTTAACCATATGTATATCCATATATATATCGTCATGTCATTTTTACAAGTTTTAACGTTCGTGAATCGCCGGTTAACTTGGGTGGTCAATTGTCTATATGAAACATATTTCAATTAATCAAGTCTTAACAAGTTTGATTGCTTAACATGTTGGAAACATTTAATCATGTAAATATCAATCTCAATTAATATATATAAACATAGAAAAGTTCGGGTCACTACAGTGGGATGGTTTTCATTCCACAGTAAACTGGGCACAATGGTTTCACCTAAGGACTCAATAGGCAACTGGCGCGGTTCGTTCTTTTACATCAACGACACTGCCTATGTGGACAGCTACATATCAAAAACATGGTGTAAAGAACTTGATCCCGATCTCAATGAGAAACCTGTACTTAATGATCTTGAGAATGATATTCTCAAGACACTCAAAAACGCTGGCCTAATTCTGCGAACTTACTCAAATGTACCGCTGTACATCGGTAGAGTTTCAATTCAATGGCCATGGAACGCTTATGACGCGCTTTTAGTTGATCAGGCAAAAAATGGTATTTCGCTTAAATTTATCATATAATACTGCTCATACCTTTTGCAATATATTTTTGCTTCACATAACACTGCATGTTTATATTTTCGCAGTGATTGCTCTTGACCATATCATGAGGTCACTTGATATTAACAGGATCTGCCCTGCTCGTCGCCTAAAGAATGGCGATGGGGAGATTATTCTTATTGATGAGCCCATCATCAACACGCTTTATATTACCAGTGGCGAGGACCGCGGCAAGAGAAAAGTTGTGGAGGGTGCCACCACTCCGCGCAGAAAACGATTACGCTCTCTTTCCGAGCAAGAAACGAGTAAGCAATTGTTATTCCGCAATATTAATTGATTACGCATTTTCCACTTTCGCATAAACTCACTATATTTATTTAACTTATTATAGTTATTCTTTCAGAGTCATCCACTGAAGCCACGCCGCTCTACAACATTAGGGGTAGCATCCCCGTAGATGTTCTTGAAGAGCCCGAGCGTGAAGATTTATCTCTTCCATCTGACGCAGAAGCGTCAAATCAAGAAGGAGAAGGAGAAGCTGATGCAGAAGAAACTGCGGCCGCAGAACAGGCCAACAAATTATACCGCAGACTCTATAAATTATATCTCAAGATTACATAATATACAATACAAGTTGATTAAGTTATGGTTGGAATAGATTTGTTACCAATTTTCACGTAGCTAAAATGAGAAAAATTATCCAATCTTGTTTTACCCATAACTTCTTCATTTTAAATCCGTTTTGAGTGAATCAAATTGCTATGGTTTCATATTGAACTCTATTTTATGAATCTAAATAGAAAATGTATAGGTTTATAGTCGGAAAAATAAGTTACAAGTCGTTTTTGTAAAGGTAGTCATTTCAGTCGAAAGAACGACGTATAGATGACCATTTTAGAAAACATACTTCCACTTTGAGTTTAACCATAAATTTTGGATATAGTTTCATGTTCATAATAAAAATCATTTTCTCAGAATAACAACTTTTAAATCAAAGTTTATCATAGTTTTTAATTAACTAACCCAAAACAGCCCGCGGTGTTACTACGACGGCGTAAATCCGGTTTTACGGTGCTTTTCGTGTTTCCAGGTTTTAAATCATTAAGTTAGCATATCATATAGATATAGAACATGTGTTTAGTTGATTTTAAAAGTCAAGTTAGAAGGATTAACTTTTATTTGCGAACAAGTTTAGAATTAACTAAACTATGTTCTAGTGATTACAAGTTTAAACCTTCGAATAAGATAGCTTTATATGTATGAATCGAATGATGTTATGAACATCATTACTACCTTAAGTTCCTTGGATAAACCTACTGGAAAAGAGAAAAATGGATTTAGCTTCAACGGATCCTTGGATGGCTCGAAGTTCTTGAAGCAGAATCATGACACGAAAACAAGTTCAAGTAAGATCATCACTTGAAATAAGATTGTTATAGTTATTGAAATTGAACCAAAGTTTGAATATGATTATTACCTTGTATTAGAATGATAACCTACTGTAAGAAACAAAGATTTCTTGAGGTTGGATGTGAAAGGACCCGTCCTAATCCATCCGGACGAAGTCCATATCGATTATAAACGATTCACAACAGTTGATTACATCGCGAGGTACTTGACCTCTATATGATACATTTTACAAACATTGCATTCGTTTTAAAAAAAAAACAATCTTTCATTACATCTAAAGTTGACAGACATGCATACCATTTCATAATATATCTAATTATAATTAACTTAATAATAATCTTGATGAACTCGACGACTCAAATGCAACGTCTTTTGAAATATGTCATGAATGACTCCAAGTAATATCTTTAAAGTGAGCAAATGCACAGCGGAAGATTTTCTTTCTTACCTGAGAATAAACATGCTTTAAAGTGTCAACCAAAAGGTTGGTGAGTTCATTAGTTTAACATAAATAATCATTTCCATCATTTTAATAGACCACAAGATTTTCATTTCTCATAAACATACGTTGAAATGTCCCGTTCTTATTGATTAAAAACGTTCCATATTAATTGATTTCGTTGCGAGGTTTTGACCTCTATATGAGACGTTTTTCAAAGACTGCATTCATTTTTAAAACAAACCATAACCTTTATTTCATAAATAAAGGTTTAAAAAGCTTTACGTAGATTATCAAATAATGATAATCTAAAATATCCTGTTTACACACGACCATTACATAATGGTTTACAATACAAATATGTTACATCGAAATCAGTTTCTTGAATGCAGTTTTTACACAATATCATACAAACATGGACTCCAAATCTTGTCCTTATTTTAGTATGCAACAGCGGAAGCTCTTAATATTCACCTGAGAATAAACATGCTTTAAACGGCAACAAAAATGTTGGTGAGTTATAGGTTTAACCTATATATATCAAATCGTAACAATAGACCACAAGATTTCATATTTCAATACACATCCCATACATAGAGATAAAAATCATTCATATGGTGAACACCTGGTAACCGACAATAACAAGATGCATATATAAGAATATCCCCATCATTCCGGGACACCCTTCGGATATGATATAAATTTCGAAGTACTAAAGCATCCGGTACTTTGGATGGGGTTTGTTAGGCCCAATAGATCTATCTTTAGGATTCGCGTCAATTAGGGTGTCTGTTCCCTAATTCTTAGATTACCAGACTTAATAAAAAGGGGCATATTCGATTTCGATAATTCAACCATAGAATGTAGTTTCACGTACTTGTGTCTATTTTGTAAATCATTTATAAAACCTGCATGTATTCTCATCCCAAAAATATTAGATTTTAAAAGTGGGACTATAACTCACTTTCACAGATTTTTACTTCGTCGGGAAGTAAGACTTGGCCACTGTTGATTCACGAACCTATAACAATATATACATATATATTAAAGTATGTTCAAAATATATTTACAACACTTTTAATATATTTTGATGTTTTAAGTTTATTAAGTCAGCTGTCCTCGTTAGTAACCTACAACTAGTTGTCCACAGTTAGATGTACAGAAATAAATCGATAAATATTATCTTGAATCAATCCACGACCCAGTGTATACGTATCTCAGTATTGATCACAACTCAAACTATATATATTTTGGAATCAACCTCAACCCTGTATAGCTAACTCCAACATTCACATATAGAGTGTCTATGGTTGTTCCGAAATATATATAGATGTGTCGACATGATAGGTCGAAACATTGTATACGTGTCTATGGTATCTCAAGATTACATAATATACAATACAAGTTGATTAAGTTATGGTTGGAATAGATTTGTTACCAATTTTCACGTAGCTAAAATGAGAAAAATTATCCAATCTTGTTTTACCCATAACTTCTTCATTTTAAATCCGTTTTGAGTGAATCAAATTGCTATGGTTTCATATTGAACTATATTTTATGAATCTAAACAGAAAAGTATAGGTTTATAGTCGGAAAAATAAGTTACAAGTCGTTTTTGTAAAGGTAGTCATTTCAGTCGAAAGAACGACGTCTAGATGACCATTTTAGAAAACATACTTCCACTTTGAGTTTAACCATAATTTTTGGATATAGTTTCATGTTCATAATAAAAATCATTTTCCCAGAATAACAACTTTTAAATCAAAGTTTATCATAGTTTTTAATTAACTAACCCAAAACAGCCCGCGGTGTTACTACGACGGCGTAAATCCGATTTTACGGTGTTTTTCGTGTTTCCAGGTTTTAAATCATTAAGTTAGCATATCATATAGATATAGAACATGTGTTTAGTTGATTTTAAAAGTCAAGTTAGAAGGATTAACTTTTATTTGCGAACAAGTTTAGAATTAACTAAACTATGTTCTAGTGATTACAAGTTTAAACCTTCGAATAAGATAGCTTTATATGTATGAATCGAATGATGTTATGAACATCATTACTACCTTAAGTTCCTTGGATAAACCTACTGGAAAAGAGAAAAGTGGATCTAGCTTCAATGGATCCTTGAATGGCTCGAAGTTCTTGAAGCAGAATCATGACACGAAAACAAGTTCAAGTAAGATCATCACTTGAAATAAGATTGTTATAGTTATAGAAATTGAACCAAAGTTTGAATATGATTATTACCTTGTATTAGAATGATAACCTACTGTAAGAAACAAAGATTTCTTGAGGTTGGATGTGTGATGACCCGGAGATTTCCGAACAAATTTAAACTTTAACCTTTATATATATCCGACACGATAAGCAAATCTGTAATGATTAAGTCTCGAAAGTTTTGAAATTATATTCATTTAATTAAATACCCTTTGACCATGCCAAGCGATTCACGAACAATTACGTGTAAATAAATATATATGTATATATACATGTGTGCTTATTAGATTGATATATATTATAAAACATTGAACGGATTAGTTGATATGAACATAAGCTATGAGATCTATTTTATGAACTTGGAAATGCTATCAAGGTATTGAATAGATAATACTTTACATGAACGTATTTGTTCGATGTAAGTTTATCGAGGTGATTAAAAGATAATATCAAATGATTGAATTATCGGATACATTGAACTATGATTATGAGTCTCTGTTATGAGGTCCACTTTGAATTAGGAAACCCTTAATTTTAACGGTATTCGGAATAAATGGTAAAGTGATTTACAAGTAAGAACAAAGTATCACTTATTGGGAGTTAGACAAAAGTTAGTGGAGGGTTGAATTTCATAACACTTGGTTGATAACTTGCAACGTATATAGAACGTGATTATGTATATTAGATATATTAGTTAGGTAAAAGATAGTAACCCTTGTTCATTGATTCGATTTATAATTAGATATATTAACTAGAGTGTTTGAGAAATTAAAGTAAATATTGGCGCATAAATAAGTTATATCAGATTAAGTTTTTGAGCATAACCGTTAGGTGATATAACAATATCTGGTATTCACATGACTTTAATGTTATATATATATTGGTCTTTGAAATATAATTAATTTTGAAAAGTGAAATATTATATTATTAGATAAATATTTCAAACATAGGTATTATGTATAAATTTATAAATTTTAAATGTACATATATTTTATTTTAGTCATAAAACGTTTTGATTCAAACTAATAAGATTAAATATATATTTTGTTATATAACGAGACATCGATTTATGAAAGGAAATGACCAAACCACTCAAAAGATTAAGTTACACTTTGAGTGGGTTAGTTTTTAATTAATTTAAGTCTAGTTATTAATAAAGGTACATGTCACAAAATGTTTAATTTAAAATAAAATATTTTGATAAACAACGAGTCACTGATTTAAAAAAGTAAATGACCACAACGCTCAATTTTATAAGTTACATTTTTTATAAGGTAATTTATTGATAAGTAAGTCAAATTATTGATAAAGGTACACGTCGCGTAACGTAAAAGGCTAGTTTTCTAAACGTACGAAAGTGCGCCCGAAAAACCAAAAGTAGTACATGAGTCGTGAGACCACGACCGTGTCATTTTTGTAAAAATTATATTTTTACCATGAGCGTAAATATAATATAATATTTAATTAATTCTAAAGATTAAATATATTATATATTAATTAATATATAAATAAACTTATGTTACGTATCATATCATATGTGTTACAATCGAGTGTCGGCAGCCTAGATAATGCGATGTGAGCTGGAGAGTTGGTGGCACCAGTGTATAAAACTCGACGAATGTGATTCATTTGTTACCAACTTCAACCTTTCCTCTCATTATCATATTACTCTGTAGTAATTTTACTTATTTTAATAATTATTATTAATCAAAATATATTATTAGTATTATTATTATTATTATTATTATTATTATTATTATTAGTATTATTACATAAAATATTACGACAAGGTTCTGCTCGCGTGTTTTCAAAACGAGTTTTATGAGTAGGATAGGGCTAAGGAAATTATGGGTCATAGCTATGGAGGTGATGGGTAATGTTCGAGGGGTATGCTCGTGAGGTCAATCTAGTGTTTATTGTCTCCGTTGCATCTACGTACCTTTCCTGCAATATTGAATCTCAATATTGATACGTGAGCACTCATAACTTAACTTTTATTTACTAATAGTGTATCCCTGACTAGTGCTCGAGAAAATAGAATTATGCATATTTGTATTTTTGATATTGCCCTTAGATAGGTTATGTTGAATCCTGAATTAGTTACACCTACGGTTGAGATAAGGTATAAGATATGCATGTCCTTGGAAAGCTAGCGAAAAATTAAAAACTTTTCATTTAGATATCGAATGGATTCGATGAACGGTTAGAAAGTTATGAATTAAACAATTAATTTCGTAATTAAAAATGCTGATAATAATTAGTGAACTAATTTTCTGGGTAATAAAAAGTGGTTATTTGGATTCTACTCGTCGAGTAGATGAATTTTCATATAAAGCACGTCTCGTTTCGTTGAACGGTTGTCAAGTTATGGATAAAAGAAGTTTTGTAAATTTTGATGAAACGTCGTTACGGAAACTGAAATTCTCGTTGATCTGCGTTGTTTCAGATTAAAACAAAATTATCACTGAATTCTTTGCTGTAAGATGTAACAAACGACTCTGGTCGTTTGTCAATTCGAGTCTCGACGATTTTTCTAAAAATCGTCAAAGTTGACTGTTTGGTCACATTTTAAAATTCTAAAAAGAGCTGAAACTTTTTTATTAAAAATGTCAGTTTTGTATCAGTTGTCATGGTCGGCCTGATATGTGTTTACTTTTGCCAAAAATCATGTTATATCTTTGTGGTAACGAGAATTTGAAGGCTTTGACCGTTTGTCAATCCGAGTTTCGAGGAATTTTCTAAAAATCTCCAAAGTAGGCTACTCGGTCACTTTTGTAAATTTATTAAAGCTGAAAAATTAACTTTGAAACACCGAAACCGCGTTGGCAACTACGAGTTGTCTAGGTTTAGTTTACTTCTGTAAAAATTTATGCTTAATCTTTTTGGTAATGTGTAACTTTTATCTTTGGCCGTTTATCAATCGGAGTTCCGATAATTTTTCTAAAAATCGCTGAAGTGGCCGTTTAGTCATGTTTGACCGAAAAATCATTTTTGTATAAGTTATTATATTTTTGCATGCGACCTCGTTTTTACTTTAACCTTTGACTTTTGCACATTAGTCTCGAGCATTGGGATTGTGGTACACTATGACTTGGCCTAGTTTATTAGACAAATATTGACAAATACATAAATATATATAATTACTATAGGTTCGTGAATCCGAGGCCAACCCTACACTTGTTCAATGATGTTATATGTATTTTTACTACAAAATACAGTATGGTGAGTTTCATTTGAATCCCTTTTACTCTTTATATTTTTGGGCTGAGAATACATGCGCAATTTTTATAAATATTTTACGAAATAGACACAAGTAATCAAAACTACATTATATGGTTGAATGATCGAAATCGAATATGCCCCTTTTTATTAAGTCTGGTAATCTAAGAATTAGGGAACAGACACCCTAATTGACGCGAACTCTAAAGATAGATCTATCGGGCCCAACAAGCCCCATCCAAAGTACCGGATGCTTTAGTACTTCGAAATTTATATCATGTCCGAAGGAGGATCCCGGAATGATGGGGATATTCTTATATATGCATATTGTTAATGTCGGTTACCAGGTGTTCAATCCATATGAATGATATTTTTGTCTCTATGCATGGGACGTATGTTTATGAGAAATGGAAATCTGAAATCTTGTGGTCTATTAAAATGATGGAAACGATTGTTTAAGTTAAACTAATGAACTCACCAACCTTTTGGTTGACACTTGAAAGCATGTTTATTCTCAGGTTTGAAAGAGATCTTCCGCTGTGCATTAGCTCATTTTAAAGATATTACTTGGAGTCATTCATGACATATTTCAAAAGACGTTGCATTCGAGTCGTTGAAGTTCATTAAAGATTATTATTAAGTAAATGACAGATTAGGTCATTTATAGTTTGGATATTATGAAATGGTATGCATACATGTCAACTTTCGATGTAATGAAAGATTGTCTTTTAAAAATGAATGCAATGTTTGTAAAATGTATCATTTAGAGGTCAAGTACCTCGCGATGTAATCATATGTTATTGTATTCGTCCCTATGGATTGGGTCGGGTCGTCTCATGTGGTATCAGAGCGGTGGTCTTAGCGAACCAGGTCTTGCATTAGTGTGTCTTACTGTTAGTTGTTAATATGCATTAGTGAGTCTGGACTTCGACCGTGTCTGCATGTCAAAAGTTTTGCTTATCATTTTGTGTCGGAAATCATCTACTTATCATCCTTAGGAAATTATCTGCTTATCATCTTAAGTCTAGACGCGTTTTCCTGCATTTATTGCATAATAGTGTATAGACGAATTCTTATCTTAGTGTATCTGTTACTGTGAACTTTGATTAACATCTTTCAAAGATTTTCCGTAATTTATGGGATTTTGGTGTTATATATACATATGCAAATTATGTAATTGAAGAATACCAAATTTAAATCCTACAATCTATTTCATAACAAAATTCCTCCCCTAATCATACGAGATGGATCCCTCAACCAGTTCGAACTCCTCAGATTTCGACAGCTATGTCGATATGGATTTCCATTCGAGCTCTGAAAACAGTGTGACCGGAATGGATCAACCAATCAGTCATCATCTATTCTGGATGAAATGGGGATGGGTTCGTAGCCTCCTCAATTATTGGAGACAAGAAGAAGGTGATCCTTTCCATCCACCAAATTGCCCTATTGGCGATGAACCTGAAGCACTTACCGGCGAACCTGTTCGTGAAACCATTTTCTCTCTCATTTCCAGAGTATCTCGTCACGATTATATACTACACCAAATTCTAGATTATATATATCCGCTCGTCCGAACTACTGATCACCCCGGCGTAATAGAAGAAGTCAACGAGCTTCGCGCTCGGGTAGTCACTTTGAAGAATACGGTACGAACTTTACAAACACCATCAGCAGCACCAGCAGCGTAACCAGTACCGCCAGTAACATCCACATCGCAAGCCTCAATACTAAAAGCACCAACAGCATCACCGGCATCAACAGCAACCACCATTATTAACATCAACAGGATCATTACCACCACCCACAATTACATCCGCATCACACACCTCAATACCCCAATCTGTATATCGGATATCAACGTCACACACACCATAAATACCATGGAGTACTAACAACAACAAATGATGAAGTATTGATTCATAACCTCATCGGAGAAATATTCTGCGGTGATTATGTAATCTCTAAAGACATAGGGATTTTATACTTCAGCTTTAACCATAAACCAGATGAGTAGACAGAAATGATAAAAAGGAAGAATAGAAGCTCTGATAAGAAGGGTACGTAAAGTACAAGCTAGACTTGTTTTACCAACAGCATCAGCAGTACCCTTAGCCTCATCAACACAGTCTGTGTTGTCAACATCGTTAGAATCGTCAGCACCTCTAACCTCACAAGCTCTGCCAGTTCAGGAAATCACTGTGGAAACCATTACGAATTAATAACGAGTATATTGTATCAACGAGTTATGAAGTATTAACTCAGTTCCTCCGAAGAATTTATATGTATATCCTATATATATATAAAAATTTTAAACCATAATAAATTCTTCTGTACTAAGCTATTATGTATGAAACTTAACTATCTGGTTAATTCATATTACTAATATGCTATGATGTACATCCTTCGTTAGCAACGTAACCATCGTTAACTACAACCTCTATTTCAATTAAATGAATTCGGTTTCATAATAAATCAAGTGTATCATTCAATAACATGTTTGATTTTACACTTTCATCTTCGATGTACTCGAAATTTACTGGAAAACAACATTCGTATCTTGCGAAGTTAACAAAAGTTCTATAAACATCAGCATGATTCACTAAGGAAATACTTATAAATATTGAAGTATTGATTACATTAGTGAAATACTCCGCAAAAAATTACGTAATCTCTAATGTTTTAGAGATTATTCATTTCTAATTCAAGCCGAAAATCAAATGAGCTTAGTATGATATCAACTCATTGAATCTGTATTACATCTGAAGAAAATATACCCACATATATTTTTATAAGGATTGTAATAAACACTCTGGTTCAAAATATTATTTGTGAAATTTTTTAACGAGTAGGTAATACCCGAGAGATATATAAAATCACAATTAATATGTTACGTTCTTCAATTCTGATTCAACAATCATCAACTATACCAATATGCATTCCTCTATAGAAATCAAAACAACCATACTCATTCGAATCTAATTACATATTCTGATTTTGGAAATTTCAGAATTCAACTCGAGATACAACCGAAATCATCGCTCTTAGATCCTTATATTTTTCAAAGCTATACTTTGACTTCAAAAATGTGATAGCACATCATTTTTAATCGTAACACTCAGATGAATATGAAAATCATTCGGGAGTCAGGACAATTCCATCATTTGGATATTGACTATGACAATTTGCATTTAAAACCCTTCGAAATTCCGGAAGACACTTCAAACATTGAACAATCGAGATGATGATCCAATCGCACATTATCCGAAGTTTTGTACCTGAAAAACTCTCGAAACCAAAGTCATAATCTAACATGTACCTGCGTCGAATTCTTCTAGCAAAAACAACATTTCGATTCCTTTTCAAAGTAGCCAATTTTGTCACAGCTCCAGCAAGTCAACTTCGATTTTTCAGTCGGACCAGTCTTATTATAACCCTGATAGATACATTGCCCTTTTGTCATTATTACTGGAGAACCTTTCATATTCCACCATATTACCACCAGCGTTTAATCATCTAAAACACGATTCTTCTGATATCACCTCGGATTGAAAATCAGTGATTCAGATATTATAGCATTAAATGCAGAGGAAACATAAATATGGTAGATGAGTTAAACAGTCAAAAGTTTGATGATAAAAGATAGTGAGTTGGTAAAGCTCAGAAAAAGAGAAGATTTGGAACTGGAAAACGGATTGAGCAAAGTATGAAGGAAGCCGTGGACAAATCACAGGGACTAAATCTGCCTTCAAAGAATTCAAATGATTCAGTGTCTGCTGAAAACGTTAGCAAACACGTTACCCCTTATTCTAAACCTTCACAGACAGATATTCTTCATCATCATCTTACCTTAGATATTATAAGGTATCTTCGTATCTCCCATTATACATATTCTCCATATTTCTGGAGATATCTTCACCACTATCCTTATCTGAGATCATTTATCTCTCCGTAATATCTGCAACATAAAAGAAACTGTGTTAGTTTCTAAATTCTGAAAAATTCAAATATGAATGTTTTGAAGTAGTGTTGGGAACTGATACATGGGTTAGTATAATATAATGACACTTGATCAACGTCATTATATTACAGTAATTCATGTTGAGTTTCTAATGGAACGTGAGGATTCACAGAACATACCGTCATCATGTGCCATTTACACGACTCTTACATTCTATCTAATCTTTAAATATATCAAGAAAATATTTCTTGATGATTCGGTCTTTTCCAGGGTATTCTGGTAATTTAACAAATCAGGATTTACCATTATCCTTTCCTTCTTAGAACAATTACTATATTCCTTCTGAAATCCATACATACGAATTCCGGACCATTACAAGAGTTATTTAATTGCAAGAAGAAGAAACGAAAGTACAAAGCTTCGAAATAGAAAATCAGGGTATAAACCGCAGCAAATCGAAGAGAGCCTTAACTATGGATGTCGATGACTATAGAAGACAGAAGCAGGGACATCGAAATATAAGGGAAGGTGTAAAATCTAACAACAACCCGGAAATTACAACCCATATATATCGATGCATATAGCAATGTAAAGACATGGGAGAACTAGAAACACTATAAACCCAAGAGTATAGTAGAAGTAAATAGATTCTTCTGGTGGCAGATTAAAAAGAAGAATGACAGATATGCAAGTTAAGAGGATATCAAGGATCAGGATGGGATGGAGCATATTAACGAATACTTTAAAGTAGGAATTGAGGAAGAAAGAATAGAAGGTGTGAGTTGTAAGGAAATGGAGAGGGTGGATTTATAGGAAAAAAAAAAAAAAAAAAAAAAAAAAAAAAAAAATTCGACACAGCAATCGAAGCAGATTATCGCGTTTAATCAAAGAAGATCTGAATCTCCTTAATTACCGAAGAATCAAATCTTAATATGAAGATTTCTTCTAAATTCCTTAAATTCCGGAAATCAATCTTGACTACGACACCGGTTAAGTCAAACTTACTTTTATTCATTTTCACTCTTAAGTGATAGCTTCATTCGTGCTCTTCACAAAACAAATCATTTTATCTATATTAATCAATGATGATAAAACCCTAATTATCAGTTCATATACGTCATGAAAACACTCTTACTGTTAGCCATGACGACCTCTATCAAATTTCGGGACGAAATTTCTTTTAACGGGTAGGTACTGTGATGACCCGGAGATTTCCGAACAAATTTAAACTTTAACCTTTATATATATCCGACACGATAAGCAAATCTGTAATGATTAAGTCTCGAAAGTTTTGAAATTATATTCATTTAATTAAATACCCTTTGACCATGCCAAGCGATTCACGAACAATTACGTGTAAATAAATATATATGTATATATACATGTGTGCTTATTAGATTGATATATATTACAAAACATTGAACGGATTAGTTGATATGAACATAAGCTATGAGATCTATTTTATGAACTTGGAAATGCTATCAAGGTATTGAATAGATAATACTTTACATGAACGTATTTGTTCGATGTAAGTTTATCGAGGTGATTAAAAGATAATATCAAATGATTGAATTATCGGATACATTGAACTATGATTATGAGTCTCTGTTATGAGGTCCACTTTGAATTAGGAAACCCTTAATTTTAACGGTATTCGGAATAAATGGTAAAGTGATTTACAAGTAAGAACAAAGTATCACTTATTGGGAGTTAGACAAAAGTTAGTGGAGGGTTGAATTTCATAACACTTGGTTGATAACTTGCAACGTATATAGAACGTGATTATGTATATTAGATATATTAGTTAGGTAAAAGATAGTAACCCTTGTTCATTGATTCGATTTATAATTAGATATATTAACTAGAGTGTTTGAGAAATTAAAGTAAATATTGGCGCATAAATAAGTTATATCAGATTAAGTTTTTGAGCATAACCGTTAGGTGATATAACAATATCTGGTATTCACATGACTTTAATGTTATATATATATTGGTCTTTGAAATATAATTAATTTTGAAAAGTGAAATATTATATTATTAGATAAATATTTCAAACATAGGTATTATGTATAAATTTATAAATTTTAAATGTACATATATTTTATTTTAGTCATAAAACGTTTTGATTCAAACTAATAAGATTAAATATATATTTTGTTATATAACGAGACATCGATTTATGAAAGGAAATGACCAAACCACTCAAAAGATTAAGTTACACTTTGAGTGGGTTAGTTTTTAATTAATTTAAGTCTAGTTATTAATAAAGGTACATGTCACAAAATGTTTAATTTAAAATAAAATATTTTGATAAACAACGAGTCACTGATTTAAAAAAGTAAATGACCACAACGCTCAATTTTATAAGTTACATTTTTTATAAGGTAATTTATTGATAAGTAAGTCAAATTATTGATAAAGGTACACGTCGCGTAACGTAAAAGGCTAGTTTTCTAAACGTACGAAAGTGCGCCCGAAAAACCAAAAGTAGTACATGAGTCGTGAGACCACGACCGTGTCATTTTTGTAAAAATTATATTTTTACCATGAGCGTAAATATAATATAATATTTAATTAATTCTAAAGATTAAATATATTATATATTAATTAATATATAAATAAACTTATGTTACGTATCATATCATATGTGTTACAATCGAGTGTCGGCAGCCTAGATAATGCGATGTGAGCTGGAGAGTTGGTGGCACCAGTGTATAAAACTCGACGAATGTGATTCATTTGTTACCAACTTCAACCTTTCCTCTCATTATCATATTACTCTGTAGTAATTTTACTTATTTTAATAATTATTATTAATCAAAATATATTATTAGTATTATTATTATTATTATTATTATTATTATTATTATTATTATTATTAGTATTATTACATAAAATATTACGACAAGGTTCTGCTCGCGTGTTTTCAAAACGAGTTTTATGAGTAGGATAGGGCTAAGGAAATTATGGGTCATAGCTATGGAGGTGATGGGTAATGTTCGAGGGGTATGCTCGTGAGGTCAATCTAGTGTTTATTGTCTCCGTTGCATCTACGTACCTTTCCTGCAATATTGAATCTCAATATTGATACGTGAGCACTCATAACTTAACTTTTATTTACTAATAGTGTATCCCTGACTAGTGCTCGAGAAAATAGAATTATGCATATTTGTATTTTTAATATTGCCCTTAGATAGGTTATGTTGAATCCTGAATTAGTTACACCTACGGTTGAGATAAGGTATAAGATATGCATGTCCTTGGAAAGCTAGCGAAAAATTAAAAACTTTTCATTTAGATATCGAATGGATTCGATGAACGGTTAGAAAGTTATGAATTAAACAATTAATTTCGTAATTAAAAATGCTGATAATAATTAGTGAACTAATTTTCTGGGTAATAAAAAGTGGTTATTTGGATTCTACTCGTCGAGTAGATGAATTTTCATATAAAGCACGTCTCGTTTCGTTGAACGGTTGTCAAGTTATGGATAAAAGAAGTTTTGTAAATTTTGATGAAACGTCGTTACGGAAACTGAAATTCTCGTTGATCTGCGTTGTTTCAGATTAAAACAAAATTATCACTGAATTCTTTGCTGTAAGATGTAACAAACGACTCTGGTCGTTTGTCAATTCGAGTCTCGACGATTTTTCTAAAAATCGTCAAAGTTGACTGTTTGGTCACATTTTAAAATTCTAAAAAGAGCTGAAACTTTTTTATTAAAAATGTCAGTTTTGTATCAGTTGTCATGGTCGGCCTGATATGTGTTTACTTTTGCCAAAAATCATGTTATATCTTTGTGGTAACGAGAATTTGAAGGCTTTGACCGTTTGTCAATCCGAGTTTCGAGGAATTTTCTAAAAATCTCCAAAGTAGGCTACTCGGTCACTTTTGTAAATTTATTAAAGCTGAAAAATTAACTTTGAAACACCGAAACCGCGTTGGCAACTACGAGTTGTCTAGGTTTAGTTTACTTCTGTAAAAATTTATGCTTAATCTTTTTGGTAATGTGTAACTTTTATCTTTGGCCGTTTATCAATCGGAGTTCCGATAATTTTTCTAAAAATCGCTGAAGTGGCCGTTTAGTCATGTTTGACCGAAAAATCATTTTTGTATAAGTTATTATATTTTTGCATGCGACCTCGTTTTTACTTTAACCTTTGACTTTTGCACATTAGTCTCGAGCATTGGGATTGTGGTACACTATGACTTGGCCTAGTTTATTAGACAAATATTGACAAATACATAAATATATATAATTACTATAGGTTCGTGAATCCGAGGCCAACCCTACACTTGTTCAATGATGTTATATGTATTTTTACTACAAAATACAGTATGGTGAGTTTCATTTGAATCCCTTTTACTCTTTATATTTTTGGGCTGAGAATACATGCGCAATTTTTATAAATATTTTACGAAATAGACACAAGTAATCAAAACTACATTATATGGTTGAATGATCGAAATCGAATATGCCCCTTTTTATTAAGTCTGGTAATCTAAGAATTAGGGAACAGACACCCTAATTGACGCGAACTCTAAAGATAGATCTATCGGGCCCAACAAGCCCCATCCAAAGTACCGGATGCTTTAGTACTTCGAAATTTATATCATGTCCGAAGGAGGATCCCGGAATGATGGGGATATTCTTATATATGCATATTGTTAATGTCGGTTACCAGGTGTTCAATCCATATGAATGATATTTTTGTCTCTATGCATGGGACGTATGTTTATGAGAAATGGAAATCTGAAATCTTGTGGTCTATTAAAATGATGGAAACGATTGTTTAAGTTAAACTAATGAACTCACCAACCTTTTGGTTGACACTTGAAAGCATGTTTATTCTCAGGTTTGAAAGAGATCTTCCGCTGTGCATTAGCTCATTTTAAAGATATTACTTGGAGTCATTCATGACATATTTCAAAAGACGTTGCATTCGAGTCGTTGAAGTTCATTAAAGATTATTATTAAGTAAATGACAGATTAGGTCATTTATAGTTTGGATATTATGAAATGGTATGCATACATGTCAACTTTCGATGTAATGAAAGATTGTCTTTTAAAAATGAATGCAATGTTTGTAAAATGTATCATTTAGAGGTCAAGTACCTCGCGATGTAATCATATGTTATTGTATTCGTCCCTATGGATTGGGTCGGGTCGTCTCAGGATGATCACCTTACAAGATTGGAAGTGAGCTAGCAAACTTGAAAGTATTCTTGATTTTGTGAAACTAGAACTTTTGGAATTTATGAAGAACACTTAGAACTTGAAGATAGAACTTGAGAGAGATCAATTAGATGAAGAAAATTGAAGAATGAAAGTGTTTGTAGGTGTTTTTGGTCGTTGGTGTATGGATTAGATATAAAGGATATGTAATTTTGTTTTCATGTAAATAAGTCATGAATGATTACTCATATTTTTGTAATTTTATGAGATATTTCATGCTAGTTGCCAAATGATGGTTCCCACATGTGTTAGGTGACTCACATGGGCTGCTAAGAGCTGATCATTGGAGTGTATATACCAATAGTACATACATCTAAAAGCTGTGTATTGTACGAGTACGAATACGGGTGCATACGAGTAGAATTCTTGATGAAACTGAACGAGGATGTAATTGTAAGTATTTTTGTTAAGTAGAAGTATTTTGATAAGTGTCTTGAAGTCTTTCAAAAGTGTATGAATACATATTAAAACACTACATGTATATACATTTTAACTGAGTCGTTAAGTCATCGTTAGTCGTTACATGTAAATGTTGTTTTGAAACCTTTAGGTTAACGATCTTGTTGAATGTTGTTAACCCATTGTTTATTATAACAAATGAGATATTAAATTGTTATATTATCATGATATTATGATATATAATATATCTCAGTATGATGTATATACAGTTAAATGTCGTTACAACGATAATCGTTACATATATGTCTCGTTTCGAAATCATTAAGTTAGTAGTCTTATTTTTACATATGTATTTCATTGTTAATACACTTAATAATATATTTACTTATCATTTAACATAATTAACCAAGTGTATCAATATCTTAATATGATTCATATGTACCTAGTAAGACGTTGTTATAACGATAATCGTTATATATATCGTTTTCGAGTTTCTTAAATTAATAGTCTCATTTTTATGTATATAGCTCATTGTTAAAATACCTAATGAGATACATACTTATAATAAAAACATGTTAACTATATATATAACCATATATATGTCATCGTATAGTTTTTACAAGTTTTAACGTTCGTGAATCACCGGTCAACTTGGGTGGTCAATTGTCTATATGAAACATATTTCAATTAATCAAGTCTTAACAAGTTTGATTGCTTAACATATTGGAAACATTTAATCATGTAAATATCAATCTCAATTAATATATATAAACATGGAAAAGTTCGGGTCACTACATACATCCCATACATAGAGACAAAAATATCATTCATATGGACTGAACACCTGGTAACCGACATTCACAATATGCATATACGAATATCCCCATCATTCCGGGATCCTCCTTCGGACATGATATAAATTTTGAAGTACTAAAGCATCCGGTACTTTGGATGGGACTTGTTGGGCCCGATAGATCTATCTTTAGAATTCGCGTCAATTAGGGTGTCTGTTCCCTAATTCTTAGATTACCAGACTTAATAAAAAGGGGCATATTTGATTTCGATAATTCAACCATAGAATGTTGTTTCACGTTCTTGTGTCTATTTCGTAAAACAGTTATAAAATTAGCGCATGTATTCTCAGTTCCAAAAATATATATTGCAAAAGCATTTAAAAAGGGAGCAAATAAAACTCAGGCATATAAATATTGTAAAACAGTTAATAAAGCATTTGCATGTATTCTCAGCCCAAAAATGTAAAGAGTAAAAGGGATCAAATGAAACTCACCTAATGTATTTTGTAGTAAAAATACATACGACTATATTGAACAACTGAACAATGCAGGGTTGGCCTCGGATTCACGAACATATATCATTTGTTTATTTATTAATACCCATAATTGTAATCGATCAATATATATAAATTTATTAGTTATATCATTTTAAAATATCTATATATGTTTCATATATTCATTTTGTATATGAAAATATTAATTTTGTTATATTATGTATATAAAATAAATATATATCGTTTGTTTGTCAAAATATAATAATTATAATAGTACCATATTATTATTTATAAAAAAAAATGATAATAATGATAATGCCTAATGTTACTAGTAAAATATTAAAGTTGATAATTTTGTTAATAATAATATCGATGATAGATTTTTATTATAAATCTAATAATTATAATATTAGTAGTTTTTGATAAAATGAATAATTTGGTAATAATGGTAGTGAAAATAATAATTTTTGATATTAGTACAAAATACATAATAATAATAATAATAATAATAATTATAACAATCTTATTATTAATGGTAATTTTAATAATAATACTTTTGCTAATAATAATAATAACTCCTAAATGTTTCTAATACTAATATTAATGATAATAATTATACTACTAGTAATAATAACAGTGATAATAATACTAATAATAAAAATATTAGTATTGATAATACTAATAATTTTAAGTTATAATTATAGTACCTACAATACAAATGATAATAATAGTAACTATAATACTTATAATTATGATGATACTAATAACAATAATATCAATACTAGTAATAACAACAATTAATAATAACAATAACAATAACAATCTATAATAATAATAATAATAATAATAATAATAATAATAATAATAATAATAATAATAATAATAATAATAATAATAATAATAATAATAATAATAATAATAATAAAAGAAAAGGGAAACTACCTCATAAGAGTTCTAAAAAAATTTGCCCATGCCGAGACTCGAACCCGAGACCTCTTGTTACCCCGACACACTCACAAACCATCCTGCTAGCCTTACTTTTCTGAATTAATACACACCTATTTTATTTATAACTCGAATTATTTTAGTGTTCTTCCTCACCTTCTTCTTCAACTCAGTCACGAACCGATTCAAATCAAAATAACAATCAACATCCAAACGGTTTTTGGACTTTCAAAACAAAAAGTAATCAATCTGTCTCCTTCCTCGAATTTATTGAAAACGAAAAAGAAAGAAAAAAAATTAAAAAAAACAGTATACCTGCTGTCGCAGGTTTGTTTTAAAAAAAATTATGATTTCGAGTTTTAGCGTGTTTTAGAGATATGTTCCTAAACGAAATCCATTTTAAAACTTTTATAGAACCTTTCTCCAACTTCAATTGAAACAAAAACTTAATAACGAACGCGAATTTGAGCAAAGAACAGTTGTTGACTTTTTTTGTAAAATAACTTTGACTTAAAAATTCAGATTATATAAGATGAATTGGAAGCTAATATTTTGCAGATAGTTTACGTACATGATTCCTAACGCAACTGCATTATTACTTTTTGAAATTGAATTCAAATTTGAGCTGTTGTAATTCGAGTTCAAGAACAGAGATAAAAATTTATTTTTCTGTATTTTTCTCTATTTAAATCATTAACATTTATAATTGATGAAAAAAATGTGGACGACTGTCTGATATTATTATGATATAGCTGATTGTCTTATAGTGTAACTTGATCAACCTCAATTATCGTGGTGGCAGGAAGACAAAACCAAAAACAGAGAAAAAAAATAAAAAAATAAGAAAAATTAGAACCCGTTAAAAAACCTTTGACAAAGTTGTACAATTGATATAGATGTCTAACTGTTTTTGATTTCTATTGAGGACAGATTCACCATCAGGTTAAAAGCATATAGCTGTATTTGATTTTTTTTAGTTGTATTATTATATTTATCATTAACATTATTAATTAACAAATATAAATATATTAAAAATAATAAAAAAAATACTAATAATAATAGTAATAGGATTAATAATAATTATACTAATTTCACTAGTATTAATAATAATGATAAAAAATGATATTGATAATATTATTAATGATAATAATAAAAATAATGATTTTTAATGATATTAATATCTAATGATAATACAAGTAACATTTAAGATATAGTAAGTTACATGTATCAAATTCTATATCTATAATAATATTATTACTAATACTGATTTCAATATTAATATTATTATTGAAAGTAATAATAATTTCAATATAACACTTATACTTCTAAATTGTAATTACACTTAACATATTAATATTACAATATATTAATTATGTAATATTTAATAGTCATATAATATGTATATAATAACATATATTAAATATTTAATATTTATAATTTACAATATATAATATCACTTATGTTTAGGATTCATTTATATATATTGATTATGTATTTTATTTTTACATTATTAATTCCCATTGATTAAGTTGTATTTCTATCAATTCAAAATAATATATATATGCATACATATATATTTATTTACAACCCAATGTTCGTGAATCGTCGGGCATAGTCAAGGTCAATGTATACATGAATATAGATTTCAAAACTTTCGAGACTCAATAATACATACTTTGCTTATCGTGTCGAAAACATATAAAGATTAAAGTTTAAATTTGGTCGGAAATTTTCGGGTCATCACAGTACCTACCCGTTAAAGAAATTTCGTCCCGAAATTTGAGTGAGGTCGTCATGGCTAACAATAAATATGTTTTCCTGACGAATATGAGCTGATAAATAGAGTTTTATCATTATTGAATAATTTGGATAAAACGATTCGATTACTCGAAGCGTACGAATGAAGTTATCACAAAAGAGTGAAATGAATAAATGAAGTTTCGTTTTAACTTCTGACGTTGCCTTGGTTGAATTCCGGAATTCAAGGGATTTAGAGAAAATTTTCGAAATCTAAAAGATTTGATTCTTCGGCTAGTAAGGAAATTAAGATCTCTATAATTAAATACGGTGTTCTGCCTCTATTACTCTGTCTGATATTTCCATTATAAATTAAGTTCTTTCATTTCATTATTCTCACCATTCCCATACTCTCTTCTTTAGTTCATACATCCAAAAGATTGTGGAAATGCTTAATCCAGTTCTAATCCTTGTCCTTATCCTTACTATCGTAACAATCATTCTCCTTTTCCAACTTCCACCCAAGGAATCTGCTTACTTCTACTTTGCACTTGGGGTTATAGTGTTTTTTTTTTATTCTCCCGTGTCTTTATGTTGCGATGAACATTGATATACATGGTTTGTAGTTTCTACGTTGTTGTTGGATTTTATATTTTCCCTTATATTTCAATGTCCCTACTTCTGTCTCCTATAACTATTGTCATCCACAGTTAAAGCGCCCTCTTATTTGCTGCGATTCATACCCCCTTTCTATTTCGGAGCTTCATGCTTTTGTTTACTTTTCGCAAGTAATGGTCCAGAATTCATAAGTATGGAGTTTCGAATTATCATATTATACAAGGTAGAAAGGAAAGGTAGTAGCACGATTTGTTTTGTACAATTACTTGAATCACTGAGAATAGAACTATCAAGAATATATTTTCTTGATATGTTCAGAAGTTAAACAGAATGAACGAGTTATGTAACATGGCACATGATGACGTTATAATCTATGAATCATCATGTTCCATTTAGAAACTCAGCATGACTTACTGTAATATAATCACGTTGATCAAGTGTCATTATATTATACTAACTCATGCATCAGTTCCCAACATTACTTCAATAACATTCATATTTTAAGCTCGAAAGTTTACAGACTATAGAAACTAATAGTTTCTATATGATGTAACACTGATAGTACGAAGAGATTAATGATTTCAGATAAGAATAGTTACGAAAATATCTTCAGAAATATGGAGGATATTTATAATGAAAGATACGATGATATCTTGGAATTTCTAATATCGATGGATGATGAAGAAGATTTTTCCGTAAGGGTTTAGATTCGGAAGCAAGGTATTCGCTAAAGATTTCATCAGAAACAGAATCATTTGGATTCTTTGAAGTCAAACTTATTCTTTGTGATTTGTCCACGGCTTCCTTCATAGTTTCGCATAATCCGCTTTTCGATACTAAATTTCTATTGAGTGTTTCCAATACAATGATACACAGGAAGCACGAAGAGGTATATAATTTCGGACGAAAATATTTATGAAAATATCCTCAGAAATATCGAAGATATTGATGATGATATTTTGGAATTTCTAAGTTCGATGGTTGATGGAGAAAGATTTCCGCAAGATTTTAACATGACTTTGGAGCAAGATATTTTCTAAAGATTTCAACGGATCCAGAATTATCCGGATTCTTTGAATATAGGGTATGGTCCTTGTATTTGCCCTTGGTCTCCTTCATGGTTAACTCTATCCGTTTTCCAGTTCCAACGTTTCTGAGCTTTTCCAACATATTATTCTTTATCATCAACTTCTAACGGTTAAGGTCGTGTACAGTTTTTGCTGCTTCATTCAGCTTTTTCAAAGTTCAATGTATTAATTCGTAGGCTGGGTGCTTTTCAAAATTTCAGAATGAAAGATCATTATTCTAAAAGATAAATGTTATACATATAACTGTTGATGTAGATATGCTGTGAGTTTTCAAAGTACTGATTGTCAATTCCTCTACATTTACTGCTACCATATCTGAATCATTGATTATCGATCCGAGGTAATTTCAAAAGAATTGTGTTTTTAGATGATTAAACACTGACGGTAATATGGTGGAATATAAAAGGTTCCCCGGTAACAATAAAAGAGCATACATATACATCAAGGTGATAATAAGGTTGTTCCGAACGAAAGGTCAAAGTTGATTTGCTGGAGCTGTGACAAAATTTGCTACTTTAAAAGAAATTACCAAGTTATTTTGGGTAATAATAACACTAGAGGAATTAGTACAACTACGTGTTTAAACGTTTACTCAGTTTCCGAGAGTTTTTCAGATGCATAACTAATATGCATACATCTTTCCTTCCGTAGATGAAGTGCGGTTGATTCATCCTATCGATTGAGGTGTTTTCAAGAATCATGAAAGGTTTGAACGCAGATTGTAATCGTCAAGATACAAATGAGGTTTAAGATGAAATCAAGTGGCAAACTTGAAGAATTGTTTAGTTTCATATATTATAATCAATATTTTAATTCATTATAATTATCCAGGGTTGGTAGTCCACAGTTGATAGTCCTCAGTAACAGTCCAATAATTCATATATAGTTTAATATATAATATTCGAATTAATTAATACGTGTCGTGACCCGTATACGTCTCAGACTCGATCACAACTCAAACTATATATATTATTGTAGAATCAATCGCAACCCTGTATAGAGAACTCGATCATTACTGCATATAGAGTGTCTATGGTTATTCCAAATAATATATATAGATGCGTCGATATGATATGTCAAAACCTTGTATACGTGTCCCGATATTTAAAGTGCGTAAAAATAAATAACAGAAATTAAATGACGATAAATAAAGTGCATAAAGTAAATAACAGAAAATTAAATGACGATAATTAAAATTGCGAAAATGTAAATTGCCATAATTAAATTGCGATAAATAAAATATAATCAGTTAGCTAGGAACAATTAGCTAGGAACAGTTAGCGTGGATTCTTAACAAAATTCCTCATTGTTAATTTGTTTGTTTCTAACAAATTTTATTGTGTCAATTATTTTCTTCGTTATGCCACTTGTTGGATTCTGATATGTCAAAATTCTAATAGGAAATTGAATTTGAATAAAAATAGTTATTCTTTGGTGAACGGATACGTATATCGGTGGATGTAAGTAGGATAGTATATGACTGTTGAAATAGATTCGAAGAACGTACAATGTAACTTATTAATGTGAAATTTAAATATTCCTCGGGTATTACCTACCCGTTAAAATATTTTCACCATTAACAGTTTGTACAAGAGAATTTTTAATTACAATCTTTATGAAAACATATATACATATATATTTTCTTCAGATGTATACATGGATTTAATGAGTTAATATGATATTAAACTCATTTGATTTTCGGTTGGAACTAGAATAAATAATCTCTAAAACTTTAGAGATTACATATTCGCCATGTCGAACGAAGATAAATAAGGTAGAATGATAAGTAAAACGAAGATCATACTCAAAGTACAGATGATGATATTGAAGCATGGATTGTTGATGGTACCGGTGCTGTTATTGATGGTACTGTTGGTGCCGATGATGTTGCTGAAGCTGGTACATTTTGTACCATATTTTCCAGATTGATTACTCGAGCGAAAAGTTCGTTGACTTCTCCTATTATTCCAAGATGATTATCGGTCGGAACAAGCAGATGAATAAGGTTCAGAATTGTGGATAGAATATAATCTTGTCGAGTTACTCTGGAAATAAGACTGAAAATGGTGTCTCAAACAGGTTCGCCGGTAAACGCTTCAAGTTCATTGTCAAGAGGTAAATTCGGTTGGTGGAAGGGATTGCCTTCTGCGTGTTTCCATTAATTAAGTCGACTACGAATGCATCAGATGAATTGGGGATGGCTGATTGATTGATTCATTCTGGTGACATTGCTTCCGGAGCTTAGGTGAATATCCATGTCGGAATAGCTGTCGGAATAACTATCGGAATAGTTATCGAAACCTGAGGGACTCGAACTGGTTGAGGGATTCATCTTGTACAATCAGATGAAGGATTTTCGATAAGAAATAGATTATAGGATGTAAATTAGTACCCTGCAATACATAATTTACATATACATATATAATACTAAAATCCCATAAGTTACGGAGGAATTTACGGAATATGTCAGACAAAGTTACAGTAACAGATACGCTAAGATATGAAGTAGCAGATACGCTAAGATATGAATTTTGTCTTTACACTATTCATGCAGTCAATGCAGTAAAACGTGTCTAGACTAAGAATGATAAGCAAGTGATTCTCTAAGAATGATAAGCAGGTAATTTTTTGACACGAAATGATAAGCAAAACTTTTGACATGCAGACCAGGTTCAAGTCCAGACTCCTTAAAGTAACCTAACAACTATTAAGTCGAAGTCCAGACTCACTTATGTATCCTAACAACTCCTAGTTAGACATACTAATGCAAGACCTGGTTCGCTACGACCACCGCTCTGATACCAACTGAAAGGACCCGTCCTAATCCATCCAGACGAAGTCCATATCGATTATAAACGATTCACAACAGTTGATTACATCGCGAGGTACTTGACCTCTATATGATACATTTTACAAACATTGCATTCGTTTTAAAAAAAAAAAAAAAAACAATCTTTCATTACATCTAAAGTTGACAGACATGCATACCATTTCATAATATATAATATATCTAATTATAATTAACTTAATAATAATCTTGATGAACTCGACGACTAGAATGCAACGTCTTTTGAAATATGTCATGAATGACTCCAAGTAATATCTTTAAAGTGAGCAAATGCACAGCGGAAGATTTTCTTTCTTACCTGAGAATAAACATACTTTAAAGTGTCAACCAAAAGGTTGGTGAGTTCATTAGTTTAACATAAATAATCATTTCCATCATTTTAATAGACCACAAGATTTTCATTTCTCATAAACATACGTCCCATACATAGAGACAAAAATATCATTCATATGGACTGAACACCTGGTAACCAACATTCACAATATGCATATAAGAATATCCCCATCATTCCGGGATCCTCCTTCGGACATGATATAAATTTCGAAGTACTAAAGCATCCGGTACTTTGGATGGGACTTGTTGGGCCCGATAGATCTATCTTTAGAATTCGCGTCAATTAGGGTGTCTGTTCCCTAATTCTTAGATTACCAGACTTAATAAAAAGGGGCATATTTGATTTCGATAATTCAACCATAGAATGTTGTTTCATGTACTTGTGTCTATTTCGTAAAACAATTATAAAATTAGCGCATGTATTCTCAGTCCCAAAAATATATATTGCAAAAGCATTTAAAAAGGGAGCAAATGAAACTCAGGCATATAAATATTGTAAAACAGTTAATAAAGCATTTGCATGTATTCTCAGCCCAAAAATGTAAAGAGTAAAAGGGATCAAATGAAACTCACCTAATGTATTTTGTAGTAAAAATACATACGACTATATTGAACAACTGAACAATGCAGGGTTGGCCTCGGATTCACGAACATATATCATTTGTTTATTTATTAATACCCATAATTGTAATCGATCAATATATATAAATTTATTAGTTATATCATTTTAAAATATCTATATATGTTTCATATATTCATTTTGTATATGAAAATATTAATTTTGTTATATTATGTATATAAAATAAATATATATCGTTTGTTTGTCAAAATATAATAATTATAATAGTACCATATTATTATTTATAAAAAAAAAATGATAATAATGATAATGCCTAATGTTACTAGTAAAATATTAAAGTTGATAATTTTGTTAATAATAATATCGATGATAGATTTTTATTATAAATCTAATAATTATAATATTAGTAGTTTTTGATAAAATGAATAATTTGGTAATAATGGTAGTGAAAATAATAATTTTTGATATTAGTACAAAATACATAATAATAATAATAATTATTATAACAATCTTATTATTAATGGTAATTTTAATGATAATACTTTTGCTAATAATAATAATAACTCCTAAATGTTTCTAATACTAATATTAATGATAATAATTATACTACTAGTAATAATAACAGTGATAATAATACTAATAATAAAAATATTAGTATTGATAATACTAAAAATTTTAAGTTATAATTATAGTACCTACAATACAAATGATAATAATAGTAACTATAATACTTATAATTATGATGATACTAATAACAATAATATCAATACTAGTAATAACAACAATTAATAATAACAATAACAATAACAATCTATAATAATAATAATAATAATAATAATAATAATAATAATAATAATAATAATAATAATAATAATAATAATAATAATAATAATAATAATAATAATAATAAAAGAAAAGGGAAACTACCTCATAAGAGTTCTAAAAAAATTTGCCCATGCCGAGACTCGAACCCGAGACCTCTTGTTACCCCGACACACTCACAAACCATCCTGCTTGTAGTGACCCGAACTTTTCCATGTTTATATATATTAATTGAGATTGATATTTACATGATTAAATGTTTCCAACATGTTAAGCAATCAAACTTGTTAAGACTTGATTAATTGAAATATGTTTCATATAGACAATTGACCACCCAAGTTGACCGGTGATTCACGAACGTTAAAACTTGTAAAAACTATATGATGACATATATATGGATATATATATAGTTAACATGATACTATGATAAGTAAATATATCATTAAGTATATTAACAATGAACTACATATGTAAAAACAAGACTACTAACTTAATGATTTTTAAACGAGACATATATGTAACGATTATCGTTGTAAAGACATTTAATGTATATATATCATATTAAGAGATATTCATACATGATAATATCATGATAATATAATAATTTAAAATCTCATTTGATATTATAAACATTGGGTTAACAACATTTAACAAGATCGTTAACCTAAAGGTTTTAAAACAACACTTACATGTAACGACTAACGATGACTTAACGACTCAGTTAAAATGTATATACATGTAGTGTTTTAATATGTATTTATACACTTTTGAAAGACTTCAATACACTTATCAAAATACTTCTACTTAACAAAAATGCTTACAATTACATCCTCATTCAGTTTCATCAACAATTCTACTCGTATGCACCCGTATTCGTACTCGTACAATACACAGCTTTTAGATGTATGTACTATTGGTATATACACTCCAATGATCAGCTCTTAGCAGCCCATGTGAGTCACCTAACACATGTGGGAACCATCATTTGGCAACTAGCATGAAATATCTCATAAAATTACAAAAATATGAGTAATCATTCATGACTTATTTACATGAAAACAAAATTACATATCCTTTATATCTAATCCATACACCAACGACCAAAAACACCTACAAACACTTTCATTCTTCAATTTTCTTCATCTAATTGATCTCTCTCAAGTTCTATCTTCAAGTTCTAAGTGTTCTTCATAAATTCCAAAAGTTCTAGTTTCATAAAATCAAGAATACTTTCAAGTTTGCTAGCTCACTTCCAATCTTGTAAGGTGATCATCCAACCTCAAGAAATCTTTGTTTCTTACAGTAGGTTATCATTCTAATACAAGGTAATAATCATATTCAAACATTGGTTCAATTTCTATAACTATAACAATCTTATTTCAAGTGATGATCTTACTTGAACTTGTTTTCGTGTCATGATTCTGCTTCAAGAACTTCGAGCCATCCAAGGATCCATTGAAGCTAGATCCATTTTTCTCTTTTCTAGTAGGTTTATCCAAGGAACTTAAGGTAGTAATGATGTTCATAACATCATTCGATTCATACATATAAAGCTATCTTATTCGAAGGTTTAAACTTGTAATCACTAGAACATAGTTTAGTTAATTCTAAACTTGTTCGCAAACAAAAGTTAATCCTTCTAACTTGACTTTTAAAATCAACTAAACACATGTTCTATATCTATATGATATGCTAACTTAATGATTTAAAACTTGGAAACACGAAAAACACCGTAAAACCGGATTTACGCCGTCGTAGTAACACCGCGGGCTGTTTTGGGTTAGTTAATTAAAAACTATGATAAACTTTGATTTAAAAGTTGTTATTCTGAGAAAATGATTTTTATTATGAACATGAAACTATATCCAAAAATTATGGTTAAACTCAAAGTGGAAGTATGTTTTCTAAAATGGTCATCTAGACGTCGTTCTTTCGACTGAAATGACTACCTTTACAAAAACGACTTGTAACTTATTTTTCCGACTATAAACCTATACTTTTTCTGTTTAGATTCATAAAATAGAGTTCAATATGAAACCATACCAATTTGATTCACTCAAAACGGATTTAAAATGAAGAAGTTATGGGTAAAACAAGATTGGATAATTTTTCTCATTTTAGCTACGTGAAAATTGGTAACAAATCTATTCCAACCATAACTTAATCAACTTGTATTGTATATTATGTAATCTTGAGATACCATAGACACGTATACAATGTTTTGACCTATCATGTCGACACATCTATATATATTTCGGAACAACCATAGACACTCTATATGTGAATGTTGGAGTTAGCTATACAGGGTTGAGGTTGATTCCAAAATATATATAGTTTGAGTTGTGATCAATACTGAGATACGTATACACTGGGTCGTGGATTGATTCAAGATAATATTTATCGATTTATTTCTGTACATCTAACTGTGGACAACTAGTTGTAGGTTATTAACGAGGACAGCTGACTTAATAAACTTAAAACATCAAAATATATTAAAAGTGTTGTAAATATATTTTGAACATACTTTGATATACATGTATATATTGTTATAGGTTCGTGAATCAACCAGTGGCCAAGTCTTACTTCCCGACGAAGTAAAAATCTGTGAAAGTGAGTTATAGTCCCACTTTTAAAATCTAATATTTTTGGGATGAGAATACATGCAGGTTTTATAAATGATTTACAAAATAGACACAAGTACGTGAAACTACATTCTATGGTTGAATTATCGAAATCGAATATGCCCCTTTTTATTAAGTCTGGTAATCTAAGAATTAGGGAACAGACACCCTAATTGACGCGAATCCTAAAGATAGATCTATTGGGCCTAACAAACCCCATCCAAAGTACCGGATGCTTTAGTACTTCGAAATTTATATCATATCCGAAGGGTGTCCCGGAATGATGGGGATATTCTTATATATGCATCTTGTTAATGTCGGTTACCAGGTGTTCACCATATGAATGATTTTTATCTCTATGTATGGGATGTGTATTGAAATATGAAATCTTGTGGTCTATTATTATGATTTGATATATATAGGTTAAACCTATAACTCACCAACATTTTTGTTGACGTTTTAAGCATGTTTATTCTCAGGTGATTATTAAGAGCTTCCGCTGTCGCATACTTAAATAAGGACGAGATTTGGAGTCCATGCTTGTATGATATTGTGTAAAAACTGCATTCAAGAAACTTATTTTGTTGTAACATATTTGTAGTGTAAACCATTATGTAATGGTCGTGTGTAAACAGGATATTTTAGATTATCATTATTTGATAATCTACGTAAAGCTTTTTAAAACCTTTATCTATGAAATAAAGGTTATGGTTTGTTTTAAAAATGAATGCAGTCTTTGAAAAACGTCTCATATAGAGGTCAAAACCTCGCAACGAAATCAATTAATATGGAACGTTTTTAATCAATAAGAACGGGACATTTCAGTTGGTATCTGAGCATTGGTCTTAGAGAACCAGAATTTTGCATTAGTGTGTCTTATCGAGTTTGTTAGGATGCATTAGTGAGTCTGGACTTCGACCGTGTTTACTTGAAAAATGATTGCTTAACAAATTTTGTTGGAAACTATATATTTTTAACATGTGAATATTATGTGATATATTAATCTCTTAACGCGTTTGATATTATGTGATAGATGTCTACCTCTAGAACAAGTCTCATTGACTCACCTAATAATAATGAAGAGTCAAATGTAAATTGGAATGATTCGTGGACTGATTCACAAGTTCCCGAAGAGGAACCGGAAGAAGAGGAACCGGAAGAAGAGTCGGAACCGGAAGAAGAATCGGAACCGGAAGAAGAATCGGAACCGGATGAAGAAATAGAACCGGTGGGGGAAATAATAAAATGGTTAAGTAAAAGAAAATCCTCAACCAACCGACCAAGGTTAATTATGGTCAATGGTGTTTCCGCCAAGGAAGCAAAATATTGGGATGATTACCAATTCTCCGATGAATCGGATTCCGACGAGAATTCCGATGATGTTATAGAAATTACCCCAACTGAATTTAAAAAGGCAAAAGAAAATAATAAGGGAAAGGGCATAAAAATAGAGAAATCTAATTCCAACCCCGATGAACTTTATATGTATCGTCAACCCCCGAAGTCCTTAAGTTGTAACAATGACCCGGGAACCTCTAAACCACCAGGTTTTTCTAAACCAATGTGGATAACGACGGCTCGTATTAGGGGAACATCATATATCCCTAGAAACTTGGCAAAACGAACCAAAACCGAAGAAGAAGAAACAAGCGAGTCGGAATAAGATAGTTGTATTCGTGTGGTGTAATATAAGTAATATAGTGTGCTTATGCTTTATGATATATGTAAAAATTGCATGTATTAATAAGTATTTTTTTTTTATGAATCTAACTCTTGTCTATTTTACAGTATAAAAACACAAAATGGATAGACAACCCAATATTTTAAGAGACCTACCCGGAGACATGATTGATGAAATCTTGTCTAGAGTCGGTCAGAATTCTTCGGCACAACTATTTAAGGCGAGATCAGTTTGTAAGACATTCGAAGAACGTTCCAAGAATGCCTTGGTTTATAAAAGGCTTTCGTTCGAAAGATGGGGGATATCACATTGGGAAATCCATAAGTTACGATGTGTTTACTTTGACGCATATATTACGGGGAACCCAAATGCTATTTTACGCAATGGGTTAAGAAATTATTTTGACTCAATATATCCGAATATTGGACTTCGTGATTTAGAAAAATCGGCTAACATGCAACATAAAGAAGCATGTTATGCTTACGGATTAGTAATGTTCGCTTCTCACCAAAGTGAGAACAAGAACATCGGCCTACAACTATTAAACAAAACGTTCCCACAAGTGACGGAGTCGGTAATTGGGGTAAGAAATGAGGTTTTTAGATTGTTACGGGACTGTTGGACATTACGTAACCCTCGTCTCTTTGACGACGTTACAACACGCTGTCTTATCAACGGCCATAACGATTATGTTCCACAAGACCAAGGATGGGAAGTAATTCTAGTAAAACCAGAATGCATGACTTGTTTCTGGACGTATGAATTACGTGTCTTTATTGCCTTTGCTGAACGACTTGTGTACTAGCTAGAATTATCTTCACAACCATCTTGTATCAAATTTATTGTGTGCTATATTTCATGCTATATGTAAAATAAGCGGTATTGTAAGTTTGTAAAATATTGTGTAAAAGTTTGAACGCGAAATATTATTATAATCAGTTTTTCATATAGAATTGTAGTAGTTGAATTGTATATTAGCTACTAAGTATGAACTTAACGGGTAGGTACTACCCGAATTTAAACTTATAAAACGCAAATATGAAGAAAAAGCTTTTATAAATGAGTTCATATTATGCTACGAAATACTATTAACTACTCTTAATATTCTGTATGATTAACTTGTTCCATTTAACTATTTTGAAGGAAATGGCACCGACTACTCGACACACCGTGAATATGAATGAAGAGGAATTCCGTACTTTTCTAGCTTCAAACATAGCCGCAGTACAGGCTGCGCTACATACCAACAATAACCTTGGATCTAGCAGTACAGGAAATCGTGTAGGATGCACCTACAAAGAATTCACTGCCTGCAAACCTTTGGAATTTGATGGAACCGAAGGACCGATCGGATTGAAACGGTGGACCGAGAAGGTTGAATCGGTGTTTGCCATAAGTAAGTGTACTGAAGAGGACAAAGTGAAGTACGCTACGCATACCTTCACAGGTTCTGCGTTAACATGGTGGAATACCTATCTAGAGCAAGTGGGACAAGACGATGCGTACGCACTACCGTGGTCAGCATTCAAGCACTTGATGAACGAGAAGTACCGTCCCAGAACCGAGGTCAATAAGCTCAAGACAGAACTTAGAGGGTTACGAACCCAAGGATTTGATATTACCACGTACGAAAGACGATTCACAGAATTGTGCCTATTGTGTCCGGGAGCATTCGAAGATGAGGAAGAGAAGATCGACGCATTTGTGAAAGGATTACCGGAAAGAATCCAAGAAGATATAAGTTCACACGAGCCCGCCTCCATACAACAGGCATGTAGAATGGCTCACAAACTAGTGAACCAGATTGAAGAAAGAATTAAAGAACAGACTGCTGAAGAGGCCAATGTGAAGCAAGTCAAAAGAAAGTGGGAAGAAAACGGTGATAAGAATCACCAATACAACAACAACAGCAATTATAACAATAATCGCAACAACTATCCTAACAATCGCAACATCAATCGCAACTACAACAAACGGCCCAACAATAACAACAACAACAACAACAACAACAACAGCAACCACAACAATCATCTTAACAACAATAATAACCGCAACAACAACAACAATCAGAAGCAGCTATGCCAAAGGTGTGAAAAGTATCACTCGGGGTTCTGCACCAAATTTTGCAACAAGTGTAAAAGAAATGGTCATAGTGCGGTGAAGTGTGATGTCTACGGACCAGGGGTTAACAGAACGAAAGGAACAAATGGTGTCGGAACGAGTAATGGCAGAGCAAGTAGTGTCGGAGCAAGTTATGCCAATGTAGTTTGTTATAAATGTGGAAAACCGGGCCACATTATTAGAAATTGCCTGAACCAGGAGAACACGAATGGACAAGGCCGCGGAAGAGTTTTCAATATTAATGCGGCAGAGGCACAGGAAGACCCGGAGCTTGTTACGGGTACGTTTCTTATTGACAATAAATCTGCTTACGTTTTATTTGATTCGGGTGCGGATAGAAGCTATATGAGTAGAGATTTTTGTGCTAAATTAAGTTGTCCATTGACACCTTTGGATAGTAAATTTTTACTCGAATTAGCAAATGGTAAATTAATTTCAGCAGATAATATATGTCGGAATCGAGAAATTAAACTGGTTAGCGAAACATTTAAGATTGATTTGATACCAGTAGAGTTAGGGAGTTTTGATGTGATAATCGGAATGGATTGGTTGAAAGAAGTTAAAGCAGAGATCGTTTGTTACAAAAATGCAATTCGCATTATACGAGAAAAAGGAAAACCCTTAATGGTGTACGGAGAAAAGGGCAACACGAAGCTACATCTTATTAGTAATTTGAAGGCACAAAAACTAATAAGAAAAGGTTGCTATGCTGTTCTAGCACACGTCGAGAAAGTACAAACTGAAGAAAAGAGCATCAATGATGTTCCTATTGCAAAAGAATTTCCCGATGTATTTCCGAAAGAATTACCGGGATTACCCCCACATCGATCCGTTGAATTTCAAATAGATCTTGTACCAGGAGCTGCACCAATAGCTCGTGCTCCTTACAGACTCGTACCCAGTGAGATGAAAGAACTACAAAGCCAACTGCAAGAACTATTAGAACGTGGTTTCATTCGACCAAGCACATCACCGTGGGGAGCTCCTGTTTTGTTTGTCAAGAAGAAAGATGGTACATTCAGGTTGTGTATCGACTACCGAGAGTTGAACAAACTTACCATCAAGAACCGCTACCCACTACCGAGAATCGACGACTTATTTGATCAACTACAAGGCTCGTCTGTTTATTCAAAGATTGACTTACGTTCCGGGTATCATCAAATGCGGGTGAAAGAAGATGATATTCCAAAGACTGCTTTCAGAACACGTTACGGTCATTACGAGTTTATGGTCATGCCGTTTGGTTTAACTAATGCACCAGCTGTGTTCATGGACCTTATGAACCGAGTGTGTGGGCCATATCTTGACAAGTTTGTCATTGTTTTCATCGATGACATACTTATTTACTCAAAGAATGATCAAGAGCACGAAGAACATTTGAGAAAAGTGCTAGAAGTATTGAGGAAAGAAAAACTGTACGCTAAGTTTTCAAAGTGTGCATTTTGGTTGGAAGAAGTTCAATTCCTCGGTCACATAGTGAACAAAGAAGGTATCCAGGTGGACCCGGCAAAGATCGAAACCTTTGAAAAGTGGGAAACCCCAAAAACTCCGAAGCATATACGTCAATTTTTAGGATTGGCTGGTTACTACAGAAGATTCATCCAAGATTTCTCCAAAATAGCAAAACCCTTGACTGCATTAACGCATAAAGGGAAGAAATTTGAATGGAAGGATGAACAAGAGAAGGCGTTTCAATTATTGAAGAAAAAGCTAACTACGGCACCTATATTGTCATTGCCTGAAGGGAATGATGATTTTGTGATTTATTGTGACGCATCAAAGCAAAGTCTCGGTTGTGTATTAATGCAACGAACGAAGGTGATTGCTTATGCGTCTAGACAATTGAAGATTCACGAACAAAATTATACGACGCATGATTTGGAATTAGGCGCGGTTGTTTTTGCATTAAAGACTTGGAGGCACTACTTATATGGGGTCAAAAGTATTATATATACCAACCACAAAAGTCTTCAATGAAGGTATTTCGTATGCCCGAGAGACATATTAAATTAATGTGGCTAATATGTTATGATCCAAGTCGGGTCATACCCAATAACAAGCTTACCAACACCGTATACTTATTTAAGCTTAACGAATGGATCGTTAAATGAATACGCGACACTTGGATTTTAGAAAATCGGTTTTCTAAAATATAATCACTTGAGATAAATTATTTGGATAATTTATATATAATTATTTATGGGTTTAAATAATTATGTTGTGTTATATTTTATAAAAGGTTTATAAAATACATAAGTATCTTAATAAAATCATGGGATTTTATACAAAATAGCAAGTTTTATAAAATTTAAAGTCTTGTTATATGGAATTGGTGATGGAGCCGTTTTCTAGGGTGGTCTCCAAGACACCCCATGCTTATTCCATTGTTACTTGTGTTGGCACATTCCAATAAAAGCATGCTAGGCTCCATTCACCACATGCATGACTCAAGTAAGAAACTAAGAACCAAGAAAAACACATTCTTTCTCTTCTCCTTGCTGCTGTAAAACCGTGGCTTTTCAAGCAGCAAAAGGGAGTGTTTCAAGCTTGTTTTCTAGTGATTAAGTGTCTCTAAAACCTAACCAATTCAAAGGTGTGTTGGTGCATCAAGCTTGGGGTATTATCTCTTGAGATTCCATAGTTTTGGAACTAGTATTCATCATCATCTTTCTTGGTACTTGCTGTCCAGATTTTAAGGTTCTAATAAAGTGGTTTTCTAGCTTGGTTAGTAAGGTTATAAGGTACCAAAGTCTAGCCAAGGTTAAGGGTGATATTGGAGAAGCATAAGCTTGGTGTTTTCATCTTCAAATTCATCATTCTTGGAAGTAAATAACCTCCTAACTTGGAGAAGGTATAACCTCTAAATTACTATCTTGTAGTTTGTAAGTATATATCACAACTTGATCCTAATTGGGTTTTAAACTTTAATTGGTTAAAGATTTAACAAGTTACCAAATGATTTTTCATGCTTCCGCTTTGAATGGATCTTAAAAGGTTTTAAGTGTTATGAAACTTGTTAAAACCCAACAATGGTATCTAGAGCCGAAGTTGTTGAAATATGCTTCGAGATGATTTATTTAACTCACTATAATTTTGCATTTTATGTACATGCATGAAAGTAAAATGCAAAATATTATATGTTTGGGTGGGTTCATAGTTTGGCCGAATTTAGGGAGGTTTCAAATGGGTTTAGAACTTGCCATTTGGTCATATTTTGTTGTATATTATTGTTCACAATCAAGCCTTGGCCTTGTGTTTGTATGGTTGCATGTTTGGTTGAATTAATTCATTCATTTGGTATGTAATATTAATTCATTCATGTGGTTGTAATATTCATGAAATTTGGTTGTAATATTTATTATTTTGGTTATGTAATTTATTTTATATTTGGTATGTAAAATAGATTAGGTTGTATTTCATTTTCTAGACAAGATGTATTAGGATATATTTTGTAAAATGATGAAGATGATGAAAACTTGAAGAACACAAGAAGAAGCATTTGGATGCAAGATTAAGTGGGAGATTTTAAAATCTTCTACTTTGTGTTATTACCCTTAACCGGTGGCATTTGTTTTCGGCTAAACAAATGTCTACCAAAAATGGCTTGATTGTGAACATATGATTTTGCATGCGTGGTTGTTTTGTATGATTATGTGGATTGTATGTTTGTATGCTACAAGTTAATCACACAAGTTAACAACAAACTAAAATGGCAATTTAAATTGGTTAAAATTGACATTATTAACGACATGCATAACGTCAATTTAAATGGTTAAATTAAAAACGGCTAAAAGGACATTAATAATCGGTTATTAAGAACATGATAAGGATCATACATATAAAATGGTTTATATCAAAGTAATAAAATTGGCTTTATTACATAACATGAAAATGGATTTTCAAATAAACCATACACTAAATGCATGTTGGTGTATGGTGCAAAAGTTTTCTCAAACTAGAATTAATGAAAACTTAAAATCCCTTATTAACAAGGCAAACAAGTTTAACGCCATCCTATTGTATGACACTTAAAAGTATTAGGGAACTCATGATGGGATAAAGGTCACCTAACCGTTATGAGCAAACTAATATGATTAAGGTAAATTTCGCATGCTTGTGGGATAAAGGTCACCTAACCACTTGTATGTTAAATTTACAAGTCTATACAAGTAGGACGACTTGATTTGGGAATCATGAACTTAGGGTCACCGAAGCATGAGGAACAAATAGGCGTTGATGGGATAAATATGCCATGCAAAAGGATTGCATGATCCCATACTCTAGAAGTTGCAAATGGATTGCAATTGTCATTTATTGACTACCTAGCTAAATCAAATTGCGGGATAAAGGTCACCTAACCGAAATTTGGTTTACCGTTGGATTCTAGAATTTAATAATTCAATTTGATTTAAAGGGTATTGAATGTTAAAATTAAAATCGATACTTAAACGAACTTTGTTAATTTTGTAGATGGCCGCCAATAACAACAACAACATTCCAAACGCACCACTTAACCTGAACCACCTATCATTAAGGTCTCTCTTAGAGAAAGACAAACTCAACCATACAAACTTTATGGATTGGTTCCGCAATCTTCGGATTGTCCTCAAACAAGAGGATAAAATGTATGTGCTTGAGGACCCCATTCCCGATCAACCGGATGAGAATGATGTGGAGGCAATGGCCTCTTACGATAAGTATTGCCACGACTCCCTTCAAGTCTCATGCTTAATGCTTGGGACTATGATACCCGAACTCCAAAAGGATTTTGAGCACCATAGTGCATACGACATGATAACGCAATTGAAGGAGATGTTCCTCCAACAAGCGCGTGTCGAGCGCTTCGAAACGGTTCGGGCGCTACATGCTTGTCGTATGGACGATACCCAATCGGTTTCATCTTATGTACTTAAGATGAAAAGCCTTATCGATCGTGCTAACCGTCTTAACCTAAACATTTCCAACGAGTTAGCTACCGATCTTATCCTTAACTCCCTATCAAAAAGGTTTGATCAATTTGTAATTAATTACAATATGAATGGGATGGATAAGAGCATAGGTGAGCTTCACGGTATGCTTAGAACGGCGGAAACTAGCATGGGTAAAAGGGCTTTACCCGTGTTAGCAATCGATCAAAGTGGGTCCAAAGGTAACACCTCTAAGCCAAAGGTGGCTAAGAGAAAAGGACCCGCCCATCAAGGCAAAGGGAAGGGGAAGATGGTTACCCCAACCATCAACAAGGCTAAGAAGAAAAAGGTAGCCGAGAAGGCAAACCCCAAGGAAGACCCATGTTTCGGTTGCGGTGAGATGGGTCATTGGAAACGAAACTGTCCGGTTTATCTTAAGGAGTTGAAGGACAAGAGGGATGCAGGGCAAACCTCAGGTAATATATATATGGTATATGTAGAGCTTAGTATTACTTCTTCTAATACATGGGTATTAGACACTGGATGTGGAACTCACATTTGCAATTCATTGCAGGGGTTCAAAAGAAGTAGCAAGCAAACGGGAACATCAAGTCTCTACATGGGTAATGGAGCCAAAGTGCAAGTAAAGGCTCAAGGAGACTTTGTGTTAAAGCTTCCAAGTGGTTTGGAACTTATTTTGAAAGATGTTTTGTATGCACCCGATTTATGTTGAAACATTATTTCTATTTCTCGTTTGAAACAATGTGGTTTTAATCCTAATTTTGTTAATGATGATATCCACTTTTATTTAGATAATGTATTCTATTTCAAGGCTTCACCTTCAAATGGAATTTATGAATTGGTTCACGATGACACATTATCTAGTAGCTCAATGTACCATACAAGCACCAAGAAACTCAAAAGGGATTTGAGTGATTCCTACTTATGGCATTGTCGCCTTGGTCACATAAACAAGAACCGAATACATACACTTCAAAGGAATGGACTTTTGAAATCAAATGAAATGGATTCGTTTGATATATGTGAATCTTGTTTACAAGGCAAGATGACTAAAGCACCTTTCAAAGGGACTTATGAAAGGGCTAAAGACTTATTGGGATTAATACATTCGGATGTATGTGGACCCTTTAAACCCATGACTAGGAATGGTGAAAGATACTTTGTTACTTTCATTGATGACTTTAGTCGTTTCGGATATGTCTACTTATTAAGACACAAGGACGAAACGTTTGAAGCATTCAAAGAATATCAAAACGAAGTACAAAATCAACTCAATAGGACAATTAAGGTACTTCGTACCAATAGAGGAGGTGAATACCTAAGCGATGCCTTCCAAGATCATCTTAGGAGTTGTGGGATTATCTCACAACTTACTCCACCCGGAACACCCCAACTTAATGGAGTTTCCGAAAGGAGGAACCGAACCCTAATGGATATGGTTCGATCTATGATGGCAAGAAGCTCGTTGCCTCTATCATTTTGGGGTTATTGTCTAAGCTCCGCGGCTCGTATTTTAAATATGGCCCCAACCAAGAAAGTGGAACGAACTCCTCATGAGATGTGGTTTGGGAAACCTCCTTCTCTTTCATACCTGAAAGTATGGGGATGTGAAGCTTATCCTAAGCGTTATGTAGCAAATAAGCTACATGCTCGATCCACGAAGTGTATCTTCATAAGATATCCCAAGGATGATATGGGATACTATTTCTATGATCCATCCGAGCAGAATGTATTTGTTGCTCGGAAAGCGGAATTCCTAGAAACCAAGTTCCTTATGGAAGGTGATGGTGAAAGGAAGGTAGATCTTGTAGAGGTACAAGATCAAGCCGATGATACACAATTGGTTGGCACTAGTACTCAACATGAGGATGTTGAAAGTGATCAAGTGGATGATCAAGGTACACAAGACGTTCGAAGATCTAGTAGGATTAGTAATCCTCCCGAGAGATATGGGTTTCTCGTGGATGGTTGCTGTACGGTTGATTTGGATGAACCGACAAACTATGAAGATGCTTTATCAAGGATTGATAAAGATAAATGGCAGGATGCCATGAACGCCGAGATGCAATCCATGTATGAAAACCAAGTGTGGGAACTTGTTGAGCAACCTCCTAGCTCTAAGCTAGTTGATTGCAAATGGCTTTTCAAGAAGAAAACCGACATACATGGAAACTTGGATACATATAAAGCTAGACTTGTTGCAAAAGGTTTCACTCAAACTCAAGGGGTTGATTATGATGAAACTTTCTCGCCTGTGGCAATGCTAAAGTCTATTAGGATATTATTTGCCATTGCTGCTCACTACGACTATGAAATATGGCAAATGGATGTCAAAACCGCTTTCCTAAATGGATATCTTATGGAAGATGTCTATATGGTTCAGCCTGAAGGTTTTGTTGATCCAAAATATCCTAAAAGTGTATGCAAGTTAAAGAAGTCAATCTACGGATTGAAACAAGCATCTAGAATGTGGAATCATCGTTTTAATGAGGAAGCCGAGAAATTTGGCTTCATTAAAAATGGTGATGAAGCTTGTGTATATAAGAAAGCTAGTGGGAGCACTATCATATTCCTTGTACTATATGTGGATGATATATTATTATTTGGGAATGATATTACCACAATGCAAGGAGTCAAAACTTGGCTAAAGAGTTGCTTCTCCATTAAGGATCTTGGAGATGCATAATACATATTGGGGATAGGGATCTATAGAAATAGATCCAAGAGATTGATAGGTTTAAGTCAAAGTACATACATTGATAAAATCTTGAAAAGGTTCAAGATGGAAAACTCTAAGAGAGGTTTGGTACCTATTCAAAAAGGAACCGTTCTCAGTTCATCTCAGTGTCCTGCCACGAAAGATGAACAAGGGAGAATGAAGAAAGTCCCATACGCATCTGCTATTGGGTCTATCATGTATGCAATGATATGTACTAGACCGGATGTGTCATGCGCTCTAAGCTTGACAAGTAGATACCAGAATAACCCAGGAAATAGTCATTGGATTGCTGTTAAAAGCATATTGAAATACCTTAGGAGGACTAAGGATATGTTTCTAATATATGGGTCTGGTGAGGAGGAACTCGCTGTAAAAGGTTACGTGGACGCGAGTTTCCAAACTGATCGAGATGACTCTCGATCACAATCCGGTTATGTCTTCATGTTAAATGGTGGTGCAGTCTCTTGGAAGAGTTCGAAACAGGAGGTTGTTGCGTTATCCACTACAGAGTCGGAGTACATTGCCGCCTCACTGGCAGCTCAGGAAGCTGCATGGATGAAGAAATTCATCGACGACTTAGGAGTGGTCCCTTCCATTCAGGACCCTCTTGAGATCTTTTGTGACAACGAGGGTGCGATTGCTCAAATCAAGGAACCTCGTGCTCATCAAAAGACTCGTCACATTGAGCGGAGATTCAACTACATCAGGGATGAGGTTGAAAAGGGAAAGATATGTATTCACAAAGTTCACACAGATCAAAATGTTGCGGATCCACTCACGAAGCTTTTACATGGGCCAAAACATGAGGGACATGTTTGTGCATTAGGGCTTCGATATTCTAGTGATTGGATATGATCTATTTTATGTATTGTACCGGAACGAAATTATTCAAACTCATTAATATAACTATGGTGTTAATTTATTTGTGTTATGTTCCTATTTTGCATATTTCATCCATGAATAAGCAATTATTCTAAATTTCCGTAGTCGATCACATTTGTGGGAACAAGTGTGAGGTTTAGACTATTATGAACTCGGATTGGTATACATTCATAGGTTGAATGTGGGGCAAGGTTGCAACCAAGGTTCATAGATATTTGTGGGAAACAAATATTGGAAGACCCGCTCTCAAGAATTACTGTATAGAGCCTTCGTGGTTGATCACATGTAATCTTGAGTAAAGGCGAATATCATTGTATCCTCTTACCTGAGATACATATTGGGTTCGGATATTCACCAAGTACTGTGCCTTGATTCTTTCCTTCGCTATTCTGAAACATGGTAGTACATAAGGAAGAACTCAGGTATATTACAAAGTGTATATCTAGGACGTATGTAGTCAAGATGGAATTTGTCCCTCTTATTCGTTGAGAGTCAGATGTCTAAGGCCTGAAAAGTTAAATCTATAAGAGAGTGATCACTCTGTATCTCTTGGATTTAACATGACATCTAGGACGAAAGGAAATAATGAAAGATTCACCTAATCATATTCGAGATGGGAACTCGAAAGGGATGATGTTATTGAATGGCACAAAGTCATAACATATTAGGGGTGATGGACGGTGTGTTAGGCTGTATCCATCGCTTGCATTAATTTCTTATGTTTCTCGTGCAAGTGGGAGATTGAAGGTATTTCGTATGCCCGAGAGACATATTAAATTAATGTGGCTAATATGTTATGATCCAAGTCGGGTCATACCCAATAACAAGCTTACCAACACCGTATACGTATTTAAGCTTAACGAATGGATCGTTAAATGAATACGCGACACTTGGATTTTAGAAAATCGGTTTTCTAAAATATAATCACTTGAGATAAATTATTTGGATAATTTATATATAATTATTTATGGGTTTAAATAATTATGTTGTGTTATATTTTATAAAAGGTTTATAAAATACATAAGTATCTTAATAAAATCATGGGATTTTATACAAAATAGCAAGTTTTATAAAATTTAAAGTCTTGTTATATGGAATTGGTGATGGAGCCGTTTTCTAGGGTGGTCTCCAAGACACCCCATGCTTATTCCATTGTTACTTGTGTTGGCACATTCCAATAAAAGCATGCTAGGCTCCATTCACCACATGCATGACTCAAGTAAGAAACTAAGAACCAAGAAAAACACATTCTTTCTCTTCTCCTTGCTGCTGTAAAACCGTGGCTTTTCAAGCAGCAAAAGGGAGTGTTTCAAGCTTGTTTTCTAGTGATTAAGTGTCTCTAAAACCTAACCAATTCAAAGGTGTGTTGGTGCATCAAGCTTGGGGTATTATCTCTTGAGATTCCATAGTTTTGGAACTAGTATTCATCATCATCTTTCTTGGTACTTGCTGTCCAGATTTTAAGGTTCTAATAAAGTGGTTTTCTAGCTTGGTTAGTAAGGTTATAAGGTACCAAAGTCTAGCCAAGGTTAAGGGTGATATTGGAGAAGCATAAGCTTGGTGTTTTCATCTTCAAATTCATCATTCTTGGAAGTAAATAACCTCCTAACTTGGAGAAGGTATAACCTCTAAATTACTATCTTGTAGTTTGTAAGTATATATCACAACTTGATCCTAATTGGGTTTTAAACTTTAATTGGTTAAAGATTTAACAAGTTACCAAATGATTTTTCATGCTTCCGCTTTGAATGGATCTTAAAAGGTTTTAAGTGTTATGAAACTTGTTAAAACCCAACATTCAACACATATTTAATCAGAAACAACTGAATATGAGGCAGCGTAGATGGATTGAATTGATGAATGATTACGACTTTGAGATTCGTTACCACCCGGGGAAGGCAAATGTGGTAGCCGATGCCTTGAGCAGGAAGGACAGAGAACCCATTCGAGTAAAATCTATGAATATAATGATTCATAATAACCTTACTACTCAAATAAAGGAGGCACAACAAGGAGTTTTAAAAGAGGGAAATTTAAAGGATGAAATACCCAAAGGATCGGAAAAGCATCTTAATATTCGGGAAGACGGAACCCGGTATAGGGCTGAAAGGATTTGGGTACCAAAATTTGGAGATATGAGAGAAATGGTACTTAGAGAAGCTCATAAAACCAGATATTCAATACATCCTGGAACGGGGAAGATGTACAAGGATCTCAAGAAACATTTTTGGTGGCTGGGTATGAAAGCCGATGTTGCTAAATATGTAGGAGAATGTTTGACGTGTTCTAAGGTCAAAGCTGAGCATCAGAAACCATCAGGTCTACTTCAACAACCCGAAATCCCGGAATGGAAATGGGAAAACATTACCATGGATTTCATCACTAAATTGCCAAGGACTGCAAGTGGTTTTGATACTATTTGGGTAATAGTTGATTGTCTCACCAAATCAGCACACTTCCTGCCAATAAGAGAGGATGACAAGATGGAGAAGTTAGCACGACTGTATTTGAAGGAAGTCGTCTCCAGACATGGAATACCAATCTCTATTATCTCTGATAGGGATGGCAGATTTATTTCAAGATTCTGGCAGACATTAAAGTTGCACCTTGGAAAGGCGTTGGAGAGATGGTCATGCTTAAAGTTGCACCTTGGAAAGGCGTTGTTCGATTTGGTAAACGAGGGAAATTAAATCCAAGGTATATTGGACCATTCAAGATTATTGATCGTGTCGGACCAGTAGCTTACCGACTTGAGTTACCTCAACAACTCGCGGCTGTACATAACACTTTCCACGTCTCGAATTTGAAGAAATGTTTTGCTAAAGAAGATCTCACTATCCCGTTAGATGAAATCCAAATCAACGAAAAACTTTAATTCATCGAAGAACCCGTCGAAATAATGGATCGTGAGGTTAAAAGACTTAAGCAAAACAAGATACCAATTGTTAAGGTTCGATGGAATGCTCGTAGAGGACCCGAGTTCACCTGGGAGCGTGAAGATCAGATGAAGAAGAAATACCCGCATCTATTTCCAGAAGATTCGTCAACACCTTCAACAGCTTAAAATTTCGGGACGAAATTTATTTAACGGGTAGGTACTGTAGTGACCCAAACTTTTCCATGTTTATATATATTAATTGAGATTGATATTTACATGATTAAATGTTTCCAACATGTTAAGCAATCAAACTTGTTAAGACTTGATTAATTGAAATATGTTTCATATAGACAATTGACCACCCAAGTTGACCGGTGATTCACGAACGTTAAAACTTGTAAAAACTATATGATGACATATATATGGATATATATATAGTTAACATGATACTATGATAAGTAAATATATCATTAAGTATATTAACAATGAACTACATATGTAAAAACAAGACTACTAACTTAATGATTTTTAAACGAGACATATATGTAACGATTATCGTTGTAAAAACATTTGATGTATATATATATCATATTAAGAGATATTCATACATGATAATATCATGATAATATAATAATTTAAAATCTCATTTGATATTATAAACATTGGGTTAACAACATTTATCAAGATCGTTAACCTAAAGGTTTCAAAACAACACTTACATGTAACGACTAACGATGACTTAACGACTCAGTTAAAATGTATATACATGTAGTGTTTTAATATGTATTTATACACTTTTGAAAGACTTCAATACACTTATCAAAATACTTCTACTTAACAAAAATGCTTACAATTACATCCTCGTTCAGTTTCATCAACAATTCTACTCGTATGCACCCGTATTCGTACTCGTACAATACACAGCTTTTAGATGTATGTACTATTGGTATATACACTCCAATGATCAGCTCTTAGCAGCCCATGTGAGTCACCTAACACATGTGGGAACTATCATTTGGCAACTAGCATGAAATATCTCATAAAATTACAAAAATATGAGTAATCATTCATGACTTATTTACATGAAAACAAAATTACATATCCTTTATATCTAATCCATACACCAACGACCAAAAACACCTACAAACACTTTCATTCTTCAATTTTCTTCATCTAATTGATCTCTCTCAAGTTCTATCTTCAAGTTCTAAGTGTTCTTCATAAATTCCAAAAGTTCTAGTTTCATAAAATCAAGAATACTTTCAAGTTTGCTAGCTCACTTCTAATCTTGTAAGGTGATCATCTGTGAAGACCCGTCCTAATCCATCCGGACGAAGTCCATATCGATTATAAACGATTCACAACAGTTGATTACATCGCGAGATACTTGACCTCTATATGATACATTTTACAAACATTGCATTCGTTTTTGAAAAGACAAACTTTCATTACATCGAAAGTTGACAGGCATGCATACCATTTCATAATATATCCAACTATAATTGACTTGATAATAATCTTGATGAACTCGACGACTCGAATGCAACGTCTTTTGAAATATGCCATGAATGACTCCAAGTAATATCTATAAAATGAGCAAATACACAGCGGAAGATTTCTTTCGTACCTGAGAATAAACATGCTTTAAAGTGTCAACCAAAAGGTTGGTGAGTTCATTAGTTTAACTTAAACAATCGTTTCCATCATTTTAATAGACCACAAGATTTCAGATTTCCATTTCTCATAAACATACGTCCCATGCATAGAGACAAAAATATCATTCATATGGATTGAACACCTGGTAACCGACATTAACAATATGCATATATAAGAATATCCCCATCATTCCGGGATCCTCCTTCGGACATGATATAAATTTCGAAGTACTAAAACATCCGGTACTTTGGATGGGGCTTGTTGGGCCCGATAGATCTATCTTTAGGATTCGCGTCAATTAGGGTGTCTGTTCCCTAATTCTTAGATTACCAGACTTAATAAAAAGGGGCATATTCGACTTCGATAATCCAACCATAAAATGTAGTTTCACGTACTTGTGTCAATTTCGTAAAACAGTTTTAAAAGTTGCGCATGTATTCTCAGCCCAAAAATATAAAGGGTAAAAAGGCAAATGAAACTCACGATACTGTATTTTGTAGTAAAAATACATATGACGTCATTGAACAATGCAGGGTTGGCCTCGGATTCACGAACCTATATCAATTGTGTATATATTAATACGTATAATGTAAGTTACAAAATTTCATTTATTAATATGTATTATTTATATATTATAGTTTTGTAGAATTTATTCTAACCTTTATTTTAAAACGTATACTTATATTATATTTTAAGTTATATTTTATATATATATCGATTTTATGTATATATATCTATAATGATTTACGTTTATATAAATAGTGACATTAATATATTTATATACATATATTTGTGGTTAGTATTGTATTTATGAAATTTTATTAGTTTGTTATGTGAATTATTAATACAATCCTAGTATATACCATAAGTATATATATAGTGTACAAAATATTTATTTGTTAAAATAATAATTTAGATAATAATGATTTACTAATAATAATAATAATTTTATTAATAATGATAATACTAATAGCAAAAAAAATGAAAATGATAACTGTTAATGATACTAATAATAATAACTCTAAAATAATATTAATACTAATACCATACTTATGTTAATAATAAGGGTTCTAATATTTATAAAATGATAAATGATAATCATAATAATACTAGTAAATATTAATGATGATACTGATAAATATGATATTATTAATTGTAAATGTACTGATGATACTATTATTTATAAACCGGTACAAATTCTAATATTGATGATAATAATATATTTTTATTTCCTTCATAATAATAATAATAATGATAATCATAATCATAATCCTAATGATGATAAAATACTAAAATGATAAGTTTATTACTAATAATAATATTATTAATACCTATCATAATAATAATAGTAATGTCTATAATACTTTCAAATATGATAACAAGCATGATACTAATAATAACAATAACAATAACAATCAAAACAATCACAATAATAATAATAATACTAATAATAATTAATATATAATAACAATAATAAAATTAGAAAAGAAAACTACCTCACATGAAAAGAGTTTCAAAAAAAAAAAGAAACTACCGTCCTCTGGACTCGATCTCGTGACCACATGCTCACACGCAAACACTCTCGACCATCCCACCAATTCTGATTCTCTGTACTAATATCGAATTTAAATTTTATATATAAACTGTTTTTCTTCTATTCCTCTTCTTCTCCACAAGTCTCATGGATTCAACAAAACATCAATAACCAAAAAAAAAAAAAAAAAATCAGGGTTCCTTTTAAAGCTTCAAAACATTACAGAAAAAAAAATAATTTGGGTTCTAAAATAAAAAAAAAAACACTAAAGGCCTACTGCAGTGTCGGTTCTTGGAACAAAATAAAAAAAATTGATTTCGTAATAGATAACATTATAGATAATGTTTATAACACGAAATAGTTTTCTAAACATGTATAAAAACTACTGGAATCGTCAATTTGATCAGAAACATATACACGAACGCGAATTTGTCTCAAGAACAATTGTTGACTTTTTTTAAACTGAACTTTGACTTCAAAATTCAAGATCGATATAAAGATTTGAGAGTTGAGATTTTGCAGATAGATTCAAAGAAAGATTTCTAACCTTTCTGCATTTTTAGATTTTGAAACTTTATTCGAAATTGAATTAAGAGAAAAAAAATTGGAGCGTGCAGAGAAGAAGAAAAAAAAAATATCGCTGTGCTCTTTAATCCCATTGGATTTCCTTTTTATTTGATTTGCAATTATACATAATCATTTTGTAATAATAGAGATCGGTTGATAAAAAATGGAGAAAATGTCAACACAGGTTCACGAGTTTGGAGCAGGAAAGAAACAAAAAAAATAATAATAATAGAGATAAAGGATACAGAGGTCAAGCGTATAATATAGATCCCTACTATTTTTTTTAATTAATAATAATAATATATAATAACAATACTATTAATATCTAATAATATTAATAAAATTAATAATAATGATAAATATAATATTAATGATAATAATAATTGTAAAAATGATAATAATAATAATAATAATAATAATAATACCATACTAATTATGATAATATTAATATTTTATCGATAATAATAATATTAGTAATAATAATCTAATTTATACATCCAATTTCATCTTTATATGATATAAAGTGATATTATGAATACAAATATTGATATTTGACGATACAAATAACATTACTACAACAACTATATTTGTATTTAAATTTAATTTATTAATATCATCTATTATTATGTAATATTTAATAATTATGTAATATGTATTGTAACATATACTGAATATTATATATTTATGCATTTTAATATAAATATATTATAATATTTATTTACATACTAATTATATTATACTTATGTATGTAATTATGAAAAATATAAATGTTTTATATATGTAAGTATTATATATATTTATTAAAATAGTACATTATTTCATCATAGATATATTATAAATATAAATTTCTACATATACATAATATAATAATTATGTATAAAATCATATATATATAGTTATATTTATGTATATATGTATACTACCATATATATAAAATCATGTTTTAAATGTTGAGTAGATGATTAATTATGTATATTAAACAATTAACTACAAAGTATAACATTGTACATTTAATATTTTGATAACGTTGGTAAAATATGTTTGAATCATTTATATACAATATACTATATATATTCAAAATGAAAATCTTTAGTTATTAAATGTTATCTTTTATAATAACAAAATTACTTAATAGTTCATTAATACTAATATAATTAGTTTTATATATAATTATTTATATTTACATTCTTAGTTACAATTAAAGGTTCGTGAATCGTCGGAAATAGTTAAAGGTCAAATGTTATCATGAAATAGTTCAAACATAATGAGACTCGGTTTAATAGACTTTGCTTATCGAGTCGAATCATATAAGATTATGTTTAAATTTGGTCGGAAATTCCCGGGTCATCACAGTACCTACCCGTTAAAGAAATTTCGTCCCGAAATTTGAGTGAGGTCGTCATAGCTAACAATAAATATGTTTTCCTGACGAATATGAGTTGATAACTTGAGTTTTATCATCATTGAGTAATATGGATAAAAATAATTCAATTATTCGAAGAGTGCGAATGAAGCTATTCACAAAAGGATGAAATGAGAAACAAAGATTTGTTTTTAACTTTTGACGTAGTCAGGTTTGAATTTAGAAAATAAGGCGCGTCTTAACTTTTGACATTGCCTTGGTTGAATTCCGGAATTTAAGGGATTTAAAGAAAATCTTGAAGATCTATAAAATCTGATTCTTCGGGATTTATGGAAATTAAGATCTCTTTAATTAAATACGGTGATCTGCCCCGATTACTACGTCTGATATTTCCAGTATAAATTAAGCTCTTCCTTTCCATTATTCTCACCATTCTTATACTTTCTTTCTTAGTTCATACATCCAAAAGATTCTGAAAATGATTAATCCAGTTCTGATCCTTGTCCTCATCCTTACTATCGCAACAATCATTCTCCTTTTCCAACTTCCACCAGAGGAATCTGCTTTCTTCTACTTCGCCCTCGGGATTATAATGTTTTTAATTCTCCCGTGTCTTTATGTTGCGATAAACATTGATATACACGGTTTGTAATTTATGTGTTGTTATCGGACTTTATATTCTCCCTTATATTTCAAAGCTCTATGCTTTTGTTTTCTCTTCCCGACTTCAAGTCAAGCGAATAATGGTCCATAATTTATAGATATAGAGTTTCGAATGATTATAATGTTCTAAGCATGAAGGAACGTGATAGCACGATTTGATTTTCAAATTTATCAACATCACGGAAGATAGAACCATCAAGAATACATTTTCTTGATTTGTTACGGAGTTAAGTAGGATGAAAGAGTTATGTAACATGGCACATGATGACGTTATGATCTGTGAATCATCACGTTTCATTTAGAAACTCAGCATGACTTACTGTAATATAATCACGTTGATCAAGTGTCATTATATTATACTAACTCATGCATCAGTTCCCATCATTACTACAATAACATTCATATTTTAAGCTTGAAAATTTACAGAATATAGAAACTAACAGTTTCTATATGATGTAATACTGATAGCACGAAAAGATTAATGATTTCAGATAAGAATAGTTATAAAAATATCTCCAGAAATATGGAGGATATTTATAATGAAAGGTACGATAATATCTCAGAATATCTAAAGATCAGAGGATGATAGAAACTATTGTCTGCAAGGGTTTAGAGTAAGGAGCAAGATATTCACTAAAGACTTTAGCAGACATTGAATCATTTGGATTCTTTGAAGTCAAACTTATTCTTTGTGATTTGTCCACGGCTTTCTTCATAGTTTCGCATAATCTGCTTTTCGGTACTAAATTTTCTATTGAATGTTTCCAATATAATGATACACAGGAAGCACGAAAAGGTATATAATTTTGGACTAGAATATTTATTAAAATATCCTCAGAAATATCGAAGATATTGATGATGATATTTTGGAGTTTCTAAGTTCGATGGTTGAGGGAGAAAGATTTTTCCGCAAGATTTTAACATGACTTCGGAGCAAGATATTCTCTAAAGATTTCAACGGATCCAGAATTACCTGAATCCTTTGAATATAGGGTTTAGTCCTTGTATTTGTCCTTGGTCTCCTTCATGGGTAGCTCAATCTGTTTTTCAATACCCAATTTTCTATCGAGCGTTCCTAACACTCCTTTCTTTATCATCAAACTTTTAGTTATTTAGACCATCCATCATTTTTCTGTTTCCTCTGCATTTAATGCAATGATATCTGAATCATCGATTATTAATCCGAGGTGGTTTCAGAAAAAAAAAATTGTGTTTTTAGATGATTAAACTCTGATGGTAATATGGTGGAATATGAAAGGTTCCCTGAGAACAATAAAATAGCATGCGTATATATCAACGTTATAATAAGGTTGTTTCGTACGAAAATTCGAAGTTGTCTTGCTGGAGCTGTGACAAAACTGGCTATCTCGAACAGCAGATGCAAAGTTATTTTCGGTAATAATAACGCTAAAAGAATTAGCATGGCTACGTGTTAAACGTTTACTCAGGTTCCGAGTGTTTTCAGGTGCATAACTATATGCATCAATCTTTTCTCTCATAAATGAAGTGCGGTTGGTTCATCCTCTCGATTGAGGTGTTTTCAAGAATCATGAAAGGTTTGAACGCAGAATATAATCGTGAAGATACAAATGGTGTTTAAGACGAAATCAAGTGGCAAACTTGAAGAATTGTTTAGTTTCATATGTTATAATCAATATTTTAATTCATTTTAATTGTCCAATGTTATTAGTCCACAGTCGATAGTCCACAGTTGACAGTGCAATCATTCATATATAGTTTAATATATAATATTTGAATTAATTAATACGTATCGTGACCCGTATACGTCTCAGACTCGATCACAACTCAAAGTATATATATTATTATAGAATCAACCTCAACCCTGTATAGAGAACTCGATCATTACTGCATATAGAGTGTCTATGGTGATTCCAAATAATATATATAGATGCGTCGATATGATATGTCAAAACCTTGTATACGTGTCCCGATATTTAAAGTGCGTAAAATAAATAACAGAAATTAAATAACGATAAATAAAGTGCGTAAAGTAATTAACAGAAATTAAATAACGATAAATAAAATTGCGAGAATATAAATTGCGATAAAATAAATTGCGATAAATAAATTGCGATAAATAAAATGTAATACGGAATTAACAGTTAGCTAGGAACAGTTAGCTAGGATTTTGTTAGCGTGGTTTCTTAATAAAATTTAATATTGTTAATTAGTCTGTTTCTAATCAATTTTTATTGTGTCCATTATTTCTTCATTATGCCACTTGTTGGATTCTGATAGGTCAAAATTCAAATATGAAATTGAATTTGAATGAAAATAGTTATTCTTTGGTGAACGGATAAGTATCCCGGTGGTTGTAAATAGGATAGTGAATAACTGTTGAATCAGATTCGAAGAATATACAGTGTAACTTATTAATGTGAAATTTAAATATTCCTCGGGTATTACCTACCCGTTAAAATATTTTTATTATTAACAGTTTGTACAAAAGAATTTTTAATTACAATCTTTATGAAAACATATATACATATATATTTTCTTCAGATGTAATCATGAATTTAATGAGTTAACATGATATTAAACTCATTTAGTTTTCAGTTGGAACTAGAATAAATAATCTCTAAAACATTAGAGATTACATAATCACCATGTCGAACGAAGATAACTGATGTAGAATGTCATGTAGAATGATGATTATACTCGAGGTATAGATTGAGATGTTGAGGCATGTGATATTGAAATTTGGGTTGTTGGTGGTACCGTTGGTGCCGGTGATTTGGATGAAGCTGGTACGTTTTGCACCATATTTTCCAAGACTACAACTTATGCGCGAAGTTCGTTAACTTCTTCTATTACACCGGATGATTGTCGGTTCGGACGAGCGGATGAATGAGGTTTAGAATCTGAGATAGTATATGATCGTGATGAGATACTTTGGAAATGAGAGAGAAAATGGTGTCTCGAACAGGTTCGCCGGTAAACGTTTTAGGTCCATTGTCAAGAGGTGAATTTGGTTAGTGGAAATGATCGCCTTCTTCGCATTTCCATTGATTAAGTCGACTACAAACCCATCTCCAATTCATTCAGAATAGATGATGGCTAATTGATCGATTCATTCCGGTTACTCTGCTTTCGGAGCTCGAGTGGAAATCCATATCGAAATAGCTGTCGGAATAACTATCGAAATAGCTATCGAAATCAGATGGACTCGAACTAGTTGAGGGATTCATCTCGTACGATCAGATGAAGGATTTTCGATAAGAAATAGATTATAGGATGTAGATTAGTACCCTGCAATACATAATTTACATATGCATATATAATACTAAAATCCCATAAGCTACGGAGGAATCTACGGAAGCTGTCAGGCAAAGGTAACAATAACAGATACGCTAAGATATGAATTTAACTATACACTGTCTATGCAATAAAGGCAGTAAGACGTGTCTTAGACTTTAAGGATGATAAGCAAATAATTTTTCGACACTAAATGATAAGCAAAACTTTTGACATGCAAACACGGTCGAAGTCCAGACTCATTAATGCATTCTAATGACTATCATTTAGACTCACTAATGCAAGACCTGGTTCGCTAAGACCACCGCTCTGATACCAACTGTGAAGACCCGTCCTAATCCATCCGGACGAAGTCCATATCGATTATAAACGATTCACAACAGTTGATTACATCGCGAGATACTTGACCTCTATATGATACATTTTACAAACATTGCATTCGTTTTTGAAAAGACAAACTTTCATTACATCGAAAGTTGACAGGCATGCATACCATTTCATAATATGTCCAACTATAATTGACTTGATAATAATCTTGATGAACTCGACTACTCGAATGCAACGTCTTTTGAAATATGCCATGAATGACTCCAAGTAATATCTATAAAATGAGCAAATACACATCGGAAGATTTCTTTCGTACCTGAGAATAAACATGCTTTAAAGTGTCAACCAAAAGGTTGGTGAGTTCATTAGTTTAACTTAAACAATCGTTTCCATCATTTTAATAGACCACAAGATTTCAGATTTCCATTTCTCATAAACATACGTCCCATGCATAGAGACAAAAATATCATTCATATGGATTGAACACCTGGTAACCGACATTAACAATATGCATATATAAGAATATCCCCATCATTCCGGGATCCTCCTTCGGACATGATATAAATTTCGAAGTACTAAAACATCCGGTACTTTGGATGGGGCTTGTTGGGCCCGATAGATCTATCTTTAGGATTCGCGTCAATTAGGGTGTCTGTTCCCTAATTCTTAGATTACCAGACTTAATAAAAAGGGGCATATTCGACTTCGATAATCCAACCATAAAATGTAGTTTCACGTACTTGTGTCAATTTCGTAAAACAGTTATAAAAGTTGCGCATGTATTCTCAGCCCAAAAATATAAAGGGTAAAAAGGCAAATGAAACTCACGATACTGTATTTTGTAGTAAAAATACATATGACGTCATTGAACAATGCAGGGTTGGCCTCGGATTCACGAACCTATATCAATTGTGTATATATTAATACGTATAATGTAAGTTACAAAATTTCATTTATTAATATGTATTATTTATATATTATAGTTTTGTAGAATTTATTCTAACCTTTATTTTAAAACGTATACTTATATTATATTTTAAGTTATATTTTATATATATATCGATTTTATGTATATATATCTATAATGATTTACGTTTATATAAATAGTGACATTAATATATTTATATACATATATTTGTGGTTAGTATTGTATTTATGAAATTTTATTAGTTTGTTATGTGAATTATTAATACAATCCTAGTATATACCATAAGTATATATATAGTGTACAAAAGATTTATTTGTTAAAATAATAATTTAGATAATAATGATTTACTAATAATAATAATAATTTTATTAATAATGATAATACTAATAGCAAAAAAAATGAAAATGATAACTGTTAATGATACTAATAATAATAACTCTAAAATAATATTAATACTAATACCATACTTATGTTAATAATAAGGGTTCTAATATTTATAAAATGATAAATGATAATCATAATAATACTAGTAAATATTAATGATGATACTGATAAATATGATATTATTAATTGTAAATGTACTGATGATACTATTATTTATAAACCGGTACAAATTCTAATATTGATGATAATAATATATTTTTATTTCCTTCATAATAATAATAATAATGATAATCATAATCATAATCCTAATGATGATAAAATACTAAAATGATAAGTTTATTACTAATAATAATATTATTAATACCTATCATAATAATAATAGTAATGTCTATAATACTTTCAAATATGATAACAAGTATGATACTAATAATAACAATAACAATAACAATCAAAACAATCACAATAATAATAATAATACTAATAATAATTAATATATAATAACAATAATAAAATTAGAAAAGAAAACTACCTCACATGAAAAGAGTTTCAAAAAAAAAAAGAAACTACCGTCCTCTGGACTCGATCTCGTGACCACATGCTCACACGCAAACACTCTCGACCATCCCACCAATTCTGATTCTCTGTACTAATATCGAATTTAAATTTTATATATAAACTGTTTTTCTTCTATTCCTCTTCTTCTCCACAAGTCTCATGGATTCAACAAAACATCAATAACCAAAAAAAAAAAAAAAAAAATCAGGGTTCCTTTTAAAGCTTCAAAACATTACAGAAAAAAAAATAATTTGGGTTCTAAAATAAAAAAAAAAACACTAAAGGCCTACTGCAGTGTCGGTTCTTGGAACAAAACAAAAAAAATTGATTTCGTAATAGATAACATTATAGATAATGTTTATAACACGAAATAGTTTTCTAAACATGTATAAAAACTACTGGAATCGTCAATTTGATCAGAAACATATACACGAACGCGAATTTGTCTCAAGAACAATTGTTGACTTTTTTTAAACTAAACTTTGACTTCAAAATTCAAGATCGATATAAAGATTTGAGAGTTGAGATTTTGCAGATAGATTCAAAGAAAGATTTCTAACCTTTCTGCATTTTTAGATTTTGAAACTTTATTCGAAATTGAATTAAGAGAAAAAAAATTGGAGCGTGCAGAGAAGAAGAAAAAAAAAATTATCGCTGTGCTCTTTAATCCCATTGGATTTCCTTTTTATTTGATTTGCAATTATACATAATCATTTTGTAATAATAGAGATCGGTTGATAAAAAATGGAGAAAATGTCAACACAGGTTCACGAGTTTGGAGCAGGAAAGAAACAAAAAAAATAATAATAATAGAGATAAAGGATACAGAGGTCAAGCGTATAATATAGATCCCTACTGTTTTTTTTAATTAATAATAATAATATATAATAACAATACTATTAATATCTAATAATATTAATAAAATTAATAATAATGATAAATATAATATTAATGATAATAATAATTGTAAAAATGATAATAATAATAATAATAATAATAATAATAATACCATACTAATTATGATAATATTAATATTTTATCGATAATAATAATATTAGTAATAATAATCTAATTTATACATCCAATTTCATCTTTATATGATATAAAGTGATATTATGAATACAAATATTGATATTTGACGATACAAATAACATTACTACAACAACTATATTTGTATTTAAATTTAATTTATTAATATCATCTATTATTATGTAATATTTAATAATTATGTAATATGTATTGTAACATATACTGAATATTATATATTTATGCATTTTAATATAAATATATTATAATATTTATTTACATACTAATTATATTATACTTATGTATGTAATTATGAAAAATATAAATGTTTTATATATGTAAGTATTATATATATTTATTAAAATAGTACATTATTTCATCATAGATATATTATAAATATAAATTTCTACATATACATAATATAATAATTATGTATAAAATCATATATATATAGTTATATTTATGTATATATGTATACTACCATATATATAAAATCATGTTTTAAATGTTGAGTAGATGATTAATTATGTATATTAAACAATTAACTACAAAGTATAACATTGTACATTTAATATTTTGATAACGTTGGTAAAATATGTTTGAATCATTTATATACAATATACTATATATATTCAAAATGAAAATCTTTAGTTATTAAATGTTATCTTTTATAATAACAAAATTACTTAATAGTTCATTAATACTAATATAATTAGTTTTATATATAATTATTTATATTTACATTCTTAGTTACAATTAAAGGTTCGTGAATCGTCGGAAATAGTTAAAGGTCAAATGTTATCATGAAATAGTTCAAACATAATGAGACTCGGTTTAATAGACTTTGCTTATCGAGTCGAATCATATAAGATTATGTTTAAATTTGGTCGGAAATTCCCGGGTCATCACATCATCCAACCTCAAGAAATCTTTGTTTCTTACAGTAGGTTATCATTCTAATACAAGGTAATAATCATATTCAAACATTGGTTCAATTTCTATAACTATAACAATCTTATTTCAAGTGATGATCTTACTTGAACTTGTTTTCGTGTCATGATTCTGCTTCAAGAACTTCGAGCCATCCAAGGATCCATTGAAGCTAGATCCATTTTTTTCTTTTCTAGTAGGTTTATCCAAGGAACTTAAGGTAGTAATGATGTTCATAACATCATTCGATTCATACATATAAAGCTATCTTATTCGAAGGTTTAAACTTGTAATCACTAGAACATAGTTTAGTTAATTCTAAACTTGTTCGCAAACAAAAGTTAATCCTTCTAACTTGACTTTTAAAATCAACTAAACACATGTTCTATATCTATATGATATGCTAACTTAATGATTTAAAACCTGGAAACACGAAAAACACCGTAAAACCGGATTTACGTCGTCGTAGTAACACCGCGGGCTGTTTTGGGTTAGTTAATTAAAAACTATGATAAACTTTGATTTAAAAGTTGTTATTCTGAGAAAATGATTTTTATTATGAACATGAAACTATATCCAAAAATTATGGTTAAACTCAAAGTGGAAGTATGTTTTCTAAAATGGTCATCTAGACGTCGTTCTTTCGACTGAAATGACTACCTTTACAAAAACGACTTGTAACTTATTTTTCCGACTATAAACCTATACTTTTTCTGTTTAGATTCATAAAATAGAGTTCAATATGAAACCATAGCAATTTGATTCACTCAAAACGGATTTAAAATGAAGAAGTTATGGGTAAAACAAGATTGGATAATTTTTCTCATTTTAGCTACGTGAAAATTGGTAACAAATCTATTCCAACCATAACTTAATCAACTTGTATTGTATATTATGTAATCTTGAGATACCATAGACACGTATACAATGTTTCGACCTATCATGTCGACACATCTATATATATTTCGGAACAACCATAGACACTCTATATGTGAATGTTGGAGTTAGCTATACAGGGTTGAGGTTGATTCCAAAATATATATAGTTTGAGTTGTGATCAATACTGAGATACGTATGCACTGGGTCGTGGATTGATTCAAGATAATATTTATCGATTTATTTCTGTACATCTAACTGTGGACAACTAGTTGTAGGTTATTAACGAGGACAGCTGACTTAATAAACTTAAAACATCAAAATATATTAAAAGTGTTGTAAATATATTTTGAACATACTTTGATATACATGTATATATTGTTATAGGTTCGTGAATCAACCAGTGGCCAAGTCTTACTTCCCGACGAAGTAAAAATCTGTGAAAGTGAGTTATAGTCCCACTTTTAAAATCTAATATTTTTGGGATGAGAATACATGCAGGTTTTATAAATGATTTACAAAATAGACACAAGTACGTGAAACTACATTCTATGGTTGAATTATCGAAATCGAATATGCCCCTTTTTATTAAGTCTGGTAATCTAAGAATTAGGGAACAGACACCCTAATTGACGCGAATCCTAAAGATAGATCTATTGGGCCTAACAAACCCCATCCAAAGTACCGGATGCTTTAGTACTTCGAAATTTATATCATATCCGAAGGGTGTCCCGGAATGATGGGGATATTCTTATATATGCATCTTGTTAATGTCGGTTACCAGGTGTTCACCATATGAATGATTTTTATCTCTATGTATGGGATGTGTATTGAAATATGAAATCTTGTGGTCTATTATTATGATTTGATATATATAGGTTAAACCTATAACTCACCAACATTTTTGTTGACGTTTTAAGCATGTTTATTCTCAGGTGATTATTAAGAGCTTCCGCTATCGCATACTTAAATAAGGACGAGATTTGGAGTCCATGCTTGTATGATATTGTGTAAAAACTGCATTCAAGAAACTTATTTTGTTGTAACATATTTGTAGTGTAAACCATTATGTAATGGTCGTGTGTAAACAGGATATTTTAGATTATCATTATTTGATAATCTACGTAAAGCTTTTTAAAACCTTTATCTATGAAATAAAGGTTATGGTTTGTTTTAAAAATGAATGCAGTCTTTGAAAAACGTCTCATATAGAGGTCAAAACCTCGCAACGAAATCAATTAATATGGAACGTTTTTAATCAATAAGAACGGGACATTTCACTGCTAGCCTTACTTTTCTGAATTAATACACACCTATTTTATTTATAACTCGAATTATTTTAGTGTTCTTCCTCACCTTCTTCTTCAACTCAGTCACGCACCGATTCAAATCAAAATAACAATCAACATCCAAACGGTTTTTGGACTTTCAAAACAAAAAGTAATCAATCTGTCTCCTTCCTCGAATTTATTGAAAACGAAAAAGAAAGAAAAAAAATTAAAAAAAACAGTATACCTGCTGTCGCAGGTTTGTTTTAAAAAAAATTATGATTTCGAGTTTTAGCGTGTTTTAGAGATATGTTCCTAAACGAAATCCATTTTAAAACTTTTATAGAACCTTTCTCCAACTTCAATTGAAACAAAAACTTAATAACGAACGCGAATTTGAGCAAAGAACAGTTGTTGACTTTTTTTGTAAAATAACTTTGACTTAAAAATTCAGATTATATAAGATGAATTGGAAGCTAATATTTTGCAGATAGTTTACGTACATGATTCCTAACGCAACTGCATTATTACTTTTTGAAATTGAATTCAAATTTGAGCTGTTGTAATTCGAGTTCAAGAACAGAGATAAAAATTTATTTTTCTGTATTTTTCTCTATTTAAATCATTAACATTTATAATTGATGAAAAAATGTGGACGACTGTCTGATATTATTATGATATAGCTGATTGTCTTATAGTGTAACTTGATCAACCTCAATTATCGTGGTGGCAGGAAGACAAAACCAAAAACAGAGAAAAAAAATAAAAAAATAAGAAAAATTAGAACCCGTTAAAAAACCTTTGACAAAGTTGTACAATTGATATAGATGTCTAACTGTTTTTGATTTCTATTGAGGACAGATTCACCATCAGGTTAAAAGCATATAGCTGTATTTGATTTTTTTTAGTTGTATTATTATATTTATCATTAACATTATTAATTAACAAATATAAATATATTAAAAATAATAAAAAAATACTAATAATAATAGTAATAGGATTAATAATAATTATACTAATTTCACTAGTATTAATAATAATGATAAAAAAATGATATTGATAATATTATTAATGATAATAATAAAAATAATGATTTTTAATGATATTAATATCTAATGATAATACAAGTAACATTTAAGATATAGTAAGTTACATGTATCAAATTCTATATCTATAATAATATTATTACTAATACTGGTTTCAATATTAATATTATTATTGAAAGTAATAATAATTTCAATATAACACTTATACTTCTAAATTGTAATTACACTTAACATATTAATATTACAATATATTAATTATGTAATATTTAATAGTCATATAATATGTATATAATAACATATATTAAATATTTAATATTTATAATTTACAATATATAATATCACTTATGTTTAGGATTCATTTATATATATTGATTATGTATTTTATTTTTACATTATTAATTCCCATTGATTAAGGTGTATTTCTATCAATTCAAAATAATATATATATGCATACATATATATTTATTTACAACCCAATGTTCGTGAATCGTCGGGCATAGTCAAGGTCAATGTATACATGAATATAGATTTCAAAACTTTCGAGACTCAATAATACATACTTTGCTTATCGTGTCGAAAACATATAAAGATTAAAGTTTAAATTTGGTCGGAAATTTCCGGGTCATCACAGGATGATCACCTTACAAGATTGGAAGTGAGCTAGCAAACTTGAAAGTATTCTTGATTTTATGAAACTAGAACTTTTGGAATTTATGAAGAACACTTAGAACTTGAAGATAGAACTTGAGAGAGATCAATTAGATGAAGAAAATTGAAGAATGAAAGTGTTTGTAGGTGTTTTTGGTCGTTGGTGTATGGATTAGATATAAAGGATATGTAATTTTGTTTTCATGTAAATAAGTCATGAATGATTACTCATATTTTTGTAATTTTATGAGATATTTCATGCTAGTTGCCAAATGATGGTTCCCACATGTGTTAGGTGACTCACATGGGCTGCTAAGAGCTGATCATTGGAGTGTATATACCAATAGTACATATATCTAAAAGCTGTGTATTGTACGAGTACGAATACGGGTGCATACGAGTAGAATTGTTGATGAAACTGAACGAGGATGTAATTGTAAGCATTTTTGTTAAGTATAAGTATTTTGATAAGTGTATTGAAGTCTTTCAAAAGTGTATAAATACATATTAAAACACTACATGTATATACATTTTAACTGAGTCGTTAAGTCATCGTTAGTCGTTACATGTAAGTGTTGTTTTGAAACCTTTAGGTTAACGATCTTGTTAAATGTTGTTAACCCAATGTTTATAATATCAAATGAGATTTTAAATTATTATATTATCATGATATTATCATGTATGAATATCTCTTAATATGATATATATACATTAAATGTCTTTACAACGATAATCGTTACATATATGTCTCGTTTAAAAATCATTAAGTTAGTAGTCTTGTTTTTACATATGTAGTTCATTGTTAATATACTTAATGATATGTTTACTTATCATAGTATCATGTTAACTATATATATATCCATATATATGTCATCATATAGTTTTTACAAGTTTTAACGTTCGTGAATCACCGGTCAACTTGGGTGGTCAATTGTCTATATGAAACATATTTCAATTAATCAAGTCTTAACAAGTTTGATTGCTTAACATGTTGGAAACATTTAATCATGTAAATATCAATCTCAATTAATATATATAAACATGGAAAAGTTCGGGTCACTACAGTACCTACCCGTTAAATAAATTTCGTCCCGAAATTTTAAGCTGTTGAAGGTGTTGACGAATCTTCTGGAAATAGATGCGGGTATTTCTTCTTCATCTGATCTTCACGCTCCCAGGTGAACTCGGGTCCTCTACGAGCATTCCATCGAACCTTAACAATTGGTATCTTGTTTTGCTTAAGTCTTTTAACCTCACGATCCATTATTTCGACGGGTTCTTCGATGAATTGAAGTTTTTCGTTGATTTGGATTTCATCTAACGGAATAGTGAGATCTTCTTTAGCAAAACATTTCTTCAAATTCGAGACGTGGAAAGTGTTATGTACAGCCGCAAGTTGTTGAGGTAACTCTAGTCGGTAAGCTACTGGTCCGACACGATCAATAATCTTGAATGGTCCAATATACCTTGGATTTAATTTCCCTCGTTTACCAAATCGAACAACGCCTTTCCAAGGTGCAACTTTAAGCATGACCATCTCTCCAATTTCAAATTCTATATCTTTTCTTTTAATGTCAGCGTAGCTCTTTTGTCGACTTTGGGCGGTTTTCAACCGTTGTTGAATTTGGATGATCTTCTCGGTAGTTTCTTGTATAATCTCCGGACCCGTAATCTGTCTATCCCCCACTTCACTCAAACAAATCGGAGACCTGCACTTTCTACCATAAAGTACTTCAAACGGCGCCATCTCAATGCTTGAATGGTAGCTGTTGTTGTAGGAAAATTCTGCTAACGGTAGATGTCGATCCCAACTGTTTCCGAAATCAATAACACATGCTCGTAGCATGTCTTCAAGCGTTTGTATCGTCCTTTCACTCTGCCCATCAGTTTGTGGATGATAGGCAGTACTCATGTCTAGACGAGTTCCTAATGCTTGCTGTAATGTCTGCCAGAATCTTGAAATAAATCTGCCCATCCCTATCAGAGATAATAGAGATTGGTATTCCATGTCTGGAGACGACTTCCTTCAAATACAGTCGTGCTAACTTCTCCATCTTGTCATCTTCTCTTATTGGCAGGAAGTGTGCTGATTTGGTGAGACGATCAACTATTACCCAAATAGTATCAAAACCACTTGCAGTCCTTGGCAATTTAGTGATGAAATCCATGGTAATGTTTTCCCATTTCCATTCTGGGATTTCGGGTTGTTGAAGTAGACCTGATGGTTTCTGATGCTCAGCTTTGACCTTAGAACACGTCAAACATTCTCCAACGTATTTAGCAACATCGGCTTTCATACCCGGCCACTAAAAATGTTTCTTGAGATCCTTGTACATCTTCCCCGTTCCAGGATGTATTGAGTATTTGGTTTTGTGAGCTTCTCTAAGTACCATTTCCCTCATATCTCCAAATTTTGGTACCCAAATCCTTTCAGCCCTATACCGGGTTCCGTCTTCCCGAATATTAAGATGCTTCTCCGATCCTTTGGGTATTTCATCCTTTAAATTTCCCTCTTTTAAAACTCCTTGTTGCGCCTCCTTTATTTGAGTAGTAATGTTATTATGAATCATTATATTCATAGATTTTACTCGAATGGGTTCTCTGTCCTTCCTGCTCAAGGCATCGACTACCACATTTGCCTTCCCCGGGTGGTAACGAATCTCAAAGTCGTAATCATTCAATAATTCAATCCACCTACGCTGCCTCATATTCAGTTGTTTCTGATTAAATATGTGTTGAAGACTTTTGTGGTCGGTATATATAATACTTTTGACCCCATATAAGTAGTGCCTCCAAGTCTTTAATGCAAAAACAACCGCGCCTAATTCCAAATCATGCGTCGTATAATTTTGTTCGTGAATCTTCAATTGTCTAGACGCATAAGCAATCACCTTCGTTCATTGCATTAATACACAACCGAGACCTTGCTTTGATGCATCACAATAAATCACAAAATCATCATTCCCTTCAGGCAATGACAATATAGGTGCCGTAGTTAGCTTTTTCTTCAATAACTGAAACGCTTTCTCTTGTTCATCATTCCATTCAAATTTCTTCCCTTTATGCGTTAATGCAGTCAAGGGTTTTGCTATTCTGGAAAAGTCTTGGATGAACCTTCTGTAGTAACCAGCTAGTCCTAAAAACTGGCGTATGTGTTTCGGAGTTTTTGAGTTTCCCACTTTTCAACAGTTTCTATCTTTGCCGGATCCACCTTAATACCTTCTTTGTTCACTATGTGACTAAGGAATTGAACTTCTTCCAACCAAAATGCACACTTTGAAAACTTAGCGTACAATTCTTCCTTCCTCAATACTTCTAACACCTTTCTCAAATGTTCACCGTGTTCTTGGTCATTCTTTGAGTAAATAAGTATGTCATCAATGAAAACAATGACAAACTTATCAAGGTATGGTCCACACACTCGGTTCATAAGGTCCATGAACACAGCTGGTGCATTAGTTAAACCAAACGGCATGACCATAAACTCGTAATGACCGTAACGTGTTCTGAAAGCAGTCTTTGGAATATCATCTTCTTTCACCCGCATTTGATGATACCCGGAACGTAAGTCAATCTTTGAATAAACAGACGAGCCTTGTAGTTGATCAAATAAGTCGTCAATTCTCGGTAGTGGGTAGCGGTTCTTGATGGTAAGTTTGTTCAACTCTCGGTAGTCGATACACAACCTGAATGTACCATCTTTCTTCTTGACAAACAAAACAGGAGCTCCCCACGGTGATGTGCTTGGTCGAATGAAACCACGCTCTAAAAGTTCTTGTAATTGGCTTTGCAGTTCTTTCATCTCGCTGGGTGCGAGTCTGTAAGGAGCACGAGCTATTGGTGCAGCTCCTGGTACAAGATCTATTTGAAATTCAACGGATCGATGTGGGGGTAATCCCGGTAATTCTTTCGGAAATACATCAGGAAATTCTTTTGAGACGGGAACATCATTGATGCTCTTTTCTTCAGTTTGTACTTTCTCGACGTGTGCTAGAACAGCATAGCAACCTTTTCTTATTAGTTTTTGTGCCTTCAAATTACTAATAAGATGTAGCTTCGTGTTGCCCTTTTCTCCGTACACCATTAAGGGTTTTCCTTTTTCTCGTATAATGCGAATTGCATTTTTGTAACAAACGATCTCTGCTTTCACTTCTTTCAACCAGTCCATACCGATTATCACATCAAAACTCCCTAACTCTACTGGTATCAAATCAATCTTAAATGTTTCGCTAACCAGTTTAATTTCTCGATTCCGACATATATTATCTGCTGAAATTAATTTACCATTTGCTAATTCGAGTAAAAATTTACTATCCAAAGGCGTCAATGGACAACTTAATTTAGCACAAAAATCTCTACTCATATAGCTTCTATCCGCACCCGAATCAAATAAAACGTAAGCAGATTTATTGTCAATAAGAAACGTACCCGTAACAAGCTCCGGGTCTTCCTGTGCCTCTGCCGCATTAATATTGAAAACTCTTCCACGGCCTTGTCCATTCGTGTTCTCCTGGTTCTGGCAATTTCTAATAATGTGGCCCGGTTTTCCACATTTATAACAAACTACATTGGCATAACTTGCTCCGACACTACTTGCTCCGCCATTACTAGTTCCGACACCATTTGTTCCTTTCGTTCTATTAACCCCTGGTCCGTAGACCTCACACTTCGCCGCGCTATGTGAAATGTCCCGTTCTTATTGATTAAAAACGTTCCATATTAATTGATTTCGTTGCGAGGTTTTGACCTCTATATGAGACGTTTTTCAAAGACTGCATTCATTTTAAAACAAACCATAACCTTTATTTCATCAATAAAGGTTTAAAAAGCTTTACGTAGATTATCAAATAATGATAATCTAAAATACCCTGTTTACACACGACCATTACATAATGGTTTACAATACAAATATGTTACAACAAAATAAGTTTCTTGAATGCAGTTTTTACACAATATCATACAAGCATGGACTCCAAATCTCGTCCTTATTTAAGTATGCGACAGCGGAAGCTCTTAATAATCACCTGAGAATAAACATGCTTAAAACGTCAACAAAAATGTTGGTGAGTTATAGGTTTAACCTATATATATCAAATCATAATAATAGACCACAAGATTTCATATTTCAATACACATCCCATACATAGAGATAAAAATCATTCATATGGTGAACACCTGGTAACCGACATTAACAAGATGCATATATAAGAATATCCCCATCATTCCGGGACACCCTTCGGATATGATATAAATTTCGAAGTACTAAAGCATCCGGTTCTTTGGATGGGGTTTGTTAGGCCCAATAGATCTATCTTTAGGATTCGCGTCAATTAGAGTGTCTGTTCCCTAATTCTTAGATTACCAGACTTAATAAAAAGGGGCATATTCGATTTCGATAATTCAACCATAGAATGTAGTTTCACGTACTTGTGTCTACTTTGTAAATCATTTATAAAACCTGCATGTATTCTCATCCCAAAAATATTAGATTTTAAAAGTGGGACTATAACTCACTTTCACAGATTTTTTACTTCGTCGGGAAGTAAGACTTGACCACCGGTTGATTCACGAACCTATAATAATATATACATATATATCAAAGTATGTTTAAAATATATTTACAACACTTTTAATATATTTTGATGTTTTAAGTTTATTAAGTCAGCTGTCCTCGTTAGTAACCTACAACTAGTTGTCCACAGTTAGATGTACAGAAATAAATCGATAAATATTATCTTGAATCAATCCACGACCCAGTGTATACGTATCTCAGTATTGATCACAACTCAAACTATATATATTTTGGAATCAACCTCAACCCTGTATAGCTAACTCCAACATTCACATATAGAGTGTCTATGGTTGTTCCGAAATATATATAGATGTGTCGACATGATAGGTCGAAACATTGTATACGTGTCTATGGTATCTCAAGATTACATAATATACAATACAAGTTGATTAAGTTATGGTTGGAATAGATTTGTTACCAATTTTCACGTAGCTAAAATGAGAAAAATTATCCAATTTTGTTTTACCCATAACTTCTTCATTTTAAATCCGTTTTGAGTGAATCAAATTGCTATGGTTTCATATTGAACTCTATTTTATGAATCTAAACAGAAAAGTATAGGTTTATAGTCGGAGAAATAAGTTTCAAGTCGTTTTTGTAAAGGTAGTCATTTCAGTCGAAAGAACGACGTCTAGATGACCATTTCAGAAAACATACTTCCACTTTGAGTTTAACCATAATTTTTGGATATAGTTTCATGTTCATAATAAAAATCATTTTCTCAGAATAACAACTTTTAAATCAAAGTTTATCATAGTTTTTAATTAACTAACCCAAAACAGCCCGCGGTGTTACTACGACGGCGTAAATCCGGTTTTACGGTGTTTTTCGTGTTTTCAGGTTTTAAATCATTAAGTTAGCATATCATATAGATATAGAACATGTGTTTAGTTGATTTTAAAAGTCAAGTTAGAAGGATTAACTTTTGTTTGCGAACAAGTTTAGAATTAACTAAACTATGTTCTAGTGATTACAAGTTTAAACCTTCAAATAAGATAACTTTATATGTATGAATCGAATGATGTTATGAACATCATTACTACCTTAAGTTCCTTGGATAAACCTACTGGAAAAGAGAAAAATGGATCTAGCTTCAACGGATCCTTGGATGGCTCGAAGTTCTTGAAGCAGAATCATGACACGAAAACAAGTTCAAGTAAGATCATCACTTGAAATAAGATTGTTATAGTTATAGAAATTGAACCAAAGTTTGAATATGATTATTACCTTGTATTAGAATGATAACCTACTGTAAGAAACAAAGATTTCTTGAGGTTGGATGATCACCTTACAAGATTGGAAGTGAGCTAGCAAACTTGAAAGTATTCTTGATTTTATGAAACTAGAACTTTTGGAATTTATGAAGAACACTTAGAACATGAAGATAGAACTTGAGAGAGATCAATTAGATGAAGAAAATTGAAGAATGAAAGTGTTTGTAGGTGTTTTTGGTCGTTGGTGTATGGATTAGATATAAAGGATATGTAATTTTGTTTTCATGTAAATAAGTCATGAATGATTACTCATATTTTTGTAATTTTATGAGATATTTCATGCTAGTTGCCAAATGATTGTTCTCACATGTGTTAGGTGACTCACATGGGCTGCTAAGAGCTGATCATTGGAGTGTATATACCAATAGTACATACATCTAAAAGCTCTGTATTGTACGAGTACGAATACGGGTGCATACGAGTAGAATTGTTGATGAAACTGAACGAGGATGTAATTGTAAGCATTTTTGTTAACTAGAAGTATTTTGATAAGTGTCTTGAAGTCTTTCAAAAGTGTATGAATACATATTAAAACACTACATGTATATACATTTTAACTGAGTCGTTAAGTCATCGTTAGTCGTTACATGTAAATGTTGTTTTGAAACCTTTAGGTTAACGATCTTGTTAAATGTTGTTAACCCAATGTTTATAATATCAAAAGAGATTTTAAATTATTATATTATCATGATATTATGATGTACAAATATCTCTTAATATGATATATATATACATTAAATGTCGTTACAACGATAATCGTTACATATATGTCTCGTTTCAAAATCATTAAGTTAGTAGTCTTGTTTTTACATATGTAGTTCATTGTTAATATACTTAATGATATGTTTACTTATCATAATATCATGTTAACTATATATATAACCATATATATGTCATCATATAGTTTTTACAAGTTTTAACGTTCGTGAATCACCGGTCAACTTGGGTAGTCAATTGTCTATATGAAACCTATTTCAATTAATCAAGTCTTAACAAGTTTGATTGCTTAATATGTTGGAAACATTTAATCATGTAAATATCAATCTCAATTAATATATATAAACATGGAAAAGTTCGGGTCACTACAGTACCTACCCGTTAAATAAATTTCGTCCCGAAATTTTAAGCTGTTGAAGGTGTTGACGAATCTTCTGGAAAGAGATGCGGGTATTTCTTCTTCATCTGATCTTCACGCTCCCAGGTGAACTCGGGTCCTCTACGAGCATTCCATCGAACCTTAATAATTGGTATCTTGTTTTGCTTAAGTCTTTTAACCTCACGATCCATTATTTCGACGGGTTCTTCGATGAATTGAAGTTTTTCGTTGATTTGGATTTCATCTGACGGAATAGTGAGATCTTCTTTAGCAAAACATTTCTTCAAATTCGAGACGTGGAAAGTGTTATGTACAGCCGCGAGTTGTTGAGGTAACTCAAGTCGGTAAGCTACTGGTCCGACACGATCAATAATCTTGAATGGTCCAATATACCTTGGATTTAATTTCCCTCGTTTACCAAATCGAACAACGCCTTTCCAAGGTGCAACTTTAAGCATGACCATCTCTCCAATTTCAAATTCTATATCTTTTCTTTTAATGTCAGCGTAGCTCTTTTGTCGACTTTGGGCAGTTTTCAACCGTTGTTGAATTTGGATGATCTTCTCGGTAGTTTCTTGTATAATCTCCGGACCCGTAATCTGTCTATCCCCCACTTCACTCCAACAAATCGGAGACCTGCACTTTCTACCATAAAGTGCTTCAAACGGCGCCATCTCAATGCTTGAATGGTAGCTGTTGTTGTAAGAAAATTCTGCTAACGGTAGATGTCGATCCCAACTGTTTCCGAAATCAATAACACATGCTCGTAGCATGTCTTCAAGCGTTTGTATCGTCCTTTCGCTCTGCCCATCGGTTTGTGGATGATAGGCAGTACTCATGTCTAGACGAGTTCCTAATGCTTGCTGTAATGTCTGCCAGAATCTTGAAATAAATCTGCCATCCCTATCAGAGATAATAGAGATTGGTATTCCATGTCTGGAGACGACTTCCTTCAAATACAGTCGTGCTAACTTCTCCATCTTGTCATCTTCTCTTATTGGCAGGAAGTGTGCTGATTTGGTGAGACGATCAACTATTACCCAAATAGTATTAAAACCACTTGCAGTCCTTGGCAATTTAGTGATGAAATCCATGGTAATGTTTTCCCATTTCCATTCCGGAATTTCGGGTTGTTGAAGTAGACCTGATGGTTTCTGATGCTCAGCTTTGACCTTAGAACACGTCAAACATTCTCCTACATATTTAGCAACATCGGCTTTCATACCCGGCCACCAAAAATGTTTCTTGAGATCCTTGTACATCTTCCCCGTTCCAGGATGTATTGAGTATCTGGTTTTATGAATTCTCTAAGTACCATTTCTCTCATATCTCCAAATTTTGGTACCCAAATCCTTTCAGCCCTATACCGGGTTCCGTCTTCCCGAATATTAAGATGCTTCTCCGATCCTTTGGGTATTTCATCCTTTAAATTTCCCTCTTTTAAAACTCCTTGTTGCGCCTCCTTTATTTGAGTAGTAAGGTTATTATGAATCATTATATTCATAGATTTTACTCGAATGGGTTCTCCGTCCTTCCTGCTCAAGGCATCGGCTACCACATTTGCCTTCCCCGGGTGGTAACGAATCTCAAAGTCGTAATCATTCAATAATTCAATCCACCTACGCTGCCTCATATTCAGTTGTTTCTGATTAAATATGTGTTGAAGACTTTTGTGGTCGGTATATATAATACTTTTGACCCCATATAAGTAGTGCCTCCAAGTCTTTAATGCAAAAACAACCGCGCCTAATTCCAAATCATGCGTCGTATAATTTTGTTCGTGAATCTTCAATTGTCTAGACGCATAAGCAATCACCTTCGTTCGTTGCATTAATACACAACCGAGACCTTGCTTTGATGCGTCACAATAAATCACAAAATCATCATTCCTTTCAGGCAATGACAATATAGGTGCCGTAGTTAGCTTTTTCTTCAATAACTGAAACGCTTTCTCTTGTTCATCATTCCATTCAAATTTCTTCCCTTTATGCGTTAATGCAGTCAAGGGTTTTGCTATTATGGAAAAGTCTTAGATGAACCTTCTGTAGTAACCAGCTAGTCCTAAAAACTGGCGTACGTGTTTCGGAGTTTTCGGGGTTTCCCACTTTTCAACAGTTTCTATCTTTGCTGGATCCACCTTAATACCTTCTTTGTTCACTATGTGACCGAGGAATTGAACTTCTTCCAACCAAAATGCACACTTTGAAAACTTAGCGTACAATTCTTCCTTCCTCAATACTTCTAACACCTTTCTCAAATGTTCACCGTGTTCTTGGTCATTCTTTGAGTAAATAAGTATGTCATCAATGAAAACAATGACAAACTTGTCAAGGTATGGTCCACACACTCGGTTCATAAGGTCCATGAACACAGCTGGTGCATTAGTTAAACCAAACGGCATGACCATAAACTCGTAATGACCGTAACGTGTTCTGAAAGCAGTCTTTGGATTATCATCTTCTTTCACCCGCATTTGATGATACCCGGAACGTAAGTCAATCTTTGAATAAACAGACGAGCCTTGTAGTTGATCAAATAAGTCGTCGATTCTCGGTAGTGGGTAGCGGTTCTTGATGGTAAGTTTGTTCAACTCTCGGTAGTCGATACACAACCTGAATGTACCATCTTTCTTCTTGACAAACAAAACAGGAGCTCCCCACGGTGATGTGCTTGGTCGAATGAAACCACGCTCTAAAAGTTCTTGTAATTGGCTTTGCAGTTCTTTCATCTCGCTGGGTGCAAGTCTGTAAGGAGCACGAGCTATTGGTGCAGCTCCTGGTACAAGATCTATTTGAAATTCAACGGATCGATGTGGGGGTAACCCCGGTAATTCTTTCGGAAATACATCGGGAAATTCTTTTGCAATGGGAACATCATTGATGCTCTTTTCTTCAGTTTGTACTTTCTCGACGTGTGCTAGAACAGCATAGCAACCTTTTCTTATTAGTTTTTGTGCCTTCAAATTACTAATAAGATGTAGCTTCGTGTTGCCCTTTTCTCCGTACACCATTAAGGGTTTTCCTTTTTCTCGTATAATGCGAATTGCATTTTTGTAACAGACGATCTCTGCTTTCACTTCTTTCAACCAGTCCATACCGATTATCACATCAAAACTCCCTAACTCTACTGGTATCAAATCAATCTTAAATGTTTCGCTAACCAGTTTAATTTCTCGATTCCGACATATATTATCTGCTGAAATTAATTTACCATTTGCTAATTCGAGTAAAAATTTACTATCCAAAGGCGTCAATGGACAACTTAATTTAGCACAAAAATCTCTACTCATATAGCTTCTATCCGCACCCGAATCAAATAAAACGTAAGCAGATTTATTGTCAATAAGAAACGTACCCGTAACAAGCTCCGGGTCTTCCTGTGCCTCTGCCGCATTAATATTGAAAACTCTTCCGCGGCCTTGTCCATTCGTGTTCTCCTGGTTCGGGCAATTTCTAATAATGTGGCCCGGTTTTCCACATTTATAACAAACTACATTGGCATAACTTGCTCCGACACTACTTGCTCCGCCATTACTCGTTCCGACACCATTTGTTCCTTTCGTTCTATTAACCCCTGGTCCGTAAACCTCACACTTCACCGCGCTATGACCATTTCTTTTACACTTGTTGCAAATTTTGGTGCAGAACCCCGAGTGATACTTTTCACACCTTTGGCATAGCTGCTTCTGATTGTTATTGTTGTTGCGGTTATTATTGTTGTTGGGATGATTGTTGTAGTTGCTGTTGCTGTTGTTGTTGTTGTTGTTGGGCCGTTTGTTGTAGTTGCGATTGATGTTGCGATTGTTGGGATAATTGTTGCGATTATTGTTGTAATTGCTGTTGTTGTTGTATTGGTGATTCTTATCACCGTTATCCTCCCACTTTCTTTTGACTTGCTTCACATTGGCCTCTTCAGCAGTCTGTTCTTTAATTCTTTCTTCAATCTGGTTCACTAGTTTGTGAGCCATTCTACATGCCTGTTGTATAGAGGCGGGCTCGTGTGAACTTATATCTTCTTGAATTCTTTCCGGTAATCCTTTCACAAATGCGTCGATCTTCTCTTCCTCATCTTCGAATGCTCCCGGACACAATAGGCACAATTCTGTGAATCATCTTTCGTACGTGGTAATATCAAATCCTTGGGTTCGTAACCCTCTAAGTTCTGTCTTGAGCTTATTGACCTCGGTTCTGGGACGGTACTTCTCGTTCATCAAGTGCTTGAATGCTGACCACGGTAGTGCGTACGCATTATCTTGTCCCACTTGCTCTAGATAGGTATTCCACCATGTTAACGCAGAACCTGTGAAGGTATGCGTAGCGTACTTCACTTTGTCCTCTTCAGTACACTTACTTATGGCAAACACCGATTCGACCTTCTCGGTCCACCGTTTTAATCCGATCGGTCCTTCGGTTCCATCAAATTCCAAAGGTTTGCAGGCAGTGAATTCTTTGTAGGTGCATCCTACACGATTTCCTGTACTGCTAGATCCAAGGTTATTGTTGGTATGTAGCGCAGCCTGTACTGCGGCTATGTTTGAAGCTAGAAAAGTACGGAATTCCTCTTCATTCATATTCACGGTGTGTCGAGTAGTCGGTGCCATTTCCTTCAAAATAGTCAAATGGAACAAGTTAATCATACAGAATATTAAGAGTAGTTAATAGTATTTCGTAGCATAATATGAACTCATTTATAAAAGCTTTTTCTTCATATTAGCGTTTTATAAGTTTAAATTCGGGTAGTACCTACCCGTTAAGTTCATACTTAGTAGCTAATATACAATTCAACTACTACAATTCTATATGAAAAACTGATTATAATAATATTTCGCGTTCAAACTTTTATACAATATTTTACAAACTTACAATACCGCTTATTTTACATAAAGCATGAAATATAGCACACAATAACTTTGATACAAGATAGTTGTGAAGATAATTCTAGCTAGTACACAAGTCGTTCAGCAAAGACAATAAAGACACGTAATTCATACGTCCAGAAACAAGTCATGCATTCTGGTTTTACTAGGATTACTTCCCATCCTTGGTCTTGTGGAACATAACCGTTATGGCCGTTGATAAGACAGCGTGTTGTAACATCGTCAAAAGGACGAGGGTTACGTAATGTCCAACAGTCCCGTAACAATCTAAAAACCTCATTTCTTACCCCAATTACCGACTCCGTCACTTGTGGAAACGTTTTGTTTAATAGTTGTAGCCCGATGTTCTTGTTCTCACTTTGGTGAGAAGCGAACATTACTAATCCGTAAGCATAACATGCTTCTTTATGTTGCATGTTAGCCGCTTTTTCTAAATCACGAAGTCCAATATTCGGATATATTGAGTCAAAATAATTTCTTAACCCGTTGCGTAAAATAGCATTTGGGTTCCCCGCAATATATGCGTCAAAGTAAACACATCGTAACTTATGGGTTTCCCAATGTGCTATCTGAAATGTCCCGTTCTTATTGATTAAAAATGTTCCATATTAATTGATTTCGTTGCGAGGTTTTGACCTCTATATGAGACGTTTTTCAAAGACTGCATTCATTTTAAAACAAACCATAACCTTTATTTCATCAATAAAGGTTTAAAAAGCTTTACGTAGATTATCAAATAATGATAATCTAAAATATCCTGTTTACACACGACCATTACATAATGGTTTACAATACAAATATGTTACAACAAAATAAGTTTCTTGAATGCAGTTTTTACACAATATCATACAAACATGGACTCCAAATCTCGTCCTTATTTAAGTATGCGACAGCGGAAGCTCTTAATAATCACCTGAGAATAAACATGCTTAAAACGTCAACAAAAATGTTGGTGAGTTATAGGTTTAACCTATATATATCAAATCATAATAATAGACCACAAGATTTCATATTTCAATACACATCCCATACATAGAGATAAAAGTCATTCATATGGTGAACACCTGGTAACCGACATTAACAAGATGCATATATAAGAATATCCCCATCATTCCGGGACTCCCTTCGGATATGATATAAATTTCGAAGTACTAAAGCATCCGGCACTTTGGATGGGGCTTGTTGGGCCCGATAGATCTATCTTTAGGATTCGCGTCAATTAGGGTGTCTGTTCCCTAATTCTTAGATTACCAGACTTAATAAAAAGGGGCATATTCGATTTCGATAATTCAACCATAGAATGTAGTTTCACGTACTTGTGTCTATTTTGTAAATCATTTATAAAACCTGCATGTATTCTCATCCCAAAAATATTAGATTTTAAAAGTGGGACTATAACTCACTTTCACAGATTTTTACTTCGTCGGGAAGTAAGACTTGGCCACTGGTTGATTCACGAACCTATAACAATATATACATATATATCAAAGTATGTTCAAAATATATTTACAACACTTTTAATATATTTTGATGTTTTAAGTTTATTAAGTCAGCTGTCCTCGTTAGTAACCTACAACTAGTTGTCCACAGTTAGATGTACAGAAATAAATCGATAAATATTATCTTGAATCAATCCACGACCCAGTGTATACGTATCTCAGTATTGATCACAACTCAAACTATATATATTTTGGAATCAACCTCAACCCTGTATAGCTAACTCCAACATTCACATATAGAGTGTCTATGGTTGTTCCGAAATATATATAGATGTGTCGACATGATAGGTCAAAACATTGTATACGTGTCTATGGTATCTCAAGATTACATAATATACAATACAAGTTGATTAAGCTATGGTTGGAATTGATTTGTTACCAATTTTCACGTAGCTAAAATGAGAAAAATTATCCAATCTTGTTTTACCCATAACTTCTTCATTTTAAATCCGTTTTGAGTGAATCAAATTGCTACGGTTTCATATTGAACTCTATTTTATGAATCTAAACAGAAAAAGTATAGGTTTATAGTCGGAAAAATAAGTTACAAGTCATTTTTGTAAAGGTAGTCATTTCAGTCGAAAGAACGACGTCTAGATGACCATTTTAGAAAACATACTTCCACTTTGAGTTTAACCATAATTTTTGGATATAGTTTCATGTTCATAATAAAAATCATCTTCTCAGAATAACAACTTTTAAATCAAATTTTATCATAGTTTTTAATTAACTAACCCAAAACAGCCCGCGGTGTTACTACGACGGTGTAAATCCGGTTTTACGGTGTTTTCGTGTTTTCAGGTTTTAAATCATTAAGTTAGCATATCATATAGATATAGAACATGTGTTTAGTTGATTTTAAAAGTCAAGTTAGAAGGATTAACTTTTGTTTGCGAACAAGTTTAGAATTAACTAAACTATGTTCTAGTGATTACAAGTTTAAACCTTCGAAAAAGATAGCTTTATATGTATGAATCGAATGATGTTATGAACATCATTACTACCTTAAGTTCCTTGGATAAACCTACTGAAAAAGAGAAAAATGGATCTAGCTTCAACGGATCCTTGGATGGCTCGAAGTTCTTGAAGCAGAATCATGACACGAAAACAAGTTCAAGTAAGATCATCACTTGAAATAAGATTGTTATAGTTATAGAAATTGAACCAAAGTTTGAATATGATTATTACCTTGTATTAGAATGATAACCTACTGTAAGAAACAAAGATTTCTTGAGGTTGGATGATCACCTTACAAGATTGGAAGTGAGCTAGCAAACTTGAAAGTATTCTTGATTTTATGTAACTAGAACTTGTAAAATATATGAAGAACACTTAGAACTTGAAGATAGAACTTGAGAGAGATTAATTAGATGAAGAAAATTGAAGAATGAAAGTGTTTGTAGGTGTTTTTGGTCGTTGGTGTATGGATTAGATATAAAGGATATGTAATTTTGTTTTCATGTAAATAAGTCATGAATGATTACTCATATTTTTGTAATTTTATGAGATATTTCATGCTAGTTGCCAAATGATGGTTCCCACATGTGTTAGGTGACTCACATGGGCTGCTAAGAGCTAATCATTGGAGTGTATATACCAATAGTATATACATCTAAAAGCTGTGTATTGTACGAGTACGAATACGGGTGCATACGAGTAGAATTGTTGATGAAACTGAACGAGGATGTAATTGTAAGCATTTTTGTTAAGTAGAAGTTTTTGATAAGTGTATTGAAGTCTTTCAAAAGTGTATAAATACATATTAAAACACTACATGTATATACATTTTAACTGAGTCGTTAAGTCATCGTTAGTCGTTACATGTAAATGTTGTTTTGAAACCTTTAGGTTAACGATCTTGTTAAATGTTGTTTACCCAATGTTTATAATATCAAAATGGATTTTAAATTATTATATTATCATGATATTATGATGTACGAATATCTCTTAATATGATATATATACATTAAATGTCGTTACAATGATAATCGTTACATATATGCCTCGTTTCAAAATCATTAAGTTAGTAGTCTTGTTTTTACATATGTAGTTCATTGTTAATATACTTAATGATATGTTTAATTATCATAATATAATGTTAACTATATATATAACCATATATATGTCATCATATAGTTTTTACAAGTTTTAACGTTCGTGAATCACCGGTCAACTTGGGTGGTCAATTGTCTATATGAAACCTATTTCAATTAATCAAGTCTTAACAAGTTTGATTGCTTAACATGTTGGAAACATTTTATCATGTAAATATCAATCTCAATTAATATATATAAACATGGAAAAGTTCGGGTCACTACAGTACCTACCCGTTAAATAAATTTCGTCCCGAAATTTTAAGCTGTTGAAGGTGTTGACGAATCTTCTGGAAATAGATGCGGGTATTTCTTCTTCATCTGATGTTCACGCTCCCAGGTGAACTCGGGTCCTCTACGAGCATTCCATCGAACCTTAACAATTGGTATCTTGTTTTGCTTAAGTCTTTTAACCTCACGATCCATTATTTCGACGGGTTCTTCGATGAATTGGAGTTTTTCGTTGATTTGGATTTCATCTAACGGAATAGTGAGATCTTCTTTAGCAAAACATTTCTTCAAATTCGAGACGTGGAAAGTGTTATGTACAGCCGCGAGTTGTTGAGGTAACTCAAGTTGGTAAGCTACTGGTCCGACACGATCAATAATCTTGAATGGTCCAATATACCTTGGATTTAATTTCCCTCGTTTACCAAATCGAACAACACCTTTCCAAGGTGCAACTTTAAGCATGACCATCTCTCCAATTTCAAATTCTATATCTTTTCTTTTAATGTCAGCGTAGCTCTTTTGTCGACTTTGAAATGTCCCGTTCTTATTGATTAAAAACGTTCCATATTAATTGATTTCGTTGCGAGGTTTTGACCTCTATATGAGACGTTTTTCAAAGACTGCATTCATTTTAAAACAAACCATAACCTTTATTTCATCAATAAAGGTTTAAAAAGCTTTACGTAGATTATCAAATAATGATAATCTAAAATATCCTGTTTACACACGACCATTACATAATGGTTTACAATACAATTATGTTACAACAAATTAAGTTTCTTGAATGCAGTTTTTACACAATATCATACAAGCATGGACTCCAAATCTCGTCCTTATTTAAGTATGCGACAGCGGAAGCTCTTAATAATCACCAGAGAATAAACATGCTTAAAACGTCAACAAAAATGTTGGTGAGTTATAGGTTTAACTTATATATATCAAATCATAATAATAGACCACAAGATTTCATATTTCAATACACATCCCATACATAGAGATAAAAATCATTCATATGGTGAACACCTGGTAACCGACATTAACAAGATGCATGTATAAGAATATCCCCATCATTCCGGGACACCCTTCGGATATGATATAAATTTCGAAGTACTAAAGCATCCGGTTCTTTGGATGGGGTTTGTTAGGTGTAGTGACCCGAACTTTTCCATGTTTATATATATTAATTGAGATTGATATTTACATGATTAAATGTTTCCAACATATTAAGCAATCAAACTTGTTAAGACTTGATTAATTGAAATAGGTTTCATATAGACAATTGACTACCCAAGTTGACCGGTGATTCACGAACGTTAAAACTTGTAAAAACTATATGATGACATATATATGGATATATATATAGTTAACATGATACTATGATAAGTAAACATATCATTAAGTATATTAACAATGAACTACATATGTAAAAACAAGACTACTAACTTAATGATTTTGAAACGAGACATATATGTAACGATTATCGTTGTAACGACATTTAATGTATATATATCATATTAAGAGATATTCGTACATCATAATATCATGATAATATAATAATTTAAAATCTCTTTTGATATTATAAACATTGGGTTAACAACATTTAACAAGATCGTTAACCTAAAGGTTTCAAAACAACATTTACATGTAACGACTAACGATGACTTAACGACTCAGTTAAAATGTATATACATGTAGTGTTTTAATATGTATTCATACACTTTTGAAAGACTTCAAGACACTTATCAAAATACTTCTACTTAACAAAAATGCTTACAATTACATCCTCGTTCAGTTTCATCAACAATTCTACTCGTATGCACCCGTATTCGTACTCGTACAATACACAGCTTTTAGATGTATGTACTATTGGTATATACACTCCAATGATCAGCTCTTAGCAGCCCATGTGAGTCACCTAACACATGTGGGAACCATCATTTGGCAACTAGCATGAAATATCTCATAAAATTACAAAAATATGAGTAATCATTCATGACTTATTTACATGAAAACAAAATTACATATCCTTTATATCTAATCCATACACCAACGACCAAAAACACCTACAAACACTTTCATTCTTCAATTTTCTTCATCTAATTGATCTCTCTCAAGTTCTAAGTGTTCTTCATAAATTCCAAAAGTTCTAGTTTCATAAAATCAAGAATACTTTCAAGTTTGCTAGCTCACTTCCAATCTTGTAAGGTGATCATCCAACCTCAAGAAATCTTTGTTTCTTACAGTAGGTTATCATTCTAATACAAGGTAATAATCATATTCAAACTTTGGTTCAATTTCTATAACTATAACAATCTTATTTCAAGTGATGATCTTACTTGAACTTGTTTTCGTGTCATGATTCTGCTTCAAGAACTTCGAGCCATCCAAGGATCCATTGAAGCTAGATCCATTTTTCTCTTTTCCAGTAGGTTTATCCAAGGAACTTAAGGTAGTAATGATGTTCATAACATCATTCGATTCATACATATAAAGCTATCTTATTCGAAGGTTTAAACTTGTAATCACTAGAACATAGTTTAGTTAATTCTAAACTTGTTCGCAAACAAAAGTTAATCCTTCTAACTTGACTTTTAAAATCAACTAAACACATGTTCTATATCTATATGATATGCTAACTTAATGATTTAAAACCTGGAAACACGAAAAACACCGTAAAACCGGATTTACGCCGTCGTAGTAACACCGCGGGCTGTTTTGGGTTAGTTAATTAAAAACTATGATAAACTTTGATTTAAAAGTTGTTATTCTGAGAAAATGATTTTTATTATGAACATGAAACTATATCCAAAAATTATGATTAAACTCAAAGTGGAAGTATGTTTTCTAAAATGGTCATCTAGACGTCGTTCTTTCGACTGAAATGACTACCTTTACAAAAACGACTTGTAACTTATTTTTCCGACTATAAACCTATACTTTTTCTGTTTAGATTCATAAAATAGAGTTCAATATGAAACCATAGCAATTTGATTCACTTAAAACGGATTTAAAATGAAGAAGTTATGGGTAAAACAAGATTGGATAATTTTTCTCATTTTAGCTACGTGAAAATTGGTAACAAATCTATTCCAACCATAACTTAATCAACTTGTATTGTATATTATGTAATCTTGAGATACCATAGACACGTATACAATGTTTCGACCTATCATGTCGACACATCTATATATATTTCGGAACAACCATAGACACTCTATATGTGAATGTTGGAGTTAGCTATACAGGGTTGAGGTTGATTCCAAAATATATATAGTTTGAGTTGTGATCAATACTGAGATACGTATACACTGGGTCGTGGATTGATTCAAGATAATATTTATCGATTTATTTCTGTACATCTAACTGTGGACAACTAGTTGTAGGTTACTAACGAGGACAGCTGACTTAATAAACTTAAAACATCAAAATATAATAAAAGTGTTGTAAATATATTTTGAACATACTTTGATATATATGTATATATTGTTATAGGTTCGTGAATCAACCAGTGGCCAAGTCTTACTTCCCGACGAAGTAAAAATCTGTGAAAGTGAGTTATAGTCCCACTTTTAAAATCTAATATTTTTGGGATGAGAATACATGCAGGTTTTATAAATGATTTACAAAATAGACACAAGTACGTGAAACTACATTCTATGGTTGAATTATCAAAATCGAATATGCCCCTTTTTATTAAGTCTGGTAATCTAAGAATTAGGGAACAGACACCCTAATTGACGCGAATCCTAAAGATAGATCTATTGGGCTTAACAAACCCCATCCAAAGTACCGGATGCTTTAGTACTTCGAAATTTATATCATATCCGAAGGGTGTCCCGGAATGATGGGGATATTCTTATATATGCATCTTGTTAATGTCGGTTACCAGGTGTTCACCATATGAATGATTTTTATCTCTATGTATGGGATGTGTATTGAAATATGAAATCTTGTGGTCTATTATTATGATTTGATATATATAGGTTAAACCTATAACTCACCAACATTTTTGTTGACGTTTTAAGCATGTTTATTCTCAGGTGATTATTAAGACTTCCGCTGTCGCATACTTAAATAAGGACGAGATTTGGAGTCCATGCTTGTATGATATTGTGTAAAAACTGCATTCAAGAAACTTATTTTATTGTAACATATTTGTATTGTAAACCATTATGTAATGGTCGTGTGTAAACAGGATATTTTAGATTATCATTATTTGATAATCTACGTAAAGCTTTTTAAACCTTTATTGATGAAATAAAGATTATGGTTGTTTTAAAATGAATGCAGTCTTTGAAAAACGTCTCATATAGAGGTCAAAACCTCGCAACGAAATCAATTAATATGGAACGTTTTTAGTCAATAAGAACGGGACATTTCATTAGGCCCAATAGATCTATCTTTAGGATTCGCGTCAATTAGGGTGTCTGTTCCCTAATTCTTAGATTACCAGACTTAATAAAAAGGGGCATATTCGATTTCGATAATTCAACCATAGAATGTAGTTTCACGTACTTGTGTCTATTTTGTAAATCATTTATAAAACCTGCATGTATTCTCATCCCAAAAATATTAGATTTTAAAAGTGGGACTATAACTCACTTTCACAGATTTTTACTTCGTCGGGAAGTAAGACTTGGCCACTGGTTGATTCACGAACCTATAACAATATATACATATATATCAAAGTATGTTCAAAATATATTTACAACACTTTTAATATATTTTGATGTTTTAAGTTTATTAAGTCAGCTGTCCTCGTTAGTAACCTACAACTAGTTGTCCACAATTAGATGTACAGAAATAAATCGATAAATATTATCTTGAATCAATCCACGACCCAGTGTATACGTATCTCAGTATTGATCACAACTCAAACTATATATATTTTGGAATCAACCTCAACCCTGTATAGCTAACTCCAACATTCACATATAGAGTGACTATGGTTGTTCCGAAATATATATAGATGTGTCGACATGATAGGTCGAAACATTGTATACGTGTCTATGGTATCTCAAGATTACATAATATACAATACAAGTTGATTAAGTTATGGTTGGAATAGATTTGTTACCAATTTTCACGTAGCTAAAATGAGAAAAATTATCCAATCTTGTTTTACCCATAACTTCTTCATTTTAAATCCGTTTTGAGTGAATCAAATTGCTATGGTTTCATATTGAACTCTATTTTATGAATCTAAACAGAAAAGTATAGGTTTATAGTCGGAAAAATAAGTTACAAGTCATTTTTGTAAAGGTAGTCATTTCAGTCGAAAGAACGACGTCTAGATGACCATTTTAGAAAACATACTTCCACTTTGAGTTTAATCATAATTTTTGGATATAGTTTCATGTTCATAATAAAAATCATTTTCTCAGAATAACAACTTTAAAATCAAAGTTTATCATAGTTTTTAATTAACTAACCCAAAACAGCCCGCGGTGTTACTACTGTAGTGACCCGAACTTTTCCATGTTTATATATATTAATTGAGATTGATATTTACATGATTAAATATTTCCAAGATGTTAAGCAATCAAACTTGTTAAGACTTGATTAATTGAAATATGTTTCATATAGACAATTGACCACCCAAGTTGACCGGTGATTCACGAACGTTAAAACTTGTAAAAAACTATATGATGACATATATATGGTTATATATATAGTTAACATGATATTATGATAAGTAAACATATCATTAATTATATTAACAATGAACTACATATGTAAAAACAAGACTACTAACTTAATGATTTTGAAACGAGACATATATGTAACGTTTATCGTTGTAACGACATTTAATGTATATATATCATATTAAGAGATATTCGTACATCATAATATCATGATAATATAATAATTTAAAATCTCTTTTGATATTATAAACATTGGGTTAACAATATTTAACAAGATCGTTAACCTAAAGGTTTCAAAACAACACTTACATGTAACGACTAACGATGACTTAACGACTCAGTTAAAATGTATATACATGTAGTGTTTTAATATGTATTTATACACTTTTGAAAGACTTCAATACACTTATCAAAATACTTCTACTTAACAAAAATGCTTACAATTACATTCTCGTTCAGTTTCATCAACAATTCTACTCGTATGCACCCGTATTCGTACTCGTACAATACACAGCTTTTAGATGTATGTACTATTGGTATATACACTCCAATGATCAGCTCTTAGCAGACCATGTGAGTCACCTAACACATGTGGGAACCATCATTTGGCAACTAGCATGAAATATCTCATAAGATTACAAAAATATGAGTAATCATTCATGACTTATTTACATGAAAACAAAATTACATATCCTTTATATCTAATCCATACACCAACGACCAAAAACACCTACAAACACTTTCATTCTTCAATTTTCTTCATCTAATTGAACTCTCTCAAGTTCTATCTTCAAGTTCTAAGTGTTCTTCATAAATTCCAAAAGTTCTAGTTTCATAAAATCAAGAATACTTTCAAGTTTGCTAGCTCACTTCCAATCTTGTAAGGTGATCATCCAACCTCAAGAAATCTTTGTTTCTTACAGTAGGTTATCATTCTAATACAAGGTAATAATCATATTCAAACTTTGGTTCAATTTCTATAACTATAACAATCTTATTTCAAGTGATGATCTTACTTGAACTTGTTTTCGTGTCATGATTTTGCTTCAAGAACTTTGAGCCATCCAAGGATCCATTGAAGCTAGATCCATTTTTCTCTTTTCCAGTAGGTTCATCCAAGGAACTTAAGGTAGTAATGATGTTCATAACATCATTCGATTCATACATATAAAGCTATCTTATTCGAAGGTTTAAACTTGTAATCACTAGAACATAGTTTAGTTAATTCTAAACTTGTTCGCAAACAAAAGTTAATCCTTCTAACTTGACTTTTAAAATCAACTAAACACATGTTCTATATCTATATGATATGCTAACTTAATGATTTAAAACCTGGAAACACGAAAAACACCGTAAAACCGGATTTACGCCGTCGTAGTAACACCGCGGGCTGTTTTGGGTTAGTTAATTAAAAACTATGATAAACTTTGATTTAAAAGTTGTTATTCTGAGAAAATGATTTTTATTATGAACATGAAACTATATCCAAAAATTATGGTTAAACTCAAAGTGGAAGTATGTTTTCTAAAATGGTCATCTAGACGTCGTTCTTTCGACTGAAATGACTACCTTTACAAAAACGACTTGTAACTTATTTTTCCGACTAGAAACCTATACTTTTTTTGTTTAGATTCATAAAATAGAGTTCAATATGAAACCATAGCAATTTGATTCACTCAAAACGGATTTAAAATGAATAAGTTATGGGTAAAACAAGATTGGATAATTTTTCTCATTTAGCTACGTGAAAATTGGTAACAAATCTATTCCAACCATAACTTAATCAACTTGTATTATATATTATGTAATCTTGAGATACCATAGACACGTATACAATGTTTCGACCTATCATGTCGACACATCTATATATATTTCGGAACAACCATAGACACTCTATATGTGAATGTTGGAGTTAGCTATACAGGGTTGAGGTTGATTCCAAAATATATATAGTTTGAGTTGTGATCAATACTGAGATACGTATACACTGGGTCGTGGATTGATTCAAGATAATATTTATCAATTTATTTCTGTACATCTAACTGTGGACAACTAGTTGTAGGTTACTAACGAGGACAGCTGACTTAATAAACTTAAAACATCAAAATATATTAAAAGTGTTGTAAATATATTTTGAACATACTTTGATATATATGTATATATTGTTATAGGTTCGTGAATCAACCAGTGGCCAAGTCTTACTTCCCGACGAAGTAAAAATCTGTGAAAGTGAGTTATAGTCCCACTTTTAAAATCTAATATTTTTGGGATGAGAATACATGCAGGTTTTATAAATGATTTACAAAATAGACACAAGTACGTGAAACTACATTCTATGGTTGAATTATCGAAATCGAATATGCCCCTTTTTATTAAGTCTGGTAATCTAAGAATTAGGGAACAGACACCCTAATTGACGCGAATCCTAAAGATAGATCTATTGGGCCTAACAAACCCCATCCAAAGTACCGGATGCTTTAGTACTTCGAAATTTATATCATATCCGAAGGGTGTCCCGGAATGATGGGGATATTCTTATATATGCATCTTGTTATTGTCGGTTACCAGGTGTTCACCATATGAATGATTTTTATCTCTATGTATGGGATGTGTATTGAAATATGAAATCTTGTGGTCTATTGTTACGATTTGATATATATAGGTTAAACCTATAACTCACCAACATTTTTGTTGATGTTTAAAGCATGTTTATTCTCAGGTGAATATTAAGAGCTTCCGCTGTTGCATACTAAAATAAGGACAAGATTTGGAGTCCATGTTTGTATGATATTGTGTAAAAACTGCATTCAAGAAACTGATTTCGATGTAACATATTTGTATTGTAAACCATTATGTAATGGTCGTGTGTAAACAGGATATTTTAGATTATCATTATTTGATAATCTACGTAAAGCTTTTTAAACCTTTATTTATGAAATAAAGGTTATGGTTTGTTTTAAAAATGAATGCAGTCTTTGAAAAACGTCTCATATAGAGGTCAAAACCTCGCAACGAAATCAATTAATATGGAACGTTTTTAATCAATAAGAACGGGACATTTCAGTTGGTATCTGAGCGTTGGTCTTAGAGAACCAGAAAATTTGCATTAGTGTGTCTTATCGAGTTTGTTAGGATGCATTAGTGAGTCTGGACTTCGACCGTGTTTTCTTTAAAAATGATTGCTTAACATTTTTGTTGGAAACTATATATTTTTAACATATGAATATTATGTGATATATTAATCTCTTAACGTGTTTGATATTATGTGATAGATGTCTACCTCTAGAACAAGTCCCATTGACTCACCTAATAATAATGAAGAGTCAAATGTAAATTGGAATGATTCGTGGACTGATTCACAAGTTCCCGAAGAGGAACCGGAAGAAGAGTCGGAACCAGAAGAAGAATCGGAACCGGAAGAAGAATCGGAACCGGATGAAGAAATAGAACCGGTGGGGGAAATAATAAAACGGTTAAGTAAAAGAAAATCCTCAACCAACCGACCAAGGTTAATTATGGTCAATGGTGTTTCCGCCAAGGAAGCAAAATATTGGGAGGATTACCAATTCTCCGATGAATCGGATTCCGACGAGAATTCCGATGATGTTATAGAAATTACCCCAACTGAATTTAAAAAGGCAAAAGAAAATAATAAGGGAAAGGGCATAAAAATAGAGAAATCTAATTCCAACCCCGATGAACTTTATATGTATCGTCAACGCCCGAAGTCCTTAAGTTGTAACAATGACCCGGGAACCTCTAAACCACCAGGTTTTTCTAAACCAATGTGGACAACGACGGCTCGTATTAGGGGAACATCATATATCCCTAGAAACTTGGCAAAACGAACCAAAACCGAAGAAGAAGAAACGAGCGAGTCGGAATAAGATAGTTGTATTCGTGTGGTGTAATATATGTAATATAGTGTTCTTATGCTTTATGATATATGTAAAAATTGCTTGTATTAATAAGTATTTTTTTATGAATCTAACTCTTGTCTATTTTACAGTTTAAAAACACAAAATGGATAGACAACCCAATATTTTAAGAGACCTACCCGGAGACATGATTGATGAAATCTTGTCTAGAGTCGGCCAGAATTCTTCGGCACAACTATTTAAGGCGAGATCAGTTTGTAAGACATTCGAAGAACGTTCCAAGAATGTCTTGGTTTATAAGAGACTTTCGTTTGAAAGATGGGGGATATCACATTGGGAAACCCATAAGTTACGATGTGTTTACTTTGACGCATATATTGCGGGGAACCCAAATGCTATTTTACGCAACGGGTTAAGAAATTATTTTGACTCAATATATCCGAATATTGGACTTCGTGATTTAGAAAAAGCGGCTAACATGCAACATAAAGAAGCATGTTATGCTTACGGATTAGTAATGTTCGCTTCTCACCAAAGTGAGAACAAGAACATCGGGCTACAACTATTAAACAAAACGTTTCCACAAGTGACGGAGTCGGTAATTGGGGTAAGAAATGAGGTTTTTAGATTATTACGGGACTGTTGGACATTACGTAACCCTCGTCCCTTTGATGACGTTACAACACGCTGTCTTATCAACGGCCATAACGGTTATGTTGCACAAGACCAAGGATGGGAAGTAGTCCTAGTAAAACCAGAATGCATGACTTGTTTCTGGACGTATGAATTACGTGTCTTTATTGCCTTTGCTGAACGACTTGTGTACTAGCTAGAATTGTCTTCACAACTATCTTGTATCAAAGTTATTGTGTGCTATATTTCATGCTTTATGTAAAATAAGCGGTATTGTAAGTTTGTAAAATATTGTATAAAAGTTTGAACGCGAAATATTATTATAATCAGTTTTTCATATAGAATTGTAGTAGTTGAATTGTATATTAGCTACTAAGTATGAACTTAACGGGTAGGTACTACCCGAATTTAAACTTATAAAACGCTAATATGAAGAAAAAGCTTTTATAAATGAGTTCATATTATGCTACGAAATACTATTAACTACTCTTAATATTCTGTATGATTAACTTGTTCCATTTAACTATTTTGAAGGAAATGGCACCGACTACTCGACACACCGTGAATATGAATGAAGAGGAATTCCGTACTTTTCTAGCTTCAAACATAGCCGCAGTACAGGCTGCGCTACATACCAACAATAACCTTGGATCTAGCAGTACAGGAAATCGTGTAGGATGCACCTACAAAGAATTCACTGCCTGCAAACCTTTGGAATTTGATGGAACCGAAGGACCGATCGGATTGAAACGGTGGACCGAGAAGGTTGAATCGGTGTTTGCCATAAGTAAGTGTACGGAAGAGGACAAAGTGAAGTACGCTACGCATACCTTCACAGGTTCTGCGTTAACATGGTGGAATACCTATCTAGAGCAAGTGGGACAAGATGATGCGTACGCACTACCGTGGTCAGCATTCAAGCACTTGATGAACGAGAAGTACCGTCCCAGAACCGAGGTCAATAAGCTCAAGACAGAACTTAGAGGGTTACGAACCCAAGGATTTGATATTACCACGTACGAAAGACGATTCACAGAATTGTGCCTATTGTGTCCGGGAGCATTCGAAGATGAGGAAGAGAAGATCGACGCGTTTGTGAAAGGATTACCGGAAAGAATCCAAGAAGATATAAGTTCACACGAGCCCGCCTCCATACAACAGGCATGTAGAATGGCTCACAAACTAGTGAACCAGATTGAAGAAAGAATTAAAGAACAGACTGCTGAAGAGGCCAATGTGAAGCAAGTCAAAAGAAAGTGGGAGGAAAACGGTGATAAGAATCACCAATACAACAACAACAGCAATTACAACAATAATCGCAACAATTATCCCAACAATCGCAACATCAATCGCAACTACAACAAACGGCCCAACAACAACAACAACAACAGCAACTACAACAATCATCCCAACAACAATAATAACCGCAACAACAACAACAATCAGAAGCAGCTATGCCAAAGGTGTGAAAAGAATCACTCGGGGTTCTGCACCAAATTTTGCAACAAGTGTAAAAGAAATGGTCATAGCGCGGCGAAGTGTGAGGTCTACGGACCAGGGGTTAATAGAACGAAAGGAACAAATGGTGTCGGAACGAGTAATGGCGGAGCAAGTAGTGTCGGAGCAAGTTATGCCAATGTAGTTTGTTATAAATGTGGAAAACCAGGCCACATTATTAGAAATTGCCCGAACCAGGAGAACACGAATGGACAAGGCCGTGGAAGAGTTTTCAATATTAATGCGGTAGAGGCACAGGAAGACCCGGAGCTTGTTACGGGTACGTTTCTTATTGACAATAAATCTGCTTACGTTTTATTTGATTCGGGTGCGGATAGAAGCTATATGAGTAGAGATTTTTGTGCTAAATTAAGTTGTCCATTGACGCCTTTGGATAGTAAATTTTTACTCGAATTAGCAAATGGTAAATTAATTTCAGCAGATAATATGTCGGAATCGAGAAATTAAACTGGTTAGCGAAACATTTAAGATTGATTTGATACCAGTAGAGTTAGGGAGTTTTGATGTGATAATCGGTATGGACTGGTTGAAAGAAGTGAAAGCGGAGATCGTTTGTTACAAAAATGCAATTCGCATTATACGAGAAAAAGGAAAACCCTTAATGGTGTACGGAGAAAAGGGCAACACGAAGCTACATCTTATTAGTAATTTGAAGGCACAAAAACTAATAAGAAAAGGTTGCTATGCTGTTCTAGCACACGTCGAGAAAGTACAAACTGAAGAAAAGAGCATAAATGATGTTCCCATTGCAAAAGAATTTCCCGATGTATTTCCGAAAGAATTACCGGGATTACCCCCACATCGATCCGTTGAATTTCAAATAGATCTTGTACCAGGAGCTGCACCAATAGCTCGTGCTCCTTACAGACTCGCACCCAGCGAGATGAAAGAACTGCAAAGCCAATTACAAGAACTTTTAGAGCGTGGTTTCATTCGACCAAGCACATCACCGTGGGGAGCTCCTGTTTTGTTTGTCAAGAAGAAAGATGGTACATTCAGGTTGTGTATCGACTACCGAGAGTTGAACAAACTTACCATCAAGAACCGCTACCCACTACCGAGAATCGACGACTTATTTGATCAACTACAAGGCTCGTCTGTTTATTCAAAGATTGACTTACGTTCCGGGTATCATCAAATGCGGGTGAAAGAAGATGATATTCCAAAGACTGCTTTCAGAACACGTTACGGTCATTACGAGTTTATGGTCATGCCGTTTGGTTTAACTAATGCACCAGCTGTGTTCATGGACCTTATGAACCGAGTGTGTGGACCATACCTTGACAAGTTTGTCATTGTTTTCATTGATGACATACTTATTTACTCAAAGAATGACCAAGAACACGGTGAACATTTGAGAAAGGTGTTAGAAGTATTAAGGAAGGAAGAATTGTACGCTAAGTTTTCAAAGTGTGCATTTTGGTTGGAAGAAGTTCAATTCCTCGGTCACATAGTGAACAAAGAAGGTATTAAGGTGGATCCGGCAAAGATAGAAACTGTTGAAAAGTGGGAAACCCCGAAAACTCCGAAACACATACGCCAGTTTTTAGGACTAGCTGGTTACTACAGAAGGTTCATCCAAGACTTTTCCAGAATAGCAAAACCCTTGACTGCATTAACGCATAAAGGGAAGAAATTTGAATGGAATGATGAACAAGAGAAAGCGTTTCAGTTATTGAAGAAAAAGCTAACTACGGCACCTATATTGTCATTGCCTGAAGGGAATGATGATTTTGTGATTTATTGTGATGCATCAAAGCAAGGTCTCGGTTGTGTATTAATGCAACGAACGAAGGTGATTGCTTATGCGTCTAGACAATTGAAGATTCACGAACAAAATTATACGACGCATGATTTGGAATTAGGCGCGGTTGTTTTTGCATTAAAGACTTGGAGGCACTACTTATATGGGGTCAAAAGTATTATATATACCGACCACAAAAGTCTTCAACACATATTTAATCAGAAACAACTGAATATGAGGCAGCGTAGGTGGATTGAATTATTGAATGATTACGATTTTGAGATTCGTTACCACCCGGGGAAGGCAAATGTGGTAGCCGATGCCTTGAGCAGGAAGGATAGAGAACCCATTCGAGTAAAATCTATGAATATAATGATTCATAATAACATTACTACTCAAATAAAGGAGGCGCAACAAGGAGTTTTAAAAGAGGGAAATTTAAAGGATGAAATACCCAAAGGATCGGAGAAGCATCTTAATATTCGGGAAGACGGAACCAGGTATAGGGCTGAAAGGATTTGGGTACCAAAATTTGGAGATATGAGAGAAATGGTACTTAGAGAAGCTCATAAAACCAGATACTCAATACATCCTGGAACGGGGAAGATGTACAAGGATCTCAAGAAACATTTTTGGTGGCCGGGTATGAAAGCCGATGTTGCTAAATACGTAGGAGAATGTTTGACGTGTTCTAAGGTCAAAGCTGAGCATCAAAAACCATCAGGTCTACTTCAACAACCCGAAATCCCGGAATGGAAATGGGAAAACATTACCATGGATTTCATCACTAAATTGCCAAGGACTGCAAGTGGTTTTGATACTATTTGGGTAATAGTTGACCGACTCACCAAATCAGCACACTTCTTGCCAATAAGAGAAGATGACAAGATGGAGAAGTTAGCACGACTGTATTTGAAGGAAGTCATCTCCAGACATGGAATACCAATCTCTATTATCTCTGATAGGGATGGCAGATTTATTTCAAGATTCTGGCAGACATTACAGCAAGCATTAGGAACTCGTCTAGACATGAGTACTGCCTATCATCCACAAACTGATGGGCAGAGCGAAAGGACGATACAAACGCTTGAAGACATGCTACGAGCATGTGTTATTGATTTCGGAAACAGTTGGGATCGACATCTACCGTTAGCAGAATTTTCCTACAACAACAGCTACCATTCAAGCATTGAGATGGCGCCGTTTGAAGCACTTTATGGTAGAAAGTGCAGGTCTCCGATTTGTTGGAGTGAAGTGGGGGATAGACAGATTACGGGTCCGGAGATTATACAAGAAACTACCGAGAAGATCATCCAAATTCAACAACGGTTGAAAACCGCCCAAAGTCGACAAAAGAGCTACGCTGACATTAAAAGAAAAGATATAGAATTTGAAATTGGAGAGATGGTCATGCTTAAAGTTGCACCTTGGAAAGGCGTTGTTCGATTTGGTAAACGAGGGAAATTAAATCCAAGGTATATTGGACCATTCAAGATTATTGATCGTGTCGGACCAGTAGCTTACCGACTAGAGTTACCTCAACAACTCGCGGCTGTACATAACACTTTCCACGTCTCGAATTTAAAGAAATGTTTTGCTAAAGAAGATCTCACTATTCCGTTAGATGAAATCCAAATCAACGAAAAACTTCAATTCATCGAAGAACCCGTCGAAATAATGGATCGTGAGGTTAAAAGACTTAAGCAAAACAAGATACCAATTGTTAAGGTTCGATGGAATGCTCGTAGAGGACCCGAGTTCACCTGGGAGCGTGAAGATCAGATGAAGAAGAAATACCCGCATCTATTTCCAGAAGATTCGTCAACACCTTCAACAACTTAAAATTTCGGGACGAAATTTATTTAACGGGTAGGTACTGTAGTGACCCGAACTTTTCCATGTTTATATATATTAATTGAGATTGATATTTACATGATTAAATATTTCCAAGATGTTAAGCAATCAAACTTGTTAAGACTTGATTAATTGAAATATGTTTCATATAGACAATTGACCACCCAAGTTGACCGGTGATTCACGAACGTTAAAACTTGTAAAAAACTATATGATGACATATATATGGTTATATATATAGTTAACATGATATTATGATAAGTAAACATATCATTAATTATATTAACAATGAACTACATATGTAAAAACAAGACTACTAACTTAATGATTTTGAAACGAGACATATATGTAACGTTTATCGTTGTAACGACATTTAATGTATATATATCATATTAAGAGATATTCGTACATCATAATATCATGATAATATAATAATTTAAAATCTCTTTTGATATTATAAACATTGGGTTAACAATATTTAACAAGATCGTTAACCTAAAGGTTTCAAAACAACACTTACATGTAACGACTAACGATGACTTAACGACTCAGTTAAAATGTATATACATGTAGTGTTTTAATATGTATTTATACACTTTTGAAAGACTTCAATACACTTATCAAAATACTTCTACTTAACAAAAATGCTTACAATTACATTCTCGTTCAGTTTCATCAACAATTCTACTCGTATGCACCCGTATTCGTACTCGTACAATACACAGCTTTTAGATGTATGTACTATTGGTATATACACTCCAATGATCAGCTCTTAGCAGACCATGTGAGTCACCTAACACATGTGGGAACCATCATTTGGCAACTAGCATGAAATATCTCATAAGATTACAAAAATATGAGTAATCATTCATGACTTATTTACATGAAAACAAAATTACATATCCTTTATATCTAATCCATACACCAACGACCAAAAACACCTACAAACACTTTCATTCTTCAATTTTCTTCATCTAATTGAACTCTCTCAAGTTCTATCTTCAAGTTCTAAGTGTTCTTCATAAATTCCAAAAGTTCTAGTTTCATAAAATCAAGAATACTTTCAAGTTTGCTAGCTCACTTCCAATCTTGTAAGGTGATCATCCAACCTCAAGAAATCTTTGTTTCTTACAGTAGGTTATCATTCTAATACAAGGTAATAATCATATTCAAACTTTGGTTCAATTTCTATAACTATAACAATCTTATTTCAAGTGATGATCTTACTTGAACTTGTTTTCGTGTCATGATTTTGCTTCAAGAACTTTGAGCCATCCAAGGATCCATTGAAGCTAGATCCATTTTTCTCTTTTCCAGTAGGTTCATCCAAGGAACTTAAGGTAGTAATGATGTTCATAACATCATTCGATTCATACATATAAAGCTATCTTATTCGAAGGTTTAAACTTGTAATCACTAGAACATAGTTTAGTTAATTCTAAACTTGTTCGCAAACAAAAGTTAATCCTTCTAACTTGACTTTTAAAATCAACTAAACACATGTTCTATATCTATATGATATGCTAACTTAATGATTTAAAACCTGGAAACACGAAAAACACCGTAAAACCGGATTTACGCCGTCGTAGTAACACCGCGGGCTGTTTTGGGTTAGTTAATTAAAAACTATGATAAACTTTGATTTAAAAGTTGTTATTCTGAGAAAATGATTTTTATTATGAACATGAAACTATATCCAAAAATTATGGTTAAACTCAAAGTGGAAGTATGTTTTCTAAAATGGTCATCTAGACGTCGTTCTTTCGACTGAAATGACTACCTTTACAAAAACGACTTGTAACTTATTTTTCCGACTAGAAACCTATACTTTTTTTGTTTAGATTCATAAAATAGAGTTCAATATGAAACCATAGCAATTTGATTCACTCAAAACGGATTTAAAATGAATAAGTTATGGGTAAAACAAGATTGGATAATTTTTCTCATTTAGCTACGTGAAAATTGGTAACAAATCTATTCCAACCATAACTTAATCAACTTGTATTATATATTATGTAATCTTGAGATACCATAGACACGTATACAATGTTTCGACCTATCATGTCGACACATCTATATATATTTCGGAACAACCATAGACACTCTATATGTGAATGTTGGAGTTAGCTATACAGGGTTGAGGTTGATTCCAAAATATATATAGTTTGAGTTGTGATCAATACTGAGATACGTATACACTGGGTCGTGGATTGATTCAAGATAATATTTATCAATTTATTTCTGTACATCTAACTGTGGACAACTAGTTGTAGGTTACTAACGAGGACAGCTGACTTAATAAACTTAAAACATCAAAATATATTAAAAGTGTTGTAAATATATTTTGAACATACTTTGATATATATGTATATATTGTTATAGGTTCGTGAATCAACCAGTGGCCAAGTCTTACTTCCCGACGAAGTAAAAATCTGTGAAAGTGAGTTATAGTCCCACTTTTAAAATCTAATATTTTTGGGATGAGAATACATGCAGGTTTTATAAATGATTTACAAAATAGACACAAGTACGTGAAACTACATTCTATGGTTGAATTATCGAAATCGAATATGCCCCTTTTTATTAAGTCTGGTAATCTAAGAATTAGGGAACAGACACCCTAATTGACGCGAATCCTAAAGATAGATCTATTGGGCCTAACAAACCCCATCCAAAGTACCGGATGCTTTAGTACTTCGAAATTTATATCATATCCGAAGGGTGTCCCGGAATGATGGGGATATTCTTATATATGCATCTTGTTATTGTCGGTTACCAGGTGTTCACCATATGAATGATTTTTATCTCTATGTATGGGATGTGTATTGAAATATGAAATCTTGTGGTCTATTGTTACGATTTGATATATATAGGTTAAACCTATAACTCACCAACATTTTTGTTGATGTTTAAAGCATGTTTATTCTCAGGTGAATATTAAGAGCTTCCGCTGTTGCATACTAAAATAAGGACAAGATTTGGAGTCCATGTTTGTATGATATTGTGTAAAAACTGCATTCAAGAAACTGATTTCGATGTAACATATTTGTATTGTAAACCATTATGTAATGGTCGTGTGTAAACAGGATATTTTAGATTATCATTATTTGATAATCTACGTAAAGCTTTTTAAACCTTTATTTATGAAATAAAGGTTATGGTTTGTTTTAAAAATGAATGCAGTCTTTGAAAAACGTCTCATATAGAGGTCAAAACCTCGCAACGAAATCAATTAATATGGAACGTTTTTAATCAATAAGAACGGGACATTTCAACTACGACGGCGTAAATCCGGTTTTACGGTGTTTTTCGTGTTTCCAGGTTTTAAATCATTAAGTTAGCATATCATATAGATATAGAACATGTGTTTAGTTGATTTTAAAAGTCAAGTTAGAAGGATTAACTTTTGTTTGCGAACAAGTTTAGAATTAACTAAACTATGTTCTAGTGATTACAAGTTTAAACCTTCGAATAAGATAGCTTTATATGTATGAATCGAATGATGTTATGAACATCATTACTACCTTAATTTCCTTGGATAAACCTACTGGAAAAGAGAAAAATGGATCTAGATTCAATGGATCCTTGGATGGCTCGAAGTTCTTGAAGCAGAATCATGACACGAAAACAAGTTCAAGTAAGATCATCACTTGAAATAAGATTGTTATAGTTATAGAAATTGAACCAAAGTTTGAATATGATTATTACCTCGTATTAGAATGATAACCTACTGTAGGAAACAAAGATTTCTTGAGGTTGGATGATCACCTTACAAGATTGGAAGTGAGCTAGCAAACTTGAAAGTATTCTTGATTTTATGAAACTAGAACTTTTGGAATTTATGAAGAACACTTAGAACTTGAAGATAGAACTTGAGAGAGATCAATTAGATGAAGAAAATTGAAGAATGAAAGTGTTTATAGGTGTTTTTGGTCGTTGGTGTATGGATTAGATATAAAGGATATGTAATTTTGTTTTCATGTAAATAAGTCATGAATGATTACTCATATTTTTGTAATTTTATGAGATATTTCATGCTAGTTGCCAAATGATGGTTCCCACATGTGTTAGGTGACTCACATGGGCTGCTAAGAGCTGATCATTGGAGTGTATATACCAATAGTACATACATCTAAAAGCTGTGTATTGTACGAGTACGAATACGGGTGCATATGAGTAGAATTGTTGATGAAACTGAACGAGGATGTAATTGTAAGCATTTTTGTTAAGTAGAAGTATTTTGATAAGTGTCTTGAAGTCTTTCAAAAGTGTATAAATACATATTAAAACACTACATGTATATACATTTTAACTGAGTCGTTAAGTCATCGTTAGTCGTTACATGTAAGTGTTGTTTTTAAACCTTTAGGTTAACGGTCTTGTTAAATGTTGTTAACCCAATGTTTATAATATCAAATGAGATTTTAAATTATTATATTATCATGATATTATCATGTATGAATATCTCTTAATATGATATATATACATTAAATGTCTTTACAACGATAATCGTTACATATATATCTCGTTTAAAAATCATTAAGTTAGTAGTCTTGTTTTTACATATGTAGTTCATTGTTAATATACTTAATGATATGTTTACTTATCATAGTATCATGTTAACTATATATATATATCCATATATATGTCATCATATAGTTTTTACAAGTTTTAACGTTCGTGAATCACCGGTCAACTTGGGTGGTCAATTGTCTATATGAAACATATTTCAATTAATCAAGTCTTAACAAGTTTGATTGCTTAACATGTTGGAAACATTTAATCATGTAAATATCAATCTCAATTAATATATATAAACATGGAAAAGTTCGGGTCACTACAGTACCTACCCGTTAAATAAATTTCGTCCCGAAATTTTATGCTGTTGAAGGTGTTGACGAATCTTCTGGAAATAGATGCGGGTATTTCTTCTTCATCTGATCTTCACACTCCCAGGTGAACTCGGGTCCTCTACGAGCATTCCATCGAACCTTAACAATTGGTATCTTGTTTTGCTTAAGTCTTTTAACCTCACGATCCATTATTTCGACGGGTTCTTCGATGAATTGAAGTTTTTCGTTGATTTGGATTTCATCTAACGGAATAGTGAGATCTTATTTAGCAAAACATTTCTTTAAATTCGAGACGTGGAAAGTGTTATGTACAGCCGCGAGTTGTTGAGGTAACTCTAGTCGGTAAGCTACTGGTCCGACACGATCAATAATCTTGAATGGTCCAATATACCTTGGATTTAATTTCCCTCGTTTACCAAATCGAACAACGCCTTTCCAAGGTGCAACTTTAAGCATGACCATCTCTCCAATTTCAAATTCTATACCTTTTCTTTTAATGTCAGCGTAGCTCTTTTGTCGACTTTGGGCGGTTTTCAACCGTTGTTGAATTTGGATGATCTTCTCGGTAGTTTCTTGTATAATCTCCGGACCCGTAATCTGTCTATCCCCCACTTCACTCCAACAAATCGGAGACCTGCACTTTCTACCATAAAGTGCTTCAAACGGCGCCATCTCAATGCTTGAATGGTAGCTGTTGTTGTAGGAAAATTCTGCTAACGGTAGATGTCGATCCCAACTGTTTCCGAAATCAATAACACATGCTCGTAGCATGTCTTCAAGCGTTTGTATCGTCCTTTCGCTCTGCCCATCAGTTTGTGGATGATAGGCAGTACTCATATCTAGACGAGTTCCTAATGCTTGCTGTAATGTCTGCCAGAATCTTGAAATAAATCTGCCATCCCTATCAGAGATAATAGAGATTGGTATTCCATGTCTGGAGATGACTTCCTTCAAATACAGTCGTGTTAACTTCTCCATCTTGTCATCTTCTCTTATTGGCAAGAAGTGTGCTGATTTGGTGAGACGGTCAACTATTACCCAAATAGTATCAAAACCACTTGCAGTCCTTGGCAATTTAGTGATGAAATCCATGGTAATATTTTCCCATTTCCATTCCGGGATTTCGGGTTGTTGAAGTAGACCTGATGGTTTCTGATGCTCAGCTTTGACCTTAGAACACGTCAAACATTCTCCTACGTATTTAGCAACATCGGCTTTCATACCCGGCCACCAAAAATGTTTCTTGAGATCCTTGTACATCTTCCCCGTTCCAGGATGTATTGAGTATCTGGTTTTATGAGCTTCTCTAAGTACCATTTCTCTCATATCTCCAAATTTTGGTACCCAAATCCTTTCAGCCCTATACCGGGTTCCGTCTTCCCGAATATTAAGATGCTTCTCCGATCCTTTGGGTATTTCATCCTTTAAATTTCCCTCTTTTAAAACTCCTTGTTGCGCCTCCTTTATTTGAGTAGTAATGTTATTATGAATCATTATATTCATAGATTTTACTCGAATGGGTTCTCTGTCCTTCCTGCTCAAGGCATCAGCTACCACATTTGCCTTCCCCGGGTGGTAACGAATCTCAAAGTCGTAATCATTCAATAATTCAATCCACCTACGCTGCCTCATATTCAGTTGTTTCTGATTAAATATGTGTTGAAGACTTTTGTGGTCGGTATATATAATACTTTTGACCCCATATAAGTAGTGCCTCCAATTCTTTAATGCAAAAACAACCGCGCCTAATTCCAAATCATGCGTCGTATAATTTTGTTCGTGAATCTTCAATTGTCTAGACGCATAAGCAATCACCTTCATTCGTTGCATTAATACACAATCGAGACCTTGCTTTGATGCATCACAATAAATCACAAAATCATCATTCCCTTCAGGCAATGACAATATAGGTGCCGTAGTTAGCTTTTTCTTCAATAACTGAAACGCTTTCTCTTGTTCATCATTCCATTCAAATTTCTTCCCTTTATGCGTTAATGCAGTCAAGGGTTTTGCTATTCTGGAAAAGTCTTGGATGAACCTTCTGTAGTAACCAGCTAGTCCTAAAAACTGGCGTATGTGTTTCGGAGTTTTCGGGGTTTCCCACTTTTCAACAGTTTCTATCTTTGCCGGATCCACCTTAATACCTTCTTTGTTCACTATGTGACCGAGGAATTGAACTTCTTCCAACCAAAATGCACACTTTGAAAACTTAGCGTACAATTCTTCCTTCCTCAATACTTCTAACACCTTTCTCAAATGTTCACCGTGTTCTTGGTCATTCTTTGAGTAAATAAGTATGTCATCAATGAAAACAATGACAAACTTGTCAAGGTATGGTCCACACACTCGGTTCATAAGGTCCATGAACACAGTTGGTGCATTAGTTAAACCAAACGGCATGACCATAAACTCGTAATGACCGTAACGTGTTCTGAAAGCAGTCTTTGGAATATCATCTTCTTTCACCCGCATTTGATGATACCCGGAACGTAAGTCAATCTTTGAATAAACAGACGAGCCTTGTAGTTGATCAAATAAGTCATCGATTCTCGGTAGTGGGTAGCGGTTCTTGATGGTAAGTTTGTTCAACTCTCGGTAGTCGATACACAACCTGAATGTACCATCTTTCTTCTTGACAAACAAAACAGGAGCTCCCCACGGTGATGTGCTTGATCGAATGAAACCACGCTCTAAAAGTTCTTGTAATTGGCTTTGTAGTTCTTTCATCTCGCTGGGTGCGAGTCTGTAAGGACCACGAGCTATTGGTGCAGCTCCTGGTACAAGATCTATTTGAAATTCAACGGATCGATGTGGGGGTAATCCCGGTAATTCTTTCGGAAATACATCAGGAAATTCTTTTGCGACGGGAACATCATTGATGCTCTTTTCTTCAGTTTGTATTTTCTCGACGTGTGCTAGAACAGCATAGCAACCTTTTCTTATTAGTTTTTGTGCCTTCAAATTACTAATAAGATGTAGCTTCGTGTTGCCCTTTTCTCCGTACACCATTAAGGGTTTTCCTTTTTCTCGTATAATGCGAATTGCATTTTTGTAACAAACGATCTCTGCTTTCACTTCTTTCAACCAGTCCATACCGATTATCACATCAAAACTCCCTAACTCTGCTGGTATCAAATCAATCTTAAATGTTTCGCTAACCAGTTTAATTTCTCGATTCCGACATATATTATCTGCTGAAATTAATTTACCATTTGCTAATTCGAGTAAAAATTTACTATCCAAAGGCGTCAATGGACAACTTAATTTAGCACAAAAATCTCTACTCATATAGCTTCTATCCGCACCCGAATCAAATAAAACGTAAGCAGATTTATTGTCAATAAGAAACGTACCCGTAACAAGCTCCGGGTCTTCCTGTGCCTCTGCCACATTAATATTGAAAACTCTTCCGCGGCCTTGTCCATTCGTATTCTCCTGGTTCGGGCAATTTCTAATAATGTGGCCCGGTTTTCCACATTTATAACAAACTACATTGGCATAACTTGCTCCGACACTACTTGCTCCGCCATTACTCGTTCCGACACCATTTGTTCCTTTCGTTCTGTTAACCCCTGGTCCGTAGACATCACACTTCGCCGCGCTATGACCATTTCTTTTACACTTGTTGCAAAATTTGGTGCAGAACCCCGAGTGATACTTTTCACACCTTTGGCATAGCGGCTTCTGATTGTTGTTGTTGTTGCGGTTATTATTGTTGTTAAGATGATTGTTGTGGTTGCTGTTGTTGTTGTTGTTGTTGTTGTTGGGCCGTTTGTTGTAGTTGCGATTGTTAGGATAATTGTTGCGATTATTGTTGTAATTGCTGTTGTTGTTGTATTGGTGATTCTTATCACCGTTTTCCTCCCACTTTCTTTTGACTTGCTTCACATTGGCCTCTTCAGCAGTCTGTTCTTTAATTCTTTCTTCAATCTGGTTCACTAGTTTGTGAGCCATTCTACATGCCTGTTGTATGGAGGCGGGCTCGTGTGAACTTATATCTTCTTGGATTCTTTCCGGTAATCCTTTCACAAACGCGTCGATCTTCTCTTCCTCATCTTCGAATGCTCCCGGACACAATAGGCACAATTCTGTGAATCGTCTTTCGTACGTGGTAATATCAAATCCTTGGGTTCGTAACCCTCTAAGTTCTGTCTTGAGCTTATTGACCTCGGTTCTGGGACGGTACTTCGCGTTCATCAAGTGCTTGAATGCTGACCACGGTAGTGCGTACGCATCGTCTTGTCCCACTTGCTCTAGATAGGTATTCCACCATGTTAACGCAGAACCTGTGAAGGTATGCGTAGCGTACTTCACTTTGTCCTCTTCAGTACACTTACTTATGGCAAACACCGATTCGACCTTCTCGGTCCACCGTTTCAATCCGATCGGTCCTTCGGTTCCATCAAATTCCAAAGGTTTGCAGGCAGTAAATTCTTTGTAGGTGCATCCTACACGATTTCCTGTACTGCTAGATCCAAGGTTATTGTTGGTATGTAGCGCAGCCTGTACTGCGGCTATGTTTGAAGCTAGAAAAGTACGGAATTCCTCTTCATTCATATTCACGGTGTGTCGAGTAGTCGGTGCCATTTCCTTCAAAATAGTCAAATGGAACAAGTTAATCATACAGAATATTAAGAGTAGTTAATAGTATCTCGTAGCATAATATGAACTCATTTATAAAAGCTTTTTCTTCATATTAGCGTTTTATAAGTTTAAATTCGGGTAGTACCTACCCGTTAAGTTCATACTTAGTAGCTAATATACAATTCAACTACTACAATTCTATATGAAAAACTGATTATAATAATATTTCGCGTTCAAACTTTTATACAATATTTTACAAACTTACAATACCGCTTATTTTACATAAAGCATGAAATATAGCACACAATAACTTTGATACAAGATAGTTGTGAAGATAATTCTAGCTAGTACACAAGTCTTTCAGCAAAGGCAATAAAGACACGTAATTCATACGTCCAGAAACAAGTCATGCATTCTGGTTTTACTAGGATTACTTCCCATCCTTGGTCTTGTGGAACATAACCGTTATGGCCGTTGATAAGACAGCGTGTTGTAACGTCGTCAAAGGGACGAGGGTTACGTAATGACCAACAGTCTCATAATAACCTAAAAACCTCATTTCTTATCCCAATTACCGACTCCGTTACTTGTGGGAACGTTTTGTTTAATAGTTGTAGCCCGATGTTCTTGTTCTCACTTTGGTGAGAAGCGAACATTACTAACCCGTAAGCATAACATGCTTCTTTATGTTGCATGTTAGCCGCTTTTTCTAAATCACGAAGTCCTATATTCGGATATACTGAGTCAAAATAATTTCTTAACCCGTTGCGTAAAATAGCATTTGGGTTCCCCGCAATATATGCGTCAAAGTAAACACATCGTAACTTATGGATTTCCCAATGTGATATCCCCCATCTTCCGAACGAAAGCCTTTTATAAACCAAGGCATTCTTGGAACGTTCTTCGAATGTCTTACAAACTGATCTCGCCTTAAATAGTTGTGCCGAGGAATTCTGACCTACTCTAGACAAGATTTCATCAATCATGTCTCCGGGTAGGTCTCTTAAAATATTGGGTTGTCTATCCATTTTGTGTTTTTATACTGTAAAATAGACAAGAGTTAGATTCATAAAAAAAATACTTATTAATACAAGCAATTTTTACATATATCATAAAGCATAAGCACACTATATTACATATATTACACCACACGAATATAACTATCTTATTCCGACTCGCTCGTTTCTTCTTGTTCGGTTTTGGTTCGTTTTGCCAAGTTTCTAGGGATATATGATGTTCCCCTAATACGAGCCGTCGTTGTCCACATTGGTTTAGAAAAACCTGGTGGTTTAGAGGTTCCCGGGTCATTGTTACAACTTAAGGACTTCGGGGGTTGACGATACATATAAAGTTCATCGGGGTTGGAATTAGATTTCTCTATTTTTATGCCCTTTCCCTTATTATTTTCTTTTGCCTTTTTAAATTCAGTTGGGGTAATTTCTATAACATCATCGGAATTCTCGTCGGAATCCGATTCATCGGAGAATTGGTAATCCTCCCAATATTTTGCTTCCTTGGTGGAAACACCATTGACCATAATTAACCTTGGTCGGTTGGTTGAGGATTCTCTTTTACTTAACCGTTTTATTATTTCCCCCACCGGTTCTATTTCTTCTTCCGGTTCCGATTCTTCTTCCGGTTCTGATTCTTCTTCCGGTTCCGACTCTTCTTCCGGTTCCTCTTCGGGAACTTGTGAATCAGTCCACGAATCATTCCAATTTACATTTGACTCTTCATTATTATTAGGTGAGTCAATGGGACTTGTTCTAGAGGTAGACATCTATCACATAATATCAAACGCGTTAAGAGATTAATATATCACATAATATTCATATGTTAAAAATATATAGTTTCCAACAAAAATGTTAAGCAATCATTTTTAAAGAAAACACGGTCGAAGTCCAGACTCACTAATGCATCCTAACAAACTCGATAAGACACACTAATGCAAATTTTCTGGTTCTCTAAGACCAACGCTCGGATACCAACTGAAATGTCCCGTTCTTATTGATTAAAAACGTTCCATATTAATTGATTTCGTTGCGAGGTTTTGACCTCTATATGAGACGTTTTTCAAAGACTGCATTCATTTTAAAACAAACCATAACCTTTATTTCATCAATAAAGGTTTAAAAAGCTTTACGTAGATTATCAAATAATGATAATCTAAAATATCCTGTTTACACACGACCATTACATAATGGTTTACAATACAAATATGTTACAACAAAATAAGTTTCTTGAATGCAGTTTTTACACAATATCATACAAACATGGACTCCAAATCTCGTCCTTATTTAAGTATGCGACAGCGGAAGCTCTTAATAATCACCTGAGAATAAACATGCTTAAAACGTCAACAAAAATGTTGGTGAGTTATAGGTTTAACCTATATATATCAAATCATAATAATAGACCACAAGATTTCATATTTCAATACACATCCCATACATAGAGATAAAAGTCATTCATATGGTGAACACCTGGTAACCGACATTAACAAGATGCATATATAAGAATATCCCCATCATTCCGGGACTCCCTTCGGATATGATATAAATTTCGAAGTACTAAAGCATCCGGTACTTTGGATGGGGCTTGTTGGGCCCGATAGATCTATCTTTAGGATTCGCGTCAATTAGGGTGTCTGTTCCCTAATTCTTAGATTACCAGACTTAATAAAAAGGGGCATATTCGATTTCGATAATTCAACCATAGAATGTAGTTTCACGTACTTGTGTCTATTTTGTAAATCATTTATAAAACCTGCATGTATTCTCATCCCAAAAATATTAGATTTTAAAAGTGGGACTATAACTCACTTTCACAGATTTTTACTTCGTCGGGAAGTAAGACTTGGCCACTGGTTGATTCACGAACCTATAACAATATATACATATATATCAAAGTATGTTCAAAATATATTTACAACACTTTTAATATATTTTGATGTTTTAAGTTTATTAAGTCAGCTGTCCTCGTTAGTAACCTACAACTAGTTGTCCACAGTTAGATGTACAGAAATAAATCGATAAATATTATCTTGAATCAATCCACGACCCAGTGTATACGTATCTCAGTATTGATCACAACTCAAACTATATATATTTTGGAATCAACCTCAACCCTGTATAGCTAACTCCAACATTCACATATAGAGTGTCTATGGTTGTTCCGAAATATATATAGATGTGTCGACATGATAGGTCAAAACATTGTATACGTGTCTATGGTATCTCAAGATTACATAATATACAATACAAGTTGATTAAGCTATGGTTGGAATAGATTTGTTACCAATTTTCACGTAGCTAAAATGAGAAAAATTATCCAATCTTGTTTTACCCATAACTTCTTCATTTTAAATCCGTTTTGAGTGAATCAAATTGCTATGGTTTCATATTGAACTCTATTTTATGAATCTAAACAGAAAAAGTATAGGTTTATAGTCGGAAAAATAAGTTACAAGTCATTTTTGTAAAGGTAGTCATTTCAGTCGAAAGAACGACGTCTAGATGACCATTTTAGAAAACATACTTCCACTTTGAGTTTAACCATAATTTTTGGATATAGTTTCATGTTCATAATAAAAATCATCTTCTCAGAATAACAACTTTTAAATCAAATTTTATCATAGTTTTTAATTAACTAACCCAAAACAGCCCGCGGTGTTACTACGACGGTGTAAATCCGGTTTTACGGTGTTTTTCGTGTTTCCAGGTTTTAAATCATTAAGTTAGCATATCATATAGATATAGAACATGTGTTTAGTTGATTTTAAAAGTCAAGTTAGAAGGATTAACTTTTGTTTGCGAACAAGTTTAGAATTAACTAAACTATGTTCTAGTGATTACAAGTTTAAACCTTCGAAAAAGATAGCTTTATATGTATGAATTGAATGATGTTATGAACATCATTACTACCTTAAGTTCCTTGGATAAACCTACTGGAAAAGAGAAAAATGGATCTAGCTTCAACGGATCTTTGGATGGCTCGAAGTTCTTGAAGCAGAATCATGACACGAAAACAAGTTCAAGTAAGATCATCACTTGAAATAAGATTGTTATAGTTATAGAAATTGAACCAAAGTTTGAATATGATTATTACCTTGTATTAGAATGATAACCTACTGTAAGAAACAAAGATTTCTTGAGGTTGGATGATCACCTTACAAGATTGGAAGTGAGCTAGCAAACTTGAAAGTATTCTTGATTTTATGTAACTAGAACTTGTAAAATATATGAAGAACACTTAGAAATTGAAGATAGAACTTGAGAGAGATCAATTAGATGAAGAAAATTGAAGAATGAAAGTGTTTGTAGGTGTTTTTGGTCGTTGGTGTATGGATTAGATATAAAGGATATGTAATTTTGTTTTCATGTAAATAAGTCATGAATGATTACTCATATTTTTGTAATTTTATGAGATATTTCATGCTAGTTGCCAAATGATGGTTCCCACATGTGTTAGGTGACTCACATGGGCTGCTAAGAGCTGATCATTGGAGTGTATATACCAATAGTACATACATCTAAAAGCTGTGTATTGTACGAGTACGAATACGGGTGCATACGAGTAGAATTGTTGATGAAACTGAACGAGGATGTAATTGTAAGCATTTTTGTTAAGTAGAAGTATTTTGATAAGTGTATTGAAGTCTTTCAAAAGTGTATAAATACATATTAAAACACTACATGTATATACATTTTAACTGAGTCGTTAAGTCATCGTTAGTCGTTACATGTAAATGTTGTTTTGAAACCTTTAGGTTAACGATCTTGTTAAATGTTGTTAACCCAATGTTTATAATATCAAAAGGGATTTTAAATTATTATATTATCATGATATTATGATGTACGAATATCTCTTAATATGATATATATACATTAAATGTCGTTACAACGATAATCGTTACATATATGCCTCGTTTCAAAATCATTAAGTTAGTAGTCTTGTTTTTACATATGTAGTTCATTGTTAATATACTTAATGATATGTTTAATTATCATAATATAATGTTAACTATATATATAACCATATATATGTCATCATATAGTTTTTACAAGTTTTAACGTTCGTGAATCACCGGTCAACTTGGGTGGTCAATTGTCTATATGAAACCTATTTCAATTAATCAAGTCTTAACAAGTTTGATTGCTTAACATGTTGGAAACATTTTATCATGTAAATATCAATCTCAATTAATATATATAAACATGGAAAAGTTCGGGTCACTACACTATCCCCCATCTTTCAAACGAAAGTCTCTTATAAACCAAGACATTCTTGGAACGTTCTTCGAATGTCTTACAAACTGATCTCGCCTTAAATAGTTGTGCCGAGGAATTCTGGCCGACTCTAGACAAGATTTCATCAATCATGTCTCCGGGTAGGTCTCTTAAAATATTGGGTTGTCTATCCATTTTGTGTTTTTAAACTGTAAAATAGACAAGAGTTAGATTCATAAAAAAAAATACTTATTAATACAAGCAATTTTTACATATATCATAAAGCATAAGAACACTATATTACATATATTACACCACACGAATACAACTATCTTATTCCGACTCGCTCGTTTCTTCTTCTTCGGTTTTGGTTCGTTTTGCCAAGCTTCTAGGGATATATGATGTTCCCCTAATACGAGCCGTCGTTGTCCACATTGGTTTAGAAAAACCTGGAGGTTTAGAGGTTCCCGGGTCATTGTTACAACTTAAGGACTTCGGGGGTTGACGATACATATAAAGTTCATCGGGGTTGGAATTAGATTTCTCTATTTTTATGCCCTTTCCCTTATTATTTTCTTTTGCCTTTTTAAATTCAGTTGGGGTAATTTCTATAACATCATTGGAATTCTCGTCGGAATCCGATTCATCGGAGAATTGGTAATCCTCCCAATATTTTGCTTCCTTGGCGGAAACACCATTGACCATAATTAACCTTGGTCGGTTGGTTGAGGATTCTCTTTTACTTAACCGTTTTATTATTTCCCCCACCGGTTCTGATTCTTCTTCCGGTTCCGATTCTTCTTCCGGTTCCGATTCTTCTTCCGGTTCCGACTCTTCTTCCGGTTCCTCTTCGGGAACTTGTGAATCAGTCCACGAATCATTCCAATTTACATTTGACTCTTCATTATTATTAGGTGAGTCAATGGGACTTGTTCTAGAGGTAGACATCTATCACATAATATCAAACACGTTAAGAGATTAATATATCATATAATATTCATATGTTAAAAATATATAGTTTCCAACAAAAATGTTAAGCAATCATTTTTAAAGAAAACACGGTCGAAGTCCAGAATCAATAATGCATCCTAACAAACTCGATAAGACACACTAATGCAAATTTTCTGGTTCTCTAAGACCAACGCTCGGATACCAACTGAAATGTCCCGTTCTTATTGATTAAAAACGTTCCATATTAATTGATTTCGTTTCGAGGTTTTGACCTCTATATGAGACGTTTTTCAAAGACTGCATTCATTTTAAAACAAACCATAACCTTTATTTCATCAATAAAGGTTTAAAAAGCTTTACGTAGATTATCAAATAATGATAATCTAAAATATCCTGTTTACACACGACCATTACATAATGGTTTACAATACAAATATGTTACAACAAAATAAGTTTCTTGAATGCAGTTTTTACACAATATCATACAAGCATGGACTCCAAATCTCGTCCTTATTTAAGTATGCGACAGCGGAAGCTCTTAATAATCACCTGAGAATAAACATGCTTAAAACGTCAACAAAAATGTTGGTGAGTTATAGGTTTAACCTGTAGTGACCCGAACTTTTCCATGTTTATATATATTAATTGAGATTGATGTTTACATGATTAAATGTTTCCAACATGTTAAGCAATCAAACTTGTTAAGACTTGATTAATTGAAATAGGTTTCATATAGACAATTGACCACCCAAGTTGACCGGTGATTCACGAACGTTAAAACTTGTAAAAAAAACTATATGATGACATATATATGGTTATATATATAGTTAACATGATATTATGATAAGTAAACATATCATTAATTATATTAACAATGAACTACATATGTAAAAACAAGACTACTAACTTAATGATTTTGAAACGAGACATATATGTAACGTTTATCGTTGTAACGACATTTAATGTATATATATCATATTAAGAGATATTCGTACATCATAATATCATGATAATATAATAATTTAAAATCTCTTTTGATATTATAAACATTGGGTTAACAACATTTAACAAGATCGTTAACCTAAAGGTTTCAAAACAACACTTACATGTAACGACTAACGATGACTTAACGACTCAGTTAAAATGTATATACATGTAGTGTTTTAATATGTATTTATACACTTTTGAAAGACTTCAATACACTTATCAAAATACTTCTACTTAACAAAAATGCTTACAATTACATTCTCGTTCAGTTTCATCAACAATTCTACTCGTATGCACCCGTATTCGTACTCGTACAATACACAGCTTTTAGATGTATGTACTATTGGTATATACACTCCAATGATCAGCTCTTAGCAGCCCATGTGAGTCACCTAACACATGTGGGAACCATCATTTGGCAACTAGCATGAAATATCTCATAAGATTACAAAAATATGAGTAATCATTCATGACTTATTTACATGAAAACAAAATTACATATCCTTTATATCTAATCCATACACCAACGACCAAAAACACCTACAAACACTTTCATTCTTCAATTTTCTTCATCTAATTGAACTCTCTCAAGTTCTATCTTCAAGTTCTAAGTGTTCTTCATAAATTCCAAAAGTTCTAGTTTCATAAAATCAAGAATACTTTCAAGTTTGCTAGCTCACTTCCAATCTTGTAAGGTGATCATCCAACCTCAAGAAATCTTTGTTTCTTACAGTAGGTTATCATTCTAATACAAGGTAATAATCATATTCAAACTTTGGTTCAATTTCTATAACTATAACAATCTTATTTCAAGTGATGATCTTACTTGAACTTGTTTTCGTGTCATGATTTTGCTTCAAGAACTTTGAGCCATCCAAGGATCCATTGAAGCTAGATCCATTTTTCTCTTTTCCAGTAGGTTCATCCAAGGAACTTAAGGTAGTAATGATGTTCATAACATCATTCGATTCATACATATAAAGCTATCTTATTCGAAGGTTTAAACTTGTAATCACTAGAACATAGTTTAGTTAATTCTAAACTTGTTCGCAAACAAAAGTTAATCCTTCTAACTTGACTTTTAAAATCAACTAAACACATGTTCTATATCTATATGATATGCTAACTTAATGATTTAAAACCTGGAAACACGAAAAACACCGTAAAACTGGATTTACGCCGTCGTAGTAACACCGCGGGCTGTTTTGGGTTAGTTAATTAAAAACTATGATAAACTTTGATTTAAAAGTTGTTATTCTGAGAAAATGATTTTTATTATGAACATGAAACTATATCCAAAAATTATGGTTAAACTCAAAGTGGAAGTATGTTTTCTAAAATGGTCATCTAGACGTCGTTCTTTCGACTGAAATGACTACCTTTACAAAAACGACTTGTAACTTATTTTTCCGACTAGAAACCTATATTTTTTTTGTTTAGATTCATAAAATAGAGTTCAATATGAAACCATAGCAATTTGATTCACTCAAAACGGATTTAAAATGAAGAAGTTATGGGTAAAACAAGATTGGATAATTTTTCTCATTTTAGCTACGTGAAAATTGGTAACAAATCTATTCCAACCATAACTTAATCAACTTGTATTATATATTATGTAATCTTGAGATACCATAGACACGTATACAATGTTTCGACCTATCATGTCGACACATCTATATATATTTCGGAACAACCATAGACACTCTATATGTGAATGTTGGAGTTAGCTATACAGGGTTGAGGTTGATTCCAAAATATATATAGTTTGAGTTGTGATCAATACTGAGATACGTATACACTGGGTCGTGGATTGATTCAAGATAATATTTATCGATTTATTTCTGTACATCTAACTGTGGACAACTAGTTGTAGGTTACTAACGAGGACAGCTGACTTAATAAACTTAAAACATCAAAATATATTAAAAGTGTTGTAAATATATTTTGAACATACTTTGATATATATGTATATATTGTTATAGGTTCGTGAATCAACCAGTGGCCAAGTCTTACTTCCCGACGAAGTAAAAATCTGTGAAAGTGAGTTATAGTCCCACTTTTAAAATCTAATATTTTTGGGATGAGAATACATGCAGGTTTTATAAATGATTTACAAAATAGACACAAGTACGTGAAACTACATTCTATGGTTGAATTATCGAAATCGAATATGCCCCTTTTTATTAAGTCTGGTAATCTAAGAATTAGGGAACAGACACCCTAATTGACGCGAATCCTAAAGATAGATCTATTGGGCCTAACAAACCCCATCCAAAGTACCGGATGCTTTAGTACTTCGAAATTTATATCATATCCGAAGGGTGTCCCGGAATGATGGGGATATTCTTATATATGCATCTTGTTATTGTCGGTTACCAGGTGTTCACCATATGAATGATTTTTATCTCTATGTATGGGATGTGTATTGAAATATGAAATCTTGTGGTCTATTGTTACGATTTGATATATATAGGTTAAACCTATAACTCACCAACATTTTTGTTGACGTTTTAAGCATGTTTATTCTCAGGTGATTATTAAGAGCTTCCGCTGTCGCATACTTAAATAAGGACAAGATTTGGAGTCCATGCTTGTATGATATTGTGTAAAAACTGCATTCAAGAAACTTATTTTGTTGTAACATATTTGTATTGTAAACCATTATGTAATGGTCGTGTGTAAACAGGATATTTTAGATTATCATTATTTGATAATCTACGTAAAGCTTTTTAAACCTTTATTGATGAAATAAAGGTTATGGTTTGTTTAAAAATGAATGCAGTCTTTGAAAAACGTCTCATATAGAGGTCAAAACCTCGCAACGAAATCAATTAATATGGAACGTTTTTAATCAATAAGAACGGGACATTTCAGTTGGTATCAGAGCGTTGGTCTTAGAGAACCAGAAAATTTGCATTAGTGTGTCTTATCGAGTTTGTTAGGATGCATTAGTGAGTCTGGACTTCGACCGTGTTTTCTTTAAAAATGATTGCTTAACATTTTTGTTGGAAACTATATATTTTTAACATATGAATATTATGTGATATATTAATCTCTTAACGTGTTTGATATTATGTGATAGATGTCTACCTCTAGAACAAGTCCCATTGACTCACCTAATAATAATGAAGAGTCAAATGTAAATTGGAATGATTTGTGGACTGATTCACAAGTTCCCGAAGAGGAACCGGAAGAAGAGTCGGAACCGGAAGAAGAATCGGAACCGGAAGAAGAATCGGAACCGGATGAAGAAATAGAACCGGTGGGGGAAATAATAAAACGGTTAAGTAAAAGAAAATCCTCAACCAACCGACCAAAGTTAATTATGGTCAATGGTGTTTCCGCCAAGGAAGCAAAATATTGGGAGGATTACCAATTCTCCGATGAATCGGATTCCGACGAGAATTCCGATGATGTTATAGAAATTACCCCAACTGAATTTAAAAAGGCAAAAGAAAATAATAAGGGAAAGGGCATAAAAATAGAGAAATCTAATTCCAACCCCGATGAACTTTATATGTATCGTCAACCCCCGAAGTCCTTAAGTTGTAACAATGACCCGGGAACCTCTAAACCACCAGGTTTTTCTAAACCAATGTGGACAACGACGGCTCGTATTAGGGGAACATCATATATCCCTAGAAACTTGGCAAAACGAACCAAAACCGAAGAAGAAGAAACGAGCGAGTCGGAATAAGATAGTTATATTCGTGTGGTGTAATATATGTAATATAGTGTTCTTATGCTTTATGATATATGTAAAAATTGCTTGTATTAATAAGTATTTTTTTATGAAACTAACTCTTGTCTATTTTACAGTTTAAAAACACAAAATGGATAGACAACCCAATATTTTAAGAGACCTACCCGGAGACATGATTGATGAAATCTTGTCTAGAGTCGGCCAGAATTCTTCGGCACAACTATTTAAGGCGAGATCAGTTTGTAAGACATTCGAAGAACGTTCCAAGAATGTCTTGGTTTATAAGAGACTTTCGTTTGAAAGATGGGGCATATCACATTGGGAAACCCATAAGTTACGATGTGTTTACTTTGACGCATATATTGCGGGGAACCCAAATGCTATTTTACGCAATGGGTTAAGAAATTATTTTGACTCAATATATCCGAATATTGGACTTCGTGATTTAGAAAAAGCGGCTAACATGCAACATAAAGAAGCATGTTATGCTTACGGATTAGTAATGTTCGCTTCTCACCAAAGTGAGAACAAGAACATCGGGCTACAACTATTAAACAAAACGTTTCCACAAGTGACGGAGTCGGTAATTGGGGTAAGAAATGAGGTTTTTAGATTATTACGGGACTGTTGGACATTACGTAACCCTCGTCCCTTTGATGACGTTACAACACACTGTCTTATCAACGGCCATAACGGTTATGTTGCACAAGACCAAGGATGGGAAGTAGTCCTAGTAAAACCAGAATGCATGACTTGTTTCTGGACGTATGAATTACGTGTCTTTATTGCCTTTGCCGAACGACTTGTGTACTAGCTAGAATTGTCTTCACAACTATCTTGTATCAAAGTTATTGTGTGCTATATTTCATGCTTTATGTAAAATAAGCGGTATTGTAAGTTTGTAAAATATTGTATAAAAGTTTGAACGCGAAATATTATTACAATCAGTTTTTCATATAGAATTGTAGTAGTTGAATTGTATATTAGCTACTAAGTATGAACTTAACGGGTAGGTACTACCCGAATTTAAACTTATAAAACGCTAATATGAAGAAAAAGCTTTTATAAATGAGTTCATATTATGCTACGAAATACTATTAACTACTCTTAATATTCTGTATGATTAACTTGTTCCATTTAACTATTTTGAAGGAAATGGCACCGACTACTCGACACACCGTGAATATGAATGAAGAGGAATTCCGTACTTTTCTAGCTTCAAACATAGCCGCAGTACAGGCTGCGCTACATACCAACAATAACCTTGGATCTAGCAGTACAGGAAATCGTGTAGGATGCACCTACAAAGAATTCACTGCCTGCAAACCTTTGGAATTTGATGGAACCGAAGGACCGATCGGATTGAAACGGTGGACCGAGAAGGTTGAATCGGTGTTTGCCATAAGTAAGTGTACTGAAGAGGACAAAGTGAAGTACGCTACGCATACCTTCACAGGTTCTGCGTTAACATGGTGGAATACCTATCTAGAGCAAGTGGGACAAGATGATGCGTACGCACTACCGTGGTCAGCATTCAAGCACTTGATGAACGAGAAGTACCGTCCCAGAACCGAGGTCAATAAGCTCAAGACAGAACTTAGAGGGTTACGAACCCAAGGATTTGATATTACCACGTACGAAAGACGATTCACAGAATTGTGCCTATTGTGTCCGGGAGCATTCGAAGATGAGGAAGAGAAGATCGACGCGTTTGTGAAAGGATTACCGGAAAGAATCCAAGAAGATATAAGTTCACACGAGCCCGCCTCCATACAACAGGCATGTAGAATGGCTCACAAACTAGTGAACCAGATTGAAGAAAGAATTAAAGAACAGACTGCTGAAGAGGCCAATGTGAAGCAAGTCAAAAGAAAGTGGGAGGAAAACGGTGATAAGAATCACCAATACAACAACAACAGCAATTACAACAATAACCGCAACAATTATCCCAACAATCGCAACATCAATCGCAACTACAACAAACGGCCCAACAACAACAATAACAACAACAGCAACTACAACAATCATCCCAACAACAATAATAACCGCAACAACAACAACAATCAGAAGCAGCTATGTCAAAGGTGTGAAAAGAATCACTCGGGGTTCTGCACCAAATTTTGCAACAAGTGTAAAAGAAATGGTCATAGCGCGGCGAAGTGTGAGGTCTACGGACCAGGGGTTAATAGAACGAAAGGAACAAATGGTGTCGGAACGAGTAATGGCGGAGCAAGTAGTGTCGGAGCAAGTTATGCCAATGTAGTTTGTTATAAATGTGGAAAACCAGGCCACATTATTAGAAATTGCCCGAACCAGGAGAACACGAATGGACAAGGCCGTGGAAGAGTTTTCAATATTAATGCGGTAGAGGCACAGGAAGACCCGGAGCTTGTTACGGGTACGTTTCTTATTGACAATAAATCTGCTTACGTTTTATTTGATTCGGGTGCGGATAGAAGCTATATGAGTAGAGATTTTTGTGCTAAATTAAGTTGTCCATTGACGCCTTTGGATAGTAAATTTTTACTCGAATTAGCAAATGGTAAATTAATTTCAGCAGATAATATATGTCGGAATCGAGAAATTAAACTGGTTAGCGAAACATTTAAGATTGATTTGATACCAGTAGAGTTAGGGAGTTTTGATGTGATAATCGGTATGGACTGGTTGAAAGAAGTGAAAGCGGAGATCGTTTGTTACAAAAATGCAATTCGCATTATACGAGAAAAAGGAAAACCCTTAATGGTGTACGGAGAAAAGGGCAACACGAAGCTACATCTTATTAGTAATTTGAAGGCACAAAAACTAATAAGAAAAGGTTGCTATGCTGTTCTAGCACACGTCGAGAAAGTACAAACTGAAGAAAAGAGCATCAATGATGTTCCCATTGCAAAAGAATTTCCCGATGTATTTCCGAAAGAATTACCGGGATTACCCCCACATCGATCCGTTGAATTTCAAATAGATCTTGTACCAGGAGCTGCACCAATAGCTCGTGCTCCTTACAGACTCGCACCCAGCGAGATGAAAGAACTGCAAAGCCAATTACAAGAACTTTTAGAGCGTGGTTTCATTCGACCAAGCACATCACCGTGGGGAGCTCCTGTTTTGTTTGTCAAGAAGAAAGATGGTACATTCAGGTTGTGTATCGACTACCGAGAGTTGAACAAACTTACCATCAAGAACCGCTACCCACTACCGAGAATCGACGACTTATTTGATCAACTACAAGGCTCGTCTGTTTATTCAAAGATTGACTTACGTTCCGGGTATCATCAAATGCGGGTGAAAGAAGATGATATTCCAAAGACTGCTTTCAGAACACGTTACGGTCATTACGAGTTTATGGTCATGCCGTTTGGTTTAACTAATGCACCAGCTGTGTTCATGGACCTTATGAACCGAGTGTGTGGACCATACCTTGACAAGTTTGTCATTGTTTTCATTGATGACATACTTATTTACTCAAAGAATGACCAAGAACACGGTGAACATTTGAGAAAGGTGTTAGAAGTATTGAGGAAGGAAGAATTGTACGCTAAGTTTTCAAAGTGTGCATTTTGGTTGGAAGAAGTTCAATTCCTCGGTCACATAGTGAACAAAGAAGGTATTAAGGTGGATCCGGCAAAGATAGAAACTGTTGAAAAGTGGGAAACCCCGAAAACTCCGAAACACATACGCCAGTTTTTAGGACTAGCTGGTTACTACAGAAGGTTCATCCAAGACTTTTCCAGAGTAGCAAAACCCTTGACTGCATTAACGCATAAAGGGAAGAAATTTGAATGGAATGATGAACAAGAGAAAGCGTTTCAGTTATTGAAGAAAAAGCTAACTACGGCACCTATATTGTCATTGCCTGAAGGGAATGATGATTTTGTGATTTATTGTGATGCATCAAAGCAAGGTCTCGGTTGTGTATTAATGCAACGAACGAAGGTGATTGCTTATGCGTCTAGACAATTGAAGATTCACGAACAAAATTATACGACGCATGATTTGGAATTAGGCGCGGTTGTTTTTGCATTAAAGACTTGGAGGCACTACTTATATGGGGTCAAAAGTATTATATATACCGACCACAAAAGTCTTCAACACATATTTAATCAGAAACAACTGAATATGAGGCAGCGTAGGTGGATTGAATTATTGAATGATTACGACTTTGAGATTCGTTACCACCCGGGGAAGGCAAATGTGGTAGCCGATGCCTTGAGCAGGAAGGACAGAGAACCCATTCGAGTAAAATCTATGAATATAATGATTCATAATAACATTACTACTCAAATAAAGGAGGCGCAACAAGGAGTTTTAAAAGAGGGAAATTTAAAGGATGAAATACCCAAAGGATCGGAGAAGCATCTTAATATTCGGGAAGACGGAACCCGGTATAGGGCTGAAAGGATTTGGGTACCAAAATTTGGAGATATGAGAGAAATGGTACTTAGAGAAGCTCATAAAACCAGATACTCAATACATCCTGGAACGGGGAAGATGTACAAGGATCTCAAGAAACATTTTTGGTGGCCGGGTATGAAAGCCGATGTTGCTAAATACGTAGGAGAATGTTTGACGTGTTCTAAGGTCAAAGCTGAGCATCAGAAACCATCAGGTCTACTTCAACAACCCGAAATCCCGGAATGGAAATGGGAAAACATTACCATGGATTTCATCACTAAATTGCCAAGGACTGCAAGTGGTTTTGATACTATTTGGGTAATAGTTGATCGTCTCACCAAATCAGCACACTTCCTACCAATAAGAGAAGATGACAAGATGGAGAAGTTAGCACGACTGTATTTGAAGGAAGTCGTCTCCAGACATGGAATACCAATCTCTATTATCTCTGATAGGGATGGCAGATTTATTTCAAGATTCTGGCAGACATTACAGCAAGCATTAGGAACTCGTCTAGACATGAGTACTGCCTATCATCCACAAACTGATGGGCAGAGCGAAAGGACGATACAAACGCTTGAAGACATGCTACGAGCATGTGTTATTGATTTCGGAAACAGTTGGGATCGACATCTACCGTTAGCAGAATTTTCCTACAACAACAGCTACCATTCAAGCATTGAGATGGCGCCGTTTGAAGCACTTTATGGTAGAAAGTGCAGGTCTCCGATTTGTTGGAGTGAGGTGGGGGATAGACAGATTACGGGTCCGGAGATTATACAAGAAACTACCGAGAAGATCATCCAAATTCAACAACGGTTGAAAACCGCCCAAAGTCGACAAAAGAGCTACGCTGACATTAAAAGAAAAGATATAGAATTTGAAATTGGAGAGATGGTCATGCTTAAAGTTTCACCTTGGAAAGGCGTTGTTCGATTTGGTAAACGAGGGAAATTAAATCCAAGGTATATTGGACCATTCAAGATTATTGATCGTGTCGGACCAGTAGCTTACCGACTTGAGTTACCTCAACAACTCGCGGCTGTACATAACACTTTCCACGTCTCGAATTTGAAGAAATGTTTTGCTAAAGAAGATCTCACTATTCCGTTAGATGAAATCCAAATCAACGAAAAACTCCAATTCATCGAAGAACCCGTCGAAATAATGGATCGTGAGGTTAAAAGACTTAAGCAAAACAAGATACCAATTGTTAAGGTTCGATGGAATGCTCGTAGAGGACCCGAGTTCACCTGGGAGCGTGAAGATCAGATGAAGAAGAAATACCCGCATCTATTTCCAGAAGATTCGTCAACACCTTCAACAGCTTAAAATTTCGGGACGAAATTTATTTAACGGGTAGGTACTGTAGTGACCCGAACTTTTCCATGTTTATATATATTAATTGAGATTGATGTTTACATGATTAAATGTTTCCAACATGTTAAGCAATCAAACTTGTTAAGACTTGATTAATTGAAATAGGTTTCATATAGACAATTGACCACCCAAGTTGACCGGTGATTCACGAACGTTAAAACTTGTAAAAAAAACTATATGATGACATATATATGGTTATATATATAGTTAACATGATATTATGATAAGTAAACATATCATTAATTATATTAACAATGAACTACATATGTAAAAACAAGACTACTAACTTAATGATTTTGAAACGAGACATATATGTAACGTTTATCGTTGTAACGACATTTAATGTATATATATCATATTAAGAGATATTCGTACATCATAATATCATGATAATATAATAATTTAAAATCTCTTTTGATATTATAAACATTGGGTTAACAACATTTAACAAGATCGTTAACCTAAAGGTTTCAAAACAACACTTACATGTAACGACTAACGATGACTTAACGACTCAGTTAAAATGTATATACATGTAGTGTTTTAATATGTATTTATACACTTTTGAAAGACTTCAATACACTTATCAAAATACTTCTACTTAACAAAAATGCTTACAATTACATTCTCGTTCAGTTTCATCAACAATTCTACTCGTATGCACCCGTATTCGTACTCGTACAATACACAGCTTTTAGATGTATGTACTATTGGTATATACACTCCAATGATCAGCTCTTAGCAGCCCATGTGAGTCACCTAACACATGTGGGAACCATCATTTGGCAACTAGCATGAAATATCTCATAAGATTACAAAAATATGAGTAATCATTCATGACTTATTTACATGAAAACAAAATTACATATCCTTTATATCTAATCCATACACCAACGACCAAAAACACCTACAAACACTTTCATTCTTCAATTTTCTTCATCTAATTGAACTCTCTCAAGTTCTATCTTCAAGTTCTAAGTGTTCTTCATAAATTCCAAAAGTTCTAGTTTCATAAAATCAAGAATACTTTCAAGTTTGCTAGCTCACTTCCAATCTTGTAAGGTGATCATCCAACCTCAAGAAATCTTTGTTTCTTACAGTAGGTTATCATTCTAATACAAGGTAATAATCATATTCAAACTTTGGTTCAATTTCTATAACTATAACAATCTTATTTCAAGTGATGATCTTACTTGAACTTGTTTTCGTGTCATGATTTTGCTTCAAGAACTTTGAGCCATCCAAGGATCCATTGAAGCTAGATCCATTTTTCTCTTTTCCAGTAGGTTCATCCAAGGAACTTAAGGTAGTAATGATGTTCATAACATCATTCGATTCATACATATAAAGCTATCTTATTCGAAGGTTTAAACTTGTAATCACTAGAACATAGTTTAGTTAATTCTAAACTTGTTCGCAAACAAAAGTTAATCCTTCTAACTTGACTTTTAAAATCAACTAAACACATGTTCTATATCTATATGATATGCTAACTTAATGATTTAAAACCTGGAAACACGAAAAACACCGTAAAACTGGATTTACGCCGTCGTAGTAACACCGCGGGCTGTTTTGGGTTAGTTAATTAAAAACTATGATAAACTTTGATTTAAAAGTTGTTATTCTGAGAAAATGATTTTTATTATGAACATGAAACTATATCCAAAAATTATGGTTAAACTCAAAGTGGAAGTATGTTTTCTAAAATGGTCATCTAGACGTCGTTCTTTCGACTGAAATGACTACCTTTACAAAAACGACTTGTAACTTATTTTTCCGACTAGAAACCTATATTTTTTTTGTTTAGATTCATAAAATAGAGTTCAATATGAAACCATAGCAATTTGATTCACTCAAAACGGATTTAAAATGAAGAAGTTATGGGTAAAACAAGATTGGATAATTTTTCTCATTTTAGCTACGTGAAAATTGGTAACAAATCTATTCCAACCATAACTTAATCAACTTGTATTATATATTATGTAATCTTGAGATACCATAGACACGTATACAATGTTTCGACCTATCATGTCGACACATCTATATATATTTCGGAACAACCATAGACACTCTATATGTGAATGTTGGAGTTAGCTATACAGGGTTGAGGTTGATTCCAAAATATATATAGTTTGAGTTGTGATCAATACTGAGATACGTATACACTGGGTCGTGGATTGATTCAAGATAATATTTATCGATTTATTTCTGTACATCTAACTGTGGACAACTAGTTGTAGGTTACTAACGAGGACAGCTGACTTAATAAACTTAAAACATCAAAATATATTAAAAGTGTTGTAAATATATTTTGAACATACTTTGATATATATGTATATATTGTTATAGGTTCGTGAATCAACCAGTGGCCAAGTCTTACTTCCCGACGAAGTAAAAATCTGTGAAAGTGAGTTATAGTCCCACTTTTAAAATCTAATATTTTTGGGATGAGAATACATGCAGGTTTTATAAATGATTTACAAAATAGACACAAGTACGTGAAACTACATTCTATGGTTGAATTATCGAAATCGAATATGCCCCTTTTTATTAAGTCTGGTAATCTAAGAATTAGGGAACAGACACCCTAATTGACGCGAATCCTAAAGATAGATCTATTGGGCCTAACAAACCCCATCCAAAGTACCGGATGCTTTAGTACTTCGAAATTTATATCATATCCGAAGGGTGTCCCGGAATGATGGGGATATTCTTATATATGCATCTTGTTATTGTCGGTTACCAGGTGTTCACCATATGAATGATTTTTATCTCTATGTATGGGATGTGTATTGAAATATGAAATCTTGTGGTCTATTGTTACGATTTGATATATATAGGTTAAACCTATAACTCACCAACATTTTTGTTGACGTTTTAAGCATGTTTATTCTCAGGTGATTATTAAGAGCTTCCGCTGTCGCATACTTAAATAAGGACAAGATTTGGAGTCCATGCTTGTATGATATTGTGTAAAAACTGCATTCAAGAAACTTATTTTGTTGTAACATATTTGTATTGTAAACCATTATGTAATGGTCGTGTGTAAACAGGATATTTTAGATTATCATTATTTGATAATCTACGTAAAGCTTTTTAAACCTTTATTGATGAAATAAAGGTTATGGTTTGTTTAAAAATGAATGCAGTCTTTGAAAAACGTCTCATATAGAGGTCAAAACCTCGCAACGAAATCAATTAATATGGAACGTTTTTAATCAATAAGAACGGGACATTTCATAACCTATATATATCAAATCATAATAATAGACCACAAGATTTCATATTTCAATACACATCCCATACATAGAGATAAAAATCATTCATATGGTGAACACCTGGTAACCGACATTAACAAGATGCATATATAAGAATATCCCCATCATTCCGGGACACCCTTCGGATATGATATAAATTTCGAAGTACTAAAGCATCCGGTTCTTTGGATGGGGCTTGTTGGGCCCGATAGATCTATCTTTAGGATTCGCGTCAATTAGGGTGTCTGTTCCCTAATTCTTAGATTACCAGACTTAATAAAAAGGGGCATATTCGATTTCGATAATTCAACCATAGAATGTAGTTTCACGTACTTGTGTCTACTTTGTAAATCATTTATAAAACCTGCATGTATTCTCATCCCAAAAATATTAGATTTTAAAAGTGGGACTATAACTCACTTTCACAGATTTTTACTTCGTCGGGAAGTAAGACTTGACCACCGGTTGATTCACGAACCTATAACAATATATACATATATATCAAAGTATGTTCAAAATATATTTACAACACTTTTAATATATTTTGATGTTTTAAGTTTATTAAGTCAGCTGTCCTCGTTATTAACCTACAACTAGTTGTCCACAGTTAGATGTACAGAAATAAATCGATAAATATTATCTTGAATCAATCCACGACCCAGTGTATCCGTATCTCAGTATTGATCACAACTCAAACTATATATATTTTGGAATCAACCTCAACCCTGTATAGCTAACTCCAACATTCACATATAGAGTGTCTATGGTTGTTCCGAAATATATATAGATGTGTCGACATGATAGGTCGAAACATTGTATACGTGTCTATGGTATCTCAAGATTACATAATATACAATACAAGTTGATTAAGTTATGGTTGGAATAGATTTGTTACCAATTTTCACGTAGCTAAAATGAGAAAAATTATCCAATCTTGTTTTACCCATAACTTCTTCATTTTAAATCCGTTTTGAGTGAATCAAATTGCTATGGTTTCATATTGAACTCTATTTTATGAATCTAAACAGAAAAAGTATAGGTTTATAGTCGGAAAAATAAGTTACAAGTCGTTTTTGTAAAGGTAGTCATTTCAGTCGAAAGAACGACGTCTAGATGACCATTTTAGAAAAACATACTTCCACTTTGAGTTTAACCATAATTTTTGGATATAGTTTCATGTTCATAATAAAAATCATTTTCTCAGAATAACAACTTTTAAATCAAAGTTTATCATAGTTTTTAATTAACTAACCCAAAACAGCCCGCAGTGTTACTACGACGGCGTAAATCCGGTTTTACGGTGTTTTTCGTGTTTCCAGGTTTTAAATCATTAAGTTAGCATATCATATAGATATAGAACATGTGTTTAGTTGATTTTAAAAGTCAAGTTAGAAGGATTAACTTTTGGATAAACCTACTGGAAAAGAGAAAAATGGATCTAGCTTCAACGGATCCTTGGATGGCTCGAAGTTCTTGAAGCAGAATCATGACACGAAAACAAGTTCAAGTAAGATCATCACTTGAAATAAGATTGTTATAGTTATTGAAACTGAACCAAAGTTTGAATATGATTATTACCTTGTATTAGAATGATAACCTACTGTAAGAAACAAAGATTTCTTGAGGTTGGATGATCACCTTACAAGATTGGAAGTGAGCTAGCAAACTTGAAAGTATTCTTGATTTTATGAAACTAGAACTTTTGGAATTTATGAAGAACACTTAGAACTTGAAGATAGAACTTGAGAGAGATCAATTAGATGAAGAAAATTGAAGAATGAAAGTGTTTGTAGGTGTTTTTGGTCGTTGGTGTATGGATTAGATATAAAGGATATGTAATTTTGTTTTCATGTAAATAAGTCATGAATGATTACTCATATTTTTGTAATTTTATGAGATATTTCATGCTAGTTGCCAAATGATGGTTCCCACATGTGTTAGGTGACTCACATGGGCTGCTAAGAGCTGATCATTGGAGTGTATATACCAATAGTACATACATCTAAAAGCTGTGTATTGTACGAGTACGAATACGGGTGCATACGAGTAGAATTGTTGATGAAACTGAACGAGGATGTAATTGTAAGCATTTTTGTTAAGTAGAAGTATTTTGATAAGTGTCTTGAAGTCTTTCAAAAGTGTATGAATACATATTAAAACACTACATGTATATACATTTTAACTGAGTCGTTAAGTCATCGTTAGTCGTTACATGTAAATGTTGTTTTGAAACCTTTAGGTTAACGATCTTGTTAAATGTTGTTAACCCAATGTTTATAATATCAAAAGAGATTTTAAATTATTATATTATCATGATATTATGATGTACGAATATCTCTTAATATGATATATATACATTAAATGTCGTTACAACGATAATCGTTACACATATGTCTTGTTTCAAAATCATTAAGTTAGTAGTCTTGTTTTTACATATGTAGTTGTAACGACCCGGATTTTTCCGATCGTTTTACACTTATAAGATTAATATTTACATAAATTAAAACTTACCAACATGATAAGCAATCTAAATTGTTGAGATTTATGATTTTGAAAAGAGTTTTACATAACGTTTAACCGTCTAGTTTGACCGATGATATCACGAACTATACAATATATGTTAATTATACGTTTGTGTATATATATGTATATATACATATTTAACATGATTTAAGGATGTTTAAATATCTCATTTTGTATTAATAACAATAAGTTATAAGTATATTTTGAAACTACTAACTTAAGCTTTCAAAACGATAACTATACGTAATGTTATTTGACATAAATACTTACGTCCTATAATGTTTATACATATATCGTATTTAATCACTTTTAAAGACTTAAATACATAAAACAATATAAGTATATTCACAAAAGATAGCTATATTTGAATCCTCATTCCATTTTTCACAAGATTTCTATACGTATATCTAGAGTATATGTACTCGTATCATACCTAGCTTCTATACGTATTTACTATTGGTATATACACATCAAATCACCACCAACCAGCCCTTGTTCATGCCTTATGTATAAGGTAACTACTTTTGTTATTTAGTATGACAATTTCACATGATTAAAAGATCTTTTCACAAAATTACAAATTTATACACCTTTTACACCACCATAAATACATGCATCCATTTTCAATTTTTGGAACATCATTTCTCTAGCTAAACACACACACTTACTAGCCTCATGTCTCTCTAAGAACTCCAGCAAAAATCCTTTCAAGAATCACCTTAAACACCACCATAAAAAGATCAACAAAAACACTACAAAAATACAACTTTCAATTCAAGTTTATGTCTTAAGTTGCTTCCAATCTTTCATCCAATTTCATCACTCTTTTGGTTCTAGGTTTTTACTCCTCTTTTACAGCAATCTTGTCCAAGTAACTTGAGGTAGTAACTTTGTTCATAACCTTATTCGATTCATATATATATAGCTATCTTATTGTATGGTATACAATTTTAACAACAAAAACATAGTTTGAATGATTTCAAACTTGTTTGCAAACTAAATAGATCCTTCTAACTTAACTTTTAAAATACTTCAAGACCTGTAATATAACTTAAATATATGCTAATTTAACAAGGTATAACTTGGTTTTTCAAAGAATACCTTAAAAAACTGTTTTTATGACGTCGGAGTGCAACCGGGGGCTGTTTTGGGTTGGATAATTAAAAACCATCTTGAACTTTGAATTGGAGGTTTATATTCTGGAAAAATGATATTTATTATGAATATGTTAACACATAAAAATTTCATGATTTAATTCATAGTATAAGTATTTTTAGAAAAATGGTCATTAAATGATGTTTTTGTAACAAAAATGATTAACTTCATAAGTTTCACCAAAATTTGACCTATGACCTATGATTTCGAATACAAACTAAGGTATTTACAGTTCATATTCTTAAAGAGGGACTCGATCCAAGGAAGTGGAAAGTTGAATTAACGAAAACGGAGTTGTAACGAAGAAATTATGACCAAAACAAAATCGGATATCCAAGACTAGTTTAGCCACGAAAATAATTGGAGAAAATTAAATAAATCACATCTTCCTAAAGTAACATGATATTTTATACATATGTACTCATAATTTAATTTTATATGGTTCAGGATCACCCGTAAACAATACGAGAAGATTAATCATAAGATCCCATGATTGTACGCAACACGTCATTTGACAACACCGGTACTTTATGTACGCAACACGTCATTTGACAACACCGGTACCATGGGTCAAGATTAATCTCGACCAATACATATACGATGGGGGTTTTATTTATTTCATTGGGGGTTTATTAAACAACTAAATATGAACCATTAAAATTGAATTACTAACATCGGACTGCTAACTACGGACTAAGGAATTATTAAAAGTATTAAAAGTATTATAAGTATATATATGTGACGATTGTTTAAAAAGAAAAGGTATTGATATATTATATATGGATAGGTTCGTGATATCAATCGGAGACCAAGTCGAAATTACATATCTTCAAGACAAAAGTGAGTATATAGTCCCACTTTTAAACTCTAAATATTTCGGGATGAGAATACATGTATTTTATGTTTTACGCTATGGACACAAGTAACTGAAAAATATATTCTACGTTGAGTTGTACCACTGGCATACTTCCCTGTAGCTTGGTAACTAATATTTACAGCGGTATTGTAAACGCGAATCCTGTTGATAGATCTATCGGGCCTGACAACCCCAACCGGACTGGACGACCAGTATTCAACGGTTGCACAGTACTTCGTTTCGTGACTACACCTTGGTACGGTGTAGTAAGATTTCATAATAAAGGGAATATGCGACGTGATTAAATGTTAAGTATGGTTACCAAGTGCTCAACCACTTAGAATATTTTTATTAAAATGTTTATATATGAAATCTTGTGTTCCATTGTTATAACGCTGCTAGCATCAAACCTATATATCTCACCAACTTTATGTTGACGTTTTAAAGCATGTTATTCTCAGGTATGAATTAAGTCTTCCGCTGTGCATTAGCTCATGTTAAGGATACTACTTGGGACCTTTTAAGCCATGATACAAAGACGTTGCATTCGAGTCATTGGAGTTCAATAGAGAATATAAATAAGTAAATGACAGATTAGGTCATTTGGATATTATGAAATGTTAGACGAAAATGTCAAATATTGATGTAATGATAGTTTGCCTTTTAAGAATAAATGCAACGTTTGTAAAATGTATCATATAGAGGTCAAGTACCTCGCAATGTTATCATATGTTATTGTATTCGTCCCTATGGATTGGGTCGGGTCGTCTCATGTGGTATCAGAGCGTTGGTCTTAGCGAACCAGGCCTTGCATTAGTGTGTCTAACTGGTAGTTGTTAGGATGCATTAGTGAGTCTGTACTTTGACCGTGTCTACATGTCAAAAGTTTTGCTTATCATATCTAGTCGAAAATCATCTGCTTATCATCCTTAAGAATTGCCTGCTTAGTATTCTTAAGTCTAGACACGTCTTACTGCATTTGGTGCTTCGATAGTGTATAGACAAAATTCGTATCCTAGCGTATCTGTTGCTATAGACATTGCCTGACGAATTTCAAAGATTCTCCGTAATTCACGGGATTTTGAGTATTATAAATACATATGTAAATTATGTATTGAAGAATACCAAACCCAACTCCTATAATCTATTCCAAACCAAAAATTCATTTCCCCGACTGTACAAGATGAACTCCGCGTCCAGTTCGAATTCCTCCGACTCCGACAGCTACGCTGATATGGATTTCCATTCGGGCTCCGAAGGCAGCGTCACTGGAATGGATCAACCAATTTCTCATCATCTATTCTGGATGAATTGGGGATGGGTTCGTAGTATACTAAATTATTGGAGACAAGAAGAAGGTGATCCCTTTCACCCACCGAATTGCCCCATTGGCGACGAACCTGAAGCACTTACCGGCGAACCTGTTCGAGAAACCATTTTCTCTCTCATTTCTCGAGTATCTCGTCACGATTATATCCTATCCCATATTTCGGATCTTGTTCATTCGCTCACTCCAACCGCCAATCATCCTGGTGTACTAGCAGAAATTAACGAACTTCGCGCTCGTGTGACGGCTTTGGAGAACACGGTGCGAAGGTTACAAACACCAGCAGCAGCACCAGCAGCATAACCAGTACCGTTAACAACATCAACCTCGCAATCTTCAGTACCAGTAGCATCATCGACGTCAACGACATCATCAGCATCAACACCAACCATATCATTACCACCACCAACAATCACATCCGCACCACGTACCTCAACATCATCATCTGAACTTCGAATATGATCTTTGTTCTACATATCATTCTACACCGATTACCTCTTCTTTACGTATCGTTCTTCGTTCGACATGACGATTATGTAATCTCTAATGTTTTGGAGATTATGTAATCTAGTAATAACGATAAATCAAATGAGTTGAATATTTTATTGACTCATTAAATTCATAGTTACCTCCGAAGAAAATATATATGCAAATATATTTTCATAAAGATTGTAATTAAAAATTTCATTCGTACAAACTGTTAATGATGAAAATATTTTAACGGGTGGGTAGTACCCAAGGAATATTTAGAATTCACATTAACAAGTTACACTGTACATTCTTCGAATCTGATTCAACGATCATTTATTATCCTACTTACAATTACCGATATACGTATCCGTTCACCCCAGATTAGCCATTTCCATTTAAATTTCATATTTGGATTTTTACCTATCCGAATCCAACAAGTGGCATAATGAAGAAACATTGGCAAAATAAAAATTGTTAGAAACAGATGAATTAATTAATTGAAATTGTGATAGGATTACACGCTAACTGTTCCGGCTAACTGTTCCCAGCTAACTGATTAATATTTAATTTATCGCAATTTACATTCTTGCAATTTTAATTTCTGTACTTTACATACCGTCGGGACACATGTACAACAACACGTCGGATTAATTCTGAGACAACACGTTGTATAATGGGTCATGATATATATTTATTTATTTTACGCATTTTAAATAACGGGACACGTATACAAGGTTTCGACTTATCATATTGATCCATCTATATATATATTTCGGAACAACCATAGACACTCTATATGTGAAGGTGGGAGTTGGCTATACAGGGTCGGAGTTGATTCCAAAATATATATATACTTTGAGTTGTGATCGACACCGAGACCAGTACACGGGTCACGATACGTATTAAGTAATTCGAATATTATATATTTAGTTCATATATGAATTTATTGAACCATTGGACAATCGGACTATTGGACTGCTAACTTTGGACAATTAAAAATGAGTTAAAATGATGATTATTACATATGAAACTAAACAATCCTTCAAGTTTGCCACTTGATTCTATTTTAAACCTCATTTGTATCTTGACGATTACAATTCGCATTCACAACTTTTCATGATTCTTGAAAACATCTCGATCGAGAAGTTCAACCAGCCGCACCTCGTCTACGGAATAAAGATTTATGCATACAGTTATGCACCTAAAAATTTTTGAACTCGAAGTTATAGTTAAAACGTATCCGCATCGAATTCCTTATCATCCATTAGCAAAAACAATCACGCGATTCCTTTTCAATTAACTAATTTTGTCACAGCTCCACTTCAATATCTCAGTAAGACTACTCTTATTACAATCTCGATATATATATATACGTTGTTCTTTCGCCATCGTTACCGGAGAACCTTTTATATTCCATCATATTACCATCAGCGTTTAATCATCTAAAAATACAATTCTCCTTAAACCATCTTGGTTTGATAACCAATGACCCAGATCCGATAACTTTGAAAATACTGACGAAGCAGCATGTTGTAGAAGGTCTTAATGACCAAATGTTGATGATAAAAGAAGGAAGTGTTAGGAACGCTCGATAGAAAATTGATACTGAAAACCGGATTGAACAAACCATGAAGGAGACTCTGAACAAGTTACAAGGACTAAACTTGTACATAAAGAATTATGACGATTCTGTAGCAAACACCTTGCTTCTGAATCTAAACCCTTACGGGTCAATCTTCATCATCATCCTTCGACATTAGAAATTCCAAGATATTATCATATCTTTCATTATAAATATCCTCAATATTTCTGAAGATATTTTCACCACTATCCTTATCTGAAATCATTTATCTCTCTGTAATATCTGCGTTACAATATAAAGGAAACTGTGTTAGTTTCTAAATCCTTCAAGTTTAAAATAGGAATGTTCTGAAGCAGTGTTGGGAACTGATGCATGAACTAGTATAATATAATGAAACTTGATCAACTTCATTATATTACAGTAAGTCATGTTAAGTTTCTAATGGAATATGATGATTCACAGTACCGTCATCATGTGCCATGTTACACGACTTTTACATTCTATCCAATTCCGAAACATATTAAGAACAAATCATCTTGATAGTTCTATTTTCCTGGATATTCTGGTAATTTGACAAATCAAAATCGTGCCATTACCATTCCTTTCTTAGAGCATTAGCTATGTTCATTCCGAATTTTATACCTATGAATTTCGAACTATTGATCGCTTGACTCAAGGACGGGAAGAAGAAACGAAGGGACAAAGTCCCAAAATAGAAATTGGGGTATAGATTACAGCAAATAGGAGAGAGTATTAACTATGGATGACAATGATTATGGAAAACAGAAGCAGGAGCATCGAAATATAAGGAAAGATATCAAACCCAATAACCACCCAGAAACTACAAACCGTGTGTATCAATACGTATGGCGACGTAAAGACACGGGAGAATTAGAAACATTATAATTCCAAGAAAATCATTAAAGTGAATAGATTCTTCTAGCGGTAGATGAAAGAGAAGAATGAAATATATGAAAGTTAGAAGTATAACAAAAATCAGAACGGGATGAAGCATTTTAAAGGATACCTTAAGGTATGAATTAGAGGAGGAAGAGTAAGAGATGTGAGGTATGGAAGTAAGAAAGGGAAGGAGGTGGATTTATAGTGAAATATCCGACAAAGAAATCGAAACAGATTATCGCATTAAATCAAAGGAGATCCTGTTTTCTAAATCATCGAAGAACCAAATCTTATTACATAAGATTTTCTTTAAATCCCTTAAATTCTGGAAATCAATCCTAATCTCGACATCGGTTAAAACAATTCTATATTCACTCATTTCATTCTTTTGTGATAGCTTCACTCGTGCGCTTCACATGACCGAATCGTTTTATCCATATCTTCCAATAATGATAAAACTCTATTAATACCTCATATTCGTCATGAAAACATTCCTATTGTTATTTATGACAACCTCTACCAAATTTCGGGACGAAATTTCTTTAACGGGTGGGTACTGTAACGACCCGGATTTTTCCGATCGTTTTACACTTATAAGATTAATATTTACATAAATTAAAACTTACCAACATGATAAGCAATCTAAATTGTTGAGATTTATGATTTTGAAAAGAGTTTTACATAACGTTTAACCGTCTAGTTTGACCGATGATATCACGAACTATACAATATATGTTAATTATACGTTTGTGTATATATATGTATATATACATATTTAACATGATTTAAGGATGTTTAAATATCTCATTTTGTATTAATAACAATAAGTTATAAGTATATTTTGAAACTACTAACTTAAGCTTTCAAAACGATAACTATACGTAACGTTATTTGACATAAATACTTACGTCCTATAATGTTTATACATATATCATATTTAATCACTTTTAAAGACTTAAATACATAAAACAATATAAGTATATTCACAAAAGATAGCTATATTTGAATCCTCATTCCATTTTTCACAAGATTTCTATACGTATATCTAGAGTATATGTACTCGTATCATACCTAGCTTCTATACGTATTTACTATTGGTATATACACATCAAATCACCACCAACCAGCCCTTGTTCATGCCTTATGTATAAGGTAACTACTTTTGTTATTTAGTATGACAATTTCACATGATTAAAAGATCTTTTCACAAAATTACAAATTTATACACCTTTTACACCACCATAAATACATGCATCCATTTTCAATTTTTGGAACATCATTTCTCTAGCTAAACACACACACTTACTAGCCTCATGTCTCTCTAAGAACTCCAGCAAAAATCCTCTCAAGAATCACCTTAAACACCACCATAAAAAGATCAACAAAAACACTACAAAAATACAACTTTCAATTCAAGTTTATGTCTTAAGTTGCTTCCAATCTTTCATCCAATTTCATCACTCTTTTGGTTCTAGGTTTTTACTCCTCTTTTACAGAAATCTTGTCCAAGTAACTTGAGGTAGTAACTTTGTTCATAACCTTATTCGATTCATATATATATAGCTATCTTATTGTATGGTATACAATTTTAACAACAAAAACATAGTTTGAATGATTTCAAACTGGTTTGCAAACTAAATAGATCCTTCTAACTTAACTTTTAAAATACTTAATATAACTTAAATATATGCTAATTTAACAAGGTATAACTTGGTTTTTCAAAGAATACCTTAAAAAACTGTTTTTATGACGTCGGAGTGCAACCGGGGGCTGTTTTGGGTTGGATAATTAAAAACCATCTTGAACTTTGAATTGGAGGTTTATATTCTGGAAAAATGATATTTCTTATGAATATGTTAACACATAAAAATTTCATGATTTAATTCATAGTATAAGTATTTTTAGAAAAATGGTCATTAAATGATGTTTTTGTAACAAAAATGATTAACTTCATAAGTTTCACCAAAATTTGACCTATGACCTATGATTTCGAATACAAACTAAGGTATTTACAGTTCATATTCTTAAAGAGGGACTCGATCCAAGGAAGTGGAAAGTTGAATCAACGAAAACGGAGTTGTAACGAAGAAATTATGACCAAAACAAAATCGGATATCCAAGACTAGTTTAGCCACGAAAATAATTGGAGAAAATTAAATAAATCACATCTTCCTAAAGTAACATGATATTTTATACATATGTACTCATAATTTAATTTTATATGGTTCAGGATCACCCGTAAACAATACGAGAAGATTAATCATAAGATCCCATGATTGTACGCAACACGTCATTTGACAACACCGGTACTTTATGTACGCAACACGTCATTTGACAACACCGGTACCATGGGTCAAGATTAATCTCGACCAATACATATACGATGGGGGTTTTATTTATTTCATTGGGGGTTTATTAAACAACTAAATATGAACCATTAAAATTGAATTACTAACATCGGACTGCTAACTACGGACTAAGGAATTATTAAAAGTATTAAAAGTATTATAAGTATATATATGTGACGATTGTTTAAAAAGAAAAGGTATTGATATATTATATATGGATAGGTTCGTGATATCAATCGGAGACCAAGTCGAAATTACATATCTTCAAGACAAAAGTGAGTATATAGTCCCACTTTTAAACTCTAAATATTTCGGGATGAGAATACATGTATTTTATGTTTTACGCTATGGACACAAGTAACTGAAAAATATATTCTACGTTGAGTTGTACCACTGGCATACTTCCCTGTAGCTTGGTAACTAATATTTACAGCGGTATTGTAAACGCGAATCCTGTTGATAGATCTATCGGGCCTGACAACCCCAACCGGACTGGACGACCAGTATTCAACGGTTGCACAGTACTTCGTTTCGTGACTACACCTTGGTACGGTGTAGTAAGATTTCATAATAAAGGGAATATGCGACGTGATTAAATGTTAAGTATGGTTACCAAGTGCTCAACCACTTAGAATATTTTTATTAAAATGTTTATATATGAAATCTTGTGTTCCATTGTTATAACGCTGCTAGCATCAAACCTATATATCTCACCAACTTTATGTTGACGTTTTAAAGCATGTTATTCTCAGGTATGAATTAAGTCTTCCGCTGTGCATTAGCTCATGTTAAGGATACTACTTGGGACCTTTTAAGCCATGATACAAAGACGTTGCATTCGAGTCATTGGAGTTCAATAGAGAATATAAATAAGTAAATGACAGATTAGGTCATTTGGATATTATGAAATGTTAGACGAAAATGTCAAATATTGATGTAATGATAGTTTGCCTTTTAAGAATAAATGCAACGTTTGTAAAATGTATCATATAGAGGTCAAGTACCTCGCAATGTTATCATATGTTATTGTATTCGTCCCTATGGATTGGGTCGGGTCGTCTCAGTAGTTCATTGTTAATATACTTAATGATATGTTTACTTATCATAATATCATGTTAACTATATATATAACCATATATATGTCATCATATAGTTTTTACAAGTTTTAACGTTCGTGAATCACCGGTCAACTTAGGTGGTCAATTGTCTATATGAAACCTATTTCAATTAATCAAGTCTTAACAAGTTTGATTGCTTAACATGTTGGAAACATTTAATCATGTAAATATCAATCTCAATTAATATATATAAACATGGAAAAGTTCGGGTCACTACAACTTGGCCACTGGTTGATTCACGAACCTATAACAATATATACATATATATCAAAGTATGTTCAAAATATATTTACAACACTTTTAATATATTTTGATGTTTTAAGTTTATTAAGTCAGCTGTCCTCGTTAGTAACCTACAACTAGTTATCCACAGTTGGATGTACAGAAATAAATTGATAAATATTATCTTGAATCAATCCACGACCCAGTGTATACGTATCTCAGTATTGATCACAACTCAAACTATATATATTTTGGAATCAACCTCAACCCTGTATAGCTAACTCCAACATTCACATATAGAGTGTCTATGGTTGTTCCGAAATATATATAGATGTGTCGACATGATAGGTCGAAACATTGTATACGTGTCTATGGTATCTCAAGATTACATAATATACAATACAAGTTGATTAAGTTATGGTTGGAATAGATTTGTTACCAATTTTCACGTAGCTAAAATGAGAAAAATTATCCAATCTTGTTTTACCCATAACTTCTTCATTTTAAATCCGTTTTGAGTGAATCAAATTGCTATGGTTTCATATTGAACTCTATTTTATGAATCTAAATAGAAAATATATAGATTTATAGTCGGAAAAATAAGTTACAAGTCGTTTTTGTAAAGGTAGTCATTTCAGTCGAAAGAACGACGTCTAGATGACCATTTTAGAAAACATACTTCCACTTTGAGTTTAACCATAATTTTTGGATATAGTTTCATGTTCATAATAAAAATCATTTTCTCAGAATAACAACTTTTAAATCAAAGTTTATCATAGTTTTTAATTAACTAACCCAAAACAGCCCTCGGTGTTACTACGACGGCGTAAATCCGGTTTTACGGTGCTTTTCGTGTTTTCAGGTTTTAAATTATTAAGTTAGCATATCATATAGATATAGAACATGTGTTTAGTTGATTTTAAAAGTCAAGTTTGAAGGATTAACTTTTATTTGCGAACAAGTTTAGAATTAACTAAACTATGTTCTAGTGATTACAAGTTTAAACCTTCGAATAAGATAGCTTTATATGTATGAATTGAATGATGTTATGAACATCATTACTACCTTAAGTTCCTTGGATAAACCTACTGGAAAAGAGAAAAATGGATTTAGCTTCAACGGATCCTTGGATGGCTCGAAGTTCTTGAAGCAGAATCATGACACGAAAACAAGTTCAAGTAAGATCATCACTTGAAATAAGATTGTTATAGTTATTGAAACTGAACCAAAGTTTGAATATGATTATTACCTTGTATTAGAATGATAACCTACTGTAAGAAACAAAGATTTCTTGAGGTTGGATGATCACCTTACAAGATTGGAAGTGAGCTAGCAAACTTGAAAGTATTCTTGATTTTATGAAACTAGAACTTTTGGAATTTATGAAGAACACTTAGAACTTGAAGATAGAACTTGAGAGAGATCAATTAGATGAAGAAAATTGAAGAATGAAAGTGTTTGTAGGTGTTTTTGGTCGTTGGTGTATGGATTAGATATAAAGGATATGTAATTTTGTTTTCATGTAAATAAGTCATGAATGATTACTCATATTTTTGTAATTTTATGAGATATTTCATGCTAGTTGCCAAATGATGGTTCCCACATGTGTTAGGTGACTCACATGGGCTGCTAAGAGCTGATCATTGGAGTGTATATACCAATAGTACATACATCTAAAAGCTGTGTATTGTACGAGTACGAATACGGGTGCATACGAGTAGAATTGTTGATGAAACTGAACGAGGATGTAATTGTAAGCATTTTTGTTAAGTAGAAGTATTTTGATAAGTGTATTGAAGTCTTTCAAAAGTGTATAAATACATATTAAAACACTACATGTATATACATTTTAACTGAGTCGTTAAGTCATCGTTAGTCGTTACATGTAAGTGTTGTTTTGAAACCTTTAGGTTAACGATCTTGTTAAATGTTGTTAACCCAATGTTTATAATATCAAATGAGATTTTAAATTATTATATTATCATGTATGAATATCTCTTAATATGATATATATGCATTAAATGTCTTTACAACGATAATCGTTACATATATGTCTCGTTTAAAAATCATTAAGTTAGTAGTCTTGTTTTTACATATGTAGTTCGTTGTTAATATACTTAATGATATGTTTACTTATCATAGTATCATGTTAACTATATATATATCCATATATATGTCATCATATAGTTTTTACAAGTTTTAACGTTCGTGAATCACCGGTCAACTTGGGTGGTCAATTGTCTATATGAAACATATTTCAATTAATCAAGTCTTAACAAGTTTGATTGCTTAACATGTTGGAAACTTTTAATCATGTAAATATCAATCTCAATTAATATATATAAACATGGAAAAGTTCGGGTCACTACAACAAACATTAACTTAGTGTTGTAAAAGACAAGTAATTGCATTCTGCGAAATAAGCACTACGCGTGGCCATACGCAGTGTTTTCGCTTTGTAAAGAAACAATTACTAACACTGAAATTAACTTTACTTTATTCATTATTATTTCGCATTACAAGATTCGAAACATAAACACAACATATCACGCATTAATGAAATTTACCATAGTATCTCATTACAACTTTTTACTGCAAATTTTCGCACTATGCAGGGTGAATTGAATGTCCTTCAGTACCCAAATTCGCATTTGCCATAATCATGGTGCAGAATGGCTCCACTTCCGCAGAAATCAGCGTACCAATGCCCTTGTTGGCAGAAAATTTTAGCATACCATGTATGGTAGATGGTATAGCGCCAAACATGCGCAAAGCTGTGCGCCCAAGTATCATATTGAATCGCGATTGATTTCGCATTATGTACAGATTCAATAAAGCTTGGTGCCTTAGTGACTCATCGCTGTCATCAACTAACTCCATTTGTAATTTCAACTGGCCAACGGGCCAGGATGACTCTCCTGAGAACCCAGCAAGTGAAACCGCAGTAGGTTTCATCAAAGCTTGAATGTTCGCGGGCAACTTGCTAAAGCATTGTTCGTACATGACGTCGACACTGCTACCAGTGTCCACATGTACCTTCATTATCATTATACCAGTATTCGCAATGCGACAAGAAACCACTACAGGTTTATCATCATCCGCAGTCAAGCTTGCAGGTGGAAATGTAATAGAGAGACATTTCCAACTAACAATCTGTTCTGAAATTTGCAGTACCGACATTTCGCCCTGCACTTCTACCACGTTGATCACCTGGATTCCGCGCTGATTTTCTTTTTTGCTCACCATTTTTACCCCCAGATTTTTTACTGCAAGAGCCTTTCGCTCAACCGCGTTTGACGCATTCGAGGTGTTAGCTTCTGTAGGCATTATAATCGCATTCGCGGTGTTTTGTGCGATTAAATGGTCCAGCTTGCCTTGCTCGTATGCTTCTGCAATGAATTCCGCCAAATCTCTGCAACGATTGGTGTCATGACCGTAATCTTCATGGAAAACACAAAATTTTAATCTATCGCGCCTGCTATTTTCTCCCAAAGGTTGCGGATCAGGAAAAGACTTAGCAACTCTTTCTTGCAACAAAATTTCCTTGGGCGTTTTTGTTAGCGTCTAAATGATGTTGAATGATTCATTGCTCCACTTTTGCGTAGAATAGCGATCACGGCGGCCATATCCATGGTTATCATTTTGGCCTTGAAACCTATCATTTCGCGAGTATCCACGCCGCCATTTCTCCGCGAAAGACCTGATCCGCGGTAATTATCACTGTTACCATCGCGAAAAGAGTCATGTCATCTCGCAAACTTTTGTCTCTACCCCATCCACACGCAGGGGTTATACTTGAAATGTCCCGTTCTTATTGATTAAAAACGTTCCATATTAATTGATTTCGTTGCGAGGTTTTGACCTCTATATGAGACGTTTTTCAAAGACTGCATTCATTTTTAAACAAACCATAACCTTTATTTCATCAATAAAGGTTTAAAAAGCTTTACGTAGATTATCAAATAATGATAATCTAAAATATCCTGTTTACACACGACCATTACATAATGGTTTACAATACAAATATGTTACAACAAAATAAGTTTCTTGAATGCAGTTTTTACACAATATCATACAAGTATGGACTCCAAATCTTGTCCTTATTTAAGTATGACACAGCGGAAGCTCTTAATAATCACCTGAGAATAAACATGCTTAAAACGTCAACAAAAATGTTGGTGAGTTATAGGTTTAACCTATATATATCAAATCGTAACAATAGACCACAAGATTTCATATTTCAATACACATCCCATACATAGAGATAAAAATCATTCATATGGTGAACACCTGGTAACCGACAATAACAAGATGCATATATAAGAATATCCCCATCATTCCGGGACACCCTTCGGATATGATATAAATTTCGAAGTACTAAAGCATCCGGTACTTTGGATGGGGTTTGTTAGGCCCAATAGATCTATCTTTAGGATTCGCGTCAATTAGGGTGTCTGTTCCCTAATTCTTAGATTACCAGACTTAATAAAAAGGGGCATATTCGATTTCGATAATTCAACCATAGAATGTAGTTTCACGTACTTGTGTCTATTTTGTAAATCATTTATAAAACCTGCATGTATTCTCATCCCAAAAATATTAGATTTTAAAAGTGGGACTATAACTCACTTTCACAGATTTTTACTTCGTCGGGAAGTAAGACTTGGCCACTGGTTGATTCACGAACCTATAACAATATATACATATATATCAAAGTATGTTCAAAATATATTTACAACACTTTTAATATATTTTGATGTTTTAAGTTTATTAAGTCAGCTGTCCTCGTTAGTAACCTACAACTAGTTGTCCACAGTTAGATGTACAGAAATAAATCAATAAATATTATCTTGAATCAATCCACGACCCAGTGTATACGTATCTCAGTATTGATCACAACTCAAACTATATATATTTTGGAATCAACCTCAACCCTGTATAGCTAACTCCAACATTCACATATAGAGTGTCTATGGTTGTTCCGAAATATATATAGATGTGTCGACATGATAGGTCGAAACATTGTATACGTGTCTATGGTATCTCAAGATTACATAATATATAATACAAGTTGATTAAGTTATGGTTGGAATAGATTTGTTACCAATTTTCACGTAGCTAAAATGAGAAAAATTATCCAATCTTGTTTTACCCATAACTTCTTCATTTTAAATCCGTTTTGAGTGAATCAAATTGCTATGGTTTCATATTGAACTCTATTTTATGAATCTAAACAAAAAAAGTATAGGTTTCTAGTCGGAAAAATAAGTTACAAGTCGTTTTTGTAAAGGTAGTCATTTCAGTCGAAAGAACGACGTCTAGATGACCATTTTAGAAAACATACTTCCACTTTGAGTTTAACCATAATTTTTGGATATAGTTTCATGTTCATAATAAAAATCATTTTCTCAGAATAACAACTTTTAAATCAAAGTTTATCATAGTTTTTAATTAACTAACCCAAAACAGCCCGCGGTGTTACTACGACGGCGTAAATCCGGTTTTACGGTGTTTTTCGTGTTTCCAGGTTTTAAATCATTAAGTTAGCATATCATATAGATATAGAACATGTGTTTAGTTGATTTTAAAAGTCAAGTTAGAAGGATTAACTTTTGTTTGCGAACAAGTTTAGAATTAACTAAACTATGTTCTAGTGATTACAAGTTTAAACCTTCGAATAAGATAGCTTTATATGTATGAATCGAATGATGTTATGAACATCATTACTACCTTAATTTCCTTGGATAAACCTACTGGAAAAGAGAAAAATGGATCTAGCTTCAATGGATCCTTGGATGGCTCGAAGTTCTTGAAGCAGAATCATGACACGAAAACAAGTTCAAGTAAGATCATCACTTGAAATAAGATTGTTATAGTTATAGAAATTGAACCAAAGTTTGAATATGATTATTACCTTGTATTAGAATGATAACCTACTGTAAGAAACAAAGATTTCTTGAGGTTGGATGATCACCTTACAAGATTGGAAGTGAGCTAGCAAACTTGAAAGTATTCTTGATTTTATGAAACTAGAACTTTTGGAATTTATGAAGAACACTTAGAACTTGAAGATAGAACTTGAGAGAGATCAATTAGATGAAGAAAATTGAAGAATGAAAGTGTTTGTAGGTGTTTTTGGTCGTTGCTGTATGGATTAGATATAAAGGATATGTAATTTTGTTTTCATGTAAATAAGTCATGAATGATTACTCATATTTTTGTAATTTTATGAGATATTTCATGCTAGTTGCCAAATGATGGTTCCCACATGTGTTAGGTGACTCACATGGGCTGCTAAGAACTGATCATTGGAGTGTATATACCAATAGTACATACATCTAAAAGCTGTGTATTGTACGAGTACGAATACGGGTGCATACGAGTAGAATTGTTGATGAAACTGAACGAGGATGTAATTGTAAGCATTTTTGTTAAGTAGAAGTATTTTGATAAGTGTATTGAAGTCTTTCAAAAGTGTATAAATACATATTAAAACACTACATGTATATACATTTTAACTGAGTCGTTAAGTTGAGACGTCCCGTCCCAATCCATAGGGACGAATACAATAACATATGATTACATCGCGAGGTATTTGACCTCTATATGATACATTTTACAAACATTGCATTCGTTTTAAAAGACAAACTTTCATTTACATCGAAAGTTGACAGGTATGCATACCATTTCATAATATCCAAACTATAAATGACCTAATCTGTCATTTACTTAATAATAATCTCTAATGAACCTCAACGACTCGAATGCAACGTCTTTTGAAATATGGCATGAATGACTCCAAGTAATATCTTTAAAATGAGCTAATGCGCAGCGGAAGATTTCTTTCAAACCTGAGAATAAACATGCTTTCAAGTGTCAACCAAAAGGTTGGTGAGTTCATCAGTTTATCATAATCATTTATTTCCATCATTTTAATAGACCACAAGAATTTCATTTTCAGTTCTCATAAATATACGTCCCATGCATAGAGACAAAAATAATCATTCATATGGTGAACACCTGGTAACCGACATTAACTAGATACATATAAGAATATCCCCTATCATTCCGGGATCCTCCTTCGGACATGATATAAATTTCGAAGTACTAAAGCATCCGGTACTTTGGATGGGGTTTGTTAGGCCCAATAGATCTATCTTTAGGATTCGCGTCAATTAGGGTGTCTGTTCCCTAATTCTTAGATTACCAGACTTAATAAAAAGGGGCATATTCGATTTCGATAATTCAACCATAGAATGTAGTTTCACGTACTTGTGTCTATTTCGTAAAACATTTATAAAAGTTGCGCATGTATTCTCAGCCCAAAAATATAAAGGGTAAAAAGGCAAATGAAACTCACCATACTGTATTTTGTAGTAAAAATACATATAACATCATTGAACAAGTGTAGGATTGGCCTCGGATTCACGAACCTATATTAATTATATATATTTATATGACGGTCAATATTTGTCTAACAATTTAGGCCAAGTCATAGTGTACCACAATCCTAATGCTCGAGTCAGACTCAACAGTATAGTAACATGTTATATTACTCATGTTTAGTTAAAATTCTAGTAAAAGGTGACGTGTGAAACAACGTATCACAAATGGTTTCATAATCATAAAATAGTATTTTAGTTTTTAGAGAAAGTCAATACAAAAATATTAACTGAAAAGTTAACGGAAAAGTCAAAGTTCAATGTCAAAAGTCAAAGGTTAAAGTAAAAACGAGGTCGCATGCAAAAATACAATAACTTATACAAAAAATGATTTTTCGGTCAAACATGACTAAACGGCCTTTAGAAAAATTATCGGAGCTCTGATTGATAAACGGCCAAAGATAAAAGTTACACATTACCAAAAAGATTAAGCATAAATTTTACAGAAGTAAACTAAACCTAGACAACTCGTAGTTGCCAACGCGGTTTCGGCATTTCAAAGTTAATTTTTCAGCTTTAATAAATTTACAAAAGTGACCGAGTAGCCTACTTTGGAGATTTTTAGAAAATTCCTCGAAACTCGGATTGACAAACGGTCAAAGTCTGGAAATTCTAGTTACCACAAAGATATAACATGATTTTTGGCAAAAGTAAACACACATCAGGCCGACCATGACAACTGATATAAAACTGACATTTTTAATAAAAAGTTTCAGCTCTTTTCAGAATTTTAAAATGTGACCAAACAGTCAACTTTGACGATTTTTAGAAAAATCGTCGAGACTCAAATTGACAAACGGCCAGAGTCATTTGCTAGACCTTACAGCAAAGAATTTAGTGGTATTTTTCTTAAATCTGAAACAACGCAGATCAGCGAGAATTTCAGTTCCCTTTTCGACATTTTTTCAAAATTTGCAAAACTTCTTTTGTCCATAACTTGACAACCGTTCAACGAAACGAGACGTGCCTTATATGAAAATTCATCTACTCGACGAGTAGAATCTAAATAACCACTTTTTATTACCCAAAAAATTAGTTCACTAATTATCATTAGCAATCTTAATTACGAAATTAATTGTTTAATTCATAACTTTCTAACCGTTCATCGAATTCATTCGATATCTAAATGAAAAGTTCTTAATTTTTCGCTAGCTTTCTAATGACATGCATATCTTATACCTTATTTCATCCCTAGTATAACAACCTTTAAGATTCGACATAACCTATCTAAGGGCAATATCAAATGTACAAATAAGCATAATCCTATTTTCTCGAGCACTAGTTAGGGATACACTATTAGTATGTAAAAATTAAATTAGGAGTACTCACGTATCAATATTGAGGTTCAATATTGTAGGAAAGGTTCGTAGACGCAACGGAGATGACAAACACTAAATTGACCTCACGGGCATACCCACGAACATTACTCATAACCTCCATAGCCATAACCCATAATTTTCTTAGCCCTATCCTACTCATAAAACTTCTCTTGAAATGACCCGCTCATGACCTCGTCGTAATATTTTATGTATATTTAATACTAATAATAACACTAATACTCTTACTATAATTAATAATAATAATATAGGTTGGAGAGATTGATCGAATTATGAATTATGAATTATGAATTGAATTCAGAACGCGTTGGAGCTTTATAGTTAAACTTTGGGACCCATTACCTCCACAATTTCAAAGTGATGAAATAATAGATCCGCAAATTGCGGCATAAATTCTTGGACGTGAACTAACATTACATATATATAGATTTATAATATATTTAATTTATAATATATTTAATCTTTAGAATTAATTAAATATTATATTATATTTACGTTTGTGGTAAAAATATAATTTTTACAAAAATGACACGGACGTGGTCTCACGACTCATGTACCACTTTCGGTTTTTCGTACGCACTTTCGTACGTTTAGAAAACTAGCCTTTTATGTTACGTGACGTGTACCTTTTACAAAAATTTGACTTACATAACAATAAATTACCTTTATAAAAATATAACTTGTAAAGTTGAGTATTGTGGTCATTTCCTTATATAAATTAAAGTCTCTTTGTTTGTCAAAATATTTTATTTTAAATTAAACATTTTGTGACACGTACCTTTATTAATAACTAGACTTAAATTAATTAAAAACTAACCCACTCAAAGTGTAACTTAATCTTTTGAGTGTTTTGGTCATTTACTTTTATAATTCATAATCTTGTTATTTATCAAAGCATATTTATTAATATTAGTTTAATATCAAAATGTTTTATGACTAATTTAAATTAAAAGTTATAATCTTATACATATTTTTGAAATATTTATCTAATAAAATACTAGTTATCCTTTCAAAACTAATTATATAATTTAAGATCCTTTACAAAATCGAAAAATCCTATAATGTTTATGCTTTAAAACTTATTTTGATTTCATTCTTTTATGCGTAAATGTTTAGTTTAATTTCTTTAACTTTCTAAATAATATATCTTAATATAACATATCAAATGGGTTTATCTAGTCAACGAATCTTATCCCAATTATTCCTTCTATATGATAAATCGAGTATTATGAAATTCGATTCTCCACTAACTTTTGTCTAACTCCCAATAAGTGATACTTTGTTCTTACTTGTAAATCACTTTACCATTATTTCCGAATACCGTTAAAAAGTAAGGGTTTCCTAATTCAAAGTGGACCTCATAACAGAGACTCATAATCATAGTTCAATGTATCCAATAATTCAATCATTTGATATTATCTTTTAATCTCGTCGATAAACTTACACCGAACAAATATGTTTATGTAACATATTATTTATTCAATACTTTGATAGCATTTCCAAGTTCAAAAAATAGATCTCATAGCTTATATTCATATTAACTAATCCGTTCAATGTTTTATTAATATATCTCAATTTAATAAGCACACATGTATATGCATATATATTTATTTACACATAATTGTTCGTGAATCGTTAGGCATGGTCAAAGGGTATTTGATTAAATGAATATAGTTTCAAAACTTTTGGGAGTCAACATTACAGATTTTGCTTATCGTGTCGGATATATATAAAGATTAAAGTTTAAATTTGTTCGGAAATTTCCGGGTCATCACATTACCTACCCGTTAAAAGAAATTTCGTCCCGAAATTTGATAGAGATTGTCATGGCTAACAGTAGGAGTGTTTTCATGACGTATATGAACTGATAATTAGGGTTTTATCATCATTGATTAATATAGATAAAATGATTTGTTTTTGTGAAGAGCACGAATGAAGCTATCACTTAAGAGTGACAATGAATAAAAGTAAGTTTGACTTAACCGGTGTCGTAGTCAAGATTGATTTTCGAAATTTAAGGAATTTAGAAGAAATCTTCATATTAAGATTTGATTCTTCGGTAATTGAGGAGATTCAGATCTTCTTTGATTAAACGCGATAATCTGCTTCGATTGCTCTATCGAAAATTTTCCTATAAATCCACCCTCTCCATTTCCTTACAGCTCACACCTTCTATTCTTTCTTTCTTAATTCCTACTTTAAAGTATTCGTAAATATGCTCCATCCCATCCTGATCCTTGATATCCTCTTAACTTGCATATCTGTCATTCTTCTTTTTAATCTGCCACCAGAAGAATCTATTTACTTCTACTATACTCTTGGGTTTATAGTGTTTCTAGTTCTCCCATGTCTTTACATTGCTATATGCATCGATATATACGGGTTGTAATTTCCGGGTTGTTGTTAGATTTTTACACCTTCCCTTATATTTCGATGTCCCAGCTTCTGTCTTCTATAGTCATCGTCATCCATAGTTAATGCTCTCTTCTATTTGCTGCGGTTTATACCCCGAATTTCTATTTCGGAGCTTTGTCCTTTCGTTTCTTCTTCTTACGATTAAATAGCTCTCGTAATGGTCCGGAATTCGTATGTATGGATTTCAGAAGGAATATAGTAATTGTTCTAAGAAGGAAAGGGCAATGGTAAATCCCGATTTGTTAAATTACCAGAATACCCTGAAAAAGACCGAATCATCAAGAAATAGTTCCTTCATATGTTTAGAGATTAAGTAGAATGTAAGAGTCGTGTAAATGGTACATGATGACGGTATATTCTGTGAATCATCACGTCCATTAGAAACTTAGCATGAATTATTGTAATATAATGACGTTGATCAAGTGTCATTATATTATACTAACCCATGCATCAGTTCCCAACACTACTTCAAAAACATTCATATTTGAATTTTTCAGAATTTAGAAACTAACACAGTTTCTTTTATGTTGTAGATATTACGGAGAGATAAATGATCTCATATAAGAATAGTCGTGATAATATTTCCAGAAATATGGAGAATATGTATAATGGAAGATACGAAGATACCTTATAATATTTAAGGTAAGATGATGATGAAGAATATCTGTCTGTGAAGGTTTAGGATAAGGAGTAACATGTTTGCTAAGAATTTCAGCAGGCACTAAATCATTTGAATCCTTTGAAGGCAGATTTAGTCTCTGTGTTTTGTCTACGGCTTCCTTCATACTTTGCTCAATTCGTTTTTCAGTATCAAATCCTTTCTTTTTCTGAGCTTTACCAACTCACTATCTTCTATCATCAAACTTTTGGCCGTTTAGACCATCTACCATTTTTATGTTTCCTCTGCATTTAATGCTATAATATCTGAATCACTGGTTATCAATCCGAGGTGGGTTTAGAGGAATCTTGTTTTAGATGATTAAACGCTGGGGGTAATATGGTGGAATATGAAAGATTCTCCAGTAATAATATCGAAAGGGCAACGTATCTATCGGGGTTATAATAAGACTGGTCCGACTGAAAAATCGAAGTTGACTTGCTGGAGCTGTGACAAAATTGGCTAATTTGAAAAGAAATCGAAATGTTGTTTTTGCTAATAAATGATAAAGAATTCGACGCAGGTACATGTTAGATTATAACTTTGGTTTCGAGAGTTTTTCAGGTACAAAACTTCGGGTAACATGTGGTTGGATCATCATCTCAATTGTTTATTATTTGAAGTGTCTTCTAGAATTTCGAAGGGTTTTAAATGCAGATTGTCATAGTCAATATCCAAATGATGGAATTGTCCTGACTCCCGAATGATTTTCATATCCATCTGAGTGTTACGATTAAAAGTGATGTTCTATCAAAGTTTTGAATTCAAAGTATAGCTTTGAAAAATGTAAGGATCTAAGAATAATGATTTCGGTTGTATCTCGAGTTAAATTCTGAAATTCCCAAAATCAGAGCATGTAATTAGATTCGAATAAGTATGGTTGTTTTGATTTCTATAGAAGAATGTATATTGGTTTAGTTGATGATTAATTGTAATTTTATATATCTCTCGGGTATTACCTACCCGTAAAAAAAAATTCACAAATAATATTTTGAACAAGAATTCTCATTACAATCTTTATGAAAATACATGTGGGTATATTTTCTTCAGATGTAGTACAGATTCAATGAGTTAATATCATACTAAGCTCATTTGATTTTCAGATTGAATTAGAAATGAATTTTTCTCTAAAACATTAGAGATTACATATTCTTTGCGGAGTATTTCACTAATGTAATCAATGCTTCAATATTTATATGTATTTCCTTACTGAATCATGCTGATGCTCATAGAACTCTTGCTAACTTCGCAAGATACGAATATTGTTTTCCCGTAAATTTCGGGTATATCGAAGATGAAAGTGTATAATCAAACATGTTATTGAATGATATACTTGATTTATTATGAAATAAAATTCATTGAGTTGAAGCAGAGATTGTGGTTAACAATGATTAAGTTGTTAACGAAGAATGTACATCGTAGCAAATTAGTAATATGAATTAACCAGATAGTTAAGTTCCATACATAATAGCTTAGTACAGAAAGATTTATTATGGTTAAAAAAAATATTTATATATATATATATATATATATATATATATATATATATATATATATATATATATATATATATATATATATATATATATATATATATATATATAGAATATACATATAAATTCTTTGGAGAGACTGAGTTAATACTTCATAACTCGTTGATACAATATACTCGTTATTAATTCGTAATGGTTTCCACAGTGATTCTTAAACTGGCGAAACTTGTGAGGTTGGAGGTGCTGACGATTCTAACAATGTTGACAGCATTGACTGTGTTGGTGAGGCTATTGGTACTGCTGATGCTGTTGATAAAACATGTCTAGCTTGTACCTTATGTACTAGTCTTGTTAGGGTTTCGGTTCTTCTCTCTATCATCTCTGTCCACTCATCTAGTTTTTGGTTAAGACTAAGATAGATAATCTCTAAAACTTTAGAGATTACATAATCACCACAGAATGTTTCTCCGATGAAGTTATGAATCAATACTTCATCGTTGTTGTTGTTGGTACTCCTTGGTATCTTTGGTCCGTGTGACGTTGATATCCGATATACAGATTGGGATATTGAGGTGTGTGATGCGGATGTGATTGTTGGTGGTGGTAATGATCCTGTTATTGATGGTGGTGCTGTTGATGCCGGTGATGCTGCTGGAGCTTATGGTTTAAGGCTTGCCATGTGGATGTTACTGGCGGTACCGGTTATGCTGCTGGTGCTGCTGATAATGTTTGTAACCTTCGCACCGTATTTTCCAAAGCCACCACCCGAGCACGAAGCTCGTTGACTTCTTCTATCACACCGGAATGGTCAGCAGTTCGGACGAGTGGATAGATATAATCTAGAATTTGGTGTAGTATATAATCATGACGAGATACTCTGGAAATGAGAGAGAAAATTGTTTCTCGAATAGGTTCGCCGGTAAGTGCTTCAGGTTCATTGCCAAGAGGGCAATGTGGTGGATGGAAGGGATCACCTTCTTCTTGTCGCCAATGATTGAGGAGGCTACGAACCCATCCCCATTTCATCCAGAATAGATGATGGCTGATTGGTTGATTCATTCCGGTCACACTGTTGTCAGAGCTCGAATGAAACTCCATATCGGAATAGCTGTCGTAATCTGAGGAGTTCGAATTGGTTGAGGGATCCATCTCGTATGATCAAGGGAATGAATTTTGGTATAAAATAGATTGTAGAATTTAGATTTGGTATTCCTCAATACATAATTTACATATGTATATATAATACCAAAATCCCATAGATTTCGGAGAATCTTTGAAAGATGTTAGTCAAAGTTCACAGTAATAAATACGCTAAGATATTAATTAGCAGATATGCTAAGATGTGAATTTCGTCTATACGCTGTTATGCAATAAATGCAGGAAAACGCGTCTAGACTTAAGATGATAAGCAGATAATTTCCTAAGGATGATAAGTAGATGATTTCCGACACAAAATGATAAGCAAAACTTTTGACATGCAGACACGGTCGAAGTCCAGACTCACTAATGCATCTTAACAACTAACAGTAAGACACACTAATGCAAGACCTGGTTCGCTAAGACCACCGCTCTGATACCACATGAGACGTCCCGTCCCAATCCATAGGGACGAATACAATAACATATGATTACATCGCGAGGTATTTGACCTCTATATGATACATTTTACAAACATTGCATTCGTTTTAAAAGACAAACTTTCATTTACATCGAAAGTTGACAGGTATGCATACCATTTCATAATATCCAAACTATAAATGACCTAATCTGTCATTTACTTAATAATAATCTCTAATGAACCTCAACGACTCGAATGCAACGTCTTTTGAAATATGGCATGAATGACTCCAAGTAATATCTTTAAAATGAGCTAATGCGCAGCGGAAGATTTCTTTCAAACCTGAGAATAAACATGCTTTCAAGTGTCAACCAAAAGGTTGGTGAGTTCATCAGTTTATCATAATCATTTATTTCCATCATTTTAATAGACCACAAGAATTTCATTTTCAGTTCTCATAAATATACGTCCCATGCATAGAGACAAAAATAATCATTCATATGGTGAACACCTGGTAACCGACATTAACTAGATACATATAAGAATATCCCCTATCATTCCGGGATCCTCCTTCGGACATGATATAAATTTCGAAGTACTAAAGCATCCGGTACTTTGGATGGGGTTTGTTAGGCCCAATAGATCTATCTTTAGGATTCGCGTCAATTAGGGTGTCTGTTCCCTAATTCTTAGATTACCAGACTTAATAAAAAGGGGCATATTCGATTTCGATAATTCAACCATAGAATGTAGTTTCACGTACTTGTGTCTATTTCGTAAAACATTTATAAAAGTTGCGCATGTATTCTCAGCCCAAAAATATAAAGGGTAAAAAGGCAAATGAAACTCACCATACTGTATTTTGTAGTAAAAATACATATAACATCATTGAACAAGTGTAGGATTGGCCTCGGATTCACGAACCTATATTAATTATATATATTTATATGACGGTCAATATTTGTCTAACAATTTAGGCCAAGTCATAGTGTACCACAATCCTAATGCTCGAGTCAGACTCAACAGTATAGTAACATGTTATATTACTCATGTTTAGTTAAAATTCTAGTAAAAGGTGACGTGTGAAACAACGTATCACAAATGGTTTCATAATCATAAAATAGTATTTTAGTTTTTAGAGAAAGTCAATACAAAAATATTAACTGAAAAGTTAACGGAAAAGTCAAAGTTCAATGTCAAAAGTCAAAGGTTAAAGTAAAAACGAGGTCGCATGCAAAAATACAATAACTTATACAAAAAATGATTTTTCGGTCAAACATGACTAAACGGCCTTTAGAAAAATTATCGGAGCTCTGATTGATAAACGGCCAAAGATAAAAGTTACACATTACCAAAAAGATTAAGCATAAATTTTACAGAAGTAAACTAAACCTAGACAACTCGTAGTTGCCAACGCGGTTTCGGCGTTTCAAAGTTAATTTTTCAGCTTTAATAAATTTACAAAAGTGACCGAGTAGCCTACTTTGGAGATTTTTAGAAAATTCCTCGAAACTCGGATTGACAAACGGTCAAAGTCTGGAAATTCTAGTTACCACAAAGATATAACATGATTTTTGGCAAAAGTAAACACACATCAGGCCGACCATGACAACTGATATAAAACTGACATTTTTAATAAAAAGTTTCAGCTCTTTTCAGAATTTTAAAATGTGACCAAACAGTCAACTTTGACGATTTTTAGAAAAATCGTCGAGACTCAAATTGACAAACGGCCAGAGTCATTTGCTAGACCTTACAGCAAAGAATTTAGTGGTATTTTTCTTAAATCTGAAACAACGCAGATCAGCGAGAATTTCAGTTCCCTTTTCGACATTTTTTCAAAATTTGCAAAACTTCTTTTGTCCATAACTTGACAACCGTTCAACGAAACGAGACGTGCCTTATATGAAAATTCATCTACTCGACGAGTAGAATCTAAATAACCACTTTTTATTACCCAAAAAATTAGTTCACTAATTATCATTAGCAATCTTAATTACGAAATTAATTGTTTAATTCATAACTTTCTAACCGTTCATCGAATTCATTCGATATCTAAATGAAAAGTTCTTAATTTTTCGCTAGCTTTCTAATGACATGCATATCTTATACCTTATTTCATCCCTAGTATAACAACCTTTAAGATTCGACATAACCTATCTAAGGGCAATATCAAATGTACAAATAAGCATAATCCTATTTTCTCGAGCACTAGTTAGGGATACACTATTAGTATGTAAAAATTAAATTAGGAGTACTCACGTATCAATATTGAGGTTCAATATTGTAGGAAAGGTTCGTAGACGCAACGGAGATGACAAACACTAAATTGACCTCACGGGCATACCCACGAACATTACTCATAACCTCCATAGCCATAACCCATAATTTTCTTAGCCCTATCCTACTCATAAAACTTCTCTTGAAATGACCCGCTCATGACCTCGTCGTAATATTTTATGTATATTTAATACTAATAATAACACTAATACTCTTACTATAATTAATAATAATAATATAGGTTGGAGAGATTGATCGAATTATGAATTATGAATTATGAATTGAATTCAGAACGCGTTGGAGCTTTATAGTTAAACTTTGGGACCCATTACCTCCACAATTTCAAAGTGATGAAATAATAGATCCGCAAATTGCGGCATAAATTCTTGGACGTGAACTAACATTACATATATATAGATTTATAATATATTTAATTTATAATATATTTAATCTTTAGAATTAATTAAATATTATATTATATTTACGTTTGTGGTAAAAATATAATTTTTACAAAAATGACACGGACGTGGTCTCACGACTCATGTACCACTTTCGGTTTTTCGTACGCACTTTCGTACGTTTAGAAAACTAGCCTTTTATGTTACGTGACGTGTACCTTTTACAAAAATTTGACTTACATAACAATAAATTACCTTTATAAAAATATAACTTGTAAAGTTGAGTATTGTGGTCATTTCCTTATATAAATTAAAGTCTCTTTGTTTGTCAAAATATTTTATTTTAAATTAAACATTTTGTGACACGTACCTTTATTAATAACTAGACTTAAATTAATTAAAAACTAACCCACTCAAAGTGTAACTTAATCTTTTGAGTGTTTTGGTCATTTACTTTTATAATTCATAATCTTGTTATTTATCAAAGCATATTTATTAATATTAGTTTAATATCAAAACGTTTTATGACTAATTTAAATTAAAAGTTATAATCTTATACATATTTTTGAAATATTTATCTAATAAAATACTAGTTATCCTTTCAAAACTAATTATATAATTTAAGATCCTTTACAAAATCGAAAAATCCTATAATGTTTATGCTTTAAAACTTATTTTGATTTCATTCTTTTATGCGTAAATGTTTAGTTTAATTTCTTTAACTTTCTAAATAATATATCTTAATATAACATATCAAATGGGTTTATCTAGTCAACGAATCTTATCCCAATTATTCCTTCTATATGATAAATCGAGTATTATGAAATTCGATTCTCCACTAACTTTTGTCTAACTCCCAATAAGTGATACTTTGTTCTTACTTGTAAATCACTTTACCATTATTTCCGAATACCGTTAAAAAGTAAGGGTTTCCTAATTCAAAGTGGACCTCATAACAGAGACTCATAATCATAGTTCAATGTATCCAATAATTCAATCATTTGATATTATCTTTTAATCTCGTCGATAAACTTACACCGAACAAATATGTTTATGTAACATATTATTTATTCAATACTTTGATAGCATTTCCAAGTTCAAAAAATAGATCTCATAGCTTATATTCATATTAACTAATCCGTTCAATGTTTTATTAATATATCTCAATTTAATAAGCACACATGTATATGCATATATATTTATTTACACATAATTGTTCGTGAATCGTTAGGCATGGTCAAAGGGTATTTGATTAAATGAATATAGTTTCAAAACTTTTGGGAGTCAACATTACAGATTTTGCTTATCGTGTCGGATATATATAAAGATTAAAGTTTAAATTTGTTCGGAAATTTCCGGGTCATCACATAAGTCATCGTTAGTCGTTACATGTAAGTGTTGTTTTGAAACCTTTAGGTTAACGATCTTGTTAAATGTTGTTAACTCAATGTTTATAATATCAAATGAGATTTTAAATTATTATATTATCATGATATTATCATGTATGAATATCTCTTAATATGATATATATACATTAAATTTCTTTACAACGATAATCGTTACATATATGTCTCGTTTAAAAATCATTAAGTTAGTAGTCTTGTTTTTACATATGTAGTTCATTGTTAATATACTTTATGATATGTTTTCTTATCATAGTATCATGTTAACTATATATATATATCCATATATATGTCATCATATAGTTTTTACAAGTTTTAACGTTCGTGAATCACCGGTCAACTTGGGTGGTCAATTGTCTATATGAAACCTATTTCAATTAATCAAGTCTTAACAAGTTTGATTGCTTAACATGTTGGAAACATTTAATCATGTAAACATCAATCTCAATTAATATATATAAACATGGAAAAGTTCGGGTCACTACAGTACCTACCCGTTAAATAAATTTCGTCCCGAAATTTTAAGCTGTTGAAGGTGTTGACGAATCTTCTGGAAATAGATGCGGGTATTTCTTCTTCATCTGATCTTCACGCTCCCAGGTGAACTCGGGTCCTCTACGAGCATTCCATCGAACCTTAACAATTGGTATCTTGTTTTGCTTAAGTCTTTTAACCTCACGATCCATTATTTCGACGGGTTCTTCGATGAATTGGAGTTTTTCGTTGATTTGGATTTCATCTAACGGAATAGTGAGATCTTCTTTAGCAAAACATTTCTTCAAATTCGAGACGTGGAAAGTGTTATGTACAGCCGCGAGTTGTTGAGGTAACTCAAGTCGGTAAGCTACTGGTCCGACACGATCAATAATCTTGAATGGTCCAATATACCTTGGATTTAATTTCCCTCGCTTACCAAATCGAACAACGCCTTTCCAAGGTGAAACTTTAAGCATGACCATCTCTCCAATTTCAAATTCTATATCTTTTCTTTTAATGTCAGCGTAGCTCTTTTGTCGACTTTGGGCGGTTTTCAACCGTTGTTGAATTTGGATGATCTTCTCGGTAGTTTCTTGTATAATCTCCGGACCCGTAATCTGTCTATCCCCCACCTCACTCCAACAAATCGGAGACCTGCACTTTCTACCATAAAGTGCTTCAAACGGCGCCATCTCAATGCTTGAATGGTAGCTGTTGTTGTAGGAAAATTCTGCTAACGGTAGATGTCGATCCCAACTGTTTCCGAAATCAATAACACATGCTCGTAGCATGTCTTCAAGCGTTTGTATTGTCCTTTCGCTCTGCCCATCAGTTTGTGGATGATAGGCAGTACTCATGTCTAGACGAGTTCCTAATACTTGCTGTAATGTCTGCCAGAATCTTGAAATAAATCTGCCATCCCTATCAGAGATAATAGAGATTGGTATTCCATGTCTGGAGACGACTTCCTTCAAATACAGTCGTGCTAACTTCTCCATCTTGTCATCTTCTCTTATTGGTAGGAAGTGTGCTGATTTGGTGAGACGATCAACTATTACCCAAATAGTATCAAAACCACTTGCAGTCCTTGGCAATTTAGTGATGAAATCCATGGTAATGTTTTCCCATTTCCATTCCGGGATTTCGGGTTGTTGAAGTAGACCTGATGGTTTCTGATGCTCAGCTTTGACCTTAGAACACGTCAAACATTCTCCTACGTATTTAGCAACATCGGCTTTCATACCCGGCCACCAAAAATGTTTCTTGAGATCCTTGTACATCTTCCCCGTTCCAGGATGTATTGAGTATCTGGTTTTATGAGCTTCTCTAAGTACCATTTCTCTCATATCTCCAAATTTTGGTACCCAAATCCTTTCAGCCCTATACCGGGTTCCGTCTTCCCGAATATTAAGATGCTTCTCTGATCCTTTGGGTATTTCATCCTTTAAATTTCCCTCTTTTAAAACTCCTTGTTGCGCCTCCTTTATTTGAGTAGTAATGTTATTATGAATCATTATATTCATAGATTTTACTCGAATGGGTTCTCTATCCTTCCTGCTCAAGGCATCGGCTACCACATTTGCCTTCCCCGGGTGGTAACGAATCTCAAAATCGTAATCATTCAATAATTCAATCCACCTACGCTGCCTCATATTCAGTTGTTTCTGATTAAATATGTGTTGAAGACTTTTGTGGTCGGTATATATAATACTTTTGACCCCATATAAGTAGTGCCTCCAAGTCTTTAATGCAAAAACAACCGCGCCTAATTCCAAATCATGCGTCGTATAATTTTGTTCGTGAATCTTCAATTGTCTAGACGCATAAGCAATCACCTTCGTTCGTTGCATTAATACACAACCGAGACCTTGCTTTGATGCATCACAATAAATCACAAAATCATCATTCCCTTCAGGCAATGACAATATAGGTGCCGTAGTTAGCTTTTTCTTCAATAACTGAAACGCTTTCTCTTGTTCATCATTCCATTCAAATTTCTTCCCTTTATGCGTTAATGCAGTCAAGGGTTTTGCTATTCTGGAAAAGTCTTGGATGAACCTTCTGTAGTAACCAGCTAGTCCTAAAAACTGGCGTATGTGTTTCGGAGTTTTCGGGGTTTCCCACTTTTCAACAGTTTCTATCTTTGCCGGATCCACCTTAATACCTTCTTTGTTCACTATGTGACCAAGGAATTGAACTTCTTCCAACCAAAATGCACACTTTGAAAACTTAGCGTACAATTCTTCCTTCCTCAATACTTCTAACACCTTTCTCAAATGTTCACCGTGTTCTTGGTCATTCTTTGAGTAAATAAGTATGTCATCAATGAAAACAATGACAAACTTGTCAAGGTATGGTCCACACACTCGGTTCATAAGGTCCATGAACACAGCTGGTGCATTAGTTAAACCAAACGGCATGACCATAAACTCGTAATGACCGTAACGTGTTCTGAAAGCAGTCTTTGGAATATCATCTTCTTTCATCCGCATTTGATGATACCCGGAACGTAAGTCAATCTTTGAATAAACAGACGAGCCTTGTAGTTGATCAAATAAGTCGTCGATTCTCGGTAGTGGGTAGCGGTTCTTGATGGTAAGTTTGTTCAACTCTCGGTAGTCGATACACAACCTGAATGTACCATCTTTCTTCTTGACAAACAAAACAGGAGCTCCCCACGGTGATGTGCTTGGTCGAATGAAACCACGCTCTAAAAGTTCTTGTAATTGGCTTTGCAGTTCTTTCATCTCGCTGGGTGCGAGTCTGTAAGGAGCACGAGCTATTGGTGCAGCTCCTGGTACAAGATCTATTTGAAATTCAACGGATCGATGTGGGGGTAATCCCGGTAATTCTTTCGGAAATACATCGGGAAATTCTTTTGCAATGGGAACATCATTGATGCTCTTTTCTTCAGTTTGTACTTTCTCGACGTGTGCTAGAACAGCATAGCAACCTTTTCTTATTAGTTTTTGTGCCTTCAAATTACTAATAAGATATAGCTTCGTGTTGCCCTTTTCTCCGTACACCATTAAGGGTTTTCCTTTTTCTCGTATAATGCGAATTGCATTTTTGTAACAAACGATCTCCGCTTTCACTTCTTTCAACCAGTCCATACCGATTATCACATCAAAACTCCCTAACTCTACTGGTATCAAATCAATCTTAAATGTTTCGCTAACCAGTTTAATTTCTCGATTCCGACATATATTATCTGCTGAAATTAATTTACCATTTGCTAATTCGAGTAAAAATTTACTATCCAAAGGCGTCAATGGACAACTTAATTTAGCACAAAAATCTCTACTCATATAGCTTCTATCCGCACCCGAATCAAATAAAACGTAAGCAGATTTATTGTCAATAAGAAACGTACCCGTAACAAGCTCCGGGTCTTCCTGTGCCTCTACCGCATTAATATTGAAAACTCTTCCACGGCCTTGTCCATTCGTGTTCTCCTGGTTCGGGCAATTTCTAATAATGTGGCCTGGTTTTCCACATTTATAACAAACTACATTGGCATAACTTGCTCCGACACTACTTGCTCCGCCATTACTCGTTCCGACACCATTTGTTCCTTTCGTTCTATTAACCCCTGGTCCGTAGACCTCACACTTCGCCGCGCTATGACCATTTCTTTTACACTTGTTGCAAAATTTGGTGCAGAATCCCGAGTGATTCTTTTCACACCTTTGGCATAGTTGCTTCTGATTGTTGTTGTTGTTGCGGTTATTATTGTTGTTGGGATGATTGTTGTAGTTGCTGTTGTTGTTGTTGTTGTTGTTGTTGTTGTTGGGCCGTTTGTTGTAGTTGCGATTGATGTTGCGATTGTTGGGATAATTGTTGCGATTATTGTTGTAATTGCTGTTGTTGTTGTATTGGTGATTCTTATCACCGTTTTCCTCCCACTTTCTTTTGACTTGCTTCACATTGGCCTCTTCAGCAGTCTGTTCTTTAATTCTTTCTTCAATCTGGTTCACTAGTTTGTGAGCCATTCTACATGCCTGTTGTATGGAGGCGGGCTCGTGTGAACTTATATCTTCTTGGATTCTTTCCGGTAATCCTTTCACAAACGCGTCGATCTTCTCTTCCTCATCTTCGAATGCTCCCGGACACAATAGGCACAATTCTGTGAATCGTCTTTCGTACGTGGTAATATCAAATCCTTGGGTTCGTAACCCTCTAAGTTCTGTCTTGAGCTTATTGACCTCGGTTCTGGGACGGTACTTCTCGTTCATCAAGTGCTTGAATGCTGACCACGGTAGTGCGTACGCATCATCTTGTCCCACTTGCTCTAGATAGGTATTCCACCATGTTAACGCAGAACCTGTGAAGGTATGCGTAGCGTACTTCACTTTGTCCTCTTCAGTACACTTACTTATGGCAAACACCGATTCAACCTTCTCGGTCCACCGTTTCAATCCGATCGGTCCTTCGGTTCCATCAAATTCCAAAGGTTTGCAGGCAGTGAATTCTTTGTAGGTGCATCCTACACGATTTCCTGTACTGCTAGATCCAAGGTTATTGTTGGTATGTAGCGCAGCCTGTACTGCGGCTATGTTTGAAGCTAGAAAAGTACGGAATTCCTCTTCATTCATATTCACGGTGTGTCGAGTAGTCGGTGCCATTTCCTTCAAAATAGTTAAATGGAACAAGTTAATCATACAGAATATTAAGAGTAGTTAATAGTATTTCGTAGCATAATATGAACTCATTTATAAAAGCTTTTTCTTCATATTAGCGTTTTATAAGTTTAAATTCGGGTAGTACCTACCCGTTAAGTTCATACTTAGTAGCTAATATACAATTCAACTACTACAATTCTATATGAAAAACTGATTATAATAATATTTCGCGTTCAAACTTTTATACAATATTTTACAAACTTACAATACCGCTTATTTTACATAAAGCATGAAATATAGCACACAATAACTTTGATACAAGATAGTTGTGAAGACAATTCTAGCTAGTACACAAGTCGTTCAGCAAAGGCAATAAAGACACGTAATTCATACGTCCAGAAACAAGTCATGCATTCTGGTTTTACTAGGACTACTTCCCATCCTTGGTCTTGTGCAACATAACCGTTATGGCCGTTGATAAGACAGCGTGTTGTAACGTCATCAAAGGGACGAGGGTTACGTAATGTCCAACAGTCCCGTAATAATCTAAAAACCTCATTTCTTACCCCAATTACCGACTCCGTCACTTGTGGAAACGTTTTGTTTAATAGTTGTAGCCCGATGTTCTTGTTCTCACTTTGGTGAACATTACTAATCCGTAAGCATAACATGCTTCTTTATGTTGCATGTTAGCCGCTTTTTCTAAATCACGAAGTCCAATATTCGGATATATTGAGTCAAAATAATTTCTTAACCCGTTGCGTAAAATAGCATTTGGGTTCCCCGCAATATATGCGTCAAAGTAAACACATCGTAACTTATGGGTTTCCCAATGTGATATCCCCCATCTTTCAAACGAAAGTCTCTTATAAACCAAGACATTCTTGGAACGTTCTTCGAATGTCTTACAAACTGATCTCGCCTTAAATAGTTGTGCCGAAGAATTCTGGCCGACTCTAGACAAGATTTCATCAATCATGTCTCCGGGTAGGTCTCTTAAAATATTGGGTTGTCTATCCATTTTGTGTTTTTAAACTGTAAAATAGACAAGAGTTAGATTCATAAAAAAAATACTTATTAATACAAGCAATTTTTACATATATCATAAAGCATAAGAACACTATATTCCATATATTACACCACACGAATACAACTATCTTATTCCGACTCGCTCGTTTCTTCTTCTTCGGTTTTGGTTCGTTTTGCCAAGTTTCTAGGGATATATGATGTTCCCCTAATACGAGCCGTCGTTGTCCACATTGGTTTAGAAAAACCTGGTGGTTTAGAGGTTCCCGGGTCATTGTTACAACTTAAGGACTTCGGGGGTTGACGATACATATAAAGTTCATCGGGGTTGGAATTAGATTTCTCTATTTTTATGCCCTTTCCCTTATTATTTTCTTTTGCCTTTTTAAATTCAGTTGGGGTAATTTCTATAACATCATCGGAATTCTCGTCGGAATCCGATTCATCGGAGAATTGGTAATCCTCCCAATATTTTGCTTCCTTGGCGGAAACACCATTGACCATAATTAACTTTGGTCGGTTGGTTGAGGATTTTCTTTTACTTAACCGTTTTATTATTTCCCCCACCGGTTCTATTTCTTCATCCGGTTCCGATTCTTCTTCCGGTTCCTATTCTTCTTCCGGTTCCGACTCTTCTTCCGGTTCCTCTTCGGGAACTTGTGAATCAGTCCACAAATCATTCCAATTTACATTTGACTCTTCATTATTATTAGGTGAGTCAATGGGACTTGTTCTAGAGGTAGACATCTATCACATAATATCAAACGAGTTAAGAGATTAATATATCACATAATATTCATATGTTAAAAATATATAGTTTCCAACAAAAATGTTAAGCAATCATTTTTAAAGAAAACACGGTCGAAGTCCAGACTCACTAATGCATCCTAACAAACTCGATAAGACACACTAATGCAAATTTTCTGGTTCTCTAAGACCAACGCTCGGATACCAACTGAAATGTCCCGTTCTTATTGATTAAAAACGTTCCATATTAATTGATTTCGTTGCGAGGTTTTGACCTCTATATGAGACGTTTTTCAAAGACTGCATTCATTTTTAAACAAACCATAACCTTTATTTCATCAATAAAGGTTTAAAAAGCTTTACGTAGATTATCAAATAATGATAATCTAAAATATCCTGTTTACACACGACCATTACATAATGGTTTACAATACAAATATGTTACAACAAAATAAGTTTCTTGAATGCAGTTTTTACACAATATCATACAAGTATGGACTCCAAATCTTGTCCTTATTTAAGTATGACACAGCGGAAGCTCTTAATAATCACCTGAGAATAAACATGCTTAAAACGTCAACAAAAATGTTGTTGAGTTATAGGTTTAACCTATATATATCAAATCGTAACAATAGACCACAAGATTTCATATTTCAATACACATCCCATACATAGAGATAAAAATCATTCATATGGTGAACACCTGGTAACCGACAATAACAAGATGCATATATAAGAATATCCCCATCATTCCGGGACACCCTTCGGATATGATATAAATTTCGAAGTACTAAAGCATCCGGTACTTTGGATGGGGTTTGTTAGGCCCAATAGATCTATCTTTAGGATTCGCGTCAATTAGGGTGTCTGTTCCCTAATTCTTAGATTACCAGACTTAATAAAAAGGGGCATATTCGATTTCGATAATTCAACCATAGAATGTAGTTTCACGTACTTGTGTCTATTTTGTAAATCATTTATAAAACCTGCATGTATTCTCATCCCAAAAATATTAGATTTTAAAAGTGGGACTATAACTCACTTTCACAGATTTTTACTTCGTCGGGAAGTAAGACTTGGCCACTGGTTGATTCACGAACCTATAACAATATATACATATATATCAAAGTATGTTCAAAATATATTTACAACACTTTTAATATATTTTGATGTTTTAAGTTTATTAAGTCAGCTGTCCTCGTTAGTAACCTACAACTAGTTGTCCACAGTTAGATGTACAGAAATAAATCAATAAATATTATCTTGAATCAATCCACGACCCAGTGTATACGTATCTCAGTATTGATCACAACTCAAACTATATATATTTTGGAATCAACCTCAACCCTGTATAGCTAACTCCAACATTCACATATAGAGTGTCTATGGTTGTTCCGAAATATATATAGATGTGTCGACATGATAGGTCGAAACATTGTATACGTGTCTATGGTATCTCAAGATTACATAATATATAATACAAGTTGATTAAGTTATGGTTGGAATAGATTTGTTACCAATTTTCACGTAGCTAAAATGAGAAAAATTATCCAATCTTGTTTTACCCATAACTTCTTCATTTTAAATCCGTTTTGAGTGAATCAAATTGCTATGGTTTCATATTGAACTCTATTTTATGAATCTAAACAAAAAAAGTATAGGTTTCTAGTCGGAAAAATAAGTTACAAGTCGTTTTTGTAAAGGTAGTCATTTCAGTCGAAAGAACGACGTCTAGATGACCATTTTAGAAAACATACTTCCACTTTGAGTTTAACCATAATTTTTGGATATAGTTTCATGTTCATAATAAAAATCATTTTCTCAGAATAACAACTTTTAAATCAAAGTTTATCATAGTTTTTAATTAACTAACCCAAAACAGCCCGCGGTGTTACTACGACGGCGTAAATCCGGTTTTACGGTGTTTTTCGTGTTTCCAGGTTTTAAATCATTAAGTTAGCATATCATATAGATATAGAACATGTGTTTAGTTGATTTTAAAAGTCAAGTTAGAAGGATTAACTTTTGTTTGCGAACAAGTTTAGAATTAACTAAACTATGTTCTAGTGATTACAAGTTTAAACCTTCGAATAAGATAGCTTTATATGTATGAATCGAATGATGTTATGAACATCATTACTACCTTAATTTCCTTGGATAAACCTACTGGAAAAGAGAAAAATGGATCTAGCTTCAATGGATCCTTGGATGGCTCGAAGTTCTTGAAGCAGAATCATGACACGAAAACAAGTTCAAGTAAGATCATCACTTGAAATAAGATTGTTATAGTTATAGAAATTGAACCAAAGTTTGAATATGATTATTACCTTGTATTAGAATGATAACCTACTGTAAGAAACAAAGATTTCTTGAGGTTGGATGATCACCTTACAAGATTGGAAGTGAGCTAGCAAACTTGAAAGTATTCTTGATTTTATGAAACTAGAACTTTTGGAATTTATGAAGAACACTTAGAACTTGAAGATAGAACTTGAGAGAGATCAATTAGATGAAGAAAATTGAAGAATGAAAGTGTTTGTAGGTGTTTTTGGTCGTTGGTGTATGGATTAGATATAAAGGATATGTAATTTTGTTTTCATGTAAATAATTCATGAATGATTACTCATATTTTTGTAATTTTATGAGATATTTCATGCTAGTTGCCAAATGATGGTTCCCACATGTGTTAGGTGACTCACATGGGCTGCTAAGAACTGATCATTGGAGTGTATATACCAATAGTACATACATCTAAAAGCTGTGTATTGTACGAGTACGAATACGGGTGCATACGAGTAGAATTGTTGATGAAACTGAACGAGGATGTAATTGTAAGCATTTTTGTTAAGTAGAAGTATTTTGATAAGTGTATTGAAGTCTTTCAAAAGTGTATAAATACATATTAAAACACTACATGTATATACATTTTAACTGAGTCGTTAAGTCATCGTTAGTCGTTACATGTAAGTGTTGTTTTGAAACCTTTAGGTTAACGATCTTGTTAAATGTTGTTAACTCAATGTTTATAATATCAAATGAGATTTTAAATTATTATATTATCATGATATTATCATGTATGAATATCTCTTAATATGATATATATACATTAAATGTCTTTACAACGATAATCGTTACATATATGTCTCGTTTAAAAATCATTAAGTTAGTAGTCTTGTTTTTACATATGTAGTTCATTGTTAATATACTTTATGATATGTTTTCTTATCATAGTATCATGTTAACTATATATATATATCCATATATATGTCATCATATAGTTTTTACAAGTTTTAACGTTCGTGAATCACCGGTCAACTTGGGTGGTCAATTGTCTATATGAAACCTATTTCAATTAATCAAGTCTTAACAAGTTTGATTGCTTAACATGTTGGAAACATTTAATCATGTAAACATCAATCTCAATTAATATATATAAACATGGAAAAGTTCGGGTCACTACAGTACTGCTATCCTATCCACCGCGGAGATAATCATTTGTTTCCTGTTGAACTTCTGCAAAAGTCAGCGGGACATCTCTTCGCAACCTCCGCACAAGAGTAGGATGTCGCTGTGGGTTAATAGCATGCAAAAAACCAGAAATTTTCTGATCTTCATTCAATCGTGGAATTTTGTGGCACTCGTAAATGTACCGTGTAAGTAGTGCGCTTAGAGTCTCCTTGTTGCCTTGCTTAATATCGTGACATTCTATGTGTGTCTTTTTCTGCGGTAATAGATTTTGAAACTGTCATAACCCGTCCTTAACCATAAGAACGTGTTAGATAACGTATGATTTCATTGCGAGGTATTGACCTCTATATGCGACATTTTTTAAAGAAAAACTGCATATATTATACATTACAAACCATGATCCTTATTTTTGATACAAGCTTTGGACAAAATAAAGATGATTATCGTTTAGCGATAATCTTCGACTTACAAACTTTACAAATGATAATAACAACCCGATTTCTAGCATATTTTACAACACAAGTTCTTGGATATGCAGTCTTATTTTTGACACAAATATGCGTATGCAAGATCCTGCTTAGATTCAACATGATACAGCGGAAGCTTCTAATTATCACCTGAGAATAGACATGTTTAAAACGTCAACATAAAGTTGGTGAGATATAGGTTTAATGCCGGCAGCGATATAAATATAGACCACAAGATTTCATATATAAACATTTTAATAAAAATATTCTAAGTGGTTGAGCACTTGGTAACCATACTTAACATTTAATCACGTCGCATATTCCCTTTATTATGAAATCTTACTACACCGTACCAAGTGTAGTCACGAAACGAAGTACTGTGCAACCGTTGAATACTGGTCGTCCAGTCCGGTTGGGGTTGTCAGGCCCGATAGATCTATCAACAGGATTCGCGTTTACACTACCGCTGTAAATAACAGTTACCAAGCTACAGGGAAGTATGCCAGTGGTACAACTCAACGTAGAATATATTTTTCAGTTACTTGTGTCCATATCGTAAAACATAAAATACATGTATTCTCATCCCGAAATATTTAGAGTTTAAAAGTGGGACTATATACTCACTGTTGTCTTGAAGATATATATAATTTGACTTGGTCTCCGGTTGATATCACGAACCTATCCATATATAATATATCAATACCTTTTCTTTTTAAACAAACGTCACATATATATACTTGTTATACTTTTAATACTTTGAATAATTCCTTAGTCCGTAGTTAGCAGTTCGTTGTTAGTAATTCAATTTTAATGGTTCATTTTTAGATGTTTAATATACCCGTAATGAAATAAATAAAACCCCCTAACGAAATAAATAAAACCCCATCGTTTATGTATTGGTCGAGATTAATCTTGACCCACGGTACCGGTGTTGTCAAATGACGTGTTGCGTACATAAAGTACCGGTGTTGTCAAATGACGTGTTGCGTACAAACATGGGATCTTATGATTAATCTTCTCGTGTTGTTTGCGGGTGATCCTGAACCATATAAAATTGAATTATAAGTACATATATATAAAATATCATGTTATCTTAGAAATATGTGATTTTATTTAATTTTTCTCAATTAATCCCGAAGTTAAACAAGTCTTAGATATCCGATCTCGTTTTGGTCATAGTTTCTTCGTTACAACTCCGTTTTCGTTGATTCAACTTGTCACTTCCTTGGATCGAGTCCCTCTTTAAGACTATGAACTGTAAATACCTTAGTTTGTATTCGAAATCACAGGTCATAGGTCAAACTTTAGTGAAACTTATGAAGTTAATCATTTTCCATCATGTAAACAACCTTAAATGATTATTTTTCTAAAAATACTTATACTTTGAGTTAAATCATGAAATTTTTATGTGTTATCATATTCATAGTAAAAATCATTTTTCCAGAAAATAAACTTCCAATTCAAAGTTTAAGATGGTTTTTAATTATCCAACCCAAAACAGCCCCCGGTTGCACTCCGACGTCGTAAATTCAGTTTTTAAGGTGTTCTTTGAAAAACCAAGTTATACCTTGTTAAATTAGTATATATTTATGATATATTACAGGTCTTGAAGTATTTTAAAAGTTAAGTTAGAAGGATCTATTTAGTTTGCAAACAAGTTTGAAAACATTCAAACTATGTTCTTGTTGTTAAAATTTTATACCACAAAATAAGATAGCTATATATATATGAATCGAATAAGGTTATGAACATAGATTCTACCTCAAGTTCCTTGGACAAGGTTGCTGTAAAAGAGGAGTAAAAAGCTAGAACCAAAAGGGTGATGGAATTGGATGAAAGATTGGAAGTAAGTTTGTGTTCTTGGAAGGATTTCTTGAAGTGTTTTTGTATGGTTTTCTTATGGTGATTAAGTAAGGTTTTTGAAGCTAAATGATGGGGAAAATGCTTGGAGATGATCAAGTATGAAGTTAAGAGTATTTTGAGAGAGAAATGGAAGTGTAAGTATGAGAAAATGGGGTGAAGAAATGGTGTGCATGCATAAAAACGTTTTTAGGTTATAAAGGAAAAAAAAGATACCTAACTTTGTTTTCTTGCTAAATAATTCATGCTACTTGACAAATGGTTGGTTCCACATGTTTCTTAATCATTTAAGGCTGCTAAGGAGCAGATTTTTATTGGTATATACCAATAGTAAATACATCTAGAAGCTGCGTATGATACGGGTACATATACTCTAGGTATACGTATAGAAATCTTTGAGGAAACGGAACGAGGATTCAAATATAGCTATCTTTTGTAAATATACTTATATTGTTTTATGTATGTAAGCCCTTTAAAAGTGATAAAATACATATCTATACGATGCATGTATAAGTAATATAGGTTATAAGTATTTACGTCGAAAAACATTACGTATAGTTATCGTTTTGAAAACTTAAGTTAGTAGTTTTAAAATATACTTATAACTTATTGTTATTAATACAAAATGAGATATTAAAACATTCTTAGATCATGTTAAATATGTATATATACATATATATACACAAACGTATAATTATCATATGTTATATAGTTCGTGATATCATCGGTCAAACTAGACGGTCAAACGTTGTGTAAACTCTTTTCGGAAATATAAATCTCGACAATTTGGATTGCTTATCATGTTGGTAAGGTTTAATTTATGTAAATATTAATCTTATAAGTATAGAACGATCGAAAAAGTGCGGGTCGTTACATTACCTCCCCGTTAAATAAATTTCGTCCCGAAATTTTAAAATTGTACCTATTTTGCGTCATCGAGAAACAAGTGTGGATACTTTTGTTTCATCTGATCCTCTCGTTCCCAAGTAAACTCAGGACCTCTTCGAGCATTCCAACGAACCTTAACGATCTGTATGTTGCTCTGCTTGAGCTGTTTAACTTCACGGTCCATGATTTCGATTGGTTCTTCGATGAATTGTAGTTTCTCATCGACATGGATTTCTTCAAGAGGAATGGTGAGATCTTCCTTTGCAAGACACTTCTTAAGGTTCGAGACGTGAAAGGTATTATGTACTCCGGCGAGTTGTTGCGGTAACTCGAGTCGATAAGCTACCGGTCCAATGCGTTCAATAATCTTGAACGGGCCTACGTACCTTGGGTTCAGTTTACCCCTTTTGCCGAAACGTATTACACCTTTCCATGGTGACACTTTTAACATAACCATGTCACCGATCTGAAACTCTAATGGTTTCCTTCGAACATCGGCGTAGCTCTTTTGGCGACTACGGGCTGTTTTCAATCTCTCCTTGATTTGTACAATCTTCTCAGTCTTTTCGTGTATGATCTCGGGACCCGTTAATTGTCGATCTCCTACTTCATTCCAACAGATAGGAGATCTACACTTCCTTCCATACAATGCTTCGAATGGCGCAGCTCCAATGCTCGCATGATAACTATTATTATACGAGAATTCTGCTAACGGTAGATATTTATCCCATCCGTTTCCAAAATCGATCACACATGCCCTGAGCATGTCTTCAAGAGTCTGAATTGTTCTTTCACTCTGCCCGTCGGTTTGCGGATGATATGCGGTACTCATATCCAAACGAGTTCCTAGTGCCTCCTGCAGTGATTGCCAGAACTTTGAGGTAAATCTACTATCACGATCAGATATAATGGAAATAGGTATTCCATGCCTTGAAACTATTTCCTTTATATATAATCGTAATAATTTCTCCATTCTATCCGTTTCCTTTATAGGCAAGAAATGTGCAGATTTGGTAAGACGATCAACAATTACCCAAATAGTGTCGTATCCCCAGGCAGTCTTTGGTAACTTCGTGATGAAATCCATGGTAATACCGTCCCATTTCCATTCTGGGATTTCTGGTTGTTGAAGTAATCCTGACGGCTTTTGGTGTTCTGCTTTGACTTTGGAACAAGTTAAACACTCCCCAACATATGTTGCAACGTCTGTCTTTAAATTAGGCCACCAATAATGCGTCTTAAGATCTTGATACATCTTTCCAACTCCAGGATGTATCGAGTATCTTGTCTTATGTGCTGTAGTGACCCGAACTTTTCCATGTTTATATATATTAATTGAGATTGATGTTTACATGATTAAATGTTTCCAACATGTTAAGCAATCAAACTTGTTAAGACTTGATTAATTGAAATAGGTTTCATATAGACAATTGACCACCCAAGTTGACCGGTGATTCACGAACGTTAAAACTTGTAAAAAAACTATATGATGACATATATATGGTTATATATATAGTTAACATGATATTATGATAAGTAAACATATCATTAATTATATTAACAATGAACTACATATGTAAAAACAAGACTACTAACTTAATGATTTTGAAACGAGACATATATGTAACGTTTATCGTTGTAACGACATTTAATGTATATATATCATATTAAGAGATATTCGTACATCATAATATCATGATAATATAATAATTTAAAATCTCTTTTGATATTATAAACATTGGGTTAACAATATTTAACAAGATCGTTAACCTAAAGGTTTCAAAACAACACTTACATGTAACGACTAACGATGACTTAACGACTCAGTTAAAATGTATATACATGTAGTGTTTTAATATGTATTTATACACTTTTGAAAGACTTCAATACACTTATCAAAATACTTCTACTTAACAAAAATGCTTACAATTACATTCTCGTTCAGTTTCATCAACAATTCTACTCGTATGCACCCGTATTCGTACTCGTACAATACACAACTTTTAGATGTATGTACTATTGGTATATACACTCCAATGATCAGCTCTTAGCAGCCCATGTGAGTCACCTAACACATGTGGGAACCATCATTTGGCAACTAGCATGAAATATCTCATAAGATTACAAAAATATGAGTAATCATTCATGACTTATTTACATGAAAACAAAAATTACATATCCTTTATATCTAATCCATACACCAACGACCAAAAACACCTACAAACACTTTCATTCTTCAATTTTCTTCATCTAATTGAACTCTCTCAAGTTCTATCTTCAAGTTCTAAGTGTTCTTCATAAATTCCAAAAGTTCTAGTTTCATAAAATCAAGAATACTTTCAAGTTTGCTAGCTCACTTCCAATCTTGTAAGGTGATCATCCAACCTCAAGAAATCTTTATTTCTTACAGTAGGTTATCATTCTAATACAAGGTAATAATCATATTCAAACTTTGGTTCAATTTCTATAACTATAACAATCTTATTTCAAGTGATGATCTTACTTGAACTTGTTTTCGTGTCATGATTTTGCTTCAAGAACTTTGAGCCATCCAAGGATCCATTGAAGCTAGATTCATTTTTCTCTTTTCCAGTAGGTTCATCCAAGGAACTTAAGGTAGTAATGATATTCATAACATCATTCAATTCATACATATAAAGCTATCTTATTCGAAGGTTTAAACTTGTAATCACTAGAACATAGTTTAGTTAATTCTAAACTTGTTCGCAAACAAAAGTTAATCCTTCTAACTTGAATTTTAAAATCAACTAAACACATGTTCTATATCTATATGATATGCTAACTTAATGATTTAAAACCTGGAAACACGAAAAACAACGTAAAACCGGATTTACGCAACACCGCGGGCTGTTTTGGGTTAGTTAATTAAAAACTATGATAAACTTTGATTTAAAAGTTTTTATTCTGAGAAAATGATTTTTATTATGAACATGAAACTATATCCAAAAATTATGGTTAAACTCAAAGTGGAAGTATGTTTTCTAAAATGGTCATCTAGACGTCGTTCTTTCGACTGAAATGACTACCTTTACAAAAACGACTTGTAACTTATTTTTCCGACTAGAAACCTATACTTTTTTTGTTTAGATTCATAAAATAGAGTTCAATATGAAACCATAGCAATTTGATTCACTCAAAACGAATTTAAAATGAAGAAGTTATGGGTAAAACAAGATTGGATAATTTTTCTCATTTTAGCTACGTGAAAATTGGTAACAAATCTATTCCAACCATAACTTAATCAACTTGTATTATATATTATGTAATCTTGAGATACCATAGACACGTATACAATGTTTCGACCTATCATGTCGACACATCTATATATATTTCGGAACAACCATAGACACTCTATATGTGAATGTTGGAGTTAGCTATACAGGGTTGAGGTTGATTCCAAAATATATATAGTTTGAGTTGTGATCAATACGGAGATACGTATACACTGGGTCGTGGATTGATTCAAGATAATATTTATCGATTTATTTCTGTACATCTAACTGTGGACAACTAGTTGTAGGTTACTAACGAGGACAGCTGACTTAATAAACTTAAAACATCAAAATATATTAAAAGTGTTGTAAATATATTTTGAACATACTTTGATATATATGTATATATTGTTATAGGTTCGTGAATCAACCAGTGGTCAAGTCTTACTTCCCGACGAAGTAAAAATCTGTGAAAGTGAGTTATAGTCCCACTTTTAAAATCTAATATTTTTGGGATGAGAATACATGCAGGTTTTATAAATGATTTAAAAAATAGACACAAGTACGTGAAACTACATTCTATGGTTGAATTATCGAAATCGAATATGCCCCTTTTTATTAAGTCTGGTAATCTAAGAATTAGGGAACAGACACCCTAATTGACGCGAATCCTAAAGATAGATCTATTGGGCCTAACAAACCCCATCCAAAGTACCGGATGCTTTAGTACTTCGAAATTTATATCATATCCGAAGGGTGTCCCGGAATGATGGGGATATTCTTATATATGCATCTTGTTATTGTCGGTTAACAGGTGTTCACCATATGAATGATTTTTATCTCTATGTATGGGATGTGTATTGAAATATGAAATCTTGTGGTCTATTGTTACGATTTGATATATATAGGTTAAACCTATAACTCACCAACATTTTTGTTGACGTTTTAAGCATGTTTATTCTCAGGTGATTATTAAGAGCTTCCGCTGTCGCATACTTAAATAAGGACAAGATTTGGAGTCCATGCTTGTATGATATTGTGTAAAAACTGCATTCAAGAAACTTATTTTGTTGTAACATATTTGTATTTTAAACCATTATGTAATGGTCGTGTGTAAACAGGATATTTTAGATTATCATTATTTGATAATCTACGTAAAGCTTTTTAAACCTTTATTGATGAAATAAAGGTTATGGTTTGTTTAAAAATGAATGCAGTCTTTGAAAAACGTCTCATATAGAGGTCAAAACCTCGCAACGAAATCAATTAATATGGAACGTTTTTAATCAATAAGAACGGGACATTTCAGTTGGTATCCGAGCGTTGGTCTTAGAGAACCAGAAAATTTGCATTAGTGTGTCTTATCGAGTTTGTTAGGATGCATTAGTGAGTCTGGACTTCGACCGTGTTTTTTTTAAAAATGATTGCTTAACATTTTTGTTGGAAACTATATATTTTTAACATATGAATATTATGTGATATATTAATCTCTTAACGTGTTTGATATTATGTGATAGATGTCTACCTCTAGAACAAGTCCCATTGACTCACCTAATAATAATGAAGAGTCAAATGTAAATTGGAATGATTTGTGGACTGATTCACAAGTTCCCGAAGAGGAACCGGAAGAAGAGTCGGAACCGGAAGAAGAATCGGAACCGGAAGAAGAATCGGAACCGGATGAAGAAATAGAACCGGTGGGGGAAATAATAAAACGGTTAAGTAAAAGAAAATCCTCAACCAACCGACCAAAGTTAATTATGGTCAATGGTGTTTCCGCCAAGGAAGCAAAATATTGGGAGGATTACCAATTCTCCGATGAATCGGATTCCGACGAGAATTCCGATGATGTTATAGAAATTACCCCAACTGAATTTAAAAAGGCAAAAGAAAATAATAAGGGAAAGGGCATAAAAATAGAGAAATCTAATTCCAACCCCGATGAACTTTATATGTATCGTCAACCCCCGAAGTCCTTAAGTTGTAACAATGACCCGGGAACCTCTAAACCACCAGGTTTTTCTAAACCAATGTGGACAACGACGGCTCGTATTAGGGGAACATCATATATCCCTAGAAACTTGGCAAAACGAACCAAAACCGAAGAAGAAGAAACGAGCGAGTCGGAATAAGATAGTTGTATTCGTGTGGTGTAATATATGGAATATAGTGTTCTTATGCTTTATGATATATGTAAAAATTGCTTGTATTAATAAGTATTTTTTTTATGAATCTAACTCTTGTCTATTTTACAGTTTAAAAACACAAAATGGATAGACAACCCAATATTTTAAGAGACCTACCCGGAGACATGATTGATGAAATCTTGTCTAGAGTCGGCCAGAATTCTTCGGCACAACTATTTAAGGCGAGATCAGTTTGTAAGACATTCGAAGAACGTTCCAAGAATGTCTTGGTTTATAAGAGACTTTCGTTTGAAAGATGGGGGATATCACATTGGGAAACCCATAAGTTACGATGTGTTTACTTTGACGCATATATTGCGGGGAACCCAAATGCTATTTTACGCAACGGGTTAAGAAATTATTTTGACTCAATATATCCGAATATTGGACTTCGTGATTTAGAAAAAGCGGCTAACATGCAACATAAAGAAGCATGTTATGCTTACGGATTAGTAATGTTCGCTTCTCACCAAAGTGAGAACAAGAACATCGGGCTACAACTATTAAACAAAACGTTTCCACAAGTGACGGAGTCGGTAATTGGGGTAAGAAATGAGGTTTTTAGATTATTACGGGACTGTTGGACATTACGTAACCCTCGTCCCTTTGATGACGTTACAACACGCTGTCTTATCAACGGCCATAACGGTTATGTTGCACAAGACCAAGGATGGGAAGTAGTCCTAGTAAAACCAGAATGCATGACTTGTTTCTGGACGTATGAATTACATGTCTTTATTGCCTTTGCTGAACGACTTGTGTACTAGCTAGAATTGTCTTCACAACTATCTTGTATCAAAGTTATTGTGTGCTATATTTCATGCTTTATGTAAAATAAGCGGTATTGTAAGTTTGTAAAATATTGTATAAAAGTTTGAACGCGAAATATTATTATAATCAGTTTTTCATATAGAATTGTAGTAGTTGAATTGTATATTAGCTACTAAGTATGAACTTAACGGGTAGGTACTACCCGAATTTAAACTTATAAAACGCTAATATGAAGAAAAAGCTTTTATAAATGAGTTCATATTATGCTACGAAATACTATTAACTACTCTTAATATTCTGTATGATTAACTTGTTCCATTTAACTATTTTGAAGGAAATGGCACCGACTACTCGACACACCGTGAATATGAATGAAGAGGAATTCCGTACTTTTCTAGCTTCAAACATAGCCGCAGTACAGGCTGCGCTACATACCAACAATAACCTTGGATCTAGCAGTACATGAAATCGTGTAGGATGCACCTACAAAGAATTCACTGCCTGCAAACCTTTGGAATTTGATGGAACCGAAGGACCGATCGGATTGAAACGGTGGACCGAGAAGGTCGAATCGGTGTTTGCCATAAGTAAGTGTACTGAAGAGGACAAAGTAAAGTACGCTACGCATACCTTCACAGGTTCTGCGTTAACATGGTGGAATACCTATCTAGAGCAAGTGGGACAAGACGATGCGTACGCACTACCGTGGTCAGCATTCAAGCACTTGATGAACGAGAAGTACCGTCCCAGAACCGAGGTCAATAAGCTCAAGACAGAACTTAGAGGGTTACGAACCCAAGGATTTGATATTACCACGTACGAAAGACGATTCACAGAATTGTGCCTATTGTGTCCGGGAGCATTCGAAGATGAGGAAGAGAAGATCGACGCGTTTGTGAAAGGATTACCGGAAAGAATCCAAGAAGATATAAGTTCACACGAGCCCGCCTCCATACAACAGGCATGTAGAATGGCTCACAAACTAGTGAACCAGATTGAAGAAAGAATTAAAGAACAGACTGCTGAAGAGGCCAATGTGAAGCAAGTCAAAAGAAAGTGGGAGGAAAATGGTGATAAGAATCACCAATACAACAACAACAGCAATTACAACAATAATCGCAACAATTATCCCAACAATCGCAACATCAATCGCAACTACAACAAACGGCCCAACAACAACAACAACAACAACAACAACAACAGCAACTACAACAATCATCCCAACAACAATAATAACCGCAACAACAACAACAATCAGAAGCAACTATGCCAAAGGTGTGAAAAGAATCACTCGGGGTTCTGCACCAAATTTTGCAACAAGTGTAAAAGAAATGGTCATAGCGCGGCAAAGTGTGATGTCTACGGACCAGGGGTTAATAGAACGAAAGGAACAAATGGTGTCGGAACGAGTAATGGCGGAGCAAGTAGTGTCGGAGCAAGTTATGCCAATGTAGTTTGTTATAAATGTGGAAAACCAGGCCACATTATTAGAAATTGCCCGAACCAGGAGAACACGAATGGACAAGGCCGTGGAAGAGTTTTCAATATTAATGCGGTAGAGGCACAGGAAGACCCGGAGCTTGTTACGGGTACGTTTCTTATTGACAATAAATCTGCTTACGTTTTATTTGATTCGGGTGCGGATAGAAGCTATATGAGTAGAGATTTTTGTGCTAAATTAAGTTGTCCATTGACGCCTTTGGATAGTAAATTTTTACTCGAATTAGCAAATGGTAAATTAATTTCAGCAGATAATATATGTCGGAATCGAGAAATTAAACTGGTTAGCGAAACATTTAAGATTGATTTGATACCAGTAGAGTTAGGGAGTTTTGATGTGATAATCGGTATGGACTGGTTGAAAGAAGTGAAAGCGGAGATCGTTTGTTACAAAAATGCAATTCGCATTATACGAGAAAAAGGAAAACCCTTAATGGTGTACGGAGAAAAGGGCAACACGAAGCTACATCTTATTAGTAATTTGAAGGCACAAAAACTAATAAGAAAAGGTTGCTATGCTGTTCTAGCACACGTCGAGAAAGTACAAACTGAAGAAAAGAGCATCAATGATGTTCCCATTGCAAAAGAATTTCCCGATGTATTTCCGAAAGAATTACCGGGATTACCCCCACATCGATCCGTTGAATTTCAAATAGATCTTGTACCAGGAGCTGCACCAATAGCTCGTGCTCCTTACAGACTCGCACCCAGCGAGATGAAGGAACTGCAAAGCCAATTACAAGAACTTTTAGAGCGTGGTTTCATTCGACCAAGCACATCACCGTGGGGAGCTCCTGTTTTGTTTGTCAAGAAGAAAGATGGTACATTCAGGTTGTGTATCGATTACCGAGAGTTGAACAAACTTACCATCAAGAACCGCTACCCACTACCGAGAATCGACGACTTATTTGATCAACTACAAGGCTCGTCTGTTTATTCAAAGATTGACTTACGTTCCGGGTATCATCAAATGCGGGTGAAAGAAGATGATATTCCAAAGACTGCTTTCAGAACATGTTACGGTCATTACGAGTTTATGGTCATGCCGTTTGGTTTAACTAATGCACCAGCTGTGTTCATGGACCTTATGAACCGAGTGTGTGGACCATACCTTGACAAGTTTGTCATTGTTTTCATTGATGACATACTTATTTACTCAAAGAATGACCAAGAACACGGTGAACATTTGAGAAAGGTGTTAGAAGTATTGAGGAAGGAAGAATTGTACGCTAAGTTTTCAAAGTGTGCATTTTGGTTGGAAGAAGTTCAATTCCTCGGTCACATAGTGAACAAAGAAGGTATTAAGGTGGATCCGACAAAGATAGAAACTGTTGAAAAGTGGGAAATCCCGAAAACTCCGAAACACATACGCCAGTTTTTAGGACTAGCTGGTTACTACAGAAGGTTCATCCAAGACTTTTCCAGAATAGCAAAACCCTTGACTGCATTAACGCATAAAGGGAAGAAATTTGAATGGAATGATGAACAAGAGAAAGCGTTTCAGTTATTGAAGAAAAAGCTAACTACGGCACCTATATTGTCATTGCCTGAAGGGAATGATGATTTTGTGATTTATTGTGATGCATCAAAGCAAGGTCTCGGTTGTGTATTAATGCAACGAACGAAGGTGATTGCTTATGCGTCTAGACAATTGAAGATTCACGAACAAAATTATACGACGCATGATTTGGAATTAGGCGCGGTTGTTTTTGCATTAAAGACTTGGAGGCACTACTTATATGGGGTCAAAAGTATTATATATACCGACCACAAAAGTCTTCAACACATATTTAATCAGAAACAACTGAATATGAGGCAGCGTAGGTGGATTGAATTATTGAATGATTACGACTTTGAGATTCGTTACCACCCGGGGAAGGCAAATGTGGTAGCCGATGCCTTGAGCAGGAAGGACAGAGAACCCATTCGAGTAAAATCTATGAATATAATGATTCATAATAACATTACTACTCAAATAAAGGAGGCGCAACAAGGAGTTTTAAAAGAGGGAAATTTAAAGGATGAAATACCCAAAGGATCGGAGAAGCATCTTAATATTCAGGAAGACGGAACCCGGTATAGGGCTGAAAGGATTTGGGTACCAAAATTTGGAGATATGAGAGAAATGGTACTTAGAGAAGCTCATAAAACTAGATACTCAATACATCCTGGAACGGGGAAGATGTACAAGGATCTCAAGAAACATTTTTGGTGGCCGGGTATGAAAGCCGATGTTGCTAAATACATAGGAGAATGTTTGACGTGTTCTAAGGTCAAAGCTGAGCATCAGAAACCATCAGGTCTACTTCAACAACCCGAAATCCCGGAATGGAAATGGGAAAACATTACCATGGATTTCATCACTAAATTGCCAAGGACTGCAAGTGGTTTTGATACTATTTGGGTAATAGTTGATCGTCTCACCAAATCAGCACACTTCCTACCAATAAGAGAAGATGACAAGATGGAGAAGTTAGCACGACTGTATTTGAAGGAAGTCGTCTCCAGACATGGAATACCAATCTCTATTATCTCTGATAGGGATGGCAGATTTATTTCAAGATTCTGGCAGACATTACAGCAAGCATTAGGAACTCGTCTAGACATGAGTACTGCCTATCATCCACAAACTGATGGGCAGAGCGAAAGGACGATACAAACGCTTGAAGACATGCTACGAGCATGTGTTATTGATTTTCGGAAACAGTTGGGATCGACATCTACCGTTAGCAGAATTTTCCTACAACAACAGCTACCATTCAAGCATTGAGATGGCGCCGTTTGAAGCACTTTATGGTAGAAAGTGCAGGTCTCCAATTTGTTGGAGTGAGGTGGGGGATAGACAGATTACGGGTCCGGAGATTATACAAGAAACTACCGAGAAGATCATCCAAATTCAACAACGGTTGAAAACCGCCCAAAGTCGACAAAAGAGCTACGCTGACATTAAAAGAAAAGATATAGAATTTGAAATTGGAGAGATGGTCATGCTTAAAGTTTCACCTTGGAAAGGCGTTGTTCGATTTGGTAAACGAGGGAAATTAAATCCAAGGTATATTGGACCATTCAAGATTATTGATCGTGTCGGACCAGTAGCTTACCGACTTGAGTTACCTCAACAACTCGCGGCTGTACATAACACTTTCCACGTCTCGAATTTGAAGAAATGTTTTGCTAAAGAAGATCTCACTATTCCGTTAGATGAAATCCAAATCAACGAAAAACTCCAATTCATCGAAGAACCCGTCGAAATAATGGATCGTGAGGTTAAAAGACTTAAGCAAAACAAGATACCAATTGTTAAGGTTCGATGGAATGCTCGTAGAGGACCCGAGTTCACCTGGGAGCGTGAAGATCAGATGAAGAAGAAATACCCGCATCTATTTCCAGAAGATTCGTCAACACCTTCAACAGCTTAAAATTTCGGGACGAAATTTATTTAACGGGTAGGTACTGTAGTGACCCGAACTTTTCCATGTTTATATATATTAATTGAGATTGATGTTTACATGATTAAATGTTTCCAACATGTTAAGCAATCAAACTTGTTAAGACTTGATTAATTGAAATAGGTTTCATATAGACAATTGACCACCCAAGTTGACCGGTGATTCACGAACGTTAAAACTTGTAAAAAAACTATATGATGACATATATATGGTTATATATATAGTTAACATGATATTATGATAAGTAAACATATCATTAATTATATTAACAATGAACTACATATGTAAAAACAAGACTACTAACTTAATGATTTTGAAACGGGACATATATGTAACGTTTATCGTTGTAACGACATTTAATGTATATATATCATATTAAGAGATATTCGTACATCATAATATCATGATAATATAATAATTTAAAATCACTTTTGTTATTATAAACATTGGGTTAACAACATTTAACAAGATCGTTAACCTAAAGGTTTCAAAACAACACTTACATGTAACGACTAACGATGACTTAACGACTCAGTTAAAATGTATATACATGTAGTGTTTTAATATGTATTTATACACTTTTGAAAGACTTCAATACACTTATCAAAATACTTCTACTTAACAAAAATGCTTACAATTACATTCTCGTTCAGTTTCATCAACAATTCTACTCGTATGCACCCGTATTCGTACTCGTACAATACACAGCTTTTAGATGTATGTACTATTGGTATATACACTCCAATGATCAGCTCTTAGCAGCCCATGTGAGTCACCTAACACATGTGGGAACCATCATTTGGCAACTAGCATGAAATATCTCATAAGATTACAAAAATATGAGTAATCATTCATGACTTATTTACATGAAAACAAAAATTACATATCCTTTATATCTAATCCATACACCAACGACCAAAAACACCTACAAACACTTTCATTCTTCAATTTTCTTCATCTAATTGAACTCTCTCAAGTTCTATCTTCAAGTTCTAAGTGTTCTTCATAAATTCCAAAAGTTCTAGTTTCATAAAATCAAGAATACTTTCAAGTTTGCTAGCTCACTTCCAATCTTGTAAGGTGATCATCCAACCTCAAGAAATCTTTATTTCTTACAGTAGGTTATCATTCTAATACAAGGTAATAATCATATTCAAACTTTGGTTCAATTTCTATAACTATAACAATCTTATTTCAAGTGATGATCTTACTTGAACTTGTTTTCGTGTCATGATTTTGCTTCAAGAACTTTGAGCCATCCAAGGATCCATTGAAGCTAGATTCATTTTTCTCTTTTCCAGTAGGTTCATCCAAGGAACTTAAGGTAGTAATGATATTCATAACATCATTCAATTCATACATATAAAGCTATCTTATTCGAAGGTTTAAACTTGTAATCACTAGAACATAGTTTAGTTAATTCTAAACTTGTTCGCAAACAAAAGTTAATCCTTCTAACTTGAATTTTAAAATCAACTAAACACATGTTCTATATCTATATGATATGCTAACTTAATGATTTAAAACCTGGAAACACGAAAAACAACGTAAAACCGGATTTACGCCGTCGTAGTAACACCGCGGGCTGTTTTGGGTTAGTTAATTAAAAACTATGATAAACTTTGATTTAAAAGTTTTTATTCTGAGAAAATGATTTTTATTATGAACATGAAACTATATCCAAAAATTATGGTTAAACTCAAAGTGGAAGTATGTTTTCTAAAATGGTCATCTAGACGTCGTTCTTTCGACTGAAATGACTACCTTTACAAAAACGACTTGTAACTTATTTTTCCGACTAGAAACCTATACTTTTTTTGTTTAGATTCATAAAATAGAGTTCAATATGAAACCATAGCAATTTGATTCACTCAAAACGAATTTAAAATGAAGAAGTTATGGGTAAAACAAGATTGGATAATTTTTCTCATTTTAGCTACGTGAAAATTGGTAACAAATCTATTCCAACCATAACTTAATCAACTTGTATTATATATTATGTAATCTTGAGATACCATAGACACGTATACAATGTTTCGACCTATCATGTCGACACATCTATATATATTTCGGAACAACCATAGACACTCTATATGTGAATGTTGGAGTTAGCTATACAGGGTTGAGGTTGATTCCAAAATATATATAGTTTGAGTTGTGATCAATACGGAGATACGTATACACTGGGTCGTGGATTGATTCAAGATAATATTTATCGATTTATTTCTGTACATCTAACTGTGGACAACTAGTTGTAGGTTACTAACGAGGACAGCTGACTTAATAAACTTAAAACATCAAAATATATTAAAAGTGTTGTAAATATATTTTGAACATACTTTGATATATATGTATATATTGTTATAGGTTCGTGAATCAACCAGTGGTCAAGTCTTACTTCCCGACGAAGTAAAAATCTGTGAAAGTGAGTTATAGTCCCACTTTTAAAATCTAATATTTTTGGGATGAGAATACATGCAGGTTTTATAAATGATTTAAAAAATAGACACAAGTACGTGAAACTACATTCTATGGTTGAATTATCGAAATCGAATATGCCCCTTTTTATTAAGTCTGGTAATCTAAGAATTAGGGAACAGACACCCTAATTGACGCGAATCCTAAAGATAGATCTATTGGGCCTAACAAACCCCATCCAAAGTACCGGATGCTTTAGTACTTCGAAATTTATATCATATCCGAAGGGTGTCCCGGAATGATGGGGATATTCTTATATATGCATCTTGTTATTGTCGGTTACCAGGTGTTCACCATATGAATGATTTTTATCTCTATGTATGGGATGTGTATTGAAATATGAAATCTTGTGGTCTATTGTTACGATTTGATATATATAGGTTAAACCTATAACTCACCAACATTTTTGTTGACGTTTTAAGCATGTTTATTCTCAGGTGATTATTAAGAGCTTCCGCTGTCGCATACTTAAATAAGGACAAGATTTGGAGTCCATGCTTGTATGATATTGTGTAAAAACTGCATTCAAGAAACTTATTTTGTTGTAACATATTTGTATTGTAAACCATTATGTAATGGTCGTGTGTAAACAGGATATTTTAGATTATCATTATTTGATAATCTACGTAAAGCTTTTTAAACCTTTATTGATGAAATAAAGGTTATGGTTTGTTTAAAAATGAATGCAGTCTTTGAAAAACGTCTCATATAGAGGTCAAAACCTCGCAACGAAATCAATTAATATGGAACGTTTTTAATCAATAAGAACGGGACATTTCATGTGCCTCATTCAATATCAACTTCCTTAATCCACCCAACTTCGGTACCCAAATACGGTTTGCAAAATATCGAATTCCGTCTTCCCGTATAACGAGTTGCTTCTCATACTTCTTCATTATTTCATTTCTTATGTTTTCTTTAGTAAGTGCTTCTCGTTGAACTTCTTTGATTTGTGAGTTGAGATTCATGCGAATTTTTATGTTCATCGCTCGTACTCGAATTGGTTCTCGTTCCTTTCTGCTTAGAGCATCGGCCACCACGTTCGCCTTCCCGGGATGATAACAAATTTCACAATCATAGTCGTTTATCAGCTCGACCCACCTACGTTGCCTCATGTTCAGCTGTTTTTGATCGAAAATATGTTGAAGGCTTTTATGATCAGTAAACACAGTGCATTTAACCCCATACAAGTAGTGTCTCCATATCTTCAATGCAAACACGACTGCTCCCAGTTCTAGATCATGCGTCGTATAATTCCGCTCGTGAATCTTTAATTGTCGGGATGCGTATGCAATAACTTTCTTCCGTTGCATAAGAACGCAACCAAAACCTTGTCGCGAAGCGTCACAATATATTTCAAAATCATCGTTCCCTTCTGGTAACGATAAAATAGGCGCCGTAGTCAACTTCTTTTTCAGTAATTGAAATGCACTCTCCTGCTCAGAAGTCCATTCATATTTCTTCCCTTTTTGCGTTAACGCTGTCAACGGCTTAGCTATTCGGGAAAAATCTTGAATAAACCTTCTATAATAACCGGCTAAACCCAAAAATTGGCGTATCTGCATTGGTGTCTTAGGAGTCTCCCATTTTTCAATGGCTTCAATTTTTGCTGGATCAACCTGAATTCCTTTGCTACTAACAACGTGGCCAAGAAATTGCACTTCTTTCAACCAGAAAGCACATTTAGAAAATTTAGCATATAGCTGTTCTTTTCTCAACAACTCTAATATCAACCTTAAATGCTGCTCATGCTCTTGCTCACTCTTGGAATAGATAAGAATATCATCAATGAAAACGATAACAAACTTATCTAAATATGGACTACAAACTCGATTCATGAGGTCCATGAATACAGCTGGCGCATTCGTCAATCCAAACGGCATGACCAAAAATTCGTAATGACCGTAGCGTGTTCGAAAAGCAGTTTTCGGTATATCTTCTTCTTTGACACGTAATTGATGATAGCCTGATCTTAGGTCAATTTTCGAGTACACACATGATCCTTGGAGTTGATCAAATAAGTCGTCAATTCTCGGTAGTGGATACCGATTCTTGATAGTTAACTTATTTAATTCACGATAATCTATACACATTCGGAAAGATCCGTCTTTCTTCTTGACGAATAAAATTGGAGCTCCCCACGGTGAAGTACTTGGTCGTATGAATCCACGATCCAGTAATTCTTTTAACTGACTCTGAAGTTCTTTTAACTCGGACGGTGCAAGTCTATATGGAGCACGGGCAACCGGTGCAGCTCCTGGTACAAGATCTATTTGAAATTCTACAGATCTAAATGGAGGTAATCCCGGCAACTCTTTCGGAAATACTTCAGGAAAATCTCTTGCCACAGGCACGTCATTGATGCACTTCTCTTTTTCTTTCTTTTCGACTTTATTAACATGTGCTAAGATAGCATAGCACCCTTTCTTCAAGCACTTTTGAGCTTTCAAATAACTAATGAGTTTTAGCTTTGATTTACCCTTCTCTCCATAAATCATTACTGGCGTTTTATCCTTACGAGGAATGCGAATTGCCTTCTTGGCGCACACAACTTCAGCTCCTATTTTGGACATCCAGTCCATGCCGATTATTACATCAAAACTTCCTAATTCTACGGGTATCAAATCAATCTTAAATGTTTCTCCGGCTAAATTTATTTTACAATCACGGCAAATTTTATTCTACTTTAATTAGTTTACCATTAGCTAACTCAATCATGTACTTAGCATCTAGAGGTAATGATGAACAATTCAATTTAGCGTGGAAGTCTCTACACACGTAACTTCTATCAGCACCAGTATCAAATATAATAGATGCGGATAAGTTATTAATGGTAAACGTACCCGTAACAAGCTCCGGGTCTTCACATGCCTCTCTAGCATTAATAACAAATGCTCTCCCACGTGCAGGTCCGATATTCTTCTCTGGATTCGGGCACTGGCTCTTATAGTGACCTTGTTTTCCACACCCAAAACAAGTAATGGTAGCCAAAGCAGTTCTATTTGCATTGGTGGCAGGAGTCTTGGTACCATTTGTATTTGTAACGAGAGCCCTACAATCTTCAGCAAGATGACCCTTTCGATTACATTTGTTGCATACCACATTACAGTAACCAGAGTGATGTTTGTGGCATCGGTTGCATAAAGGATTTTGTCCTTTATAACCAAAGCTTAAACCACTACCCGCACCTTGCGTGTTTTCTTGTTTCTTAAAAGATTGTTGTTGGTTACCTCGATCATAATTTCCATTCCACTTTCTTTTGTTACCTGATACCTTCACATCAGTATTGGATACTTTCTTATCCATGATGACCTGATCCATTAGCTCGTTTGCCATGGTTATAGCTTCATGAATTGTCTTAGGTTTCGATGCTGTAACATTTGCCTTGACCTTTTTGGGCAAACCATCTTTGTACATTTCAATCTTCCGTTCTTCGGTTGGAACCAATTCAGGACATAGCAAAACTAATTCCATGAATCGCTGATTGTAGTTGGTGATTTCAGTACCAATAACCTTCAGACTTCGTAACTCATCTTCCAACTTCCTAACCTCGTTCCTTGGACAATATTCGTTGATTAACATTGTTTTGAATTCTTCCCATGGAGTATCATAAGCTACATCTCCTCCTACAGCCTTCACATAATTTTTCCACCACGTGAGTGCACTATCTTGTAAAGTGCACGATGCATACTTGGTCATGTCCTTTTCAACACAACCACTGATTTTAAACACAGTCTCCATCTTTTCTATCCACCGGGTTAAACCAATCGGTCCTTCTGTTCCACTGAATGATGAGGGCTTGCAAGCTTGAAAAGTTTTGTAAGTGCACCCCACACGAGGATTTGGGTTAACTGCAGCACCTCTTGCAGTCTCGACCCATAACATTCTGTCGTTCACTCGCTGATTGATGAGTTCCTGGATTTCTTGTTCCGTCATTCGGTTCAATCGCGCCATATTCTTCTATAAGAATGAAAAGAAAATAATTATTCACATGGAATATTATAGATGTAGTGTATATTTACAGTACATTATAGCTTATTAATAATATGAACCAGGTATTATTATAAAAGCCTTTTCTTCTTATTAGCGTTTTATAATTATATCTAGGGTAGTACCTACCCGTTAATGTCCATACTTAATAGCTTAGTACAGAATCAATTACTACCATCTAAATAATACTTAACCATGGAAAATTATTGCATTTCACACTTCACTATTTTACATATGCTTATCTTACATCGAACATTAAACAAACCACACTAATAATATTATACAAAACATTATATGATCCCATGGTTTAATACGGCAGCGCATCGTTTGGTCTATTTTCTAGGACGTTTAGGTTCAAAGAATTGCTTAACGCTTATCCTGGCTGTCTGCCTATATTTTGGCTGTGAGACTAAAGAACTGGATGTCGGGATAGAACGAATAGGAATAGCGGGAATAGGGGTGGTAGTGTCTAGTGGAGTTGGTGCCACATCATCCTTACTAAACTCGGGATTTGAATTTTCTAATTCATTAGCCTTTCGTTTCTTTCCTAGTTCGAACTCGTCTTTTGTAATTTCCTGTATTTCTTCCTCGGGTTCACTTTCCTCCTCGGGTTCACTTTCCTCCTCGGGTTCACTTTCCGGGTGTCATAACCCGTCCTTAACCATAAGAACGTGTTAGATAACGTATGATTTCATTGCGAGGTATTGACCTCTATATGCAACATTTTTAAAAGAGAAACTGCATATATTATACATTACAAACCATAACCATTATTTTTGTTACAAGCTTTAGACAATAAAAAGATGATTATCGTTTAGCGATAATCTTCGACTTACAAACTTTACATATAATGATAACAACACGATTTCGAGCATATTTTACAACACAAATCCTTGGGTATGCAGTTTTATTTTTGACACAAATATGCGTACGCAAGATCCTGCTCAAATTCAACATAATGCAGCGGAAGCTTTAGTAATCACCTGAGAATAGACATGTTTTAAAAGGTCAACATAAAGTTGGTGAGATATAGGTTTAATGCCGGCAGCAATATATATATATAGACCACAAGATTTCGTATATAAACAGTTTAATAAAAATATTCTAAGTGGTTGAGCACTTGGTAACCATACTTAACATTTAATCAAGTCGCATATTCCCTTTATTATGAAATCTTACTACACCGTACCAAGTGTAGTCACGAAACGAAGTACTGTGCAACCGTTGAATACTGGTCGTCCAGTCCGGTTGGGGTTGTCAGGCCCGATAGATCTATCAACAGGATTCGCGTTTACAATACCGCTGTAAATAACAGTTACCAAGCTACAGGGAAGTATGCCAGTGGTACAACTCAACGTAGAATATATTTTTCAGTTACTTGTGTCCATAACGTAAAACATAAAATACATGTATTCTCATCCCGAAATATTTAGAGTTTAAAAGTGGGACTATATACTCACTTTCGTCTTGAAGATATATATATAATTTGACTTGGTCTCCGGTTGATATCACGAACCTATCCATATATAATATATCAATACCTTTTCTTTTTAAACAAACGTCACATATATATACTTGTTACACTTTTAATACTTTGAATAATTCCTTCGTCCGTAGTTAGCAGTTCGTTGTTAGTAATTCAATTTTAATGGTTCATTTTTAGATGTTTAATATACCCGCAATGAAATAAATAAAACCCCCTAACGAAATAAATAAAACCCCATCGTATATGTATTGGTCGAGATTAATCTTGACCCACGGTACCGGTGTTGTCAAATGACGTGTTGCGTACATAAAGTACCGGTGTTGTCAAATGACGTGTTGCGTACAAACATGGGATCTTATGATTAATCTTCTCGTGTTGTTTGCGGGTGATCCTGAACCATATAAAATTGAATTATAAGTACATATATATAAAATATCATGTTATCTTAGAAATATGTGATTTTATTTAATTTTTCCCAATTAATCCCGAAGTTAAACAAGTCTTAGATATCCGATCTCGTTTTGGTCATAGTTTCTTCGTTACAACTCCGTTTTCGTTGATTCAACTTGTCACTTCCTTGGATCGAGTCCCTCTTTAAGAATATGAACTGTAAATACCTTAGTTTGTATTCGAAATCACAGGTCATAGGTCAAACTTTAGTGAAACTTATGAAGTTAATCATTTTCCATCATGTAAACAACCTTAAATGATTATTTTTCTAAAAATACTTATACTTTGAGTTAAATCATGAAATTTTTATGTGTTATCATATTCATAGTAAAAATCATTTTTCCAGAAAATAAACCTCCAATTCAAAGTTTAAGATGGTTTTTAATTATCCAAACCAAAACAGCCCCCGGTTGCACTCCGACGTCGTAAATTCAGTTTTTAAGGTGTTCTTTGAAAAACCAAGTTATACCTTGTTAAATTAGCATATATTTATGATATATTACAGGTCTTGAAGTATTTTAAAAGTTAAGTTAGAAGGATCTATTTAGTTTGCAAACAAGTTTGAAAACATTCACACTATGTTCTTGTTGTTAAAATTTTATACCACAAAATAAGATAGCTATATATATATGAATCGAATAAGGTTATGAACATAGATTCTACCTCAAGTTCCTTGGACAAGGTTGCTGTAAAAGAGGAGTAAAAAGCTAGAACCAAAAGGGTGATGGAATTGGATGAAAGATTGGAAGTAAGTTTGTGTTCTTGGAAGGATTTCTTGAAGTGTTTTTGTATGGTTTTCTTATGGTGATTAAGTAAGGTTTTTGAAGCTAAATGATGGGGAAAATGCTTGGAGATGATCAAGTATGAAGTTAAGAGTATTTTGAGAGAGAAATGGAAGTGTAAGTATGAGAAAATTGGGTGAAGAAATGGTGTGCATGCATAAAAACGTTTTTAGGTTATAAAGGAAAAAAAAGATACCTAACTTTGTTTTCTTGCTAAATAATTCATGCTACTTGACAAATGGTTGGTTCCACATGTTTCTTAATCATTTAAGGCTGCTAAGGAGCAGATTTTTATTGGTATATACCAATAGTAAATACATCTAGAAGCTGCGTATGATACGGGTACATATACTCTAGGTATACGTATAGAAATCTTTGAGAAAACGGAACGAGGATTCAAATATAGTTATCTTTTGTAAATATACTTATATTGTTTTATGTATTTAAGTCTTTAAAAGTGATTAAATACATTACTTATACGATATATGTATAAACATTATAGGTCATAAGTATTTAAGTCAAATAACGTTACGTATGGTTATCGTTTTGAAAACTTAAGTTAGTAGTTTCAAAATATACTTATAACTTATTGTTATTAATACAAAATGAGATATTAAAACATTCTTAGGTCATGTTAAATATGTATATATACATATATATACACAAACATATAATTATCATATATTGTATAGTTCGTGATATCATCGGTCAAACTAGACGGTCAAACGTTGTGTAAAACTCTTTTCGAAAAACATAAGTCTCGACAATTTGGATTGCTTATCATGTTGGTAAGGTTTAATTTATGTAAATATTAATCTTATAAGTATAGAACAATCGAAAAAGTGCGGGTCGTTACATTACCTCCCCGTTAAATAAATTTCGTCCCGAAATTTTAAAATTGTACCTATTTTGCGTCATCGAGAAACAAGTGTGGATACTTTTGTTTCATCTGATCCTCCCGTTCCCACGTAAACTCGGGACCTCTTCAAGCATTCCAACGAACCTTAACGATCGGTATGTTGCTCTGCTTGAGCTGTTTAACTTCACGGTCCATGATTTCGATTGGTTCTTCGACGAATTGTAGTTTCTCGTCGACATGGATTTCTTCAAGAGGAATGGTGAGGTCTTCCTTTGCAAGACACTTCTTAAGGTTCGAGACGTGAAAGGTATTATGTACTCCGGCGAGTTGTTGCGGTAACTCGAGTCGATAAGCTACCGGTCCAATGCGTTCGATGATCTTGAACGGGCCTACGTACCTTGGGTTCAGTTTACCCCTTTTGCCGAAACGTATTACACCTTTCCATGGTGACACTTTTAACATAACCATGTCACCAATCTGAAACTCTAATGGTTTCCTTCGAACATCGGCGTAGCTCTTTTGGCGACTACGGGCTGTTTTCAATCTCTCCTTGATTTGTACAATCTTCTCAGTCGTTTCGTGTATGATCTCGGGACCCGTTAATTGTCGATCTCCTACTTCATTCCAACAGATAGGAGATCTACACTTCCTTCCATACAATGCTTCGAATGGCGCAGCTCCAATGCTCGCATGATAACTATTATTATACGAGAATTCTGCTAACGGTAGATATTTATCCCATCCGTTTCCAAAATCGATCACACATGCCCTGAGCATGTCTTCAAGAGTCTGAATTGTTCTTTCACTCTGCCCGTCGGTTTGCGGATGATATACGGTACTCATATCCAAACGAGTTCCTAGTGCCTCCTGTAGTGATTGCCAGAACTTTGAGGTAAATCTACTATCACGATCAGATATAATGGAAATAGGTATTCCATGCCTTGAAACTATTTCCTTTATATATAATCGTAATAATTTCTCCATTCTATCCGTTTCCTTTATAGGCAAGAAATGTGCAGATTTGGTAAGACGATCAATAATTACCCAAATAGTGTCGTATCCCCAGGCAGTCTTTGGTAACTTCGTGATGAAATCCATGGTAATACCGTCCCATTTCCATTCTGGGATTTCTGGTTGTTGAAGTAATCCTGACGGCTTTTGGTGTTCTGCTTTGACTTTGGAACAAGTTAAACACTCCCCAACATATGTTGCAACGTCTGTCTTTAAATTAGGCCACCAATAATGAGTCTTAAGATCTTGATACATCTTTCTAACTCCAGGATGTATCGAGTATCTTGTCTTATGTGCCTCATTTAATATCAACTTCCTTAATCCACCCAACTTCGGTACCCAAATACGGTTTGCAAAATATCGAATTCCGTCTTCCCGTATAACGAGTTGCTTCTCATACTTCTTCATTATTTCATTTCTTATGTTTTCTTTAGTAAGTGCTTCTCGTTGAACTTCTTTGATTTGTGAGTTGAGATTCATGCGAATTTTTATGTTCATCGCTCGTACTCGAATTGGTTCTCGTTCCTTTCTGCTTAGAGCATCGGCCACCACGTTCGCCTTCCCGGGATGATAACGAATTTCACAATCATAGTCATTTATCAGCTCGACCCACCTACGTTGCCTCATGTTCAGCTGTTTTTGATCAAAAATATGTTGAAGGCTTTTATGATCAGTAAACACAGTGCATTTAACCCCATACAAGTAGTGTCTCCATATCTTCAATGCAAACACGACTGCTCCCAGTTCTAGATCATGCGTCGTATAATTCCGCTCGTGAATCTTTAATTGTCGGGATGCGTATGCAATAACTTTCTTCCGTTGCATAAGAACGCAACCAAAACCTTGTCGCGAAGCGTCACAATATATTTCAAAATCATCGTTCCCTTCTGGTAACGATAAAATAGGCGCCGTAGTCAACTTCTTTTTCAGTAATTGAAATGCACTCTCCTGCTCAGAAGTCCATTCATATTTCTTCCCTTTTTGCGTTAACGCTGTCAACGGCTTAGCTATTCGGGAAAAATCTTGAATAAACCTTCTATAATAACCGGCTAAACCCAAAAATTGGCGTATCTGCATTGGTGTCTTAGGAGTCTCCCATTTTTCAATGGCTTCAATTTTTGCTGGATCAACCTGAATTCCTTTGCTACTAACAACGTGGCCAAGAAATTGCACTTCTTTCAACCAGAAAGCACATTTAGAAAATTTAGCATATAGTTGTTCTTTTCTCAATAACTCTAATATCAACCTTAAATGCTGCTCATGCTCTTGCTCACTCTTGGAATAGATAAGAATATCATCAATGAAAACGATAACAAACTTATCTAAATATGGACTACAAACTCGATTCATGAGGTCCATGAATACAGCTGGCGCATTCGTCAATCCAAACGGCATGACCAAAAATTCGTAATGACCGTAGCGTGTCCGAAAAGCAGTTTTCGGTATATCTTCTTCTTTGACACGTAATTGATGATAGCCCGATCTTAGGTCAATTTTCGAGTACACACATGATCCTTGGAGTTGATCAAATAAGTCGTCAATTCTCGGTAGTGGATACCGATTCTTGATAGTTAACTTATTTAATTCACGATAATCTATACACATTCGGAAAGATCCGTCTTTCTTCTTGACGAATAAAATTGGAGCTCCCCACGGTGAAGTACTTGGTCGTATGAATCCACGATCCAGTAATTCTTTTAACTGACTCTGAAGTTGTTTTAACTCGGACGGTGCAAGTCTATATGGAGCACGGGCAACCGGTGCAGCTCCTGGTACAAGATCTATTTGAAATTCTACAGATCTAAATGGAGGTAATCCCGGCAACTCTTCCGGAAATACTTCCGGAAAATCTCTTGCCACAGGCACGTCATTGATGCACTTCTCTTTTTCTTTCTTTTCGACTTTATTAACATGTGCTAAGATAGCATAGCACCCTTTCTTCAAGCACTTTTGAGCTTTCAAATAACTAATGAGTTTTAGATTTGATTTACCCTTCTCTCCATAAATCATTACTGGCGTTTTATCCTTACGAGGAATGCGAATTGCCTTCTTGGCGCACACAACTTCAGCTCCTATTTTGGACATCCAGTCCATGCCGATTATTACATCAAAACTTCCTAATTCTACGGGTATCAAATCAATCTTAAATGTTTCTCCGGCTAAATTTATTTTACAATCACGGCAAATTTTATCGGCTTTAATTAGTTTACCATTAGCTAACTCAATCATGTACTTAGCATCTAGAGGTAATGATGAACAATTCAATTTAGCGTGAAAGTCTCTACACACGTAACTTCTATCAGCACCAGTATCAAATATAATAGATGCGGATAAGTTATTAATGGTAAACGTACCCGTAACAAGCTCCGGGTCTTCACATGCCTCTCTAGCATTAATAACAAATGCTCTCCCACGTGCAGGTCCGATATTCTTCTCTGGATTCGGGCACTGGCTCTTATAGTGACCTTGTTTTCCACACCCAAAACAAGTAATGGTAGCCAAAGCAGTTCTATTTGCATTGGTGGCAGGAGTCTTGGTACCATTTGTATTTGTAACGAGAGCCCTACAATCTTCAGCAAGATGACCCTTTCGATTACATTTGTTGCATACCACATTACAGTAACCAGAGTGATGTTTGTGGCATCGGTTGCATAAAGGATTTTGTCCTTTATAACCAAAGCTTAAACCACTACCCGCACCTTGCGTGTTTTCTTGTTTCTTAAAAGATTGTTGTTGGTTACCTCGATCATAATTTCCATTCCACTTTCTTTTGTTACCTGATACCTTCACATCAGTATTGGATACTTTCTTATCCATGTTGACCTGATCCATTAGCTCGTTTGCCATGGTTATAGCTTCATGAATTGTCTTAGGTTTCGATGCTGTAACATTTGCCTTGACCTTTTTGTGCAAACCATCTTTGTACATTTCAATCTTCCGTTCTTCGGTTGGAACCAATTCAGGACATAGCAAAACTAATTCCATGAATCGCTGATTGTAGTTGGTGATTTCAGTACCAATAACCTTCAGACTTCGTAACTCATCTTCCAACTTCCTAACCTCGTTCCTTGGACAATATTCGTTGATTAACATTGTTTTGAATTCTTCCCACGGAGTATCATAAGCTACATCTCCTCCTACAGCCTTCACATAATTTTTCCACCACGTGAGTGCACTATCTTGTAAAGTGCACGATGCATACTTGGTCATGTCCTTTTCAACACAACCACTGATTTTAAACACAGTCTCCATCTTTTCTATCCACCGGGTTAAACCGATTGGTCCTTCTGTTCCACTGAATGATGAGGGCTTGCAAGCTTGAAAAGTTTTGTAAGTGCACCCCACACGAGGATTTGGGTTAACTGCAGCACCTCTTGCAGCCTCGACCCATAACATTCTGTCGTTCACTCGCTGATTGATGAGTTCCTGGATTTCTTGTTCCGTCATTCGATTCAATCGCGCCATTTCCTAATGAAAGAAAATAATTATTCACATGGATTATTATAGATGTAGTGTGTATTTATAGTACATTATAGCTTGTTAATAATATGAACCAGGTATTATTATAAAAGCCTTTTCTTCTTATTAGCGTTTTATAATTATATCTAGGGTAGTACCTACCCGTTAATGTCCATACTTAATAGCTTAGTACAGAATCAATTACTACCATCTAAATAATACTTAACCATGGAAAATTATTGCATTTCACACTTCACTATTTTACATATGCTTATCTTACATCGAACATTAAGCAAACCACACTAATAATATTATACAAAACATTATATGATCCCATGGTTTAATACGGCAGCGCATCGTTTGGTCTATTTTCTAGGACGTTTAGGTTCAAAGAATCGCTTAACGCTTATCCTGGCTGTCTGCCTATATTTTGGCTGTGGGACTGAAGAACTGGATGCCGGGATAGAACGAATAGGAATAGCGGGAATAGGGGTGGTAGTGTCTAGTGGAGTTGGTGCCACATCATCCTTACTAAACTCGGGATTTGAATTTTCTAATTCATTAGCCTTTCGTTTCTTTCCTAGTTCGAACTCGTCTTTTGTAATTTCCTGTATTTCTTCCTCGGGTTCACTTTCCTCCTCGGGTTCACTTTCCTCCTCGGGTTCACTTTCCTCCTCGGGTTCACTTTCCGGGTTCTCTATAGTCGGTTCATCCGGAATTTGTGAGTCTTCCCCAAAGATATTATTTTCGTCATCGGATAGGTTAATGACTGGAACACCATCTGAAGATTCTGGTTCGGAGTCGCTGAACGTGATGATAAGTTTTGAGCCCGACATCTATCACACAACAACTAACCCATTAGTACTACATAATATTTACATATAAATTTTAACCAACAATGATAAGCAATGGTTTTTAAATCAGACCCGGTCAAAGTCCAGACTTACTAATGTATCCTAACGACTTATCAGTTAGACACACTAATGCAAACCTGGTTCGCTAAGACCACCGCTCTGATACCACATGTCATAACCCGTCCTTAACCATAAGAACGTGTTAGATAACGTATGATTTCATTGCGAGGTATTGACCTCTATATGCAACATTTTTAAAAGAGAAACTGCATATATTATACATTACAAACCATAACCATTATTTTTGTTACAAGCTTTAGACAATAAAAAGATGATTATCGTTTAGCGATAATCTTCGACTTACAAACTTTACATATAATGATAACAACACGATTTCGAGCATATTTTACAACACAAATCCTTGGGTATGCAGTTTTATTTTTGACACAAATATGCGTACGCAAGATCCTGCTCAAATTCAACATAATGCAGCGGAAGCTTTAGTAATCACCTGAGAATAGACATGTTTTAAAAGGTCAACATAAAGTTGGTGAGATATAGGTTTAATGCCGGCAGCAATATATATATATAGACCACAAGATTTCGTATATAAACAGTTTAATAAAAATATTCTAAGTGGTTGAGCACTTGGTAACCATACTTAACATTTAATCACGTCGCATATTCCCTTTATTATGAAATCTTACTACACCGTACCAAGTGTAGTCACGAAACGAAGTACTGTGCAACCGTTGAATACTGGTCGTCCAGTCCGGTTGGGGTTGTCAGGCCCGATAGATCTATCAACAGGATTCGCGTTTACAATACCGCTGTAAATAACAGTTACCAAGCTACAGGGAAGTATGCCAGTGGTACAACTCAACGTAGAATATATTTTTCAGTTACTTGTGTCCATAACGTAAAACATAAAATACATGTATTCTCATCCCGAAATATTTAGAGTTTAAAAGTGGGACTATATACTCACTTTCGTCTTGAAGATATATATATAATTTGACTTGGTCTCCGGTTGATATCACGAACCTATCCATATATAATATATCAATACCTTTTCTTTTTAAACAAACGTCACATATATATACTTGTTACACTTTTAATACTTTGAATAATTCCTTCGTCCGTAGTTAGCAGTTCGTTGTTAGTAATTCAATTTTAATGGTTCATTTTTAGATGTTTAATATACCCGCAATGAAATAAATAAAACCCCCTAACGAAATAAATAAAACCCCATCGTATATGTATTGGTCGAGATTAATCTTGACCCACGGTACCGGTGTTGTCAAATGACGTGTTGCGTACATAAAGTACCGGTGTTGTCAAATGACGTGTTGCGTACAAACATGGGATCTTATGATTAATCTTCTCGTGTTGTTTGCGGGTGATCCTGAACCATATAAAATTGAATTATAAGTACATATATATAAAATATCATGTTATCTTAGAAATATGTGATTTTATTTAATTTTTCCCAATTAATCCCGAAGTTAAACAAGTCTTAGATATCCGATCTCGTTTTGGTCATAGTTTCTTCGTTACAACTCCGTTTTCGTTGATTCAACTTGTCACTTCCTTGGATCGAGTCCCTCTTTAAGAATATGAACTGTAAATACCTTAGTTTGTATTCGAAATCACAGGTCATAGGTCAAACTTTAGTGAAACTTATGAAGTTAATCATTTTCCATCATGTAAACAACCTTAAATGATTATTTTTCTAAAAATACTTATACTTTGAGTTAAATCATGAAATTTTTATGTGTTATCATATTCATAGTAAAAATCATTTTTCCAGAAAATAAACCTCCAATTCAAAGTTTAAGATGGTTTTTAATTATCCAAACCAAAACAGCCCCCGGTTGCACTCCGACGTCGTAAATTCAGTTTTTAAGGTGTTCTTTGAAAAACCAAGTTATACCTTGTTAAATTAGCATATATTTATGATATATTACAGGTCTTGAAGTATTTTAAAAGTTAAGTTAGAAGGATCTATTTAGTTTGCAAACAAGTTTGAAAACATTCAAACTATGTTCTTGTTGTTAAAATTTTATACCACAAAATAAGATAGCTATATATATATGAATCGAATAAGGTTATGAACATAGATTCTACCTCAAGTTCCTTGGACAAGGTTGCTGTAAAAGAGGAGTAAAAAGCTAGAAACAAAAGGGTGATGGAATTGGATGAAAGATTGGAAGTAAGTTTGTGTTCTTGGAAGGATTTCTTGAAGTGTTTTTGTATGGTTTTCTTATGGTGATTAAGTAAGGTTTTTGAAGCTAAATGATGGGGAAAATGCTTGGAGATGATCAAGTATGAAGTTAAGAGTATTTTGAGAGAGAAATGGAAGTGTAAGTATGAGAAAATGGGGTGAAGAAATGGTGTGCATGCATAAAAACGTTTTTAGGTTATAAAGGAAAAAAAAGATACATAACTTTGTTTTCTTGCTAAATAATTCATGCTACTTGACAAATGGTTGGTTCCACATGTTTCTTAATCATTTAAGGCTGCTAAGGAGCAGATTTTTATTGGTATATACCAATAGTAAATACATCTAGAAGCTGCGTATGATACGGGTACATATACTCTAGGTATACGTATAGAAATCTTTGAGAAAACGGAACGAGGATTCAAATATAGTTATCTTTTGTAAATATACTTATATTGTTTTATGTATTTAAGTCAAATAACGTTACGTATGGTTATCGTTTTGAAAACTTAAGTTAGTAGTTTCAAAATATACTTATAACTTATTGTTATTAATACAAAATGAGATATTAAAACATTCTTAGGTCATGTTAAATATGTATATATACATATATATACACAAACATATAATTATCATATATTGTATAGTTCGTGATATCATCGGTCAAACTAGACGGTCAAACGTTGTGTAAAACTCTTTTCGAAAAACATAAGTCTCGACAATTTGGATTGCTTATCATGTTGGTAAGGTTTAATTTATGTAAATATTAATCTTATAAGTATAGAACAATCGAAAAAGTGCGGGTCGTTACACCGGGTTCTCTATAGTCGGTTCATCCGGAATTTGTGAGTCTTCCCCAAAGATATTATTTTCGTCATCGGATAGGTTAATGACTGGAACACCATCTGAAGATTCTGGTTCGGAGTCGCTGAACGTGATGATAAGTTTTGAGCCCGACATCTATCACACAACAACTAACCCATTAGTACTACATAATATTTACATATAAATTTTAACCAACAATGATAAGCAATGGTTTTTAAATCGAACCCGGTCAAAGTCCAGACTTACTAATGTATCCTAACGACTTATCAGTTAGACACACTAATGCAAACCTGGTTCGCTAAGACCACCGCTCTGATACCACATGTCATAACCCGTCCTTAACCATAAGAACGTGTTAGATAACGTTTGATTTCATTGCGAGGTATTGACCTCTATATGCGATATTTTTTAAAGAAAAACTGCATATATTATACATTACAAACCATGATCCTTATTTTTGATACAAGCTTTGGACAAAATAAAGATGATTATCGTTTAGCGATAATCTTCGACTTACAAACATTACAAATGATAATAACAACCCGATTTCTAGCATATTTTACAACACAAGTTCTTGGATATGCAGTCTTATTTTTGACACAAATATGCGTACGCAAGATCCTGCTTAGATTCAACATGATGCAGTGGAAGCTTCTAATTATCACCTGAGAATAGACATGTTTAAAACGTCAACATAAAGTTGGTGAGATATAGGTTTAATGCCGGCAGCGATATAAATATAGACCACAAGATTTCATATATAAACATTTTAATAAAAATATTCTAAGTGGTTGAGCACTTGGTAACCATACTTAACATTTAATCACGTCGCATATTCCCTTTATTATGAAATCTTACTACACCGTACCAAGTGTAGTCACGAAACGAAGTACTGTGCAACCGTTGAATACTGGTCGTCCAGTCCGGTTGGGGTTGTCAGGCCCGATAGATCTATCAACAGGATTCGCGTTTACACTACCGCTGTAAATAACAGTTACCAAGCTACAGGGAAGTATGCCAGTGGTACAACTCAACGTAGAATATATTTTTCAGTTACTTGTGTCCATATCGTAAAACATAAAATACATGTATTCTCATCCCGAAATATTTAGAGTTTAAAAGTGGGACTATATACTCACTGTTGTCTTGAAGATATATATAATTTGACTTGGTCTCCGGTTGATATCACGAACCTATCCATATATAATATATCAATACCTTTTCTTTTTAAACAAATGTCACATATATATACTTGTTATACTTTTAATACTTTGAATAATTCCTTAGTCCGTAGTTAGCAGTTCGTTGTTAGTAATTCAATTTTAATGGTTCATTTTTAGATGTTTAATATACCCGCAATGAAATAAATAAAACCCCCTAACGAAATAAATAAAACCCCATCGTATATGTATTGGTCGAGATTAATCTTGACCCACGGTACCGGTGTTGTCAAATGACGTGTTGCGTACATAAAGTACCGGTGTTGTCAAATGACGTGTTGCGTACAAACATGGGATCTTATGATTAATCTTCTCGTGTTGTTTGCGGGTGATCCTGAACCATATAAAATTGAATTATAAGTACATATATATAAAATATCATGTTATCTTAGAAATATGTGATTTTATTTAATTTTTCCCAATTAATCCCGAAGTTAAACAAGTCTTAGATATCCGATCTCGTTTTGGTCATAGTTTCTTCGTTACAACTCCGTTTTCGTTGATTCAACTTGTCACTTCCTTGGATCGAGTCCCTCTTTAAGATTATGAACTGTAAATACCTTAGTTTGTATTCGAAATCACAGGTCATAGGTCAAACTTTAGTGAAACTTATGAAGTTAATCATTTTCCATCATGTAAACAACCTTAAATGATTATTTTTCTAAAAATACTTATACTTTGAGTTAAATCATGAAATTTTTATGTGTTATCATATTCATAGTAAAAATCATTTTTCCAGAAAATAAACTTCCAATTCAAAGTTTAAGATGGTTTTTAATTATCCAACCCAAAACAGCCCCCGGTTGCACTCCGACGTCGTAAATTCAGTTTTTAAGGTGTTCTTTGAAAAACCAAGTTATACCTTGTTAAATTAGCATATATTTATGATATATTACAGGTCTTGAAGTATTTTAAAAGTTAAGTTAGAAGGATCTATTTAGTTTGCAAACAAGTTTGAAAACATTCAAACTATGTTCTTGTTGTTAAAATTTTATACCACAAAATAAGATAGCTATATATATATGAATCGAATAAGGTTATGAACATAGATTCTACCTCAAGTTCCTTGGACAAGGTTGCTGTAAAAGAGGAGTAAAAAGCTAGAACCAAAAGGGTGATGGAATTGGAAGCAAGTTTGTGTTCTTGGAAGGATTTCTTGAAGTGTTTTTGTATGGTTTTCTTATGGTGATTAAGTAAGGTTTTTGAAGCTAAATGATGGGGAAAATGCTTGGAGATGATCAAGTATGAAGTTAAGAGTATTTTGAGAGAGAAATGGAAGTGTAAGTATGAGAAAATGGGGTGAAGAAATGGTGTGCATGCATAAAAACGTTTTTAGGTTATAAAGGAAAAAAAAGATACCTAACTTTGTTTTCTTGCTAAATAATTCATGCTACTTGACAAATGGTTGGTTCCACATGTTTCTTAATCATTTAAGGCTGCTAAGGAGCAGATTTTTATTGGTATATACCAATAGTAAATACATCTAGAAGCTGCGTATGATACGGGTACATATACTCTAGGTATACGTATAGAAATCTTTGAGGAAACGGAACGAGGATTCAAATATAGCTATCTTTTGTAAATATACTTATATTGTTTTATGTATGTAAGCCCTTTAAAAGTGATAAAATACATATCTATACGATGCATGTATAAGTAATATAGGTTATAAGTATTTACGTCGAAAAACATTACGTATAGTTATCGTTTTGAAAACTTAAGTTAGTAGTTTTAAAATATACTTATAACTTATTGTTATTAATACAAAATGAGATATTAAAACATTCTTAGATCATGTTAAATATGTATATATACATATATATACACAAACGTATAATTATCATATGTTATATAGTTCGTGATATCATCAGTCAAACTAGACGGTCAAACGTTGTGTAAACTCTTTTTGGAAATATAAATCTCGACAATTTGGATTGCTTATCATGTTGGTAAGGTTTAATTTATGTAAATATTAATCTTATAAGTATAGAACGATCGAAAAAGTGCGGGTCGTTACAGAAACTGCAGTAAAAAATTTTCGCGCAAATCTACAAAGCCAATGATACTGCGAGATTGCAAACTATGAAACCATTCCCTTGCTGACCCTTGCAAGGTCATGGGGAACACTCTACACGCGAGTGGTTCATCCCAGTTATAAGTGCTTACTACGCCTTCGAAGCGTTGTAGAAAATCCAAAGGATCGGTTAAACCCGAGTAGACTCCCAGAGTTGCCGGCACGATCGGTGGAGAAACAATTGGATAATCAGAAATGTGCTGGACAAACTTGTCCGTAGCAGTAGTGATTTCTGTTGCCTTTTTTGTGCGAGTATCTGCATTCTCCGCACAAAATTTGGTAAGCATGTCTTGCAAAAAATTTGGTTGGTCAAATTTATGTTGCATTGACTTTGGCGCAATGCTTCTGAAAGCATCCGCCAAAAAATTCTGGGCATTTTCTCTGCGAGCAACGTCAGATGTGTCACCTTCTTCCCCATAGCGAGGGAAAGGTGTTGGTGGTCACTTTCGCTTAATTTGTAGATTTTTAACAAACTCTTCTACGCTGTCCGAATCATCAGAAAATTCGCTCTCTTCTCTTGGTATTTTTGCCATTTTTGATTTATACGCAGAGTTCAAATGAATGTGATCTTCTGCATTATCACTATCGCTATCATTATGCTCAAGAGCTAGACGATCAACTTGTGATCCTAAATCATTCAATGACCATAAGTAAGTGCGCGGTATGCGAGATTCGCAATTACGCTTAGCATCTCTCTTAGCTTGCTCGATTGTAGTACCAACAATTTTGTCAGTTTGCAGACTAGATTTTCCAGATAAAGCTTTTGGTCTCTTCCCATCAGCGATTATTTCATTGCGGTTTTGCAGCAAAGTTCTTCGCGCAATCATCTTTTCAGCAGCAACTTCTGGCTGCGAGTCACTAGCATTGTTTTCAGCGGATGTTTTAGCGATCGGTTCTTGAACCGATTTTCCCGCGGTTATACTAGCATTTGTTTGCAATGGAAATATCACAACGTTCTGCGAATCACCAGACAATGCATCAGCATTCGCAGAAACGCCAGTTTGCTTTGCATTTGTCATCATGATTGTCGAGCAGATCGACTGATTGCGTATTACAAAAGCACCTGTAAATCATCACAACAAAAACACGATTGGAATTAAACCAGAGAATTAATCGTTTAATAGCACGAAACAAAAAAATTTCGGTTTAATTTGTAAAACGTGTCCCACGGATGGCGCCAATTGATCAATCCTAGATCCGTCTTCCTTGCGGAATTGGATCAAGGATCGAGTGCAATGAGATTATAATGGAGGATGGAATGTTTGATGATTATTTTGGGCCCCGATGATCGTCTTTCACTTTAACTATCAAGTGATCAACCACCCCGACCCGGTCTTGATTGTTAATTAGCATATTTCACCTTTGCGCGGTGTAAAAATCCCTTGAGCAAGATCACAAGTGGAAATTACAAAGGCTTGGGCAAAATGGCAGAGAATCAACAACCCATAAATGAGAAGCCAAGCTCCCTATTTATAGGATTCGAAATATCCGCGGTCTACGAGTTACTTAACTATCTGCGAAAACTCAGCGGATTAAACTGCGGTCTGAAATGTCCCGTTCTTATTGATTAAAAACGTTCCATATTAATTGATTTCGTTGCGAGGTTTTGACCTCTATATGAGACGTTTTTCAAAGACTGCATTCATTTTTAAACAAACCATAACCTTTATTTCATCAATAAAGGTTTAAAAAGCTTTACGTAGATTATCAAATAATGATAATCTAAAATATCCTGTTTACACACGACCATTACATAATGGTTTACAATACAAATATGTTACAACAAAATAAGTTTCTTGAATGCAGTTTTTACACAATATCATACAAGCATGGACTCCAAATCTTGTCCTTATTTAAGTATGCGACAGCGGAAGCTCTTAATAATCACCTGAGAATAAACATGCTTAAAACGTCAACAAAAATGTTGGTGAGTTATAGGTTTAACCTATATATATCAAATCGTAACAATAGACCACAAGATTTCATATTTCAATACATATCCCATACATAGAGATAAAAATCATTCATATGGTGAACACCTGGTAACCGACAATAACAAGATGCATATATAAGAATATCCCCATCATTCCGGGACACCCTTCGGATATGATATAAATTTCGAAGTACTAAAGCATCCGGTACTTTGGATGGGGTTTGTTAGGCCCAATAGATCTATCTTTAGGATTCGCGTCAATTAGGGTGTCTGTTCCCTAATTCTTAGATTACCAGACTTAATAAAAAGGGGCATATTCGATTTCGATAATTCAACCATAGAATGTAGTTTCACGTACTTGTGTCTATTTTGTAAATCATTTATAAAACCTGCATGTATTCTCATCCCAAAAATATTAGATTTTAAAAGTGGGACTATAACTCACTTTCACAGATATTTACTTCGTCGGGAAGTAAGACTTGGCCACTGGTTGATTCACGAACCTATAACAATATATACATATATATCAAAGTATGTTCAAAATATATTTACAACACTTTTAATATATTTTGATGTTTTAAGTTTATTAAGTCAGCTGTCCTCGTTAGTAACCTACAACTAGTTGTCCACAGTTAGATGTACAGAAATAAATCGATAAATATTATCTTGAATCAATCCACGACCCAGTGTATACGTATCTCAGTATTGATCACAACTCAAACTATATATATTTTGGAATCAACCTCAACCCTGTATAGCTAACTCCAACATTCACATATAGAGTGTCTATGGTTGTTCCGAAATATATATAGATGTGTCGACATGATAGGTCGAAACATTGTATACGTGTCTATGGTATCTCAAGATTACATAATATATAATACAAGTTGATTAAGTTATGGTTGGAATAGATTTGTTACCAATTTTCACGTAGCTAAAATGAGAAAAATTATCCAATCTTGTTTTACCCATAACTTCTTCATTTTAAATCCGTTTTGAGTGAATCAAATTGATATGGTTTCATATTGAACTCTATTTTATGAATCAAAACAAAAAAAGTATAGGTTTCTAGTCGGAAAAATAAGTTACAAGTCGTTTTTGTAAAGGTAGTCATTTCAGTCGAAAGAACGACGTCTAGATGACCATTTTAGAAAACATACTTCCACTTTGAGTTTAACCATAATTTTTGGATATAGTTTCATGTTCATAATAAAAATCATTTTCTCAGAATAACAACTTTTAAATCAAAGTTTATCATAGTTTTTAATTAACTAACCCAAAACAGCCCGCGGTGTTACTACGACGGCGTAAATCCGGTTTTACGGTGTTTTTCGTGTTTTCAGGTTTTAAATCATTAAGTTAGCATATCATATAGATATAGAACATGTGTTTAGTTGATTTTAAAAGTCAAGTTAGAAGGATTAACTTTTGTTTGCGAACAAGTTTAGAATTAACTAAACTATGTTCTAGTGATTACAAGTTTAAACATTCGAATAAGATAGCTTTATATGTATGAATCGAATGATGTTATGAACATCATTACTACCTTAAGTTCCTTGGATGAACCTACTGGAAAAGAGAAAAATGGATCTAGCTTCAATGGATCCTTGGATGGCTCAAAGTTCTTGAAGCAAAATCATGACACGAAAACAAGTTCAAGTAAGATCATCACTTGAAATAAGATTGTTATAGTTATAGAAATTGAACCAAAGTTTGAATATGATTATTACCTTGTATTAGAATGATAACCTACTGTAAGAAACAAAGATTTCTTGAGGTTGGATGATCACCTTACAAGATTGGAAGTGAGCTAGCAAACTTGAAAGTATTCTTGATTTTATGAAACTAGAACTTTTGGAATTTATGAAGAACACTTAGAACTTGAAGATAGAACTTGAGAGAGTTCAATTAGATGAAGAAAATTGAAGAATGAAAGTGTTTGTAGGTGTTTTTGGTCGTTGGTGTATGGATTAGATATAAAGGATATGTAATTTTGTTTTCATGTAAATAAGTCATGAATGATTACTCATATTTTTGTAATCTTATGAGATATTTCATGCTAGTTGCCAAATGATGGTTCCCACATGTGTTAGGTGACTCACATGGGCTGCTAAGAGCTGATCATTGGAGTGTATATACCAATAGTACATACATCTAAAAGCTGTGTATTGTACGAGTACGAATACGGGTGCATACGAGTAGAATTGTTGATGAAACTGAACGAGAATGTAATTGTAAGCATTTTTGTTAAGTAGAAGTATTTTGATAAGTGTATTGAAGTCTTTCAAAAGTGTATAAATACATATTAAAACACTACATGTATATACATTTTAACTGAGTCGTTAAGTCATCGTTAGTCGTTACATGTAAGTGTTGTTTTGAAACCTTTAGGTTAACGATCTTGTTAAATGTTGTTAACCCAATGTTTATAATAACAAAAGAGATTTTAAATTATTATATTATCATGATATTATGATGTACGAATATCTCTTAATATGATATATATACATTAAATGTCGTTACAACGATAAACGTTACATATATGTCTCGTTTAAAAATCATTAAGTTAGTAGTCTTGTTTTTACATATGTAGTTCATTGTTAATATAATTAATGATATGTTTACTTATCATAATATCATGTTAACTATATATATAACCATATATATGTCATCATATAGTTTTTTTACAAGTTTTAACGTTCGTGAATCACCGGTCAACTTGGGTGGTCAATTGTCTATATGAAACCTATTTCAATTAATCAAGTCTTAACAAGTTTGATTGCTTAACATGTTGGAAACATTTAATCATGTAAACATCAATCTCAATTAATATATATAAACATGGAAAAGTTCGGGTCACTACAGTACCTACCCGTTAAATAAATTTCGTCCCGAAATTTTAAGCTGTTGAAGGTGTTGACGAATCTTCTGGAAATAGATGCGGGTATTTCTTCTTCATCTGATCTTCACGCTCCCAGGTGAACTCGGGTCCTCTACGAGCATTCCATCGAACCTTAACAATTGGTATCTTGTTTTGCTTAAGTCTTTTAACCTCACGATCCATTATTTCGACGGGTTCTTCGATGAATTGGAGTTTTTCGTTGATTTGGATTTCATCTAACGGAATAGTGAGATCTTCTTTAGCAAAACATTTCTTCAAATTCGAGACGTGGAAAGTGTTATGTACAGCCGCGAGTTGTTGAGGTAACTCAAGTCGGTAAGCTACTGGTCCGACACGATCAATAATCTTGAATGGTCCAATATACCTTGGATTTAATTTCCCTCGTTTACCAAATCGAACAACGCCTTTCCAAGGTGAAACTTTAAGCATGACCATCTCTCCAATTTCAAATTCTATATCTTTTCTTTTAATGTCAGCGTAGCTCTTTTGTCGACTTTGGGCAGTTTTCAACCGTTGTTGAATTTGGATGATCTTCTCGGTAGTTTCTTGTATAATCTCCGGACCCGTAATCTGTCTATCCCCCACCTCACTCCAACAAATCGGAGACCTGCACTTTCTACCATAAAGTGCTTCAAACGGCGCCATCTCAATGCTTGAATGGTAGCTGTTGTTGTAGGAAAATTCTGCTAACGGTAGATGTCGATCCCAACTGTTTCCGAAATCAATAACACATGCTCGTAGCATGTCTTCAAGCGTTTGTATCGTCCTTTCGCTCTGCCCATCAGTTTGTGGATGATAGGCAGTACTCATGTCTAGACGAGTTCCTAATGCTTGCTGTAATGTCTGCCAGAATCTTGAAATAAATCTGCCATCCCTATCAGAGATAATAGAGATTGGTATTCCATGTCTGGAGACGACTTCCTTCAAATACAGTCGTGCTAACTTCTCCATCTTGTCATCTTCTCTTATTGGTAGGAAGTGTGCTGATTTGGTGAGACGATCAACTATTACCCAAATAGTATCAAAACCACTTGCAGTCCTTGGCAATTTAGTGATGAAATCCATGGTAATGTTTTCCCATTTCCATTCCGGGATTTCGGGTTGTTGAAGTAGACCTGATGGTTTCTGATGCTCAGCTTTGACCTTAGAACACGTCAAACATTCTCCTACGTATTTAGCAACATCGGCTTTCATACCCGGCCACCAAAAATGTTTCTTGAGATCCTTGTACATCTTCCCCGTTCCAGGATGTATTGAGTATCTGGTTTTATGAGCTTCTCTAAGTACCATTTCTCTCATATCTCCAAATTTTGGTACCCAAATCCTTTCAGCCCTATACCGGGTTCCGTCTTCCCGAATATTAAGATGCTTCTCCGATCCTTTGGGTATTTCATCCTTTAAATTTCCCTCTTTTAAAACTCCTTGTTGCGCCTCCTTTATTTGAGTAGTAATGTTATTATGAATCATTATATTCATAGATTTTACTCGAATGGGTTCTCTATCCTTCCTGCTCAAGGCATCGGCTACCACATTTGCCTTCCCCGGGTGGTAACGAATCTCAAAATCGTAATCATTCAATAATTCAATCCACCTACGCTGCCTCATATTCAGTTGTTTCTGATTAAATATATGTTGAAGACTTTTGTGGTCGGTATATATAATACTTTTGACCCCATATAAGTAGTGCCTCAAAGTCTTTAATGCAAAAACAACCGCGCCTAATTCCAAATCATGCGTCGTATAATTTTGTTCGTGAATCTTCAATTGTCTAGACGCATAAGCAATCACCTTCGTTCGTTGCATTAATACACAACCGAGACCTTGCTTTGATGCGTCACAATAAATCACAAAATCATCATTCCCTTCAGGCAATGACAATATAGGTGCCGTAGTTAGCTTTTTCTTCAATAACTGAAACGCTTTCTCTTGTTCATCATTCCATTCAAATTTCTTCCCTTTATGCGTTAATGCAGTCAAGGGTTTTGCTATTCTGGAAAAGTCTTGGATGAACCTTCTGTAGTAACCAGCTAGTCCTAAAAACTGGCGTATGTGTTTCGGAGTTTTCGGGGTTTCCCACTTTTCAACAGTTTCTATCTTTGCCGGATCCACCTTAATACCTTCTTTGTTCACTATGTGACCGAGGAATTGAACTTCTTCCAACCAAAATGCACACTTTGAAAACTTAGCGTACAATTCTTCCTTCCTCAATACTTCTAACACCTTTCTCAAATGTTCACCGTGTTGTTGGTCATTCTTTGAGTAAATAAGTATGTCATCAATGAAAACAATGACAAACTTGTCAAGGTATGGTCCACACACTCGGTTCATAAGGTCCATGAACACAGCTGGTGCATTAGTTAAACCAAACGGCATGACCATAAACTCGTAATGACCGTAACGTGTTCTGAAAGCAGTCTTTGGAATATCATCTTCTTTCACCCGCATTTGATGATACCCGGAACGTAAGTCAATCTTTGAATAAACAGACGAGCCTTGTAGTTGATCAAATAAGTCGTCGATTCTCGGTAGTGGGTAGCGGTTCTTGATGGTAAGTTTGTTCAACTCTCGGTAGTCGATACACAACCTGAATGTACCATCTTTCTTCTTGACAAACAAAACAGGAGCTCCCCACGGTGATGTGCTTGGTCGAATGAAACCACGCTCTAAAAGTTCTTGTAATTGGCTTTGCAGTTCTTTCATCTCGCTGGGTGCGAGTCTGTAAGGAGCACGAGCTATTGGTGCAGCTCCTGGTACAAGATCTATTTGAAATTCAACGGATCGATGTGGGGGTAATCCCGGTAATTCTTTCGGAAATACATCGGGAAATTCTTTTGCAATGGGAACATCATTGATGCTCTTTTCTTCAGTTTGTACTTTCTCGACGTGTGCTAGAACAGCATAGCAACCTTTTCTTATTAGTTTTTGTGCCTTCAAATTACTAATAAGATGTAGCTTCGTGTTGCCCTTTTCTCCGTACACCATTAAGGGTTTTCCTTTTTCTCGTATAATGCGAATTGCATTTTTGTAACAAACGATCTCCGCTTTCACTTCTTTCAACCAGTCCATACCGATTATCACATCAAAACTCCCTAACTCTACTGGTATCAAATCAATCTTAAATGTTTCGCTAACCAGTTTAATTTCTCGATTCCGACATATATTATCTGCTGAAATTAATTTACCATTTGCTAATTCGAGTAAAAATTTACTATCCAAAGGCGTCAATGGACAACTTAATTTAGCACAAAAATCTCTACTCATATAGCTTCTATCCGCACCCGAATCAAATAAAACGTAAGCAGATTTATTGTCAATAAGAAACGTACCCGTAACAAGCTCCGGGTCTTCCTGTGCCTCTACCGCATTAATATTGAAAACTCTTCCACGGCCTTGTCCATTCGTGTTCTCCTGGTTCGGGCAATTTCTAATAATGTGGCCTGGTTTTCCACATTTATAACAAACTACATTGGCATAACTTGCTCCGACACTACTTGCTCCGCCATTACTCGTTCCGACACCATTTGTTCCTTTCGTTCTATTAACCCCTGGTCCGTAGACCTCACACTTCGCCGCGCTATGACCATTTCTTTTACACTTGTTGCAAAATTTGGTGCAGAACCCCGAGTGATTCTTTTCACACCTTTGGCATAGTTGCTTCTGATTGTTGTTGTTGTTGCGGTTATTATTGTTGTTGGGATGATTGTTGTAGTTGCTGTTGTTGTTGTTGTTGTTGTTGTTGTTGTTGGGCCGTTTGTTGTAGTTGCGATTGATGTTGCGATTGTTGGGATAATTGTTGCGATTATTGTTGTAATTGCTGTTGTTGTTGTTGTTGTATTGGTGATTCTTATCACCGTTTTCCTCCCACTTTCTTTTGACTTGCTTCACATTGGCCTCTTCAGCAGTCTGTTCTTTAATTCTTTCTTCAATCTGGTTCACTAGTTTGTGAGCCATTCTACATGCCTGTTGTATGGAGGCGGGCTCGTGTGAACTTATATCTTCTTGGATTCTTTCCGGTAATCCTTTCACAAACGCGTCGATCTTCTCTTCCTCATCTTCGAATGCTCCCGGACACAATAGGCACAATTCTGTGAATCGTCTTTCGTACGTGGTAATATCAAATCCTTGGGTTCGTAACCCTCTAAGTTCTGTCTTGAGCTTATTGACCTCGGTTCTGGGACGGTACTTCTCGTTCATCAAGTGCTTGAATGCTGACCACGGTAGTGCGTACGCATCATCTTGTCCCACTTGCTCTAGATAGGTATTCCACCATGTTAACGCAGAACCTGTGAAGGTATGCGTAGCGTACTTCACTTTGTCCTCTTCAGTACACTTACTTATGGCAAACACCGATTCAACCTTCTCGGTCCACCGTTTCAATCCGATCGGTCCTTCGGTTCCATCAAATTCCAAAGGTTTGCAGGCAGTGAATTCTTTGTAGGTGCATCCTACACGATTTCCTGTACTGCTAGATCCAAGGTTATTGTTGGTATGTAGCGCAGCCTGTACTGCGGCTATGTTTGAAGCTAGAAAAGTACGGAATTCCTCTTCATTCATATTCACGGTGTGTCGAGTAGTCGGTGCCATTTCCTTCAAAATAGTTAAATGGAACAAGTTAATCATACAGAATATTAAGAGTAGTTAATAGTATTTCGTAGCATAATATGAACTCATTTATAAAAGCTTTTTCTTCATATTAGCGTTTTATAAGTTTAAATTCGGGTAGTACCTACCCGTTAAGTTCATACTTAGTAGCTAATATACAATTCAACTACTACAATTCTATATGAAAAACTGATTATAATAATATTTCGCGTTCAAACTTTTATACAATATTTTACAAACTTACAATACCGCTTATTTTACATAAAGCATGAAATATAGCACACAATAACTTTGATACAAGATAGTTGTGAAGACAATTCTAGCTAGTACACAAGTCGTTCAGCAAAGGCAATAAATACACGTAATTCATACGTCCAGAAACAAGTCATGCATTCTGGTTTTACTAGGACTACTTCCCATCCTTGGTCTTGTGCAACATAACCGTTATGGCCATTGATAAGACAGCGTGTTGTAACGTCATCAAAGGGACGAGGGTTACGTAATGTCCAACAGTCCCGTAATAATCTAAAAACCTCATTTCTTACCCCAATTACCGACTCCGTCACTTGTGGAAACGTTTTGTTTAATAGTTGTAGCCCGATGTTCTTGTTCTCACTTTGGTGAGAAGCGAACATTACTAATCCGTAAGCATAACATGCTTCTTTATGTTGCATGTTAGCCGCTTTTTCTAAATCACGAAGTCCAATATTCGGATATATTGAGTCAAAATAATTTCTTAACCCGTTGCGTAAAATAGCATTTGGGTTCCCCGCAATATATGCGTCAAAGTAAACACATCGTAACTTATGGGTTTCCCAATGTGATATCCCCCATCTTTCAAACGAAAGTCTCTTATAAACCAAGACATTCTTGGAACGTTCTTCGAATGTCTTACAAACTGATCTCGCCTTAAATAGTTGTGCCGAAGAATTCTGGCCGACTCTAGACAAGATTTCATCAATCATGTCTCCGGGTAGGTCTCTTAAAATATTGGGTTGTCTATCCATTTTGTATTTTTAAACTGTAAAATAGACAAGAGTTAGATTCATAAAAAAAAATACTTATTAATACAAGCAATTTTTACATATATCATAAAGCATAAGAACACTATATTCCATATATTACACCACACGAATACAACTATCTTATTCCGACTCGCTCGTTTCTTCTTCTTCGGTTTTGGTTCGTTTTGCCAAGTTTCTAGGGATATATGATGTTCCCCTAATACGAACCGTCGTTGTCCACATTGGTTTAGAAAAACCTGGTGGTTTAGAGGTTCCCGGGTCATTGTTACAACTTAAGGACTTCGGGGGTTGACGATACATATAAAGTTCATCGGGGTTGGAATTAGATTTCTCTATTTTTATGCCCTTTCCCTTATTATTTTCTTTTGCCTTTTTAAATTCAGTTGGGGTAATTTCTATAACATCATCGGAATTCTCGTCGGAATCCGATTCATCGGAGAATTGGTAATCCTCCCAATATTTTGCTTCCTTGGCGGAAACACCATTGACCATAATTAACTTTGGTCGGTTGGTTGAGGATTTTCTTTTACTTAACCGTTTTATTATTTCCCCCACCGGTTCTATTTCTTCATCCGGTTCCGATTCTTCTTCCGGTTCCGATTCTTCTTCCGGTTCCGACTCTTCTTCCGGTTCCTCTTCGGGAACTTGTGAATCAGTCCACAAATTATTCCAATTTACATTTGACTCTTCATTATTATTAGGTGAGTCAATGGGACTTGTTCTAGAGGTAGACATCTATCACATAATATCAAACACGTTAAGAGATTAATATATCACATAATATTCATATGTTAAAAATATATAGTTTCCAACAAAAATGTTAAGCAATCATTTTTAAAGAAAACAAGGTCGAAGTCCAGACTCACTAATGCATCCTAACAAACTCGATAAGACACACTAATGCAAATTTTCTGGTTCTCTAAGACCAACGCTCTGATACCAACTGAAATGTCCCGTTCTTATTGATTAAAAACGTTCCATATTAATTGATTTCGTTGCGAGGTTTTGACCTCTATATGAGACGTTTTTCAAAGACTGCATTCATTTTTAAACAAACCATAACCTTTATTTCATCAATAAAGGTTTAAAAAGCTTTACGTAGATTATCAAATAATGATAATCTAAAATATCCTGTTTACACACGACCATTACATAATGGTTTACAATACAAATATGTTACAACAAAATAAGTTTCTTGAATGCAGTTTTTACACAATATCATACAAGCATGGACTCCAAATCTTGTCCTTATTTAAGTATGCGACAGCGGAAGCTCTTAATAATCACCTGAGAATAAACATGCTTAAAACGTCAACAAAAATGTTGGTGAGTTATAGGTTTAACCTATATATATCAAATCGTAACAATAGACCACAAGATTTCATATTTCAATACATATCCCATACATAGAGATAAAAATCATTCATATGGTGAACACCTGGTAACCGACAATAACAAGATGCATATATAAGAATATCCCCATCATTCCGGGACACCCTTCGGATATGATATAAATTTCGAAGTACTAAAGCATCCGGTACTTTGGATGGGGTTTGTTAGGCCCAATAGATCTATCTTTAGGATTCGCGTCAATTAGGGTGTCTGTTCCCTAATTCTTAGATTACCAGACTTAATAAAAAGGGGCATATTCGATTTCGATAATTCAACCATAGAATGTAGTTTCACGTACTTGTGTCTATTTTGTAAATCATTTATAAAACCTGCATGTATTCTCATCCCAAAAATATTAGATTTTAAAAGTGGGACTATAACTCACTTTCACAGATATTTACTTCGTCGGGAAGTAAGACTTGGCCACTGGTTGATTCACGAACCTATAACAATATATACATATATATCAAAGTATGTTCAAAATATATTTACAACACTTTTAATATATTTTGATGTTTTAAGTTTATTAAGTCAGCTGTCCTCGTTAGTAACCTACAACTAGTTGTCCACAGTTAGATGTACAGAAATAAATCGATAAATATTATCTTGAATCAATCCACGACCCAGTGTATACGTATCTCAGTATTGATCACAACTCAAACTATATATATTTTGGAATCAACCTCAACCCTGTATAGCTAACTCCAACATTCACATATAGAGTGTCTATGGTTGTTCCGAAATATATATAGATGTGTCGACATGATAGGTCGAAACATTGTATACGTGTCTATGGTATCTCAAGATTACATAATATATAATACAAGTTGATTAAGTTATGGTTGGAATAGATTTGTTACCAATTTTCACGTAGCTAAAATGAGAAAAATTATCCAATCTTGTTTTACCCATAACTTCTTCATTTTAAATCCGTTTTGAGTGAATCAAATTGATATGGTTTCATATTGAACTCTATTTTATGAATCAAAACAAAAAAAGTATAGGTTTCTAGTCGGAAAAATAAGTTACAAGTCGTTTTTGTAAAGGTAGTCATTTCAGTCGAAAGAACGACGTCTAGATGACCATTTTAGAAAACATACTTCCACTTTGAGTTTAACCATAATTTTTGGATATAGTTTCATGTTCATAATAAAAATCATTTTCTCAGAATAACAACTTTTAAATCAAAGTTTATCATAGTTTTTAATTAACTAACCCAAAACAGCCCGCGGTGTTACTACGACGGCGTAAATCCGGTTTTACGGTGTTTTTCGTGTTTTCAGGTTTTAAATCATTAAGTTAGCATATCATATAGATATAGAACATGTGTTTAGTTGATTTTAAAAGTCAAGTTAGAAGGATTAACTTTTGTTTGCGAACAAGTTTAGAATTAACTAAACTATGTTCTAGTGATTACAAGTTTAAACATTCGAATAAGATAGCTTTATATGTATGAATCGAATGATGTTATGAACATCATTACTACCTTAAGTTCCTTGGATGAACCTACTGGAAAAGAGAAAAATGGATCTAGCTTCAATGGATCCTTGGATGGCTCAAAGTTCTTGAAGCAAAATCATGACACGAAAACAAGTTCAAGTAAGATCATCACTTGAAATAAGATTGTTATAGTTATAGAAATTGAACCAAAGTTTGAATATGATTATTACCTTGTATTAGAATGATAACCTACTGTAAGAAACAAAGATTTCTTGAGGTTGGATGATCACCTTACAAGATTGGAAGTGAGCTAGCAAACTTGAAAGTATTCTTGATTTTATGAAACTAGAACTTTTGGAATTTATGAAGAACACTTAGAACTTGAAGATAGAACTTGAGAGAGTTCAATTAGATGAAGAAAATTGAAGAATGAAAGTGTTTGTAGGTGTTTTTGGTCGTTGGTGTATGGATTAGATATAAAGGATATGTAATTTTGTTTTCATGTAAATAAGTCATGAATGATTACTCATATTTTTGTAATCTTATGAGATATTTCATGCTAGTTGCCAAATGATGGTTCCCACATGTATTAGGTGACTCACATGGGCTGCTAAGAGCTGATCATTGGAGTGTATATACCAATAGTACATACATCTAAAAGCTGTGTATTGTACGAGTACGAATACGGGTGCATACGAGTAGAATTGTTGATGAAACTGAACGAGAATGTAATTGTAAGCATTTTTGTTAAGTAGAAGTATTTTGATAAGTGTATTGAAGTCTTTCAAAAGTGTATAAATACATATTAAAACACTACATGTATATACATTTTAACTGAGTCGTTAAGTCATCGTTAGTCGTTACATGTAAGTGTTGTTTTGAAACCTTTAGGTTAACGATCTTGTTAAATGTTGTTAACCCAATGTTTATAATAACAAAAGAGATTTTAAATTATTATATTATCATGATATTATGATGTACGAATATCTCTTAATATGATATATATACATTAAATGTCGTTACAACGATAAACGTTACATATATGTCTCGTTTCAAAATCATTAAGTTAGTAGTCTTGTTTTTACATATGTAGTTCATTGTTAATATAATTAATGATATGTTTACTTATCATAATATCATGTTAACTATATATATAACCATATATATGTCATCATATAGTTTTTTTACAAGTTTTAACGTTCGTGAATCACCGGTCAACTTGGGTGGTCAATTGTCTATATGAAACCTATTTCAATTAATCAAGTCTTAACAAGTTTGATTGCTTAACATGTTGGAAACATTTAATCATGTAAACATCAATCTCAATTAATATATATAAACATGGAAAAGTTCGGGTCACTACACGGTCTTGCATTAATGCGAAAACATAACCGCTGTACTTATTTTCAGCGAATATTGCATAGCTTTGCCTTATAATTCGCGTAGTTCTGCCTTTGGCCTTTAACTAATAAAATATACATATACAATGCCATGTAAATGATCACTGACAGTGACTTTTTGAGACGGATCATTATGCGTATCATCAAGTCCCCCCAGTTTGATGACTGTAGCCGGAACGGTTATCATTATCAAACTTGAAAATGACCCTATGCTTCCGATTGGATGTGCATTAAATGTTTGACAGTCTAAAAACACAGTATCTGCAGACACGCCCCCTTTTTGTGTTTTTTCCATTTTTCAACTTTTTAGAACGACGTTCGAGGGATGTCTTTTTGTAATTTTAATCATTACTTTTGTGGATCCATCCTTTGATCTGAGCCGTTGGATCAACTTCTTTCAAACCTATAAATAGCCACCTTTTTCCAATCTTTTCACTTTTTACAGCCTTCATACCTTCAATCGTTTCTTCTTCAGAAACCAACAGTTTTTCACGAAAAAGGTACCCTTTTTCCTTCTTTCTTCTGCTAACTTTTTCTTGTTACTTTGTAATTTTGTATTGACGTATATATATATTTATATATATATACGTATGTATATATATGTATGTATATATATGTATGTATACGTATATATATATTTATATATATATATGTATGTATATATATACGTATATATATATATTTATATATATATATATATATATATATATATGTATGTATATATATATGGCGGATCAGTCTTCCACGTCAACTAGCGCAAACGTCGCTGCATCTTCTTCTAGGGCTTTTCTGAACATTGATGACATAATGTGTAGTAACCCGAACTTTTCCATGTTTATATATATTAAATGAAATTGATATTTATATGATTAAGTGTTTCTAACATGTTAAGCAATCAATCTTGTTAAGACTTGATTAAGTGAAATAGGTTTTATATAGACAATTGACCACCCAAGTTAACCGGTGATTCACGAACGTTAAAACTTGTAAAAACTATATGATGTCATATGTATGGATATATATATAGTTAACATGGTATTATGATAAGTAAACATATCATTAAGTATATTAACAATGAACTACATATGTAAAAACAAGACTACTAACTTAATGATTTCGAAACGAGACATATATGTAACGATTATCGTTGTAACGACATTTAATTGTATATATATCATATTAAGATATATTAATACATCATAATATCATGATAATGTAATAATTTAACATTTCATTTGATATAATAAACATTGGGTTAACAACACTTAACAAGATCGTTAACTTAAAGGTTTCAAAACAACACTTACATGTAACGACTAACGATGACTAAACGACTCCATTAAAATGTATAAACATGTAGTATTTTAATATGTATTCATAAACTTTTAAAACACTTCAAGACACTTATCAAAGTACTTCTACTTAAAAAAATTCTTACAATTACATCCTCGTTCATTTTCATCAACAATTCTACTCGTATGCACTCGTATTTGTACTCGTACAATACACAGCTCCTAAATGTATTTACTATTGGTATATACACTCCAATGATCAGCTCTTAGCAGCCCATGTGAGTCACCTAACCATGTGGGAACCATCATTTAACATCTATCATGAAATATCTCAGTAAATTACAAACTAATGAAGACTATATTGACACCCTCATTTCACGTGAACTAGAGGTACCAAAAACACATTTCCATTTTAATTTTCTTGAATCAAATTACTCTTTCTCAAGCGTTCTTACTTTTTTCTAAGTGTTCTTCATTATCTTCAACAAAATCTAGCTCAATCTAGTTCATAAATCCATACATAAACCAAGATACAAAACAACTACTCAAGAACACACCAACAACACTTCTAAGTTTGCTAGCTTACTTCCAATCTTGCAAATCCACTTTGAGTGATCATCCAACATCAAGAAATCTTTCTTATTTACAGTAAGATATCTTTCTATTATAAATTAATACTCATATTCAAATTTTGATTCAATTTCTATAACTTTAACAATCTTATTTCGAGTGGAAATCTTACTTGAACTTGTTTTCGTGTCATGATTTTGCTTCAAGAACTTTAAAGCCATCCAAGGATCCTTTGAAGCTAGATCTATTTTTCTCATTTCTAGTAGGTTTATCCACAAAACCTGAGGTAGTAATGATGTTCATAACATCATTCGATTCATATATATAAAGCTACCTTATTTGAAGGTTTAAACTTGTAATCACTAGAACATAGTTTAGTTAATTCTAAACTTGTTCGCAAACAAAAGTTAATCCTTCTAACTTGACTTTTAAAATCAACTAAACACATGTTCTATATCTATATGATATGCTAACTTAATGATTTAAAACCTGAAAACATGAAAAACACCGTAAAACTGGATATACGCCGTCGTAGTAACACCACGGGCTGTTTTGGGTTAGTTAATTAAAAACTTGATAAACTTTGATTTAAAAGTTGTTCTTCTGGGAAAGTGATTTTTCTTATGAACATGAAACTATATTCAAAAATCATGGTTAAACTCAAAGTGGAAGTATGTTCTCCAAAATGGTCATCTAGACGTCGTTCTTTCGACTGAAATGACTACCTTTACAAAAATGACTTGTAACCTGTATTTTCGACTATAAACTTATACATTTTCTGTATAGATTCATAAACTTAAGTTCAATATGAAACCATAGCAATTGGATTCACTCAAAACGGATTTAAAACGAAGTAGTTATGTGTAAAACAAATTGGATATTTTTGCTTGTTGTAGCTACATGAAAATTGGTAACAAATCTATATTAATCATATCCTAGCTAACTCATATTGTATTATACATGTATTCTAATATATTATGTAATCTTGGGATACCATAGACACGTATGCAAATCTTTTGACATATCATATCGACCCATGTATATATGTTATTTGGAACAACCATAGACACTCTATATGCAGTAATGTTGGAGTTAGCTATACAGGGTTGAGGTTGATTCCAAAAATATATATATACTTTGAGTTGTGATCTAGCCTGAGACGTGTATACACTGGGTTGTAGATTGATTCAAGATATTATATATCGATTTATTTCTGTACATCTAACTGTGGACAACTAGTTGTAGGATATTAACGAGGACAGCTGACTTAATAAACTTAAAACAGTAAAACGTATTAAAAATGTTGTAAATATATTTTGAACCTACTTTGATATATATGTTCATATTTGTTATAGGTTCGTGAATCGACCAGTGGCCAAGTCTTACTTCCCGAAGAAGTAAAAATCTGTGAAAGTGAGTTATAGTCCCACTTTTAAAATCTAATATTTTGGGATGAGAATACATGCAATTTTATAAATATTTTACGAAATAGACACAAGTAAATGAAACTACTTTATATGGGTGAATGATCAAAGCCGAATATGCCCCTTTTTAGCTTGGTAGCCTAAGAATTTGGGAACAAACACCCAAATTGACGCGAATCCAAAAGATAGATCTATCGGGCCCAACAAGGCCCATTCTGGAATTTGGAATGCTTTAGTACTTCGATTTTATCATGTCCGATAGGTGTCCCGAAATGATGGGGATATTCTATATGCATCTTGTTAATGTCGGTTACCAGGTGTTCACCGTATGAATGATTTTTATCTCTATGTATGGGATGTATATTGAAATATGAAATCTTGTGGTCTATTATTATGATTTGATAATATATAGGTTAAACCTATAACTCACCAACATTTTTGTTGACGTTTCAAGCATATTTATTCTCAGGTGATTATTAAGAGCTTCCGCTGTTGCATACTAAAATAAGGACAAGATTTGGAGTCCATGCTTGTATGATATTATGTAAAAACTGCATTCAAGAAACTTAATTTTTTTGATGTAATATATTCTTATTTTAAACTATTATGTAATGGTCGTGTGTAAACGGTATATTTTAGATTATCATTATTTGATAATCTACGTAATACTTTTTAAACCTTTATCGATAAAATAAAGGTTCTGGTTGTTTTAAAAATGAATGCAGTCTTTGAAAAACGTCTCATATAGAGATCAAAACCTCGCGACGAAATCAATTAATATGGAACGTTTATAATCAATATGAACGGGACATTTCATTTGGTATCAGAGCGTTGGTCTTAGAGAACCAGAAATTTGCATTAGTGTATCTTATCGAGTTTGTTAGGATACATTAGTGAGTCTGGACTTCGACCGTGTTTTCTTTAAAAACGATTGCTTAACACTTTTGTTGAAAGCTATATATTATTAACATGTAATTATTATGTGATATATTAACTTCTTAACATATTTGATACTGTGTGATAGATGTCTACCTCTAGCACAAATCCCATTGACTCACCTAATAATAACGAAGAGTCGAATATATATTGGCAAGATTCACAAGTTCCCGAAGAACCGGAAGAAGAGGAAACGGAACCGGAAGAAGAGGAACCGGAAGAAGAGGAACCAGAAGAAGAGGAACCGGAAGAAGAAGAGGTTCCGGGGGGGGGGGGGGAATAGTAGGAACCACAGAAAACCGGTCAAATAAAAGAAAATCCTCAACCAATGGACCAAAGTTAATAATGGTCAATGGTGTTTCCGCTAAGGAAGCAAAATATTGGGAAAATTACCAATTTTCCGATGAATCGGATCCTGATGAGGATTCTGATTATGTTATAGAAATTACCCCGACCCAATTTAATGAGGCAAAAGAAAATAATAAGGGAAAAGGCATCAAAATAGAGAAATCTGATTCCGACCCCGATGAACTTTATATGTACCGTCAACACCCGTATTTTCAATATCGTGACAATAACCCGGGAACCTCTAAACCACCAGGTTTTTCTAAACCAATGTGGAAAACGACGACTCATATTAGAGGAACATCATATATCCCTAGAAGATTAGGAAAAAGAACCAAGTCCGAAGAAGAAGAAACCAGTGATTCAGATTAAAGGGGTGTGAGCATGTTGTGGAATAAATGTATTGTAGTGTGCTTGTACTTTTATGTTCTATGTAAAAATTGCTTGCATTGTTTGTTATTACGAATCTAATCCTTGTCTATTTTACAGTATAAAAACAAAATGGACGTTAAGGGTAGACAACCGAATATTTTAGAAGACCTACCAGAGGATATGATTGAGGAAATCTTGTCTAGAGTCGGTCAGAATTCATCTGCACATTTAGTTATAGCGAAATTAACTTGTCAAACATTTGAAAGACTTTTCGAAAATGCCTTAGTTTATAAAAGGCTTTCCTTTGATAGGTGGGGTATATCACATTGGGGAGACCGTAAGTTACGCCGTGTTTTCTTTAAAGCATTAAATGCGGGGAACCCAAATGCAATTTTACGCTACGGGTTAAGAACCTATTTTGACTCAACATATCCCAACTTAGGATTTCGTGAATTGACTCAACATAAAGAAGCATGTTATGCTTACGGGTTAGTGATGTTCGCTTCTTACCAAAGTGAGAAAAAGAATATCGGATTGCAACTTTTAAATAAAACCTTCCCACAAGTGACAGATTCAGTAGTTGGGGTGAGAAACAAGGTTTTTAGATTATTACGGGGCTGTTGGACATTACGAAACCCTCGTCCTTTTGACGACGTTACAACATACTGCCTAGCCAATGGTCATAACGGTTATTTTCCACAAGACCAAGGATGGGAAGTCGTCTTAGTAAAACCAGAATGCATGACTTGTTTCTGGACTTATGAATTACGTGTCTTTATTTCCTTTGCTGAACAACTTGCGTATTAACTAGATTTATCTTCAAAACTGTCCTGTATCATAGTGTACTATATTTCATGTTATATGTAATATAGCAAAGTTGTAAGTTTGAAGAATATTTGTATGTGATATATTATTATAATCAGTTTTTCATATGGAATTGTAGTAGTTGAATTGTATATTAGCTAATAAGTATGAACTTAACGGGTAGGTAGTACCCGAATTTAAACTTATAAAATGCTAATATGAAGAAAAAGCTTTTATAAATGAGTTCATATTATGCTACGAAATACTATTGACTACTCTTAATATTCTGTATGATTAACTCGATTCAGTTGTCTATTTTAAAGGAAATGGCACCGACTACTTGACACACCATGAATATGAACGAAGAGGAATTTCGTACCTTTCTTGCTGCAAACATAGCTGCAGTACAGGCTGCGCTACATACCAACAATAACGCTAAATCTAGCAATGCAGCTAACGGTGCAAGAAATCGTGTAAGATGCACCTACAAAGAATTCACTGCCTGCAAACCTTTGGAATTTGATGGAACCGAAGGACCAATTGGATTGAAAAGATGGACCGAGAAAGTCGAATCGGTGTTTGCCATAAGTAAGTGTACTGAAGAGGACAAAGTTAAGTACGCTACGCATACCTTCACAGGTACTGTGTTAACGTGGTGGAACACTATCTTGAACAGGTAGGACAAAATGCTGCTTACGCACTATCGTGGTCGGCATTCAAACAATTGATGAACGAGTAGTACCGTCCTAGAAATGAAGTCAATAAACTCAAGGCAGAACTTAGAGAGTTACGAACACAAGGGTTCGACGTTACCACATATGAACGACGATTCACAGAGTTGTGCCTATTGTGCCCGGGAGCATTCGAAGATGAAGAAGAGAAGATCAACGCGTTGGTAAAAGGGTTACCAGTAAGGATTCAAGAAGATGTAAGTTCACACGAGCCCGCTTCTATACAGAAGGCAAGTTGAATGGCTCATAAACTCATAAATTAGATTGAGGGAAGAATTAAAGGGCAGGTGGCCGAAGAAGCCAACACGAAACAACTCAAGAGGAAGTGGGAGGAAAACGGTGACAAGAGTCACCAGTACAACAACAATAACAATTACAACCACAATCGCAACAACTATCCCAACAACCGCAACAACAATCACAACAATAACCGCAATCCTAACAATAACTACAACAAACATCCCAACAACAACAACAACTACAACAATCGTTTCAACAAAAATAACAATCCCAACAACAACCTCAATAACAACAACGGCAACAAAAACCAAAAACAGCCATGTCATAGGTGTGAAGAAAATCACCAGGGGTTTTGCATGACATTTTGCAACAGGTGTAAAAGAAATGGTCATAGCGTGACAAAGTGTGAGGTCTACGGACCAAAGTTTAACAGAACTAAGGGAGCAAATAATGCCGTAACAAGTAATGCTAAAACGAATAGTGTCGGAGCAAGTAATACCAACGCCGTTTGTTATAAATGTTGAAAACCGGGCCACATTATTAGAAATTGCCCGAATCAGGGGAATACTAATGGGCAGGGCCTTGGAAGAGTTTTCAATATTAATGCGGCAGAAGCACAGGAAGACCCGAAGCTTGTTACGGGTACGTTTCTTATTGACGATAAATCTGCTTATGTTTTATTTGATTCGGGTGCGGATAGAAGCTATATGAGTAGAGAATTTTGTGCTAAATTAAGTTGCCCATTGATGCCTTTGGATAGTAAATTTTTACTCGAATTAGGAAATGGTAAATTAATTTCAACAGATAATATATGTCGGAATCGAGAAATTAAACTGGTTAGCGAAACATTTAAGATTAACTTGATACCAGTTGAGTTAGGGAGTTTTGATGTGATAATTGGTATGGACTGGTTGAAAGAAGTGAAAGCAGAGATCGTTTGTTACAAAAATGCAATTCGCATTATACGAGAAAAAGGAAAACCCTTAATGGTGTACGGAGAAAAGTGCAACGCAAAGTTAAATCTTATTAGTAGCCTGAAGGCACAAAAACTAATAAGAAAAGGTTGCTATGCTATGCTAGCACACATCGAGAAAGTCAATTACGAAGAAAAGAATATCAATGATATTCCCGTCGCAAAAGAATTTCCCGATGTATTTTCGAAAGAATTACCGGGACTACTGAAATGTCCCGTTCTTATTGATTAAAAACGTTCCATATTAATTGATTTCGTTGCGAGGTTTTGACCTCTATATGAGACGTTTTTCAAAGACTGCATTCATTTTTAAAACAAACCATAACCTTTATTTCATAAATAAAGGTTTAAAAAGCTTTACGTAGATTATCAAATAATGATAATCTAAAATATCCTGTTTACACACGACCATTACATAATGGTTTACAATACAAATATGTTACATCGAAATCAGTTTCTTGAATGCAGTTTTTACACAATATCATACAAACATGGACTCCAAATCTTGTCCTTATTTTAGTATGCAACAGCGGAAGCTCTTAATATTCACCTGAGAATAAACATGCTTTAAACGTCAACAAAAAATGTTGGTGAGTTATAGGTTTAACCTATAGATATCAAATCGTAACAATAGACCACAAGATTTCATATTTCAATACACATCCCATACATAGAGATAAAAATCATTCATATGGTGAACACCTGGTAACCGACAATAACAAGATGCATATATAAGAATATCCCCATCATTCCGGGACACCCTTCGGATATGATATAAATTTCGAAGTACTAAAGCATCCGGTACTTTGGATGGGGTTTGTTAGGCCCAATAGATCTATCTTTAGGATTCGCGTCAATTAGGGTGTCTGTTCCCTAATTCTTAGATTACCAGACTTAATAAAAAGGGGCATATTCGATTTCGATAATTCAACCATAGAATTTAGTTTCACGTACTTGTGTCTATTTTGTAAATCATTTATAAAACCTGCATGTATTCTCATCCCAAAAATATTAGATTTTAAAAGTGGGACTATAACTCACTTTCACAGATTTTTACTTCGTCGGGAAGTAAGACTTGGCCACTGGTTGATTCACGAACCTATAACAATATATACATATATATCAAAGTATGTTCAAAAATATATTTACAACACTTTTAATATATTTTGATGTTTTAAGTTTATTAAGTCAGCTGTCCTCGTTAGTAACCTACAACTAGTTGTCCACAGTTAGATGTACAGAAATAAATCGATAAATATTATCTTGAATCAATCCACGACCCAGTGTATACGTATCTCAGTATTGATCACAACTCAAACTATATATATTTTGGAATCAACCTCAACCCTGTATAGCTAACTCCAACATTCACATATAGAGTGTCTATGGTTGTTCCGAAATATATATAGATGTGTCGACATGATAGGTCGAAACATTGTATACGTGTCTATGGTATCTCAAGATTACATAATATACAATACAAGTTGATTAAGTTATGGTTGGAATAGATTTGTTACCAATTTTCACGTAGCTAAAATGAGAAAAATTATCCAATCTTGTTTTACCCATAACTTCTTCATTTTAAATCCGTTTTGAGTGAATCAAATTGCTATGGTTTCATATTGAACTCTATTTTATGAATCTAAACATAAAAGTATAGGTTTATAGTTGGAAAAATAAGTTACAAGTCGTTTTTGTAAAGGTAGTCATTTCAGTCGAAAGAACGACGTCTAGATGACCATTTTAGAAAACATACTTCCACTTTGAGTTTAACCATAATTTTTGGATATAGTTTCATGTTCATAATAAAAATCATTTTCTCAGAATAACAACTTTTAAATCAAAGTTTATCATAGTTTTTAATTAACTAACCCAAAACAGCCCGCGGTGTTACTACGACGGCGTAAATCCGGTTTTACGGTGTTTTCGTGTTTCCAGGTTTTAAATCATTAAGTTAGCATATCATATAGATATAGAACATGTGTTTAGTTGATTTTAAAAGTCAAGTTAGAAGGATTAACTTTTGTTTGCGAACAAGTTTAGAATTAACTAAACTATGTTCTAGTGATTACAAGTTTAAACCTTCGAATAAGATAGCTTTATATGTATGAATCGAATGATGTTATGAACATCATTACTACCTTAAGTTCCTTGGGTAAACCTACTGGAAAAGAGAAAAATGGATCTAGCTTCAATGGATCCTTGGATGGCTCGAAGTTCTTGAAGCAGAATCATGACACGAAAACAAGTTCAAGTAAGATCATCACTTGAAATAAGATTGTTATAGTTATAGAAATTGAACCAAAGTTTGAATATGATTATTACCTTGTATTAGAATGATAACCTACTGTAAGAAACAAAGATTTCTTGAGGTTGGATGATCACCTTACAAGATTGGAAGTGAGCTAGCAAACTTGAAAGTATTCTTGATTTTATGAAACTAGAACTTTTGGAATTTATGAAGAACACTTAGAACTTGAAGATAGAACTTGAGAGAGATCAATTAGATGAAGAAAATTGAAGAATGAAAGTGTTTGTAGGTGTTTTTGGTCGTTGGTGTATGGATTAGATATAAAGGATATGTAATTTTGTTTTCATGTAAATAAGTCATGAATGATTACTCATATTTTTGTAATTTTATGAGATATTTCATGCTAGTTGCCAAATGATGGTTCCCACATGTGTTAGGTGACTCACATGGGCTGCTAAGAGCTGATCATTGGAGTGTATATACCAATAGTACATACATCTAAAAGCTGTGTATTGTACGAGTACGAATACGGGTGCATACGAGTAGAATTATTGATGAAACTGAATGAGGATGTAATTGTAAGCATTTTTGTTAAGTAGAAGTATTTTGATAAGTGTATTGAAGTCTTTCAAAAGTGTATAAATACATATTAAAACACTACATGTATATACATTTTAACTGAGTCGTTAAGTCATCGTTAGTCGTTACATGTAAGTGTTGTTTTGAAACCTTTAGGTTAACGATCTTGTTAAATGTTGTTAACCCAATGTTTATAATATCAAATGAGATTTTAAATTATTATATTATCATGATATTATCATGTATGAATATCTCTTAATATGATATATATACATTAAATGTCTTTACAACGATAATCGTTACATATATGTCTCGTTTAAAAATCATTAAGTTAGTAGTCTTGTTTTTACATATGTAGTTCATTGTTAATATACTTAATGATATGTTTACTTATCATAGTATCATGTTAACTATATATATATCCATATATATGTCATCATATAGTTTTTACAAGTTTTAACGTTCGTGAATCACCGGTCAACTTGGGTGGTCAATTGTCTATATGAAACATATTTCAATTAATCAAGTCTTAACAAGTTTGATTGCTTAACATGTTGGAAACATTTAATCATGTAAATATCAATCTCAATTAATATATATAAACATGGAAAAGTTCGGGTCACTACAGTACCTACCCGTTAAATAAATTTCGTCCCGAAATTTTAAGCTGTTGAAGGTGTTGACGAATCTTCTGGAAATAGATGCGGGTATTTCTTCTTCATCTGATCTTCACGCTCCCAGGTGAACTCGGGTCCTCTACGAGCATTCCATCGAACCTTAACAATTGGTATCTTGTTTTGCTTAAGTCTTTTAACCTCACGATCCATTATTTCGACGGGTTCTTCGATGAATTGAAGTTTTTCGTTGATTTGGATTTCATCTAACGGAATAGTGAGATCTTCTTTAGCAAAACATTTCTTTAAATTCGAGACGTGGAAAGTGTTATGTACAGCAGCAAGTTGTTGAGGTAACTCTAGTCGGTAAGCTACTGGTCCGACACGATCAATAATCTTGAATGGTCCAATATACCTTGGATTTAATTTCCCTCGTTTACCAAATCGAACAACGCCTTTCCAAGGTGCAACTTTAAGCATGACCATCTCTCCAATTTCAAATTCTATATCTTTTCTTTTAATGTCAGCGTAGCTCTTTTGTCGAATTTTGGGCGGTTTTCAACCGTTGTTGAATTTGGATGATCTTCTCGGTAGTTTCTTGTATAATCTCCGGACCCGTAATCTGTCTATCCCCCACTTCACTCCAACAAATCGGAGACCTGCACTTTCTACCATAAAGTGCTTCAAACGGCGCCATCTCAATGCTTGAATGGTAGTTGTTGTTGTAGGAAAATTCTGCTAACGGTAGATGTCGATCCCAACTGTTTCCGAAATCAATAACACATGCTCGTAGCATGTCTTCAAGCGTTTGTATCGTCCTTTCGCTCTGCCCATCAGTTTGTGGATGATAGGCAGTACTCATGTCTAGACGAGTTCCTAATGCTTGCTGTAATGTCTGCCAGAATCTTGAAATAAATCTGCCATCCCTATCAAAGATAATAGAGATTGGTATTCCATGTCTGGAGACGACTTCCTTCAAATACAGTCGTGCTAACTTCTCCATCTTGTCATCTTCTCTTATTGGTAGGAAGTGTGCTGATTTGGTGAGACGATCAACTATTACCCAAATAGTATCAAAACCACTTGCAGTCCTTGGCAATTTAGTGATGAAATCCATGGTAATGTTTTCCCATTTCCATTTCGGGATTTCGGGTTGTTGAAGTAGACCTGATGGTTTTTGATGCTCAGCTTTGACCTTAGAACACGTCAAACATTCTCCTACGTATTTAGCAACATCGGCTTTCATACCCGGCCACCAAAAATATTTCTTGAGGTCCTTGTACATCTTCCCCGTTCCAGGATGTATTGAGTATCTGGTTTTATGAGCTTCTCTAAGTACCATTTCTCTCATATCTCCAAATTTTGGTACCCAAATCCTTTCAGCCCTATACCGGGTTCCGTCTTCCCGAATATTAAGATGCTTCTCCGATCCTTTGGGTATTTCATCCTTTAAATTTCCCTCTTTTAAAACTCCTTGTTGCGCCTCCTTTATTTGAGTAGTAATGTTATTATGAATCATTATATTCATAGATTTTACTCGAATGGGTTCTCTGTCCTTCCTGCTCAAGGCATCGGCTACCACATTTGCCTTCCCCGGGTGGTAACGAATCTCAAAGTCGTAATCATTCAATAATTCAATCCACCTACGCTGCCTCATATTCAGTTGTTTCTGATTAAATATGTGTTGAAGACTTTTGTGGTCGGTATATATAATACTTTTGACCCCATATAAGTAGTGCCTCCAAGTCTTTAATGCAAAAACAACCGCGCCTAATTCCAAATCATGCGTCGTATAATTTTGTTCGTGAATCTTCAATTGTCTAGACGCATAAGCAATCACCTTCGTTCGTTGCATTAATACACAACCGAGACCTTGCTTTGATGCATCACAATAAATCACAAAATCATCATTCCCTTCAGGCAATGACAATATAGGTGTCGTAGTTAGCTTTTTCTTCAATAACTGAAACGCTTTCTCTTGTTCATCATTCCATTCAAATTTCTTCCCTTTATGCGTTAATGCAGTCAAGGGTTTTGCTATTTTGGAAAAGTCTTGGATGAACCTTTTGTAGTAACCAGCTAGTCCTAAAAACTGGCGTATGTGTTTCGGAGTTTTCGGGGTTTCCCACTTTTCAACAGTTTCTATCTTTGCCGGATCCACCTTAATACCTTCTTTGTTCACTATGTGACCGAGGAATTGAACTTCTTCCAACCAAAATGCACACTTTGAAAACTTAGCGTACAATTCTTCCTTCCTCAATACTTCTAACACCTTTCTCAAATGTTCACCGTGTTCTTGGTCATTCTTTGAGTAAATAAGTATGTCATCAATGAAAACAATGACAAACTTGTCAAGGTATGGTCCACACACTCGGTTCATAAGGTCCATGAACACAGCTGGTGCATTAGTTAAACCAAACGGCATGACCATAAACTCGTAATGACCGTAACGTGTTCTGAAAGCAGTCTTTGGAATATCATCTTCTTTCACCCGCATTTGATGATACCCGGAACGTAAGTCAATCTTTGAATAAACAGACGAGCCTTGTAGTTCATCAAATAAGTCGTCGATTCTCGGTAGTGGGTAGCGGTTCTTGATGGTAAGTTTGTTCAACTCTCGGTAGTCGATACACAACCTGAATGTACCATCTTTCTTCTTGACAAACAAAACAGGAGCTCCCCACGGTGATGTGCTTGGTCGAATGAAACCACGCTCTAAAAGTTCTTGTAATTGGCTTTGCAGTTCTTTCATCTCGCTGGGTGCGAGTCTGTAAGGAGCACGAGCTATTGGTGCAGCTCCTGGTACAAGATCTATTTGAAATTCAACGGATCGATGTGGGGGTAATCCCGGTAATTCTTTCGGAAATACATCGGGAAATTCTTTTGCAATGGGAACATCATTGATGCTCTTTTCTTCAGTTTGTACTTTCTCGACGTGTGCTAGAACAGCATAGCAACCTTTTCTTATTAGTTTTTGTGCCTTCAAATTACTAATAAGATGTAGCTTCGTGTTGCCCTTTTCTCCGTACACCATTAAGGGTTTTCCTTTTTCTCGTATAATGCGAATTGCATTTTTGTAACAAACGATCTCCGCTTTCACTTCTTTCAACCAGTCCATACCGATTATTACATCAAAACTCCCTAACTCTACTGGTATCAAATCAATCTTAAATGTTTCGCTAACCAGTTTAATTTCTCGATTCCGACATATATTATCTGCTGAAATTAATTTACCATTTGCTAATTCGAGTAAAAATTTACTATCCAAAGGCGTCAATGGACAACTTAATTTAGCACAAAAATCTCTACTCATATAGCTTCTATCTGCACCCGAATCAAATAAAACGTAAGCAGATTTATTGTCAATAAGAAACGTACCCGTAACAAGCTCCGGGTCTTCCTGTGCCTCTACCGCATTAATATTGAAAACTCTTCCACGGCCTTGTCCATTCATGTTCTCCTGGTTCGGGCAATTTCTAATAATGTGGCCTGGTTTTCCACATTTATAACAAACTACATTGGCATAACTTGCTCCGACACTACTTGTTCCGCCATTACTCGTTCCGACACCATTTGTTCCTTTCGTTCTATTAACCCCTGGTCCGTAGACCTCACACTTCGCCGCGCTATGACCATTTCTTTTACACTTGTTGCAAAATTTGGTGCAGAACCCCGAGTGATTCTTTTCACACCTTTGGCATAGCTGCTTCTGATTGTTGTTGTTGTTGCGGTTATTATTGTTGTTGGGATGATTGTTGTAGTTGTTGTTGTTGTTGTTGGGCCGTTTGTTGTAGTTGCGATTGATGTTTCGATTGTTGGGATAATTGTTGCGATTATTGTTGTAATTGCTGCTGTTGTTGTATTGGTGATTCTTATCACCGTTTTCCTCCCACTTTCTTTTGACTTGCTTCACATTGGCCTCTTCAGCAGTCTGTTCTTTAATTCTTTCTTCAATCTGGTTCACTAGTTTGTGAGCCATTCTACATGCCTGTTGTATGGAGGCGGGCTCGTGTGAACTTATATCTTCTTGGATTCTTTCCGGTAATCCTTTCACAAACGCGTCGATCTTCTCTTCCTCATCTTCGAATGCTCCCGGACACAATAGGCACAATTCTGTGAATCGTCTTTCGTACGTGGTAATATCAAATCCTTGGGTTCGTAACCCTCTAAGTTCTGTCTTGAGCTTATTGACCTCGGTTCTGGGACGGTACTTCTCGTTCATCAAGTGCTTGAATGCTGACCACGGTAGTGCGTACGCATCATCTTGTCCCACTTGCTCTAGATAGGTATTCCACCATGTTAACGCAGAACCTGTGAAGGTATGCGTAGCGTACTTCACTTTGTCCTCTTCAGTACACTTACTTATGGCAAACACCGATTCAACCTTCTCGGTCCACCGTTTCAATCCGATCGGTCCTTCGGTTCCATCAAATTCCAAAGGTTTGCAGGCAGTGAATTCTTTGTAGGTGCATCCTACACGATTTCCTGTACTGCTAGATCCAAGGTTATTGTTGGTATGTAGCGCAGCCTGTACTGCGGCTATGTTTGAAGCTAGAAAAGTACGGAATTCCTCTTCATTCATATTCACGGTGTGTCGAGTAGTCGGTGCCATTTCCTTCAAAATAGTTAAATGGAACAAGTTAATCATACAGAATATTAAGAGTAGTTAATAGTATTTCGTAGCATAATATGAACTCATTTATAAAAGCTTTTTCTTCATATTAGCGTTTTATAAGTTTAAATTCGGGTAATACCTACCCGTTAAGTTCATACTTAGTAGCTAATATACAATTCAACTACTACAATTCTATATGAAAAACTGATTGTAATAATATTTCGCGTTCAAACTTTTATACAATATTTTACAAACTTACAATACCGCTTATTTTACATAAAGCATGAAATATAGCACACAATAACTTTGATACAAGATAGTTGTGAAGACAATTCTAGCTAGTACACAAGTCGTTCGGCAAAGGCAATAAAGACACGTAATTCATACGTCCAGAAACAAGTCATGCATTCTGGTTTTACTAGGACTACTTCCCATCCTTGGTCTTGTGCAACATAACCGTTATGGCCGTTGATAAGACAGCGTGTTGTAACGTCATCAAAGGGACGAGGGTTACGTAATGTCCAACAGTCCCGTAATAATCTAAAAACCTCATTTCTTACCCCAATTACCGACTCCGTCACTTGTGGAAACGTTTTGTTTAATAGTTGTAGCCCGATGTTCTTGTTCTCACTTTGGTGAGAAGCGAACATTACTAATCCGTAAGCATAACATGCTTCTTTATGTTGCATGTTAGCCGCTTTTTCTAAATCACGAAGTCCAATATTCGGATATATTGAGTCAAAATAATTTCTTAACCCGTTGCGTAAAATAGCATTTGGGTTCCCCGCAATATATGCGTCAAAGTAAACACATCGTAACTTATGGGTTTCCCAATGTGATATCCCCCATCTTTCAAACGAAAGTCTCTTATAAATCAAGACATTCTTGGAACGTTCTTCGAATGTCTTACAAACTGATCTCGCCTTAAATAGTTGTGCCGAAGAATTCTGGCCGACTCTAGACAAGATTTCATCAATCATGTCTCCGGGTAGGTCTCTTAAAATATTGGGTTGTCTATCCATTTTCTGTTTTTAAACTGTAAAATAGACAAGAGTTAGTTTCATAAAAAAAATACTTATTAATACAAGCAATTTTTACATATATCATAAAGCATAAGAACACTATATTACATATATTACACCACACGAATACAACTATCTTATTCCGACTCGCTCGTTTCTTCTTCTTCGGTTTTGGTTCGTTTTGCCAAGTTTCTAGGGATATATGATGTTCCCCTAATACGAGCCGTCGTTGTCCACATTGGTTTAGAAAAACCTGGTGGTTTAGAGGTTCCCGGGTCATTGTTACAACTTAAGGACTTCGGGGGTTGACGATACATATAAAGTTCATCGGGGTTGGAATTAGATTTCTCTATTTTTATGCCCTTTCCCTTATTATTTTCTTTTGCCTTTTTAAATTCAGTTGGGGTAATTTCTATAACATCATCGGAATTCTCGTCGGAATCCGATTCATCGGAGAATTGGTAATCCTCCCAATATTTTGCTTCCTTGGCGGAAACACCATTGACCATAATTAACTTTGGTCGGTTGGTTGAGGATTTTCTTTTACTTAACCGTTTTATTATTTCCCCCACCGGTTCTATTTCTTCATCCGGTTCCGATTCTTCTTCCGGTTCCGATTCTTCTTCCGGTTCCGACTCTTCTTCCGGTTCCTCTTCGGGAACTTGTGAATCAGTCCACAAATCATTCCAATTTACATTTGACTCTTCATTATTATTAGGTGAGTCAATGGGACTTGTTCTAGAGGTAGACATCTATCACATAATATCAAACACGTTAAGAGATTAATATATCACATAATATTCATATGTTAAAAATATATAGTTTCCAACCAAAATGTTAAGCAATCATTTTTAAAGAAAACACGGTCGAAGTCCAGACTCACTAATGCATCCTAACAAACTCGATAAGACACACTAATGCAAATTTTCTGGTTCTCTAAGACCAACGCTCGGATACCAACTGAAATGTCCCGTTCTTATTGATTAAAAACGTTCCATATTAATTGATTTCGTTGCGAGGTTTTGACCTCTATATGAGACGTTTTTCAAAGACTGCATTCATTTTTAAAACAAACCATAACCTTTATTTCATAAATAAAGGTTTAAAAAGCTTTACGTAGATTATCAAATAATGATAATCTAAAATATCCTGTTTACACACGACCATTACATAATGGTTTACAATACAAATATGTTACATCGAAATCAGTTTCTTGAATGCAGTTTTTACACAATATCATACAAACATGGACTCCAAATCTTGTCCTTATTTTAGTATGCAACAGCGGAAGCTCTTAATATTCACCTGAGAATAAACATGCTTTAAACGTCAACAAAAAATGTTGGTGAGTTATAGGTTTAACCTATATATATCAAATCGTAACAATAGACCACAAGATTTCATATTTCAATACACATCCCATACATAGAGATAAAAATCATTCATATGGTGAACACCTGGTAACCGACAATAACAAGATGCATATATAAGAATATCCCCATCATTCCGGGACACCCTTCGGATATGATATAAATTTCGAAGTACTAAAGCATCCGGTACTTTGGATGGGGTTTGTTAGGCCCAATAGATCTATCTTTAGGATTCGCGTCAATTAGGGTGTCTGTTCCCTAATTCTTAGATTACCAGACTTAATAAAAAGGGGCATATTCGATTTCGATAATTCAACCATAGAATGTAGTTTAACGTACTTGTGTCTATTTTGTAAATCATTTATAAAACCTGCATGTATTCTCATCCCAAAAATATTAGATTTTAAAAGTGGGACTATAACTCACTTTCATAGATTTTTACTTCGTCGGGAAGTAAGACTTGGCCACTGGTTGATTCACGAACCTATAACAATATATACATATATATCAAAGTATGTTCAAAAATATATTTACAACACTTTTAATATATTTTGATGTTTTAAGTTTATTAAGTCAGCTGTCCTCGTTAGTAACCTACAACTAGTTGTCCACAGTTAGATGTACAGAAATAAATCGATAAATATTATCTTGAATCAATCCACGACTCAGTGTATACGTATCTCAGTATTGATCACAACTCAAACTATATATATTTTGGAATCAACCTCAACCCTGTATAGCTAACTCCAACATTCACATATAGAGTGTCTATGGTTGTTCCGAAATATATATAGATGTGTCGACATGATAGGTCGAAACATTGTATACGTGTCTATGGTATCTCAAGATTACATAATATACAATACAAGTTGATTAAGTTATGGTTGGAATAGATTTGTTACCAATTTTCACGTAGCTAAAATGAGAAAAATTATCCAATCTTGTTTTACCCATAACTTCTTCATTTTAAATCTGTTTTGAGTGAATCAAATTGCTATGGTTTCATATTGAACTCTATTTTATGAATCTAAACAGAAAAGTATAGGTTTATAGTCGGAAAAATAAGTTACAAGTCGTTTTTGTAAAGGTAGTCATTTCAGTCGAAAGAACGACGTCTAGATGACCATTTTAGAAAACATACTTCCACTTTGAGTTTAACCATAATTTTTGGATATAGTTTCATGTTCATAATAAAAATCATTTTCTCAGAATAACAACTTTTAAATCAAAGTTTATCATAGTTTTTAATTAACTAACCCAAAACAGCCCGCGGTGTTACTACGACGGCGTAAATCCGGTTTTACGGTGTTTTTCGTGTTTCCAGGTTTTAAATCATTAAGTTAGCATATCATATAGATATAGAACATGTGTTTAGTTGATTTTAAAAGTCAAGTTAGAAGGATTAACTTTTGTTTGCGAACAAGTTTAGAATTAACTAAACTATGTTCTAGTGATTACAAGTTTAAACCTTCGAATAAGATAGCTTTATATGTATGAATCGAATGATGTTATGAACATCATTACTACCTTAAGTTCCTTGGGTAAACCTACTGGAAAAGAGAAAAATGGATCTAGCTTCAATGGATCCTTGGATGGCTCGAAGTTCTTGAAGCAGAATCATGACACGAAAACAAGTTCAAGTAAGATCATCACTTGAAATAAGATTGTTATAGTTATAGAAATTGAACCAAAGTTTGAATATGATTATTACCTTGTATTAGAATGATAACCTACTGTAAGAAACAAAGATTTCTTGAGGTTGGATGATCACCTTACAAGATTGGAAGTGAGCTAGCAAACTTGAAAGTATTCTTGATTTTATGAAACTAGAACTTTTGGAATTTATGAAGAACACTTAGAACTTGAAGATAGAACTTGAGAGAGATCAATTAGATGAAGAAAATTGAAGAATGAAAGTGTTTGTAGGTGTTTTTGGTCGTTGGTGTATGGATTAGATATAAAGGATATGTAATTTTGTTTTCATGTAAATAAGTCATGAATGATTACTCATATTTTTGTAATTTTATGAGATATTTCATGCTAGTTGCCAAATGATGGTTCCCACATGTGTTAGGTGACTCGCATGGGCTGCTAAGAGCTGATCATTGGAGTGTATATACCAATAGTACATACATCTAAAAGCTGTGTATTGTACGAGTACGAATACGGGTGCATACGAGTAGAATTGTTGATGAAACTGAATGAGGATGTAATTGTAAGCATTTTTGTTAAGTAGAAGTATTTTGATAAGTGTATTGAAGTCTTTCAAAAGTGTATAAATACATATTAAAACACTACATGTATATACATTTTAACTGAGTCGTTAAGTCATCGTTAGTCGTTACATGTAAGTGTTGTTTTGAAACCTTTAGGTTAACGATCTTGTTAAATGTTGTTAACCCAATGTTTATAATATCAAATGAGATTTTAAATTATTATATTATCATGATATTATCATGTATGAATATCTCTTAATATGATATATATACATTAAATGTCTTTACAACGATAATCGTTACATATATGTCTCGTTTAAAAATCATTAAGTTAGTAGTCTTGTTTTTACATATGTAGTTCATTGTTAATATACTTAATGATATGTTTACTTATCATAGTATCATGTTAACTATATATATATCCATATATATGTCATCATATAGTTTTTACAAGTTTTAACATTCGTGAATCACCGGTCAACTTGGGTGGTCAATTGTCTATATGAAACATATTTCAATTAATCAAGTCTTAACAAGTTTGATTGCTTAACATGTTGGAAACATTTAATCATGTAAATATCAATCACAATTAATATATATAAACATGGAAAAGTTCGGGTCACTACAACTACCTTCACACCGATCCGTTGAATTTCAAATAGACCTTGTACCAGGAGCTGCACCAATAGCTCGTGCTCCATACAGACTCGCACCCAGCAAAATGAAAGAATTACAAAGTCAGTTACAGGAACTTTTAGAGCGTGGTTTCATTCGACCAAGCACATCACCATGGGGAGCTCCTGTTTTGTTTATCAAGAAGAAGGATGGTACATTTAGGTTGTGTATCGACTACCGAGAGTTGAACAAACTTACCATCAAGAACCGTTACCCACTACCGAGAATCGACGACTTATTTGATCAACTACAAGGCTCGTCGGTTTATTTGAAGATTGATTTACGTTCTGGGTATCATCAAATGCGGGTGAAGGAGGATGACATTCCAAAGACTGCTTTTAGGACGCGTTACGGTCATTACAAGTTTATGGATATGCCGTTTGGATTGACTAACGCACCAGCTGTGTTCATGGACCTCATGAACCGAGTGAGTGGGCCATATCTTGACAAGTTTGTCATTGTCTTCATCGATGACATACTTATTTACTCGAAGAATGATCAAGAGCACGAAGAACATTTGAGAAAAGTGCTAGAGTTGCTAAGAAAAGAAAAATTGTACGCTAAGTTTTCTAAGTGTTCATTTTGGTTAGAAGAAGTTCAATTCCTCGGTCATATAGTGAATAAAGAAGGTATTCATTCAGGTGGATCCGTCAAAGATTGAAACCGTTGAAAAGTGGGAAACCCCAAAAACTCCGAAACACATACGCCAATTTTTAGGACTAGCTGGTTACTACAGAAGATTCATCCAAGATTTTTCCAAAATAGCAAAACCCTTGACTGCATTAACGCATAAAGGGAAGATATTTGAATGGAAGGATGAACAAGAAAAGGCGTTTCAATTGTTGAAGAAAAAGTTAACTACGGCACCTATATTGTCATTACCAGAAGGGAATGATGATTTTGTGATATATTGTGATGCCTCAAAGCAAGATCTTGGTTGTGTATTAACGCAACGAACGAAGTTAATTGCTTATGCGTCTAGACAATTGAAGATTCACGTGCAGAATTATACGACGCATGATTTGGAATTAGGCGCGGTTGTTTTTGCATTAAAGACTTGGAAGCACTACTTATATGGGGTCAAAAGTATTATATATACCGACCACAAAAGTCTTCAATACATATTTAATCAGAAACAACTGAACATGAGGCAGCGAAGGTGGATCGAATTGCTGAATGATTACGACTTTGAGATTTGTTACAACCCGGGGAAGGCAAATGTGGTAGCCGACGCCTTGAGCAGAAAGGACATAGAACCTATTCGAGTAAAAGCTATGAATATAATGATTCACACTAACCTTACTACTCAAATAAAAGAGGCGCAACAAGGAGTTTTAAAAGAGGGAAATTTAAAGGATGAAATACCCAAAGGATCTGAGAAGCATCTTAATATTCGGGAAGACGGAACCCGGTATAGGGCTGAAAGAATTTGGGTACCAAAATTTGGCGATATGAGAGAAATGGTACTTAGAGAAGCTCATAAAACCAGATACTCAATACATCCTGGAACGGGGAAGATGTACAAAGATCTCAAGAAACATTTTTGGTGGCCAGGTATGAAAGCAGAGGTTGCTAAATAAGTAGGGGAATGTTTGACGTGTTCTAAGGTCAAAGCTGAGCATCAGAAACCATCAGGTCTACTTCAACAACCCGAAATCTAGGAATGGAAATGGAAAAACATTACCATGGATTTCATCACTAAATTGCCAAGGACTGCAAGTGGTTTTGATACTATTTGGATAATAGTTGATCGTCTCACCAAATCAGCACACTTCCTGCCAATAAGAGAAGATGACAAGATGGAGGAGTTAGCACGACTGTATGTAATAACCCGTCCTTATCCACCTGGACGAAGTCATCAACATTTGGTCCCATTGCGATGATCGACTCTAAGTAATATCCTTAAAATGAGCAAATGCACAGCGGAAGACTTAATTCGTACCTGAGAATAAACATGCTTAAAAGTGTCAACCAAAAGGTTGGTGAGTTCATAGGTTCATCATAACAATCTTTTTAATATATTAATAGACCACAAGATTTCATAACTATAAACATAATACACTCGCAAGTGTATGTAAAGCATTCTAAGTAGTTGGGCACTTGGTAACCATACTTAACTATTAATCAACGTCGCATATTCCCTTTATTATGAAATCTCTCTACACTGTACCAAGTGTAGCCTACAAAACGAAGTACTGTGCAACCGTTCAATACTGGTCGTCCAGTCCGGTTGGGGTTGTCAGGCCCGATAGATCTATCAACAGGATTCGCGTTTACAATACCACATGTAAATAGTAGTTACCAAGCTACAGGGAAGTATGCCAGTGGTACAACTCAACGTAGAATATATTTTTAAGTACTTGTGTCTATTTTGTAAACATTTATAAAAACAGCGCATGTATTCTCAGCCTAAAATATATATATTGCAAAAGCAAAAAGGGAGCAAATGAAACTCACCATACTGTATTCTGTAGTAAAAATACATATGACGGCATTGAACAACTGAACAATACAGGGTTGGCCTCGGATTCACGAACCTATATTATTTATATATTTTTATATGTTGATCAATATTTGTGTGATAATTTAATTCAAGTCATAGTGTACCGCAATCCTAATGCTCGAGACTAATACACAAAAATCAACAAAAGTCAGTTTGACTCAAAAATGTTTTCCAAAATTTATACATGATTAATATATACTTTATATATCGTCATTTTATATTTTTAAATAATTTAAAAAGATTTACTAGAGTAAATAATATAATTCTTTTATTAATAAATATAATTTTATATAAAAATATACTTTTATATATCTTAAGTAATAAAATTTATAAATTTCATTTGATATCATAAAAATATTATGATAGGTTTTATTAAGGTAATTATATTATTTGTATTACATATTTATTTGATAAAATAACATTGGTAATAATAATAAGTAAAAGTTGTATTATTTTGTAATAATAATGATTATTATCCTATTAATAAAAATATTAATTTTTATATTTAATAAAAATGATGTTATGATAAAATGAGAGTTCTAACTCATAAAAATAATGAAATTTCATATTAACATTGATATTCCCCTTAAAATAATAATTTTTGTAAAAATGATATTTTTAATATTAATAATACTTTTAATAATAATAGTGATAAAAATAATAAAAAATGATAATTTTATCTATATCAATGTCTTACAATATTTTAAATTTCATCATGATACCCATACTCATTATTCCCTAATCGATTTGTTAGTAACTTTTAATTCGTCTTTTATATCGCGTTCATTTGGATGATAGTAATAGTAGTTATAATAATTAAGTGTTACTTAATATTATAATACTAATAATAATAAATGTTATGATAATATTAATGCTAATAACTATTTTAATGATAAAAATAATAATGGTACTAATTATAATTTTAACTGAAATGTCCCGTTCTTATTGATTAAAAACGTTCCATATTAATTGATTTCGTTGCGAGGTTTTGACCTCTATATGAGACGTTTTTCAAAGACTGCATTCATTTTAAAACAAACCATAACCTTTATTTCATCAATAAAGGTTTTAAAAAAAACTTTACGTAGATTATCAAAGAATGATAATCTAAAATATCTTGTTTACACACGACCATTACATAATGGTTTACAATACAAATATGTTACAACAAAATAAGTTTCTTGAATGCAGTTTTTACACAATATCATACAAGCATGGACTCCAAATCTCGTCCTTATTTAAGTATGCGACAGCGGAAGCTCTTAATAATCACCTGAGAATAAACATGCTTAAAACGTCAACAAAAATGTTGGTGAGTTATAGGTTTAACCTATATATATCAAATCATAATAATAGACCACAAGATTTCATATTTCAATACACATCCCATACATAGAGATAAAAATCATTCATATGGTGAACACCTGGTAACCGACATTAATAAGATGCATATATAAGAATATCCCCATCATTCCGGGACACCCTTCGGATATGATATAAATTTCGAAGTACTAAAGCATCCGGTACTTTGGATGGGGTTTGTTAGGCCCAATAGATCTATCTTTAGGATTCGCGTCAATTAGGGTGTCTGTTCCCTAATTCTTAGATTACCAGACTTAATAAAAAGGGGCATATTCGATTTCGATAATTCAACCATAGAATGTAGTTTCACGTACTTGTGTCTATTTTGTAAATCATTTATAAAACCTGCATGTATTCTCATCCCAAAAATATTAGATTTTAAAAGTGGGACTATAACTCACTTTCACAGATTTTTACTTCGTCGGGAAGTAAGACTTGGCCACTGGTTGATTCACGAACCTATAACAATATATACATATATATCAAAGTATGTTCAAAATATATTTACAACACTTTTAATATATTTTGATGTTTTAAGTTTATTAAGTCAGCTGTCCTCGTTAGTAACCTACAACTAGTTGTCCACAGTTAGATGTACAGAAATAAATCGATAAATATTATCTTGAATCAATCCACGACCCAGTGTATACGTATCTCAGTATTGATCACAACTCAAACTATATATATTTTGGAATCAACCTCAACCCTGTATAGCTAACTCCAAAATTCACATATAGAGTGTCTATGGTTGTTCCGAAATATATATAGATGTGTCGACATGATAGGTCGAAACATTGTATACGTGTCTATGGTATCTCAAGATTACATAATATACAATACAAGTTGATTAAGTTATGGTTGGAATAGATTTGTTACCAATTTTCACGTAGCTAAAATGAGAAAAATTATCCAATCTTGTTTTACCCATAACTTCTTCATTTTAAATCCGTTTTGAGTGAATCAAATTGCTATGGTTTCATATTGAACTATATTTTATGAATCTAAACAGAAAAAGTATAGGTTTATAGTCGGAAAAATAAGTTACAAGTCGTTTTTGTAAAGGTAGTCATTTCAGTCGGAAGAACGACGTCTAGATGACCATTTTAGAAAACATACTTCCACTTTGAGTTTAACCATAATTTTTGGATATAGTTTCATGTTCATAATAAAAATCATTTTCTCAGAATAACAACTTTTAAATCAAAGTTTATCATAGTTTTTAATTAACTAACCCAAAACAGCCCGCGGTGTTACTACGACGGCGTAAATCCGGTTTTACGGTGTTTTTCGTGATTCCAGGTTTTAAATCATTAAGTTAGCATATCATATAGATATAGAACATGTGTTTAGTTGATTTTAAAAGTCAAGTTAGAAGGATTAACTTTTGTTTGCGAACAAGTTTAGAATTAACTAAACTATGTTCTAGTGATTACAAGTTTAAACCTTCGAATAAGATAGCTTTATATGTATGAATCGAATGATGTTATGAACATCATTACTACTTTAATTTCCTTGGATAAACCTACTGGAAAAGATAAAAATGTATCTAGCTTCAATGGATCCTTGGATGGCTCGAAGTTCTTGAAGCAGAATCATGACACGAAAACAAGTTCAAGTAAGATCATCACTTGAAATAAGATTGTTATAGTTATAGAAATTGAACCAAAGTTTGAATATGATTATTACCTTGTATTAGAATGATAACCTACTGTAAGAAACAAAGATTTCTTGAGGTTGGATGATCACCTTACAAGATTGGAATTGAGCTAGCAAACTTGAAAGTATTCTTGATTTTATGAAACTAGAACTTTTGGAATTTATGAAGAACACTTAGAACTTGAAGATAGAACTTGAGAGAGATCAATTAGATGAAGAAAATTGAAGAATGAAAGTGTTTGTAGGTGTTTTTGGTCGTTGGTGTATGGATTAGATATAAAGGATATGTAATTTTGTTTTCATGTAAATAAGTCATGAATGATTACTCATATTTTTGTAATTTTATGAGATATTTCATGCTAGTTGCCAAATGATGGTTCCCACATGTGTTAGGTGACTCACATGGGCTGCTAAGAGCTGATCATTGGAGTGTATATACCAATAGTACATACATCTAAAAGCTGTGTATTGTACGAGTACGAATACGGGTGCATACGAGTAGAATTGTTGATGAAACTGAACGAGGATGTAATTGTAAGCATTTTTGTTAAGTAGAAGTATTTTGATAAGTGTATTGAAGTCTTTCAAAAGTGTATAAATACATATTAAAACACTACATGTATATACATTTTAACTGAGTCGTTAAGTCATCGTTAGTCGTTACATGTAAGTGTTGTTTTGAAACCTTTATGTTAACGATCTTGTTAAATGTTGTTAACCTAATGTTTATAATATCAAATGAGATTTTAAATTATTATATTATCATGATATTATCATGTATGAATATCTCTTAATATGATATATATATACATTAAATGTCTTTACAACGATAACCGTTACATATATGTCTCGTTTAAAAATCATTAAGTTAGTAGTCTTGTTTTTACATATGTAGTTCATTGTTAATATACTTAATAATATGTTACTTATCATAGAATCATGTTAACTATATATATATCCATATATATGTCATCATATAGTTTTTACAAGTTTTAACGTTCGTAAATCACCGGTCAACTTGGGTAGTCAATTGTCTATATGAAACCTATTTCAATTAATCAAGTCTTAACAAGTTTGATTGCTTAATATGTTGGAAACATTTAATCATGTAAATATCAATCTCAATTAATATATATAAACATGGAAAAGTTCGGGTCACTACAGTACCTACCCGTTAAATAAATTTCGTCCCGAAATTTTAAGCTGTTGAAGGTGTTGACGAATCTTCTGGAAAGAGATGCGGGTATTTCTTCTTCATCTGATCTTCACGCTCCCAGGTGAACTCGGGTCCTCTACGAGCATTCCATCGAACCTTAACAATTGGTATCTTGTTTTGCTTAAGTCTTTTAACCTCACGATCCATTATTTCGACGGGTTCTTCGATGAATTGAAGTTTTTCGTTGATTTGGATTTCATCTAACGGAATAGTGAGATCTTCTTTAGCAAAACATTTCTTCAAATTCGAGACGTGGAAAGTGTTATGTACAGCCGCGAGTTGTTGAGGTAACTCAAGTCGGTAAGCTACTGGTCCGACACGATCAATAATCTTGAATGGTCCAATATACCTTGGATTTAATTTCCCTCGTTTACCAAATCGAACAACGCCTTTCCAAGGTGCAACTTTAAGCATGACCATCTCTCCAATTTCAAATTCTATATCTTTTCTTTTAATGTCAGCGTAGCTCTTTTGTCGACTTTGGGCGGTTTTCAACCGTTGTTGAATTTGGATGATCTTCTCGGTAGTTTCTTGTATAATCTCCGGACCCGTAATCTGTCTATCCCCCACTTCACTCCAACAAATCGGAGACCTGCACTTTCTACCATAAAGTGCTTCAAACGGCGCCATCTCAATGCTTGAATGGTAGCTGTTGTTGTAGGAAAATTCTGCTAACGGTAGATGTCGATCCCAACTGTTTCCAAAATCAATAACACATGCTCGTAGCATGTCTTCAAGCGTTTGTATCGTCCTTTCACTCTGCCCATCAGTTTGTGGATGATAGGCAGTACTCATGTCTAGACGAGTTCCTAATGCTTGCTGTTGAAATGTCCCGTTCTTATTGATTAAAAACGTTCCATATTAATTGATTTCGTTGCGAGGTTTTGACCTCTATATGAGACGTTTTTCAAAGACTGCATTCATTTTTAAAACAAACCATAACCTTTATTTCATAAATAAAGGTTTAAAAAGCTTTACGTAGATTATCAAATAATGATAATCTAAAATATCCTGTTTACACACGACCATTACATAATGGTTTACAATACAAATATGTTACATCGAAATCAGTTTCTTGAATGCAGTTTTTACACAATATCATACAAACATGGACTCCAAATCTTGTCCTTATTTTAGTATGCAACAGCGGAAGCTCTTAATATTCACCTGAGAATAAACATGCTTTAAACGTCAACAAAAATGTTGGTGAGTTATAGGTTTAACCTATATATATCAAATCGTAACAATAGACCACAAGATTTCATATTTCAATACACATCCCATACATAGAGATAAAAATCATTCATATGGTGAACACCTGGTAACCGACAATAACAAGATGCATATATAAGAATATCCCCATCATTCCGGGACACCCTTCGGATATGATATAAATTTCGAAGTACTAAAGCATCCGGTACTTTGGATGGGGTTTGTTAGGCCCAATAGATCTATCTTTAGGATTCGCGTCAATTAGGGTGTCTGTTCCCTAATTCTTAGATTACCAGACTTAATAAAAAGGGGCATATTCGATTTCGATAATTCAACCATAGAATGTAGTTTCACGTACTTGTGTCTATTTTGTAAATCATTTATAAAACCTGCATGTATTCTCATCCCAAAAATATTAGATTTTAAAAGTGGGACTATAACTCACTTTCACAGATTTTTACTTCGTCGGGAAGTAAGACTTGGCCACTGTTGATTCACGAACCTATAACAATATATACATATATATTAAAGTATGTTCAAAATATATTTACAACACTTTTAATATATTTTGATGTTTTAAGTTTATTAAGTCAGCTGTCCTCGTTAGTAACCTATAACTAGTTGTCCACAGTTAGATGTACAGAAATAAATCGATAAATATTATCTTGAATCAATCCACGACCCAGTGTATACGTATCTCAGTATTGATCACAACTCAAACTATATATATTTTGGAATCAACCTCAACCCTGTATAGCTAACTCCAACATTCACATATAGAGTGTCTATGGTTGTTCCGAAATATATATAGATGTGTCGACATGATAGGTCGAAACATTGTATACGTGTCTATGGTATCTCAAGATTACATAATATACAATACAAGTTGATTAAGTTATGGTTGGAATAGATTTGTTACCAATTTTCACGTAGCTAAAATGAGAAAAATTATCCAATCTTGTTTTACCCATAACTTCTTCATTTTAAATCCGTTTTGAGTGAATCAAATTGCTATGGTTTCATATTGAACTCTATTTTATGAATCTAAACAGAAAAGTATAGGTTTATAGTCGGAAAAATAAGTTACAAGTCGTTTTTGTAAAGGTAGTCATTTTAGTCGAAAGAACGACGTCTAGATGACCATTTTAGAAAACATACTTCCACTTTGAGTGTAACCATAATTTTTGGATATAGTTTCATGTTCATAATAAAAATCATTTTCTCAGAATAACAACTTTTAAATCAAAGTTTATCATAGTTTTTAATTAACTAACCCAAAACAGCCCGCGGTGTTACTACGACGGCGTAAATCCGGTTTTACGGTGTTTTTCGTGTTTCCAGGTTTTAAATCATTAAGTTAGCATATCATATAGATATAGAACATGTGTTTAGTTGATTTTAAAAGTCAAGTTAGAAGGATTAACTTTTGTTTGCGAACAAGTTTAGAATTAACTAAACTATGTTCTAGTGATTACAAGTTTAAACCTTCGAATAAGATAGCTTTATATGTATGAATCGAATGATGTTATGAACATCATTACTACCTTAATTTCCTTGGATAAACCTACTGGAAAAGAGAAAAATGGATCTAGCTTCAATGGATCCTTGGATGGCTCGAAGTTCTTGAAGCAGAATCATGACACGAAAACAAGTTCAAGTAAGATCATCACTTGAAATAAGATTGTTATAGTTATAGAAATTGAACCAAAGTTTGAATATGATTATTACCTTGTATTAGAATGATAACCTACTGTAAGAAACAAAGATTTCTTGAGGTTGGATGATCACCTTACAAGATTGGAAGTGAGCTAGCAAACTTGAAAGTATTCTTGATTTTATGAAACTAGAACTTTTGGAATTTATGAAGAACACTTAGAACTTGAAGATAGAACTTGAGAGAGATCAATTAGATGAAGAAAATTGAAGAATGAAAGTGTTTGTAGGTGTTTTTGGTCGTTGGTGTATGGATTAGATATAAAGGATATGTAATTTTGTTTTCATGTAAATAAGTCATGAATGATTACTCATATTTTTGTAATTTTATGAGATATTTCATGCTAGTTGCCAAATGATGGTTCCCACATGTGTTAGGTGACTCACATGGGCTGCTAAGAGCTGATCATTGGAGTGTATATACCAATAGTACATACATCTAAAAGCTGTGTATTGTACGAGTACGAATACGGGTGCATACGAGTAGAATTGTTGATGAAACTGAACGAGGATGTAATTGTAAGCATTTTTGTTAAGTAGAAGTATTTTGATAAGTGTATTGAAGTCTTTCAAAAGTGTATAAATACATATTAAAACACTACATGTATATACATTTTAACTGAGTCGTTAAGTCATCGTTAGTCGTTACATGTAAGTGTTGTTTTGAAACCTTTAGGTTAACGATCTTGTTAAATGTTGTTAACCCAATGTTTATAATATCAAATGAGATTTTAAATTATTATATTATCATGATATTATCATGTATGAATATCTCTTAATATGATATATATACATTAAATGTCTTTACAACGATAATCGTTACATATATGTCTCGTTTAAAAATCATTAAGTTAGTAGTCTTGTTTTTACATATGTAGTTCATTGTTAATATATTTTATGATATGTTTTCTTATCATAGTATCATGTTAACTATATATATATATATATCCATATATATGTCATCATATAGTTTTTACAAGTTTTAACGTTCGTGAATCACCGATCAACTTGGGTGGTCAATTGTCTATATGAAACATATTTCAATTAATCAAGTCTTAACAAGTTTGATTGCTTAACATGTTGGAAACATTTAATCATGTAAATATCAATCTCAATTAATATATATAAACATGGAAAAGTTCGGGTCACTACAGTACCTACCCGTTAAATAAATTTCGTCCCGAAATTTTAAGCTGTTGAAGGTGTTGACGAATCTTCTGGAAATAGATGCGGGTATTTCTTCTTCATCTGATCTTCACGCTCCCAGGTGAACTCGGGTCCTCTACGAGCATTCCATCGAACCTTAACAATTGGTATCTTGTTTTGCTTAAGTCTTTTAACCTCACGATCCATTATTTCGACGGGTTCTTCGATGAATTGAAGTTTTTCGTTGATTTGGATTTCATCTAACGGAATAGTGAGATCTTCTTTAGCAAAACATTTCTTTAAATTCGAGACGTGGAATGTGTTATGTACAGCCGCGAGTTGTTGAGGTAACTCTAGTCGGTAAGCTACTGGTCCGACACGATCAATAATCTTGAATGGTCCAATATACCTTGGATTTAATTTCCCTCGTTTACCAAATCGAACAACGCCTTTCCAAGGTGCAACTTTAAGCATGACCATCTCTCCAATTTCAAATTCTATATCTTTTCTTTTAATGTCAGCGTAGCTCTTTTGTCGACTTTGGGCGGTTTTCAACCGTTGTTGAATTTGGATGATCTTCTCGGTAGTTTCTTGTATAATCTCCGGACCCGTAATCTGTCTATCCCCTACTTCACTCCAACAAATCGGAGACCTGCACTTTCTACCATAAAGTGCTTCAAACGGCGCCATCTCAATGCTTGAATGGTAGCTGTTGTTGTAGGAAAATTCTGCTAACGGTAGATGTCGATCCCAACTGTTTCCGAAATCAATAACACATGCTCGTAGCATGTCTTCAAGCGTTTGTATCGTCCTTTCGCTCTGCCCATCAGTTTGTGGATGATAGGCAGTACTCATGTCTAGACGAGTTCCTAATGCTTGCTGTAATGTCTGCCAGAATCTTGAAATAAATCTGCCATCCCTATCAGAGATAATAGAGATTGGTATTCCATGTCTGGAGACGACTTCCTTCAAATACAGTCGTGCTAACTTCTCCATCTTGTCATCTTCTCTTATTGGTAGGAAGTGTGCTGATTTGGTGAGACGATCAACTATTACCCAAATAGTATCAAAACCACTTGCAGTCCTTGGCAATTTAGTGATGAAATCCATGGTAATGTTTTCCCATTTCCATTCCGGGATTTCGGGTTGTTGAAGTAGACCTGATGGTTTCTGATGCTCAGCTTTGACCTTAGAACACGTCAAACATTCTCCTACGTATTTAGCAACATCGGCTTTCATACCCGGCCACCAAAAATGTTTCTTGAGATCCTTGTACATCTTCCCCGTTCCAGGATGTATTGAGTATCTGGTTTTATGAGCTTCTCTAAGTACCATTTCTCTCATATCTCCAAATTTTGGTACCCAAATCCTTTCAGCCCTATACCGGGTTCCGTCTTCCCGAATATTAAGATGCTTCTCCGATCCTTTGGGTATTTCATCCTTTAAATTTCCCTCTTTTAAAACTCCTTGTTGTGCCTCCTTTATTTGAGTAGTAATGTTATTATGAATCATTATATTCATAGATTTTACTCGAATGGGTTCTCTGTCCTTCCTGCTCAAGGCATCGGCTACCACATTTGCCTTCCCCGGGTGGTAACGAATCTCAAAGTCGTAATCATTCAATAATTCAATCCACCTACGCTGCCTCATATTCAGTTGTTTCTGATTAAATATGTGTTGAAGACTTTTGTGGTCGGTATATATAATACTTTTGACCCCATATAAGTAGTGCCTCCAAGTCTTTAATGCAAAAACAACCGCGCCTAATTCCAAATCATGCGTCGTATAATTTTGTTCGTGAATCTTCAATTGTCTAGACGCATAAGCAATCACCTTCGTTCGTTGCATTAATACACAACCGAGACCTTGCTTTGATGCATCACAATAAATCACAAAATCATCATTCCCTTTAGGCAATGACAATATAGGTGCCGTAGTTAGCTTTTTCTTCAATAACTGAAACGCTTTCTCTTGTTCATCATTCCATTCAAATTTCTTCCCTTTATGCGTTAATGCAGTCAAGGGTTTTGCTATTCTGGAAAAGTCTTGGATGAACCTTCTGTAGTAACCAGCTAGTCCTAAAAACTGGCGTATGTGTTTCGGAGTTTTCGGGGTTTCCCACTTTTCAACAGTTTCTATCTTTGCCGGATCCACCTTAATACCTTCTTTGTTCACTATGTGACCGAGGAATTGAACTTCTTCCAACCAAAATGCACACTTTGAAAACTTAGCGTACAATTCTTCCTTCCTCAATACTTCTAACACCTTTCTCAAATGTTCACCGTGTTCTTGGTCATTCTTTGAGTAAATAAGTATGTCATCAATGAAAACAATGACAAACTTGTCAAGGTATGGTCCACACACTCGGTTCATAAGGTCCATGAACACAGCTGGTGCATTAGTTAAACCAAACGGCATGACCATAAACTCGTAATGACCGTAACGTGTTCTGAAAGCAGTCTTTGGAATATCATCTTCTTTCACCCGCATTTGATGATACCCGGAACGTAAGTCAATCTTTGAATAAACAGACGAGCCTTGTAGTTGATCAAATAAGTCGTCGATTCTCGGTAGTGGGTAGCGGTTCTTGATGGTAAGTTTGTTCAACTCTCGGTAGTCGATACACAACCTGAATGTACCATCTTTCTTCTTGACAAACAAAACAGGAGCTCCCCACGGTGATGTGCTTGGTCGAATGAAACCACGCTCTAAAAGTTCTTGTAATTGGCTTTGAAGTTCTTTCATCTCGCTGGGTGCGAGTCTGTAAGGAGCACGAGCTATTGGTGCAGCTCCTGGTACAAGATCTATTTGAAATTCAACGGATCGATGTGGGGGTAATCCCGGTAATTCTTTCGGAAATACATCGGGAAATTCTTTTGCAATGGGAACATCATTGATGCTCTTTTCTTCAGTTTGTACTTTCTCGACATGTGCTAGAACAGCATAGCAACCTTTTCTTATTAGTTTTTGTGCCTTCAAATTACTAATAAGATGTAGCTTCGTGTTGCCCTTTTCTCCGTACACCATTAAGGGTTTTCCTTTTTCTCGTATAATGCGAATTGCATTTTTGTAACAAACGATCTCCGCTTTCACTTCTTTCAACCAGTCCATACCGATTATCACATCAAAACTCCCTAACTCTACTGGTATCAAATCAATCTTAAATGTTTCGCTAACCAGTTTAATTTCTCGATTCCGACATATATTATCTGCTGAAATTAATTTACCATTTGCTAATTCGAGTAAAAATTTACTATCCAAAGGCGTCAATGGACAACTTAATTTAGCACAAAAATCTCTACTCATATAGCTTCTATCCGCACCCGAATCAAATAAAACGTAAGCAGATTTATTGTCAATAAGAAACGTACCCGTAACAAGCTCCGGGTCTTCCTGTGCCTCTACCGCATTAATATTGAAAACTCTTCCACGGCCTTGTCCATTCGTGTTCTCCTGGTTCGGGCAATTTCTAATAATGTGGCCTGGTTTTCCACATTTATAACAAACTACATTGGCATAACTTGCTCCGACACTACTTGCTCCGCCATTACTCGTTCCGACACCATTTGTTCCTTTCGTTCTATTAACCCCTGGTCCGTAGACCTCACACTTCACCGCGCTATGACCATTTCTTTTACACTTGTTGCAAAATTTGGTGCAGAACCCCGAGTGATTCTTTTCACACCTTTGGCATAGCTGCTTCTGATTGTTGTTGTTGTTGTTGCGGTTATTATTGTTGTTGGGATGATTGTTGTAGTTGCTGTTGTTGTTGTTGTTGTTGTTGTTGGGCCGTTTGTTGTAGTTGCGATTGATGTTGCGATTGTTGGGATAATTGTTGCGATTATTGTTGTAATTGCTGTTGTTGCTGTATTGGTGATTCTTATCACCGTTTTCCTCCCACTTTCTTTTGACTTGCTTCACATTGGCCTCTTCAGCAGTCTGTTCTTTAATTCTTTCTTCAATCTGGTTCACTAGTTTGTGAGCCATTCTACATGCCTGTTGTATGGAGGCGGGCTCGTGTGAACTTATATCTTCTTGGATTCTTTCCGGTAATCCTTTCACAAACGCGTCGATCTTCTCTTCCTCATCTTCGAATGCTCCCGGACACAATAGGCACAATTCTGTGAATCGTCTTTCGTACGTGGTAATATCAAATCCTTGGGTTCGTAACCCTCTAAGTTCTGTCTTGAGCTTATTGACCTCGGTTCTGGGACGGTACTTCTCGTTCATCAAGTGCTTGAATGCTGACCACGGTAGTGCGTACGCATCATCTTGTCCCACTTGCTCTAGATAGGTATTCCACCATGTTAACGCAGAACCTGTGAAGGTATGCGTAGCGTACTTCACTTTGTCCTCTTCAGTACACTTACTTATGGCAAACACCGATTCAACCTTCTCGGTCCACCGTTTCAATCCGATCGGTCCTTCGGTTCCATCAAATTCCAAAGGTTTGCAGGCAGTGAATTCTTTGTAGGTGCATCCTACATGATTTCTTGTACTGCTAGATCCAAGGTTATTGTTGGTATGTAGCGCAGCCTGTACTGCGGCTATGTTTGAAGCTAGAAAAGTACGGAATTCCTCTTCATTCATATTCACGGTGTGTCGAGTAGTCGGTGCCATTTCCTTCAAAATAGTTAAATGGAACAAGTTAATCATACAGAATATTAAGAGTAGTTAATAGTATTTCGTAGCATAATATGAACTCATTTATAAAAGCTTTTTCTTCATATTAGCGTTTTATAAGTTTAAATTCGGGTAGTACCTACCCGTTAAGTTCATACTTAGTAGCTAATATACAATTCAACTACTACAATTCTATATGAAAAACTGATTATAATAATATTTCGCGTTCAAACTTTTATACAATATTTTACAAACTTACAATACCGCTTATTTTACATAAAGCATGAAATATAGCACACAATAACTTTGATACAAGATAGTCGTGAAGACAATTCTAGCTAGTACACAAGTCGTTCAGCAAAGGCAATAAAGACACGTAATTCATACGTCCAGAAACAAGTCATGCATTCTGGTTTTACTAGGACTACTTCCCATCCTTGGTCTTGTGCAACATAACCGTTATGGCCGTTGATAAGACAGCGTGTTGTAACGTCATCAAAGGGACGAGGGTTACGTAATGTCCAACAGTCCCGTAATAATCTAAAAACCTCATTTCTTACCCCAATTACCGACTCCGTCACTTGTGGAAACGTTTTGTTTAATAGTTGTAGCCCGATGTTCTTGTTCTCACTTTGGTGAGAAGCGAACATTACTAATCCGTAAGCATAACATGCTTCTTTATGTTGCATGTTAGCCGCTTTTTCTAAATCACGAAGTCCAATATTCGGATATATTGAGTCAAAATAATTTCTTAACCCGTTGCGTAAAATAGCATTTGGGTTCCCCGCAATATATGCGTCAAAGTAAACACATCGTAACTTATGGGTTTCCCAATGTGATATCCCCCATCTTTCAAACGAAAGTCTCTTATAAACCAAGACATTCTTGGAACGTTCTTCGAATGTCTTACAAACTGATCTCGCCTTAAATAGTTGTGCCGAAGAATTCTGGCCGACTCTAGACAAAATTTCATCAATCATGTCTCCGGGTAGGTCTCTTAAAATATTGGGTTGTCTATCCATTTTGTGTTTTTAAACTGTAAAATAGACAAGAGTTAGATTCATAAAAAAAATACTTATTAATACAAGCAATTTTTACATATATCATAAAGCATAAGAACACTATATTACATATATTACACCACACGAATACAACTATCTTATTCCGACTCGCTCGTTTCTTCTTCTTCGGTTTTGATTCGTTTTGCCAAGTTTCTAGGGATATATGATGTTCCCCTAATACGAGCCGTCGTTGTCCACATTGGTTTAGAAAAACCTGGTGGTTTAGAGGTTCCCGGGTCATTGTTACAACTTAAGGACTTCGGGGGTTGACGATACATATAAAGTTCATCGGGGTTGGAATTAGATTTCTCTATTTTTATGCCCTTTCCCTTATTATTTTCTTTTGCCTTTTTAAATTCAGTTGGGGTAATTTCTATAACATCATCGGAATTCTCGTCGGAATCCGATTCATCGGAGAATTGGTAATCCTCCCAATATTTTGCTTCCTTGGCGGAAACACCATTGACCATAATTAACTTTGGTCGGTTGGTTGAGGATTTTCTTTTACTTAACCGTTTTATTATTTCCCCCACCGGTTCTATTTCTTCATCCGGTTCCGATTCTTCTTCCGGTTCCGATTCTTCTTCCGGTTCCGACTCTTCTTCCGGTTCCTCTTCGGGAACTTGTGAATCAGTCCACAAATCATTCCAATTTACATTTGACTCTTCATTATTATTAGGTGAGTCAATGGGACTTGTTCTAGAGGTAGACATCTATCACATAATATCAAACACGTTAAGAGATTAATATATCACATAATATTCATATGTTAAAAATATATAGTTTCCAACAAAAATGTTAAGCAATCATTTTTAAAGAAAACACGGTCGAAGTCCAGACTCACTAATGCATCCTAACAAACTCGATAAGACACACTAATGCAAATTTTCTGGTTCTCTAAGACCAACGCTAGGATACCAACTGAAATGTCCCGTTCTTATTGATTAAAAACGTTCCATATTAATTGATTTCGTTGCGAGGTTTTGACCTCTATATGAGACGTTTTTCAAAGACTGCATTCATTTTTAAAACAAACCATAACCTTTATTTCATAAATAAAGGTTTAAAAAGCTTTACGTAGATTATCAAATAATGATAATCTAAAATATCCTGTTTACACACGACCATTACATAATGGTTTACAATACAAATATGTTACATCGAAATCAGTTTCTTGAATGCAGTTTTTACACAATATCATACAAACATGGACTCCAAATCTTGTCCTTATTTTAGTATGCAACAGCGGAAGCTCTTAATATTCACCTGAGAATAAACATGCTTTAAACGTCAACAAAAATGTTGGTGAGTTATAGGTTTAACCTATATATATCAAATCGTAACAATAGACCACAAGATTTCATATTTCAATACACATCCCATACATAGAGATAAAAATCATTCATATGGTGAACACCTGGTAACCGACAATAACAAGATGCATATATAAGAATATCCCCATCATTCCGGGACACCCTTCGGATATGATATAAATTTCGAAGTACTAAAGCATCCGGTACTTTGGATGGGGTTTGTTAGGCCCAATAGATCTATCTTTAGGATTCGCGTCAATTAGGGTGTCTGTTCCCTAATTCTTAGATTACCAGACTTAATAAAAAGGGGCATATTCGATTTCGATAATTCAACCATAGAATGTAGTTTCACGTACTTGTGTCTATTTTGTAAATCATTTATAAAACCTGCATGTATTCTCATCCCAAAAATATTAGATTTTAAAAGTGGGACTATAACTCACTTTCACAGATTTTTACTTCGTCGGGAAGTAAGACTTGGCCACTGTTGATTCACGAACCTATAACAATATATACATATATATTAAAGTATGTTCAAAATATATTTACAACACTTTTAATATATTTTGATGTTTTAAGTTTATTAAGTCAGCTGTCCTCGTTAGTAACCTATAACTAGTTGTCCACAGTTAGATGTACAGAAATAAATCGATAAATATTATCTTGAATCAATCCACGACCCAGTGTATACGTATCTCAGTATTGATCACAACTCAAACTATATATATTTTGGAATCAACCTCAACCCTGTATAGCTAACTCCAACATTCACATATAGAGTGTCTATGGTTGTTCCGAAATATATATAGATGTGTCGACATGATAGGTCGAAACATTGTATACGTGTCTATGGTATCTCAAGATTACATAATATACAATACAAGTTGATTAAGTTATGGTTGGAATAGATTTGTTACCAATTTTCACGTAGCTAAAATGAGAAAAATTATCCAATCTTGTTTTACCCATAACTTCTTCATTTTAAATCCGTTTTGAGTGAATCAAATTGCTATGGTTGTTGGGATTTAACAAGTTCCATTATACTTAAAACCTTTTAAGAATTTTATTAAAGCGGAAGCATGTTAGTTACATTTTAGAACTTGTATATCTTTAAACCATTTTAAAGTTAAACCCCATGGATCAAGTTGTGAACATATGCTTACAAATAACAAGATAAGATAAGAATGTCATACCTCCTCAAAGCCAAGTTTGAGGGCTGAATTGGAGAACAAGAAGATGATCGAGCCTCAAGCTATTGTGTACCAAAACCACCCTTAAACTTGTTAGGAATTAAGACCCTTAATCACCTTTGAACAAGCTCAAAACCCTTTACTCTTACACCCAATTTTCTGGACAGCAGTAGGTTGAAAAGATGATGTTGAATGGAGCCTCAAAACTATGAGACCTCAAGAGATTATACCCCAAACTTGACACCAACACTTAGTACTTTGGTTAGGATTTTAATGACACTTAAAATTAAGCTTGCAAAAAGAAAAAGAACCTCCTTTATCCCTTCAAAGTCACGGCCAGAATACAGCAAAATGAGGGAGAGAAGAATGCAGTTTTTTTCTTGATGTTTTGATGTGTATTCAAGTTGGTTTGGTCTCCCACAAACCTTGGTTATTATGCACCTCAAAAATAGAAGCAACCATACAAAAGGCTAGTCAATTTGCATGCTTGCATAGACTCCCATGCCACTTCTATTTTGTTTATAAAATATGTTTTATAAACAAAAGGGGATTTTATAAAACCATTTATATACTTGCACATTAATTATGTAAATTTTATATAAAACCAAATATATAAAATTGTAACATAACATTATTAATTATTTAACCTATAAATAAATAAATCCATATTATATAAATTATTCCACAATTTATATAAATATGTACACATCAAGTAAAATTTAAGAAAACCATTTTTCTTAAAGCTCAAGTGTCGCATATTTGATCAATGAACCAATTGTTAAAATCAAATACGAATAAGGTGTCGGTAAGTTTGTTATTGGGTATGACCCGACTTGGATCAAAACATATTAGCCACGTTAATTTAATATGTCTCTCGGGCATACGAAATACCTTCAATCTCCCACTTGCACGAGAAACATAAGAAAATAATGCAAGTGATGGATACAGCCTAACACACCGTCCATCACCCCTAATATGTTATGACTTTGTGCCATTCAATAACATCATCCCTTTCGAGTTCCCTTCTCGAATATGAATAGGTGAATCTTTCATTATATCCTTTCGTCCTAGATGTCATGTCAAATCCAAGAGATACAGAGTGACCACTCTCTTATAGACTCAACTTTATCAGGCCTTAGACATCTTACTCTCAACGAATAAGAGGGACAAATTCCATCTTGACTACATACGTCCTAGATACACACTTTGTATTATACCTGAAGCCTCCCTTATGAGCTACCTTCTCAGAATAGCGAAGGAAAGAATCAAGGTACAATATTCAGTGAATATCTGAACCCAATATGTATCTCAGGTCAGAGGATACAATGATATTCTCCTTTACTCAAGATTACATGTGATCAACCACAAAGGCTCCATACAGTAAATCTTGAGAGCGGGTCTTCCAATATTTGTGTCCCACAAATATCTATGAACCTTGGTTGCAACCTTGCTCCACATTCACCATTTGAATGTTAACCAATCCAAGTTCATAATAGTCTAGACCTCACATTCATTCCCACAAATGTGATCGACTACGGAATTTAGAATAATTACTTATTCATGGATAAAATATGCAAAATAGGAACATGACTCAAATAAATAAACACCATAGTTATATTAATGAGTTTGAACCACTTCGTTCCGTTACAATACTTAAAACAGATCATGACCAATCACTAGAATATCGAAGCCCTAATGCACAAACATGTCCTTCATGTTTTGCTCCATATAAGAGTTTCGTGAGTGGATCCGCTATGTTATGATCTGTGTGAACTTTGCGAATACATATCTTTCCCTTTTCAACTTCATCCCTAATGTAGTTGAATCTCCGCTCAATGTGACGGGTCTTTTGGTGAGCACGAGGTTCCTTGATTTGGGCAATCGCACCTTCGTTGTCACAAAAGATCTCAAGAGGGTCTTGAATGGTAGGGACCACTCCTAAGTCGTCGATGAATTTCTTCATCCATGCAGCTTCCTTAGCTGCCAATGAGGCGGCAATGTACTCCGATTCTGTAGTGGATAATGCAACAACATCTTGTTTTGAACTCTTCCAAGAGACCGCACCTCCATTTAATGTAAAGACATAACCGGATTGTGATCGAGAATCATCTCGATCAGTTTGGAAGCTCGCGTCCACGTAACCTTTTACTGCGAGTTCCTCTTCACCAGACCCGTATATTAGAAACATATCCTTAGTCCTTCTAAGGTATTTCAATATACTTTTAACATCAATCCAATGACTGTTTCCTGGGTTATTCTGGTATCTACTTGTCAAGCTAAGAGCGCATGACACATCCGGTCTAGTACATATCATTGCATACATGATTGACCCAATAGCAGATGCGTATGGGACATTCTTCATTCTCTCCTGTTCATCTTTTGTGGTGGGGCACTGAGATGAACTGAGAAGTGTTCCTCTTTGAATAGGTACCAAACCTTTCTTAGAGTTCTCCATCTTGAACCTTTTCAAGACCTTTTCAATGTATGCGCTTTGATTCAAACCTATCAATTTCTTGGATCTATCCCTGTAGATCCCAATCCCCAAAATGTATTTTGCATCTCCAATATCCTTAATGGAGAAGCAACTACTTAGCCAAGTCTTAACTCCTTGCATTTGCGGAATATCATTTCCAAATAATAATATATCATCCACATATAGTACAAGGAATATGACAGAGCTCCCACTAGCTTTCTTGTATACACAAGCTTCATCTCCATTTTTGATGAAGTCAAATTTCTTGGCTTCCTCATTAAAACGATGATTCCACATTCTAGAAGCTTGTTTCAGTCCGTAGATTGACTTCCTTAGTTTACATACTTTGTCAGGATGTTTTGGATCAACAAAACCTTCAGGCTGAACCATATAGACATCCTCCTCAAGATATCCATTTAGAAAAGCGGTTTTGACATCCATTTGCCATATCTCATAATTATAATGTGCAGCAATGGCAAATAATATCCTGATAGACTTTAGCATTACTACAGGTGAAAAAGTTTCATCATAATCAACCCCTTGAGTTTGAGTGAAACCTTTTGCCACAAGTCTAGCATTGTATGTATCTAAGTTTCCATGTATGTCGGTTTTCTTCTTGAAAATCCATTTACAATCAACTAACTTGGAGCTAGTAGGTTGTATAACCAATTCCCAAACTTGGTTGTCATACATGGATTGCATTTCAGCTTTCATGGCTTCCTGCCATTTATCTTTATCAATCCGTGATAAAGCATCTTGGTAGTTTGTTGGTTCATCCAAATCAACCGTATAGCAACCATCTATGAGAAACCCATATCTCTCAGGAGGATTGCTAATCCTACCAGATCTACGAATGTCTTGTGTATCTTGATCATCCATTTGATCACTTTCAACATTTTCATGTTGAGTGCTAGTGTCAACCAATTGTGTATCATCTACTTGATCTTGAACCTCTTCAAGATCTATCTTCCTTTCACTATTTCCTTCCATTAGGAACTTAGTTTCAAGGAATTCCGCCTTCCGAGCAACAAATACATTCTGCTCGGATGGATCATAGAAATAGTATCCCATATCATCCTTGGGATATCCTATGAAGATACACTTCATGGATCGAGCATTCAACTTATTAGGGACGTAACGCTTAGGATAAGCTTCACATCCCCATACCTTTAAGTATGATAGAGATGGAGGTTTACCAAACCACATCTCGTGAGGAGTTCGTTCCACTTTCTTGGTTGGGGCCATATTTAAAATACGAGCCGCGGAGCTTAGACAATAACCCCAAAATGATAGAGGCAACGAGCTTCTTGCCATCATAGATCGAACCATATCCATTAGAGTTCGGTTCCTCCTTTCGGAAACTCCATTAAGTTGGGGTGTTCCGGGTGGAGTAAGTTGTGAGATAATCCCACAACTCCTAAGATGATCATGGAAGGCATCGATTAGGTATTCACCTCCTCTATCGATACGAAGTACCTTAATTGTCCTATTGAGTTGATTTTGTACTCCGATTTGATATTCTTTGAATGCCTCAAACGTTTCGTCCTTGTGTCTTAATAAGTAGACATATCCGAAACGACTAAAGTCATCAATGAAAGTAACGAAGTGTCTTTCACCATTCCTAGCTATGGGCTTAAAGAGTCCACATACATCCGAATGTATTAATTCCAATAAGTCCTTAGCCCTTTCATAGGTTTCTTTGAAAGGTGCTTTAGTCATTTTGCCTTGCAAACAAGATTCACATACATCAAACGAGTCAAGTTCATTTGATTTCAAATGTCCATTCTTTTGAAGTGTATGTATTCGATTCTTGTTTATGTGACCAAGGCGACAATGCCATAAGTAGGAATCACTCAAATCCATTTTGAGCTTCTTGGTGCTTGCTTGGTATATTGAGCTATCGAATGATGTGTTATCATGAACCAATTCATAAATACCATTCAAAGGCGAAGCCTTAAAATAGAACATATCATTCAAGAAAACATGGATATCATCATTAATAAAATTAAGATTAAAACCACATTGTCTTAAATGGGAAACAGAAATAATGTTTCGCGTTAAATCAGGTGCATACAAAACATTTTTCAATATAAGCTCCAAACCACTTGGTAGCTTTAAAACAAAGTCTCCTTGAGCTTTTACGTGCACCTTTGCACCATTTCCCATGTAGAGACTTGTTGTTCCCGCATTTAGTTTACTTCTTATGAACCCTTGCAATGAATTGCAAATATGAGTTCCACATCCTGTGTCTAATACCCATGTATTAGAAGAAGTAATACTAAGCTCAACATATATCATGTATACATTACCTGAGTTTTGCCCTGCATCCCTCTTTGCATTCAACTCCTTTAGGTAGACCGGGCAGTTGCGTTTCCAGTGACCTATCACACCGCAACCAAAGCACGGAGCTTCCTTGGGGTTTGCTTGTCTGGCACCCTTTTGCCATTTAGTGTTGTTGGTTGGGGTAACCATCTTCCCTTTTCCTTTGCCCTTATAGGTGGGTCCTTTCTTCTTAGCCACCTTTGGCTTAGAAGAGGATTCATCCTTGGATCCACCTTCTCTGATCACGAGCATGGGTGAAGCCTCTTTACCCATGCTTGATTCATCCGTCCTTGGCATGACATGTAGCTCGTCAATGCTCTTATCCCAATCATTCATGCTGTAATTCAACACGCATGTGTCAAACCTATTTGACAAAGAGCTGAGGATAAGGTCCGTGGTTAATACATTAGATACGGGACTGTTGAGATGGTGCAATCGATCAATGAGGCTTTTCATCTTTAGTACATTAGATGAAATGGATTGGGAGTTATTTTCCTTTTCGAGGATGGACCTCAATGATAGGTTATTAAAGTTGATTGGTGCGTGTGGAATGTTGTTGTTATTGGCGGCCAACTACAAAATTTAACAAAGTTCATTTAAGTATTGATTTTAATTTAACATCCAATACCCTTTTAATCCAATTGATATATTAAATTTTAGAATCCAACGGTAAACCAAATTTCGGTTAGGTGACCTTTATCCCGTTATTTGATTTAGCTAGGTAGTCATTATATGACAATTACAATCCTTTTGCAACTTCTAATGTATGGGATCATGCAATCCTTTTGCATGGCATATTATCCCATCAACGCCTATTTGTTCCTCATGCTTCGGTGACCCTAAGTTCATGATTCCCAAATCAAGTCGTCCTACTTGTGTAAACGTGTAAACTTAACATACAAGTGGTTAGGTGACCTTTATCCCACAAGCATGCGAAACTCACCTTAATCATATTAGTTTGTTCATGATGGTTAGGTGACCTTTATCCCATCATGAGTTTCCTAACATGCTTAAGTGTCACACAAAAGGATGGCGTTAAACTTGTTGCCTTGTTTAGTAAAAGGGATTTTAAGTTTTCGTTAATTCTAGTTTGAGAAAACTTTTATGCCATACACTAACATGCATTTAGTGTATGGTTCTTATGAAAATCCATTTTCATGTCTATAAACCATTTTATATATATGATCCTAATCATGATCTTAATAACCGTTTATTAATGTCCTTTTAGCCATTTTTAATTTAACCAATTAAATTGTCGTTTTGCATGTCGTTAACTTGTGTGATTAACTTGTAGCATACAAACATACAATCCACAATCATACAATACACAACCATGCATGCAAAACAAATATGTTCACAATCAAGCCATTTTGGTAGACATTTGTTTAGCCGAAAACAAATGCCACCGGATAAGGGGTAATTACACAAAGTGGGAGATTTCAAATCTCCCACTTAACCTTACACCCAAATGCTTCTTCATGTGTTCTTCAAGTCTTCATCATTCTTCATCATTTTACAAAATATATCCTAATACATTTTGTCTAAAAAAAATGAAATTACAACCTAATCTATTTTACATACCAAATATAAAATAAATTACATAACCAAATGAATTATTACATGCCAAATGAATAAATATTATTACAAACCAATTGAATAAAATTCAATCAACCATGCATGCAACCAAACACAAGGTCAAGGCTTAGATTGTGAACATCATCAACATAAGAGATAGGCAATACAGAATCACAAGTGATTGGAAACACAGAATCACAAGTGATCTGCAACACAGAATCACAAGTGATTGGCAATACAGAATCACAAGTGATCGGCAACACAGAATCACAAGTGATTGGCAATACAGAATCACAAGTGATCGGCAACACAGAATCACAAGTGATTGGCAGTACAAAATCACAAGTGATTTGCAGTACAGAATCACAAGTGATTGGCAGTACAGAATGCAGAATCACAAGTGATTTTGGCCAAAATGACAACCACCCAAAACCGAAAATTTTACATTCTACTTCATGCATGTTCATAGAATGCAAAATTATAGTGGGTTTAATAACCATCTAGAAGCATATTTCAACAACTTCGGCTCTAGATACCATTGTTGGGATTTAACAAGTTCCATTATACTTAAAACCTTTTAAGAATTTTATTAAAGCGGAAGCATGTTAGTTACATTTTAGAACTTGTATATCTTTAAACCATTTTAAAGTTAAACCCCATGGATCAAGTTGTGAACATATGCTTACAAATAACAAGATAAGATAAGAATGTCATACCTCCTCAAAGCCAAGTTTGAGGGCTGAATTGGAGAACAAGAAGATGATCGAGCCTCAAGCTATTGTGTACCAAAACCACCCTTAAACTTGTTAGGAATTAAGACCCTTAATCACCTTTGAACAAGCTCAAAACCCTTTACTCTTACACCCAATTTTCTGGACAGCAGTAGGTTGAAAAGATGATGTTGAATGGAGCCTCAAAACTATGAGACCTCAAGAGATTATACCCCAAACTTGACACCAACACTTAGTACTTTGGTTAGGATTTTAATGACACTTAAAATTAAGCTTGCAAAAAGAAAAAGAACCTCCTTTCTCCCTTCAAAGTCACGGCCAGAATACAGCAAAATGAGGGAGAGAAGAATGCAGTTTTTTTCTTGATGTTTTGATGTGTATTCAAGTTGGTTTGGTCTCCCACAAACCTTGGTTATTATGCACCTCAAAAATAGAAGCAACCATACAAAAGGCTAGTCAATTTGCATGCTTGCATAGACTCCCATGCCACTTCTATTTTGTTTATAAAATATGTTTTATAAACAAAAGGGGATTTTATAAAACCATTTATATACTTGCACATTAATTATGTAAATTTTATATAAAACCAAATATATAAAATTGTAACATAACATTATTAATTATTTAACCTATAAATAATTAAATCCATATTATATAAATTATTCCACAATTTATATAAATATGTACACATCAAGTAAAATTTAAGAAAACCATTTTTCTTAAAGCTCAAGTGTCGCATATTTGATCAATGAACCAATTGTTAAAATCAAATACGAATAAGGTGTCGGTAAGTTTGTTATTGGGTATGACCCGACTTGGATCAAAACATATTAGCCACGTTAATTTAATATGTCTCTCGGGCATACGAAATACCTTCAATGGTTTCATATTGAACTCTATTTTATGAATCTAAACAGAAAAGTATAGGTTTATAGTCGGAAAAATAAGTTACAAGTCGTTTTTGTAAAGGTAGTCATTTTAGTCGAAAGAACGACGTCTAGATGACCATTTTAGAAAACATACTTCCACTTTGAGTGTAACCATAATTTTTGGATATAGTTTCATGTTCATAATAAAAATCATTTTCTCAGAATAACAACTTTTAAATCAAAGTTTATCATAGTTTTTAATTAACTAACCCAAAACAGCCCGCGGTGTTACTACGACGGCGTAAATCCGGTTTTACGGTGTTTTTCGTGTTTCCAGGTTTTAAATCATTAAGTTAGCATATCATATAGATATAGAACATGTGTTTAGTTGATTTTAAAAGTCAAGTTAGAAGGATTAACTTTTGTTTGCGAACAAGTTTAGAATTAACTAAACTATGTTCTAGTGATTACAAGTTTAAACCTTCGAATAAGATAGCTTTATATGTATGAATCGAATGATGTTATGAACATCATTACTACCTTAATTTCCTTGGATAAACCTACTGGAAAAGAGAAAAATGGATCTAGCTTCAATGGATCCTTGGATGGCTCGAAGTTCTTGAAGCAGAATCATGACACGAAAACAAGTTCAAGTAAGATCATCACTTGAAATAAGATTGTTATAGTTATAGAAATTGAACCAAAGTTTGAATATGATTATTACCTTGTATTAGAATGATAACCTACTGTAAGAAACAAAGATTTCTTGAGGTTGGATGATCACCTTACAAGATTGGAAGTGAGCTAGCAAACTTGAAAGTATTCTTGATTTTATGAAACTAGAACTTTTGGAATTTATGAAGAACACTTAGAACTTGAAGATAGAACTTGAGAGAGATCAATTAGATGAAGAAAATTGAAGAATGAAAGTGTTTGTAGGTGTTTTTGGTCGTTGGTGTATGGATTAGATATAAAGGATATGTAATTTTGTTTTCATGTAAATAAGTCATGAATGATTACTCATATTTTTGTAATTTTATGAGATATTTCATGCTAGTTGCCAAATGATGGTTCCCACATGTGTTAGGTGACTCACATGGGCTGCTAAGAGCTGATCATTGGAGTGTATATACCAATAGTAAATACATCTAAAAGCTGTGTATTGTACGAGTACGAATACGGGTGCATACGAGTAGAATTGTTGATGAAACTGAACGAGGATGTAATTGTAAGCATTTTTGTTAAGTAGAAGTATTTTGATAAGTGTATTGAAGTCTTTCAAAAGTGTATAAATACATATTAAAACACTACATGTATATACATTTTAACTGAGTCGTTAAGTCATCGTTAGTCGTTACATGTAAGTGTTGTTTTGAAACCTTTAGGTTAACGATCTTGTTAAATGTGTTGGGATTTAACAAGTTCATAAAACTTAAAACCATATTAAGAATCAATGTAAGCGGAAGCGTGTAATTACATATTTTAAACTTGTTATACTTTAAACCAATTAAAGTTAAATCCCATGGATCAAGTTGTGAAATAATACTTACAAACTTAACAAGAAAGGATAGAGTTTATACCTCCTCAAACTATGTTTGAGGGCTGTCCAAAAGCTAGTTAGATGATGAATAAATGTGTATAACTTCAAGTCTTTGAAGCACCAACAATACACCTTAAGTTAGCTTGACTTTAACACCTTTGCAACCTTGTTTATCAAGCTTGAAACCCTTTCTTTGTACACAATATAATTCGGACAGCAGCTTCCAAGGAATGATGATGATGAATTAAGTTCCAAAAGTATGAAACCTCAAGAGATTATACCCCAAGCAATAACCCAACACCTTGTACTTTGGTTAGGCTTTATTGGACACTTGATTTTACTTGTAAATGAGCTTGAACAACCCTTTGTTTCTGCTCATAAATTACGACCAGCAGCTCCAGAAAACAAGCTGAAATTGTTGCTGTTTTTAAGTCACTTCTTGATGTATTGAATGCATATATTGGTCTTAGAAAGCCTTGGTACATATGCATCTTGAACATAGAAGTAATGAGCTAGATTACCAAGCTCAAACACACTCTTTTTAACACATGAATTTCGGCCAGAATTCAGTAGTAACAAGCTGAAAGATTCTGCCAGCATATATTAGGAAAGAGTGAGCTGAATAAATTTTAACATTCAAGTTGAATACTTGAGTCAAAATGCTTGGTTAAAGAGTCTTGCACATGCACATAAGGAAGTGTGATCTTAAAGTAACAAACAAGCATGGGTATGACATCCTTGGAGTCCCCAAACCGTCACCCAAGGGTGTTTTTTAAAAGGAAAACTGCAGTTTTTTATAAACCTATTATAAAACCCCATGCTTTAATATATAACAAGATTTTATTAAGTACAAAACTTGTTATATAATACCATGTAATTATTTTGTTACTTGCATTTTATAAACCCTCTTATAAAATATAACACATCATAATTATTTAAACCTATAAATAATTAAATTCCTTATCATATAAATTATCCAAATAATTTATCTCAAGTGATAATATTTTAGAAAACCCATTTTCTAAAATTCAAGTGTCGCGTATTTATTTAACGAACCAATCGTTAAGATTAAATACTTATAAAGTGTCGGTAAGCTTGTTATTGGGTATGACCCGACTTGGATCATAACACATTAGCCACATTAATTTAATATGTCTCTCGGGCATATGAAATACCTTCAATCTCCCACTTGCACGAGAAACATAAGAAATTAATGCAAGTGATGGATACAGCCTAACACACCGTCCATCACCCCTAATATGTTATGACTTTATGCCATTCAATAACATCATCCCTTTCGAGCTCCCTACTCGAACTGATATATATAGGTGAATCTTATCATTATATCCTTTCATCCTAGATGTCATGTCAAATCCAAGAGATACAGAGTGACCACTCTCTTATAGATTCAACTTTATCAGGCCTTAGACATCTGACTCTCAACGAATAAGAGGGACAAATTCCATCTTGACTACATACGTCCTAGATATACACTTTTGTATTATACCTGAGCTCTTCCTTGTGAACTACCATATTTCAGAATAGCTAAAAAAGAATCAAGGTATAATACTCGGTGAATATTAGGACCCAATATGTATCTCAGGTCAGAGGATACGATGATATTCGCCTTTACTCAAGATTACATGTGATCAACCACAAAGGCTCCATACAGTAAATCTTGAGAGCGGGTCTTCCAATATTTGTATCCCACAAATATCTATGAACCTTGGTAGCAACCTAGCCCCACATTCAGTCCGTGAATGTATACCAATCCAAGTTCATAATAGTCTAAACCTCACACTTGCTCCCACAAATGTGATCGACTACGGAATTTAGAATAATGTCTTATTCATGGATAAAATATGCAAAATAGGAACATAACTCAAAATAAATTAACCAATAATTATATTAATGAGTTTAAACCACTTCGTTCCGTTACAATACTTAAAATAGATCATGACCAATCACTAGAATATCGAAGCCCTAATGCACAAACATGTCCTTCATGTTTTGCTCCATGTAAGAGCTTCGTGAGTGGATCCGCTATGTTAAGATCTGTGTGAACTTTGCGAATACATCTCTTTCCCTTTTCAACTTCATTCCTTATGTAGTTGAATCTCCGTTCAAAGTGACGGGTCTTTTGGTGAGCACGAGGTTCTTTGATTTGAGCAATCACACCTTCGTTATCACAAAAGATCTCAAGAGTGTCCTGAATGGTAGGGACCACTCCTAAGTCGTCGATGAATTTCTTCATCCTTGTAGCTTCCTTAGCTGCCAATGAGACGGCGATGTACTCTGATTTTGTAGTGGATAAAGCAACAACATTATGTTTTAAACTCTTCCAAGAGACCGCACCTCCATTTAAAATGAAGACATAACCGGATTGTGATCGAGAATCATTTCGATCAGTTTGGAAGCTCACGTCCATGTAACCTTTTACAGTGAGTTCCTCCTCACCAGACCCGTATATATGAAACATATCCTTAGTCCTTCTAAGGTATTTCAATATAATTTTAACCACAGTCCCATGACTGTTTCCATGGTTATTCTGGTATCTACTTGTCATGCTAAGAGCGCATGACACATCCGATCTAGTGCATATCATCTCATACATGATTGACCCAATTGCAGACGCATATGGGACATGTATCTTGCTTTCTTCTTCATCTTTCGTGGTGGGGCACTGAGATGAACTGAGAAGCGTTCCTCTTTGAAAAGGTACCAAACCTTTCTTAGAGTTTTCCATCTTGAACCTTTTCAAGTCTTTTCAATGTATGCACTTTGATTCAAACCTATCAATTTCTTGGATCTATCCCTGTAGATCCTTATCCCCAAAATGTATTGTGCTTCTCCAAGATCCTAAATGGAGAAGCAGCTACTTAGCCAAGTTTTTAACTCCTTGCATTTGCGGAATATTATTTCCAAATAATAATATATCATCCACATATAGTACAAGGAACATGATAGTGCTCCCACTAGCTTTCTTGTATACATAAGCTTCATCACCGTTATTAATGAAGCCAAATCATTAAAACGATGATTCCACATTCTTGATGCTTGTTTCAATCCGTAGATTGATTTCTTTAACTTGCATACTTTATATATGTATCCAAGTTTCCATGTATCTTGGTTTTCTCCTTAAAAAGCCATTTACAATCAACTAACTCGGAGTTAGTAGGTTGTGTAACCAATTCCCAAACTTGGTTGTCATACATGGATTGCATCTCAATGTTCATGGCTTCCTGCCATTTAACTTTATCAGACCTTGATAAAGCATCTTGGTAGTTAGTTGGTTCATCCAAATGAACCGCATAGCAACCATCCATGAGAATCCAAATCTCTCAGGAGAATTACTAATCCTACCAGATCTACGAACGTTTTGTATACTTTGATCATCCATTTGATCATTCTTAACATTTTCATGTTGAGTGCTAGTGTCAACCAATTGTGTATCATTTCCTTGATCTTGAACCTATTCAAGATCTATCTTCCTTTCACTATTACCTTCCATAAGGAACTTAGTTTCAAGGAATTCATCCTTTCGAGCAACAAAATATTCTGCTCGGTTGGATCATAGAAATAGTATCCCATATCATCCTTGGGATATCCTATGAAGATACACTTCGTGGATCGAGCATTCAACTTATTAGGGACGTAACGCTTAGGGTAAGCTTCACATCCCCATACCTTTAAGTATGAAAGAGATGGATGTTTTCCAAACCATATCTCATGAGGAGTTCGTTCCACTTTCTTGGTTGGGGCCATATTTAGAATATGAGCCGCGGAGCATAGATAATAACCCCAAAATGTATTGTTGAGTTGATTATGTACTTCATTTTGATATACATTGAATGCTTTAAAAGTTTTGTCTTTATGTCTTAACAAGTAGACATATCAGAAACTACTGAAGTCATCAATGAAAGTAATGAAGTATCTTTCACCATTCCTAGTCATGGGCTTAAAGGGTCCACATACATCCGAATGTATTAATCCCAATGAGTCCTTAGCACTTTCATAAGTCCATTTGAAAGGTGCTTTGGTCATTTTGCCTTGTAAACAAGATTCACATACATCAAATGAATCCAGCTCACTTGATTTTAAAAGACCATTCTTTTAAAGTGTATGCATTTGATTCTTGTTTATGTGACCAAGGCGACTATGCCATAAGTAGGAATCACTCAAATCCCTTTTGAGTTTCTTGGTGTTTGCTTGGTATATTGAGCTATTGAATGATGTGTTATCATGAACCAATTCATAAATACCATTTAAAGGCGAAGCCTTAAAATAGAACATATTATTTAAAGAACCATGAATATCATCATTAATTAAGATTAAGATTGAAATCATATTTTCTTAAACGGGAAACAGAAATAATGTTTCATGTCAACAGAGGTGCATACAAAACATTTTTCTAAATTAGCTCCAATCCAGTTTAAAGCTTTAACATAAAGTCTCCTTGAGTTTTTACGTGCATCTTTGCACCATTTCCATATAGAGACTTTAGTTCCCGCATTTAGTTTACTTCTTTTGAACCCTTGCAATGAATAGCAAATATGAGTTCCACATCCTGTGTCTAATACCCATGTATTAGAAGAAGTAATACTAAGCTCAATGTATTCCATATGCATTACCTGAGGTTTGCTCTGCATCCCTCTTTGTTTTCAACTCCTTTAGGTAGACCGGGCAGTTGCGTTTCCAGTGACCTATCACACCGCAACCAAAGCACGGATCTTCCTTGGGGTTTGCTTGTCCGGCAACCTTTTGCTATTTATTTATTGTTGGTTGGGGCAACCAACTTCCCTTTTCCTTTGCCCTTGGAGGTGGGTCCTTTCTTCTTAGCCACCTTTGGCTTAGAAGAGGATTCATCCTTGGATCCACCTTCTTTGATCATGAGCACGGGTGAAGCCTTTTTACCCATGCTTGATTCAGCCGTCCTTAGCATGGCAATGCTCTTATCCCAACTATTCATGTTGGAATTCAACACGAATGTGTCAAACCTTTTTGACAAAGAATTGAGGATAAGGTCCGTGGCTAATCCATTAGACACGGAACAATTGAGACGGTGCAATCGATCAATGAGGCTTTTCATCTTTAGTACACAAGATGAAATGGATTGGGAGTTCTTTTCTTTTCGAGGATGGACCTCAATGATAGGTTATTAAAGTTGATTGGTGCGTTTGGAATGTTGTTGTTGTTATTGGCGGCCATCTACAAAGTTTAACAAAGTCCTTTTAAGTATTGATTTTAAATTTAATAAACAATACCCTTTTATTTTTAATTGTTTTATTAAATCTTAGAATCCAACGGTAAATCAAATTTCGGTTAGGTGACCTTTATCCCGTTATTTGATTTAGCTAGGTAGTCATTTATGTGACAATTGCAATCCTTTTGCAACTTCTAAGTTATGGGATCATGCAATCCTTTTGCATGGCATATTTATCCCATCAACGCCCATTTGTTCCTCATGCTTCGGTGACCCTAAGTTCATGATTCCTAAATCAAGTCGTCCTACTTGTGTAAACATGTAGACTTAACATACAAGTGGTTAGGTGACCTTTATCCCACATGTATGCGAAGTGTACCTTATTCATATTAGTTCACTCATGACGGTTAGGTGACCTTTATCCCATCAAGAGATTCCTAATATGTCTAAGTGTTTCCACAAAAGGATGGCGTTTAACTTGTTTACCTTGTTTATAAAAGGGATTTTAAGTTTTCATTAATTCTAGTTTGAGAAAACTTTTATGCCATACACCAACATGCATTTAGTGTATGGTACTTATGAAAAACCATTTTCAAGTCTTGTAATTAGCCAATTACTTGATATAAACCATTTTATATATATGTGATCCTTTTCTTGTTCTTAATAACCATTTATTAAGGTCTTTGGTTGCTTTTAATTTAACCAATTAAATTGTCGTTTTGCATGTCATTAATACGTCTAATTTAACCAATTAAATTGTCGTTTTGCTTGTTGTTATCTTGTGATTAATTGTATCAACCAAACATACAATACAATAAACATACAAACAACCACACATGCAAAACAAGTATGTTCACAATCTAGCCATTTTGGTGGACATTTGTTTAGCCGAAAACAAATGCCACCTGGTAAGGGGTAATTACACAAAGTAGGAGATTTCAAATCTCCCACTTAACCTTGCATCCAAATGCTTCTTCATGTGTTCTTCAAGTCTTCATCATTCTTCATCATTTTACAAAATATATCCTAATACATTTTGTCTAAAAAATGAAATTACAACCTAATCTATTTTACATACCAAATATAAAATAAATTACATAACCAAATGAATTATTACATGCCAAATGAATAAATATTATTACAAACCAATTGAATAAATATCAATCAACCATGCATGCAACCAAACACAAGGTCAAGGCTTAGATTGTGAACATCATCAACATAAGTGATAGGCAATACAGAATCACAAGTGATTGGAAACACAGAATCACAAGTGATCTGCAACACAGAATCACAAGTGATTGGCAATACAGAATCACAAGTGATCGGCAACACAGAATCACAAGTGATTGGCAGTACAGAATCACAAGTGATTGGCAGTACAGAATCACAAGTGATTGGCAGTACAGAATCACAAGTGATTTGCAGTACAGAATGCAGAATCACAAGTGATTTTGGCCAAAATGACAACCACCCAAAACCCAAAATTTTACATTCTACTTCATGCATGTTCATAGAATGCAAAATTATAGTGGGTTTAATAACCATCTCGAAGCATATTTCAACAACTTCGGCTCTAGATACCATTGTTGGGATTTAACAAGTTCATAAAACTTAAAACCATATTAAGAATCAATGTAAGCGGAAGCGTGTAATTACATATTTTAAACTTGTTATACTTTAAACCAATTAAAGTTAAATCCCATGGATCAAGTTGTGAAATAATACTTACAAACTTAACAAGAAAGGATAGAGTTTATACCTCCTCAAACTATGTTTGAGGGCTGTCCAAAAGCTAGTTAGATGATGAATAAATGTGTATAACTTCAAGTCTTTGAAGCACCAACAATACACCTTAAGTTAGCTTGACTTTAACACCTTTGCAACCTTGTTTATCAAGCTTGAAACCCTTTCTTTGTACACAATATAATTCGGACAGCAGCTTCCAAGGAATGATGATGATGAATTAAGTTCCAAAAGTATGAAACCTCAAGAGATTATACCCCAAGCAATAACCCAACACCTTGTACTTTGGTTAGGCTTTATTGGACACTTGATTTTACTTGTAAATGAGCTTGAACAACCCTTTGTTTCTGCTCATAAATTACGACCAACAGCTCCAGAAAACAAGCTGAAATTGTTGCTGTTTTTAAGTCACTTCTTGATGTATTGAATGCATATATTGGTCTTAGAAAGCCTTGGTACATATGCATCTTGAACATAGAAGTAATGAGCTAGATTACCAAGCTCAAACACACTCTTTTTAACACATGAATTTCGGCCAGAATTCAGTAGTAACAAGCTGAAAGATTCTGCCAGCATATATTAGGAAAGAGTGAGCTGAATAAATTTTAACATTCAAGTTGAATACTTGAGTCAAAATGCTTGGTTAAAGAGTCTTGCACATGCACATAAGGAAGTGTGATCTTAAAGTAACAAACAAGCATGGGTATGACATCCTTGGAGTCCCCAAACCGTCACCCAAGGGTGTTTTTTAAAAGGAAAACTGCAGTTTTTTATAAACCTATTATAAAACCCCATGCTTTAATATATAACAAGATTTTATTAAGTACAAAACTTGTTATATAATACCATGTAATTATTTTGTTACTTGCATTTTATAAACCCTCTTATAAAATATAACACATCATAATTATTTAAACCTATAAATAATTAAATTCCTTATCATATAAATTATCCAAATAATTTATCTCAAGTGATAATATTTTAGAAAACCCATTTTCTAAAATTCAAGTGTCGCGTATTTATTTAACGAACCAATCGTTAAGATTAAATACTTATAAAGTGTCGGTAAGCTTGTTATTGGGTATGACCCGACTTGGATCATAACACATTAGCCACATTAATTTAATATGTCTCTCGGGCATATGAAATACCTTCAAAATGTTGTTAACCCAATGTTTATAATATCAAATGAGATTTTAAATTATTATATTATCATGATATTATCATGTATGAATATCTCTTAATATGATATATATACATTAAATGTCTTTACAACGATAATCGTTACATATATGTCTCGTTTAAAAATCATTAAGTTAGTAGTCTTGTTTTTACATATGTAGTTCATTGTTAATATACTTTATGATATGTTTTCTTATCATAGTATCATGTTAACTATATATATATATCCATATATATGTCATCATATAGTTTTTACAAGTTTTAACGTTCGTGAATCACCGATCAACTTGGGTGGTCAATTGTCTATATGAAACATATTTCAATTAATCAAGTCTTAACAAGTTTGATTGCTTAACATGTTGGAAACATTTAATCATGTAAATATCAATCTCAATTAATATATATAAACATGGAAAAGTTCGGGTCACTACAGCTGTAATGTCTGCCAGAATCTTGAAATAAATCTACCATCCCTATCAGAGATAATAGAGATTGGTATTCCATGTCTGGAGACGACTTCCTTCAAATACAGTCGTGCTAACTTCTCCATCTTGTCATCTTCTCTTATTGGCAGGAAGTGTGCTGATTTGGTGAGACGATCAACTATTACCCAAATAGTATCAAAACCACTTGCAGTCCTTGGCAATTTAGTGATGAAATCCATGGTAATGTTTTCCCATTTCCATTCTGGGATTTCGGGTTGTTGAAGTAGACCTGATGGTTTCTGATACTCAGCTTTGACCTTAGAACACGTCAAACATTCTCCTACATATTTAGCAACATCGGCTTTCATACCCGGCCACCAAAAATGTTTCTTGAGATCCTTGTACATCTTTCCCGTTCCAGGATGTATTGAGTATCTGGTTTTATGAGCTTCTCTAAGTACCATTTCTCTCATATCTCCAAATTTTGGTACCCAAATCCTTTCAGCCCTATACCGGGTTCCGTCTTCCCGAATATTAAGATGCTTCTCCGATCCTTTGGGTATTTCATCCTTTAAATTTCCCTCTTTTAAAACTCCTTGTTGCGCCTCCTTTATTTGAGTAGTAAGGTTATTATGAATCATTATATTCATAGATTTTACTCGAATGGGTTCTTTGTCCTTCCTGCTCAAGGCATCGGCTACCACATTTGCCTTTCCCGGGTGGTAACGAATCTCAAAGTCGTAATCATTCAATAATTCAATCCACCTACGCTGCCTCATATTCAGTTGTTTCTGATTAAATATGTGTTGAAGACTTTTGTGGTCGGTATATATAATACTTTTGACCCCATATAAGTAGTGCCTCCAAGTCTTTAATGCAAAAACAACCGCGCCTAATTCCAAATCATGCGTCGTATAATTTTGTTCGTGAATCTTCAATTGTCTAGACGCATAAGCAATCACCTTCGTTCGTTGCATTAATACACAACCGAGACCTTGCTTTGATGCGTCACAATAAATCACAAAATCATCATTCCCTTCAGGCAATGACAATATAGGTGCCGTAGTTAGCTTTTTCTTCAATAACTGAAACGCTTTCTCTTGTTCATCATTCCATTCAAATTTCTTCCCTTTATGCGTTAATGCAGTCAAGGGTTTTGCTATTCTGGAAAAGTCTTGGATGAACCTTCTGTAGTAACCAGCTAGTCCTAAAAACTGGCGTACGTGTTTCGGAGTTTTCGGGGTTTCCCACTTTTCAACAGTTTCTATCTTTGCTGGATCCACCTTAATACCTTCTTTGTTCACTATGTGACCGAGGAATTGAACTTCTTCCAACCAAAATGCACACTTTGAAAACTTAGCGTACAATTCTTCCTTCCTCAATACTTCTAACACCTTTCTCAAATGTTCACCGTGTTCTTGGTCATTCTTTGAGTAAATAAGTATGTCATCAATGAAAACAATGACAAACTTGTCAAGGTATGGTCCACACACTCGGTTCATAAGGTCCATGAACACAGCTGGTGCATTAGTTAAACCAAACGGCATGACCATAAACTCGTAATGACCGTAACGTGTTCTGAAAGCAGTCTTTGGAATATCATCTTCTTTCACCCGCATTTGATGATACCCGGAACGTAAGTCAATCTTTGAATAAACAGACGAGCCTTGTAGTTGATCAAATAAGTCGTCGATTCTTGGTAGTCGGTAGCGGTTCTTGATGGTAAGTTTGTTCAACTCTCGGTAGTCGATACACAACCTGAATGTACCATCTTTCTTCTTGACAAACAAAACAGGAGCTCCCCACGGTGATGTGCTTGGTCGAATGAAACCACGCTCTAAAAGTTCTTGTAATTGGCTTTGCAGTTCTTTCATCTCACTGGGTGCGAGTCTGTAAGGAGCACGAGCTATTGGTGCAGCTCCTGGTACAAGATCTATTTGAAATTCAACGGATCGATGTGGGGGTAATCCCGGTAATTCTTTCGGAAATACATCGGGAAATTCTTTTGCAATGGGAACATCATTGATGCTCTTTTCTTCAGTTTGTACTTTCTCGACGTGTGCTAGAACAGCATAGCAACCTTTTCTTATTAGTTTTTGTGCCTTCAAATTACTAATAAGATGTAGCTTCGTGTTGCCCTTTTCTCCGTACACCATTAAGGGTTTTCCTTTTTCTCGTATAATGCGAATTGCATTTTTGTAACAAACGATTTCTGCTTTCACTTCTTTCAACCAGTCCATACCGATTATCACATCAAAACTCCCTAACTCTACTGGTATCAAATCAATCTTAAATGTTTCGCTAACCAGTTTAATTTCTCGATTCCGACATATATTATCTGCTGAAATTAATTTACCATTTGCTAATTCGAGTAAAAATTTACTATCCAAAGGCGTCAATGGACAACTTAATTTAGCACAAAAATCTCTACTCATATAGCTTCTATCCGCACCCGAATCAAATAAAACGTAAGCAGATTTATTGTCAATAAGAAACGTACCTGTAACAAGCTCCGGGTCTTCCTGTGCCTCTGCCGCATTAATATTGAAAACTCTTCCGCGGCCTTGTCCATTCGTGTTCTCCTGGTTCGGGCAATTTCTAATAATGTGGCCCGGTTTTCCACATTTATAACAAACTACATTGGCATAACTTGCTTCGACACTACTTGCTCCGCCATTACTCGTTCCGACACCATTTGTTCCTTTCGTTCTATTAACCCCTGGTCCGTAGACCTCACACTTCGCCGCGCTATGACCATTTCTTTTACACTTGTTGCAAAATTTGGTGCAGAACCCAGAGTGATTCTTTTCACACCTTTGGCATAGCTGCTTCTGATTGTTGTTGTTGTTGCGGTTATTATTGTTGTTGGGATGATTGTTGTAGTTGCTGTTGTTGTTGTTGTTGTTATTGGGCCGTTTGTTGTAGTTGCGATTGATGTTGCGATTGTTGGGATAATTGTTGCGATTATTGTTGTAATGGCTGTTGTTGTTGTATTGGTAATTCTTATCACCGTTTTCCTCCCACTTTCTTTTGACTTGCTTCACATTGGCCTCTTCAGCAGTCTGTTCTTTAATTCTTTCTTCAATCTGGTTCACTAGTTTGTGAGCCATTCTACATGCCTGTTGTATGGAGGCGGGCTCGTGTGAACTTATATCTTCTTGGATTCTTTCCGGTAATCCTTTCACAAACGCGTCGATCTTCTCTTCCTCATCTTCGAATGCTCCCGTACACAATAGGCACAATTCTGTGAATCGTCTTTCGTACGTGGTAATATCAAATCCTTGGGTTCGTAACCCTCTAAGTTCTGTCTTGAGCTTATTGACCTCGGTTCTGGGACGGTACTTCTCGTTCATCAAGTGCTTGAATGCTGACCACGGTAGTGCGTACGCATCGTCTTGTCCCACTTGCTCTAGATAGGTATTCCACCATGTTAACGCAGAACCTGTGAAGGTATGCGTAGCGTACTTCACTTTGTCCTCTTCAGTACACTTACTTATGGCAAACACCGATTCGACCTTCTCGGTCCACCGTTTCAATCCGATCGGTCCTTCGGTTCCATCAAATTCCAAAGGTTTGCAGGCAGTGAATTCTTTGTAGGTGCATCCTACACGATTTCCTGTACTGCTAGATCCAAGGTTATTGTTGGTATGTAGCGCAGCCTGTACTGCGGCTATGTTTGAAGCTAGAAAAGTACGGAATTCCTCTTCATTCATATTCACGGTGTGTCGAGTAGTCGGTGCCATTTCCTTCAAAATAGTCAAATGGAACAAGTTAATCATACAGAATATTAAGAGTAGTTAATAGTATTTCGTAGCATAATATGAACTCATTTATAAAAGCTTTTTCTTCATATTAGCGTTTTATAAGTTTAAATTCGGGTAGTACCTACCCGTTAAGTTCATACTTAGTAGCTAATATACAATTCAACTACTACAATTCTATATGAAAAACTGATTATAATAATATTTCGCGTTCAAACTTTTATACAATATTTTACAAACTTACAATACCGCTTATTTTACATAAAGCATGAAATATAGCACACAATAACTTTGATACAAGATAGTTGTGAAGAAAATTCTAGCTAGTACACAAGTCGTTCAGCAAAGGCAATAAAGACACGTAATTCGTACGTCCAGAAACAAGTCATGCATTCTGGTTTTACTAGGACTACTTCCCATCCTTGGTCTTGTGGAACATAACCGTTATGGCCGTTGATAAGACAGCGTGTTGTAACGTCGTTAAAGGGACGAGAGTTACGTAATGACCAACAGTCCCGTAATAATCTAAAAACCTCATTTCTTACCCCAATTACCGACTCCGTCACTTGTGGAAACGTTTTGTTTAATAGTTGTAGCCCGATGTTCTTGTTCTCACATTGGTGAGAAGCGAACATTACTAATCCGTAAGCATAACATGCTTCTTTATGTTGCATGTTAGCCGCTTTTTCTAAATCACGAAGTCCAATATTCGGATATATTGAGTCAAAATAATTTCTTAACCCGTTGCGTAAAATAGCATTTGGGTTCCCCGCAATATATGCGTCAAAGTAAACACATCGTAACTTATGGGTTTCCCAATGTGATATCCCCCATCTTTCAAAAGAAAGTCTCTTATAAACCAAGACATTCTTGGAACGTTCTTCGAATGTCTTACAAACTGATCTCGCCTTAAATAGTTGTGCCGAGGAATTCTGACCGACTCTAGACAAGATTTCATCAATCATGTCTCCGGGTAGGTCTCTTAAAATATTGGGTTGTCTATCCATTTTGTGTTTTTAAACTGTAAAATAGACAAGAGTTAGATTCATAAAAAAATACTTATTAATACAAGCAATTTTTACATATATCATAAAGCATAGGCACACTATATTACATATATTACACCACACGAATACAACAATCTTATTCCGACTCGCTCATTTCTTCTTCTTCGGTTTTGGTTCGTTTTGCCAAGTTTCTAGGGATATATGATGTTCCCCTAATACGAGCCGTAATTTTTCCACATTGGTTTAGAAAAACCTGGTGGTTTAGAGGTTCCCGGGTCATTGTTACAACTTAAGGACTTCGGGGGTTGACGATACATATAAAGTTCATCGGGGTTGGAATTAGATTTCTCTATTTTTATGCCCTTTCCCTTATTATTTTCTTTTGCCTTTTTAAATTCAGTTGGGGTAATTTCTATAACATCATCGGAATTCTCGTCGGAATCCGATTCATCGGAGAATTGGTAATCCTCCCAATATTTTGCTTCCTTGGCGGAAACACCATTGACCATAATTAACCTTGGTCGGTTGGTTGAGGATTCTCTTTTACTTAACCGTTTTATTATTTCCCCCACCGGTTCCGATTCTTCTTCCGGTTCCGATTCTTCTTCCAGTTCCGATTCTTCTTCCGGTTCCGACTCTTCTTCCGGTTCCTCTTCGGGAATTTGTGAATCAGTCCACGAATCATTCCAATTTACATTTGACTCTTCATTATTATTAGGTGAGTCAATGGGACTTGTTCTAGAGGTAGACATCTATCACATAATATCAAACGCGTTAAGAGATTAATATATCACATAATATTCACATGTTAAAAATATATAGTTTCCAACAAAATTTGTTAAGCAATCATTTTTTTCAAGTAAACACGGTCGAAGTCCAGACTCACTAATGCATCCTAACAAACTCGATAAGACACACTAATGCAAAATTCTGGTTCTCTAAGACCAACGCTCGGATACCAACTGAAATGTCCCGTTCTTATTGATTAAAAACGTTCCATATTAATTGATTTCGTTGCGAGGTTTTGACCTCTATATGAGACGTTTTTCAAAGACTGCATTCATTTTAAAACAAACCATAACCTTTATTTCATCAATAAAGGTTTTAAAAAAAACTTTACGTAGATTATCAAAGAATGATAATCTAAAATATCTTGTTTACACACGACCATTACATAATGGTTTACAATACAAATATGTTACAACAAAATAAGTTTCTTGAATGCAGTTTTTACACAATATCATACAAGCATGGACTCCAAATCTCGTCCTTATTTAAGTATGCGACAGCGGAAGCTCTTAATAATCACCTGAGAATAAACATGCTTAAAACGTCAACAAAAATGTTGGTGAGTTATAGGTTTAACCTATATATATCAAATCATAATAATAGACCACAAGATTTCATATTTCAATACACATCCCATACATAGAGATAAAAATCATTCATATGGTGAACACCTGGTAACCGACATTAATAAGATGCATATATAAGAATATCCCCATCATTCCGGGACACCCTTCGGATATGATATAAATTTCGAAGTACTAAAGCATCCGGTACTTTGGATGGGGTTTGTTAGGCCCAATAGATCTATCTTTAGGATTCGCGTCAATTAGGGTGTCTGTTCCCTAATTCTTAGATTACCAGACTTAATAAAAAGGGGCATATTCGATTTCGATAATTCAACCATAGAATGTAGTTTCACGTACTTGTGTCTATTTTGTAAATCATTTATAAAACCTGCATGTATTATCATCCCAAAAATATTAGATTTTAAAAGTGGGACTATAACTCACTTTCACAGATATTTACTTCGTCGGGAAGTAAGACTTGGCCACTGGTTGATTCACGAACCTATAACAATATATACATATATATCAAAGTATGTTCAAAATATATTTACAACACTTTTAATATATTTTGATGTTTTAAGTTTATTAAGTCAGCTGTCCTCGTTAGTAACCTACAACTAGTTGTCCACAGTTAGATGTACAGAAATAAATCGATAAATATTATCTTGAATCAATCCACGACCCAGTGTATACGTATCTCAGTATTGATCACAACTCAAACTATATATATTTTGGAATCAACCTCAACCCTGTATAGCTAACTCCAACATTCACATATAGAGTGTCTATGGTTGTTCCGAAATATATATAGATGTGTCGACATGATAGGTCGAAACATTGTATACGTGTCTATGGTATCTCAAGATTACATAATATACAATACAAGTTGATTAAGTTATGGTTGGAATAGATTTGTTACCAATTTTCACGTAGCTAAAATGAGAAAAATTATCCAATCTTGTTTTACCCATAACTTCTTCATTTTAAATCCGTTTTGAGTGAATCAAATTGCTATGGTTTCATATTGAACTATATTTTATGAATCTAAACAGAAAAAGTATAGGTTTATAGTCGGAAAAATAAGTTACAAGTCGTTTTTGTAAAGGTAGTCATTTCAGTCGGAAGAACGACGTCTAGATGACCATTTTAGAAAACATACTTCCACTTTGAGTTTAACCATAATTTTTGGATATAGTTTCATGTTCATAATAAAAATCATTTTCTCAGAATAACAACTTTTAAATCAAAGTTTATCATAGTTTTTAATTAACTAACCCAAAACAGCCCGCGGTGTTACTACGACGGCGTAAATCCGGTTTTACGGTGTTTTTCGTGATTCCAGGTTTTAAATCATTAAGTTAGCATATCATATAGATATAGAACATGTGTTTAGTTGATTTTAAAAGTCAAGTTAGAAGGATTAACTTTTGTTTGCGAACAAGTTTAGAATTAACTAAACTATGTTCTAGTGATTACAAGTTTAAACCTTCGAATAAGATAGCTTTATATGTATGAATCGAATGATGTTATGAACATCATTACTACTTTAATTTCCTTGAATAAACCTACTGGAAAAGATAAAAATGTATCTAGCTTCAATGGATCCTTGGATGGCTCGAAGTTCTTGAAGCAGAATCATGACACGAAAACAAGTTCAAGTAAGATCATCACTTGAAATAAGATTGTTATAGTTATAGAAATTGAACCAAAGTTTGAATATGATTATTACCTTGTATTAGAATGATGACCTACTGTAAGAAACAAAGATTTCTTGAGGTTGGATGATCACCTTACAAGATTGGAATTGAGCTAGCAAACTTGAAAGTATTCTTGATTTTATGAAACTAGAACTTTTGGAATTTATGAAGAACACTTAGAACTTGAAGATAGAACTTGAGAGAGATCAATTAGATGAAGAAAATTGAAGAATGAAAGTGTTTGTAGGTGTTTTTGGTCGTTGGTGTATGGATTAGATATAAAGGATATGTAATTTTGTTTTCATGTAAATAAGTCATGAATGATTACTCATATTTTTGTAATTTTATGAGATATTTCATGCTAGTTGCCAAATGATGGTTCCCACATGTGTTAGGTGACTCACATGGGCTACTAAGAGCTGATCATTGGAGTGTATATACCAATAGTACATACATCTAAAAGCTGTGTATTGTACGAGTACGAATACGGGTGCATACGAGTAGAATTGTTGATGAAACTGAACGAGGATGTAATTGTAAGCATTTTTGTTAAGTAGAAGTATTTTGATAAGTGTATTGAAGTCTTTCAAAAGTGTATAAATACATATTAAAACACTACATGTATATACATTTTAACTGAGTCGTTAAGTCATCGTTAGTCGTTACATGTAAGTGTTGTTTTGAAACCTTTATGTTAACGATCTTGTTAAATGTTGTTAACCCAATGTTTATAATATCAAATGAGATTTTAAATTATTATATTATCATGATATTATCATGTATGAATATCTCTTAATATGATATATATATATACATTAAATGTCTTTACAACGATAACCGTTACATATATGTCTCGTTTAAAAATCATTAAGTTAGTAGTCTTGTTTTTACATATGTAGTTCATTGTTAATATACTTAATAATATGTTACTTATCATAGTATCATGTTAACTATATATATATCCATATATATGTCATCATATAGTTTTTACAAGTTTTAACGTTCGTAAATCACCGGTCAACTTGGGTAGTCAATTGTCTATATGAAACCTATTTCAATTAATCAAGTCTTAACAAGTTTGATTGCTTAATATGTTGGAAACATTTAATCATGTAAATATCAATCTCAATTAATATATATAAACATGGAAAAGTTCGGGTCACTACATTAACGATAATAATAAAAATAAATATAAATATAATTTTTAATGATAATAATAATAATAATAATAATAATAATAATAGTTTGATAAAAACTATAACGACGATAATAATAATCATTTTTAATAATAATATCAAAAATTCAATTGACTATATCTTCTAATCCATTCATCGAAACAATTCGACATCTAAAGGAAAAGTTCTTAATTGTTCGCTATCTTTCCAAGGACATGCATATCTTATACCTTATCTCAATCGCAGGTGTAATTAATTCGAGATTTGACATAACCTATCTAAGGGCAATATCAAAAATACAAGCATGCATAATCCTATATTCTCAAGCACTAGTCAAGGATACACTATTGATATGTAAAAATTAATTTACGAGTACTCACGTATCAATATTGAGATTCAGTATTGCAGGAAAGGTACGTAGACGCAACGGAGATGACAAACACTAAATTTGACCTTACGAGCATACCCATGAACCATATCCATCACCTCCATAGCTATAACTCATAATTTCCTTAGCCCTATCCCGCTCATAAAATGTGTTTTGAAATAACTCGCGCGTACCTCTTGTCGTAATATTTTATGTATAATACTAGTAATATTACTCCTAATAATACTAATACTAATAATAATAAGATTAATAATCTCAATAATAAAATTAATAAATAAATAAAATAAATAAATAAGTGATACAGAGTAATATAAGAGAGGTTGAGATGAGAGGTTGATGAAATGAATTTGGGAAGGAGTTCGAGTATTTAAAGAAGCTTTTTTTTTTTTTTTTTTGATCGCATGCTTCCAGCTATGTGTTACCGACACTCTATCCCTTATTTTACGTATCTTATGTGCACATGTAGTTTAGTTTTTTTTATTTTTTATTATTTAATATATATTATATTTAATCTTTAGAATTAATTAAATATTATATTATATTTACGTGCGTAGTAAAAATGTAATTTTTACTAAAATGACACGGACGTGATCTCACGACCCATGTATCACTTTCGGTTTTTCGAGCGCACTTTCGTACATTTAGAAAACTAGCCTTTTACGTTACGCTACGCGTACCCTTATTAATAATTTGACTTTCTTTAACAATAAATTACCTTATAAAAATGTAATCTTATAAAATTGAGCGTTGTGGTCATTTGCTTCTATAAATCAGTGACTCGTTATTTACCAAAATATTTTATTTTAAATTAAGACGTTTTATGACGAAGTTAAAATATATAGATATATATGTACATCTTTAGAAATATAAATTTGTATCCAAAATCTTTTATTTAACAACATAACATTTAGTTTTTTTTTTTAACTATTTATTTTCCAAAGTTTATTTTTATTTCGTTAAGAAAAATAGTTTATTGCGTAACGTTTTCATTTTACGAATCTGAGTAGATACAATTAATTTATGTACTAATTGTTTTAAATATCAATTGCGTCACTAGGCGAGTGTTACTACCGTGTACTTAGTTTGGAAACATTTATTTTTAATGAACACGTTTTAGATATACGTTACGACCAATATTCCAACTCTTGTCTATTTAATCAAAGACAGTTTAGATAAACAAGTTCTATTATATCAAAAAGTGTTTTCGTACAGTTGAAAATTACATTAATTGATTACGATGAAATTCCATCGAATAACATATGGGACCATATACTATTATGTAAGGTATTTATGCTTAATACTTTGTTGTCGTATTCAAGTTATAATATATATATATACACATATTCATATATAATCATTTACGTTCGTTTAATGGTTCGTGAATCACTGGAATTTGGTCGAGGTTAAATGAATGTATGAACATAGTTTAAAATCCTTGATATTTAACTTAACCAACTTTGCTTATCGTGTCGGAAAGATAAAGTTTAAATTTGGTCGGAAATTCCCGGGTCGTCACAGTACCTACCCGTTAAAGAAATTTCGTCCCAAAATTTGAGTGGGGTGATTAACTGAAATGTCCCGTTCTTATTGATTAAAAACGTTCCATATTAATTGATTTCGTTGCGAGGTTTTGACCTCTATATGAGACATTTTTCAAAGACTGCATTCATTTTTAAAACAAACCATAACCTTTATTTCATAGATAAAGGTTTTAAAAAGCTATACATAGATTATCAAATAATGATAATCTAAAATATCATGTTTACACACGACCATTACATAATGGTTTACAATACAAATATGTTACAACAAAATAAGTTTCTTGAATGCAGTTTTTACACAATATCATACAAGCATGGACTCCAAATCTCGTCCTTATTTAAGTATGCGACAGCGGAAGCTCTTAATAATCACCTGAGAATAAACATGCTTAAAACGTCAACAAAAATGTTGGTGAGTTATAGGTTTAACCTATATATATCAAATCATAATAATAGACCACAAGATTTCATATTTCAATACACATCCGATACATAGAGATAAAAATCATTCATATGGTGAACACCTGGTAACCGACATTAACAAGATGCATATATAAGAATATCCCCATCATTCCGGGACACCCTTCGGATATGATATAAATTTCGAAGTACTAAAGCATCCGGTACTTTGGATGGGGTTTGTTAGGCCCAATAGATCTATCTTTAGGATTCGCGTCAATTAGGGTGTCTGTTCCCTAATTCTTAGATTACCAGACTTAATAAAAAGGGGCATATTCGATTTCGATAATTCAACCATAGAATGTAGTTTCACGTACTTGTGTCTATTTTGTAAATCATTTATAAAACCTGCATGTATTCTCATCCCAAAAATATTAGATTTTAAAAGTGGGACTATAACTCACTTTCACAGATTTTTACTTCATCGGGAAGTAAGACTTGGCCACTGGTTGATTCACGAACCTATAACAATATATACATATATATCAAAGTATGTTCAAAATATATTTACAACACTTTTAATATATTTTGATGTTTTAAGTTTATTAAGTCAGCTGTCCTCGTTAGTAACCTACAACTAGTTGTCCACAGTTAGATGTACAGAAATAAATCGATAAATATTATCTTGAATCAATCCACGACCCAGTGTATACGTATCTCAGTATTGATCACAACTCAAACTATATATATTTTGGAATCAACCTCAACCCTGTATAGCTAACTCCAACATTCACATATAGAGTGTCTATGGTTGTTCCGAAATATATATAGATGTGTCGACATGATAAGTCGAAACATTGTATACGTGTCTATGGTATCTCAAGATTACATAATATACAATACAAGTTGATTAAGTTATGGTTGGAATAGATTTGTTACCAATTTTCACGTAGCTAAAATGAGAAAAATTATCTAATCTTGTTTTGCCCATAACTTCTTCATTTTAAATCCGTTTTGAGTGAATCAAATTGCTATGGTTTCATATTGAACTCTATTTTATGAATCTAAACAGAAAAAGTATAGGTTTATAGTCGGAAAAATAAGTTACAAGTCGTTTTTGTAAAGGTAGTCATTTCAGTAGAAAGAACGACGTCTAGATGACCATTTTAGAAAACATACTTCCACTTTGAGTTTAACCATAATTTTTGGATATAGTTTCATGTTCATAATAAAAATCATTTTCTCAGAATAACAACTTTTAAATCAAAGTTTATCATAGTTTTTAATTAACTAACCCAAAACAGCCCGCGGTGTTACTACGACGGCGTAAATCCGGTTTTACGGTGTTTTTCGTGTTTCCAGGTTTTAAATCATTAAGTTAGCATATCATATAGATATAGAACATGTGTTTAGTTGATTTTAAAAGTCAAGTTAGAAGGATTAACTTTTATTTGCGAATAAGTTTAGAATTAACTAAACTATGTTCTAGTGATTACAAGTTTAAACCTTCGAATAAGATAGCTTTATATGTATGAATCGAATGATGTTATGAACATCATTACTACCTTAAGTTCCTTGGATAAACCTACTGGAAAAGATAAAAATGGATCTAGCTTCAACAGATCCTTGGATGGCTCGATGTTCTTGAAGCAGAATCATGACACGAATACAAGTTCAAGTAAGATCATCACTTGAAATAAGATTGTTATAGTTATAGAAATTGAACCAAAGTTTGAATATGATTATTACCTTGTATTAGAATGATAACCTACTGTAAGAAACAAAGATTTCTTGAGGTTGGATGATCACCTTACAAGATTGGAAGTGAGCTAGCAAACTTGAAAGTATTCTTGATTTTATGTAACTAGAACTTGTAGAATATATGAAGAACACTTAGATGAAGAAAATTGAAGAATGAAAGTGTTTGTAGGTGTTTTTTGTCGTTGGTGTATGGATTAGATATAAAGGATATGTAATTTTGTTTTCATGTAAATAAGTCATGAATGATTACTCATATTTTTGTAATTTTATGAGATATTTCATGCTAGTTGCCAAATGATGGTTCCCACATGTGTTAGGTGACTCACATGGGCTGCTAAGAGCTGATCATTGGAGTGTATATACCAATAGTACATACATCTAAAAGCTGTGTATTGTACGAGTACGAATACGGGTGCATACGAGTAGAATTGTTGATGAAACTGAACGAGGATGTAATTGTAAGCATTTTTGTTAAGTAGAAGTATTTTGATAAGTGTATTGAAGTCTTTCAAAAGTGTATAAATACATATTAAAACACTACATGTATATACATTTTAACTGAGTCGTTAAGTCATCGTTAGTCGTTACATGTAAGTGTTGTTTTGAAACCTTTAGGTTAACGATCTTGTTAAATGTTGTTAACCCAATATTTATAATATCAAATGAGATTTTAAATTATTATATTATCATGATATTATCATGTATTAATATCTCTTAATATGATATATATATACATTAAATGTCTTTACAACGATAATCGTTACATATATGTCTCGTTTAAAAATCATTAAATTAGTAGTCTTGTTTCTACATATGTAGTTCATTGTTAATATACTTAATGATATGTTTACTTATCATAGTATCATGTTAACTATATATATATCCATATATATGTCATCATATAGTTTTTACAAGTTTTAACGTTCGTGAATCACCGGTCAACTTGGGTGGTCAATTGTCTATATGAAACATATTTCAATTAATCAAGTCTTAACAAGTTTGATTGCTTAACATGTTGGAAACATTTAATCATGTAAATATCAATCTCAATTAATATATATAAACATGGAAAAGTTCGGGTCACTACATTATGGTTACTCATAAAAATGTTTTCATGACGAATATGAGTTGGTATATAGAGTTTTATCATTAGTGAGTAATATAGATAAAACGATTCGATTACTCGAAGAGTACGAGTGAAGTTTTCTCAAAAAGATTGGAATGAAAAATAGAGTTTCGTCTTAACTTTCGACATGGTATTGATTGATTTCCGGAATTCAAGGGATTTAAAGAAAATCTTTAAAATCTAAAAGATTTGATTCTTCAGCGAATAAGAAAATTATGATTCTTTAATTAAATGCGAAGATCTATATTGATTTCACTATCAAATCTTTCACTATAAATTAACTTCTTCCATTTCGTTACTTTTACCATTCCTATACTAAATTCTCAATTTCAAAAGATTATGAAAATGCTTAGTCCAGTTCTAATCCTTGTCCTTATCCTTACTATCACAACAATTATTCTCCTTTTTCAACTTCCACCAAAGGAATCTGCTTATTTCTACTTTGCCCTTGGAGTTATAGTAATTATAATTCTCTCGTGTCTTTATGTTGCGATAAACGTTGATATACACGGTTTGTAATTTCCGTGTTGTTATTGGACTTTATATCTCCCCCTATATTTCAATGTCCCTATTTCTGTTTCCTATAATCATTGTTATCCACAGTTAATACTCCCTCCTATTTGCTGCGATTTATACCCCACTTTCTATTTTGCGGCTTTGTCCCTTCGTTTCTTCTTCTTGCGATTGGGCATCTCTTGTAATGGTCCAAAATTCGCGGATATAAGTTTCAGAATGAACATTGTTAATGTTCTAAGAAGGGAATGGTAATTGCACGATCTTTATTTGTTAAATTACCAGAATACCCTGGAAAAGACCGAATCATCAAGGAATATTTTTCTTGATATTTTTAGAAATTAAATAGAATGTATGAGCCGTGTAACATGACATATGATGATGGTACTGTGAATCATCACATTCCACTAGAAACTCAACATGATTTACTGTAATATAATGACGTTGATCAAGTGTCATTATATTATACTATTTATGCTTCAGTTCCCAACACTACTTCAAAACATTCATACTTTAATCTTGAAGGTTTCAGATTTTAGAAACTAACATAGTTTCTTTTATATTGAATCGCAGGTATTGCGAAGAGATAAATGATTTCAGATAAGAACACTTATGAAAATATCTTCAGAAATATCGAAGATATTTATAGTGAAAGATACGATGATATCTTAGAATGTTCAAGATATGATAATGAAGAATATTTGTCTATAAGTTTACTGCTAATGTGACGGGATATGAAATGTTTCCCTAGTAACCATAATGAAGGGGTAACGTATCTATCGAGATTATATAAGGCTAGTCCGATTGAAAAATCGAAGTTGACTTGCTGGAGCTGTGACAAAACTGGCCACTTTGAAAAAGAATCGTAAGGTTGTTTAACGTAGATAGGAATCGTCAAAATACAAATGAGGTTTGAAGATGAAATCAAGTGACAAACTTGAAGAATTGTTTAGTTTCATATGTTATAATCGATATTTTAATTCATTTTAATTGTCCAAAGTTAGTAGTCCAATAGTCCAATAGTTCATATATAGTTTAATATAACATTCGAATTAATTAATACGTATCGTGACCCATGTACCGATCTCAGTATTGATCACAACTCAAACTATGTATATATTTTGGAATCAACCTCAACCCTGTATAGCTAACTCCGTCATTTTCATATAGAGTGTCTATGGTTGTTCCAAGATAGATATATAGATGGGTTAATATGATATGTCAAAACCTTGTATACGTGTCCCGTTATTTAAAGTGCGTAAAAGTAAATAACAGAAATTAAATGACGATAAATAAAATTGCGATAATTAAATTGCGATAAATAAAATGTAATCAGTTAGCTAGGAACAGTTAGCTGGAACAGTTAGCGTGGATTCTTAACAAAATTTCAATTAGTTAATTCGTTTGTTTCTAACAAATTTTATTTTATCCAATGTTTTCTTCATTATGCCACTTGCTAGATTTTGATAAGTCAAAATCCAGTTATGAAATTGAATGAAAAGGGTTATTCTGCGGTGAACGGATACGTATATTGGTGGATGTAAGTATGATAGTAAATGACTGTTGAATCAGATTCGAAGAATGTACAGTGTAACTTATTAATGTGAAATCTAAATATTCCTCGGGTATTACCTACCCGTTAAAATATTTTCACCATTAACAGTTTGTACAAAAGAATTTTTAATTACAATCTTTATGAAAATATACTTGCATAAATATTTTCTACAGATGTAATCATGGATTTAATGAGTCAATAAGATATTAAACTCATTTAATTTATCGTTAGTAATAGATTACATAATCTCTAAAACTTTAGAAATTACATAATCGCCATGTCGAGCGAAGATAATCAATGTAGAACAATATGTAGAACGAAGATAAAGTAGATAGAACGATACGTAGAACGATGATTATGCTAGAGGTACAGAATGAGATGTTGAGGCATGGATTGTTGATGGTACTGGTGTTGTTACTAATGGTACTGTTGGTGCCGGTGATGTTGTTGAAGCTGGTAAATTTTGCACCATATTCTCCCAATTGGTTACTCGAGCGCGAAATTCGTTGACTTCTTCTATTATTCCGGGATGATTGTCGGTTGAAACGAGCGGATGAATAAGGTTCAGAATTGTGGATAGAATATAATCGTGGTGAGATATTCGGGAAATGAGTGAAAAAAATAATATCTCGAACAGGTTTGCCGGTAAGTGCTTCAGGTTCACCGCCAAGAGGTGAATTTGGTTGATGGAAAGGATCACTTTTTTTTTTGTCTCCAATGATTAAGTAGGCTACGAACCCATCAAATGAATTGAAGATGACTAGTTGATTGATCCATTTCGTTTACACTGCTTTCGGAGCTTAGGTGAATATCCATGTCGGAATAGTTGTCGGAATAACTATCGGAATAGCTATCGGAATCTGAGGGACTCGAACTAGTTGAGGGATTCACCTCGTATGATCAGATGAAGAATTTTCGATAAGAAATATATTATAGGATGTAGATTAGTTGTAGTGACCCAAACTTTTCCATGTTTATATATATTAATTGAGATTGATATTTACATGATTAAATGTTTCCAACATGTTAAGCAATCAAACTTGTTAAGACTTGATTAATTGAAATATGTTTCATATAGACAATTGACCACCCAAGTTGACCGGTGATTCACGAACGTTAAAACTTGTAAAAACTATATGATGACATATATATGGATATATATATAGTTAACATGATACTATGATAAGTAAACATATCATTAAGTATATTAACAATGAACTACATATGTAAAAACAAGACTACTAACTTAATGATTTTTAAACGAGACATATATGTAACGATTATCGTTGTAAAGACATTTAATGTATATATATCATATCAAGAGATATTCATACATGATAATATAATAATTTAAAATCTCATTTGATATTATAAACATTGGGTTAACAACATTTAACAAGATCGTTAACCTAAAGGTTTCAAAACAACACTTACATGTAACGACTAACGATGACTTAACGACTCAGTTAAAAAGTATATACATGTAGTGTGAAATGTCCCGTTCTTATTGATTAAAAACGTTCCATATTAATTGATTTCGTTGCGAGGTTTTGACCTCTATATGAGACGTTTTTCAAAGACTGCATTCATTTTTAAACAAACCATAACCTTTATTTCATCAATAAAGGTTTAAAAAGCTTTACGTAGATTATCAAATAATGATAATCTAAAATATCCTGTTTACACACGACCATTACATAATGGTTTACAATACAAATATGTTACAACAAAATAAGTTTCTTGAATGCAGTTTTTACACAATATCATACAAGCATGGACTCCAAATCTTGTCCTTATTTAAGTATGCGACAGCGGAAGCTCTTAATAATCACCTGAGAATAAACATGCTTAAAACGTCAACAAAAATGTTGGTGAGTTATAGGTTTAACCTATATATATCAAATCGTAACAATAGACCACAAGATTTCATATTTCAATACACATCCCATACATAGAGATAAAAATCATTCATATGGTGAACACCTGGTAACCGACAATAACAAGATGCATATATAAGAATATCCCCATCATTCCGGGACACCCTTCGGATATGATATAAATTTCGAAGTACTAAAGCATCCGGTACTTTGGATGGGGTTTGTTAGGCCCAATAGATCTATCTTTAGGATTCGCGTCAATTAGGGTGTCTGTTCCCTAATTCTTAGATTACCAGACTTAATAAAAAGGGGCATATTCGATTTCGATAATTCAACCATAGAATGTAATTTCACGTACTTGTGTCTATTTTGTAAATCATTTATAAAACCTGCATGTATTCTCATCCCAAAAATATTAGATTTTAAAAGTGGGACTATAACTCACTTTCACAGATTTTTACTTCGTCGGGAAGTAAGACTTGGCCACTGGTTGATTCACGAACCTATAACAATATATACATATATATCAAAGTATGTTCAAAATATATTTACAACACTTTTAATATATTTTGATGTTTTAAGTTTATTAAGTCAGCTGTCCTCGTTAGTAACCTACAACTAGTTGTCCACAGTTAGATGTACAGAAATAAATCGATAAATATTATCTTGAATCAATCCACGACCCAGTGTATACGTATCTCAGTATTGATCACAACTCAAACTATATATATTTTGGAATCAACCTCAACCCTGTATAGCTAACTCCAACATTCACATATAGAGTGTCTATGGTTGTTCCGAAATATATATAGATGTGTCGACATGATAGGTCGAAACATTGTATACGTGTCTATGGTATCTCAAGATTACATAATATATAATACAAGTTGATTAAGTTATGGTTGGAATAGATTTGTTACCAATTTTCACGTAGCTAAAATGAGAAAAATTATCCAATCTTGTTTTACCCATAACTTCTTCATTTTAAATCCGTTTTGAGTGAATCAAATTGCTATGGTTTCATATTGAACTCTATTTTATGAATCTAAACAAAAAAAGTATAGGTTTCTAGTCGGAAAAATAAGTTACAAGTCGTTTTTGTAAAGGTAGTCATTTCAGTCGAAAGAACGACGTCTAGATGACCATTTTAGAAAACATACTTCCACTTTGAGTTTAACCATAATTTTTGGATATAGTTTCATGTTCATAATAAAAATCATTTTCTCAGAATAACAACTTTTAAATCAAAGTTTATCATAGTTTTTAATTAACTAACCCAAAACAGCCCGCGGTGTTACTACGACGGCGTAAATCCGGTTTTACGGTGTTTTTCGTGTTTCCAGGTTTTAAATCATTAAGTTAGCATATCATATAGATATAGAACATGTGTTTAGTTGATTTTAAAAGTCAAGTTAGAAGGATTAACTTTTGTTTGCGAACAAGTTTAGAATTAACTAAACTATGTTCTAGTGATTACAAGTTTAAACCTTCGAATAAGATAGCTTTATATGTATGAATCGAATGATGTTATGAACATCATTACTACCATAAGTTCCTTGGATGAACCTACTGGAAAAGAGAAAAATGGATCTAGCTTCAATGGATCCTTGGATGGCTCAAAGTTCTTGAAGCAAAATCATGACACGAAAACAAGTTTAAGTAAGATCATCACTTGAAATAAGATTGTTATAGTTATAGAAATTGAACCAAAGTTTGAATATGATTATTACCTTGTATTAGAATGATAACCTACTGTAAGAAACAAAGATTTCTTGAGGTTGGATGATCACCTTACAAGATTGGAAGTGAGCTAGCAAACTTGAAAGTATTCTTGATTTTATGAAACTAGAACTTTTAGAATTTATGAAGAACACTTAGAACTTGAAGATAGAACTTGAGAGAGTTCAATTAGATGAAGAAAATTGAAGAATGAAAGTGTTTGTAGGTGTTTTTGGTCGTTGGTGTATGGATTAGATATAAAGGATATGTAATTTTGTTTTCATGTAAATAAGTCATGAATGATTACTCATATTTTTGTAATCTTATGAGATATTTCATGCTAGTTGCCAAATGATGGTTCCCACATGTGTTAGGTGACTCACATGGGCTGCTAAGAGCTGATCATTGGAGTGTATATACCAATAGTACATACATCTAAAAGCTGTGTATTGTACGAGTACGAATACGGGTGCATACGAGTAGAATTGTTGATGAAACTGAACGAGAATGTAATTGTAAGCATTTTTGTTAAGTAGAAGTATTTTGATAAGTGTATTGAAGTCTTTCAAAAGTGTATAAATACATATTAAAACACTACATGTATATACATTTTAACTGAGTCGTTAAGTCATCGTTAGTCGTTACATGTAAGTGTTGTTTTGAAACCTTTAGGTTAACGATCTTGTTAAATGTTGTTAACCCAATGTTTATAATAACAAAAGAGATTTTAAATTATTATATTATCATGATATTATGATGTACGAATATCTCTTAATATGATATATATACATTAAATGTCGTTACAATGATAAACGTTACATATATGTCTCGTTTCAAAATCATTAAGTTAGTAGTCTTGTTTTTACATATGTAGTTCATTGTTAATATAATTAATGATATGTTTACTTATCATAATATCATGTTAACTATATATATAACCATATATATGTCATCATATAGTTTTTTACAAGTTTTAACGTTCGTGAATCACCGGTCAACTTGGGTGGTCAATTGTCTATATGAAACCTATTTCAATTAATCAAGTCTTAACAAGTTTGATTGCTTAACATGTTGGAAACATTTAATCATGTAAACATCAATCTCAATTAATATATATAAACATGGAAAAGTTCGGGTCACTACAGTACCTACCCGTTAAATAAATTTCGTCCCGAAATTTTAAGCTGTTGAAGGTGTTGACGAATCTTCTGGAAATAGATGCGGGTATTTCTTCTTCATCTGATCTTCACGCTCCCAGGTGAACTCGGGTCCTCTACGAGCATTCCATCGAACCTTAACAATTGGTATCTTGTTTTGCTTAAGTCTTTTAACCTCACGATCCATTATTTCGACGGGTTCTTCGATGAATTGGAGTTTTTCGTTGATTTGAATTTCATCTAACGGAATAGTGAGATCTTCTTTAGCAAAACATTTCTTCAAATTCGAGACGTGGAAAGTGTTATGTACAGCCGCGAGTTGTTGAGGTAACTCAAGTCGGTAAGCTACTGGTCCGACACGATCAATAATCTTGAATGGTCCAATATACCTTGGATTTAATTTCCCTCGTTTACCAAATCGAACAACGCCTTTCCAAGGTGAAACTTTAAGCATGACCATCTCTCCAATTTCAAATTCTATATCTTTTCTTTTAATGTCAGCGTAGCTCTTTTGTCGACTTTGGGCGGTTTTCAACCGTTGTTGAATTTGGATGATCTTCTCGGTAGTTTCTTGTATAATCTCCGGACCCGTAATCTGTCTATCCCCCACCTCACTCCAACAAATCGGAGACCTGCACTTTCTACCATAAAGTGCTTCAAACGGCGCCATCTCAATGCTTGAATGGTAGCTGTTGTTGTAGGAAAATTCTGCTAACGGTAGATGTCGATCCCAACTGTTTCCGAAATCAATAACACATGCTCGTAGCATGTCTTCAAGCGTTTGTATCGTCCTTTCGCTCTGCCCATCAGTTTGTGGATGATAGGCAGTACTCATGTCTAGACGAGTTCCTAATGCTTGCTGTAATGTCTGCCAGAATCTTGAAATAAATCTGCCATCCCTATCAGAGATAATAGAGATTGGTATTCCATGTCTGGAGACGACTTCCTTCAAATACAGTCGTGCTAACTTCTCCATCTTGTCATCTTCTCTTATTGGTAGGAAGTGTGCTGATTTGGTGAGACGATCAACTATTACCCAAATAGTATCAAAACCACTTGCAGTCCTTGGCAATTTAGTGATGAAATCCATGGTAATGTTTTCCCATTTCCATTCCGGGATTTCGGGTTGTTGAAGTAGACCTGATGGTTTCTGATGCTCAGCTTTGACCTTAGAACACGTCAAACATTCTCCTACGTATTTAGCAACATCGGCTTTCATACCCGGCCACCAAAAATGTTTCTTGAGATCCTTGTACATCTTCCCCGTTCCAGGATGTATTGAGTATCTGGTTTTATGAGCTTCTCTAAGTACCATTTCTCTCATATCTCCAAATTTTGGTACCCAAATCCTTTCAGCCCTATACCGGGTTCCATCTTCCCGAATATTAAGATGCTTCTCCGATCCTTTGGGTATTTCATCCTTTAAATTTCCCTCTTTTAAAACTCCTTGTTGCGCCTCCTTTATTTGAGTAGTAATGTTATTATGAATCATTATATTCATTGATTTTACTCGAATGGGTTCTCTATCCTTCCTGCTCAAGGCATCGGCTACCACATTTGCCTTCCCCGGGTGGTAACGAATCTCAAAATCGTAATCATTCAATAATTCAATCCACCTACGCTGCCTCATATTCAGTTGTTTCTGATTAAATATGTGTTGAAGACTTTTGTGGTCGGTATATATAATACTTTTGACCCCATATAAGTAGTGCCTCCAAGTCTTTAATGCAAAAACAACCGCGCCTAATTCCAAATCATGCGTCGTATAATTTTGTTCGTGAATCTTCAATTGTCTAGACGCATAAGCAATCACCTTCGTTCGTTGCATTAATACACAACCGAGACCTTGCTTTGATGCGTCACAATAAATCACAAAATCATCATTCCCTTCAGGCAATGACAATATAGGTGCCGTAGTTAGCTTTTTCTTCAATAACTGAAACGCTTTCTCTTGTTCATCATTCCATTCAAATTTCTTCCCTTTATGCGTTAATGCAGTCAAGGGTTTTGCTATTCTGGAAAAGTCTTGGATGAACCTTCTGTAGTAACCAGCTAGTCCTAAAAACTGGCGTATGTGTTTCAGAGTTTTTGGGGTTTCCCACTTTTCAACAGTTTCTATCTTTGCCGGATCCACCTTAATACCTTCTTTGTTCACTATGTGACCGAGGAATTGAACTTCTTCCAACCAAAATGCACACTTTGAAAACTTAGCGTACAATTCTTCCTTCCTCAATACTTCTAACACCTTTCTCAAATGTTCACCGTGTTCTTGGTCATTCTTTGAGTAAATAAGTATGTCATCAATGAAAACAATGACAAACTTGTCAAGGTATGGTCCACACACTCGGTTCATAAGGTCCATGAACACAGCTGGTGCATTAGTTAAACCAAACGGCATGACCATAAACTCGTAATGACCGTAACGTGTTCTGAAAGCAGTCTTTGGAATATCATCTTCTTTCACCCGCATTTGATGATACCCGGAACGTAAGTCAATCTTTGAATAAACAGACGAGCCTTGTAGTTGATCAAATAAGTCGTCGATTCTCGGTAGTGGGTAGCGGTTCTTGATGGTAAGTTTGTTCAACTCTCGGTAGTCGATACACAACCTGAATGTACCATCTTTCTTCTTGACAAACAAAACAGGAGCTCCCCACGGTGATGTGCTTGGTCGAATGAAACCACGCTCTAAAAGTTCTTGTAATTGGCTTTGCAGTTCTTTCATCTCGCTGGGTGCTAGTCTGTAAGGAGCACGAGCTATTGGTGCAGCTCCTGGTACAAGATCTATTTGAAATTCAACGGATCGATGTGGGGGTAATCCCGGTAATTCTTTCGGAAATACATCGGGAAATTCTTTTGCGATGGGAACATCATTGATGCTCTTTTCTTCAGTTTGTACTTTCTCGACGTGTGCTAGAACAGCATAGCAACCTTTTCTTATTAGTTTTTGTGCCTTCAAATTACTAATAAGATGTAGCTTCGTGTTGCCCTTTTCTCCGTACACCATTAAGGGTTTTCCTTTTTCTCGTATAATGCGAATTGCATTTTTGTAACAAACGATCTCCGCTTTCACTTCTTTCAACCAGTCCATACCGATTATCACATCAAAACTCCCTAACTCTACTGGTATCAAATCAATCTTAAATGTTTCGCTAACCAGTTTAATTTCTCGATTCCGACATATATTATCTGCTGAAATTAATTTACCATTTGCTAATTCGAGTAAAAATTTACTATCCAAAGGCGTCAATGGACAACTTAATTTAGCACAAAAATCTCTACTCATATAGCTTCTATCCGCACCCGAATCAAATAAAACGTAAGCAGATTTATTGTCAATAAGAAACGTACCCGTAACAAGCTCCGGGTCTTCCTGTGCCTCTACCGCATTAATATTGAAAACTCTTCCACGGCCTTGTCCATTCGTGTTCTCCTGGTTCGGGCAATTTCTAATAATGTGGCCTGGTTTTCCACATTTATAACAAACTACATTGGCATAACTTGCTCCGACACTACTTGCTCCGCCATTACTCGTTCCGACACCATTTGTTCCTTTCGTTCTATTAACCCCTGGTCCGTAAACCTCACACTTCGCCGCGCTATGACCATTTCTTTTACACTTGTTGCAAAATTTGGTGCAGAACCCCGAGTGATTCTTTTCACACCTTTGGCATAGCTGCTTCTGATTGTTGTTGTTGTTGCGGTTATTATTGTTGTTGGGATGATTGTTGTAGTTGCTGTTGTTGTTGTTGTTGTTGTTGTTGGGCCGTTTGTTGTAGTTGCGATTGATGTTGCGATTGTTGGGATAATTGTTGCGATTATTGTTGTAATTGCTGTTGTTGTTGTATTGGTGATTCTTATCACCGTTTTCCTCCCACTTTCTTTTGACTTGCTTCACATTGGCCTCTTCAGCAGTCTGTTCTTTAATTCTTTCTTCAATCTGGTTCACTAGTTTGTGAGCCATTCTACATGCCTGTTGTATGGAGGCGGGCTCGTGTGAACTTATATCTTCTTGGATTCTTTCCGGTAATCCTTTCACAAACGCGTCGATCTTCTCTTCCTCATCTTCGAATGCTCCCGGACACAATAGGCACAATTCTGTGAATCGTCTTTCGTACGTGGTAATATCAAATCCTTGGGTTCGTAACCCTCTAAGTTCTGTCTTGAGCTTATTGACCTCGGTTCTGGGACGGTACTTCTCGTTCATCAAGTGCTTGAATGCTGACCACGGTAGTGCGTACGCATCATCTTGTTCCACTTGCTCTAGATAGGTATTCCACCATGTTAACGCAGAACCTGTGAAGGTATGCGTAGCGTACTTCACTTTGTCCTCTTCAGTACACTTACTTATGGCAAACACCGATTCAACCTTCTCGGTCCACCGTTTCAATCCGATCGGTCCTTCGGTTCCATCAAATTCCAAAGGTTTGCAGGCAGTGAATTCTTTGTAGGTGCATCCTACACGATTTCCTGTACTGCTAGATCCAAGGTTATTGTTGGTATGTAGCGCAGCCTGTACTGCGGCTATGTTTGAAGCTAGAAAAGTACGGAATTCCTCTTCATTCATATTCACGGTGTGTCGAGTAGTCGGTGCCATTTCCTTCAAAATAGTTAAATGGAACAAGTTAATCATACAGAATATTAAGAGTAGTTAATAGTATTTCGTAGCATAATATGAACTCATTTATAAAAGCTTTTTCTTCATATTAGCGTTTTATAAGTTTAAATTCGGGTAGTACCTACCCGTTAAGTTCATACTTAGTAGCTAATATACAATTCAACTACTACAATTCTATATGAAAAACTGATTATAATAATATTTCGCGTTCAAACTTTTATACAATATTTTACAAACTTACAATACCGCTTATTTTACATAAAGCATGAAATATAGCACACAAAAACTTTGATACAAGATAGTTGTGAAGATAATTCTAGCTAGTACACAAGTCGTTCAGCAAAGGCAATAAAGACACGTAATTCATACGTCCAGAAACAAGTCATGCATTCTGGTTTTACTAGGACTACTTCCCATCCTTGGTCTTGTGCAACATAACCGTTATGGCCGTTGATAAGACAGCGTGTTGTAACGTCGTCAAAGGGACAAGGGTTACGTAATGTCCAACAGTCCCGTAACAATCTAAAAACCTCATTTCTTACCCCAATTACCGACTCCGTCACTTGTGGGAACGTTTTGTTTAATAGTTGTAGCCCGATGTTCTTGTTCTCACTTTGGTGAGAAGCGAACATTACTAATCCGTAAGCATAACATGCTTCTTTATGTTGCATGTTAGCCGCTTTTTCTAAATCACGAAGTCCAATATTCGGATATATTGAGTCAAAATAATTTCTTAACCCGTTGCGTAAAATAGCATTTGGGTTCCCCGCAATATATGCGTCAAAGTAAACACATCGTAACTTATGGGTTTCCCAATGTGATATCCCCCATCTTTCAAACGAAAGTCTCTTATAAACCAAGACATTCTTGGAACGTTCTTCGAATGTCTTACAAACTGATCTCGCCTTAAATAGTTGTGCCGAAGAATTCTGGCCGACTCTAGACAAGATTTCATCAATCATGTCTCCGGGTAGGTCTCTTAAAATATTGGGTTGTCTATCCATTTTGTGTTTTTAAACTGTAAAATAGACAAGAGTTAGTTTCATAAAAAAATACTTATTAATACAAGCAATTTTTACATATATCATAAAGCATAAGAACACTATATTACATATATTACACCACACGAATACAACTATCTTATTCCGACTCGCTCGTTTCTTCTTCTTCGGTTTTGGTTCGTTTTGCCAAGTTTCTAGGGATATATGATGTTCCCCTAATATGAGCCGTCGTTGTCCACATTGGTTTAGAAAAACCTGGTGGTTTAGAGGTTCCCGGGTCATTGTTACAACTTAAGGACTTCGGGGGTTGACGATACATATAAAGTTCATCGGGGTTGGAATTAGATTTCTCTATTTTTATGCCCTTTCCCTTATTATTTTCTTTTGCCTTTTTAAATTCAGTTGGGGTAATTTCTATAACATCATCGGAATTCTCGTCGGAATCCGATTCATCGGAGAATTGGTAATCCTCCCAATATTTTGCTTCCTTGGCGGAAACACCATTGACCATAATTAACTTTGGTCGGTTGGTTGAGGATTTTCTTTTACTTAACCGTTTTATTATTTCCCCCACTGGTTCTATTTCTTCTTCCGGTTCCGATTCTTCTTCCGGTTCCGATTCTTCTTCCGGTTCCGACTCTTCTTCTGGTTCCTCTTCGGGAACTTGTGAATCAGTCCACGAATCATTCCAATTTACATTTGACTCTTCATTATTATTAGGTGAGTCAATGGGACTTGTTCTAGAGGTAGACATCTATCACATAATATCAAACACATTAAGAGATTAATATATCACATAATATTCATATGTTAAAAATATATAGTTTCCAACAAAAATGTTAAGCAATCATTTTTAAAGAAAACACGGTCGAAGTCCAGACTCACTAATGCATCCTAACAAACTCGATAAGACACACTAATGCAAATTTTCTGGTTCTCTAAGACCAACGCTCTGATACCAACTGAAATGTCCCGTTCTTATTGATTAAAAACGTTCCATATTAATTGATTTCGTTGCGAGGTTTTGACCTCTATATGAGACGTTTTTCAAAGACTGCATTCATTTTTAAACAAACCATAACCTTTATTTCATCAATAAAGGTTTAAAAAGCTTTACGTAGATTATCAAATAATGATAATCTAAAATATCCTGTTTACACACGACCATTACATAATGGTTTACAATACAAATATGTTACAACAAAATAAGTTTCTTGAATGCAGTTTTTACACAATATCATACAAGCATGGACTCCAAATCTTGTCCTTATTTAAGTATGCGACAGCGGAAGCTCTTAATAATCACCTGAGAATAAACATGCTTAAAACGTCAACAAAAATGTTGGTGAGTTATAGGTTTAACCTATATATATCAAATCGTAACAATAGACCACAAGATTTCATATTTCAATACACATCCCATACATAGAGATAAAAATCATTCATATGGTGAACACCTGGTAACCGACAATAACAAGATGCATATATAAGAATATCCCCATCATTCCGGGACACCCTTCGGATATGATATAAATTTCGAAGTACTAAAGCATCCGGTACTTTGGATGGGGTTTGTTAGGCCCAATAGATCTATCTTTAGGATTCGCGTCAATTAGGGTGTCTGTTCCCTAATTCTTAGATTACCAGACTTAATAAAAAGGGGCATATTCGATTTCGATAATTCAACCATAGAATGTAGTTTCACGTACTTGTGTCTATTTTGTAAATCATTTATAAAACCTGCATGTATTCTCATCCCAAAAATATTAGATTTTAAAAGTGGGACTATAACTCACTTTCACAGATTTTTACTTCGTCGGGAAGTAAGACTTGGCCACTGGTTGATTCACGAACCTATAACAATATATACATATATATCAAAGTATGTTCAAAATATATTTACAACACTTTTAATATATTTTGATGTTTTAAGTTTATTAAGTCAGCTGTCCTCGTTAGTAACCTACAACTAGTTGTCCACAGTTAGATGTACAGAAATAAATCGATAAATATTATCTTGAATCAATCCACGACCTAGTGTATACGTATCTCAGTATTGATCACAACTCAAACTATATATATTTTGGAATCAACCTCAACCCTGTATAGCTAACTCCAACATTCACATATAGAGTGTCTATGGTTGTTCCGAAATATATATAGATGTGTCGACATGATAGGTCGAAACATTGTATACGTGTCTATGGTATCTCAAGATTACATAATATATAATACAAGTTGATTAAGTTATGGTTGGAATAGATTTGTTACCAATTTTCACGTAGCTAAAATGAGAAAAATTATCCAATCTTGTTTTACCCATAACTTCTTCATTTTAAATCCGTTTTGAGTGAATCAAATTGCTATGGTTTCATATTGAACTCTATTTTATGAATCTAAACAAAAAAAGTATAGGTTTCTAGTAGGAAAAATAAGTTACAAGTCGTTTTTGTAAAGGTAGTCATTTCAGTCGAAAGAACGACGTCTAGATGACCATTTTAGAAAACATACTTCCACATTGAGTTTAACCATAATTTTTGGATATAGTTTCATGTTCATAATAAAAATCATTTTCTCAGAATAACAACTTTTAAATCAAAGTTTATCATAGTTTTTAATTAACTAACCCAAAACAGCCCGCGGTGTTACTACGACGGCGTAAATCCGGTTTTACGGTGTTTTTCGTGTTTCCAGGTTTTAAATCATTAAGTTAGCATATCATATAGATATAGAACATGTGTTTAGTTGATTTTAAAAGTCAAGTTAGAAGGATTAACTTTTGTTTGCGAACAAGTTTAGAATTAACTAAACTATGTTCTAGTGATTACAAGTTTAAACCTTCGAATAAGATAGCTTTATATGTATGAATCGAATGATGTTATGAACATCATTACTACCTTAAGTTCCTTGGATGAACCTACTGGAAAAGAGAAAAATGGATCTAGCTTCAATGGATCCTTGGATGGCTCAAAGTTCTTGAAGCAAAATCATGACACGAAAACAAGTTCAAGTAAGATCATCACTTGAAATAAGATTGTTATAGTTATAGAAATTGAACCAAAGTTTGAATATGATTATTACCTTGTATTAGAATGATAACCTACTGTAAGAAACAAAGATTTCTTGAGGTTGGATGATCACCTTACAAGATTGGAAGTGAGCTAGCAAACTTGAAAGTATTCTTGATTTTATGAAACTAGAACTTTTAGAATTTATGAAGAACACTTAGAACTTGAAGATAGAACTTGAGAGAGTTCAATTAGATGAAGAAAATTGAAGAATGAAAGTGTTTGTAGGTGTTTTTGGTCGTTGGTGTATGGATTAGATATAAAGGATATGTAATTTTGTTTTCATGTAAATAAGTCATGAATGATTACTCATATTTTTGTAATCTTATGAGATATTTCATGCTAGTTGCCAAATGATGGTTCCCACATGTGTTAGGTGACTCACATGGGCTGCTAAGAGCTGATCATTGGAGTGTATATACCAATAGTACATACATCTAAAAGCTGTGTATTGTACGAGTACGAATACGGGTGCATACGAGTAGAATTGTTGATGAAACTGAACGAGAATGTAATTGTAAGCATTTTTGTTAAGTAGAAGTATTTTGATAAGTGTATTGAAGTCTTTCAAAAGTGTATAAATACATATTAAAACACTACATGTATATACATTTTAACTGAGTCGTTAAGTCATCGTTAGTCGTTACATGTAAGTGTTGTTTTGAAACCTTTAGGTTAACGATCTTGTTAAATGTTGTTAACCCAATGTTTATAATAACAAAAGAGATTTTAAATTATTATATTATCATGATATTATGATGTACGAATATCTCTTAATATGATATATATACATTAAATGTCGTTACAATGATAAACGTTACATATATGTCTCGTTTCAAAATCATTAAGTTAGTAGTCTTGTTTTTACATATGTAGTTCATTGTTAATATAATTAATGATATGTTTACTTATCATAATATCATGTTAACTATATATATAACCATATATATGTCATCATATAGTTTTTTACAAGTTTTAACGTTCGTGAATCACCGGTCAACTTGGGTGGTCAATTGTCTATATGAAACCTATTTCAATTAATCAAGTCTTAACAAGTTTGATTGCTTAACATGTTGGAAACATTTAATCATGTAAACATCAATCTCAATTAATATATATAAACATGGAAAAGTTCGGGTCACTACATAGTGTTTTAATATGTATTTATACACTTTTGAAAGACTTCAATACACTTATCAAAATACTTCTACTTAACAAAAATACTTACAATTACATCCTCGTTCAGTTTCATCAACAATTCTACTCGTATGCACCCGTATTCGTACTTGTACAATACACAGCTTTTAGATGTATGTACTATTGGTATATACACTCCAATGATCAGCTCTTAGCAGCCCATGTGAGTCACCTAACACATGTGGGAACCATCATTTGGCAACTAGCATGAAATATCTCATAAAATTACAAAAATATGAGTAATCATTCATGACTTATTTACATGAAAACAAAATTACATATCCTTTATATCTAATCCATACACCAACGACCAAAAACACCTACAAACACTTTCATTCTTCAATTTTCTTCATCTAATTGATCTCTCTCAAGTTCTATCTTCAAGTTCTAAGTGTTCTTCATATATTCTACAAGTTCTAGTTACATAAAATCAAGAATACTTTCAAGTTTGCTAGCTCACTTCCAATCTTGTAAGGTGATCATCCAACCTTAAGAAATCTTTGTTTCTTACAGTAGGTTATCATTCTAATACAAGGTAATAATCATATTCAAACTTTGGTTCAATTTCTATAACTATAACAATCTTATTTCAAGTGATGATCTTACTTGAACTTGTTTTCGTGTCATGACTCTGCTTCAAGAACTTCGAGCCATCCAAGGATCCGTTGAAGCTAGATCTATTTTTCTCTTTTCCAGTAGATTTATCCAAGGAACTTAAGGTAGTAATGATGTTCATAACATCATTCGATTCATACATATAAAGCTATCTTATTCGAAGGTTTAAACTTGTAATCACTAGAACATAGTTTAGTTAATTCTACACTTGTTCGCAAACAAAAGTTAATCCTTCTAACTTGACTTTTAAAATCAACTAAACACATGTTCTATATCTATATGATATGCTAACTTAATGATTTAAAACCTGAAAACACGAAAAACACCGTAAAACCGGATTTACGCCGTCGTAGTAACACCGCGGGCTGTTTTGGGTTAGTTAATTAAAAACTATGATAAACTTTGATTTAAAAGTTGTTATTCTGAAAAAATGATTTTTATTATGAACATGAAACTATATCCAAAAATTATGGTTAAACTCAAAGTGGAAGTATGTTTTCTAAAATGGTCATCTAGACGTCGTTCTTTCGACTGAAATGACTACCTTTACAAAAATGACTTGTAACTTATTTTTCCGACTATAAACCTATACTTTTTCTGTTTAGATTCATAAAGTAGAGTTCAATATGAAACCATAGCAATTTGATTCACTCAAAACGGATTTAAAATGAAGAAGTTATGGGTAAAACAAGATTGGATAATTTTTCTCATTTTAGCTACGTGAAAATTGGTAACAAATCTATTCCAACCATAACTTAATCAACTTGTATTGTATATTATGTAATCTTGAGATACCATAGACACGTATACAATGTTTCGACCTATCATGTCGACACATCTATATATATTTCGGAACAACCATAGACACTCTATATGTGAATGTTGGAGTTAGCTATACAGGGTTGAGGTTGATTCCAAAATATATATAGTTTGAGTTGTGATCAATACTGAGATACGTATACACTGGGTCGTGGATTGATTCAAGATAATATTTATCGATTTATTTCTGTACATCTAACTGTGGACAACTAGTTGTAGGTTACTAACGAGGACAGCTGACTTAATAAACTTAAAACATCAAAATATATTAAAAGTGTTGTAAATATATTTTGAACATACTTTGATATATATGTATATATTGTTATAGGTTCGTGAATCAACCAGTGGCCAAGTCTTACTTCCCGACGAAGTAAAAATCTGTGAAGGTGAGTTATAGTCCCACTTTTAAAATCTAATATTTTTGGGATGAGAATACATGCAGGTTTTATAAATGATTTACAAAATAAACACAAGTACGTGAAACTACATTATATGGTTGAATTATCGAAATCGAATATGCCCCTTTTTATTAAGTCTGGTAATCTAAGAATTAGGGAACAGACACCCTAATTGACGCGAATCCTAAAGATAGATCTATTGGGCCTAACAAACCCCATCCAAAGTACCGGATGCTTTAGTACTTCGAAATTTATATCATATCCGAAGGGTGTCCCGGAATGATGGGGATATTCTTATATATGCATCTTGTTAATGTCGGTTACCAGGTGTTCACCATATGAATGATTTTTATCTCTATGTATGGGATGTGTATTGAAATATGAAATCTTGTGGTCTATTATTATGATTTGATATTTATAGGTTAAACCTATAACTCACCAACATTTTTGTTGACGTTTTAAGCATGTTTATTCTCAGGTGATTATTAAGAGCTTCCGCTGTCACATACTTAAATAAGGACGAGATTTGGAGTCCATGCTTGTATGATATTGTGTAAAAACTGCATTCAAGAAACTTATTTTGTTGTAACATATTTGTATTGTAAACCATTATGTAATGGTCGTGTGTAAACAGGATATTTTAGATTATCATTATTTGATAATCTACGTAAAGCTTTTTAAACCTTTATTGATGAAATAAAGGTTATGGTTTATTTTAAAATGAATGCAGTCTTTGAAAAACGTCTCATATAGAGGTCAAAACCTCGCAACGAAATCAATTAATATGGAACGTTTTTAATCAATAAGAACGGGACATTTCATTAGTACCCTGCAATACATAATTTACATATGCATATATAATACTAAAATCCCATAAGTTACGGAGGAATCTACGGAAGCTGTCAGGCAAAGGTAACAATAACAGATACGCTAAGATATGAATTTTTGTCTATACACTATTCATGCAATCAATGCAGTAAGATGTGTCTAGACTAAGAGTGATAAGCAAGCGATTCACTAAGAATGATAAACAGGTAATTTTCGACACAAAATGATAAACAAAACTTTTGACGTACAGACACGGTCGAAGTCCAGACTCACTAATACATCTAAACAACTATCAGTTAGACACACTAATGTAAGACCTGATTCGCTAAGACCACCGCTCTGATACCAAATGTAATAACCCGTCCTTATCCAACTGGACGAAGTCATCAACATTTGGTCCCATTGCGATGATCGACTCTAAGTAATATCCTTAAAATGAGCAAATGCACAGCGGAAGACTTAATTCGTACCTGAGAATAAACATGCTTAAAAGTGTCAACCAAAAGGTTGGTGAGTTCATAGGTTCATCATAACAATCTTTTTAATATATTAATAGACCACAAGATTTCATAACTATAAACATAATACACTCGCAAGTGTATGTAAAGCATTCTAAGTGGTTGAGCACTTGGTAACCATACTTAACTATTAATCAACGTCGCATATTCCCTTTATTATGAAATCTCTCTACACTGTACCAAGTGTAGCCTACAATACGAAGTACTGTGCAACCGTTGAATACTGGTCGTCCAGTCCGGTTGGGGTTGTCAGGCCCGATAGATCTATCAACAGGATTCGCGTTTACAATACCACATGTAAATAGTAGTTACCAAGCTACAGGGAAGTATGCCAGTGGTACAACTCAACGTAGAATATATTTTTAAGTACTTGTGTCTATTTTGTAAACATTTATAAAAACAGCACATGTATTCTCAGCCCAAAATATATATATTGCAAAAGCAATTAAAAAGGGAGCAAATGAAACTCACCATACTGTATTCTGTAGTAAAAATACATATGACGGCATTGAACAACTGAACAATACAGGGTTGGCCTCGGATTCACGAACCTATATTATTTATATATTTTTATATGTTGATCAATATTTGTCTGATAATTTAATTCAAGTCATAGTGTACCGCAATCCTAATGCTCGAGACTAATACACAAAAATCAACAAAAGTCAGTTTGACTCAAAAATGTTTTCCAAAATTTATACATGATTAATATATACTTTATATATCGTCGTTTTATATTTTTAAATAATTTAAAAAGATTTACTAGAGTAAATAATATAATTCTTTTATTAATAAATATAATTTTATATAAAAATATACTTTTATATATCTTAAGTAATAAAATTTATAAATTTCATTTGATATCATAAAAATATTATGATAGGTTTTATTAAGGTAATTATATTATTTGTATTACATATTTATTTGATAAAATAACATTGGTAATAATAATAAGTAAAAGTTGTATTATTTTGTAATAATAATGATTATTATCCTATTAATAAAAATATTAATTTTTATATTTACTAAAAATGATGTTATGATAAAATGAGAGTTCTAACTCATAAAAATAATGAAATTTCATATTAACATTGATATTCCCCTTAAAAATAATAATTTTTGTAAAAATGATATTTTTAATATTAATAATACTTTTAATAATAATAGTGATAAAAATAATAAAAAAATGATAATTTTATCTATATCAATGTCTTACAATATTTTAAATTTCATCATGATACCCATACTCATTATTTCCTAATCGATTTGTTAGTAAATTTTAATTCGTCTTTTATATCGCGTTCATTTGGATGATAGTAATAGTAGTTATAATAATTAAGTGTTACTTAATATTATAATACTAATAATAATAAATGTTATGATAATATTAATGCTAATAACTATTTTAATGATAAAAATAATAATGGTACTAATTATAATTTTAACGATAATAATAAAAATAAAAATAAATATAATTTTTAATGATAATAATAATAATAATAATAATAATAATAATAATAATAATAATAATAGTTTGATAAAAACTATAACGACGATAATAATAATCATTTTTAATAATAATATCAAAAATTCAATTGACTATATCTTCTAATCCATTCATCGAAACAATTCGACATCTAAAGGAAAAGTTCTTAATTTTTCGCTATCTTTCCAAGAACATGCATATCTTATACCTTATCTCAATTGCAGGTGTAATTAATTCGAGATTTGACATAACCTATCTAAGGGCAATATCAAAAATACAAGCATGCATAATCCTATATTCTCAAGCACTAGTCAAGGATACACTATTGATATGTAAAAATTAATTTACGAGTACTCACGTATCAATATTGAGATTCAGTATTGCAGGAAAGGTACGTCGACGCAACGGAGATGACAAACACTAAATTTGACCTTACGAGCATACCCATGAACCATATCCATCACCTCCATAGCTATAACTCATAATTTCCTTAGCCCTATCCCGCTCATAAAATGTGTTTTGAAATAACTCGCGCGTACCTCTTGTCGTAATATTTTATGTATAATACTAGTAATATTACTCCTAATAATACTAATACTAATAATAATAAGATTAATAATCTCAATAATAAAATTAATAAATAAATAAAATAAATAAATAAGTGATACAGAGTAATATAAGAGAGGTTGAGATGAGAGGTTGATGAAATGAATTTGGGAAGGAGTTCGAGTTTTTAAAGAAGCTTTTTTTTTTTTTTTTTTTTTTGATCGCATGCTTCCAGCTATGTGTTACCGACACTCTATCCCTTATTTTACGTATCTTATGTGCACATGTAGTTTAGTTTTTTTTATTTTTTATTATTTAATATATATTATATTTAATCTTTAGAATTAATTAAATATTATATTATATTTACGTGCGTAGTAAAAATGTAATTTTTACTAAAATGACACGGACGTGATCTCACGACCCATGTATCACTTTCGGTTTTTCGAGCGCACTTTCGTACATTTAGAAAACTAGCCTTTTACGTTACGCTACGCGTACCCTTATTAATAATTTGACTTTCTTTAACAATAATTACCTTATAAAAATGTAATCTTATAAAATTGAGCGTTGTGGTCATTTGCTTCTATAAATCAGTGACTCGTTATTTACCAAAATATTTTATTTTAAATTAAGACGTTTTATGACGAAGTTAAAATATATAGATATATATGTACATCTTTAGAAATATAAATTTGTATCCAAAATCTTTTATTTAACAACATAACATTTAGTTTTTTTTTTTTAACTATTTATTTTCCAAAGTTTATTTTTATTTCGTTAAGAAAAATAGTTTATTGCGTAACGTTTTCATTTTACGAATCTGAGTAGATACAATTAATTTATGTACTAATCGTTTTAAATATCAATTGCGTCACTAGGCGAGTGTTACTACCGTGTACTTAGTTTGGAAACATTTATTTTTAATGAACACGTTTTAGATATACGTTACGACCAATATTCCAACTCTTGTCTATTTAATCAAAGACAGTTTAGATAAACAAGTTCTATTATATCAAAAAGTGTTTTCGTACAGTTGAAAATTACATTAATTGATTACGATGAAATTCCATCGAATAACATATGGGACCATATACTATTATGTAAGGTATTTATGCTTAATACTTTGTTTTCGTATTCAAGTTATAATATATATATACACATATTCATATATAATCATTTACGTTCGTTTAATGGTTCGTGAATCACTGGAATTTGGTCGAGGTTAAATGAATGTATGAACATAGTTTAAAATCCTTGATATTTAACTTAACCAACTTTGCTTATCGTGTCGAAAAGATAAAGTTTAAATTTGGTCGGAAATTCCCGGGTCGTCACACTGTATTTGAAGGAAGTCGTCTCCAGACATGGAATACCAATCTTTATTATCTTTGATAGGGATTGCAGATTTGTTTCAAGATTCTGGCAGACATTACAGCAAGCATTAGGAACTCCTCTAGACATGAGTACTGCCTATCATCCACAAACTGATGGGCAGAGTGAAAGGATGATACAAACGCTTGAAGACATGCTACGAGCATGTGTTATTGATTTCGGAAACAGTTGGGATCGACATCTACCGTTAGCAGAATTTTCCTATAACAACAGTTGGAGTGAAGTGGGGGATAGACAGATTACGGGTCCGGAGATAATACAAGAAACTACCGAGATGATCATCCAAATTCAACAACAGTTGAAAACCGCCCAAAGTCGACAAAAGAGCTACGCTGACATTAAAAGAAAAGATATAGAATTTGAAATTGGAGAGATGGTCATGCTTAAATTTGCACCTTGGAAAGGCGTTGTTCGATTTGGTAAACGGGGGAAATTAAATCCAAGGTATATTGGACCATTCAAGATTATTGATCGTGTCGGACTAGTTGCTTACCGAATTGAATTACCACAACAACTCGCGACTGTACGTAACACTTTCCACGTCTCAAATTTAAAGAAATGTTTTGCTAAAGAAGATCTCACTATTCCGTTAGACAAAATCCAAATCAACGAAAAACTTCAATTCATCGAAGAACCCGTCGAAATAATAGATCGTGAGGTTAAAAGACTTAAGCTAAACAAGATACCAATTGTTAAAGTTCGATGGAATGCTCGTAGAGGACCTGAGTTCACCTGGGAATGAGAAGATCAGATGAAGAAGAAATACCCGCACTTATTTCCAGAAGATACGTCAACACCTCCAACTGCTTAAAATTTCGGGACGAAATTTATTCAACGGGTAGGTACTGTAGTAACCCGAACTTTTCCATGTTTATATATATATTAAATGAAATTGTTATTTACATGATTAAGTGTTTCCAACGTGTTAAGCAATCAAACTTGTTAAGACTTGATTAATTGAAATAGGTTTCATATAGACAATTGACCACCCAAGTTGACCGGTGATTCACGAACGTTAAAACTTGTAAAAACTATTTGATGACATATATGAATATATATATAGTTAACATTATATTATGATAAGTAAACATATCATTAAGTATATTAACAATGAACTACATATGTAAAAACAAGACTACTAACTTAATGATTTTGAAACGAGACATATATGTAACGATTATCGTTGTAACGACATTAAATGTATATATATCATATTAAGAGATATTAATACATCATAATATCATGATAATGTAATAATTTAAAATCTCATTTGATATAATAAACATTGGGTTAACAACACTTAACAAGATCATTAACCTAAAGGTTTCAAAACAACACTTACATGTAACGACTAACGATGACTTAACGACTCCGTTAAAATGTATATACATGTAGTGTTTTAATATGTATTCATACACTTTTTAAAGACTTAAAGACACTTATCAAAGTACTTCTACTTAACAAAAATGCTTACAATTACATCCTTGTTAATTTTCATCAACAACTCTACTCGTATGCACTCGTATTTGTACTCGTACAATACACAGCTCCTAAATGTATTTACTATTGGTATATACACTCCAATGATCAGCTCTTAGAAGCCCATGTGAGTTACCTAACCATGTGGGAACCATCATTTAACATCTAGCATAAAATATCTCATAAAATTACAAACTAATGAAGACTATATTGACACCCTCATTTCACGTGAACTAGAGGTACCAAAAACACATTTCCATTTCAATTTTCTTGAATCAAATTATTCTCTCTCAAGTGTTCTTACTTTGTTCTAAGTGTTCTTCATCATCTTCAACAAAATCTAGCTCAATCTAGTTCATAAATCCATACATAAACCAAGATACAAAACAACTACTCAAGAACACACCAACAACACTTCCAAGTTTGCTAGCTTACTTCCAATCTTGCAAATCCACTTTGAGTGATCATCCAACATCAAGAAATCTTTCTTATTTACAGTAAGATATCTTTCTAATATAAGGTAATACCCATATTCAAACTTTGATTCAATTTCTATAACTTTAACAATCTTATTTCGAGTGGAAATCTTACTTGAACTTGTTTTCGTGTCATGATTTTGCTACAAGAACTTTCAAGCCATCAAAGAATCCTTTGAAGCTAGATCTATTTTTCTCATTTCCAGTAGGTTTATCCACAAAACCTGAGGTAGTAATGATGTTCATAACATCATTCGATTCATATATAAAGCTACCTTATTCGAAGGTTTAAACTTGTAATCACTAGAACATAGTTTAGTTAATCCTTCTAACTTGACTTTTAAAATCAACTAAACACATGTTCTATATCTATATGATATGCTAACTTAATGATTTAAAACCTGAAAACACGAAAAACGCCGTAAAACTGGATATACGACGTCGTAGTAACACCGCGGGCTGTTTTGGGTTAGTTAATTAAAAAAATGATAAACTTTGATTTAAAAGTTCTTCTTCTGGGAAAATGATTTTTCTTATGAACATGAAACTATATCCAAAAATCATGGTTAAACTCAAAGTGGAAGTATGTTCACCAAAATGGTCATCTAGACGTCGTTCTTTCGACTGAAATGACTACCTTTACAAAAATGACTTGTAACCTGTATTTCCCAACTATAAACTTATACATTTTCTGTATAGATTCATAAACTTAAGTTCAATATGAAACCATTAGCAATTGGATTCACTCAAAACGGATTTAAAACGAAGAAGTTATGGGTAAAACAAGATTGGATATTTTTGCTTGTTGTAGCTACGTGAAAATTGGTAACAAATCTATATTAATCATATCCTAGCTAACTCATATTGTATTATACATGTATTCTAGTATATTATGTAATCTTGGGATACCATAGACACGTATGCAAATGTTTTGACATATCATATCGACCCATGTATATATGTTATTTGGAACAACCATAGACACTCTATATGCAGTAATGTTGGAGTTAACTATACAGGGTTGAGGTTGATTCCAAAAATATATATACTTTGAGTTGTGATCTAGCCTGAGACGTGTATACACTGGGTCGTGGATTGATTCAAGATATTATATATCGATTTATTTCTGTACATCTAACTATGGATAACTAGTTGTAGGATATTAACGAGGACAGCTGACTTAATAAACTTAAAATAGTAAAACATATTAAAATGTTGTAAATATATTTTGAACCTACTTTGATATATATGTTCTTATTTGTTATAGGTTCGTGAATCGACCAGTGGCCAAGTCTTATTTCCCGACGAAGTAAAAATCTGTGAAAGTGAGTTATAGCCCCACTTTTAAAATCTAATATTTTGGGATGAGAATACAAGCAATTTTATAAATATTTTATGAAATAGACACAAGTAAATGAAACTACTTTATATGGGTGAATGATCGAAGCCGAATATGCCCCTTTTTAGCTTGGTAGCCTAAGAATTTGGGAACAGACCCCCAAATTGACGCGAATCCTAAAGATAGATCTATCGAGCCCAACAAGCCCCATTCTGGAATTTAGAATGCTTTAGTACTTCGATTTTATCATGTCCGATGGGTGTCCCGGAATGATGGGGATATTCTATATGCATCTTGTTAATGTCGGTTACCAGGTGTTCACCGTATGAATGATTTTTATCTCTATGTATGGGATGTATTGAAATATGAAATCTTGTGGTCTATTATTATGATTTGATAATATATAGGTTAAACCTATAACTCACCAACATTTTTGTTGACGTTTTAAGCATGTTTATTCTCAGATGATTATTAAGAGCTTCCACTATTGCATACTAAAATAAGGACAAGATTTGGAGTCCATGCTTCTATGATATTATGTAAAAACTGCATTCAAGAAACTTATTTTTTTATGTAATATATTCTTATTGTAAACCATTATGTAATGGTCGTGTGTAAACGGTATATTTTAGATTATCATTATTTGATAATCTACGTAATGCTTTTTAAACCTTTATCGATAAAATAAAGGTTATGGTTGTTTTAAAAATGAATGCAGTCTTTGAAAAACGTCTCATATAGAGGTCAAAACCTCGCGACGAAATCAATTAATATGGAACATTTATAATCAATATGAACGGGACATTTCATAATGTGTCGAATGTGTGATGAATACCTCGAAAAATTAGTAAATAAGTACCCATTTTTTGACCGATTATATCCTGAGGGTTCCTGCTACCACCTATCGAGCACATAAACCTCCAACGAACATGGTTACGATGTATGGTGCCGCCATCACAGTGGGAAACTTCCGGTTGTCCTATTCTGAATTTATGTATCAATTCTTTACACACTACGGGATAACGCCTGCCCAGTTACACCCTCATGCGTGAAAGGACCCGTCCTAATCCATTCAGACGAAGTCCATATCGATTATAAACGATTCACAACAGTTGATTACATCGTGAGGTATTTGACCTCTATATGATACATTTTACAAACATTGCATTCGTTTTTGAAAAGACAATCTTTCATTACAACGAAAGTTGACGGTATGCATACCTTTTTATAATATATCTATCTATAACGGATTTAATAATAATCTTGATGATCTCAACGACTCGAATGCAACGTATTTTGAAATATGTCATGAATGACTCCAATTAATATCTTTAAAATGAGCAATTACACAGCGGAAGATTTCTTTCGTACCTGAGAATAAACATGCTTTCAAGTGTCAACCAAAAGGTTGGTGAGTTCATTAGTTTAACATAAATAATCATTTTATAATTTTAATAGACCACAAGATTTCATATTTCAATATACATCCATACATAGAGATAAAAATCATTCATATGGTGAACACCTGGTAACCGACATTAACAAGATGCATATATAAGAATATCCCCTATCATTCCGGGATCCTCCTTCGAACATGATATAAATTTCGAAGTACTAAAGCATCCGGTACTTTGGATGGGGCTTGTTGGGCCCGATAGATCTATCATTAGAGTTCGCGTCAATTAGGGTGTCTGTTCCCTAATTCTTAGATTACCAGACTTAATAAAAAGGGGCATATTCAGTTTAATAATCCAGCCATAGAATGTAGTTTTAAGTACTTGTGTCTATTTCGTAAAATAGTTATAAAAGCAGCGCATGTATTCTCAGTCCCAAAATATATATTGCGAAAGAATTTAAAAAGGGATTAATGAAACTCACCTAATGTATTTTGTAGTAAAAATACATATGACTATATTGAACAACTGAACAATGCAGGGTTGGCCTTGGATTCACGAACCTATATCATTTGTATATAAATTAAAATGTATATTGTAATTGAACAAGTTTATATATTACATATTTAGTTTGTATATATACATTCAAAATGTTTAATATTATATATTTAATTATATATATATATATATATATATATATATATATATATATATATATATATATATATATATATATATATATATATATATATATATATATATATATATATATTATTAGTTTGTTATATATAAGTTTTTATATAAATAATGATATTATGTTTGATATGTAGGTATATATAAACTATTAATATAATTACAATATATGTATTAAGTATATTTTAGTAAAAAAATATTTATCTGTAATAAAAGTAATAGTTTCGATAATAATGATTTACTAATAATAATAACTTTCTTAATATCGATAATACTAATAATACAACAATATGGTTAAAATTGATACTTATGTTAATATTAGCACTTCTATTATTTATAGAAACATATTAATACTATTATTTACGAAAATGATAATAAATTATATTACTTTCATAATAATAATAAATGTACTCATGATAATAATATTAAAGTTTTAAATTTAATAGTAATATCATAACTGATACTTATAATAATAATAGTAATTGTTTTAATGCTCATAACAATGTTAATAATGATAATTATTATGATTCTTATAGTAACAATAATAATCACGACAACAATAATAATAATCACAATTATCAATAATTAAGAATAATAATAATAATAATAATTATTAATCATTAATCATAATAATGATATTATAAATGAAATTAAAAGTGTATACCCCTCTTGAAGTCTTTTCAAAAAAAAAAAAAATGTTCCATACGAGCCTCGAACCCGTGACCTCCCGCTCTTCACTAACATTCCTAACCATTGGGCTATCGCCCACTTTTCTGATTTACATCATCTTATGAATGCATTTAACCCGTATTATTGTCTCCCTTTTTTCATCTTCTTCTTCATCAACTCAAACGTTCCAACAAAACATCAATAATCGAAATAGCTAATTCGTGATTTCATTTAGGACTTTTAAACAATCAGAGAAAAAAATATATATAAATTGTGTTCAAAAAAAAAAATAAAGAGCAGCTGCTGCTGTTCGTAAATAAAGAAAAATAAAAATGATTTTGATTTTTGGTGCGTTTTAAGACATCGATACCTTCAACAAAGTTGTTTCAATTCCTCTATATAATGCTCGTGGGTCACTAATTACAGCAGAAACAATCTCTAAACCTTTAATTTGATCGTAGAAAAATTGTTTGACTTTTTGATCCTAAACTTTGACCTCGAAATTCGTCTTCGTTTCTAAGAATTGGAACTTGGGATTTTGAATAAAGCTTGAGTAACATGATCCTAACAAAACTGCAATTTTAGATTTTGCAGTTTTGTTATAAATCAAATTTTTATAAAACGTGGTCAAGACAGAGATACCAGCGGTTTATATTTCCTGCTGTCAAATTTTCTTATTGTTTACCAGCTAGAATTATTTGTAATAGATACCGAGAGGGTTATCTTGAATGATTAAATTCACAAGTATGATCTTCGTGGCTTTCATACAGAAGGAGATGTCGACCGGAAATACTCAAACAAAGAGAAGAGACAAAGAAAAAAATATTTAAAAATAAAAAGCAGAAATTGATTGATAATTGATTTTGGTGTTATATTGACAAATCAATCGGTTTGTTACAACTTTAAGGACAGAAAAACAAATTTTAAACTAGTAGGATTGTGATAGGAAACAGAATACAACTTTATATGTTTTTATATATCCGTAGTATATCTATATAATCTTTTATATGTGTTTATAAAATATGTGATTGTATTTATCAGTATAATATATCTGAAATTTATATATGTTACGTATTTATCTAACTAGTTGTATTTGTATACTTTTATTTATACCTGTATATAATGTGTTTATATATATTACTATGTATATATTTGTATATATATGAATCTGTTTATAATTGTATAATATTTGTATATTGGTTTATTTATATAATCTGCATCCAATTAAATCAGTATTTTATATAATAAGAAACATAATAATATACACATTAATATTTAACATTACTATTAATATTAATAATAGTAATCAATTTAGTTATAATAATAATAATTATAATTTTAGAGAAAATAATAATCTTGATGATAATTAACAATTTTATATAAAATAATAATTTAGTAAACAAGTTAGTAATAATACCTTTAATAATCCTTATAATTTTTCTCATAACAATGATACTAATAATGATAACAATAATGTATTAACCATATTTCAACTTATAATTTAATATATTAATATTGCGGTTTATTAATTACATCCTAATGTATATTATATAATAATATATATTGAATATTTATTGTTTATAAATTTTATAAATATTATCACATATTTGTTACTAATAGATATCTTTTATACATATTTATATAGATTCATAATGCTATTATATATCTATTTGTATATATTCATGTTAATAATAATTTACTTATTTTGTTTGTTATTTTACATTTTTAATTCTAATTGATTAAAGTATACTTATCAATATTATATCTTTACACTTATCTATTTATTTACACATAATTGTTCGTGAATCGTCGGACATGGTCGAAGGTCAATTGAACACATGAGCATAGTTTCAAAGTTTTCGAGACTCAACATTACAGATTTTGCTTATCGTGTCGGGAACATATAAAGATTAAAGTTTAAATTTGATCGGAAATTCCTGGGTCATCACAGTACCTACCCGTTAAAGAAATTTCGTCCCGAAATTTGAGTGAGGTGGACATGGCTAACAAATAAAATGTTTTCTTAACGAATATGAGTTGATAAATCGAGTTTTATCATTATTGATTAATATAGATAAAACAATCTGATTATGCGGAGCGTAGGAGTGAAGCTGTCGCAAAAGATTTGAATAGAGATTCGCCTTAGTTTTTGACGTAGTCAAAGTTGAATTTTGAAAATAAGACGCGTCTTAATTTTTGACGTTGCCTTGGTTGAATTCCGGAATTCAAGGGATTAAAAGAAATCTTCGAATTCTAAAAGATTTGATTCTTCGACGAGTAAGGAAATTAAGATCTCTATAATTAAATACGGTGATCTGTCTCGATGTGATGACCCGGGAATTTCCGACCAAATTTAAACATAATCTTATATGATTCGACTCGATAAGCAAAGTCTATTAAACCGAGTCTCATTATGTTTGAACTATTTCATGATAACATTTGACCTTTAACTATTTCCGAAGATTCACGAACCTTTAATTGTAACTAAGAATGTAAATATAAATAATTATATATAAAACTAATTATATTAGTATTAATGAACTATTAAGTAATTTTGTTATTATAAAAGATAACATTTAATAACTAAAGATTTTCATTTTGAATATATATAGTATATTGTATATAAATGATTCAAACATATTTTACCAACGTTATCAAAATATTAAATGTACAATGTTATACTTTGTAGTTAATTGTTTAATATACATAATTAATCATCTACTCAACATTTAAAACATGATTTTATATATATGGTAGTATACATATATACATAAATATAACTATATATATATGATTTTATACATAATTATTATATTATGTATATGTAGAAATTTATAATATATCTATGATGAAATAATGTACTATTTTAATAAATATATATAATACTTACATATATAAAACATTTATATTTTTCATAATTACATACATAAGTATAATATAATTAGTATGTAAATAAATATTATAATATATTTATATTAAAATGCATAAATATATAATATTCAGTATATGTTACAATACATATTACATAATTATTAAATATTACATAATAATAGATGATATTAATAAATTAAATTTAAATACAAATATAGTTGTTGTAGTAATGTTATTTGTATCGTCAAATATCAATATTTGTATTCATAATATCACTTTATATCATATAAAGATGAAATTGGATGTATAAATTAGATTATTATTACTAATATTATTATTATCGATAAAATATTAATATTATCATAATTAGTATGGTATTATTATTATTATTATTATTATTATTATTATTATTATTATTATTATTATTATTATTATCATTTTTACAATTATTATTATCATTAATATTATATTTATCATTATTATTAATTTTATTAATATTATTAGATATTAATATTATTGTTATTATATATTATTATTATTAATTAAAAAAACAGTAGGGATCAATATTATACGCGTGACCTCTGTATCCTTTATCTCTATTATTATTATTTTTTTTGTTTCTTTCCTGCTCCCAACTCGTGAACATGTGTTGACATTTTCTCCATTTTTTATCAACCGATCTCTATTATTACAACATGATTATGTATAATTGCAAATCAAATAAAAAGGAAATCCAATGGGATTAAAGAGCACAGCGATATTTTTTTTTTCTTCTTCTCTGCACGCTCCAATTTTTTTTTTCTCTTAATTCAATTTCGAATAAAGTTTCAAAATCTAAAAATGCAAAAGGTTAGAAATCTTTCTTTGAATCTATCTGCAAAATCTCAACTCTCAAATCTTTATATCGATCTTGAATTTTGAAGTCAAAGTTTAGTTTAAAAAAAGTCAACAATTGTTCTTGAGATAAATTCGCGTTCGTGTATATGTTTATGATCAAATTGACGATTCCAGTAGTTTTTATACATGTTTAGAAAACTATTTCGTGTTATAAACATTATCTATAATGTTATCTATTACGAAATCAATTTTTTTTGTTTTGTTCCAAGAACCGACGCTGCAGTAGGCCTTTAGTATATATATATTTTTTTTATTTTAGAACCCAAATTATTTTTTTTTCTGTAATGTTTTGAAGCTTTAAAGGGAACCCCGATTTTTTTTTTTTTTTTTTTGGTTATTGATGTTTTGTTGAATCCATGAGACTTGTGGAGAAGAAGAGGAATAGAAGAAAAACAGTTTATATATAAAATTTAAATTCGATATTAGTACAGAGAATCAGAATTGGTGGGATGGTCGAGAGTGTTTGCGTGTAAGCATGTGGTCACGAGATCGAGTCCAGAGGACGGTAGTTTTTTTTTTTTTTTGAAACTCTTTTCATGTGAGGTAGTTTTCTTTTCTAATTTTATTATTGTTATTATATATTAATTATTATTAGTATTATTATTATTATTGTGATTGTTTTGATTGTTATTGTTATTGTTATTATTAGTATCATACTTGTTATCATATTTGAAAGTATTATAGACATTACTATTATTATTATGATAGGTATTAATAATATTATTATTAGTAATAAACTTATCATTTTAGTATTTTATCATCATTAGGATTATGATTATGATTATCATTATTATTATTATGAAGGAAATAAAAATATATTATTATCATCAATATTAGAATTTGTACCGGTTTATAAATAATAGTATCATCAGTACATTTACAATTAATAATATCATATTTATCAGTATCATCATTAATATTTACTAGTATTATTATGATTATCATTTATCATTTTATAAATATTAGAACCCTTATTATTAACATAAGTATGGTATTAGTATTAATATTATTTTAGAGTTATTATTATTAGTATCATTAACAGTTATCATTTTCATTTTTTTTGCTATTAGTATTATCATTATTAATAAAATTATTATTATTATTAGTAAATCATTATTATCTAAATTATTATTTTAACAAATAAATCTTTTGTACACTATATATATACTTATGGTATATACTAGGATTGTATTAATAATTCACATAACAAACAAATAAAATTTCATAAATACAATACTAACCACAAATATATGTATATAAGTATATTAATGTCACTATTTATATAAACGTAAATCATTATAGATATATATACATAAAATAGATATATATATAAAATATAACTTAAAATATAATATAAGTATACGTTTTAAAATAAAGGTTAGAATAAATTCTACAAAACTATAATATATAAATAATACATATTAATAAATGAAATTTTGTAACTTACATTATACGTATTAATATATACACAATTGATATAGGTTCGTGAATTCGAGGCCAACCATGCATTGTTCAATGACGTCATATGTATTTTTACTACAAAATACAGTATCGTGAGTTTCATTTGCCTTTTTACCCTTTATATTTTTGGGCTGAGAATACATGCGCAACTTTTATAACTGTTTTACGAAATTGACACAAGTACGTGAAACTACATTCTATGGTTGGATTATCGAAGTCGAATATGCCCCTTTTTATTAAGTCTGGTAATCTAAGAATTAGGGACAGACACCCTAATTGACGCGAATCCTAAAGATAGATCTATCGGGCCCAACAAGCCCCATCCAAAGTACCGGATGTTTTAGTACTTCGAAATTTATATCATGTCCGAAGGAGGATCCCGGAATGATGGGGATATTCTTATATATGCATATTGTTAATGTCGGTTACCAGGTGTTCAATCCATATGAATGATATTTTTGTCTCTATGCATGGGACGTATGTTTATGAGAAATGGAAATCTGAAATCTTGTGGTCTATTAAAATGATGGAAACGATTGTTTAAGTTAAACTAATGAACTCACCAACCTTTTGGTTGACACTTTAAAGCATGTTTATTCTCAGGTACGAAAGAAATCTTCCGCTGTGTATTTGCTCATTTTATAGATATTACTTGGAGTCATTCATGGCATATTTCAAAAGACGTTGCATTCGAGTCGTCGAGTTCATCAAGATTATTATCAAGTCAATTATAGTTGGATATATTATGAAATGGTATGCATGCCTGTCAACTTTCGATGTAATGAAAGTTTGTCTTTTCAAAAACGAATGCAATGTTTGTAAAATGTATCATATAGAGGTCAAGTACCTCGCGATGTAATCAACTGTTGTGAATCGTTTATAATCGATATGGACTTCGTCCGGATGGATTAGGACGGGTCTTCACAGTTGGTATTAGAGCGGTGGTCTTAGCGAACCAGGTCTTGCATTAGTGAGTCTAACCGATAGTCGTTAGAATGCATTAATGAGTCTGGACTTCGACCGTGTTTGCATGTCAAAAGTTTTGCTTATCATTTAGTATCGAAAAATTATTTTCTTATCATCCTTAAAGTCTAAGACACGTCTTACTTCCTTTATTGCATAGACAGTGTATAGTTAAATTCATATCTTAGCGTATCTGTTATTGTTACCTTTGCCTGACAGCTTCCGTAGATTCCTCCGTAGCTTATGGGATTTTAGTATTATATATGCATATGTAAATTATGTATTGCAGAGTACTAATCTACATCCTATAATCTATTTCTTATCGAAAATCCTTCATCTGATCGTACGAGATGAATCCCTCAACCAGTTCGAGTCCATCAGATTTCGATAGCTATTTCGATAGTTATTCCGACAGCTATTTCGATATGGATTTCCACTCGAGCTCCGAAAGCAGAGTAACCGGAATGAATCGATCAATTAGCCATCATCTATTCTGAATGAATTGGAAATGGGTTCGTAGTTGACTTAATCAATGGAAACGCGAAGAAGGCGATCATTTCCACTAACCAAATTCACCTCTTGACAATGAACCTAAAACGTTTACCGGCGAACCTGTTCGAGACACCATTTTCTCTCTCATTTCCAAAGTATCTCATCACGATCATATACTATCTCAGATTCTAAACCTCATTCATCCGCTCGTCCGAACCGACAATCATCCCGGTGTAATAGAAGAAGTTAACGAACTTCGCGCATAAGTTGTAGTCTTGGAAAATATGGTGCAAAACGTACCAGCTTCATCCAAATCACCGGCACCAACAGTACCACCAACAACCCAAATTTCAATATCACATGCCTCAACATCTCAATCTATACCTCGAGTATAATCATCATTCTACATGACATTTGTAGTGACCCGAACTTTTCCATGTTTATATATATTAATTGAGATTGATATTTACATGATTAAATGTTTCCAACATGTTAAGCAATCAAACTTGTTAAGACTTGATTAATTGAAATAGGTTTCATATAGACAATTGACCACCCAAGTTGACCGGTGATTCACGAACGTTAAAACTTGTAAAAAAACTATATGATGACATATATATGGTTATATATATAGTTAACATGATATTATGATAAGTAAACATATCATTAATTATATTAACAATGAACTACATATGTAAAAACAAGACTACTAACTTAATGATTTTGAAACGAGACATATATGTAACGTTTATCGTTGTAACGACATTTAATGTATATATATCATATTAAGAGATATTCGTACATCATAATATCATGATAATATAATAATTTAAAATCTCTTTTGATATTATAAACATTGGGTTAACAACATTTAACAAGATCGTTAACCTAAAGGTTTCAAAACAACACTTACATGTAACGACTAACGATGACTTAACGACTCAGTTAAAATGTATATACATGTAGTGTTTTAATATGTATTTATACACTTTTGAAAGACTTCAATACACTTATCAAAATACTTCTACTTAACAAAAATGCTTACAATTACATTCTCGTTCAGTTTCATCAACAATTCTACTCGTATGCACCCGTATTCGTACTCGTACAATACACAGCTTTTAGATGTATGTACTATTGGTATATACACTCCAATGATCAGCTCTTAGCAGCCCATGTGAGTCACCTAACACATGTGGGAACCATCATTTGGCAACTAGCATGAAATATCTCATAAGATTACAAAAATATGAGTAATCATTCATGACTTATTTACATGAAAACAAAATTACATATCCTTTATATCTAATCCATACACCAACGACCAAAAACACCTACAAACACTTTCATTCTTCAATTTTCTTCATCTAATTGAACTCTCTCAAGTTCTATCTTCAAGTTCTAAGTGTTCTTCATAAATTCCAAAAGTTCTAGTTTCATAAAATCAAGAATACTTTCAAGTTTGCTAGCTCACTTCCAATCTTGTAAGGTGATCATCCAACCTCAAGAAATCTTTGTTTCTTACAGTAGGTTATCATTCTAATACAAGGTAATAATCATATTCAAACTTTGGTTCAATTTCTATAACTATAACAATCTTATTTCAAGTGATGATCTTACTTGAACTTGTTTTCGTGTCATGATTTTGTTTCAAGAACTTTGAGCCATCCAAGGATCCATTGAAGCTAGATCCATTTTTCTCTTTTCCAGTAGGTTCATCCAAGGAACTTAAGGTAGTAATGATGTTCATAACATCATTCGATTCATACATATAAAGCTATCTTATTCGAAGGTTTAAACTTGTAATCACTAGAACATAGTTTAGTTAATTCTAAACTTGTTCGCAAACAAAAGTTAATCCTTCTAACTTGACTTTTAAAATCAACTAAACACATGTTCTATATCTATATGATATGCTAACTTAATGATTTAAAACCTGGAAACACGAAAAACACCGTAAAACCGGATTTACGCCGTCGTAGTAACACCGCGGGCTGTTTTGTGTTAGTTAATTAAAAACTATGATAAACTTTGATTTAAAAGTTGTTATTCTGAGAAAATGATATTTATTATGAACATGAAACTATATCCAAAAATTATGGTTAAACTCAAAGTGGAAGTATGTTTTCTAAAATGGTCATCTAGACGTCGTTCTTTCGACTGAAATGACTACCTTTACAAAAACGACTTGTAACTTATTTTTCCGACTAGAAACCTATACTTTTTTTGTTTAGATTCATAAAATAGAGTTCAATATGAAACCATAGCAATTTGATTCACTCAAAACGGATTTAAAATGAAGAAGTTATGGGTAAAACAAGATTGGATAATTTTTCTCATTTTAGCTACGTGAAAATTGGTAACAAATCTATTCCAACCATAACTTAATCAACTTGTATTATATATTATGTAATCTTGAGATACCATAGACACGTATACAATGTTTCGACCTATCATGTCGACACATCTATATATATTTCGGAACAACCATAGACACTCTATATGTGAATGTTGGAGTTAGCTATACAGGGTTGAGGTTGATTCCAAAATATATATAGTTTGAGTTGTGATCAATACTGAGATACGTATACACTGGGTCGTGGATTGATTCAAGATAATATTTATCGATTTATTTCTGTACATCTAACTGTGGACAACTAGTTGTAGGTTACTAACGAGGACAGCTGACTTAATAAACTTAAAACATCAAAATATATTAAAAGTGTTGTAAATATATTTTGAACATACTTTGATATATATGTATATATTGTTATAGGTTCGTGAATCAACCAGTGGCCAAGTCTTACTTCCCGACGAAGTAAAAATCTGTGAAAGTGAGTTATAGTCCCACTTTTAAAATCTAATATTTTTGGGATGAGAATACATGCAGGTTTTATAAATGATTTACAAAATAGACACAAGTACGTGAAACTACATTCTATGGTTGAATTATCGAAATCGAATATGCCCCTTTTTATTAAGTCTGGTAATCTAAGAATTAGGGAACAGACACCCTAATTGACGCGAATCCTAAAGATAGATCTATTGGGCCTAACAAACCCCATCCAAAGTACCGGATGCTTTAGTACTTCGAAATTTATATCATATCCGAAGGGTGTCCCGGAATGATGGGGATATTCTTATATATGCATCTTGTTATTGTCGGTTACCAGGTGTTCACCATATGAATGATTTTTATCTCTATGTATGGGATGTGTATTGAAATATGAAATCTTGTGGTCTATTGTTACGATTTGATATATATAGGTTAAACCTATAACTCACCAACATTTTTGTTGACGTTTTAAGCATGTTTATTCTCAGGTAATTATTAAGAGCTTCCGCTGTCGCATACTTAAATAAGGACAAGATTTGGAGTCCATGCTTGTATGATATTGTGTAAAAACTGCATTCAAGAAACTTATTTTGTTGTAACATATTTGTATTGTAAACCATTATGTAATGGTCGTGTGTAAACAGGATATTTTAGATTATCATTATTTGATAATCTACGTAAAGCTTTTTAAACCTTTATTGATGAAATAAAGGTTATGGTTTGTTTAAAAATGAATGCAGTCTTTGAAAAACGTTTCATATAGAGGTCAAAACCTCGCAACGAAATCAATTAATATGGAACGTTTTTAATCAATAAGAACGGGACATTTCAGTTGGTATCCGAGCGTTGGTCTTAGAGAACCAGAAAATTTGCATTAGTGTGTCTTATCGAGTTTGTTAGGATGCATTAGTGAGTCTGGACTTCGACCGTGTTTTCTTTAAAAATGATTGCTTAACATTTTTGTTGGAAACTATATATTTTTAACATATGAATATTATGTGATATATTAATCTCTTAACGTGTTTGATATTATGTGATAGATGTCTACCTCTAGAACAAGTCCCATTGACTCACCTAATAATAATGAAGAGTCAAATGTAAATTGGAATGATTTGTGGACTGATTCACAAGTTCCCGAAGAGGAACCGGAAGAAGAAACGGAACCGGAAGAAGAATCGGAACCGGATGAAGAAATAGAACCGGTGGGGGAAATAATAAAACGGTTAAGTAAAAGAAAATCCTCAACCAACCGACCAAAGTTAATTATGGTCAATGGTGTTTCCGCCAAGGAAGCAAAATATTGGGAGGATTACCAATTCTCCGATGAATCGGATTCCGACGAGAATTCCGATGATGTTATAGAAATTACCCCAACTGAATTTAAAAAGGCAAAAGAAAATAATAAGGGAAAGGGCATAAAAATAGAGAAATCTAATTCCAACCCCGATGAACTTTATATGTATCGTCAACCCCCGAAGTCCTTAAGTTGTAACAATGACCCGGGAACCTCTAAACCACCAGGTTTTTCTAAACCAATGTGGACAACGACGGCTCGTATTAGGGGAACATCATATATCCCTAGAAACTTGGCAAAACGAACCAAAATCGAAGAAGAAGAAACGAGCGAGTCGGAATAAGATAGTTGTATTCGTGTGGTGTAATATATGGAATATAGTGTTCTTATGCTTTATGATATATGTAAAAATTGCTTGTATTAATAAGTATTTTTTTTTATGAATCTAACTCTTGTCTATTTTACAGTTTAAAAACACAAAATGGATAGACAACCCAATATTTTAAGAGACCTACCCGGAGACATGATTGATGAAATCTTGTCTAGAGTCGGCCAGAATTCTTCGGCACAACTATTTAAGGCGAGATCAGTTTGTAAGACATTCGAAGAACGTTCCAAGAATGTCTTGGTTTATAAGAGACTTTCGTTTGAAAGATGGGGGATATCACATTGGGAAACCCATAAGTTACGATGTGTTTACTTTGACGCATATATTGCGGGGAACCCAAATGCTATTTTACGCAACGGGTTAAGAAATTATTTTGACTCAATATATCCGAATATTGGACTTCGTGATTTAGAAAAAGCGGCTAACATGCAACATAAAGAAGCATGTTATGCTTACGGATTAGTAATGTTCGCTTCTCACCAAAGTGAGAACAAGAACATCGGGCTACAACTATTAAACAAAACGTTTCCACAAGTGACGGAGTCGGTAATTGGGGTAAGAAATGAGGTTTTTAGATTATTACGGGACTGTTGGACATTACGTAACCCTCGTCCCTTTGATGACGTTACAACACGCTGTCTTATCAACGGCCATAACGGTTATGTTGCACAAGACCAAGGATGGGAAGTAGTCCTAGTAAAACCAGAATGCATGACTTGTTTCTGGACGTATGAATTACGTGTCTTTATTGCCTTTGCTGAACGACTTGTGTACTAGCTAGAATTGTCTTCACAACTATCTTGTATCAAAGTTATTGTGTGCTATATTTCATGCTTTATGTAAAATAAGCGGTATTGTAAGTTTGTAAAATATTGTATAAAAGTTTGAACGCGAAATATTATTATAATCAGTTTTTCATATAGAATTGTAGTAGTTGAATTGTATATTAGCTACTAAGTATGAACTTAACGGGTAGGTACTACCCGAATTTAAACTTATGAAACGCTAATATGAAGAAAAAGCTTTTATAAATGAGTTCATATTATGCTACGAAATACTATTAACTACTCTTAATATTCTGTATGATTAACTTGTTCCATTTAACTATTTTGAAGGAAATGGCACCGACTACTCGACACACTGTGAATATGAATGAAGAGGAATTCCGTACTTTTCTAGCTTCAAACATAGCCGCAGTACAGGCTGCGCTACATACCAACAATAACCTTGGATCTAGCAGTACAGGAAATCGTGTAGGATGCACCTACAAAGAATTCACTGCCTGCAAACCTTTGGAATTTGATGGAACCGAAGGACCGATCGGATTGAAACGGTGGACCGAGAAGGTTGAATCGGTGTTTGCCATAAGTAAGTGTACTGAAGAGGACAAAGTGAAGTACGCTACGCATACCTTCACAGGTTCTGCGTTAACATGGTGGAATACCTATCTAGAGCAAGTGGGACAAGATGATGCGTACGCACTACCGTGGTCAGCATTCAAGCACTTGATGAACGAGAAGTACCGTCCCAGAACCGAGGTCAATAAGCTCAAGACAGAACTTAGAGGGTTACGAACCCAAGGATTTGATATTACCACGTACGAAAGACGATTCACAGAATTGTGCCTATTATGTCCGGGAGCATTCGAAGATGAGGAAGAGAAGATCGACGCGTTTGTGAAAGGATTACCGGAAAGAATCCAAGAAGATATAAGTTCACACGAGCCCGCCTCCATACAACAGGCATGTAGAATGGCTCACAAACTAGTGAACCAGATTGAAGAAAGAATTAAAGAACAGACTGCTGAAGAGGCCAATGTGAAGCAAGTCAAAAGAAAGTGGGAGGAAAACGGTGATAAGAATCACCAATACAACAACAACAGCAATTACAACAATAATCGCAACAATTATCCCAACAATCGCAACATCAATCGCAACTACAACAAACGGCCCAACAACAACAACAACAACAACAACAACAACAGCAACTACAACAATCACCCCAACAACAATAATAACCGCAACAACAACAACAATCAGAAGCAACTATGCCAAAGGTGTGAAAAGAATCACTCGGGGTTCTGCACCAAATTTTGCAACAAGTGTAAAAGAAATGGTCATAGCGCGGCGAAGTGTGAGGTCTACGGACCAGGGGTTAATAGAACGAAAGGAACAAATGGCGTCGGAACGAGTAATGGCGGAGCAAGTAGTGTCGGAGCAAGTTATGCCAATGTAGTTTGTTATAAATGTGGAAAACCAGGCCACATTATTAGAAATTGCCCGAACCAGGAGAACACGAATGGACAAGGCCGTGAAAGAGTTTTCAATATTAATGCGGTAGAGGCACAGGAAGACCCGGAGCTTGTTACGGGTACGTTTCTTATTGACAATAAATCTGCTTACGTTTTATTTGATTCGGGTGCGGATAGAAGCTATATGAGTAGAGATTTTTGTGCTAAATTAAGTTGTCCATTGACGCCTTTGGATAGTAAATTTTTACTCGAATTAGCAAATGGTAAATTAATTTCAGCAGATAATATATGTCGGAATCGAGAAATTAAACTGGTTAGCGAAACATTTAAGATTGATTTGATACCAGTAGAGTTAGGGAGTTTTGATGTGATAATCGGTATGGACTGGTTGAAAGAAGTGAAAGCGGAGATCGTTTGTTACAAAAATGCAATTCGCATTATACGAGAAAAAGGAAAACCCTTAATGGTGTACGGAGAAAAGGGCAACACGAAGCTACATCTTATTAGTAATTTGAAGGCACAAAAACTAATAAGAAAAGGTTGCTATGCTGTTCTAGCACACGTCGAGAAAGTACAAACTGAAGAAAAGAGCATCAATGATGTTCCCATTGCAAAAGAATTTCCCGATGTATTTCCGAAAGAATTACCGGGATTACCCCCACATCGATCCGTTGAATTTCAAATAGATCTTGTACCAGGAGCTGCACCAATAGCTCGTGCTCCTTACAGACTCGCACCCAGCGAGATGAAAGAACTGCAAAGCCAATTACAAGAACTTTTAGAGCGTGGTTTCATTCGACCAAGCACATCACCGTGGGGAGCTCCTGTTTTGTTTGTCAAGAAGAAAGATGGTACATTCAGGTTGTGTATCGACTACCGAGAGTTGAACAAACTTACCATCAAGAACCGCTACCCACTACCGAGAATCGACGACTTATTTGATCAACTACAAGGCTCGTCTGTTTATTCAAAGATTGACTTACGTTCCGGGTATCATCAAATGCGGGTGAAAGAAGATGATATTCCAAAGACTGCTTTCAGAACACGTTACGGTCATTACGAGTTTATGGTCATGCCGTTTGGTTTAACTAATGCACCAGCTGTGTTCATGGACCTTATGAACCGAGTGTGTGGACCATACCTTGACAAGTTTGTCATTGTTTTCATTGATGACATACTTATTTACTCAAAGAATGACCAAGAACACGGTGAACATTTGAGAAAGGTGTTAGAAGTATTGAGGAAGGAAGAATTGTACGCTAAGTTTTCAAAGTGTGCATTTTGGTTGGAAGAAGTTCAATTCCTCGGTCACATAGTGAACAAAGAAGGTATTAAGGTGGATCCGGCAAAGATAGAAACTGTTGAAAAGTGGGAAACCCCGAAAACTCCGAAACACATACGCCAGTTTTTAGGACTAGCTGGTTACTACAGAAGGTTCATCCAAGACTTTTCCAGAATAGCAAAACCCTTGACTGCATTAACGCATAAAGGGAAGAAATTTGAATGGAATGATGAACAAGAGAAAGCGTTTCAGTTATTGAAGAAAAAGCTAACTACGGCACCTATATTGTCATTGCCTGAAGGGAATGATGATTTTGTGATTTATTGTGACGCATCAAAGCAAGGTCTCGGTTGTGTATTAATGCAACGAACGAAGGTGATTGCTTATGCGTCTAGACAATTGAAGATTCACGAACAAAATTATACGACGCATGATTTGGAATTAGGCGCGGTTGTTTTTGCATTAAAGACTTGGAGGCACTACTTATATGGGGTCAAAAGTATTATATATACCGACCACAAAAGTCTTCAACACATATTTAATCAGAAACAACTGAATATGAGGCAGCGTAGGTGGATTGAATTATTGAATGATTACGATTTTGAGATTCGTTACCACCCGGGGAAGGCAAATGTGGTAGCCGATGCCTTGAGCAGGAAGGATAGAGAACCCATTCGAGTAAAATCTATGAATATAATGATTCATAATAACATTACTACTCAAATAAAGGAGGCGCAACAAGGAGTTTTAAAAGAGGGAAATTTAAAGGATGAAATACCCAAAGGATCGGAGAAGCATCTTAATATTCGGGAAGACGGAACCCGGTATAGGGCTGAAAGGATTTGGGTACCAAAATTTGGAGATATGAGAGAAATGGTACTTAGAGAAGCTCATAAAACCAGATACTCAATACATCCTGGAACGGGGAAGATGTACAAGGATCTCAAGAAACATTTTTGGTGGCCGGGTATGAAAGCCGATGTTGCTAAATACGTAGGAGAATGTTTGACGTGTTCTAAGGTCAAAGCTGAGCATCAGAAACCATCAGGTCTACTTCAACAACCCGAAATCCCGGAATGGAAATGGGAAAACATTACCATGGATTTCATCACTAAATTGCCAAGGACTGCAAGTGGTTTTGATACTATTTGGGTAATAGTTGATCGTCTCACCAAATCAGCACACTTCCTACCAATAAGAGAAGATGACAAGATGGAGAAGTTAGCACGACTGTATTTGAAGGAAGTCGTCTCCAGACATGGAATACCAATCTCTATTATCTCTGATAGGGATGGCAGATTTATTTCAAGATTCTGGCAGACATTACAGCAAGCATTAGGAACTCGTCTAGACATGAGTACTGCCTATCATCCACAAACTGATGGGCAGAGCGAAAGGACGATACAAACGCTTGAAGACATGCTACGAGCATGTGTTATTGATTTCGGAAACAGTTGGGATCGACATCTACCGTTAGCAGAATTTTCCTACAACAACAGCTACCATTCAAGCATTGAGATGGCGCCGTTTGAAGCACTTTATGGTAGAAAGTGCAGGTCTCCAATTTGTTGGAGTGAGGTGGGGGATAGACAGATTACGGGTCCGGAGATTATACAAGAAACTACCGAGAAGATCATCCAAATTCAACAACGGTTGAAAACCGCCCAAAGTCGACAAAAGAGCTACGCTGACATTAAAAGAAAAGATATAGAATTTGAAATTGGAGAGATGGTCATGCTTAAAGTTTCACCTTGGAAAGGCGTTGTTCGATTTGGTAAACGAGGGAAATTAAATCCAAGGTATATTGGACCATTCAAGATTATTGATCGTGTCGGACCAGTAGCTTACCGACTTGAGTTACCTCAACAACTCGCGGCTGTACATAACACTTTCCACGTCTCGAATTTGAAGAAATGTTTTGCTAAAGAAGATCTCACTATTCCGTTAGATGAAATCCAAATCAACGAAAAACTCCAATTCATCGAAGAACCCGTCGAAATAATGGATCGTGAGGTTAAAAGACTTAAGCAAAACAAGATACCAATTGTTAAGGTTCGATGGAATGCTCGTAGAGGACCCGAGTTCACCTGGGAGCGTGAAGATCAGATGAAGAAGAAATACCCGCATCTATTTCCAGAAGATTCGTCAACACCTTCAACAGCTTAAAATTTCGGGACGAAATTTATTTAACGGGTAGGTACTGTAGTGACCCGAACTTTTCCATGTTTATATATATTAATTGAGATTGATATTTACATGATTAAATGTTTCCAACATGTTAAGCAATCAAACTTGTTAAGACTTGATTAATTGAAATAGGTTTCATATAGACAATTGACCACCCAAGTTGACCGGTGATTCACGAACGTTAAAACTTGTAAAAAAACTATATGATGACATATATATGGTTATATATATAGTTAACATGATATTATGATAAGTAAACATATCATTAATTATATTAACAATGAACTACATATGTAAAAACAAGACTACTAACTTAATGATTTTGAAACGAGACATATATGTAACGTTTATCGTTGTAACGACATTTAATGTATATATATCATATTAAGAGATATTCGTACATCATAATATCATGATAATATAATAATTTAAAATCTCTTTTGATATTATAAACATTGGGTTAACAACATTTAACAAGATCGTTAACCTAAAGGTTTCAAAACAACACTTACATGTAACGACTAACGATGACTTAACGACTCAGTTAAAATGTATATACATGTAGTGTTTTAATATGTATTTATACACTTTTGAAAGACTTCAATACACTTATCAAAATACTTCTACTTAACAAAAATGCTTACAATTACATTCTCGTTCAGTTTCATCAACAATTCTACTCGTATGCACCCGTATTCGTACTCGTACAATACACAGCTTTTAGATGTATGTACTATTGGTATATACACTCCAATGATCAGCTCTTAGCAGCCCATGTGAGTCACCTAACACATGTGGGAACCATCATTTGGCAACTAGCATGAAATATCTCATAAGATTACAAAAATATGAGTAATCATTCATGACTTATTTACATGAAAACAAAATTACATATCCTTTATATCTAATCCATACACCAACGACCAAAAACACCTACAAACACTTTCATTCTTCAATTTTCTTCATCTAATTGAACTCTCTCAAGTTCTATCTTCAAGTTCTAAGTGTTCTTCATAAATTCCAAAAGTTCTAGTTTCATAAAATCAAGAATACTTTCAAGTTTGCTAGCTCACTTCCAATCTTGTAAGGTGATCATCCAACCTCAAGAAATCTTTGTTTCTTACAGTAGGTTATCATTCTAATACAAGGTAATAATCATATTCAAACTTTGGTTCAATTTCTATAACTATAACAATCTTATTTCAAGTGATGATCTTACTTGAACTTGTTTTCGTGTCATGATTTTGTTTCAAGAACTTTGAGCCATCCAAGGATCCATTGAAGCTAGATCCATTTTTCTCTTTTCCAGTAGGTTCATCCAAGGAACTTAAGGTAGTAATGATGTTCATAACATCATTCGATTCATACATATAAAGCTATCTTATTCGAAGGTTTAAACTTGTAATCACTAGAACATAGTTTAGTTAATTCTAAACTTGTTCGCAAACAAAAGTTAATCCTTCTAACTTGACTTTTAAAATCAACTAAACACATGTTCTATATCTATATGATATGCTAACTTAATGATTTAAAACCTGGAAACACGAAAAACACCGTAAAACCGGATTTACGCCGTCGTAGTAACACCGCGGGCTGTTTTGTGTTAGTTAATTAAAAACTATGATAAACTTTGATTTAAAAGTTGTTATTCTGAGAAAATGATATTTATTATGAACATGAAACTATATCCAAAAATTATGGTTAAACTCAAAGTGGAAGTATGTTTTCTAAAATGGTCATCTAGACGTCGTTCTTTCGACTGAAATGACTACCTTTACAAAAACGACTTGTAACTTATTTTTCCGACTAGAAACCTATACTTTTTTTGTTTAGATTCATAAAATAGAGTTCAATATGAAACCATAGCAATTTGATTCACTCAAAACGGATTTAAAATGAAGAAGTTATGGGTAAAACAAGATTGGATAATTTTTCTCATTTTAGCTACGTGAAAATTGGTAACAAATCTATTCCAACCATAACTTAATCAACTTGTATTATATATTATGTAATCTTGAGATACCATAGACACGTATACAATGTTTCGACCTATCATGTCGACACATCTATATATATTTCGGAACAACCATAGACACTCTATATGTGAATGTTGGAGTTAGCTATACAGGGTTGAGGTTGATTCCAAAATATATATAGTTTGAGTTGTGATCAATACTGAGATACGTATACACTGGGTCGTGGATTGATTCAAGATAATATTTATCGATTTATTTCTGTACATCTAACTGTGGACAACTAGTTGTAGGTTACTAACGAGGACAGCTGACTTAATAAACTTAAAACATCAAAATATATTAAAAGTGTTGTAAATATATTTTGAACATACTTTGATATATATGTATATATTGTTATAGGTTCGTGAATCAACCAGTGGCCAAGTCTTACTTCCCGACGAAGTAAAAATCTGTGAAAGTGAGTTATAGTCCCACTTTTAAAATCTAATATTTTTGGGATGAGAATACATGCAGGTTTTATAAATGATTTACAAAATAGACACAAGTACGTGAAACTACATTCTATGGTTGAATTATCGAAATCGAATATGCCCCTTTTTATTAAGTCTGGTAATCTAAGAATTAGGGAACAGACACCCTAATTGACGCGAATCCTAAAGATAGATCTATTGGGCCTAACAAACCCCATCCAAAGTACCGGATGCTTTAGTACTTCGAAATTTATATCATATCCGAAGGGTGTCCCGGAATGATGGGGATATTCTTATATATGCATCTTGTTATTGTCGGTTACCAGGTGTTCACCATATGAATGATTTTTATCTCTATGTATGGGATGTGTATTGAAATATGAAATCTTGTGGTCTATTGTTACGATTTGATATATATAGGTTAAACCTATAACTCACCAACATTTTTGTTGACGTTTTAAGCATGTTTATTCTCAGGTAATTATTAAGAGCTTCCGCTGTCGCATACTTAAATAAGGACAAGATTTGGAGTCCATGCTTGTATGATATTGTGTAAAAACTGCATTCAAGAAACTTATTTTGTTGTAACATATTTGTATTGTAAACCATTATGTAATGGTCGTGTGTAAACAGGATATTTTAGATTATCATTATTTGATAATCTACGTAAAGCTTTTTAAACCTTTATTGATGAAATAAAGGTTATGGTTTGTTTAAAAATGAATGCAGTCTTTGAAAAACGTTTCATATAGAGGTCAAAACCTCGCAACGAAATCAATTAATATGGAACGTTTTTAATCAATAAGAACGGGACATTTCAACATTCTACATCAGTTATCTTCGTTCGACATGGTGATTATGTAATCTCTAATGTTTTAGAGATTATTTATTCTAGTTCCAACTGAAAACTAAATGAGTTTAATATCATGTTAACTCATTAAATTCATGATTACATTTGAAGAAAATATATATGTATATATGTTTTCATAAAGATTGTAATTAAAAATTCTTTTGTACAAACTGTTAATAATAAAAATATTTTAACGGGTAGGTAATACCCGAGGAATATTTAAATTTCACATTAATAAGTTACACTGTATATTCTTCGAATCTGATTCAACAGTTATTCACTATCCTATTTACAACCACCGGGATACTTATCCATTCACCAAAGAATAACTATTTTCATTCAAATTCAATTTCATATTTGAATTTTGACCTATCAGAATCCAACAAGTGGCATAATGAAGAAATAATGGACACAATAAAAATTGATTAGAAACAGACTAATTAACAATATTAAATTTTATTAAGAAACCACGCTAACAAAATCCTAGCTAACTGTTCCTAGCTAACTGTTAATTCCGTATTACATTTTATTTATCGCAATTTATTTATCGCAATTTATATTCTCGCAATTTTATTTATTGTCATTTAATTTCTGTTATTTACTTTACGCACTTTATTTATCGTCATTTAATTTCTGTTATTTATTTTACGCACTTTAAATATCGGGACACGTATACAAGGTTTTGACATATCATATCTGTAGTGACCCGAACTTTTCCATGTTTATATATATTAATTGAGATTGATATTTACATGATTAAATGTTTCCAACATGTTAAGCAATCAAACTTGTTAAGACTTGATTAATTGAAATAGGTTTCATATAGACAATTGACCACCCAAGTTGACCGGTGATTCACGAACGTTAAAACTTGTAAAAAAAACTATATGATGACATATATATGGTTATATATATAGTTAACATGATATTATGATAAGTAAACATATCATTAATTATATTAACAATGAACTACATATGTAAAAACAAGACTACTAACTTAATGATTTTGAAACGAGACATATATGTAACGTTTATCGTTGTAACGACATTTAATGTATATATATCATATTAAGAGATATTCGTACATCATAATATCATGATAATATAATAATTTAAAATCTCTTTTGTTATTATAAACATTGGGTTAACAACATTTAACAAGATCGTTAACCTAAAGGTTTCAAAACAACACTTACATGTAACGACTAACGATGACTTAACGACTCAGTTAAAATGTATATACATGTAGTGTTTTAATATGTATTTATACACTTTTGAAAGACTTCAATACACTTATCAAAATACTTCTACTTAACAAAAATGCTTACAATTACATTCTCGTTCAGTTTCATCAACAATTCTACTCGTATGCACCCGTATTCGTACTCGTACAATACACAGCTTTTAGATGTATGTACTATTGGTATATACACTCCAATGATCAGCTCTTAGCAGCCCATGTGAGTCACCTAACACATGTGGGAACCATCATTTGGCAACTAGCATGAAATATCTCATAAGATTACAAAAATATGAGTAATCATTCATGACTTATTTACATGAAAACAAAATTACATATCCTTTATATCTAATCCATACACCAACGACCAAAAACACCTACAAACACTTTCATTCTTCAATTTTCTTCATCTAATTGAACTCTCTCAAGTTCTATCTTCAAGTTCTAAGTGTTCTTCATAAATTCCAAAAGTTCTAGTTTCATAAAATCAAGAATACTTTCAAGTTTGCTAGCTCACTTCCAATCTTGTAAGGTGATCATCCAACCTCAAGAAATCTTTGTTTCTTACAGTAGGTTATCATTCTAATACAAGGTAATAATCATATTCAAACTTTGGTTCAATTTCTATAACTATAACAATCTTATTTCAAGTGATGATCTTACTTGAACTTGTTTTCGTGTCATGATTCTGCTTCAAGAACTTCGAGCCATCCAAGGATCCGTTGAAGCTAGATCCATTTTTCCCTTTTCCAGTAGGTTTATCCAAGGAACTTAAGGTAGTAATGATATTCATAACATCATTCGATTCATATATATAAAGCTATCTTATTCGAAGGTTTAAACTCGTAATCACTAGAACATAGTTTAGTTAATTCTAAACTTGTTCGCAAACAAAAGTTAATCCTTCTAACTTGACTTTTAAAATTAACTACACACATGTTCTATATCTATATGATATGCTAACTTAATGATTTAAAACCTGGAAACACGAAAAACACCGTAAAACCGGATTTACGCCGTCGTAGTAACACCGCGGGCTGTTTTGGGTTAGTTAATTAAAAACTATGATAAACTTTGATTTAAAAGTTGTTATTCTGAGAAAATGATTTTTATTATGAACATGAAACTATATCCAAAAATTATGGTTAAACTCAAAGTGGAAGTATGTTTTCTAAAATGGTCATCTAGACGTCGTTCTTTCGACTGAAATGACTACCTTTACAAAAACGACTTGTAACTTATTTCTCCGACTATAAACCTATACTTTTCTGTTTAGATTCATAAAATAGAGTTCAATATGAAACCATAGCAATTTGATTCACTCAAAACGGATTTAAAATGAAGAAGTTATGGGTAAAACAAGATTGGATAATTTTTCTCATTTTAGCTACGTGAAAATTGGTAACAAATCTATTCCAACCATAACTTAATCAACTTGTATTGTATATTATGTAATCTTGAGATACCATAGACACGTATACAATGTTTCGACCTATCATGTCGACACATCTATATATATTTCGGAACAACCATAGACACTCTATATGTGAATGTTGGAGTTAGCTATACAGGGTTGAGGTTGATTCCAAAATATATATAGTTTGAGTTGTGATCAATACTGAGATACGTATACACTGGGTCGTGGATTGATTCAAGATAATATTTATTGATTTATTTCTGTACATCTAACTGTGGACAACTAGTTGTAGGTTACTAACGAGGACAGCTGACTTAATAAACTTAAAACATCAAAATATATTAAAAGTGTTGTAAATATATTTTAAACATACTTTGATATATATGTATATATTGTTATAGGTTCGTGAATCAACCGGTGGCCAAGTCTTACTTCCCGACGAAGTAAAAATCTGTGAAAGTGAGTTATAGTCCCACTTTTAAAATCTAATATTTTTGGGATGAGAATACATGCAGGTTTTATAAATGATTTACAAAATAGACACAAGTACGTGAAACTACATTCTATGGTTGAATTATCGAAATCGAATATGCCCCTTTTTATTAAGTCTGGTAATCTAAGAATTAGGGAACAGACACCCTAATTGACGCGAATCCTAAAGATAGATCTATTGGGCTTAACAAACCCCATCCAAAGTACCGGATGCTTTAGTACTTCGAAATTTATATCATATCCGAAGGGTGTCCCGGAATGATGGGGATATTCTTATATATGCATCTTGTTAATGTCGGTTACCAGGTGTTCACCATATGAATGATTTTTATCTCTATGTATGGGATGTGTATTGAAATATGAAATCTTGTGGTCTATTATTATGATTTGATATATATAGGTTAAACCTATAACTCACCAACATTTTTGTTGACGTTTTAAGCATGTTTATTCTCAGGTGATTATTAAGAGCTTCCGCTGTCGCATACTTAAATAAGGACGAGATTTGGAGTCCATGCTTGTATGATATTGTGTAAAAACTGCATTCAAGAAACTTATTTTGTTGTAACATATTTGTATTGTAAACCATTATGTAATGGTCGTGTGTAAACAGGATATTTTAGATTATCATTATTTGATAATCTACGTAAAGTTTTTTTTTAAAACCTTTATCTATGAAATAAAGGTTATGGTTTGTTTTAAAAATGAATGCAGTCTTTGAAAAACGTCTCATATAGAGGTCAAAACCTCGCAACGAAATCAATTAATATGGAACGTTTTTAATCAATAAGAACGGGACATTTCAGTTGGTATCAGAGCGTTGGTCTTAGAGAACCAGAAAATTTGCATTAGTGTGTCTTATCGAGTTTGTTAGGATGCATTAGTGAGTCTGGACTTCGACCGTGTTTTTCTTTAAAAATGATTGCTTAACATTTTTGTTGGAAACTATATATTTTTAACATATGAATATTATGTGATATATTAATCTCTTAACGTGTTTGATATTATGTGATAGATGTCTACCTCTAGAACAAGTCCCATTGACTCACCTAATAATAATGAAGAGTCAAATGTAAATTGGAATGATTCGTGGACTGATTCACAAGTTCCCGAAGAGGAACCGGAAGAAGAGTCGGAACCGGAAGAAGAATCGGAACCGGAAGAAGAATCGGAACCGGAAGAAGAATCGGAACCGGAAGAAGAATCGGAACCGGTGGGGGAAATAATAAAACGGTTAAGTAAAAGAGAATCCTCAACCAACCGACCAAGGTTAATTATGGTCAATGGTGTTTCCGCCAAGGAAGCAAAATATTGGGAGGATTACCAATTCTCCGATGAATCGGATTCCGACGAGAATTCCAATGATGTTATAGAAATTACCCCAACTGAATTTAAAAAGGCAAAAGAAAATAATAAGGGAAAGGGCATAAAAATAGAGAAATCTAATTCCAACCCCGATGAACTTTATATGTATCGTCAACCCCCGAAGTCCTTAAGTTGTTACAATGACCCGGGAACCTCTAAACCACCAGGTTTTTCTAAACCAATGTGGACAACGACGGCTCATATTAGGGGAACATCATATATCCCTAGAAACTTGGCAAAACGAACCAAAACCGAAGAAGAAGAAACGAGCGAGTCAGAATAAGATAGTTGTATTCGTGTGGTGTAATATATGTAATATAGTGTTCTTATGCTTTATGATATATGTAAAAATTGCTTGTATTAATAAGTATTTTTTTATGAATCTAACTCTTGTCTATTTTACAGTATAAAAACACAAAATGGATAGACAACCCAATATTTTAAGAGACCTACCCGGAGACATGATTGATGAAATCTTGTCTAGAGTCGGCCAGAATTCCTCGGCACAACTATTTAAGGCGAGATCAGTTTGTAAGACATTCGAAGAACGTTCCAAGAATGTCTTGGTTTATAAGAGACTTTCGTTTGAAAGATGGGGGATATCACATTGGGAAACCCATAAGTTACGATGTGTTTACTTTGACACATATATTGCGGGGAACCCAAATGCTATTTTACGCAACGGGTTAAGAAATTATTTTGACTCAATATATCCGAATATTGGACTTCGTGATTTAGAAAAAGCGGCTAACATGCAACATAAAGAAGCATGTTATGCTTACGGATTAGTAATGTTCGCTTCTCACCAAAGTGAGAACAAGAACATCGGGCTACAACTATTAAACAAAACGTTTCCACAAGTGACGGAGTCGGTAATTGGGGTAAGAAATGAGGTTTTTAGATTATTACGGGACTGTTGGACATTACGTAACCCTCGCCCCTTTGATGACGTTACAACACGCTGTCTTATCAATGGCCATAACGGTTATGTTGCACAAGACCAAGGATGGGAAGTAGTCCTAGTAAAACCAGAATGCATGACTTGTTTCTGGAAGTATGAATTACGTGTCTTTATTGCCTTTGCCGAACGACTTGTGTACTAGCTAGAATTGTCTTCACAACTATCTTGTATCAAAGTTATTGTGTGCTATATTTCATGCTTTATGTAAAATAAGCGGTATTGTAAGTTTGTAAAATATTGTATAAAAGTTTGAACGCGAAATATTATTACAATCAGTTTTTCATATAGAATTGTAGTAGTTGAATTGTATATTAGCTACTAAGTATGAACTTAACGGGTAGGTACTACCCGAATTTAAACTTATAAAACGCTAATATGAAGAAAAAGCTTTTATAAATGAGTTCATATTATGCTACGAAATACTATTAACTACTCTTAATATTCTGTATGATTAACTTGTTCCATTTAACTATTTTGAAGGAAATGGCACCGACTACTCGACACACCGTGAATATGAATGAAGAGGAATTCCGTACTTTTCTAGCTTCAAACATAGCCGCAGTACAGGCTGCGCTACATACCAACAATAACCTTGGATCTAGCAGTACAGGAAATCGTGTAGGATGCACCTACAAAGAATTCACTGCCTGCAAACCTTTGGAATTTGATGGAACCGAAGGACCGATCGGATTGAAACGGTGGACCGAGAAGGTTGAATCGGTGTTTGCCATAAGTAAGTGTACTGAAGAGGACAAAGTGAAGTACGCTACGCATACCTTCACAGGTTCTGCGTTAACATGGTGGAATACCTATCTAGAGCAAGTGGGACAAGATGATGCGTACGCACTACCGTGGTCAGCATTCAAGCACTTGATGAACGAGAAGTACCGTCCCAGAACCGAGGTCAATAAGCTCAAGACAGAACTTAGAGGGTTACGAACCCAAGGATTTGATATTACCACGTACGAAAGACGATTCACAGAATTGTGCCTATTGTGTCCGGGAGCATTCGAAGATGAGGAAGAGAAGATCGACGCGTTTGTGAAAGGATTACCGGAAAGAATCCAAGAAGATATAAGTTCACACGAGCCCGCCTCCATACAACAGGCATGTAGAATGGCTCACAAACTAGTGAACCAGATTGAAGAAAGAATTAAAGAACAGACTGCTGAAGAGGCCAATGTGAAGCAAGTCAAAAGAAAGTGGGAGGAAAACGGTGATAAGAATCACCAATACAACAACAGCAGCAATTACAACAATAATCGCAACAATTATCCCAACAATCGCAACATCAATCGCAACTACAACAAACGGCCCAACAACAACAACAACAACAACAACAACAACAACAACAACAACAACAGCAACTACAACAATCATCCCAACAACAATAATAACCGCAACAACAACAACAATCAGAAGCAACTATGCCAAAGGTGTGAAAAGAATCACTCGGGGTTCTGCACCAAATTTTGCAACAAGTGTAAAAGAAATGGTCATAGCGCGGCGAAGTGTGAGGTCTACGGACCAGGGGTTAATAGAACGAAAGGAACAAATGGTGTCGGAATGAGTAATGGCGGAGCAAGTAGTGTCGGAGCAAGTTATGCCAATGTAGTTTGTTATAAATGTGGAAAACCAGGCCACATTATTAGAAATTGCCCGAACCAGGAGAACACGAATGGACAAGGCCGTGGAAGAGTTTTCAATATTAATGCGGTAGAGGCACAGGAAGACCCGGAGCTTGTTACGGGTACGTTTCTTATTGACAATAAATCTGCTTACGTTTTATTTGATTCGGGTGCGGATAGAAGCTATGTGAGTAGAGATTTTTGTGCTAAATTAAGTTGTCCATTGACGCCTTTGGATAGTAAATTTTTACTCGAATTAGCAAATGGTAAATTAATTTCAGCAGATAATATATGTCGGAATCGAGAAATTAAACTGGTTAGCGAAACATTTAAGATTGATTTGATACCAGTAGAGTTAGGGAGTTTTGATGTGATAATCGGTATGGACTGGTTGAAAGAAGTGAAAGCGGAGATCGTTTGTTACAAAAATGCAATTCGCATTATACGAGAAAAAGGAAAACCCTTAATGGTGTATGGAGAAAAGGGCAACACGAAGCTACATCTTATTAGTAATTTGAAGGCACAAAAACTAATAAGAAAAGGTTGCTATGCTGTTCTAGCACACGTCGAGAAAGTACAAACTGAAGAAAAGAGCATCAATGATGTTCCCATTGCAAAAGAATTTCCCGATGTATTTTCGAAAGAAGTACCGGGATTACCCCCACATCGATCCGTTGAATTTCAAATAGATCTTGTACCAGGAGCTGCACCAATAGCTCGTGCTCCTTACAGACTCGCACCCAGCGAGATGAAAGAACTGCAAAGCCAATTACAAGAACTTTTAGAGCGTGGTTTCATTCGACCAAGCACATCACCGTGGGGAGCTCCTGTTTTGTTTGTCAAGAAGAAAGATGGTACATTCAGGTTGTGTATCGACTACCGAGAGTTGAACAAACTTACCATCAAGAACCGCTACCCACTACCGAGAATCGACGACTTATTTGATCAACTACAAGGCTCGTCTGTTTATTCAAAGATTGACTTACGTTCCGGGTATCATCAAATGCGGGTGAAAGAAGATGATATTCCAAAGACTGCTTTCAGAACACGTTACGGTCATTACGAGTTTATGGTCATGCCGTTTGGTTTAACTAATGCACCAGCTGTGTTCATGGACCTTATGAACCGAGTGTGTGGACCATACCTTGACAAGTTTGTCATTGTTTTCATTGATGACATACTTATTTACTCAAAGAATGACCAAGAACACGGTGAACATTTGAGAAAGGTGTTAGAAGTATTGAGGAAGGAAGAATTGTACGCTAAGTTTTCAAAGTGTTAGAAGTATTGAGAAGGCAAACCCCAAGGAAGACCCATGTTTCGGTTGCGGTGAGATGGGTCATTGGAAACGAAACTGTCCGGTCTACCTTAAGGAGTTGAAGGAGAAGAGGGATGCGGGGCAATCCTCATATATATGGTATATATAGAGCTTAGCATTACTTCTTCTAATACATGGGTATTAGACACTGGATGTGGAACTCACATTTGCAATTCTTTGCAGGGGTTCAAAAGAAGTAACAAACAAACGGGAACATCAAGTCTCTTCATGGGGAATGGAGCTAAAGTGCAAGTGAAAGCTCAAGGAGACTTTGTGTTAAAACTTCCAAGTGGCTTGGAACTTATTTTGAATGATGTTTTGTATGCACCCGACTTATGTCGAAACATTATTTCTGTTTCCCGTTTGAAACAATGTGGTTTTAATCCTAATTTTGTTAATGATGATATCCACATTTATTTAGATAATGTATTCTATTTCAAGGCTTCACCTTCAAATGGAATTTATGAATTGGTTCATGATGACACATTATCTAGTAGCTCAATATACCATACAAGCACCAAGAAACTCAAAAGGGATTTGAGTGATTCCTATTTATGGCATTGTCGCCTTGGTCACAGAAACAAGAACCGAATGCATACACTTCAAAGGAATGGACTTTTGAAATCAAATGAAATGGATTCGTTTGATGTATGCGAATCTTGTTTACAAGGCAAGATGACTAAAGCACCTTTCAAAGGGACTTATGAGAGGGCTAAAGATTTATTGGGATTAATACATTCGGATGTATGTGGACCCTTTAAACCCATGACTAGGAATGGTGAAAGATACTTTGTTACTTTCATTGATGACTTTAGTCGTTTCGGATATGTCTACTTATTAAGACACAAGGACGAAACGTTTGAAGCATTCAAAGAATATCAAAATGAAGTACAAAATCAACTCAATAGGACAATTAAGGTACTTCGTACCGATAGAGGAGGTGAATACCTAAGCGATGCCTTCCAAGATCATCTTAGGAGTTGTGGGATTATCTCACAACTCACTCCACCTGGAACACCCCAACTCAATGGAGTTTCCGAAAGGAGGAACCGAACCCTAATGGATATGGTTCGATCTATGATGGCAAGAAGCTCGTTACCTCTATCATTTTGGGGTTATTGTCTAAGCTCCGCGGTTCGTATTTTAAATATGGCCCCAACCAAGAAAGTGGAACGAACTCCTCATGAGATGTGGTTTGGAAAACCTCCTTCTCTTTCATACTTGAAAGTATGGGGATGTGAAGCTTATCCTAAGTGCCATGTAGCTAATAAGTTACATGCTCGATCCACAAAGTGTATCTTCATAGGATATCCCAAGGATGATATGGGATACTATTTCTATGATCCGACCGAGCAAAATGTATTTATTGCTCGGAAGGCGGAATTCCTTGAAACCAAATTCCTAATGGAAGGTGATGGTGAAAGGAAAATAGATCTTGTAGAGGTACAAGATCAAGTTGATGATACACAAATGGTTGACACTAGTACTCAACATGAGGATGTTGAAAATGATCAAGTGGATGATCAAAGTACACAAGACGTTCGAAGATCTAGTAGGATTAGTAATCCTCCTGAGAGATATGGTTTTCTCGTGGATGGATGCTATACGGTTGATTTGGATGAACCGACAAACTACGAAGATGCTTTATCAAGGATTGATAAAGATAAATGGCAGGAAGCCATGAATGCCGAGATGCAATCCATGTATGAAAACCAAGTGTGGGAACTTGTTGAGCAACCTCCTAGCTCTAAGCTAGTTGATTGCAAATGGCTTTTCAAGAAGAAAACCGACATACATGGAAACTTGGATACATATAAAGCTAGACTTGTAGCAAAAGGTTTCACTCAAACTCAAGGGGTTGATTATGATGAAACTTTCTCGCCAGTGGCAATGCTAAAGTCTATTAGGATATTATTTGCCATTGCTGCTCACTACGACTATGAAATATGGCAAATGGATGTCAAAACTGCTTTCCTAAATGGATATCTTATGGAAGATGTCTATATGGTCCAGCCTGAAGGTTTTGTTGATCCAAAATATCCTAAAAAGGTATGCAAGTTAAAAAAGTCAATCTACGGATTGAAACAAGCATCTAGAATGTGGAATCATCGTTTTAATGAGGAAGCCGAGAAATTTGGCTTCATTAAAAATGGTGATGAAGCTTGTGTATACAAGAAGGCTAGTGGGAGCTCTATAATGTTCCTTGTGCTATATGTGGATGATATATTATTATTTGGGAATGATGTAACCACAATGCAAGAGGTCAAAACTTGGCTAAAAGGTTGCTTCGCCATTAAGGATCTTGGAGAAGCACAATACATATTGGGGATAGGGATCTATAGGAATAGATCCAAGAGATTGATAGGTTTAAGTCAAAGTACATACATTGATAAAATCTTGAAAAGGTTCAAGATGGAAAACTCTAAGAGAGGTTTGGTACCCATTCAAAAAGGAACCGTTCTCAGTTCATCTCAGTGTCCTGCCACGAAAGATGAATAAGAGAGAATGAAGAAAGTCCCATACGCATCTGCTATTGGGTCTATCATGTATGCAATGATATGTACTAGACCGGATGTGTCATGCGCTCTAAGCTTGACAAGTAGATACCAGAATAACCCAGGAAATAGTCATTGGATTGCTGTTAAAAGCATATTGAAATACCTTAGGAGGACTAAGGATATGTTTCTAATATATGGGTCTGGTGAGGAGGAACTCGCTGTAAAAGGTTACGTGGACGCGAGTTTCCAAACTGATCGAGATGACTCTCGATCACAATCCGGTTATGTCTTCATGTTAAATGGTGGTGCGGTCTCTTGGAAGAGCTCAAAACAGGAAGTTGTTGCGTTATCCACTACAGAGTCGGAGTACATTGCCGCCTCACTGGCAGCTCAGGAAGCTGCATGGATGAAGAAATTCATCGACGACTTAGGAGTGGTCCCTTCCATTCAGGACCCTCTTGAGATCTTTTGTGACAACGAGGGTGCGATTGCTCAAATCAAGGAACCTTGTGCTCATCAAAAGACTCGTCACATTGAGCGGAGATTCAACTACATCAGGGATGAGGTTGAAAAGGGAAAGATATGTATTCACAAAGTTCACACAGATCAAAATGTTGCGGATCCACTCACGAAGCTTTTACATGGGCCAAAGCATGAGGGACATGTTAGTGCATTAGGGCTTCGGTATTCTAGTGATTGGTCATGATCTGTTTTAAGTATTGTAACGGAACGAAATTTGTTCAAACTCATTAATATAATTGAGGTATTAATTTATTAATTTTGAGTTATGTTCCTATTTTGCATATTTCATCCATGAATAAGCAATTATTCTAAATTTCCGTAGTCGATCACATTTGTGGGAACAAATGTGAGGTTTAGACTATTATGAACTCGGATTGGTATACATTCATAGGTTGAATGTGGGGCAAGGTTGCAACCAAGGTTCATAGATATTTGTGGGAAACAAATATTGGAAGACCCGCTCTCAAGAATTACTGTATAGAGCCTTTGTGGTTGATCACATGTAATCTTGAGTAAAGGCGAATATCATTGTATCCTCTGACCTGAGATACATATTGGGTTCGGATATTCACCAAGTACTGTGCCTTGATTCTTTCCTTCGCTATTCTGAAACATGGTAGTACATAAGGAAGAACTCAGGTATATTACAAAGTGTATATCTAGGACGTATGTAGTCAAGATGGAATTTGTCCCTCTTATTCGTTGAGAGTCAGATGTCTAAGGCCTGAAAAGTTAAATCTATAAGAGAGTGATCACTCTGTATCTCTTGGATTTAACATGACATCTAGGACGAAAGGAAATAATGAAAGATTCACCTACATATATCAGTTCGAGTAGGGAGCTCGAAAGGGATGATGTTATTGAATGGCACAAAGTCATAACATATTAGGGGTGATGGACGGTGTGTTAGGCTGTATCCATCACTTGCATTAATTTCTTATGTTTCTCGTGCAAGTGGGAGATTGAAGGTATTTCATATGCCCGAGAGACATATTAAATTAACGTGGCTAATATGTTTTGATCCAAGTCGGGTCATACCCAATAACAAGCTTACCGACACCTTATTAGTATTTGATCTTAACAATTGGATCGTTGATTAAATACGAAACACTTGAACTTTAAGAAAAATGGTTTTCTTAAATATTACTTGATGTGTATATATATATAAATTGTGGAAAATTTATATATATGGATTTAATTATTTATAGGTTAAATAATTAATAAATTTATGTTACATTTTATATAAATGGGTTTTATATAATAAAATGTACATAAATATATATGGAAGTTTATGAAATGGTTTTATAAAATACAAGTCTTTTATAAAATAAATTCAAGTCTTTTATAAAACATATTTTATTAAGCAATTGTGGAAGTGGCATTGGAGTCTCAACAAGCATGCATTTGACTAGTATTTTGAGTGGTTACTTCCATATATTCCAAGTGCATATGTACCAAGACCTCTTGGAGACTTAAACACTTGAACAAACACATCAAAAAGCAAAAAATTCTGCTGCATTTAGGCTGTTACAGCCGTGGGTTTTCAAGAGGATTAAGGGGTTCTTAATTTGATTTTGAAAGTCCATATCAAGTGTAAATTAAATCCTAACCAAAGCTAGGGTGTTGGTGCACAAGTTTGGGGTATAACTACTTGAGGTTTCATAGTTTTGGAGCTCCATTCATCATCATCTTCATCATCATCTATCAACAAGCTAGGAGAAGGTATAAACACTTTTCTTACTTGTAGTTTGTAAGTATGTTTCACAACTTGATCCTAATTGGGATTTAACTTTAATTGGTTAAAGATTAACATGTTCCAAAATGGTAATTACATGCTTCCGCTTTTAATTGATTCTTAAATGGTTTTAAGTATAATGGAACTTGTTAAATCCCAACAGGATACATATAAAGCTAGACTTGTAGCAAAAGGTTTCACTCAAACTCAAGGGGTTGACTATGATGAAACTTTTTCGCCTGTGGCAATGCTAAAGTCTATTAGGATATTACTTGCCATTGCTGCTCATTATGATTATGAAATATGGCAAATGGATGTCAAGACCGCTTTCCTAAATGGACATCTTGAGGAAGATGTCTATATGGTTCAGCCTGAAGGTTTTGTTGATCCGAAATATCCTAAAAAGGTATGCAAGTTAAAGAAGTCAATCTACGGATTGAAACAAGCATCTAGAATGTGGAATCATCGATTTAATGAGGAGGCCAAGCAATTTGGCTTCATTAAAAATGGTGATGAAGCTTGTGTATACAAGAAAGCTAGTGGGAGCACTATCATGTTCCTTGTACTATATGTGGATGATATATTGTTATTTGGAAACGATATTCCGGCAATGCAAGGTGTTAAAACTTGGCTAAGTAAATGCTTCTCCATTAAGGATCTTGGAGAAGCACAATACGTTTTGGGGATTGGGATCTACAGGGATAGATCCAAGAAACTGATAGGTTTGAATCAAAGTGAAGGATTTTCTTATGCCCGAGAGACATAATAAATTAATGTGGCTTACATGTTATGATCCAAGTCGGGTCATACCCAATAACAAGCTTATCAATACTTTTAGTATTTATTTTATTAAATGGAACTTTAATAAATAAATACTTGGCACCTATACTTTAGAAATTGGTTTTCTAAAGTTAAAATGCAAGATATAATTATTTGGATGATTATAAGTACAAGTTTAATCATTAAACTTATATGTGTGTGTTATAATTTTATAAAGTGGCTTATAAAATTAGGTATATATATATATATAATATACATGTACAAATCATATTTATTTATCTTTATAAATGGTTTGTAAAGATAAAAATGTGTACATGTTTTAACATATATATATATTTGCAAGTATCATGAGATTTTATTTAACAAGTTTAAAAAAAATAAATAAAAGATATAAAATGGGGAGGCATGGGGCGGTTTTGTGGTCTCCTAGGCACCTCCCCATTTTGTTTTAATAACTAGCAATTACTTCTATACTTGTATGTTTGAATTCTCCAAGACACACACTTACTCTTGCATTTTCAAATTAGCAAAAGCTCTCCTTTTCCTCCCCTTTTTGGCCGAAAGTTTTGAGCAAGGAAGAGGGTTCTTCCATTGATTTTGCTTGTGTTTTAGGTGTCTTGCAAATCCTAACCAAAGGTGGTGTTGATTACATAGCTTGTGGGTATCATTCTCTTGAGGTTTCAAGTTAGAGACTAGCCTTTCTTCATCATCATCTTCATTTTGTTCTACACCTCCATTTGGAGAAGGTATAAACTCCTACTAGCTTATACTTACATTTTAGCATATATTTCAAGACTAGATCTTTAATGGATTTCATGCTTTAAAAGGTTAAACTTTACATGCATGAACTTGAAATTGCTTCCGCTTTATATATACATATACACACGAATTTATATGTAACAAAATGGGTTTTGTAACTTTGTTTATGTATTGAAATCCATCAATGGTATCTAGAGCCAAAGTCTTGTTAATATGCTTCTTGTTTTTGGCTAGAAAACTCATTTGTTTTACAATCTACTAACATGCATGAATGTAGAATGTAAAAATCTTGAGTTTTGGTGGGGTTTATGGTCTTGGCCGAATTATTGGACCCAAAAGTGGGTTTTGGGACTTCAAGTTTGGCCAAGTTTGTTGTTATGTTATTGTTCACAATCAAGCCTAGACCATATGTTTGAATGTTTGGTTGAATTGGTTGTAATATTCATTCATATGATTTGTAATAATTTTGTTATTTTGGTTTGTAATAAGTTGTATGTAATCTTGTAATATTCATGTAATTTGTTCTATTTGGTTTGTAAAATAGAATAGGTTGTTATTTCATTTTCTAGAAAGATTGTATTAGGATATAATTTTGTAAAGAGAAAATGAAGATCATGAAGAAAGTTACAAGATGAAGCATTTGAGGATTACAAGATTAAGTGGGAGATTTTGGTAAAAATCTCTTATTTTGGTTTAACCCCTTAGGTGACATTTGTTTATTGGCTAAACAAATGTCTACCAAAATGGCTCTTGATTGTGAACACTTTGTTATGCATGTTTGTGAATGTTTGTATGTTTGGTTGCTACAAGATCATCACTAGATAACACTTGCATAATACATTATAAAATGGTTATAATAAAACATAACAAAATGACACTAATAATTGGTTATTAGACTTAGATAAAATGGTTTATTTAAAAGCAATGGAATGGTTAAAACTAGTAATTGGTTACTAAAAGGTACATGAAAATGGGTTTTTCATAAACATACTACACACCAAATGCATGTTGGTGTATAGCTCTTTGTTTTCTAAACTAGAATGTAGAAAACCTAAAATCCCTTTAATAAAACAAGGTAAACAAGTTTAACGCCATCCTTTTGTGGAAACACTTAGACATATTAGGAATCTCTTGATGGGATAAAGGTCACCTAACCGTCATGAGTGAACTAATATGAATAAGGTACACTTCACATACATGTGGGATAAAGGTCACCTAACCACTTGTATGTTAAGTCTACATGTCTACACAAGTAGGACAACTTGATTTGGGAATCATGAATTAGGGTCACCGAAGCATGAGGAACAAATAGGCGTTGATGGGATTAATATGCCATGCAAAAGGATTGCATGATCCCATAAATTAGAAGTTGCAAAAGGATTGCAATTGTCATTATGACTACCTAGCAAAATCAAATAACGGGATAAAGGTCACCTAACCGAAATTTGATTTACCGTTGGATTCTAATATTTAATAAAACAAATTAAAAGGGTATTGTTTATTAAATTTGAAATCAATACTTAAATGAACTTTGTTGAATTTTGTAGATGGCCGCTAATAACAACAACAACATGAACAACGCACCACTTAACTTTAACAACCTATCGTTACGGTCTCTCCTCGAGAAAGACAAACTCAACCATACAAATTTTATGGATTGGTTCCGCAATCTTCGGATTGTCCTCAAACAAGAGGATAAAATGTATGTGCTTGAGGACCCCATTCCCGATCAACCGGATGAGAATGATGTGGAGGCAATGGCCGCTTACGATAAGTATTGCCACGACTCCCTTCAAGTCTCATGCTTAATGCTTGGGACTATGATACCCGAACTCCAAAAGGATTTCGAGCATCATAGCGCATACGACATGATAACACAATTGAAGGAGATGTTTCTCCAACAAGCACGTGTTGAGCGTTTCGAAACGGTTCGGGCGCTTCATGCTTGTCGTATGGACGATACCCAATCGGTTTCATCTTATGTACTTAAGATGAAAAGCCTTATCGATCGTGCTAACCGTCTTAACCTTAACATATCTAATGAGTTAGCCACCGATCTTATCCTTAACTCCCTATCAAAGAGGTTTGATCAATTTGTAATTAATTACAACATGAATGGGATGGATAAGAGTATAGGTGAGCTTCATGGTATGCTTAGGACGGCGGAAACTAGCATGGGTAAAAGGACTTTACCCGTGTTAGCAATCGATCAAGGTGGGTCTAAAGGTAACACCTCTAAGCCAAAGGTGGCTAAGAGAAAAGGACCCGCCCATCAAGGCAAAGGGAAGGGGAAGATGGTTACCCCAACCATCAACAAGGCAAAGAAGCAAAAGGTAGCCGAGAAGGCAAACCCCAAGGAAGACCCATGTTTCGGTTGCGGTGAGATGGGTCATTGGAAACGAAACTGTCCGGTCTATCTTAAAGAGTTGAAGGACAAGAGGGATGCAGGGCAAACCTCAGGTAATATATACATGGTATATGTAGAGCTTAGTATTACTTCTTCTAATACATGGGTATTAGACACGGGATGTGGAACTCATATTTGCAATACTTTGCAGGGGTTCAAAAGAAGTGATCATAAAGCGGGAACATCAAGTCTCTATATGGGCAATGGTGCAAAGGTGCATGTTAAAGCTCAAGGAGAATTTGTTTTGAAGCTTCCAAGTGGATTGGAGCTTATTTTAGAAAATGTTTTGTATGCACCGGATTTATGTCGAAACATTATTTCTATTTCTCGCTTAAGACAATGTGGTTTCAATGTTAATTTTATTGATGATGATATCCATTTTTCTAAAGATAATGTATTCTATTTCAAGGCTTCGCCTTCAAATGGAATTTATGAATTGGTTCATGATGACGCATCATCGAGCTCTATATACCATACTAGCACCAAGAAACTCAAAAGGGATTTGAGTGATTCCTATTTATGGCATTGTCGCCTTGGTCATATAAACAAGAACCGAATGCATACACTTCAAAAGAATGGACTTTTGAAATCAAATGAAATGGATTCGTTTGATGTATGTGAATCTTGTTTACAAGGCAAGATGACTAAAGCACCTTTCAAAGGGACTTATGAAAGGGCTAAAGATTTATTGGGATTAATACATTCGGATGTATGTGGACCCTTTAAACCCATGACTAGGAATGGTGAAAGATACTTTGTTACTTTCATTGATGACTTTAGTCGTTTCGGATATGTCTACTTACTAAGACACAAGGACGAAACGTTTGAAGCATTCAAAGAATATCAAAACGAAGTACAAAATCAACTCAATAGGACAATCAAGGTACTTCGTACCGATAGAGGAGGTGAATACCTAAGCGATGCCTTCCAAGATCATCTTAGGAGTTGTGGGATCATCTCACAACTTACTCCACCCGGAACACCCCAACTTAATGGAGTTTCCGAAAGGAGGAACCGAACCCTAATGGATATGGTTCGATCTATGATGGCTAGAAGCTCGTTACCTCTATCATTTTGGGGTTATTGTCTAAGCTCCGCGGCTCGTATTTTAAATATGGCCCCAACCAAGAAAGTGGAACGAACTCCTCATGAGATGTGGTTTGGAAAACCTCCTTCTCTTTCATACTTGAAAGTATGGGGATGTGAAGCTTATCCTAAGCGTTATGTAGCAAATAAGCTACATGCTCGATCCACAAAGTGTATCTTCATAGGATATCCCAAAGATGACATGGGATATTACTTCTATGATCCATCCGAGCAAACGGTATTTGTTGCTCGGAAAGCGGAATTCCTTGAAACCAAGTTCCTTATGGAAGGTGATGGTGAAAGGAAAATAGATCTTGTAGAGGTACAAGATCAAGCCAATGATACACAATTGGTTGACACTAGCACTCAACATGAGGATGTTGAAAATGATCAAGTGGATGATCAAGGTACACAAGACGTTCGAAGATCTAGTAGGATTAGTAATCCTCCTGAGAGATATGGTTTTCTCGTGGATGGTTGCTATACGGTTGATTTGGATGAACCGGTAAACTACGAAGATGCTTTATCAAGGATTGATAAAGATAAATGGCAAGAAGCCATGAACGCCGAGATGCAATCCATGTATGATAACCAAGTTTGGGAACTTGTTGAGCAACCTCCTAGCTCTAAGCTAGTTGATTGCAAGTGGCTTTTCAAGAAGAAAACCGACATACATGGAAACTTGGATACATACAAAGCTAGACTTGTAGCAAAAGGTTTCACTCAAACTCAAGGGGTTGACTATGATGAAACCTTCTCGCCTGTGGCAATGCTAAAGTCTATTAGGATATTGTTTGCCATCGCTGCTCATTATGATTACGAAATTTGGCAAATGGATGTCAAAACCGCTTTCCTAAATGGATATCTTGAGGAAGATGTCTATATGGTACAGCCCGAAGGTTTTGTCGATCCGAAAAATCCTAAAAAGGTATGCAAGTTAAAGAAATCAATCTACGGATTGAAGCAAGCATCGAGAATGTGGAATCATCGTTTTAATGAAGAGGCAAAGAAATTTGACTTCATTAAAAATGGTGATGAAGCTTGTGTATACAAGAAGGCTAGTGGGAGCTCCATGATGTTCCTTGTGCTATATGTGGATGATATATTATTATTTGGGAATGATATAACCACAATGCAAGAGGTCAAAACTTGGTTAAAAGGTTGCTTCTCCATTAAGGATCTTGGAGAAGCACAATACATATTGGGGATTGGAATCTATAGAAATAGATCCAAGAGATTGATAGGTTTAAGTCAAAGTACATACATTGATAAAGTCTTGAAAAGGTTCAAGATGGAAAACTCTAAGAAAGGTTTGGTACCTATTCAAAAGGGAACTGTTCTCAGTTCATCTCAGTGTCCTACCACGAAAGATGAACAAGAGAAAATGAAGAAAGTCCCATACGCATCTGCTATTGGGTCTATCATGTATGCAATGATATGTACTAGACCGGATGTGTCATGCGCTCTTAGCTTGACAAGTAGATACCAGAATAACCCAGGAAATAGTCATTGGACTGCGGTTAAATGTATATTGAAATACCTTAGAAGGACTAAGGATATGTTTCTAATATATGGGTCTGGTGAGGAGGAACTCGTTGTAAAAGGTTACGTGGACGCGAGTTTCCAAACTGATCGAGATGACTCCCGATCACAATCCGGTTATGTATTCATATTAAATGGTGGTGCGGTCTCTTGGAAGAGTGCGAAACAGGAAGTTGTTGCGTTATCCACTACAGAGTCGGAGTACATTGCCGCCTCATTGGCAGCTCAGGAGGCTGCATGGATGAAGAAATTCATCGACGACTTAGGAGTGGTCCCTTCCATTCAGGACCCTCTTGAGATCTTTTGTGACAACGAGGGTGCGATTGCTCAAATCAAGGAACCTCGTGCTCATCAAAAGACTCGTCACATTGAGCGGAGATTCAACTACATTAGGGATGAGGTTGAAAAAGGAAAGATATGTATTCACAAAGTTCACACAGATCAAAATGTTGCGGATCCACTCACGAAGCTCTTACATGGGCCAAAACATGAGGGACATGTTTGTGCATTAGGGCTTCGATATTCTAGTGATTGGAATTGATCTACTTTATGTATTGTAACGGAACGAATTAATTCAAACTCATTAATATAATTATGGTATTAATTCAATTATGAGTCATGTTCCAATTTAGCATATTTTATCCATGAATAAATTATTATTCTAAATTCCGTAGTTGATCACATTTGTGGGAACAAGTGTGAGGTCTAGACTATTATGAACTTGGATTGGTTAACATTCAAATGATGAATGTGGGGCAAGGTTGCAACCAAGGTTCATAGATATTTGTGGGATACAAATATTGGAAGACCCGCTCTCAAGATTACTATATGGAACCTTTGTGGTTGATCACATGTAATCTTGAGTAAAGGAGAAGATCATTATATCCTCTGACCTGAGACACATATTGGGTTCAGATATTCACCGAATATTGTACCTTGATTCTTTCCTTCGCTATTCTGAAACATGGTAGTACTTAAGGGAGGCTTCAGGCATGGTATGAAGTGTAATGTCTAGGACGTATGTAGTCAAGATGGAATTTGTCCCTCTTATTCGTTGAGAGTCAGATGTCTAAGGCCTGACAAAGTTAAATCTATAAGAGAGTGATCATTCTATGTCTCTTGGATTTAACATGACATCTAGGACAAAAGGATATATTGAAAAATTCACCTAAATCATATTCGAGATGGGAACTCGAAAGGGATGATGTTATTGAATGGCACCAAGTCATAACATGTTGGGGGTGATGGACGGTCGTTAGGTGGTATCTATCACTTACATTAATTCCTTATGTTTCTCGTGCAAGTGGGAGATTGAAGGATTTTCTTATGCCCGAGAGACATAATAAATTAATGTGGCTTACATGTTATGATCCAAGTCGGGTCATACCCAATAACAAGCTTATCAATACTTTTAGTATTTATTTTATTAAATGGAACTTTAATAAATAAATACTTGGCTCCTATACTTTAGAAATTGGTTTTCTAAAGTTAAAATGCAAGATATAATTATTTGGATGATTATAAGTACAAGTTTAATCATTAAACTTATATGTGTGTGTTATAATTTTATAAAGTGGCTTATAAAATTATGTATATATATATATAATATACATGTACAAATCATATTTATTTATCTTTATAAATGGTTTGTAAAGATAAAAATGTGTACATGTTTTAACATATATATATATTTGCAAGTATCATGAGATTTTATTTAACAAGTTTAAAAAAAATAAATAAAAGATATAAAATGGGGAGGCATGGGGGCGGTTTTGTGGTCTCCTAGGCACCTCCCCATTTTGTTTTAATAACTAGCAATTACTTCTATACTTGTATGTTTGAATTCTCCAAGACACACACTTACTCTTGCATTTTCAAATTAGCAAAAGCTCTCCTTTTCCTCCCCTTTTTGGCCGAAAGTTTTGAGCAAGGAAGAGGGTTCTTCCATTGATTTTGCTTGTGTTTTAGGTGTCTTGCAAATCCTAACCAAAGGTGGTGTTGATTACATAGCTTGTGGGTATCATTCTCTTGAGGTTTCAAGTTAGAGACTAGCCTTTCTTCATCATCATCTTCATTTTGTTCTACACCTCCATTTGGAGAAGGTATAAACTCCTACTAGCTTATACTTACATTTTAGCATATATTTCAAGACTAGATCTTTAATGGATTTCATGCTTTAAAAGGTTAAACTTTACATGCATGAACTTGAAATTGCTTCCGCTTTATATATACATATACACACGAATTTATATGTAACAAAATGGGTTTTGTAACTTTGTTTATGTATTGAAATCCATCACAAAGTGCATACATTGAAAAGGTCTTGAAAAGGTTCAAGATGGAGAACTCTAAGAAAGGTTTGGTACCTATTCAAAGAGGAACGCTCCTTAGTTCATCTCAGTGCCCCACCACGAAAGATGAACAAGAAAGAATGAAGAATGTCCCATATGCGTCTGCTATTGGGTCAATCATGTATGCAATGATATGCACTAGACCGGATGTGTCATGCGCTCTAAGCTTGACAAGTAGATACCAGAATAACCCAGGAAACAGTCATTGGATTGCTGTTAAAAGTATATTGAAATACCTTAGGAGGACTAAGGATATGTTTCTAATATATGGGTCTGGTGAGGAGGAACTCGCTGTAAAAGGTTACGTGGACGTGAGTTTCCAAACTGATCGAGATGATTCTCGATCACAATCCGGTTATGTCTTCACGTTAAATGGAGGTGCGGTCTCTTGGAAGAGTTCAAAACAGGATGTTGTTGCATTATCCACTACAGAGTCGGAGTACATTGCCACCTCATTGGCAGCGCAGGAAGCTGCATGGATGAAGAAATTCATCGACGACTTAGGAGTAGTCCCTTCCATTCAGGACCCTCTTGAGATCTTTTTTGTGACAACGAGGGTGCGATTGCTCAAACAAGGAACCTCGTGCTCACCAAAAGACCCGTCACATTGAGCGGAGATTCAACTACATAAGGGATGAAGTTGAAAAGGGAAAGACATGTATTCGCAAAGTTCACACAGATCTTAATATAGCGGATCCACTCACGAAACTCTTACATGGTGCAAAACATCAAGGGCATGTTAGTGCATTAGGGCTTCGATATTCTAGTGATTGGTCATGATCTGTTTTAAGTATTGTAACGGAACAAAATTGTTCAAACTCATTAATATAATTATGGTATTAATTTATTTTGAGTTATGTTCCTATTTTGCATATTTTATCCATGAATAAGTAATTGTTCTAAATTCCGTAGTCGATCACATTTGTGGGAACAAGTGTGAGGTTTAGACTATTGTGAACTTGGATTGGTATACATTCACGTGATGAATGTGGGGCAAGGTTGCAACCAAGGTTCATAGATATTTGTGGGATACAAATATTGGAAGACCCGCCCTCAAGATTCACTAAATGGAGCCTTTGTGGTTGATCACATGTAATCTTGAGTAAAGGCGAATATCATCGTATCCTCTGACCTGAGATACATATTGGGTTCGGATATTCACTAAGTATTGTGCCTTGATTCTTTCCTTCGCTATTCTGAAATATGGTAGTTCATAAGGAAGAGCTCGGGTATAATGCATAGTGTATATCTAGGACATATGTAGTCAAGATGGAATTTGTCCCTCTTATTCGTTGAGAGTCAGATGTCTAAGGCCTGATAAAGTTAAATCTAGAAGAGAGTGATCACTCTATGTCTCTTGGATTTAACATGACATCTAGGATGAAAGGATATAATGAAAAGATTCACCTAATCATATTCGAGATGGGAACTCGAAAGGGATGATGTTATTGAATGGCACTAAGTCATAACATATTGGGGGTGATGGACGGTCGTTAGGTGGTATCCGTCACTTGCATTAATTTCTTATGTTTCTCGTGCAAGTGGGAGATTGAAGGTTTTTCGTATGCCCGAGAGACATATCAAATTAACGTGGCTAATATGTTTTGATCC